>NC_090444.1:1205152803-1206362802 GCF_031143425.1 Pleurodeles waltl
GTGTGTATGTGTATATGTGTGTATGCATGTACATATATGTATATGTGTATGCATGTATATATATGTGTGTATGTGTGTATATGTGTATATACGTGTGTATGCGTGTATATGTATATATGTATATGTGTATATATATATGTGCACGCATATAAATATATATATATGGTTATATATGTATGCATGTGTGTGTATGTATGCATATGTATGCATGTGTATATGCATATATATATATATATGTATGCATATGTGTGTATGTATGTATATATATATATATATATATATATATATGTATGCAAGTGTATGTATATGTGTGCATATGTGTATGTGTATGTTTGCATATATATATGTGTGTGTATGCATGTATGTGTATATATGTATGCATATATATGTATGTATGCATATATATGTATATATGTATACACAGACTCTTTCCTCCTCCATCCTCCTTTACTCATCCCAAGCCTAAATCCTATTACCATATACTCCTAATTAACACTTCTGGATTCTTTCCTCCTCCACCCCTCCACCCCTCCATTACTCCAGTCAATCTAACTAACAAACTCTCATATCTCCGGCTCAAATTAACTCATAATAATACTAAAACTGTACTCATATTTCCCTATACTAATCCATCACTAATTCTTGTTGGGTTCCGGTGTAGTGTGCTACTCGCCGAAAAGCGCTTTGACGCCTGGTCAGGGGTAGTAAGCGCTATATAAATACTATTACAATACAATACAATATGATTCTTGTCATTTCTCTGAATTTGGTTTGTCTGTGCCATAAACAGTTTCTCTTTAATCCTTTTCAGCTTTGTGGCAAACCAGTCATTAGAATATTTGGCATACTTTAAGATCTCATTGATACCCATAGTCTGCCAAAAGACCACACTCTGCTGAGGGTTGGAACTAAGTTCAGGATGTAAACCCATAACAAAAGCTATTATGAAACAGATTACACCTTCTTTCAATGGATCCTCAGCTCCTGTGTTTTCTATAAATCCGCATAAGTCTCTCATTGTAAGTATGCACCAACACCATCTCATTTGCCATTCTCACACCTTGCATGAGGTGTGCTCCATTCATTCTGGAGTTATCGGGTAGCACAAAATCCAAATTAGAGCTCATCATCTGATTCTTGCCACTTTTTTTTAATTTGATTTGATGTACAATCAAACTTATCTTTGATCCTGCAAAACAGTCACTAGAATACTTGAAATACTTCAAGAGCTCATTGGTATACTTAGTTTGCTAAAACACCACACTCTGCTGAATGTGAGAACTAAGGTGGTCATTCTAACCCTGGCGGTAAAAACCGCCAGGGCGAATGACCGCGGGAGCACCGCCGACAGGCCGGCGGTGCTCCCAAGGGCATTCCGACCGCGGCGGTAAAGCCGCGGTCGGACCGGCAACACTGGCGGTCTCCCGCCAGTGTACTGCCGCCCTTTGGAATCCTCCAAGGCGGCGCAGCTAGCTGCGCCGCCGAGGGGATTCCGACCCCCCCTACCGCCATCCAGTTCCCGGCGGTCCGCCCGCCGGGAACCGGATGGCGGTAGGGGGGGTCGCGGGGCCCCTGGGGGCCCCTGCAGTGCCCATGCCACTGGCATGGGCACTGCAGGGGCCCCCGTAAGAGGGCCCCTACAAGTATTTCACTGTCTGCTTGGCAGACAGTGAAATACGCGACGGGTGCAACAGCACCCGTCGCACCTTCCCACTCCGCCGGCTCGATTACGAGCCGGCATCCTCGTGGGAAGGGAGTTTTTCCCTTGGCTCGCGGGCGGTCTTTTGGCGACCGCCCGCCAGCCCAGGGAAAAACTTAGAATACCCTCCGCGGTCTTTCGACCGCGGAGCGGTATTTTGGAGGGGGGAAGTCTGGCGGGCGGCCTCCGCCGCCTGCCAGACTCAGAATGACCCCCTAAGTTCGGGACACAAGCCACACCCATAACAAACAGTGATATGAAACCACTAGCACCTTCTTTCTCCAAATCTTCAGCTTCTGTGTTTTCTATAAATCTGCATAAGCCTCTCATGGTAATCATGCTCCAACTCTTTTGGCTCTTGTATAGCCCTTAGGATCTTTGCAAAATACACTTTCTTCTCTGACATTTTCTTTTTCAAATGATTTATCACTGCTCTCTATATTTCTCAGCAATCACCTTTGGTGGAGCTTTGTTAGGTGCAACTCTAGTCAGTTCTTTTGGCAGCCAAGCAACAGCAGCCTTACATACAGTCCATAAATCACTAGGAACAGTAATCTCAAAGAATGTATCCAAACAGGTCAAAAGAGTTTTGGAAATTGTCGCTAGTCAATCAACCTCCTTGTTCAATTTGTGAGTTTCCTTTCACAATTTTGAAAAATTAGTCATAAATGCCTAAAGAAGATTATCTATTGTACAAGGTTCATGCAAATAATTCCTTCCATGCACTCCTCCCAAACGAAATTCTGACAGTCGCAAGCTCTGAATCATTAATAGATCCCTTTGTTTTATTTCCTGCCTCTGTAACTTTCTTTTTGGTAGCAGCTTTCTTTTTAAACTTTTCTCAATACCTCTTCGTATCACTCCAGTCTTTAATGTTGTCAACTTTCCTCAACTAAATCCTTAATGTAAGAGCCTAATGTCACCAAAACCAATTCCTTCATTTCCTCTTTGGTTAAACCAATGTTATATTTATTTTATAATTTCTCTGTACATTTTCCATTCTGCTGATATCCACATCATATTCTTCAGATAATTCCTCAAGTTTATCATGTACTTCAACTGTTCCCCGTACAATTCTTCCAAATGCAATTTTTAGAAGTCCAATATTCATTTTCGTCTGTTTAGAAGGTTCAGCAGGAACAGTAACAAACATGTCATTAGAAACTGTAGAGACGAATAGTAGTATCTCCGCTAGCAGTTGGCAAGGTAATCAATGCTGATGCACCCACTACTGCAAAAGTGGTCAATTCCTGTAAACTCGTACTCTCGCCTGCTGCACGTATAGCACATACTGTTGAGACCCGTATCTGCATACCATCGGTAAATGGCGGAGGTGTGAAATCTAAAATATCATTTAAAAAAGTTATCCTCCTCATCTACATCCTGTTCTTGGTTCTGTTTCTCTCTGTCTCCCTCATCGACTTCTTTTTGTCTATTGTTTTTTAACTGTTGGAGGGAAAGCTATTAATCCTTCAACCATATCCACCAACCAGCATCTCTCCTGATTGTCTGACTTGCTTTCTAACCACTGTCTAAATGAACCCTTCACCTACTTGTGCATTTTATTTCTCTCCTTCTCCTTGGCAATCCAAACCTATTCATTCATGTCTCAAACTGAATGGGTCAAGGTAGTGGGTTTCTCTCATTCACTGTCTGCCTCATGAGGTCTAGCTTTCAAATGTTAAAGGTTCCCTCCGCGTCAGGTTCGCTAGGGACTTCAGGCTTTTTCAACACAGTCTCTTTCTGAAATACGAAGAAATGCCAACCAGCCACCAAAACATGGCACACAGTCAGCATTAGAATTTTGACAAAAATGCATGTCATGTTGTCTGAAGAATTCCAGCCAAAACACCGTGCCTGCCAAGTGCTTAGAAATCTCTTAATTTGGCAAGCAGTCTGAAGTTGGTGGTAAGACTCTGGTAGGCTTCTGAGGCAATACCTCTGCTGCATTGGCAAGCTAGCAGGTCTCCTACTGTTATTGATGACCGATATCAGGCATTTGGATATCGAATTAGATTTGATAGAGCAGGAATTCTTTCAGTACATAAAAGCTTTTTCTGAGACATGTCGAACTAATTTAACTAATTTGAACCATTTTATAGTGTGGTAAGATTCCACACCAAATGTTCTGAGGTCATTATGACCAAAAGTATGATGTGCTACAAAGCAGAAAAGATCATAGTTGAGGTGTGCATTTCTTTTCAGATAGTCGTTACTTTGAAAAGAAAGAAATGTGCTATAATGTCCCATAGTATGGAGGGGGGTAGCTGTGTATGGGAGATAATAGCAGGTCTCAAAATAGTTTGATGTATTGAATATTTACTAGAATAATTTTTTGACACAATTTCTGGATATGGAGGCTGTTAAGTAGTGTGCATATTTTTTACAAACTTTTTGTGTTTATTAATTAGGAACTCATTTAGAGCTTGGTGGGCACCCTGACAGCTGCAAGGCAAACAGAATCCATGGTCTCCACTTCCTTGGATTGGCTCCATTGAAGGCATTGGGTTTAGTTGAGCAGGTACCATGTCTAACGCACCCACTCAGCAAAGTTATTTTTTTGTTTCCTGAAAAACAAACTGCCCAAAGCAGAAGTTTATTAACATAAAGCAAAGAATGTCCTTAATGTGTTTCCCTCTACACTTGGTTGCCGTGTGTTTTCCCTACCTGGGACAGCTGCTCATGAGTGGTTGTCGCAGGTAGGGATAACAAGTGATGGGTGTCTGCCCAGATAGTGCAGGGAAAGTGCCACTGTAAACAGGTGGCATGTGGAGGATGGTGCACGGGGGAAAAGGGTCTATGCTGGTGGAGCTAACTGAGGCTCCAGAATGTAAACCCAGCACTTCTCGTACTTTAAAAAGTGTGGGGAATCACAGATTTTGTAAGTGAATCAAGAGTTTACCGTGGTTCACTCGCTCTGCAAAGTCTCAATGAGGCCATGTTTCTTTGCAAGCATCCCTATTTCTCTAGATTTAGTTTAGAACATCATGGTTCCTGCTGAATGTGTGCCTGCTTTTTCTGTTTGTTCCTATCACGAGAGACAATGCTGTCATAATCTTTGTTCAAAAGGAGCACAGAGGTCTTCGAAGGATTGGAGTTTATGAGGCTATTTTAGCCATTTGTGTTGTGTTGTTCTGCAGTACGTAAGCTAACTGTATGAGTTTGGAGCAGTGGCATAAATTAGACTATTTTTCTTTCACTCCCCTTGCCATCACAATCAACGTATTGAGAAGTTTAATAACAAAATATCCAAAATGAGATTCATAATTAATATATTTTGATCTCTATTTGCTTGTGAAACACTGGTCAGATGAGAAAGGACTGCTCTTGAATAGTTTACATCACCTAGTCGCTGTACTGACCCAGAAAGAGTAAACATCTAAATGCCTAAATATTTGCAAAAAGTAATTTTGTTTACAATATCATGGAGACAGTGATAGACCTTGCTGAAAAGGTGAGCCCCAAGGCAGTGAGATGCCCCTAACAAACATCTGAAATGTGGCATCCTAGCATAGTGATTGTAAGGCCATTAGCCAATCCATGAGGGATACACTGAGAATGTATGACTGGAGACTATGGCTGATTAATTGAGGACCGTTTACCAGCTGTTACAGAATTTTGCACTCCATCCTTGTTCTCCTTGCAGCCATTTGCTCAGATTTCACATGTTTGCTAGATCACAGCCTACAGAGGAACGTATTTAGACCATGACGATTCAGGATATCAGAAGCTAAAACATGGTGATAAAATATACAACCAGACCAGCATGTTGGGCATAGGATAGCATTTACAAAAATAATTATTAATTGTTATTGCAGTCAATGTATGGAAACATTAATTTAAGTGTTCTGAGGTGAAAACCTTCTACGCAAACAACGACTGAGATTGCTGGGTCTCTCAGAAACATGGAAGTAACAATTACATAAGGCTCTTCACTAATGGCTTCTGGCTAACGTAGTGTGGTTTGTCATTTGAAGCACTGGCAATCTCTTCTCGATCTTTATTTTGACTTGTATTTATTCTGCAGATGGCAGCTCTGGAAATCCAGCATGCCTATGTATTATCTGTGGACCTGTCAGAATATGGGAAGCACTGAATGATCATCTGGGTACCATAAGGACAGATTCAAATTGTGTCTAATATGGACAAGGGAAAAGAGGCAAAGACACAACAGTCAAGAAAAAAACGTTTTCTGAAAGAAAGGTAAACAACCGTAATTTCAGATAAACTGTAGTGAATAATTGCATGATCCTCCATTTTATAAAGCAGACGTGCCATCAAGTCTGTGGCAGAGAATGATAAACTTTTACACGTAGGTCCAAAGGGAATGACATTACCACTTTTATAACATCATTGGAGCTAAAACCTAATTTTGGTAATTTTCAGCTCTGAGATGCATTACTTCACTTTGTATTTACTAAATCACACAAAACCACACAACATGGCTTTGCGTGATTTAGTAAATGCCAAAATGATTTTGCGTCAAGGCGGTGCCCCAAAAATGACAGAACCACAATGCAAAATCAGAGCAAAACTTGACTAAAATGTTCATTGGTTTACATGTATTTGCTTCATATAAGCTCTATAGCTTTTTGCGTGTTTTTCTACTTGTTCCGTCTCCTTTCGTCCATCATTTCCGATCTTTGTAGGAATCTCTGTCCCACTGCCCTCTACAGTTCCCTTTTTTATGGGTGAGCGCAAAGCGCTCCGTCCCATTCTGTAATCTCTCCTGGGCTTCAAACCACACCCATGTCATGTCAGTCACTTACATTGGTTCGTAGGCTTGCCTTTTAAAATCTGCTTGCTTTCATTTGTGAAAGGCATGCATACGTCATGCCTTTCCGGTGTTTAGCCCACCTACACAGCACCGGTACACTACTGTTGAATCAGATAATATTAATAAATGCTTACATGTTATGGTTAACAAAAGTTCATAGAGAAAATCATAGAGAAAAATTAATGTACACAGTTGAAAATGTCCCCACGGGAAATGGCAGCCACTTATACGAACTTGTACTGAAATGACTAAAAATGCGTGTAATAATGAAAAATGTATAATAATAATGAAGTAATGTGTCATATTAACATGTATAACGTATGTTTTGCATTATATTGTAGAGTTAACTTAGCCGAAGTTGTGGCCTAGTTTTTCCAGGTCTCATGCAGGAGCTGAATTAATAGATGCACAATGTAAAAGTTGCTGGTGCATTGAACTGACCGTGAACTGTTTGCTGTTTAATAAAATCTGCTTTGCTAGAGTTTTCTGCAATGTACCAATGGACAGGAGATAATGAATCTAAACTTGTTACAGTTGGTGTAAGGCAGACTCAATGTACTTTCCCAGGACTCAAACAATAGAGGCACTGACTGGAGAAAAAGATGCAACATTTTCGATACCTGATGAGCCGGATGATGAGGACATCGTACAGTGAACCAATCAATGAACTGAGAACGTTGAAATATTAGAATTCATAGATTTGGAAAAAATAATATTATTGGTTAAGATAATAACTGGTGATTGACTGACCAATTGGGGATTAGGGGGATGGACTGGAAAACCTTAATAAAAAGTAATGACAAAGGGCTATAACTTCAGATGTGAGGGGTGAAATGCTGATGCCAGAAGACGCGATTCGAGATTATGTCATTGGGCTCATGCTCTTGAGAGCCTGATGCATTGCTGATCGATTGATGACCTGAAGACGAAGACTGACTTTGTTGCTGATCCATTTCGTGGATAGGTAGCTATGACAATGTGACCAATTAACTTTTGTGCCTTTTCTTTCTAAGTACCGACTGCGCTGTATGAATACGTTTTTTTCCTTCTACCTAGATGTTTTCTAAATTCGGGTTCTAAATTGTTTTCGCATGAAGTCCCACATGCTAATGCTAATTTGGGTTAGGTAAGGAATCCTTTGGGTGACGCTGACAGTGACAAATGGTTGACAAACTGATTGCTGAACTCTGCTATTAATGCTGTTATATTCATCTTTGTTGGCTTATGCTGAAGCATTCGAGCATATGTTTTCTCAAATTCTGATTAGATTATGTTATTGGTAGTCATTAATGAACTAATTCTGAGCTGATTGAATAAAGTTTGAATTAACCTTATGACTTAGTATTGTAATTAATAGGGAAATAAAATTGTTCAGTTGTATATTGAGTTGTGGTTATTCATGGAATGTTGATATATTGTCTCATGCTTAATGATTCTCTTAGTGGTTATTGATTGATTACGTTGATAATTGACTTTATCGTTCATCGATTACTACATAGCTAGGATACTCCATGTGATCCAAAAGGTTCATCGGCCTACACGCGTCCCCTTGTAAGTTTACTTACTAAGGACCAGGCACTCTAGCACTACTAAAAACATACGAGGCTCAATGTTTTCAGCCTGGTGTCCGGACTACTTTATCTGTTTATTTTCCACGCAGTGCGATTACACAATTTTTTTTTTTACAACGCTAATAGCTCTAGCTCGAGCAAACTCGAGCAACCCGTTGCATTGAAAATGCTTGTGTTTTCAGGAAGCCTTTTCATGGGCGTACTATTGCTGTCCGTGTCACCATAAGACACTGCTTTTAACCGATTTTTAAGTTGTATATGAGACGTTTTAATCCTCGTTGTGCTTTAGGGATTGTTTATGTACCAAAACCCTAACCCTTCAAATTTATCCAGCACTCAAAATGTAATTTAATTGTTTTATATGTGAACTGTGTATAGCCAAAACGTTTCAACTTTTCTCTGCTTCAGAGGACTTTGGCTAAGCACTATCAAGACTGGCTGCTTTATTTCCTCTTGTGAGTGTGATCCCCCTCCTTCTCAGTACACCCCTGTTTCTCATCTTAAACAAAAAGCCCTCAGTGGTGTAATTTTCCGGGGTTATTTTGTTTTAATAAAACAGAAAGCAAGAGAAATGAAGTCCAGTAAAAGCACACAAGTTGTGTCCCAAATGCATTATGCCCACAGGTGGTGCTGCCATGCAATTATATATGCATTCCGTTTTTCAAATTAAGCCTCGGGTATTCTGATTTCCATGGATACAGGGGCATTCCATGTGTATGTTTTCATATTGTGAGTACACTAACGGAACCTCTTGTTACGGTTAATTGTTTCTGTTTTGGTGTAAAACACTATTGTTTCCACCTATTTGTGGGTACATGTGGAGAGATACAAGAGAAGAGCCGGTTCCCTCTTACATGCTTTACGTAGAGATGGTAACATAAACTGCTGCATTCTCTCGCTCAAAGCCAAAACTCAAAAATGAAATTCACAATAACACTGCAATTTGCGAGTACTTTCACTGCAGGTGTAAAGTCTCGGATGGTTTCAGGAAACGCCTTACAAATAGGCCTTACAAATAGGCCAGTAATATTCGACAGGATGCAACTGAGCTCTTTTATTTTTTATTTTTTTAGGTCGAGCGTGCAAGTGTTCTGACGTGTTTTAAGAATTGTGGGCTTTTAACCACGCCCACTGCACACCCATCACTTTCACTCGTTTGTGGGCCTGCTGTTCGAAAATCCTTTATCATCATTGCTAAATGCTTTACAATTTTCCCTCCTTGGGGCAGTTTGGTTACCGCCTTGGCCAGCGACCTTGTTACATGGATAATTGCACATTTGTTGATACGTTTGACTGCGAACAAACTTCTTTTTCCTTTTGTCTCTCTCCTTCGCACTCATGCTCGTGGTGGCCATGGCGCTTTGAATCGGCTCCCTTATGTCAACGGTTTTATTTTCTTTTTCAATTTGTGGCAAGATAAGTACAGTTAGGAATTTACAACGCTAATAGCTCTAACTCGAGCAAATGCGAGACCTATTGCATTGGAAATGCTTATCTGCTTTCTAATTGGGTGCTCTGGTTTATAGTACTTTTTCCTATGTTTGATCATATTTTTTCTTTGTGCTTATGTTCTCTGATTACATTCTGATAGTTAATGCTTTCCCCCTGGCTCTTTCCTTTACCCTTCTGTTGCCACTGCTCTTAATTAAAGGAGATAGATGCACTGTATTCCTTTTGTCCCCTTCCTGTCCTTCGCCCTCATTTTCCTTTCCCTCAGCTCTCTCCTACACTGTCTCCTCGACTTCATGACCATTCATTCCAAGGACTTGGATTACGTCACTGGGCGTTTTGGAAGCATAATATTCAAATTGATGCAATTTTAAGTTTAGACCTCAAATTGCATCAGTTAGTCCCCAAGCGATAGCGCTGGAGTCTCAGATATCAGACAAAGTAGATATAAATATAGCTCAAATTGCCCGTGCATTTTGAAGATGCTCACTACAGACTTTCAGAAACATGTTTTAAATCTTTTTCACATTATTTGAACACTTAACTGACTTTAATGGCCCCCGCTCCTAAAAGGAATGAAATTCAGATCTCTATTCAACATTCGTAAAGCTATAAACGCACAAACTCCAGTCTACCTAGCCAAAATATACAGCTGTCAAATGGCGATAAAAAAGTTCAGATTAAGTAAATCCGATTTCCCTATATTAACTACAGGATATAAAATGATCTCAGTGAGTCATCAAAATGTCATTAGAAACAAACTGAGGAAACAGAATATAGTTTATCCGAGCTTTTTTTAGGTGGTCTTCTTTCTCTCATTGCTAACACAGCAGAGAATACAATTTCAGGAAGGATTTAGGACGTTTCCATGAGGTTTCCAGGGCAAACCATATGCCTTTTCCCACCAAAGTTGAAATGATCCCAGGAACATACATTTTCTGCCTGCATGTTACCTGAGACCATGCCATAAAATTAGTCCCAGCAGCTTTCTTCTATCAAGTATATCATGTCATTACTGTATAGGAGTTGGGCCATACTACTTTGAAGCTCGACATTCAATGGCACTTTGACAAATATTTTAGTCAGAATATGTTCTAGTACCTTGCTGCAGCTGCAGTTAAACTGGTTTTTGAGCCTCTCAGGGCAGTGTAATTCAGGATACATGCATGCAGCAGTCTTTGACGTTTTAGAAGCAATGCCAAAAACCTGAAGGTGGTGTGACAAGTTCCGTTAGAAATTGAAGCTAGTCAGTGCAAGGTCCATTGGAAGCATGGAAAAGTAGCTATTAAGTGCACAATTTTCATTGCCATGCAGTGCACTGGAACACAGAGTGAATATGCTCCTTTCTCCTAGTGAAGTACTATTTAAGGAGATGAGATTAATTCATAAGTTATCAAATAGCCAAACCTATAGCTCTGGGCTGAATCAATTTTGATTGGCTTCCTGAAAGCAGTAAACCTCTTGATGAGATTCAACAGATTCAAGAAGCCTTGTGAACTAGGTCTCTTAGATGCCCAACAACTTTGAACCAAAATATAATTTTATTTCTGGTGGTGTGATTCGGTTATAACTATAAAATCCCTTCTCAACAGAGCAGGAAGCAATAAAAATAAACTTCTAGGCACGGAGCTACAGATTGTGCACAGAAACACACTTTTCCCTATGAAATAAACTCACGAGTATTTCCAGTCATTGTGGTTACAAATCCTATTATACATATGATTCAGCATGTTTTAGATCAAAGGGTATGAGAAGGCTAAACATCACTTAAATCCATTTAGAATGTTATTTCAAATTTTAAATATTTTAAATGCTAATGTATCAAGTTGTATAATTTTAATTTGTCCTCAATGGACCCGACTGCAGGAAATTAATTTAACACTTTGATTTTTTTAAAATAATTATGTGTGCGTGGTGGGTTATTTATAGGTTCCCCCCAGGAATAAATTAAACTTGAATCTTTAAGAAGTCATAAGGTAGGTATGTTTCAATATATACCTGATTCACATTAAAAACAGAATTACAGTCTGCACATACTGTAAGTAGATAATGCAATCTACTCATCCATTCAATACGCATTGATAATATTAAAATGGTTATGCATATGTATGCATCAGACAAATTGCCAAGGGCAAGCAATGCAAATTTTGTATTCGCAGTCAAGGTTGGATATTCACCAAGGTTTGAAATAAAACTTAATACTCTTTTTTAATTAAACACCTACAGTGTATCCACAATGGCCTGGCATAAACGTTTCAGAAAATGAAGTAATGTGCCTTACTCCAAGGAAAAGTGTGATGGAAATGGTGGGGTCTACGAAGCGAAACTAAGGACCTATTAAACCAGGTGTGGACTATCTAAGGTCCTGGTTTAATGCAAGTGGCTTGGGACCCTACTTGCCTCACTCATAAGAGTGCAAGATGTAAAACAGACTCAGTTGGTATTCCCTTCCTGCTGAAGAAAGGTGCAAGATGACTTCTGGAAATCCATAATGCTTGTTGATTCCTGATTGCCACTTTGCACATGGCGCACAGCGCACTGTTGAGCAGTGCGCAAGCACAATTTTCACAAGCAACTAAAAGCTATTTTCTACAACCAAACTGCACAGGAAGCACACAGAGCTGGCACACGTCAGCACCTAGAAGTATAGAATTAGTCTTTAGCTCTATACAAGGTTGCTCACACCATAACCTGCAGTTACAACGTCTCTCACCAGTAGCGTAAGAAGGAATCCATGGGCCCTAGTGCAAGCAAGAAAATGACCCCTTTAACTGCTGGAGGGGGAAAAAAATACCGCAATTATCAGAGTTCAATGAGCCCCTAAGGGGTCTGGGCCTCAGCGCACTGCACCTGCTGCACCACTGGTAGTTACGCCCCTGTCTCTTACCAAAGTATCCTGCTGTGTATTAAACCCTTCTATGCCGGGGACGTAATGATTACATCCACCGGCACAGTGCTCCTGTGCCGAGGACGTAACCATTACGTCCTGGCACATAAGCTTGGAGGGAGCGTGCTTAAAGGCCCCCGACCCCCCCCCCCAGTGACGTCTGATGACATCAGCGCACGATCGCGTGCTGACCTCATCAGAGGCCACCTCCCATCGCACTGGAAGCTCAGCTCCGATCATGTGATGGGGGGGCCTGAGAACCTTCAAAGGGAAGGAAAGGAATTTCCAACCCTTTGAAGTCTCTCACAGCATTGCAAAAGCCAGATCTGGCTGCTGAAATGCCCACAAGACACCATGGATTTTTTTGTTATGGGAAATTGACATAAGGGGAGCGACCCCTTGGGCAAGGGTCGCTCCCCAGGGGCGCAATTTTTTCAAGGCCTTTTCTTCCCCTCCTGGGGGCAGATCGGCCTATTGTTATTGGGCCGATCTGCCCACGGGGGCAGAAACCTCTAGGTGCCAGGGATAATTTTTTTTTTTTTTAAGAGGTGGGGGTGATCCCTTAGGCAAGGGTCGCTCCCCTGGGAGGCGAATTGTATTTAGGCCATTTCTGCCCCACTTGGGGGCAGATCAGCCTATTTTTATTAGGCCAAACCAATAGACACCAGGGATCTTTATTTTTTTCCATCAATATCATGCAAGGGGAGCGACCCCTTAGGCAAGGGTTGTTCCCCTGGGGGGGGGGATTTAGTTTAGGCCATTTCTGCTACCTTTGGGCACAGATCGGCCTATTTTTATTAGGCCGATCTGCCCCCAAGGGGGGCAGAAACCACTGGGCACTGGGGATTTTTCTTTTGTGCCAGTTTCACGCAACGGGAGCGACCCATTAGGCAAGGATCGCTCCCCTGGGGGGGGCAAATTTATTTTGCCCATTTCTGCTCCCTTTGGGGTCAGATCGGCCTATTTCTATTAGGCCGATCTGCCCCCGGGGGGCAGAAATCACTTAGGCACCAGGGATTGGTGTGTGTGTATGTGTGCGTTTTGCTTGGGGGCAGCCCCTTGGGCAAGGGTTGCTCCCATGGGGGCACATTACTGTTGGCCATATCTGCCCCCCTTGGGGGCAGATTGGCCTATTTTTGGAAGGCCTATCTGCCCCCAAGGGGGCAGAAATCCCACCAGAGACCAGGGAATTTTTTTATGGCCATACCCCTACCCCAAATAAATGGGGCCAAAGTTGTTCTGCCCACCTGTGGGAAGATGGGGCAATTACCCCCGGTCCACACCCCAGGGGGGCAGAAAGTCTGCTAGATGCCAGGGAATTAAAAACAAACAAAAAATAGTGGGGTGGTGGCTACCAAACAGTATGGGCCTCGTTATGCCCCCACCATAACTGAAGGGGGTAACAGTCTTTCAGCTCTCCCCCCACACACTAAAACATATTATCCCATGGCAAGCAAGAGGACATTTGATTATTGTGGGTTTTGGTTTTACATTTGGGCCATGAGAGCTTGGCTAACTCTGAAAATCGCCCCACTTGGAAGGGTGAGGGCTGCACTTTATGGACTTTGGGACGCTGCCATGTAGAAAAATCCACAAGACCTAGACACATCTGAAAACTAAACATCTAGGTGATTCCACATGCTTCACATGCTCCCTCACCATTTATGTATCCACAATGTCCTGCAAACCTCCAACCTTGCAGAAAATCACACATTTTTCCCACATTTTTGTGATGGAACCTTCCGGAATCTGCAGGAATCCACAAAATTCCTACCACCCAGCATTGTCTCATCTATACTGATAAAAATTCTTCCCTGTCACAAGCACTTGGCCCACCTACACAAGTGAGGTATCATTTTTACCGGGAGACTGAGAGGAATGTTGGTTGGTAGGAAATTTGTCCCACACAGAAATATGGGGAAAATGTGATTTTTGTGCAAAATTTGAAGTTTGCTGAGGATTCTGGATGAGAAAACATTGGGGGATCCACGCAAGTCACACCTCCGTGGACTCCCCTGGGTGTCTAGTTTTCAGAAATGTCTGGGTTTGGTAGGTTTCCCTATATGGCTGCGAGCCCAGGACCAAAAACGCAGGTGCCCCCGCAAAAACAGTTAGTTTTGTATTTGATCATTTTGTTGTGTCCACATTGTGTTTTGGGGCATTTCCTGTCGCGGGCACTAAGCCTACCCACACAAGTGAAGTACCATTTTTATCGGGAGACTTGGGGGAATGCTGGGTCTAAAAAAATATGTGGCTCCTCTCAGATTCCAGAACTTTCTGTCACCGAAATGTGAGGAAAAAGTGTTTTTTTAGCCAAATTTTGAGGTTTGCAAAGGATTCTGGGAAACAGAACCTGGTGAGAGCCCCAAAACTCATCCCATCTTGGATTTCTCTAGGTGTCTAGTTTTCAAAAATGCATAGGTTTGGTAGGTTTCCCTAGGTGCTGGCTGAGAAAGAGGCCAAAATCCACAGCTAGGCACTTTGCAAAAAACAGCTCTGTTTTTTTTTTGGGAAAATGTGATGTGTCCACACTGTGTTTTGGGGGCATTTCCTGTCACAGGCGCTAGGCCTACCCACACAAGTGAGGTACCATTTTTATCGGGAGACTTGCAGGAATGCTGTGTGGAAGGACATTTGTGGCTCCTCTCAGATTCTAGAACTTTCTGTCACCGAAATGAGAGGAAAATTAGATTTTTAGCCCAAATTTTGAGGTTTGCAAAGCTTTCTGGGTAACAGAACCTGGTCAGACCCCACAAGTCACCCCATCTTGGATTCCTCTACGTGTCTTGTTTTCAAAAATAGGCAGGTTTGGTAGGTTTCCCTAAATGCCGGCTGAGCTAGAGGCCAAAACCTACAGCTAGGCACTTTGCAAAAAACATGTCAGATTTCAATGTGAAAATGTGATGTGTCCATGTTGTGTATCCTGTCGCGAGCATTAGGCCTACCCACGCAAGTGAGGTACCAGTCTTATCGGGAGACTTAGGGGAACACAGAATAGCAAAACAATTGTTTATTGCCCCTTGTCTTTCTCTACATTTGTTCCTTCCAAATGTAAGACAGTGTGTAAAAAAGACATCTATTTGAGAAATGCCCTGTAATTCACATGCTACTATGGGCACCCCGGAATTCAGAGATGTGCAAATAATCACTGCTTCTCAACACCTTATCTTGTGCCCATTTTGGAAATACAAAGGTTTTCTTGATCACTATTTTTCACTTTCTATATTTCAACAAATGACTTGCTGTATACCCGGTATAGAATGAAAACCCATTGCAAGGTGCAGCTCATTTATTGGCTCTGGGTACCAAGGGTTCTTGATGAACCTACAAGCCCTATATACCCCCGCAACCAGAAGAGTCCAGCAGATGTAACGGTATATTGCTTTAAAAAATCTGACATCGCAGGAAAAAGTTACAGAGTAAAACGTGGGTAAAAATGGCAGTTTTTTCACCTCAATTTCAATATTCTTTTATTTCAGCTGTTATTTGCTGTAGGAAACACTTGTAGGATCTACACAAATTACCCTTGCTGAATTCAGAATGTTGTCTACTTTTCAGAAATGTTTAGCTTTCTGGGATCCAGCATTGGATTCAAACCCATTTCTGTCACTAACTGGAAGGAGGCTAAAAGCACAAACAATAGTAAAAATGGGGTATGGCCCAGTAAAATGCCAAAATTGTGTTGAAAAATTGGGTTTTCTGATTCAAGTCTGCCTGTTACTGGAAGCTGGGAAGATGGTGATTTTAGCACTGCAAACCCTTTGTTGATGCCATTTTCAGGGGCAAACCACAAGTCTTCTTCTGCATTCTTTTTTCCCATTTTTTTGGAAAAAAACGAAATGTTTGCTGTGTTTTGGCTAATTTATTGGTCTCCTTCAGGGGAACACACAAGGTCTAAGTACCTCTAAAATCACTAAGATGTTGAAAAAAAAGGTCGCAAATTTGGCATGGGTAGCTTATGTGAAGAAAACGTTATCAGGGCCTAAGCTAGAACCGTCCCAAATAGCCAAAAAAAGGCTCGGCACAGGAGGGGAAAAGGCCTGGCAGCGAAGGGGTTAATACTTAGATAGCTTAGAAAAGTCAGAGGTATTTGTGCAGCCTGTTGCTCTAAGTTTAAGGCCGATCTGTTCTATGTATGATTGTAATACCAAAAGTTGTACATAGTAAGGGCTTGGGACTTGCAGGCTTGTAATGTGATTGCGTGCTGCACTTTGTATTTCTAGAGTACTGTTGCCTGTGCAAGTCCTGCAAGCAAAAACTATTCTGTTCCCAGGGTTATGCTGAAAAAGGGGACCGGATGGGGACGGGGCTTTGAACCGGCGGTATTCGACCCACGTAAAGCATTACCTAGTAATAATATTTCAAAATGTTGTATTGGTGTGACGGGGTTCCTCACCCAAAATGGTGTGGTACATGTGCATTGTACAGAAAACAGCATTTCGTAAATCCTATGTTTAACATCTTACTGAAATTCTAGGCGAGTTCCAGGCCATATTAACGTATTTGCACACCGCTGTAGATGGGCTGGTATATGTTCGCATGAAGACAGGCAGATAAAGTACAGTTTTCAAATGAGAACTGTTGCCCATAATTCCTAAGAAGGGAAATTAAGGACCTTCATATATTTCTCAAAGGTAAAAGGATCAGATAGCAGTGTGATGACATGTTTTTCATTGCTGTAATCCTTTCTTCCTGCTTTGAAGACAAGGCATCTTGCAGGCAGATTTGGTACATCTAATCATGGCATTAGTTGTGCAACATAGCCACATTGTAGTGATAGTAATTTGAGACACAAAGCAACAGCATGGGATCGACCTCAGTAAGACTGTGATAATGTCTCTAGATTAGTGTTAATTTCCCGTGAGCTATACCAGCATATTTATAGCAGCTTGACCTGAAATGCTAACTTTACAGAATGAAAATGTAGAACCTTCATTGTCGCTTGAGCCGGGGCTAGGAAGGATAACCAGGAATCTTCCATTGATGTCCTGTCGTCCTTATTAGTATTTTTACTTATGTAAGACTGGACACTCTCCGATGCTTCGTTCAGGGGACATGCTCTGCCTTGTGTGTGACTATGCATTTCTGAGCCCTCTGAAATCATACTGTAGATCCTGGTGATAGTGCAACGTTTGTGCTGGATTCCCCTGGGCCATATTAGGTGGGGTGCAAGGGGGTAGTGGTGGCATCTAATGATTCTGTATTCCTTGTCCCTACTTGAGCTCATTCGATTATGTTGATCTCTAACTTTATTTTGCCCTTTTGTTGGGGCTAGGTTTTTGATCCATAGACCATGTCCCAAGGACTCTGTCGATGTAATGGACGAAGCAACAGCACAAATCAAAGGACATGTTTAACATTTCCTCTTCCAAACTGAGTTAGATCTCCTGGTCATAATTCAATGTCCAGTGCCAGAGACAACAACCTTTGTCTAACAATAACTTCCCTTGCAGCAGTGACCAGATATGGTATGCTTTTAGACACCAACATATATTTACTTACACCCAATAAATGGATAACACAGGTGTTAGACTCAAATCTTTCATAGTCATCCCAGAGAGGACTTTATCAACCTTAATCTAATAAATTATCAAGGCAGGGTAATACAACACTATCTGCTGTAAATCAGCTCTATCAACAGCACATTTAGAACAGGATCAAAACTTGCTCCCGAGCTTTGACAGATTCAGAAAGGTAAAGTTACGCTTTTGTGTAAGTTTACCATTTTTCTGTATTCACAAGCTATGAGTTCATTGTAAATTTGTGCTGCAAAGACTCCGCAGTCGGGGCGGAGAACTCCTCATATAAAAATATAGGACAGGCCGATCTTTTAACGTGCTGAGTCTTCCGCCCGACTGTTGAGTCTCGACAGTCGTATACTTAATATTAACTCATAGTTTGTGAATGCAAAAAAATAGTAAACTTACTCAAAAACATAAGTTTAGCTTTGTGAATCAGGGCCTCGGTAGTGTAATACAGATCAAAGAGCACAAATTACTGATTGTTCTTCAAGTTAGTTGAGACTAGCACATGATGAGACCATTTCAGGTCACAAAACAGGATAAGAGGGCTCACGTCCCTGTCTCTTGCTACATTTCATCTTTTCACTGCCTAGGCTTCCCCAAGGGTTGAATAAGAATTGCTCCAATAGTTCAAGAAACAATCTTCCAGCAAGTGATGTTTCCTAATTTTACAAAACTTGATTGTTAGATTATCGGAGAGAGAGATCACAGATGCGCTATGAGCCGTGACTTAAAATTCACAAAGACAAAGCAACCTAAAGATTAAAAGTAAAGATTTTTCTCAGAGGAATCCGAAATGCACCTTTGTGGCTTGGAGCAGGGATCAAGTCCTCCATCAGAAAAGTGCGTAAAAGACGTGAATCATAATACTAAACCAATATTACATGTATGAAATAAACACAATAACAGTTCCAAACCAATTTAATAAAAAAAAAAAAAAAAAAAAAAAAAAAAAAGGGATGAGGGGCTATTAAAAGTATTATTGAGGTGCTTTTATACCAAAGGCAATCTTTGAAAGTGAGAAATAAAATACTGACACCGAACCAGCTGTGATTTTCAAAAGCACCAAGGTACTGTAACAGTTCACTTGATTTAATCACTGACTACAACTTTCTTTCCAAGGAAATAATTTTTAAAAGGAATAGCATTTAGGACAATGTTATTCTTTGAAGTCATAATTTAATTTGCTTGTAGAAGTAAAGGTACATTTAATAACAATTAACTAAAAAATAAATATCTGGATGTTCAGACACATTTTCCAAATGCCATTCCATAATTCTGGGTTGTAAAAATTCTCCTCAATTTACTCTTAGGTGCCCCAAATGTTCCAGACTTGCAGGGACACCAAGGCTTGTATTCAAGTGGGAAAAAGTTGTCATTCACTTCTAAGCAGAAATGCAGCAGAGGACAATTACTACTGTTCTTGCTGTTTTTTTTTAATCAAAGCAGTTGGAGCTGTCTTTGTTCATGTTTGTCTTTCCAGAAATTAAGTTCAACAGAAGGCTGGCTTCTTTGAGGTTGATTATGAATCCCCTTTTCCCTGTGGATCATCAAATAGCCCTCTGGCAGTGTGACCATACAGTAGTTCAAAAGGGCAAAACCCAACTCCTTTTTGCAGTACCTCTCTGTAAGCAAACAACAGGCATAGCAAGAGGATGTCCCACTACCACCCAAGGTCTCTAATAGGCCCATAATCATGCCTTTGAGGGTCTTGTTGAACCTTTCGACAAACCCATTGGTTTGGGGATGGGAGATGGAGATCTTGTATGTTCTCTCACACCCGTCCCACATGGACTTAACATACCCAGACATGAAGTTGGTATCCCGGTCAGATACTATCTCTTTGGGGAATTCAAGAAAATATCACCATCAGTGGCAAGGCCACTGCAGGTGCAGTCACTGTCCAGTCTGCCACCATAGGCCATCAAGAGTAGGGCACTCCTTCTATGCTCTGCAGAACTACTCCCTGGTAGAACATCCTTCCTTATGCCAGCTGGCCAGTTCAGGTAGGTTACCCAGGGCGGCAATGTCCTTCACTGTATGTTCCTGAGTTTCATCCTCAGGCTCAGCCTACTCCCAAACAATGGGAGTTTTAGGAGCGGGTTTCCTGAGCTCCTTGCTCTACCTCTTTTTGGCAGGTACGTGGGCCTTTTCTCCAGGCTCCCGGTCCCCTGACTATCCTCTCAGGTGCCTGGTGCCTAATTTCAAGATCCACACGTATGTAAGGAGGGGAGAAATACATTTTGCAGGGAAACCATAACCTAATCTCTTTCTGCTCATCTCAAAAGTCCATGTGCAATGTGAGGCTGGTTACCTCAGGGTGGGTTTACCACAGGGTCTGGTTGCAGGCCAGTCCCTTCGCCATGCACAGCATTGGGTTGTCTGTCTGATGGGGGAGGTTGTTGGCCACAGGGACTGACCACAGGCCATCCATGAGGAGGGAGGTCTGGCTGCCTCTGGGGAGTTGGAAGCAGGTCCTTGTCGCAGCTAAGCCCTTGCTGCACACACCCAAAGGCCGTGTGCAGTTGGGGGCTGATTTTACTTACCGTAATAAAATATTACTTTACATAAAAAAAAAACTACAAATTAACTGAAACCCAAAGGTTAAAGAAACATTAGATTTAGATAAAATGTTAAGTAACCACATAACATATTAAATAAAAAAACAATGAAATTCACCAATTATAGTTACAGTTATCCCAAGTAACTATAACTAGTGCCCTAAGGTTTACTATAACTCGAACCATCTCTGTGCACTGCTAAATTTCCCACATATTACATCACTCATGACACCTAATATGACATCATTGATACATCACTGCAACATTTGCAATTAAATTATTGTTCAGAAAACTGTGCATGGTGGGGCTCACTACGCACCATGATGAGAGCACTACCCATGTCTCATGTCTATACTTGATTACAGCTAGTACATGGGCATTTGTTTGCCTTAGTTTCAAAAGTAGATATGCACGCTCAATTTATGCAATCTAGGTCCTGAGGCATCATCAGACACCTCCCAACTTGCATCCACAACTGTAAGGCATAGCGTGTGTGCCAAAGGTGCACGAGAAACATGTCTTCCTGAGCCTCAGGTTGCTACCCTGGAAGGCGTTAGTAAATGTTTACTTGGAAAATATATGTAGGATTAGCCAGGACTTTGAATAAGACAGAGACGTGAAAAGGCAGAAAAAATGTAATCTAGGTTGGCTCATAAAGGGAAATTGCATAGATTGAAGGCAGCTAGTCAAGGAAGGATAGATACACATGTCTTCATTTCATCTTCACCAAAGGACTCGACCCCACATGTGCCACACTCACCCAGATACTTAATGACTTACTCACTCATCTAATTAAATGACTCCAAAACATGCAAAGTGCAGCAGGCAGGCTCATCCTCATACTTCCACCCACATACATATCACCCTGCACCTCAAAAGGCTTCACTGACCCCATCTACAAGCAAGCTCTCATCAAACACCTCACACACACATTCAGAGCCATACACAACACTGAACAAGCATACCTCAACAACTGCATCAGATTTCAGAAACCTTCCAGACACTTGCGCTCAGCCAGATGTCTAGTTGCACACATCCACAGCTGCTTCCTGTATTCTTGAAATCAGCAAGAAACTGAGGAGTTGGTCTTCAAGTAGGTGAGTCCATGGCTCAGACTACCCTGTCATCAGCAGGAGGGTACCCTCCTGGGTGATAGTGCACTTTACAAATACACATATAAATACATGCTCTTCACTATACAGATGGGTCATATTTGTAGGCTGCTTTCAATTTTTATCCTCCGTCAGAATGTGGTAGATGTTCTGTTCGCCGTATGACAAATACATTACAGTTACAGCACTGCATATAATGTTAGAAGGGACATTCACTAAAATCTCACAGAGTATCAGGTGTATCAAAAACTAACAACCTAAGTTGTTTTGGACATGCCCTTCAGGGAATTTAGGACAGTCTTCCCCAGCATGCTTACCTTACTTAGATATGCTCACTGAGTTTGATTAATCTAAGCCCCAGGGTATCCTCGGACTCACATCTTCAAACAGAATTAAACACAGCTAGTGGGCTAAAGGCATATGTAAGACGTCTTCTTCAGCCTCACATGGCTCTTATGGTAGCTGTTAGTAAGTGTTCAGTTGGCAGGAATTTGTCATTGCTTAGGACATCAAGGGAGGCAGATAGTTGACAGGTAGTACAACCTAGTCTAGGTCTCTTTACATTTAGGATGTTGTGAAGCTTGTTGAGGCTCCAATCTACAACATGGCTGGCCAACTGTGTGTAGAGGGTTTCTTGTTGAATGTTTATATGCAAGTTGGCTGGACTGTGTGGGAAGTGGTGTGAATGATGAATACGACCTGTGATAGACCCTTGAAGACCACTGTTAATGTGACTGCTCTGCAGTGGTGGATTGTGCCTGTGGCTGCCATTATGAAAGTCATTGTGTATAGTGTGTGAAAGGTGTGGAAATGATCCATAAAGTGGATCACTGAGAGAATTTGGAACCAAAAATGTCATGTGGACAGACCAAAACATCGAGATGGTAAGTGCAAATAGGTAAGTATAGATTTACTAATCTAAACTTCATATCTCTCTCTCTCTCTCTCTCGATATATATATATATATATATATATATATATATATATATATATATATATATATATATATACATATATATATATATATATATATATATATATACATATATATATATATATACATATATATATATACATATATATATACATATATATTCAAGGTACATACATAGATGTATATATATATACATACATTACATACATATATATCTCTATTTATATATATATATATATATATATATAAATATATATATATATATGCAAAATACTTTAAAGTATGTTCAGAGTTGTAAATCTAGTAAACGCACATATATATATATGTAGGTAAATACCTACACTTAGCAATAGGCCACTAACCTACACTTAGGTCCAGTTAGGTCTCAATAAATTAAACCCAGCTCAACCCTTGGAAGCTTGGGAACAAGCGTCAAGGCTTAACTTAGGAGACAAGTGTCTAAAGCATTTAGCAATCACAAAACAGTAAATAAGTAAAACACAAAACACAATAAAAATACAAGACCAATTTATAAAAGTAGATTATATTTTTATCCTTAAAATGACGCCAAAATGATTAAAATCAGATAAGGGGAACCGGGGATATGAATTTCTAAAGAATTCATGTTTTCTAGCACAGAGAAGCAACTAGTGCTTAAAGGGTTAAAAAGGGTCACATTGGTAAGGGACAAAGTTCGGAGTTCAGGCCACCCACAAGGTAACACTGTCACACTTACTTTCAGATGTGTTTCTTGATTCCGGAAAGTTGTCCACGGCACCAGCCAAGGGTTCAGAGGCTCTGGTTTGCCTCTTGGAGTCTAGGACTACAACTCCCACAATGCACCTCTTCAACCTATGGAGTTGCTCCAAACGTCTCCAAACTTCTTGATCTTCTTCCAAAGGCCCTTTTGAGGTCCTTGAAGTGTCCACAACTTGATTCAAGGTTCCAGAAGCTCTGAATTGCTCCTTGGGAGTTGGGACTACAATTCACAGAATACACCTGGTCAGAATCCTCAAATGGCCACTGGATGCTGGTCAGCTGGGCTCTGCTTGCAGGAATTGACGCAGGGGACTCTGGGAAGCTCCTTTGTACCTGTAGCAAACAGGGAGTCCCTTCTTGAAGCAGTAGAAGTCAGGCAAAGTCCTTTTTAGTGGTGAAAAACAAACTCTTTTCCTGAACTAGTTATATTACATCCAACAATTGTAAATTGTGGGATTTATTATAATAATTTATTTGATACCAAACTCAAGGTATCTGTCACTTAAGGGGACTTTAGTAATTAAAATAAAGTCTCCCCATTTTAGCCTATGGGGGCCATTCACTACAGTGAGGGAAAAACAAATTTGGCTATTTTACCTCACCAGGGCTTATAAAGTAATTTTTATAAGGCCCTTGCTTATAGTTACATGGCACCCAACCATAGGGGCACCTAGGGCATACCTTAGGGGTGACTTATATGTAAAAATAAGGTAGTTTAAGTCTTTGGAAGTACTTTTAATTCCAAAGTCGAATTTGTATATAACTTTAATTTAAAAGCAGCCAGCAAAGCAGGGCTTTTTTTATAATGACCCTGGGCACCTCAGGGTGCACTACCTATGCGGGGGTCCCTATACCTACATGCCCTACCATATACTAGGGACTTATAGGTAGGTTGACATAGCTGATTATAATTAGCCTAATTTGCATACTCATTTTACACAATGCACAGGCTCTGGGAAAGGTTAGCAGTGCCCAGGGCACTATTAGAGTCAGGAAACCAGCAGCACAAAGTGAAAAATGGGGTCAAAATGTTAGGGGGCACCGTAAAGCTGTGGACACTCCTGTACATATGAGTGGCTAAAAAAAAACAAAAAAGTCCAAATAATAAAACCAAGTCCTTGGGCAATAAGGAAAGCAACACCCTAGAGGACATAGATATTTTAATTGAAGAAGTGAAGGCCATTCTGAGAAGTAACACAAATATATCCCCTGCAAACCATGGTAGCCTTGCCAATAAAATCCCTGATATGTTTAAGAAAAGGCCACAGCCGTCCAAAATCCCAAGGGAGTCTGGACAGAAGGAAGTGATTCAAACCTACAAAATGAGATCTATCCGATCGATTCCCTGTGCTGACTACCATCCAGTGCAGTGGCTCTGCTGTGTTGCTGCATGTTATAGGTGGCCCTGCTGTGGGAGAAGAGGCCCCCTTACCCCCCTTAAGTCCTGAGGTCATTGTGGTCCTGAATATTCTGTGTTCCAATCGGTATGGGCCTGTGGCGGAGAATGGGGGGCTTTTGTGATACTGCTACTCCTGTACGCACTGGAGTATCTGCTGGTGACAATGCCTTGGCCGACATCTCCTTGGGCGCAAAGGCCGCCAGCGCTATGTTGTGACTTGAATTGGCATCTGTACACCAGAAACTGAATGAAGTTAAGATCCTGGTGCTGATGCTGTTGAACAAAATAACGGGGGAACCTGATCAGATTTGTGGGTGTAGGTGCCCGGGGCTAAGCACGGGTGGGACTTTGCCTGTTTCAGGGGGAACGTCCATTGGCGCTGTCGTGTCTGAACCCAGGTTACCAACAGGCAATCAATACTTAAGGTCTGCCATTAATCTCCCTCCTATTGATCCATCTGCTCTTCATGTTGAGGACATACAGGCCCCTTTTGAGGACAGCAGGTGTATGCGCAGCTTTGATATTAAGGGGAGGAATTATGCCGAGTCAGGCTGCCCTGATGAAGTTCAACCTGCTGAGCATATAGGGGGCCTTCATGGGGTAGCTGGTATTAAGGTGCCTGCTGGAGAAGTTACTCCTAGAGGACACCAAACCAGGTCATTAGATTGTATTCTACAACAGTCTGAAGCAAAATCGTTAACATCTAAGAAACAGGCTCAAGGTATGGGGAGAGTAGGAGGCACCATCTTCATGGTTGAGGTACCAAAGTTGCCTTTAGGATCCACAGAAACACAGGACTCCCTGATAAACAAGGTCATTTATTGGTTGAAAGCTCAGCATATCTGCCTTTCTGTTGTTCGAGCAGATATTTTAGAGGTTGAAAGACGTAGCCAGCCAGGATCAAACTTTGATTTTATTTCTATACTTCTTATTGACAAGCTGTTAGTGAACAACCTTATTGACTTTAAAATGCGTACTTGTTATCTTAGGAAACCTAGAGGAGTTGGCATTAGACTAAAACTCTCCCCACCCATCATTAATATACCCACAATCTGCAGGGGGATAGCAGGTGGTAAGTGTGATCTTAGCCAAAAACATGCCCCTGCCTTTGCAGCAATCAACCACCCTACTCCAACAGCTGTCGATTGACTATCCACTGAATCCTATTCAACAATTTTGACAGCGGCTTCTGTGGGCAGGCGCAGGGTGTCAGTTGGGTCTGCTAATCGTAGGGAAGCTCAGCAACACAGGTTTAGTATCTTGGAAGATAGTGCTAAACTATCCGTTATGTCCTGGAATCTGGCTGGGCTGGGTAGCAAACTACTGGATCCCGAGTGGGCCACCTACATAAACAAACAGGATATATGCATATTCCAGGAAACTTGGGCCGTGGCTTCAGTCTTCCTGGATGTTTTTTTATCCTACCACGCAGAGGACCAACCTGCAGATGGGGGTATCGGTCGGGCCAAAGGGGGTCTGTTGATACTGATGAATAAAAATCTGCAGTGTAATCACTCAGCACTAAAAATAGATTCCCCTGATATACTAGGTTTGCATGTTGAATTTAATTGAGGTTTTAAGTTAATAGTTATCATTGTATATGCTAGGTCAGTGCCACAAGGAGTAGAATCCCAGACTTTGGCCCAGTTAACCAAATGTATTGATACATTGCAGTATTCCATTAATTTAGTGGTTGCAGGGGATGTGAACTGCACATTTGAACCCTCTTTTATTAACGGCGATTTGACGGCAGGTGAGGATGAATACTGGGGCATCCCACAATTGACGGGCAAACGACTGCGTATTTGCTCTCGTGCCGCCCTTCAGCTGACATCACTGTGTTTTAAGTGAGAGCTTCAGGCTTGTAATGGTCGTATGTGTTCAGATCCAAGCAACGATCCCACCTTCAAGTGCAGCCAGTCTACAAGTGTCATTGACTATTTTCTAGTGGATGTTAGGAAGTGGCCGATGCTCGAAGACATGAGGGTTGACTTACACCATGACAGTGATCACAATCCTCTGCTTCTCACTTGAAACAGTGTTGTATTTAGGAGGTCTCAGAACACCCACTGCCCCGTGGTCCCCGAGCCATTAGTGACAAATAACCACAAACATGTTAGCTGGCCAAAAGTGATGTCTAATCCGTATTTGCTTAAGGAGATTTATAAATTGTTTGTTGATGCTACTGCTAACTATGAAGTGTATGAGGTCCGAAATATCTCAATCCTCAGCATCCACGAGATGCTGGTACCTGAATTACAGAATATTTTCTAATGGAAGACTACTACTAAGCGAACTGCTGTTACATACAAAACAAAGGAGTGGTTTAATAAGGATTGCTATAAGGCAAAATCAGCATTAAAGTCAGCTATTGTGTCTCGATCACAGGGGACGATTAGAACAACCAGAACTGCTTATGATATAGTTATAGCACAGGCAAAGAAAAGCTGGGAAGACTTAATCTGCCAAACTTGCTTGATGCAACCAGACGAAATGATAATGTGACCTTCTGGAAGTTACTTTCTAATAGACACAATGAAGGTAGGCTCCCTAATTGTACTCATATCCAAACAGAGAGTTGGGTGGATCATTTTTCCAATCTCTATGCTCCGCCTTGCGATATACTCATTCATTACTCCTCCCCTCTGCAGTCGTTTAAAATGCACTTACTGCCAGGTGGGCCTGGGGTGGGGGTCAGTAATCTCGACAATTGCATTGTCTTTACTTTGGGGGAAACCACTGCTGCAATTGACTCCTTAAAACCATCTAAAGCCCCTGGGCATATGCTATCTAATGCAATTGCAGCTGGGGGCCCAATGCCCAGTACCTGGAAAGGGACTGAAATAATACTTATTTATAAGAAAGGTGAAGTGAGCTCTCCCACTAACTACAGACCCATCAGCCTTATTGCTAACCTTAAAAACATTTTTTACCAAACAGCTACTGGATAGGCTGTTGGACTGGGCTGATGCCAATCATGTGATATCTCCCCTACAGACGGGCTTCCGTTCCAAAACAAGTACGGTGGATCAAGTTTTTCGCTGGCTCTCCTTTACAGGAAATATGTAACCCTTGCCAAACAAAACCTGTACTTTGTTTTTGTGGACTTCCCATCCGCATTCGGTTTGGTCCCTAGAGGGAAATTGTCGGAGATTCTACATAAAACAGGTACTCCAGGGAATATAATTCATCTTCTACAATGGCTACACAAGGGCACATATGCTCAGGTGAGATGGGCAATCAGGGAGAATAAACCAACCATATCCCTCTCCAGCGGGGGGTTCACCAAGGCTGTGTCCTGGCACCAACCCTACTTACCCTATACATAATTGAGGTGTTTCAAGCTGTGTCTCTATGCTAGAATGATGCTCATTCTTTAAATGCTCAAAAAATACCTATACTACTTTTTGGGGATGACTTCCTTCTTATCTCTAAGACTCCGATGGGGTTCCAGACTCTTGTTAATAAGTTTATAGCGTTTTGTGCAGACCGTGGGTTGGAACTGAATGTCAGCAAAACCAAATTGATTTTGCTTAGCCCAGGGCGAGCCACGAGATGCACCATCACTGTAGATGAGGTTCAATTGGATAAAGTCAGTTCAATAGATTATTTGGGTGTTAGGATCTCCAATAATTTCTACTGGGAAGACCAGATTAGTAAAAGCGTGTCTATTCTCCAACATAGATCAGGTGCCATCTTGCGCTTATATACAAGTACCGACACGAGAGCCATCTCCCAGGCACTAAAGATTTACCTGGCAAAAGCACAAAATGCTGCTGCCAATGGCGCTGAGGTGTGGGGTTTCTGTAAATCTCACAAACTGTCTGTGAGTGAAAATTGTTTTGCCGGAGCACTACTTGCATACCCCTGGTTCCCATCTTTTTGGATCTCGGTTTTAATCATATCTCAGTTATGTTAACCGTAAGACCGCTACTCTTTTGGGTAAGGATTTGGTCTACTCCTACTTATAGGGACTTACTGCTTGATCTTTTGAAAAGACCTAATGTAGTTTCTGTTCCATTGTTTCGGCATGTGTCAAATTGGTTTCGTATTCTGGATCTCTGAAGCTGTTGGGAGAATCCTCAGGATATAAGCAAGGCCCAGAAGCAATCTTTTGAAACTAGCCTATTGGTCATATGTTAGGAATAATTATCTTCTTGACACATTCATGGTCGTCTGACCAATCAATTTCTTGATTTCAAATGGTACCCCCAGTAAGAATCCTTTTTTGATGTTATCCCTGATTCCTCAGGCAAGAGCCTGTATGCCCATTTTCGTTATAGGTGTCTGCCGCTAATGTCTTTTACCAGTAGTTGGAGGGCACATCTGTATCTAACATGCCTGGCTTGTGGCGGCGCCTCTGAGTCGGTTGAACACTTTCTTTTTTTTGCACAGCTTATGCTTTCGCACAACCCAAGTGGATTCATCCAATTTGCCAGAACCTGGGCATTAGACAACTTGTTATTGCCCTTAGGATTTTAAAGAGCAACACTTCAACTGTCTTGGTTCATGCAGTTAGCAAGTTCCTTTTGGCTGCATGGCACACACGTACTCGCCTTTTGAAAAATTAGTAATATATACCTCTTTTATGTATGTATATATGTTTGACCTGTGGTGCTAATTATGTATGCTCAGGGGCTTGGACTTGGAGAATTGATACATTTTTACTGTGTCAGTATTGTATGATGATTTTAACTGTTTTATCTATTTTTGTACTTTATATGGAGTATTATGGCTGTATTCTTTGATGGTTTTATGACTGAATAAAACTCGTTTTGAGGATGAAGTTAGTGGGCCTCTGCAATCAGCCCTGTTTTCTCACAATATATAAATCCATTATACATATAGGTGGAGTTATATATAGTAAAACTTTGCTTACCTATAAAAACTTACCATTATAATATTTTTGTCCTCAATATTATTGACATGATATATTGTTGCACAGTATTTTTAGTTCTGATATTCTGTCTAAACACCCGTAAAGTGGTTGGTGCCTTGATGTGGCTTTACGGCTCACCTCCAGGAGTCATGAGTTTGACATTCTGATACCGTTATTAGCATTTGTTCTTTAAAGCTAGCACTTCTGGATGTGCCAAATCCAACACATGTAGGTCTATACTTCGATAGTGCAGGGCACTCTGAAGGAACAATAACAATTCCTCAAATTTTTGTGGATTGAACACCGTGAGGAGTCCAGGATGGTGCAACTCACATTGATCCCACTCACTTTAACAATGCCCTAAAAACCTCAAATGTTCCCTAAGTGGCTAAGTTCACACATTTTCTTGACATTTTATGAGGGAAAGGCGTGGAATGTGTGGCAATCCACACATTTCCAACCATGCAGCATTCCATCATATCTCCACATAAAAATGGAACTACATTTCTGTGGCTGGTCCTAGGGTACAAAATAAAACATGGAGAATTAATTTACACATTTAAGACCAACAAATGCCTTTTTTGTAATGAAGACACCTGTGGATTTTGAACCTGAGATCAGCTGCTATCCAGGGAAAACCTACCCAACCCAGACAACTTAGAAAACCAAACACCTGGTGGAATCCAGGATGGCATTACTTGTATGGGTCTCACAAGCTTTTCCTACCCAGAAGCCTTTGGTTAAACAAACATATCTCCTCATGTTTCTGTGCAGGAATCTGTGGGGTTTAACACATTTCCTACTACCCAGCATTCCCACATATCTTCAGATAACAATGGTGCCAAAATATGAGGTTAGGCTGGGAGACTTTGACACAAAAGGAATAAAAACAATACATGGCAGGATTAGTGATAGGGGTAGCTGTGGCATTTAGGGCTGTGCTTGGCTGTCATCAACCATAGACATTTTTTAAAAGTAGACACTTAGATCATAGCCTCATTACGACTCTGGGACCGGCTACTTATTTCTATCATCGGGAGGTGCAATATTATCAAAATTAATGTAATTACGAAGCTCTTATATTAATATTTATTTCCTAATTCTTTCTTCAAGTAATTGGATTCTACTATTAGTAACTTTCTCTGGGGACATCAGTGATCCAGACATGCCATTAAATGGTTGGAAACTTCAAAGGAAGAGTGTATTTGATCTCTACCGAACTCCCAACAGTATTTTTGGGCAGCCTTCAGGTACTATATTCACTGTACGATTTCTGATGCTGGCAATTTAAATGCCATATACATCTACAAAATCGGCTTGGGGACAGAAGCTTGTGTTTATTTTCTCTAGAATAGATCCCAGCTACTTCAAGAGGGTTTCACTTAAGGTGATACAGGATGCCTGGTCCGTTTGGAAAGACTAGGGTCAAAAGGTAATTTTGGTCGAATTCACTCACATGTTTTGGTGTGTAAAAACAATGCTTTTCTGTTTATTTTTCATGATTCTGTCTATTGGCAATGGCATATACTGGGTAAAAAAACTATTGGGCATTTATTTTCATCTGGCACAATCTGTTCTTTTTCTGGCTGAGGTGTTTTTTCTCCCAGCCAGAAGCTTTTTTATATATCACCAGGTACTAGCTTTTCTAAATCGAAAGGCAACCTGTGCTCCCAGAGAACATAATTTATTGGACTTAATCTGCGCGGGGTAGATCTGGTTTGATAACAGGTAATTATACACCTGCTTCAATCAATGATTTGGAGGTATTGGATTCAAAATGGTCCAATTTGCTGGGGCGAGTGTTAGATAGCCCCGTGATTGTTCAGGTTTTTACAATATCTTCTACTCATTTAATATCAGCCAGGCTGCAGCTACAGCAATACAATATAATTGGGTTGCTTTATTATACACCTGAGCAACTGGCAAAGTGGGTGGGGATGCAAGTGAGGGGTATCAACTGCCCTAGGTACAGAAATCCGCTGGCAAAGATTGTCTATATGTTTGGAAGATCCCTTCAAATTCAAGTCCATTGGATGAACATTTGCATATGGCTTTCTCAAAAACTTGTAATTCAGGTGAAATTTGATATTTTGAATATTATGTTATCTATATCACTGAAGACATCTCGAGCAATATGCATGCTCTTCTTTTTTCTATCATTATTGCTAGGATTTGTCTGGCATGTGATGGCACTCACTTTTGACACATGGTTTGTCACAATGCAGGACTATTATGAACTAGAGTCTGGTGCATTGAGAACGAAAGGAAATAGGGGATACTTAAGGCTGCTTAATACCTTATTGCTTTCTACTTATTTTATTTTTTTGGTCAGGTAAATGTTATGCTTTGCTTTACTTTAGCGGGAAACTACCCTGCTATGTTATGTTATTTCATGTTACACCCAGATACATGTATTCTACTTGAGGTTTAGGTTGATCCTTCTATAATAAAAAAAATGAATAAAAGAAATAAAAGTAGACACTTGGGGAATTTCAGGGTGGTGTGCCTTGAGTGGATCCTACAATGTTTTCTTACCAGTGATGGTCTGTAAACCACACACTTTATTTGAAAACACACATTTTCCTTATATTACTGTGATGGCAACTTCTGGAATCAGAAGGAATCTACCAAATTCCTATTTCCCAGCATTACCCTACTTGTCTTGATAAAAGCTCTTTCCCATTTGTGTGGGATCAAACTAAGGTAAATGGAAATCCTTGTAATGTCTGTTGTAGGCAGGTTTCAATTGGTGGAGGTTGGGTATGGGCTCAAAGACTGCAGCTAACCCTATAGCTACCCCTATAGCTGATCTCCCCACAGAGTGTGTTTTGCCTTTTGTGTTGTTGTCTATTGCTCACCTACACAAGTGGGCACCGTTGTTATCCGGATACTTGTTAGAACGATTCGTTGGGTGGTAGAAAATTTGGACCACTCAAAGTCCAAGACTTTCCTGCACAGAAATGTGTGGAAAATATATGTTCACAGCTAAAGTTTAGGCTTGCAAGTGCTCCCAGATAGGAACTCCTGGTGGGATTCATGCAAGGCACATCACTCTTGACTCCCCCAGATATCTTGGCTCTCATTTACAGGAATTTGGTGTAGGGCAGTACAGCGAGTCATCTTGCTGCACTGCCCTGCACCAAAGTGAAAGGGCAGGAATGCACAGTATTTAGGCAGTACAGGGCACTCCTGTGCCCCCCTGCACTGGTGCTGTTTTGGTAGCCTAGCACCATTGCAGGCACCCTTGCATCATGTGAAAGGGTGCCTGTGTTGTTGGCTGGCCTGTTTTGTGCAGGAAGGGGCACCTTTCTGTACAGAAGCAATCCATAGAGGTGTTATCCTCTTTCTATGTGTGTCAGAGAATGCAGAACACATAGAAAGAGGAACAAACAAGATTCTCCTTGTTACGCCTGCATTGGGGAGGCATAAGATTTTGGCGAATCCCTAGGTTTACAGGCTCTCATAAATGTGGGGATATGTCAAAATCCATGGCTTTTGCATGGAAAAACCCACCGCAACACCTATGAATTGTCTCCCTGGCATAGAGTAAGGCAACGCAGTGACTTGTGTTGACATGCCTTAATCCATATTTATGAGGCCATTCAAAGTCATTTAAAGTGCCTTTGTATGGCCTCGTAGATATGATTTTGTTGTCTGCAAAGCCAGAGTGTCACAAAAAGTGACGCTCCATCGGTGCATGGGGCTCATAAATGTGCTCCCTATTTTTCAGAAAGTTTAGTAGGTTGCCTTGTGTGCTGCCTGAGCTATGTCCAAAGATCCACAGCTACCCAAAATACAAAAAAGAGCCATTTTTCAGTGGACAAAGCTTATGTGCTCATATTGTGCTTTGTTTTTAACTATTAAGTGCACTAGGCTCATTCACACAAGTGGGGTACCATTTCTATTGGAAGACTTGAGGGGATGCTAGGTGTGCTAGGTGTAAGACATTTGTAGCGCTCCATTAATTCCAGAATTTTACATCACAGAAATGTAAGAAAAATTTGTGTTTTTAGACAAAGTTTGAGGTTTGTGATTGCTTCTGGCTAAAAAAACCTGGCCAGGACCTGGTTAGTCATAGCACCCTGTACTCCTCTCGCTGGCTAGTCTTGGGTAGGTTTTGTTTGTTTCCACAGCTAACCATATTGAAAAATAAGGGTCAGTGGAAAACGTTGATGTGTTTGTGTCACATTTTCTGATCTTTGCTATCATGGACACTATGCATAACTAGGCAAGTGAAATCCCATTGGGAGGGAGGAGGAATTTGCAGCAGGGCATGAAGCACAAAATGAAGTGGAGGATCAGCTGCCAAAATCACAGTTGCTGAAATCACCAAAGCCGCTGCGCAGAGCCACGCTGAGCCATGCTGTGACCAACCAGCTAGGGCCTGGTTTGGGCCTCTTGACACCTCCTGCTGTGCCTGCCATTGTCCAGCCTCTGCTGTGAAACTGCTGCTACTGAGGGGACTTCAGCAGCTCCACCCGGCACGACCCTGGGCAGCTAAACCGTCGGAAGCAGTGGGAGTTAGGAGGAGATAGTAGCCAGAGGGAACCGCTTCCATTATACATCTCCCACCAGGGGACCAAGGGCTCAAAGTAAAGGATTTTCCAGCACTAGCAGGGCCGAACGGGCTGTGAGAAGAAAGTAGAGAGCAGTGTAATCTAGTGTGGAGAGAGTTTACGGATGGTGGAAGCCCTACTATGCCGCCATCGTTGTCAACACGGTTTTTATGGTGAGTGAGGGTGGGAGGCTCCTGGGTGTTATCTGGTACTCCTGTTCCTCACGAGCTGCAGTCCCTTGTCGATCACTTATGATCCATGCTGCTCGCCGCATACACCGCTTTTTGATTATCTGGGCTATCTGAGTATCAGCATCTGTCCTTCTAGTTCCATTAGCTCCATCTCCCCTTCGGCCCCAACAGCCCTATCAGCCCCAGCCCCTTGCTCCAGGACCCTGCAGAAGTGTGTGGCTGCCCTTGATTTTGTCCTTTCCCCACCTCATCCCTGTTGGGCATGGACCTGGGTCTGGTTGGAGGTGCCTGGATTGATTCAAGGAGAGGTGAGGGAGTACGGCTGGAATAGGGGGGAGTAGTGGTTAGTGGCCCGCTCCTGGTAGAGCCCCTTGATCTCAGAGGCTGCTCGGTTAGGTCCAAGTGTGAGCTCCCCACCGTAGCCCCCTGATCTTCCTCCTCCTTCTCACTGGAAATCATGGATGTTATTTTTGTCACTCTAAATCAGTTGTCTATGACCTGAGGCACTCTCAGACTGCCACAAGAGAGTTGATAGTCATCAGACTTTATATCTCCATCAAATCCATCCCATGTGGCTTTTGCCTCCTGGCCCAGATTTTGGTTTTGCACATTTAAAAAAAAAATTATTTCTAAGTTTGGCATAGTTGTTCTAGTTGTTGGCTGTACTTGAGTATCAGAAGATGACTGCTGGAGATGGCCCTTCTCATGGGATTTTCCTGAATTTATTTGCTTTTATCCTTTCAGTCTTTTGCTGACTCTCTTTGTGTGGCCTTAGGTTGCTGGGCACTTTCTCACTGTACTGCATGCCCTGCCGACACATGCTAGGAGGGGGCATGTATGTGATTGGTTGAAGTGCTGTGTCCTGTAATGCTATGTAAAAAGGTTCACCACATATCCGGGGCACGTACAGCCCTGGCTATTAGCGTGCCACCCACTAAAATAGCCTGTGAAGCATGTAGTGGGCCTGTGGATTTGCGGTTGCGCTTGGGCTTAGGTTGCAGTACTAATGTTGTAGTCATTCCTGAGGGGACGACCTGCTACTCCTACAGCACTCCGTGAAAGGCAGGGCAGGTAGTAGACAAGAGGCTGGGCAGGTACACATTGGTGTCCCATGCCCGACAGGGAAGAACCCCCACATGTGTTCTCCATACCTAATGGGGGTCAGCTCTTCCCATTAGATTTTGCTGATTTCCTACCTGGTGGCCTTTGGGCCCTGGGCCCTTTCTCTCTGTCAATACAGTGTGGAAGTGGGTGCACCTTCTTACATGTATGAGGAAGTGGCGCTGGCTAATGTGTCCACACGTGCCCACAGGCACACCAAACATGTGCTGGTCCTATCATGGTAGGCCTGGGTGCACACTTGCAGCTGTGGCATGTTTGAATATATATCCAGCCTGCCATAACAGGCCTTAGTGTGCGTACTGGCACCTATGGTGCTTTAAACCTATATCCAGCCTGTCTTAGCAGGCCTTCATATGTGCGCTAGCACCTAGGGGGTCTTAGATATGCATTCAGCCTGTCATAGCTTGCCTAGTTGTGCACACTACCACCTAGGGTGCTTTAAACCTGTAACTTTCCTGACTTACCAGGCCTGTGTGTGCACTTGCACCTTTGGTGCTTTTAAGCGTGTGTCCACCCTGCCAATCCAGACTTGTATATGAGCAAGGGCATGTATGCCAAGTGAGAGAAGAATACCCATGTGTGTTTCCACTGCATAGGAGAGCTGCTCTGCCCATAGGTTAACACTGGAGAAGTGTTACAATTCCACCGTGCTGCAACAGTAGATTACAGCAGAGAAGCCTCATGTTGTTTACTATCATTGGATTTGTCTTGACAAACCCATTTCTATGGTAGAGGTGGTTTTGTCAATGATCACAGAGAAATGCCACTTCTAGAAAGAGGACATTTCTCTGCCCTAAATTGCTTTGTGTGCCTTTTAATTCGACTCAAGTCTACACTGAGGAATGGAAGAGCACATCATTGCATTCCTCAGTAACAGCTATAACACTTGGGCACACAACTGTAATGAAGACCTCTGCCATTTGTGGGTCTGACTGGATAGAATGGAGTGAGAAGTTCTGACACTTGGCTTTTAGCGCCAGATCATGGCCCCACTAAAGATTAAAGTCTGCATTACACTGCCCCATGGCAGATAGGACTGAAATAAGGGAAGATATCTGTGGTTCAAAGTGGAACCCTCTTAACTTCCCCCATCTTCAAAGGCATAAAACAGTATTATAACTACTGGTGCCCCTCTGCAGCAAAGTAAACATACTCTTGCATTTGTAGTGCACACTGCCAGAAGAATCTGTGGTACACAAGGAGTAATTACTGCCCTAGGAAGGGGCTGCTTGTGGAGTTCTTAGGGACATCAAAGACCTCCCACAAGGGATCTACACCTTCTACCTGTGCCATCTAGAGAGCGGTACCCTCTTAAGTGCCTTCATCTTCTGCTGGACGTCACCTGGTAGCTGTGGTGTGGGTGTGGAACTAAGTATTGCACCTGAAGACCGGATTTGCCTATTGTGGAGCCTTCAAAGTACTACCCGCATTCAAGGAGTGTAGCCCTTTATCGTGGGGCCACAACGCGCACAAGCGTCTGGTTGGTAGTGAGTGGATTTACCGGTTGCGGGACCCCGCGTGGCCTGTCTTTGTCAAGCGTGCTGCATTTCTCTTGTGTGACACCTGACTCCAAGCTCATTTTGTGCGGGGTCCGTTTTACTGGTTGTGACCCTCGTTGGTGGGGGCGTACCCTGAGCAGTGTCACATTCTACCTCATGCTGCACCATGGACTTTGCACCTCTGTGTGAGTGATCGGATTTGTCTGTTGTGACTCAAGTCATCGCTCACTAGATGTTGTGCCTCACACCAGGGAGGTACGACATTGGTAACTTTCTGTGTGTAATCGGATTCGTCTGGTGCGACTCAAGTCATCGCGCACCAGATGTTGTACCTCCTACCAGGGATGTGCGGATTTGGTAACTATCTGTATTATAGAGTGCCTGGCTGGGTGCCAGTGTGAACAGTGTGTTTCCCCGAGTGACCCTCCCTCCTGCTTGGGAGACCATGGCCAGTGCCAGAAGGCACAGTGTGGAGACCCCTGAATGAACTCACCGAGTGGTGGCTGGATCTCCATTTGTCAGCTATTGCCTCATCAGTTATCTCTTTACGTCCCCCCAACTTTGCCCTGGGATCCTGAATAAGTATAACTCCAGCCGTAAGTGACCTAGTATCAGGGGAAAGGATGCTGTCATGTCCAGCTTGTGAGGCCAGGGTAGTAGGAACTGGTTGGAAGGTGGAGGAAGGTTTGGACCCAAGGGGGAGTCTGCAATTGCAGTGACCACTAGCCTGCCAGATATCAGTGCACCACATTAGGGTGCGAATCGAGTGAGTGTGAGTGAGTGCTTGTTATACTAGCCTGCCTGATATCTGTGGCATCACATAGGGGTGTGAAGCAAGTGAGTGGGAGAGACCGCCTGTGATTGACCACACCGCCGTTTCTTAGTCTGAGAACTAGCACGGTTGACATTGGGCTTTACCTGTGCTGCGGAGCTACCTAAAAGTGCTGCTGTGCTCTGTATGTAGACATTACTGCTATCGTTGTGAACTGGGATTCATCCTTGAATCATGTCACATTGTAGTTGGGAAATCACTAGGGCGGGTCTAGTGTGGACAGCATGTTGGCACTCATGAGGGTGCCTGAAGGGAAAGTATTCATTTTCTCATGTGTACCTACTGATAATGTCATTTTAACACTGTTGGGCCTAGCGCAGGTCATAATGAGTGTAATCACCCACCAATGATGGGAATAGTAGGTTCAGCCTGGCTAGGGCCTCACCTCAGTCAGCCAGAACATGCCACCTCCAACAATGACCTTGAAGAAATTGGATTCTGGCTGAGTACTTTCTTCTCTAATTAAAAATCCAAGAGTAAATAAATTCTTCTGCAGTGCCAGACGTTCTCAGCATCCCCTTTTTAAATCCAACCAAGTTAATACTGGGTTATTTTGAAAAAAATGCCCAAAGCGACCCCTGCAGCGCTGTTAGAGGATTTAAGTCAGACCTCTACTACCATTCCAGTCCTGCATTTGCCAACTCTGTTGGTTCATGAACTTTCCAAGAACACCAGGGAGGAGAGAGGGTCTTTATTGGACTGTGAGGTTCTGGAGGGTTTGGCCCCCTTGCCTTTTAACATCCAGGCTGCTTCTGCACAGGATTCATCCTTAGTTGTTCAACCCATCCTCCTCAACCACACGGTCTGTGATTAGAGAGACAGTAATCCCCCAAATCCATCTGTGGTGGTCAGCAACTGTGAGGGGCAGAGTGGAGTCCCAGCCTTAGTAGAGTACTAGAGAAATACAATTGGTGATGTTGTGGCTCCATCAGCCTGGAAAGAGGTAGTGATTGGTGAAGATTTCACCCTCCCAGACATTGATATTGATCACAAATGGTGGGCAGGGGGGCTCCTTGTCCAGTGTGTCAAAATTATGATCATATTTTTGAAATTATGTCTGCTGTTTTGCTAGAAGTGCATAGTGTAAACAATCGCAGCCCCTCTAAGTCAAAACCAGTGGTAACCCTCTCCAAGATCCCTCACAAAGATAATTATGTAAATCAAAAGTTGAAATCAAAAGTCGAATGTGACTGAGCCCTTGATAAGGTTAAAAGAAGAATCTGTCTAAGCAGGTAAACCATATGCTTAATTTCATGCCCTAAACAGGATACTGATTTAGTTAACGATGTTTAAACTTTGGGGACATTGAGCTATGTCTCCCTTTGGGCATTGTGGAGAATAAGGCCCTCATTACGACTTCGGCGCAGCCAACAGACCTGACCTGAAAGGACTTCCACCTGGTAACGGGTAGAAATCCAACTCTGTCGGCCTGGCTGACTGAGTTGAACAGCCAGTTACACCACCAGCACTGCCACGGCAACAAGACACCGCCTGCCGTATTACAATACATAATACGGTGTGGCGGAGTCCTGTAGGCTGTGCATTGCTGGCGGTGGAAAACGACAGGACCCATCCCCTCCCGGACGACCACCTCGCCGGATAAGGTAAGTTGATCATCCGAAAGGGGGGGTGGGGTGTTGGGTGCATGTGTGTCATCTGGGTGCGTCTATGGGTGCCTGAATGGGTGTGCGTGTGTGTATGTATGTGTGAGTGGAGACCGCGTGTCTTTGCATGTATGCGGAAGGGAGGGAGTTGTGTCAGGGTATGTTTTTATGCAGAGGAGTGGGGGTATCTGTCTGACTGTGTGTATCTGTGCAAATGGGGTGTCTGAGTGCCTGTTTGTGAGCGAGCGAGTGGGGGGGGTGTTGGGGTGTGAGTGGATACGTGTGCGTTGTGATGCATGTGAGTGGGGGTGCATGTTTACAAGTCGGCGAGTGAGTGGGGGTGTCTGTGTGCAAGTGTGCAGATGAGGGGGGTTTGCAACTGTGCAGATGTGGTGGAGGGAGTGTGTGAATGTATGCGTGCATGGAGGGGTGGGGCTGTGCATAAATGCAGAGGGGGTTGGGGTGTGAATGATTGCAGAGGGGGCTGTGTATGTGTGAGTGGGTGTGGGTGTGTGTGTATGTCAGTGTGAGAGCAGGTGGGGGTGTTTGTATGGATATGTGCAGTTGGGTAGGGGTGTTTGCAAGTGTTTGGGGGGTGCATGGAGGTGTGTGGACGGGTGGGGGTGCATGGAGGTGTGTGGACGGGTGGGGGGGTGCATGGAGGTGTGTGTGGATGTGTGGCGATATGTGTGCTGGTGACAGGAATGGAGATTCCTGTCGCTGGGTTGCGTTTTCACAACTGTTTTCATGGAGGGGCGACCACCACGAAAATCCTGGCGGTTTGTTGCCTCTTAATGCAGGCAGTTGCCTGAGGACTGCTGCCGGCTCAGAGGAGTTCACCACCAGCCGTGTCGGCCCGACCGCACTGGCCGGCCAGTCAGCATTGTGGCAGTTTGGCTTCAGCCTGGTCCCACAACTTGTAATGTGGCGGTTTTTACCGTTGGGTCCACGTAGGTAAGACCACCGTTGCGAGGCTGGCGGGCTGATGATGGCCAGCCGCATAATGGGGGCCTAAGTTATTCCCAGTGTTCAAAAGGGGAACAGAAAAGGGTACTAATAAAATGGGGAATGTAAACCAATCCACCCAGCAGTCTGATTTGGGGTTGGAAGGGAAGTTTGTAACTACTGGTATACCATCTGAAGTAGAGGTGGGCAATAAATTCCACTCCGTCGGTGGAGTTTGTGGAATTCTGCCCAGTTTGCGCTCCGCCCAGTGCATGGAGTTCTGAAAAACTCTGTGAAGTGACGCTGAGCTGAGTTTTTACTCTTGCATTGATCACCAATGTGGCGAGCAAGATTTCTGAATCGGGGGTGGTTGCGGCAGGTCACACCCACCCGCATTGAGAAAGCTGCTGCTCGTGTTGAGGAAGCTGCTACTAGATTAGAAAATCTACGTGAGTGGCAGAAAGAAGATAGCATCCTCTGGTACTCTGCATGATACCGTACGTGCTGATTTTACAGCGCGGGAGAAACTATTGGTGCTGATAATCAGCATGAACAGCTCCGCTTACCCGAACTCCACATAGCACGGGGGAGTTTTTTCGGCACTTTGTGGAGTTCCACATAGCAGAACTCCGCAAACTCCACCCATGCCTAATTTGAAGTAGATCAGATTGCGATTATGTCTGCTGTTGAGCCTTCTAGGGTCTCAGCGTTGGGTAAGGCAATGCCCTTTGTAAGGAGTCAGAAGGGATTGCCCAAGAGAAGGCAAAACGAATGTACTAGAAGATTTCCCAAACAGAAACCTAAAAAACTGCTTTTTCCCCCAGATATCGATCTTGATATGGAAAAGTTACAGGTGTGGGGGTGATGAATCTCTTCCCAGGAGGCTCACTTAGTGTGCTGAACTTTCAGCGTACGGACCCCATTGGGTCTGGGGCAAGTTTGGGACTAGTGCCGGCTATTGCCACTCTTACTGTTCCCCTCCCCAGGGGGCACAATCACCTTTGTCCAATGTTAGGATGGAATCTTTTGGTGTGGAGGTGGGATCAGGTAGCAGGTAGTGGGGTTCCTCTTCAGGAATATGGTCACAGTGTAGGAGGCAAAAAAAGGGCCAGACTTGGTCTAATCTGTTGTGTTGGAATGATGCAGCTCATGGACCCCTAGAAGTTGTCTGTCAGTCCTGTTCCTGGGCTTATCAAGGGACAGCAATTTTTCATACTCAGGCTAAGGAATCTTTAGGATTTTTCTTCGTTCGCCATGTCCCAAAGGCCCTGGGTGGAACAGAGAGCTTCGTCTTATGTTTTGGATTTTAGCTTGTTATTTGACAATGAGCCCCTTTTGATAAATAGAAGTTTTATCCTTAAATCTTTTGCTGAGATTGATCCCTTAAAGTTGGTAAAAAGTGGTGATAGTACCAATGTTGTGATCTATGCAACTGGTTCATCCCATTTTTCAAGAGTTACCTTTGGCTCTCTAGCCATTGCACATCTGATACTTCAGAACTGCGAGTATTTTCTAAAGTGTGGCATTGATGTTTTTTTCATGTTGTTGAGTGCTGAAAACCCGCGGTCCATCATTTGAATGGTCCAAGGGTGTCCAGGTCATTGGTGATTGACTTAGGGGGGTCCGATTTTGGACTTAGATATGGGAACTCCAAAGATACACATATTTATTTGGGGTAAGGTGGACGATTAATCAATGTGGTGGCAGGCCCCGAATGTCATTTGTGAGTTCCTGCTCTAAAGGATGACCCCTCCCACTGGAGCAGGGTGGCTGGTGAGCCCTTGAGGTAGCGTGGAAGGGCTACTTTTGTCCTGGAATGTTGCCAGCCTGGAGCAAGATGAGACTAATTATGTGCTTACAAGAAACTTGGTTATGTGCAGAGTTTCATTGCAGTGAATATTTTGTTTTTTCTTGTAAGGCAAAGTGTTCTGAAAGGGGCCATGCAATTGGGGGATGTTAATGTTGCTCAAGAACCTGGTCAACTGGATTCATGTAGTTTATAATCATCCTTTTAGCTTGGGTATATGTTTGAAGTTGGCATTCCTGGGCGAGGATAGTGGTGCTTCTTTCTTCCTATTAGCGAACCTGTACATCCCACCTGGAAAATCCTTTGATTCCGTTTTTTCATTTTTCATCTTTGTACATGATATTTCTATAATGGAAGATTGCCCTAGGTTAATTATCATGGACGAGCTAAAAGCTCAGGTGTCTAATTCTTCTATTGCAAGTTATGCCAATGATGAAAAATAGGATATTTGCTCAATTCTGGAGGTCTTGGTACCCAACAAAATCATGACTGTCAAGCATGGATTTCTTTTACTCAAGTCTCTTTGTAAATTTGGCTTGATCATATTAAATGGGAGATCTCCTGTTGGTGAAGTAGCCTCATTTTCCTTTAATACCCCACCCCCCACTCACAGCCTGTAAGATTATGTGGTAGCCTCCTAACAAATGTTTGTAGTTTGTGAGAAACTAGCAGTTTCTCCTTCCGATATGAGTCATCATTGTATAGTTTGTATCTCTGTGAGCATCAATTTACAGGAGTTGGGTCAAGCAATTTACATTTGCACTTGATTAGCTTTAAAAGTCGCTCCTTCTGTGAAATCAAGTCTACAGCTGCAGCTGGTATCAAGATCAAAGGAGTTTGTGAGGATCTGGCAGGATATGTCCATTGTGACCCCATTCTGTTTTTTGAATTCCATTTGGAAGATTTCCGTAAATTAAACTCAAGTCCGATGATGTTCGGGTGATGAAGAAATATAAAATTAATTTAAAGGAATTACATCAGGAATTCAATTGATTGATACGGAATCAGCATTTGCTGCTTTCTGGGGAACAACAGCATGTAATTAAGTGACTAAAAAGGTTGCAAACCCGACGTAAACATTTAAAGATTAGAAGGGTCCATGACCAAAATGGATTAATCTATGAGAGGGGGCTAGGGATTATGACTCCCAGAAGTATTGGCATTTGATCGCTGAATATTGTGACTCGAAGGAGAAGGCGCAGGCTATTCCGATTGCTGAAAATACCTGGATGGATTTTATCTACCAGTTCAAATCAAATCAAATCAAATCATACTTTATTTCGACCATAGGTCATAAAAGGTACACATAAAATAGTAAAAAAGAAAGTGCATTCGTTATCATTGTGCTTTCACACTGAATGAAAATAAAGTTTAGAATAAAAATAGCTTCTCTAAAACCTTCAAATTCTAGCAATAAAAAGTCTCTCACAGGAAATAACCCACCATTGTTCCCGGTACATAACTTAACATTTAGATGCCATGGTTTCTAAAACGTCTGCATCACAATGAAAAATAATACAAATATTTAAAAGCTAGCAAAACAGTGAAAGGTGGTTACGGATTCAAATTTCCCGGATAATACCATCATCAAGATAAAAGCAAACAGCCCGATCCAAGATTTAAAGTGCTAAATTGATGTTATAAAGTGATACAGTTTCGTAATAATTTAGATGACATACTTTGACAAAGAGAGCCTACTACCTGCACAGTCATATAAGCAAATTTAAGCACAGTCAAATAAAGACACATGCATAGCGTAAAAAGCTTACATCATAACTTAAAACAGATATCAGATTCATGTTAAAATGGCACAAAAACCAAACAAATGCATAAAAATGACTCTTTGAGGCTTACACTGGTGATAAGATAGCAGAAACACAGGATGATTACCCACATATTGTCTGAAAGAAATCTATTCCAAAGCCCTGTCTAAACCGCATGGTCAAATGGATCTTTGCCCATAATGCGGGCTAAACACTGAAACCTGGTACTGTGATAGCCCTATGGCGAATGGACCAAGCTCCTGGATGGTTCATATTTGCAAATTCTATGAGCATTGGCACGATCGTATAAAAACAGAGCCTTGCACAATGGGTTAATCAATTTTTCCCTTGGACTCTTATATTTGGGACAGAAGAAAAGCATATGTTCGGTTGACTCCACGCATGAATTGCAGTTTATGCATTTATTGGCCTCAGAACTGTTCTGCGACCATTGAGCAGTAAAACCGTTAACTGGTAAAGTACCATACCTGAACTGAAGGAATAGAGCACGGGCACATGCAGGTATTGGGAGATCTAGCAATTGCTCAGGCCATGGCTCCTGTTTGGCGAGCAAAAATTCTGATGTTAAACGGCCCACCCCATTACTATGAAGAATCTGCTTGTTGGCCTTCTCCCAATATCTCAGTTTGACCAGTGAAATAGCATTAGCTGGGATCGACTTGGTCCTCTCCCAAAATGTGGGGAAACCCAAATCATCCCAGACTGATTTCATCTCCCTCAGCCAACTGACCTTTTTCCAACTACAATGATTCCATATAAGGTCTTTGATTGCCTCGCAAAAAGGTTCCAGGTCCTCTGTTCTCCAAAGGCGGATCCAATATAAGAGAGGCCTCAAACCCGCTACATCTTTGATACTATTCATCCTGAGATCAAGTCTAAGGCGGATCATTTGGGTAACCTTCCCTGTCCTGACTATTGGGGTCATTTTGACCTCGGCGGTCTTTTTCCAAGACCGCTGAGGGACTGCCGTGCGGAAGACCGCCAGTGGTGGCGGTTTTCCACTCGGCCTATTATGACCGTTGGCAGCTCTCCGTCCTTTTTTCGGACGGAGACCTGCCAACAGCCATACTGGCGGGCGGCGGGGAAGTGGAGGTTGCTCCACCTCCACCTCCACGCCAACAGAACACCGCCCAGCGAATCACGTCCTGTGATTCGCCGTGGCGGTGTTCTGTTGGCGGTGTGGTGTCGGCGGAGCTGCCCCCATGGCTCCCGTCCCCTTCCGGAGGATCGACGGAACAGGTAAGTCGATCGTCTCTTAGGGGAGGGGGTGGAGGGGTGTTGTGTGTTGTGTGGGTGCATAGGGGTGTGCGTCTGTGTATGTAGAGGGGGTGTGTGAGTGCGTGTATGCTTGCGGGGGTGTTGCGTGTTTTGGGAATGAGTGCGTGTATGCCTGTGGGTATGTCTGTATGGATGTGTGTGTGTATGTTTGTATGTGGGTGTGCGTGTCTGACTGTGTGTGTGGATGTAGGCGTGTTTGTCGGTGTGTGTGCGTGTAAGTGTGTAAGTGGTGCCTGCGTGCGTGTCGTGTGGGTATGGGTGATGCGATGTTGGGGGTCGGGGTGGGGAGGGGGCCCTGCCACCTTTGGGGGGTGGCAGGGGTGGTGGGGGATGTAGGGTAGGGAGTCGGGGTGGCAGTGGGGGGTGGGGGAGACCCCTATCAGTGCCAGGGAAGGAATTCCATGGCACTAATAGTGCTTACCGCCATGGATTTCATGGCGGTTCAAACCGCAGGAAATTCACGGCGGTAAGCCGGGTCAAAATACCGCCGGCGTATAGTGACGGCCGCCGGGCTGGAGACCCAGTCTCCAGCCCGGCGGTCGTCTCCGCCCTGGCGGGCGGAACGGAAAACCGCCGGATGACCATGGCGGTAACCGCCGTGGTCATAATACTACAAAAAAAGACCGCCAGCCTGTTGGCGGTCTTACCGCCGCTTCTCCGCCTTCCGCCAGGGTCATAATGACCCCCTATATATCTAATAAAATCATTCTCTTTAATTTGTAGGGCATCCAGCTATCTTTGAAAGCCACATAGCTCTGCACCATACAGTGTAGCGCCCCGGATCTGAGCTTTGTAGATTTCTGCAATGGAGTTTAATGGGGGGCTAACTACAGCTCTGGCTTTACGTCCCAAAGCCCCTCCTCTTTGCCATATAATATGTGCTCCTTTTCTGATATGTGCATCCCATCTACCTGAGTCCATCAGCCTAATCCCCAAATAATCAAACTCATTGACTCTTTCCAATGGAATAGAATTCATTAATATGCTAGCTTTCACTTTCTTCTTTCGCGAGCTGCAGACCATAATCTTAGTTTTCCCAACATTGACTTCCAGGCCAAAGTCTCTACAGAATAAACAAAATTGGCCAACCAGATTTTGCAATCCTAAGGGTGATTTTGCCAAGATGATGGTATCATCCGCATAAAGCAATCCTGGGATTTTCTTACCTGCCAACCTAGGTGAATTGTTGTTAAATTAGTTAAATATTTAAAACAGTTGTTTATATATTAAAGAAAGAGGGTATGGGCGAGGACACAGTCTTGCCTTACTCCTCTCTCAATAATAACTGGATCTGTTAATTCACCATCCTTGCCACTCCTGATTCAGGCAAAAGTGCCTTCATGAAGTCGGACAATAGGGTTCAGAAGGCCGCTCGAAGGTCAATGAAGGCACATATAGGTTTCCACCTCCGATATCCACAGTCCTCCATTTAGTTGCCAAAAACCTCAGGACTTGATCTATTGTGCTAGCTGCAGGTCTAAAACCTGCCTGTAAATCAGAAATGGCCCCATTCTCTGAAATCCACTCTTCTAAATGGAACAAAATCTGCTTCTCAATACTTTTCCAAAAGTTTTCGAGTAGGCTTATTGGACGGTATTAAAAGGGTCACAAGGACTACCTTTCTTAAAAAGGGGAACTATCTCAGCTCCCCTCCATGTGCAAGGAATGGGTGATCCTGCGGCAACTGCATTACAAACCTTGTTCAAGTAGGGGGCCCAGATATCGGGGTTTGATTTGTAAAGATCACCAGGTATTTTATCGAGACCCGGGGCCTTCCCCACTGGAGGGAAGCTATTGCTGCCTTAGTTTCGGCTAGGGAAAACTTGATTGGAGAAACACCAATTTCCCTAATGCTGATCAGCTCGCTGAAATTAGGTTCATTTAGCCCTGAGTAAAGTGACCCAAAATGATTTTCCCATACTGCCTGGAGAATTGAAGTACCAGGCAAGGGGTGAGAAATTACCAGTATCATTTGAAATCGGCTTCCAAAACTTGGAGGCATCATTAGCACTTGCGGCCTCCAAGAGAGCAGCCCATTGTTTCTCCTCCCGACTTCTTTGTGCCTTGGAAAGTTCCCACCTATAGCTCTCTCTTGACTGTCTTATTGGTTCTCTGATCCCCCTTCTCAGGTCCTTCAATAATTTGTGCTTGGCTTCCCTGCATAAATGATTGAACCACCTCTCGCTACCCTTGTTTCTTGTTTTAGCGACAGCTGCTTTATTAAAAAGTTTTTTCAAAGAGTTGAATAGTTCCATATGAGCAACCAGGAGCCCATTATCATCCTCGGGTAAATGGAGCGTATGCTCCATTTGGTCTACCAGAAGGCTATACATTGATAAAAAGGAGCCTGGAGAGGAATTTACAACATTCCACCTGACATTCCGTTTGTTATTTGTCATGGTAAGCTGCTGCACATAGTCCCTAGCATCCGGGGCCTCTATTGAGGGCAGCAGACCCCTGATAGATAGAATCAATGGGTCGTGGTTGCTTTCGTCATGTTCTTTTACCACCATATCAACCATATGCGCTCACAAAGGAATGTCTAATATAAGGTCATCAATATAGCTCCTATAGGCTCCACGTCTAAAAGTGGGACAAGGTTTAGCATCCAAGCAGGAATGACCATTACAAGCATGGAGACCATATGTAAGTGTGGTATCAACAATTTGTTAAGCCGTTCTGGTCATTTTGAGATTTTTACTCATTGCTAATTGCGGGATACCCCAAAGAATGTCCTCTTCTTGGTAAAGCTCTTGGGCCAGAGAATAAGGCTCAAAAATAGCATTGAAATCCCCTGCGATTGAGATGTAATGGGCAGTGGATCTACTGGATAAAATATTATCAAGAACAGTTAAAGCATCAGACTTGCATTTACTGCCCACACTCCTGCTATATATATTCACCAATAGTAGGGTTTTTTCTTTTTGGGTGGATAATATTAAACCTTGCAAATCGGCACAGCCCATGTCAACTTCCTCAACCTGACACGTGAGGGAACTACTAACCCATATAAGTAATCCACCGAGGGTCTTCCAGAAGTCACTTTACGCGCTGTAACCGGCGTATCATCCTGGGCTTGTGGTGCATCATCCTGGACTTGTGATGCAATCTGTGTGGAGCTCATAGAGTTCGGATTGCCCATTAAGTCTACCGCTAAACTACTGATTCTAGGTCCCCCAACGTCTTTATCTCCAATGGTATCGCACATCCCAGTGAATTCAGAACCGGCCATGCTCCAACCAAACACAATGGTCGTGTATCATTCTGGGCTTGCAGTACAATTTGTGTAGGGCCCATGGAATCCGCGTATGCAATCCACTCTTCTCCCAGGCTGCTTACTCTAGATTCCCCAAGTTCCTTATCTCTAGAAGTAATACACTCCCTAGTAGTTAATCTCGGCCCCATTATCCCAGGGATACCCTGTGTAACTTTGACTATGAGTCAATACACGTCAGGGAGGTAAGATGAAGGTTGTCTACATTCAGACTGTGATACATGGTACACATGGAAAAAAGATGAGCCTCTAGAGTAAAATGTCAAACTACTAGGGGCAAGTTCAGGTACTGGGGGATAGAAGGTCGAGGGTCTACACAAAGAAACACCTCCAGCTAAGGGTCTAGCTCTGCAGGAGTGTAAGAAACTCTGTTGGACCAGTACAGGTGAGTCAAAGTTAATAACTATACAATCTCCCTCTCCAAGCTTATTCAGCGGTCCCACCCATCCCACCCATCCCACCCGCCTCACCATTCATATTGAAGGTACCATCAAAAATGCAAATTTAGCATTAACATGCAGCCAATGGATGACCTTATTTTTCAACTCTATATAAGTCTCCACTCTATTTGTTTGGAGCCTAGGAACATTTGTAATACAAACACATATGGGCATGATTCCAGGGGTAGATGTAAAACATCTAGCTGAGCCCCATGGTTATCAGGTCTCGTTCTACTAGACTTCGGGTCCGTCACTGGAGGGCTTACTGTTTGATGCTCGTGAATATTGGAAGCTTTAGGCATCTTAGACACTAAGGCCCATATTTATACTGTTTTAGCGCCGCATTTGCGTCATTTTTTGTCGCAAAAGCGGAGCAAACTTACAAAATACAAAGGTGCAAATGCAGTGCTAAAAAAGTATAAATATAGGCCTAAATTAGTTATCCTGTGGTTTTTTGGACCCATCGTTACCAGGTTCAGGTCCAGTATTAGTGAAGCTCATAGCACAAGCTTGTTTGTTTCTTAGGTTAATATCACCACGCTTTCTTTTTCCTTTTGGCTCAGGAGCCGGTACACCAGCCAAGGAGCCTGGTGCTGACAATGCAAGTTCTGTTGCAGTTGCCTCATCCAGGGCTGCAGGGGGAATCTCTCGGGCATTGTCTGAATGGTCCAAAGTTGTATGTGACTAATTCTGAGCTTGATCTTCTACCGCTTTTGGGCCTGACGAGGTCACCATTGTGTTTTTTTTAAAAAGGCAGCCTCGGCTTGGGCTTTGTTTTTTGCCCCGTTTTTCAATTTCTGCTACCACTCAGGCAAAATTCCCTTGTCATGGAAGGGCAGTGTTATTGTCCTGCTGTATAAGAAAACTCGCCAGCAAGCTCTAGACAGATAGCTTTATTGTATGCCTCTGGCAAGGTATTTTCCAAGAGTGTTCTATGTCATTTCCAGCAGTGGGCCCTTGATTAGAAAATCATACCCCCAGAACAAGCTATATTTAAGAGGAATCATAGCACTCTGGATAATATTGCGGTCCTCCGTGGGGTACACCGTTTCATATGCCGTTTATTCATTTTTCCCTGGCCTTTGATAGAGATGATTGTTAAACTCTGTGGAGAAAGCTTCTCCGGTTGGGTGTCCTGCATCAGTGACTGGGTCTTATAAAGGAGTTACATGCGGACACATGGTGTCAGATCCTGATGGGAGGGACACATAGTTTATCTTTTAAGTTTAAAACACAGAATGGGCATAAGCAAGGCTGTCTATTGGCTCCGCCTTTTGTTTTCTTTATATATTTTCGATCTTCCAAGTACCCTCAATCAAGTGAGGGGTGACCATCCTAAAAGTGGTGAAATGCTTATTGGTCGCTTACCTTATGCTGTCGATGTAGCCGCAATGGACCTTAACCCCATAGGTTTGCAACATCCACTTGCTGCGTTGTTGAAGTTTGCCGATGCTCATTTTCTAAAAATCTATATTTGATCTTTAGAAAGCACGGTTTAAGATTAAAAAGAAATCTCAATTGGTTCCTGGGTTCTGGTAAATTGATAATAGTGGACTTGTATCTCTATTTTGGGAAGGTTTCCTCCAAGAGCAGGTGGCATCTGGATCATATGAAGGTTTGTATGGCTAAAGCCCTTTCACAGGTTAATGCCTTGCTCAGATTTCATAAATTGTGTGGGAGTTGCCACTTTGGGTATGTCTTGTCAGTGTATAGGGTTATAGGGTTAAAATTCTTCCTTTCCTGTGTTATGAATATGACATTGTTGACATGGGCATTGGCATTCATTTGAGGGGACTGAATTTTTCGTCAGCTGTGTAATTTGAAAACCCTTGCAGCCCCTCATGTGATGTGCTTGGAACTTGGATTAATATCCTCATTTGAGTTGTCACCAGTAGCCGTTCTGAGGTGGGGTAATTCCCTCCTGTACGGTGAGATCGTCACTTTACAGCCAGCCCTGAGGGCTGAAATTTTCCTTTGGCTGAAGGAGCATAGTGAGTTCTTTAGGTCCTTTAGGAGGGCTAATAACATTTTTGAGAGTAACTTGAAAATAGATACATGTCCAAGGTTGTCATAAAGAACTTAGGGCCAGATGTAGCAAAGGGTTTTACCCATTCTATGTCTATGGGAAAATGGGTTCGTACATATGGCCCTTAGTAAAGGGCTCCTTGCACAAAGTAATTTTTGTCAGAGATATTGCCATAAGTCAGGTTAATATGCATAATCACATGGTGGTCAAGAACACCCCTCAGGAATAAACTCCAGCCTTATTTAACATAGAATATGTTCTATGGGATTCAGAGGATGATTCTACTGCAGATATTGGATTTGATCCCTTACGGGTTGGCACCGGCATTTGGGATAATGTCCCCAAAAAGGATAGAAAATGTGAGCTGTGCTAGTTTTATATCCAGGACCTCAACCATGCAATATTTTTGTGTCCTGGGTTGTAGAAGGCTTGTCGTAATTTTTAAGGCCTACGTTTACAAAATACAAAGTACATTCTGCTTCGGAGGCTTGTAAATTTGTACTATCTCCCCCGAATGAAATGATATGTAATAAGCTCTATCAATTTTTTAGATAATTTTAAAATATTTTTTAGGGCCCACGTTATGATGATTTTTCTCTTGGACCTTGAGATAGTAGACGTGGGTGTTTATAGTTAATGAAAAATCTTCCTGGAATATTTAAGTCTGGAGATGTACTTGTGGTACATTTATACAATTATTGGTATTTTATCTTGGGTTAAGCATGCTGCTATGTTAAGATTATACATTGGGGTTACCTATATAAAAATGTATTGGGCACCATTTGCACTTTACACATTGCACTTTGCATGTTGCACTTTACAGAGACTGGTAAAAAAGTTATTATTTTGCCTCTTTGCAGGATATAGTTCCCTCCCTTCCTTTATGTGGTAGGGAATAAGAATGTGCATATTAATTTTCTAATGTTTTGTGATTTGTATTTTGTCCTTCACGTCCCTATTCTGTGATCATATGTACACAGCTGCAGGTATCTCTTTTATTATTCTGTTGTTTATGTATTTTACTATTTTGTATAGGATTCTTGTTGCTGTTTTTAGATGATGTCTGTAAATCTTCGGAGGTTATTATTATTTTTCATTATTTATTTTTATTGGATTTTAACATGTAGTGTGCACTTTGTTTTATTGTATTTCATTATGTTGACCTTCGTAGGAGTTCAGTATCATAATAAAATTTACTTGACTTGAGATCCCGTTATTTTTTAGATGTGTGAGGGAATGCTGGGTGGTCGGACATTTCTAGCTCTCCACAGAATCCAGAACATTCCATAACAGAAATATGAGGAAAATGTGTGTTTTGAGACAAAGTTTCAGGTTTGCAAAGGTTTCTGAATAAGAAAACCTGGTGGGATCCAAGTGAGGCACATCATCTAGGGCTCCCTCGGTTGTCTAGTTTTTAGATTCCAAAACTTTCCAAATTGCAAAGAAGGGTTGGTTTCAGCAAAAAAAGTTGATGTATCCATTTTGTGTTTAGAGCCCTTTTTCATTTTTATCGGGAGACTTGGAGGAATGTGGGGTGGTAAGAAATGTTTTAGCTCCCCACATATTCCAGAACTTTTGGTTATAGCAATGTGAGGAAAATGTTTGTTTTTAGACAGAGCTTTAGGTTCTCAAGGGCTTCTGTGAGGAAAAAAACCTGGTTCAAGCCATGCAAGCTTCTTGGAGAACCCAGCAAACCCTACCTATCCCCACTACCAGAAAGGTCAAATGATGTAACAGTATATTGCTTTTGTATAGTAGCCCTATAGCAAAAAGTTACAGATGAAAACATTGCCACAAATGGCTGTTTTTCCTATTTCATTTCGAATATATATATAGTTGTTTTAGAAAACCCTGACGAATCCACACAAATGGCCCCTTAATGATTTCAGAATGTTGTCTATTTTTTGGAAATGAATTTGCTTTCTGACATCAACAATGGGTTTCACACACAATTCCACAAAAAACTAGCAGTTGGTTAAAGGCACAAAAATTTGGAAAAATGGACTACGTCTTGGAAAAATGTCAAAACTGTGGTAAAAATGTTTTTTGCTATAGCCATGCTTATTTCTTAAAACTGGGAAAATGCCTTCTATTGGACAGTATATATATATATATATATATATATATATATATATATACGTATATATATACATATACGTATATATATATATATATATATATACACACACGTGTATATATATATATATATATATATATATATAGTAGGACAGGTTCATCTCCAAACTATTTGCCTCCTACATCCTATTTTTTCTGACCTGTTTTTGTTGGCTTTTGAACTCTGAGCACTTTACCACTGCTAACCAATGCTAAAGTGCATTTGCTCTCTGTGTCAATTGTATTGTTGTTTGGTTTATCTATGATTGGCATATTTCATTTACTAGTAAGTCCCTAGTAAAGTGCACTAGAGATGCCCAGGGCCTGTAACTCAAATGCTACCAGTGGGCCTGCAGCACTGGTTGTGCCACTCACATTAGTAGCCCTGTCATCATGTCTCAGACCTGCCACTGCAGTGTTTGTGTGTTCAGTTTTAAACTGCCAATTCGACTTGGCAAGTGTACCCACTTGCCAGGCCTAAACCTTCCCTTTTCTTACATTTAAGACACCCCTAAGGAAGGCCCTAGGTAGCCCTATGGGCAGGGTGCCGTGTATGTTTAAGGTAGGACATATACTAATTTGTTTTAAATGTCCTGAGAGTGAAATACTGACAAATTAGTTTTTCACTGTTGCAAAGCCTATCTCTCTCATAGGTTAACATGGGGGCTGCCTTTAAATATGATTAAAACATAGGTCCCCATTGGGAGCACTTGGACATGTGAAGTTTGGGGTCTCTGAACTCACAATTTCAAAGTACATCTTTTAGTAAAGTTGGTTTTAAGATTGTGTGTTTGAAAATGCCACTTTTAGAAAGTAGGGATTTTCTTGCTTAAACCATTCTGTGACTCCGCCTCTTTGTGGATTCCCTGTCTGGGTCAGTTTGACAGTTGGGCTGTATACACCTCTCTCTAGACAGTGACACAATGGGAGTTGGGGTGTAGCCTGCATATCCTGATAAGCCATCTGTGCTAGGAGGGAGGGAAGAAGTGGTCACTTGCACCTGAAAGGGCTGTGCCTGCCCTCACACAATGCAGTCTCCAACCCCCTGGTGTGAGTCTGGGGCCTGGCCTGGGCAAGGCAGGATCTCACAAACAAGAGAGACTTTCCTTTGAAGTAGGCCTACTTCAAAGGCCAAAATGGGTATAAGAAGAGCACCCAACCCCCTGAAAAATTAGATTACTTCTGGAAATCAAGAGAAACCGCTGCCTGGAGAAGAGCTGAGAAGAACTGCTGCCCTGCCTGTGACTGTGCTTTGTGGAGCTATCCTGCAGTTGCTGCTTCTGCCTGTGCAAGGGGACAAAGACAGGACTTTGTTGTGCATTCCTGCTTGTGAAGAAATCTCCAAGGGCTTGTCCTGAGCTAGCCTCCTATTGTTGAAGCCTCAGGGCTATCAAAGACTTCCCCTGCCCGCACCTGGGCTCTCTGCTGAGACTCCTGCCCTGCCAAGTGGTGCAGTATCCACTTCCTGGGGCCTTGAAAGGGGAAGCTGGCAGACCAAGACGGAAAATCCACGCACAGACCGCCGTGCTGGGAAATGTTCGACGCAACTTCTGAGACACGGCTGAGAAACGCCTCACCGCCAGGTTCGCGTTTGAAGTCTACGCTCCACCTGCATCGCGACTGCAAGATCAACGCACGCGGCTGGAGAAACTACACGCAACACCCGCTGATGGAGGCTGATAACTTTGCAACCCACATAGCGCAAGACTTTCAAATGGCTACGCAAGACTTTCAAATGGATTCCTTTAGAAACAAGAAGAACAGTCGCCTACTCCCTCATAAGCAGGAGACTGGACTACGCCAACGCCCTCTACGCGGGGACCACATTCAAGCTTCAAAGAAAACTCCAGCGAATCCAGAACGCAGCTGTAAGTCTCATCCTCAACCTCCCTTGCCACAAACACATATCCACCCACCTCAGATCCCTACACTGGCTGCCTATTAACAAAAGAATCATTTTCAAAATCCTTGTCCATGCTCCCAAAGCCCTCCACGACACCTATCTCAACGACGAGTCACCTTCCACATACCAACTCGAAAGCTCCGCTCCACCGACCTCGCCCTCACTACAGTCCCCCGCATCCAACGCACCACCTCCGGCAGAAGATCCTTCTCCCACCTCGCTGCCAAAACCTGGAACTCCCACCCCACAAACCTCCTAACCTTCAGGAAGTACCTCAAAACATGGCTTTACTTTGCATTCTAGGGGTTCATGTATTTGTTAAGTTTGTTTGGAGAATTTTGGTTTCAGTTGATTTATATAGTGCTCCATTATTAGCTCCTGGTAGTGTTCTCCTTTCTTAAGTAATTTTAGGAATAGGTAGAGTGTAGAGTGGCTCATTGCAAGTGTTCAATGAAAGACATTGCTAAACCCTTTCGCTTCAGTAATTACCTTTTCTTCTTAGGACATTTTGCTGTCCTAGTCATTCCACCATGGATCGTGATACTGGGGTTGAAAATGTGCCCAGATTGGTGCATGCGACCAACCCAAGTAAAGATATTCACATTAACGTGAACTGAAGACTTAATCTGTCATCGATACATGCAGGTATGCCCGAAGACTTACAAATTGGTGTGAAGCCACTATAATGGTGAATGCCCAGTATATACCTGATATTAAATCAAACATTTACACTAGCTCTCAGTACTTCAGGAAGGTTCTTTTGAAAGAATTTGGTGTTCCAAACTGATACAGTGATGTTTCCAGGCCAATCCAGACCAATGTTTTTTAGAGTTGCATTAAATAATTTGACTCTATATGTATTATTTGGATGAGCATTCTACCACTTTTAAACTATAAAGCATAGGAATAAAGTTGGAAATTTGAAGGAGTTAGACCGCTCCCACACAGCTTTTTCTTTTTTTTTTCAATGCAAATCTTACTCCTTTTGATGCCCGAATATAGTTATGAATTTTGCCTTGAATAAAGGATACACTTTTCTTAGCAAACATGTATTGTATATATTTGAGTAGAGGGCACAAGTTAAAAGTCACACATCATCTGTGTGTCACATTGTATTAAGTTTAGTGAATTGTTATTGGTAGCATACATGTTCATTCCTTTATTGTTATTAAAATTGTCATATAATAAAAAGATAGCCTTTTTTTAACGGCTTATACGTTTTGGGGTATGTCTATTTCTAAGTACTCTTTAGGTCCTAATAGGGGTTTCTTAGCTGTATTACAAGTTCTGGTAGTCAATCATTTTAAGTTTGGTATTCCATGATGTTGGCCTGTTGCCTGTTTGGAGGCATTTGGTATATTGTTTTAAGTCTTGTTCCTGTAGACTCGCTCAAGCTTGCATTGGCCTTTTTAGGACCTGTAAAATATTTCTGACTTTCATTTTGGTAGAATTAGAGGATTTGATGTGTTTTGGTGTTTCTAACATTTCATCTCTGGGTTTTAAAGTATAAAAATACATATTACTTTTTTATATGTTATAATATTTATTTTAATATTTTTACATTGCAACTGCACATTTTAACTTATGTTGTGAGTATTGCCTTTACTTGGATTTAGGTGTAGGCTTTTGCTTTGTAGGCCTGTTTGGTTTGATTTTTGGCACAGTTGTAGGTTTTTGTGCATTCTGTTGAGAGAAAGATATTTGTTACTTGTGTTCGTTTATTTTTATTTTCAAATTGACAACAGAGTTTATTTCTTTTCGTTTCTTTTTTTTTTAAATGTTTTTTTTTTTTTTGCTTTAGGGACAATGCTTTTTTTCAAGGTGGTGTTTTTTGTATTTCAATTAATTTGATGTTATTTTCTTGTCCTTTTAGTATGCTTTCTTTCTTGTAGCATATACTCCTCTATTTTGGAGAAATAAATACATAGCATAAATTTTATTATTTTTTATCTTGACATAGGTTTGTTTTTTTCTTACTTTTGCTGGCTGTCATTTATTGGCAAACTCACTTTGTGTATAGCATTTAGCAGTTCACCGTAGCATTGAAGGCTTCTTTTATAAATTTGCAATTCAGCAAAGTGTCACTATCCTGCTGTAAATCTTCTTCAGCAAGTATTTTAATGTGCATTTTTTGACCTTTTCATACTGTTTTTAAACTGGAAAAATGTTTCAAATTATTAACTATGTTTAGGGTTGAATTTGATGGGTTCATTGATGACTAGTTTAAATGTGTTTGCACCATTTACAGTAAATACTAATTATGTTTTCATTATATATTAATACTATGTTAATTTTATTTTTACTTATTTTTGTATGTGTATGTAAAATATTTATTTTTAGAATGATCTTGATTTTCTGGTAATTGATATTTTGGGTTTTATGATTGTTGTTATGTTTCCTTAGTTGTAATGTGCAGGCAATATTTGAGATTTCTTTATTTTTGTTTAAAACACTGCTGTATTTTTCCCAATATGTTTGTTATCAATATTTGTGTCTTCACCGTAGAGGAAAGCACTATTTTTTATTTTGATATTTTATGATGATATTTGTGTACATCAATATTATATTTCTCTATATAGGGTCCTACAACCATTCAAACCATGACCTATTTCACTGGTTGTACAGTATTGAATATTTGCCTCCTTTTAGGATTAATTCAGGTGCACTGACACATTTTACAAATTCCAAACAGAAGTGCCTTTGTGAATTCATTACACCAGTGGCAGCAAAGCACTGAAGAAATGAAAAATTAACAATGTGCTCAGTTTTTTTTATTGACAGTTAAAATAGAGCAAATGGGTAATTTATATTTACGAATCAGCCTCATTGTATATTGGACACTTTCATAATCTTCACACGCAGACCATTATGTTTCTGAAAAAAAACATGTTAAATGAATAAATAAAACAACAAGAGCTGTGTTTAGTAGGTAGAGGTAGGTGCCTCCTGCTGTTTTTCCTGTTAGCTGCTTGTTGTGTTCCCAACTTGGTAACTACTCTTTCTTTGTCTGTGCTGTGTGTTCCGTCTGTCCTCTGTCCATTTTCAACTTCTCCTTTTTGCATCTTTTGTTCCTCTCAGCTGCCAATTTTTTCATCTTTTGCTCCTGTTCTCCATTTTCCATCTTGCTCTCTACTGTCAGTTTTTGTACCTCGGCTTGCTAAGCAGCTCATCTTTCCCACCTTGCTGATCCTTTGCTGCTCTCCCTGCCAAACGTTTTTGCCCTTGCTGAGATCTCCCACCCCCAAACATGGCTCCCACTCTCCAAGCCCCTACTTAATAGAGGCCGCAGCGCAACACCACTGAGTTGGTGCCCAGACATCTCTTCTGCTTCAGTGCGAACATCACATTGTCTTGCCCTTCTGATTCGTGCTGGTGTCTGTCTCCTGCTGTTGTTTCTTCTTATTTGCCTGTTCTGCCCCATCTCAGTAACTACTTTTTCTTTGTTTGTGCCATCTGTTCTATCTGCCTGTCTCTGTTTATCGCTCCTTTTTTAATCCTTTGAGCCTCTCAACTGCCCATTTTTGCATCTTTTACTACTCTTACTGCTCTGTTTTGCATCTTGGCTTTTGAGGCTTCGATCGGGTTTTCCTGCCTTGCCGCTCCTGCCAGAATTTCCCTCTCTTACTGAGCCCACACATTGCCCCAGTGCTCCTCCTATTCTCCAAGGACCAACTTAACGGAGGTCACAGTGCAGGCACACAGCAGATGAGCACTACAGGTGCACTGCTTGCACACCAAAGGCAAGCCCATCTGTGCCTCTCTGCACACAGCACCAGGAACCCTAGTCCAAATGCCTCCTGCAGCTACACCACTGAAGAACTCCACCTGCTCAGCCCTATACACTACTACTAATAATGTTGCAAAGCCACACCTCAATCCATGGTGAGCCCAACTGCCTGCTCCCATTGCCACTCTCATGCACCATAGGAATCAATGGAAAGTCACCTTTAAAAATACATATTAAAATGTGAAGTTAGTTTACCAAGTTCTTCTTTTGCAGTTTGGTCGAGGTCGTCGGTGGGCAGGCTGTGCCAGCTGGAGAAGTTCAGGCGATTCCCGGTTCCAGCGGGATCAACGATGAAAAGTCTCTGGAGCTGGTGCAGGGCCACCGTGAGAGACCACTTGGAAAAGGACTGCACAGGTAGGTCTAGAGGTGTGGCCTCCTTGGGATGTCGAGGTCACAAGGGGTATGGGTTTTTCATTGCAGGGCACAGGGCAGTCAGGTGCAGAGTGAATTTGTGAACCAGGAGCTGTGCGCAAAGATGCCCTTTGGAGCTGGAGGTAAGTCAGTTCTAGGGTCGTTTGCAGGACAATAGGGGCACTCTGGTGGGAAGTCAAGGGTGTTCCTGAAGTTCCTCGAATGTGGCTTCCGCCTGGTCCTTTTTCATCCCCAGGTCGGCTGGTTTTCCTGTTGTCAGACTTCAGCTGACTAATACCCAAGTTATTAGTATGGTCTGACCACTGGAAGGTGCAGTTTCACCTGACTTGGCACACTTGCAGGGTTTGTCATTGCGGTTGTTGGTGTTTTGTTGAGTCCAGCTGCAACGTCTGGTTCAGGAGTCTGTGGCTGATCAGTGAAGTGACCCTTGCTGGTTTGCTGGTTTCTTCTTGTTGCAGAGTGGTACCTCCACTCTGGAAGGAGTTCTTGGGTGGTTTCCAAAGCCTGGTGATCCTCTGGGGTTCCTTAGAGTTTTTCCAGTTGTCCAGCAGCTCCTCAGTGGCGATTGTCAGGTCCTGGGTGCAGGGTGCAGCAGACAGGGTTTGGCACCTTTTCTTTGTGCAGCAGGTCCACAGTTCTTGAGCCTTGGATCTTCTTGGTGGAGGTCTTCTTTATGTCCATCAAATCTGATTAACTGGTCTAGGGATGCCCACTAAATACTTAATTTAGTGAGTGTTTTCGGGGGAACCTGGTACACCAGTGTGGCTACACCCACTATAGTGACCACTTCCTGTGGGAAGGGTCTTTTCCCTATCCCTGATTGGCTATTTTCCTTCCATCTAAGATGGAGGGAAATGTAATGGAGTGCAGGCAACACCTTAGGGGTGGTGCATGTTAGGTGGGGCCTCTCGTTCTACCCTTTGTGTAGTTTCCCGGCTTTGCAAATTGTGGGTTTGTAAAGGGGGGTGACCATCTGCCACTAGCAGCAGGCCTGGGGTCGAGGTTCAAAGGCGGTTAGCCCTTTGAAGCTCACCAACAGGGCAGTGCACATTTCTGAGAGACAGGGTGTTAGGGGGGTGTTAGCACCTCCACCCAGGAAGGGCTTTGTTTTACAAACCAGACAGTCGGGTCTCTCACCCAAGGTTTGCAGATTGGGTGTCTGGAGTTGGCAGGCTGGATAGAACCAGTCAGCACCCATGCCAAGGTAGTTAGCTTTTGCAGGGGGCACCTCTAAGGTGACCCCTGGGTACATTTATGAATGAATGCAATATTGGTACCAGTTTGGATTTGTCATTCTTATTTGGTTGATACCAAATAACCCAAGATTCAGAGTGGCCATCGTGTAGCTGGGAAACTCGTGTTGACCAGTTTCCAGCACATGTATTAAAATGGCTGCTCTGTTCACTCACTATGTCCCAGGTTTGGCAGGGATGCAGTGGGAGCACCTCATAGGGGTGTCTTATCCATAGTGTATGCAGTGAATGGTGGTCAGGCCACACAGGCAGCGTGCCATGTGGAGTTTGTGTTTTAGGTTAGCACCAGGACACTCAGCCTGCAATGGCAGTGCTGGGTGCATCAGGATGCATGGCCCTAGAGGGTGGCACAATCAGTGCTGCTGCCCTCCGGGGCCTACCCTTAGTACCCCCTGCCCTGGGTACCCAAGTACCATTTACCAGGGACTTATATTGACAGCTAAAGGTGTCTGCAATTATGCCAATACATCACAACAGTTTTGGGAAAGAGCTTTGGCCCAAGGAACCTGATTAGCAGGCACCCTGGGCACTAACAACTTCTAGCCTACATCACATACCAGGCAAAAAGTGTGTTCTAATCATATCAAAAAGAGGCCTTTTTTCACAGCGGGGAATGGGTTCAAGTGAGACTTATTCTCAGGCCAAGTCAGAAAACGTCATCCTTTTTCATTTTTTATACTTCACCAGACTTAGCATACAAAACGTTTGACTTTGCTCCCACCTACTGAACGCATAGCTCTTATATAGCTTAGGCTGTATTCCCAACTTATGGACCCGATTTAACAGCCAGAGCTTGCTGAGAAATATATTTTATATTGGGGAATATTAAAGATCATAAAATGTATACCTTTCTCTTACAACATTATGAATATTTTTGTGTATTTAGGTGATAGGTGTAGCTGAATTTTTGTATGATTGTTTACACACAGCATTTCTAAAATAAACAAAAAATGAATGAAAGGTTACATGCCTGCATTATCTGTTTGGGCAAAATATTGAATACAGTTGATATTACCATTTGCAAGTCTATGTTTAAACGCATAGCAAATAGCAAATACTAAAAAAACGCTTTTGATGCCTCTTCCATTGCCCATTATAAAGCTGACCCCTGTCAGAATTTATAGGCGTGCTGCAACACCTGTAGTTCCAGCACCAAACCTAAAGCACATTTATCACACACACACACACACAATCGACTGATATGGTATCGCTGCATCACAGATTGTGCATGCGCTTCTCCTAAAATTGTAAAAAAATATTGTCTAAATGAGAGAACTTGGCAGCTGAAACATTTATCTAATTGTGGTTCTAAAAATGCTGTTTATTGTATTCAATGCCCATGTTCTTAGTTTTACGTTGCTAAAACAACTCAGGAGGTCAGAAAATTGATTATTTAACATCAATCACAAGTACAGTGTAATGTTGTGAATCCTCCTATCGTTGAACATTACAATCTTATGAAACATGCCGCCAACGACATGCACCGGTTTGTACTTGATGTTATAAAACCCTCGAAAAGACGTGTAAATGTGGACAGCATGTTGACCATTAAATAGAGCTGATGGATTTGGCTTGCAGATACAGTTAAAATGGGTCTGAATCAACAGGTAGAATGGCAAATAATGGCAATGTCGTAAATAGACTATCTTGAACGGAACAAATAATGATAGATGATCTTAACCTCATTTCATGGTTCTGTGCCTACAATTGCGGAAACTGAATCGATATCTAGCAGTTCTACTAGAGAGGGTATGGTATCTTTCAGGGTTTCCTATTGTGTCCTTTTCTTCCTTATGGTTGGTATGAGGGCGGTGAGTCCCTTTATCTGTATGTTCATTTCTGACATTTAGTTGTATTGTTTGTTGTAGTTGCTGGCTAATAATGTCCTGAAAATAATTGTTTGGGTCTTTTCTTTCTGTTCTATCGATAAGCTAGACTCTGGTGCTACCTACAGCGGGGTTGTGAAAGTAGATTTAGGCCCTCATTCTGACCTTGGCGGTCTTTTCGCGAGACCGCCGAGTTACCGCCGCGGTGAAGACCGCCGACCGCGGCGGTATGCCGCTGTGCGCATTCCGACCGCTGGGAGCGTTCCGCCGGGAAAACGCAAGCAGCCACACTGGCGGTCGGCGGAAAAGTGGAGACTGGTCAACCTCCACCGCCACGCCAGCAGAACACCGCCCACAGAATTACGACCCACATATCTGTGTGGCGGTCTTCTGTTGGCGGTGTTCTGTTGGCGGTCACCTCCCCATGGCTCCCGTCGCCTCCCGGAGGACCAACGCACAAGGTAAGTTGACCGTCCGTGAGGGGAGGGGGAGGGGGGGTGTTGTGTGATGTGGGCGTGTGTGGGGGTGTGCGTGTGAGTGTGTAGAGGGGGTGTATGAGTGCGTGTATGCGGGCAGGGGGTGCTGCTGTGTCTATGGGTAATGTGTGCTGTTCGGCAGGTGCGCATGTCTGCATGTATGTGTGCGGGTATGTGTCCCCGTTGTGTATGTGTGTGTAGGGGGTGTGTATATGTGCATGTTGGGGGTGTGTGCATGTCGGGGTGCATGTATGTGCATGTCGGGGTGGGGGTGGGGAGGGGGTTCGTACCACCTCTGGGGGGTGGCAGGGGGGTGGAGGGTGTGGGGGGAGGACTCGGGTGGGTAGTGGGGGGTGGGGGAGACCCCTATCAGTGCCAGGGAAGGAATTCCCTGGCCCCGATAGTGCTTACCGCCATGGTTCGCATGGCGGTTCCCGACCGCAAGAAACCGCGGCGGTAGGCAGGGTCATGATACCGTTGGCGGTCTTGGGACGACCGCCGGGCCGGAGTGCGCAAACTCCAGCCCGGCGGTCATGACCGCCGTGGCGGTCGGAGTGGGGAAGTGGCGGGCGATCGCGGCGGTGACCGCCGCGGTCAGAATGCCATTTTTCTGACCGCCGGTCTGTTCGCGGTCCGACCGCCGCCTCTCCGCCGACCGCCAAGGTCAGAATGAGGGCCTTAGTATCAGAGAGCATTTAGATGGGCCATTATTACATTTAAAGATGGTTGCCACAGTTATTGCATTGGTCATGTGACATGTGACTACCTGAGTGCTCTGTAACAGGGAGACAGACAGGGTGTGTATCTTACTAAAATGGACTGAGCTGATGGCCCAGATGGGTATTTTATTTATTAACTTACTGAGGTCCACAAGAGTATACTTACCGTAATTACAAGAGCCTCCAAACTCTGGGTATTAGTTAGGAATTTTTACCAGTATAAGATATCCGACATAGTCACTGGAACGGTCACATGACCTTTTACTTCCTTATTTAAACTCGACAGGAAGGCCAGCAGTGTTTGATTCTGACTCGCATGTGTTGAGTGGATGCGGATGGAGACAGACGCTAGCGGTCCCATTTTTAGAAGGTATGAGTACGCTGCAATAGAGGCAGCGTTTTTCTAGAGTTTATGTTGTATGACGGTTAAGCAATTTTAATATTTTAATCTTTGTGGATTTGTTTACTTGGGCTTGTAGGTTGACGTCGTTGTGTGTGTTGCTAAAGAGTCTATTTTTGCAACCTGTTGTAAGTAGCAGAATATAGTTATTCTTGTTGGAAGCCTGACACAGTGTAGTTTATGGTGCACGTTTGCTATGTTTTTAAAGTATTTTTTTAACTTTCCTTGTCATATAGGTGGGGGCTTATACTAGTGTTCACACCTGTGTTTATGGTGTTTGCTTGGGTTTAACAGGCGGTAGACATGGTGTGATTTGATAGATTGCACATACTGTTTTAGAATTATTTAACAACACTGAGTCCTGATGATGGTCTGACGGACCTCTGACTGTCACCACAGGCCGAAACTTCAACATTACCTTCTCATTTGACAAGCTAAATTTAAAGTCTATGATATTGCTTGCACTGGGACTGAAAACCAGGCAATTATTGTGCAGGACTGTTTCATGAGGAGGGTTATAACCCCTTCCTGGATCTTCTGTTTGGATTCAATCTTGTGATCTAGGGGAGTTGTATACAGTATTGATGTTTATGAGATGGAGATTTGTTGGATTTGTTGTACATTTTTTTGAACTTCCTGAATACCATTGAGTAATAGATTGGATTTTAACAGTACGGAGTTGTCTTATTCATTAATTGAAGACTGGATCATATGTACACATGCTATATCTATACAATTCCTCAAGGAGCATTTTTAAGTGAGACATGGCCCTAAAGGGTGGCACAATCAGTGGTGCTGCCCTCAGGGGCCTACCCTTAATATCCCAAGCCCTGGGAACATAAGTACCTTTCAGTACAGACTTGTAGCGGTAGCTAAAGGTGTATCCGATTGTGCCAATGAATCACAACAGTTTTAGGGAAAGAGCTCTGGCCCAGGGAACCTAGTTAGAAGGGGCCCTGGGCACTACAATATCTAGGCTACATCATACATCAGGCAAAAAGTGGGGGCATAACTATGCCAAAAAGAGGCCTTTTCTGACAATCACCACAGCCATCCATACAGGATATAAAACCATGCACATGGACTGACCACATAAACCTGGAAGACTACTTGCTATCATCCACATAGACAACATCAAGTGTACCTCTTACTCTGACCCAGAAGCCACTTTCATGGGACATATGCACTTCAAACATTAGACAGACAATAAAACTACTCCTCTACTGGCCCCCAGGACCCCGCATCCACTTCAGCAACCTCCTCACTAAGCTCAATGTCCCCCTCACCATGGGCACCAAAGACTTTATAATTCTAGGTGATGTTAACTTTCATCTTGAATACCCCACACACTTACAACACAGACTTGTTCAAAGGTCTACAGAACATCAGCCTCACTCAGCTCGTATAAGGCCCTACTCACATCGCCAGACACACCCTGGACTCCACCTCCTCCTCCAGCCACAAATTTAAAGTCAGCCACATCACTCCACTCACATGGACAGACTAATCTATCATCCACTACCACATAACAGGGCCACCAACCAGCTCTACAGAGGCTAGCAATACACCATGCCACTGCTGGAAGAAAATTACAGAAATGGAATGGCTCAACAACCTCTAACTAAACTACACAGACCCCACCAACAACCTCATCAATGCCACAAACAACTTCAACAACTGATCAACACCTGCGCCAATACTCTGGCGACCCTGAAAAACACCAAACCCAAATGATCCAAAAGACAAGCTAGGTGGTACAACACTGACCTCAGAGAACTTAATGAAGTTTGCAAACATCTCAAAAGGAATACCACCAGAGGGACCACTGCAAGAAACACCTACAAGGCAGCACTTAGACACTAGCACCATAAAGTGAAAAAGACCAAGAAAAAGGTCATGATTCTGGGAATCAAATCTAGTGCCAAAAACTGGAAGGAACTTTTTGCCATTGGCAAGGAGTTCACCAACCCAACAGCCGGAAATAGTACCATCATCCCTACATAAGAACTCTTCAACAGACTCTCTGAATTATTTTATTTGAGATACATGAAGCACTTCTTACTCCTCCTCATTAAAAGACGTAATATTAGGGATTTTAGGGCTGCTTTTAGTTTTTTATTACAAATGGCAGGTGCTGAGACAAGTTTGCATGAAGGCTCTTCTCTGAGAGTGGCCATTCGGGCCCATCGTACAATGTACTTTGAATGGGAAGGTTTGGATGAAGAAATTATAGTGATGTTTATGGCTGAAACAGGCTGGCTTTTTTTTACTGTGCTACAAAATCTTTTATACATATTTTTTATATATGCTTTTATGTATTCCTAAATGTGTATGTGTTTCTATTATGAACAATTGAGCCTCCGAATAAGAAGGTTTTTGACTGACTGACTAGTGTTCCAATCCCTGTGACCCCTCTAACACCTATGCCCTGGGTACCACTGGTAGCATATAAAAGGGACTTACAAAGGGGTTAAAGTGATTGCCAATTGGCCATACCAATTCGCAGTTACCAATTTAAGGAGGAAGCACTGACACTGGTGCCTGGTTAGCAGGCTCCGGTGTACTTTTAGAACCATAGCCAAAAGCATCTAGAGCCAAAAGTGTGTGAATGACCTTCCAAAAAGTGTACTTTCCTAGACTATAAATATGTGGGTAAGTATTAATGATAAGCATTTTTGAGTAGTGACTCTTTGGCCAGAGATGTGTTCTTATCCTGTCTTGGATTGAGCACAGAAGAGTGTAATGGATGATAGGTGTAAGAGATACTAGAACAGTTCAAAATTGCCAACCTTCATGACTTGCAAGTTAGCAAACCACAAATAGCCATGTTTTGCTCATATAAACAAATCAGGGAACTAGCGAACCTTTATTTCTTTGCTATTAACTCCACAACAAAAGAAGATACAAAAATAACTGAGGAACCCTACACTAAGTTTGCTCTTTCCATCCGAAACCTTTCACAATGCTTCAAAAGATATCTTTCCTTACAGAGGCTCAGATTATAGCTGCGGGTCTATTTTCCTTTCGGGTGCAGGCTACAATTTGCACCTGAAACATGATTGCAAACCAGTTACATTTATTGATGCGCTAATTGCGCTTGTGCTGTTTGCACATGCTTTCATGGTAAATAAAACGTGGAGAGAGTCTTAATGGCAAAGACGTGAAATTTGAAATGTCCTGCTTTACGTGTTTTTCTGCCGAACAGTTAAACCATGGGCAAATACCTCCTACCGTGGAATTCGATTTTGTGCACAAACAGGAATTTGCATCTGACAGGTAATTAACCCCGTAGTTGTGATAATGAAAAACGCACCATCTGGACCTAGAGCATGTGCATTTTTATGAAAGAACTCTCTTCAAAGAGCCATTCAACCTTTCAACATTCGTAGTAATTGATAAAATATGTTTTTTCAAGCCAGATGGAAGAGTTGACATTTAGTAAGGTCTGTACGTTCTATTAGCGTGTTCTTTTTCCATAATTTGGCAGACACTTTTAAAGCCAGCAATCATTCATAGCACGCAATGTGTAATTTTCAAAGCATTACCGTATAGCTACATGAAGAGACGAATAACAATTAGGAAGTGAGTAATTATGGTATTTTCAGATTGATTTCCACCTTAACTGACCCTATCCAAATGCTTGAACAACAAACTTTCAGCCAAGTAGAACGTGCAATCCACAATCCACTATGCTACGGTGATAGATGGGTCAGTGAATGCTGTGATTTATGGGCCACCAATCCGAGTTAAGTCAAATGCCACTTCGTCTGGTATCCTTCGATGGCGGTCAATTACAAAACCTTTTTTTTAGTTATAGTACCAGTAGAAATCCAACTTTTTGCTGTGAAACTCCCCCTGCAGTTCCCGAATTTCCTTTGATTTTAGGACTCAGGACTCCTGGTTTATTGACCTCTGGTGTACTAGGGCCTAAAAAATAGCTGCATATTATTGAATATTCTTCAACATGGTTCACATGATGTATATGGATTTGTTTCATGTGAAGCCTTGTGACAGAATTGTTGCTGTTAATTGAGCTTAAGCATGAAACATGAATAGGTTCAATTCCCCTGCCAATGTGGTATGTACAACTACTACTTTTAGCTCTAGAACATATGGCTTTAATTCTGTGCCGTAGAGACATATAAAATATATCCATATTGGTGAAGAAGCATAATCAATGTTGATCTACACAAATAAGGTGGTGTTATTGCATGTTAGTAACCTTAGACATGGACGACAATTCACCGAAATGCCAGGGGTAGTGGAAGTTACATCACACGCCCTTTGGCCTCCACTTTCACTCATACACATATACTTACACATACACAAATTCACACTTACTTATACTCTCACATAAACACACTCTTACCCGCATGCACGCACACAGCATACATATAAAAGCATTACTTACCTGCCATAGAATGGATATTCCAGCTAAATATATTCCATTTTATTACACTAATAGTGAGTAACATATTATTTACTAATAGTATAACACAAAATCAACAAAGATTAACATAAAACAAATAGAGAGGAGCCTTAACTGACATCTGAGCTGCTAGAGTGTTCGTGGCACTGAATTTGCCACCTCTGAAGCTAGGGGTCGCAAAGGCAGTGCCAATGGTAGAAAAGGGCAAGTCAGGGGTCGACCCTTGACGACCCCTCAATGACGTCCATGACCTTAGATCTAAATGCACCGTTTTATTGGACCCGTATCCACCATGTTAAAAGTATCACAATGTATTAGATTAATTCACTAAACATTGTTAAGACATTTTTATCTGTGACTAATGTAGCTGTGAGAATTGGAGACCAAGATTTTCTAGCCCTCAAAAACTATACTCTTGAGGGCCGTGACTTGAAACATGACGGATGCCAATCCATTGAGCTTTGTGCTGTCTCACCTTACTATCCTACACAATCCTACCATTCAAACAGTGATGTAACAAAGCGTGAGGGGGGGGGGCACCTGCAAGAAGTGTGTGTGTGTTGGGGGGGCAATGTAGGGGCTTAAGGGGCCTCCTACAGCATGAGTAAGCCTGGGGCCCCACGCACCCCGCAGGCCTGTGTTATTCCCCTGCATCCAGCCCTGCAATTGTGACCAGCGGTAAGAAGAGAAACAATGCAAACACTGATCTGTACCGCCGGTGCCCATAATTTTGTTCTGAAGAGCCTAAGGCGGCGGCCTGTGCAACTGTCACGTGAAGCCCTGGTACCGGATGGGGCCTGTCGACTGACACATGTAGTCTCCAATTGTTTGACGCCACACTGCTGGGGCTATCCCCTGCTGATTGCTGGAACCAGACACACAAGGCTCGTACACTTGTGTATCCCTGTTGTTGCCTCTGCTCATCGAATCTAGGCTGCATCTCACGCCCCCTCATCTTGGTGAGTGAGAGAGTTTGCGGACACTGCCTGGGCGCCTGAAGGTGGGCACAACATGTGGCGTATTGGCCCCCCTCCTGCTCGATCCCGACATGGAGATAGGCAGCTGCTCCATCAGCGTCCATGCTAGGATTATTTTTTCAGCTGCATGATTTGGGCCTAGGCGATGTACATTACGTCAAGTATAGTGTCCGTAGAGGTGTACAGAAGTGACTGTAGGGTGGCCTGTGACCTGCACTGCCCTCTGAATTTGAAATACCTTGGTGAGTGGGAGATCAGTCCAAACGTTAAGTATTGTAGAACTGGACAGTGATGTGTTGGGTGGCTCTACTTGGGAACTCTTAGCGACTTCATCTGTGCCCCTTGCTGGAGCAGGGACTCCTTATGACACTTAACAAGAGACCTGAGTTGAGGGTTGCGTCCTCTGAAAGGATGCTTGAACCTTCGTCAGTTTCCTGAGAGTAGGGGATCACACCTAGGCATTGTGGACTTGGAGGCATCTCCCACATGACTTCCTTGCACCTACTGGGGGCTCACGGTTTCTGTGAATACTGAGTGGAAGGTGGAGAACCACTTGCAGCAGCCTATCTTAAAGATTGCGACCACTCATGTTGCATGGGCCTCGGGGAGATGGGGACACTTTTAATAATTGGAGAAAAATGGCTTGGATTACTACACCGAGGGAACCATCTAATTAATCCAAAACGTTACAGTCTCCTAGCTCAGACCATTGCCCTAAATCACCCTAGACAATCATTAATAATGGTGCCTGGCAAAACTGCAATGGCTCTCAAGCAGGAGAAAATGGACAGATTTGCAAAGCTCAGTATGGCCCAACACAACTCACAGGCTCTATTATCACTAGAGCTCCCAGCCCCTGTGCACTACTTCTGAATACACTGACATAACCATGGACATATTGCAAGCCGTAGCTGCAACCAACAAGCACTTGGTGTGAAAAAGGGGAAGTGGGTGAGGAAGTTGCACTCCTCTGGCAGGGTATGGGTAATGTGTTGGATGGGGTTACTGACAAGGAAGAACGCGTATCCGAGCTTGAAGACACAACCACGGATCTTAAAGACACTGTTTAAAAATAAATATGAAGGCAACTTACACGTACTGTGCAGTCGTGCTGAAGGACAAACTGAAGCATAACAACCTTAGATTTGCAAGTTTTCCTGAAAATAATGATCAACTAGCCAAACAAAATTCCACGAAGAAGGGTTTCAAGAACAACTGACCTACGTGCAGCTTTCACATCGTTATTTCTAATAGAGAGAGAAGACTGAGCACTGGGTCAGTGACCCCTGTCGGGTGGTCCACCTTGCAAGGTGATTGCATGCTTCCTCAATAATTGAGACAGACTCCATCCTTAGAGCTCTTTGCAGATCCCCAAAAATATTATTTCCAATAAAATTCTTCTATTTCCAAATTACATGAGTAGTTCAACAGCAGCGGAATTTTTATCAGGTCAGATAAAAATTGTGCGTTATGTGGTGATACTACATCTTATTGTACCCGGCAAAACTGAAAGTATTCCTCAGTGACAAAGTGCATTTTTTAATCCCTGGATGAGCTCTGTGAGCAAGCATGAGGCTGATCCTTTAAAACAATTGGACATACTTTATTAATATGAACATGTTGTAAATGTAATTTGCTATTTAATTTGATCCGACTGTATTGTGGGACGTATGGTTAACTGCTCTTTCTTGTCATTTACCACACTAAACATAGCACTCTGTCACTGGGTACAAGATCCGGGTTTGGGGTCCATTTCTCTTCTCTCCCCTCTTTTTTTTTTGTTTCTTTTTTTTTTTTTATATGTTTATTGAGAAGTACATGTCAATATACAGACTGTGTTAAATAGAGAAACAATACATCAAATTATGGCCATATATGAAAAATATTATGAAATATTAACTTCTCAGATTTCTAAACACAAAAAAACAGAAAAAACTAAAAAAACATTATACATATATCAGTAAATGCAAAATATGAGATTATTTATAAGGCATCCAACTGTACATTAACTCTTAGAAGTAGACCTATAACAGAAAATCTGGAAAGAAAGAATTATGCAATATGTATTAAACCATATATTATAGGTTGTTAGAAGACAGTGGAGATAGTAATATCATGCAAATCCACATATATAACATTTCAAATGGAGATATTCCTGCCAATTCAACAGTGTTGAATTGGTGAACAGTAAGTCCTACTTAAAATAACAGTGTTAATGGGCGAGATGTCAATTGTCTTAATAACAGCATGACTCAAAACAATAAAAAAGTCTTAATAAAGATAGGAGACAAAGAATGAGAAAACGTTTACGTGTGAATATTAATAGAAAATGTATTAGCTAGAAAGGGTTTCCAAATTTGGATGAAAATCCCAACATTATCTTGCAATCTGTAAATCAGCTTTTCATATGATGCCATGTTATACATTTCAATAAGCCATTCATCATGTGTAGGACGTTGTGGTGTTCTCCAATGTCGTAATATACAAATTTTTGCTACAGTGAGTGCAATAGCAATCAATCGTCTTGTATGGTTTGTTAGATTTGGGAGATCAGTAACATCATGTAATAGAACTAATTTTTCTGTTAAAGGAATGGGCACATGAATAGCTCTGTGTTTAGAGGAAGTTATAGAAGACCAGTATTCCGTCAAAACTGGACATTGAAATAAAATGTGTAGGATATCACAGTCCTCATGAGGACACCTCCAACAGGTAGAATGGTGTAGTAAACCTGCTGCCTTGAGTTTTTGTGGTGACCAGTGCCAATTATGAAGAATTTTGAAAAGAGTAAATTTCATTCTTGCCTCTCTGATTCCTTTAGCCATGTTTATAACAACATCCGTCCAGTCCTCATTGGAATACGCTACATTAAGTAATCCTTGCCATTTGACGTGGAGTTGTGCTAGTAATGGTGATGAATGTAGTTTATGCACAATGAGATTATAAAATCCAGAGACCGCTCCTTTCAATTTCCCCCAAGTTTTTAAGTATTGTACGACTGGGGAATCCTCAGGTATCCACGGAAATGGTCCTAGTCTACTAAGTAGAGCTTGTTTCAATTGTAAGTATTTCCCCTTTTGAGAGCTAGGGAGTTGAAATTCTATCTGAAGCATCGTAAAGGTTTTAAGCTTGCCTTCTAAAGTGAATAAATGATCCAGCATTAGAATACCTGCTCTCTCCCATGTATCCCAGGAAATTGTCTGTTTCCCTATTCTAATATCAGCGTTATGCCATATGGGAGCCTTATTATGTAGCCTTGGATTACTCTTAAGGAGTTTGTGGGAGTGTATCCAAATCTTAAGCATAGACTGAATAATAGGGTTAGAACTTTGTAAAGCAGGTGATTTATGAGTATAAAACATTTGCAAACCTGAAGATACCTGTAAAGATTGCTTTTCAATGAGAACCCATAGTGGGGGGTCATCCTGTATTGGCCAAAGATAAACCAATTGCGATAAATGGAGGGCTGTATAGTAATGTTCAATGCATGGTAAACTAAGGCCACCAGATCGCCGGTGAGCAATCAGTTTGGAGATTTTGAGTCTAGGTCTCAGAGATCCCCAAATAAAGGTTTTAATACCTTTGTCAATGTCTCGCAGTATTGATATTTTAACTGTCAAAGGTAACATACCTAAAACATATGTGAAACGAGGCACTATAATCATTTTCACTGCCTGGACTCTACCCCAAAAGGACAGGTTAAGATGGGACCATTTTTCATATTCTGACTTCGTTTTAGCAATGAGTGGATCTAAGTTATCTTGAATCATACGTTCTAAACCAGTGTTGATATAAATACCTAGATACTTCAGGCGATCCGCTTTCCATTGAAAATTGTAGCCTAAGATAGCTGCTTTTGTTGTGCCCCAGGACAATGGGAGAGCTTCACTCTTATTCCAATTGACTTAGTATCCAGAAATGTTTGAGAAGTGAGAAATAGTAGACATGAGTGCCGAGAGTGAAGTAGGTAGATCTGTAAGTGTGAGTAATATGTCATCCGCGTATAGAAGTAGTTTTGAGATGCCTGCTGGTGTAGGAATGCCTGCTATTTGTGAACACTGTCTTATTGCTGCAGCCAGTGGTTCAAGTGCAAGAAGAAATAAGAGGGGCGATAAAGGGCAACCCTGGCGGGTACCTCTTTGCACTAAAAAGGTTTTTGAAAGGAAACCCCCACAATTCACTTGTGCAGATGGTGTCTTGTATAACCATTTAACCTTAGAGATAAAATCATCACCTAATCCCAACCTATGAAATGTACGGAACATATAGCTCCATTCAATGCGGTCAGAGGCCTTCTCTGCATCTAAGGATAATGCTACTCTGTCTTCTCCAGCATCCTTGGAAAACCAAAGTATGTGAGCCAAAGTGCGGAGATGGCTACGAGAGTTTCTGCCTGGCATGAATCCAACTTGAGAATTATGTATGAGTTTAGAGATAACTTGTTTGAGTCTTTTGGCAAGAATGGTGGCTAATAGCTTTGAATCTGTATTCAGAAGAGATATCGGACGATAGTTACTGCAGTATAATGGATCTTTCTCAGGTTTGGGAAGGACAGTTATGATAGCTTTATTTGAGAGTGAGGAGAGACTACCAGTTTCCTCTGCTTCTTTATAAACCTCATAAAGGACATCTATTGCTTCTGGTTTTACCCAATGGTAAAATTCCCCAGGAAAACCATCTTCTCCCGGTGCTTTATTGTATGGGAGACTGGAGATTGCTTGCGCAAATTTCATCCTTTGTTATTTCGCCAGTCAGTGTGAGCCGGTCCTGTTCATTGAGACAGGGGAGTGTTATTTTATCAAAGAATTCCTGTTCTTTGAGGAGGTCATCATCCAGTTCTGAACTATATAACTTGGTATAATAATCTGCAAACGTATTAGCTATTGCTTGAGTCTCAGTTATTAATTTACCCTCAGGGTTATATATAGCTGGAATAGCTGTCATAGCTTCTCGCTGTTTTAATCGTGCCGCTAGTAAACGGCCTGCTTTTTCTCCTTGTTCATAATTGCGAGCCTTAAGTCTATATAACATATATTCTGCTTTGGAAGTATATAGTGTATTAAGTTCCATCTTAGCTTTTTCCAATCTGCATCTGGAAGCTTCAGTTGGATTACTAAAATGAGTATGTGTCAGTGTTTTGATATAATTTTCCAAAATGGCCTGTTGTTCTATTCTGCGTTTATTTGTTATGGCAGAATCCCTCATAATTTGTCCCCTAATAGTGGCTTTTGCGGCTGCCCATAAGATTTGTGGAGAAGAAACTGATCCTTTGTTATCTTTCATATAAGTAGTCAAATGTGATTGTAATTGTGACTTTTCTGCCGGTAGTTTGTAGCGCGATATGTTTAATCGCCAAGGTTTCCTACAAGGGCGTTTCAGACCCCAATCAAGCTGGAGACTGATAGGAGCGTGATCTGACAGTGCAATTTCTAAAATATCACAATCTAGTACTTGTGGTGTAATAGAATGTGAAATAAGGAAGTAATCTATTCTAGAATGGGAATCATGTACTGTCGAGTGATATGTAAACCCCTTATCTGATGGATGTAATAAACGCCAGATATCGATCAAACCATGATCTTCTCTGATGTCTCCGAGTATGGCTCTATCTCTACCATGAGTTGTGTCCAGGGGACCTGTTCTGTCTAAGATCACATCTGGCGCAAGATTCCAATCGCCTCCCAAAACTATTCTGGAAATTCCCATTTCTGTTAGAATTCTATTTAGATGAAGGAAAAAGGGGGCTTTAGTCCCAACAGGGGCATAAATGGAACCCACTCCTAATATATTGTTACCAACTTTAAGCTTCGCTAAAACAAATCTACCATCCTCATCTGACCATGACTGAAGTATTTGGCATTGCAGTGTTTTCCGTATTAGAATGGCTACACCACTTTTTCTAGTAGTAGTGTGGGATGTAGCATCTCCTGATATGTGAGAAGGGGATTTGCAGCTGTAAAGAATCTGGCCTACCCAATCTCGTTTTAATTTTTCTGATTCTATATCTGATAGATGAGTCTCCTGGATGAGAGCAATGTCAGTATGTTTGGAGGCTAAATAGGAAAGAATTTTCTTCCTTTTAATGTAATTAGTAAAGCCATTGACATTGAGAGAGATAATTTGCATAGGACTTGTCATGATAATGACTAAAAATGTTAGAGTATATTTGTACTGTGTGAAACAGAGTCAAAATGCTAAAAAAGGGAAAAGGAAGTAGATAAATTATATGGAAATGTGATAATGAGAACTTACTGGAGGAAAAAAAAAAAAAAAAAAACTATCTGGAGTATAGTAAACCTTAAACCAATATGTGGAACTATAATCATAAAATATTGTTAACACTAAACTCTAAATGGTGTAAGTACACCGTTCTAAATGCAAGAATGTAAAAGAACACTGCAGATCAAATATGTATCTTTCGTCGGTGGGTCTAAGCCTCAATTCGAAACCCAGACTCTGGAGGGGAGAAAAGGAAAACCACTCATGGTAAATAAATTATAAGAAAAACCACTCCATGGAGTTATAAAATCTATCCAAGAGAAAATCTGCAAATACAAACACAGTAGGAAATGTACATGGTTATTGAACAGCAATATATGAGGATAGGAAATAAATCATATCCATCAGAATTAATAACTGTAGTAAACCACTAATAACATTATATTAATACATAGCATGTATAAATATACTCATCTAGCTGGATGAAGTGATAGTGGAAGGTTGAGCATCAGTTACTTTATTAAAAGACGTGGGTGACTTTAGAGGTGATCTCGATTTGTCTCTGGGATTTTCCTGTGTGAGTGACTTTACGCAGTGGACTGCTTTATCTCTGTCAAACTGTTTCTTAAAGGTACGGACGTGTAATCTACCGGTACGATGGCTTTGTAGATCTTTCTGTAATTGAAGCGGACTATTCATAGATGTTTTGACCAGTGGTGTTAAGTCCATATGTTGGTCATCCAAACTGTCCAGGAAGCGTACCAGATCCTCAGGCTCTGTGTAATACCTTGAGTTCCCATCCATTGTGATCCACATTGTGGCAGGTTCTAAAAGACCATATTTGATATCCCATTTGCGAAGTCTTGGCCTAAGTTGCAGGAACGCTTTTCGTTTGGCATTGGTTTCAGTGGAGAAGTCTGCAGCAATAAATACTTTATGGCCTTCCAAGTCATACGGACCATGTTTACGAGCAGCTGTTAATATTTGGCGGACCTGTTCATGACGTAAGAAGCATGCTATAATCGATCTAGGTCTAGATTCAAGAGTTGAAGTTGAAGTTCTTGATCGAATCCTGTGAGCTCTCTGCAACTCAAGGGGATGCTCAAAAGATATGTTCAGGAGCCGCGGTATTAACGTTACTAGCAAGTTCTTCACATCATTATTGGCTTCCATTTTTTCTGGAATTCCATAAAAACGAATGTTATTTCTTCGGGCCCTGTCTTCCAAATCTATAACTTTTTGTTTTCGGTGCCAGATATCCGGACCCCAATACTCTGCATTATCTAATTTCTCTTCCAAAAAAGTGGTTCTTTGATCTAAAATTTCCACTTTGGTATGAAAAGAGTTTAGATCCATCCGTATTGTCTTCATTTCTGTTGCGAGATCTGAAATTTTTACATCCATAGATCCCAATCTTTGTCCCACTGCAGAGATCTCTTTTAAAATAAGGACCATAGAAGCAATGTCTTGTGGGGCAGTAGTAGACGTGCCTGGAGGTATAGTGTTCCCTACTATTTGTGTAAACAAAGGCTTTCTATTAGATTTTCCACTGGCCATACTGTTATATTTTAATGTTAGAGAAGACAATAAATAAGTACAGCTTAGTAATCAAATATGATATCTAATTGACTCACAAAGTAGGTAGATATTAACACTGTAAATGGTGACAGACATCTGGGATTTTAAAATTATGGCTATATGTTTTCAAGCAGGTGTCGCTGAGAAACAGTGCGTCAGAAATGGTGTGAAGTTTTCGCCTGCCTACCCAAATTCACTTTACCCCCTCTGTTGATAGGAATTCCGGCGTTTATGTAATTTCGTAGTAGAGCCTGAAAACTCTCTCAGCTGTAGGAATGGTGTACAACACTCACTTGTCAAATTGTATTTACGCCACCCACCTGTAGACAAGAAATTCCTGCGCTTACATAATCACGTAATGGATCCTGAACAGTTAAGTGACGAGAAATACCTCAGAGTTGAGAGTTGTCAGAGGCTTCTCTTAAAGCAGCCTTTTCACTTATCTCACCAGCAGCTGGCTGTGTTTCCTGACAGAATTAGTTTTTGCCACAGACTTCTATCATTTTGAAAAAAAAAAAATAATGACTGAATGCTTTCAGACAGGTGTCCCTGAGAATCAGTGCATCAGAAATAGCTCACATGTTTTGCCTGCCTATCCAAATTCACTTTACACCCTCTGCTGATTGGAATTCCAGCATTTACTTAATTGCGTAGCAGACTCTAAACTGTCAAATGAAGAGAAATACCTCAGAAGTGAAAGTCCATATGTTTCCCCTACAGCAGTCTTTCAACTTTTAAGAAAGGGAATTCCACTTATCTGTTAAGAAACTGGCTGTATTTCCTGACAGAATGAGTAACTTTCACAGACTCTCTCAGCTGCAGAAATGGTGTACAACACCCACTTTCGGAACTGCATTTGCTCCACACACTGGCTGACAAGAAAATCCTGTGCTCACACATTCAGGTAATGGAGTCTGAACAGTTAAGCAAAGAGAAAATACCTCAGAGTTGAGACTTGTCAGAGGCTTCCCTGTGCTGTGTGGAGAGTTCAACCAAAGGTCAACAGTAATTTAATTCCCCTGGTGCAGCCTCCCAGTTTAAACACAAAGAAAGCCCCTTATCTCTTCAGCAGCTGACTCTGTGTCCTGACAGAAAGTGTTGTTCTTTGCTCAGCTGAGGGGCCGTGTTCAGGTGATTTGTAGCCGGGCTTCAATTAAGAACTCTGTTTTAACTGGCATTTCTTACTTTGAAAATAACTTCAGAGTTATGTTGCTGTTATCGTATGTATATTTCCTTTCATTCTGACTCCAAGGAGGCTTTTTGACAGCTGTTTGGGAAATCCCTCTCCCCTCAAGCCTCGGAGCTCTACGTTGAGGCGGCCATTTCAGACGGCAGCCAGACTACGCCCCCCCTTCTCTCCCCTCTTCTCTTCCGCACATCTAGTAGGGGGCATTCACACAGGAATGGCTATGGAGACCGGGGTTTCAAGGGCTATAGGCAGGCATGGGACTCTGCCACCAAAATTTAGCCACTCTATTCCTTCCTCCCCTTCTTATCCTGTAGCTTAGATTCCTTGAAAAGGTTCTCTCCCCTTTCGCATGAATGCTTCTTGTTCACGGTGAATCAGGGGCGGAAGTGCAGGGTGGGGTGTAGCTGGAGCAGGGAGTTTAGTTAATATTTCTTTCGGTTTGATCAAGAGTCACAGGCAAATGTATAATCATGATTAGAGCAACAATGCAGGGATGACATAACCCATGTCTCAATGTGTAAATTAGATATGTACAGGGTAATGTCCTAGAATGTTAGTGGCAGTAATGATTAAACAAGGTGTGGTCTGCTCTATGTTAAGCAGTCATCTTTTTTCTCTAGGAAGCTCACCTACTTGACATGAACTGTGGTTTATTTACTGGATAGGATAGGCTGTACCAATCTGGTTTTGCGCGGGGCTGCAAGGGTGTAGGTATTCTGCTTAGGAATGTATTCCCAATGGTTTGTGTATGGACACATTAGGGGGATACTTTGTGATCACAGGTCTGCTTCATGGACACTCATTCACACTTGCCAGTATGTGCTTCTCTCCATCTCTACAAGACTCCACCCTCACAACATTTGTTAGCTGACTCATCTTTGGGGGTTACATTCATGGGTGGGGGGGAATTTCAATGCAGTGATGAATATTGACTGTCACCGTACCGGTCTGTTGGTCAGGCTCAGGCCCACACAGCTTCCTCATTGGGTGAATACCCTTGACCCATGGCATTGATAGGTGCCCCCTCTGGGATTGATTACTTGTTTACTCTACTGAAGACCTTTTGACAGCAGAAAATACTAGCATCCTGCCCCGTGAGATTTTAGTTAATTCCTCAATTGAATTGACATTGCGTACAGCCCGGGAGAATTCTTCAGGTTCTGATGACTTAATGCCTGGTGTCTTAGAGATGATTCTTTGACAGAACATCCCTGTGACAATCCTAACAGATATTCCACTGGTAATGTTGGATCGGTAACCTTCCCTGTAACACTCTAGGAGGCATTCAAGGCTGTCATACATGGAGGTGTGATGTTATATTTTAAGTGTAAGGCAAGAGAAGAGCTCAGGGAGATAACAAATTGATTGTATTTACATTTTTTCTCATGTATATTCCTGAAAATCTGGGAAGGATCCAGCCTTTTTTGCAACAACACTATGCACCCATGAACTTCTGGCATAGATCCAGCCCTATCATACCTTTCCTGCACAGTACTGTTACAGTGGTTGACAAGAGTCCAAAACCAACATGTCCAAACATAAAGCCACTGATGTATATTAGGGGTGGCTAGCTGTCTCACATGACTATTGCTGAAACCCTTCTATACACAGAAGTCAGGCAGGAGATGTGTGTCCATTGTCTGCAGCTTCAGAACAGAGTAGCCTCTTGCCTGCCTGGAAAATCTACAATAGAGGCACTAACCGGTGTGAAGATTCTGCACCTAGCTGTATTCAGCCAAATGAAGAAATTAATCAGGGAAAGACAAAAGGACAAGCCTCTCCTAAAGGTTCTTTTCACTTTTCACAACAGAATCTTCAGTCCCACACTTCACCCCTACATTCACCAAAGCACAGGTTATAGGAAGACTAATCAGCAGCTGCTTCGTGGGAAAAGGCCTAATCTAATTTCTAAATAGGCTCTGTCTAGACTCCCTTCAATTCAGTGTCAGGGTCTTCTCCTCCAACTACAGAAATGCCAGTAATTAATTTCCACTATCTTGGTAACAACCTCATCACCTTCTTATGTAAAGGCCAGGCCTAGAGGATGCAAAAAGTATCTCCTGGGCTTCCATTACTGTGACTCATTCACACACACACACACACTAGGCATTTACCATGCTGCCTACACACATAAACATGCACAATATTCACTTGGAATGCTAGCACTAGGAACCACGAAGCACAAGAAGGAGAACTTTAGATGAGGGGGCAATAGGCCTCCACTCCAGTGACACACAAAAAAGGTCTGGTAACAACTATGGATTCACAAAAGTTGCCATCACAGCTCTTTGTTCTAAACCTATGATAAGGGACAATAGTCCTCTGTCAGTCAAAAAGGAAATATTTGGTGGGCCCCTCTAGTTCACAATTACCTTATTGTTGTCAAGAGACAGGCCTAAGCCTCAGCACACTTACTAGAGTAGTGTGACTCCCAAATTAATATCCAGGATTCCAGACAAATGAAATCAGGCACTCACGGTACGGGCAAATGATTGTCCACCCTACATGGGGAGATTCCCATTGCAACAGTTCATTAAATCATGAAAACTGTCTTTGATACTCTTCACTGCATTTATAAGGTGTCTTTGAATACAGTCACCCATGACCATTTACAGCCATGTGCTCCATGAGGAAGGTGTTGAGGTTCAATATGATTTGTAATGTTTGCATGCATGTGGATAGTTTTCATTGAACCATGGAATAAAAGTGTACAGTTTGAAGACAAGAAAGAAGGGGAGGGTCTGAGTCCTGCTGTCTCAGATGGTTAGTTGAAAAATGTAATAGAATATTTTGGGAAAGATTTGGAATATGTTACCTTACCTTATTTTTTAATAATGTTTTGTTACATGGCCCAACTTTCATTATAAATTCTAATGTATGCAGAGAAATTATGATGCATGCTGTGTTTGAAATACATACCAAAAGCACAAGGGCTCATAAGTACGTGAACCTAAAAGTATAGTAATGTTGCTGAGAATTACTGCTTCCTTTTTATAAGAAATATATTTGAAATAGCACATGCCTGACCAAAATATTGCAATGCTTAACCACTTTGCCGAGTTGTGTGTTCTCCTCCACTACCTGTCCTCATGTGTAATTGCATATGTTTTTTTTTTCTATTTTATATATGTAATTATGTTTTTCTTTTACAAAGGAAGATGTGTTTTTAATATTTGGGGTTTATTTTTAAATCCTTCTGAAATATCTCAATTCTACACAAAATATAGAAGCTCTGTTATGAAGTGGTGCCGGAGTGCACTCTGCAAAGCCAGATCTGTTTTCGATCCATGATATTTGAATTATCCGGTGCCACAAAGCTCTATCCATCCTCTTCTCCTTTGATCTCTGCTCCAGAACCCATTCTACCTATTGTGTCAGTGGTGGAACTGTGAGTCACCTGAACAGTTTAAGCGTACAGAGAGCTATAAATACTGCTAAATCACCCCACTCTGCATACTGCAGACCAATATGGAGTTGTATCATGAGGGTTTGCTTGTGCCTAGTCCAGTAATAGCAATGTCCCAGAAAACAGTTATTGCAGTTGTACTTCTTACGCCTCAGGCCCACCCACCACAGAAACAATGCTAGCTAAATCCCTATGAAAATGTAAACATGTACTCTGAGGGTTGGGAGAGGGGTTGGATGAGATTGGTGTTGAGAATATGAATGCACCATGTACCTGTCATAGCTATTTCGTTGAGCGAGTGATGCTCACATTTCTACTGCCTTTGCTGTGCCTTTCCTGGCTGTATGTGAGGGAAAGCGCCATGCTGCACCCCAACTGTACCTTTCACTGTATGAGGCAAGCTTGCACCATTGCTGCTCATCCTGTACCTGTTCTTTGTAGAAGGGAAGCTTGCACTTCTGCTACTTTTGCTGCACATGTTCTGGCTGTTGTGAAAGCTAATGCTGCTACTGTTGATGTGAGTCTGTTTTGTGTATAAGAAGAACTTTCACTACTCCTTCCTGCAATTATTCTCTGTGTGAATGAGGCTCATACCTCTTATTTGTGTGGATGTGAGGTCTGCAGTTTTGCTGCCTGTGCTGCCTCTTTCTGTTTGTGTGTCAACACCAGGGCAGTGCGCGCTCTACAGGAGACTAGACTGAAAAAACCAAACACTCTCAAGATAACGTAATTTATGCATTGTGCTGATATGTTGTTGTTTAACCTTTTGCATTGCAGAGTTCAATCCTGAAGACTTATTTTTATAGTGCTTATAAATACTGTTCATTTGCAATGTATTGCTGCAGGCTTTCAGAGTGTGTCAAGGTGTGGTCCCTTTCCAGTGCCTTCTAGAAGCTTTCCCTGCAGCATGCCTGGGTGTGGTTGTGGGCTGGGCCAAGACTCTATAAAAGAGAGCCAGCCCAGCTCCACGTGCTCACTATTCAGAGGTCCCGGTGCAGAGCAGCAGCAACTTCCGGAGCTCCTGTTCCGGTGGCCTACTTTGATCTTCCAGGCCTCTGCCCTTCATACTACATTGGTGATCCTTATTCAGGGCGGTAAGACGGAGGTTGGGCTGGGCCCCCGATCCCGTTATCGAGGAAGCTCAAATTCTTGGGCCTAATTCTTGCATAAAAAACAAATTAATCTTGCACGTGTGAATTTGCGCTTGGGCGTTTTTGTGGCATTTGCATGCTGTTACTCGAATCGGTAAGAAGCGCGATTCTTTCCTCATGTTTAATTCATGTTATTCATTGTGCGCTACCATTTCTTGACAGTTACATGGTGGCATTTGAATCGGCAAGACGCGCAATTCTTTCCTTGTGCTTAATTCATGTTATTCATTCTGCGCTACCATTTCTTGACAGTTACATGGTGGCCTTCGAATCGGCAAGACGCGCAATTCGTTTTCTCGTGCTTAACCCTTGATATTCATTGTGTCCTACCATTTCTAGGCAGTTACATGGTGGCCTTTGAAACGGCAAGACGCGCGATTCGTTTTCTACTGATTTAACCCTTGGTATTCATTGCGCACTACCATTTCTTGACATTTACATGGTGGCATTCGAATCGGCAAGACAGGCGATTCTTTTCTTGTGCTCAATTCATGTTATTCATTGTGCGCTACCATTCCTTGGCAGTTACCTGGTGGCATTTGGATCGGCAAGATGCGCAATTCTTTCCTCGTGCTTAATTCGTGTTATTCATTGTGCCCTACCATTTCTTGGCAGTTACATGGTGGCATTCGAATCGGCAAGGCGTGCAATTCTTTCCTCGTGCTTAATTCATGTTATTCATTCTGCGCTACCATTCCTTGGCAGTTACATGGTGGCATTCGAATCGGCAAGGCGCGCAATTCTTTCCTTGTGCTTAATTCATGTTATTCATTGTGCGCTACCATTTCTTGACAGTTACATGGTGGCATTTGAATCGGCAAGACGCGCAATTCTCTCCTCGTGCTTAATTCATGTTATTCATTGTGTGCTACCATTCTAAGGCATTTACTTGGTAGTACTCAAGTTGACAAGTCCCGTGGTTTATTTCTTGAATCTACGTTGTGTTATTCATGGTGCACAATCCTTCTATGGTGTTTACTACCTATGTGAAAATCTGCAATGTGCGCAATCCATGTTTCAACATTTAGAGAGAACAAAAGGCCAGAGTTTTAAATGTAATGTTGTGTGTTTCTATTGTGTGTTCTCAAAAACGATTCATTTGACGGTTTAGAACTTAGCCAGATTGTTTTCTTGATTCTCATGCAAAGGAAAGTACTTGAATTTGAAAGTTTCATTTAACCTCTCTTGATTGCCTCACAGGTATCCAATCATGTTGAAGCTTAGTCATTTTAAGTCTATTCTTAGGTTGTTCATGTTTTCAGAATGATGATGCTTAGAGTCATAGTCTGGTATTGATTTAATGAGATGTAATTTTGATGTTGTGTGTTTTAACCTTTTTGCTTCCTACAGGTCTCCTTCCCAGCTGTTCCCTTCCTAATCCCCTTTTCCCCACGTAGACTCTCTTAGACTCTGTGACAATTCTAATCAGAGTATTGGAGCTGTCTTGTGGTGGAAGTGTTGGGAACATGTACAGACCCCGAGGATCTGGTGACTCTGACATTGTGTGTGTAATGATTGTACTAGTGGCACACATGTTATCAGTTCAATGTTTACAGGGGTAGCCAACACTGATTTTTCAATGTGCTGTCCCTGTTTTGAATGTGTGATGAATGCTTGCATTGTTGCTTACCACTCCCTTAGCTGCTCTGCTTCCACCCAGCGTGTTACATGTTCTTTGTGTTTGAAGGACTTGCTCTTCATTATTTCCCATTCTGTGTGCGAGTAGAGCTTGCAATCTTGCACCCTACAGAAATAACTGCCTTGTCTACAAGATTCAAACTTGCACTGCCTTTGCCCAGTGTTCTGTGTAATCCATGAATTTGAAGGAATGCACTTGACCAACATTGATGCAAGATTGCAATATGTCTGCTCATTTCTCTATCTGTGTGTAAGTGGAAGCATTATTACACTCACTTATTGTTAGAAATAGGGTCTTTGGTTGGCAGTCAGGCTACCCCCTGTCCAAGCAAGGACCCTCACTCTAGTCAGGGTAATAGAGAATCACCCTCAGCTAACCCCCGCCAACCCCCTTGGTAGCTTGGCATGAGCAGGCAGGCTTAACTTCAGAGTGCTAGGTGTAAAGTATTTGTACCAACACACGCAGTAACTTAATGAAAACACTACAAAATTACACAACACAGGTTTAGAAAAATAGAGAATATTTATCTAAACAAAACAAGATCAAAAATCCACAATACAAAAGTCAAGTTATCAATAAAAACCAAAAGGAGTCTTCATGTAATTTTAAACACAATGCTTACCCTGTTAGCAGTGAAATGTACCTGGGCACATCAAAAATAACCCCACAGGGGCGAGTGTGCGTCAAAAGGGGCTTGCGATGCGTCGATATAACTCACAAGCGAGACGTGCGCCATTTCTCCTTCAGTCGGGTCAGCATGCGTCGTTTAATCTCTCTGCAGGAGAGCGATGCGTTGATCTGAACAGCACTCTCGGGTCCGGGCAGGCCTTGCGTCTTTTTAACACGCCCAGTGATGTTTGCGTCGGAAATCCTGCCACACGATGATCCAAAAACCATGTAGCTCGAGTTGCGATCTCACCCGTCTCCATCAGCGATGCTGCACATTGTTTCAACAGCCTCGTGCGTCGATCTTCCAGCTGCACTGCAGGCAAGTGTCGATTTCAGCCGCGAAGCCGGCGGCACGTCGATTTTTGAGCCGCGCCTCAGAGTTGCAAAAATCTTTTCCCCGCACGACGGTCTGTGCATGGATTTCTTACTCTTGTTCTGTCAGCTTCTCCTGTCAGGCTCCCAGGAACTGGATGGGCACCACTTGGCAGGGTAGGAGTCTCAGCAGAGGCTCCAGGTGCTGGCTGATAGAAGTCTTTGCTGTCCCTGAGACTCCAACAACAGGAGGCAAGCTCTATTTCAAGCCCTTTGAGAGTTCTTCACAAGAAGGTAAGCACACAAAGTCCAGTCTTTGTCCTCTAGCACAGGCAGAAGCAGCAACTGCAGGATAGCTCCACAAAGCACAGTCACAGGCAGAGCAGCTCTTCTTCCTCAGCTCTTCAGCTCTTCTCCAGGTAGAGATTGCTCTTGGTTTCCAGAAGTGATCTAAAGTCTGTGGTTTTGGGTGCCCATTTATGTTTTACATGTCCTAGTAGTGACAAACAGCCTTTTTCATTTTTCACTACTGTGAGAGCCTCTCCTTTCATAGGTTAGCATTGGGAATTCCCTTATATATATTTAAGTGGTAATTTCTGATCTGAAAGGTGCAGTGTAGACCTGTCCGGTATGTTTGGAATGGTAGTGAGAAATCCCACTTCCTGTTGGAGGAAGATTTTACATTACCATTTTAGAAATTCTACTTTTAGGAAGGGAGAAATTCTCTGTGCTTATGACTCCAGTATTTTGATGTCTAGGGCAGAGTGACAGTTACAATTTGTGCACACTTTCCAGACAGCCACAACACAGTAGGTACTGGTTTTGACAGGAGAGGCATCTGCATCTGCATCTATCTGCATACTGATAATCTTCTTTGGCTGGGAGAGAGGGAGGCAGGGAACATTTACATTTACATTTGTATAGTCTGTGTCCCTGCCCCACACAATGGGCTGATTCAACTCCTACTGATATCCGTAGTCTGGGTTGGGTTGGAAGGGATTGTGTTACACTTGAAAGGGTTCCTTTGAAGTCACCCCCTGAACAAAGACATTTTGGAGTATAAGTACAGGGGCTTTGACCCCATGATTTTTCAAGCGTTCTTGGAACTGAGTCTGAACCTCTGTCAGAAGGATTGCTGCACTGCACAGAGAACTCATCTGGACTCCTCTTCTCTGTTGCCCTCTAATTGCTGAGTGGCTTAAAGGACACTCAAAGGACTCACTGCATTGCTTTTCTGTGTGTTGCCCTGTTGCTATCTGCTCCCTGACTCTAATCTAACTAGGCACTCATCTGCTGCCAGGAGGAACCACCATTAAACCTACTTGCTTTGTTGTGCTGCCCTGTGGCCTACTAGGCTACTAGAGAGAGTGCAATTCTGCTCAGGTAGATTAGTGTGCTGGACTGTTACCTGTCTTTTGTGCTCTGTGTGTTTCCCAGTGCTCTCCATGGACTGTGGCATGCCCCCTCCCTGCTCTAGTGGTGGCTTTTGAGGATTTGGAAGAGCCCCAACATAATGTCACAATTGCCTCATGGGCCATCTGCATCATCTTCTTCAGTGCGTGTTAAGTGCAGGTAGCAATGAAGATTGTGAATGCTGGGCGCTCCTCAGTACTACAGGAGACATACCCCTGAGGTTGGGCCCACCCCCACGGGGACTATAGTGGGGGAGTGAGGGCACAGGGGAATAAAAAAGCCATCACTCACTCCTTTGCAGGTGCCTCCAGGGAATTATACAAGATCTGCTGCGTGTACCCTGAGTTGATGCCGTTACAGCTGCACCACATGCTTGAGGGCAGCTGGTTTCACATTAGGGAAGGAATGTGAGAGACCGAGTGAGGTCTGTTGCGTGCCCCACACTCACTTTTGTCTTGCGATTTGGACTGAACTGAGGGGGCATGATTCGGGCCCACTCTAGGGGAGTTCATGGCTGTGGATTTTTCCCTGGCTGTACCATGTAGGGCATGGCTGAAAGGATACGTCCTATAATAGAAGACCCTGGATTACCATATTACTAATAGTATGTGCACAGCTTCTCCCGTGCCCTACATTGGAAACCCTGAGTAACATACAAAATCTAGTATGAGCGTACTGTGACTTGTGCACCTATGGGGATAACTGGTGATTAATTTGCCTTCCTCTAAAAGTATTGGCATTACGTTTACTACTGTATGCTAGATGTGTTTTTACCTTGCTTTGCCCCGAACAACGAGTAATATCTCAGTATTAGCATAATATGCACAGTATTTGTGCTTCCTGTCATTTTGGGTCTATGTTTTAAGTACAATACACAATATATTTTTATATATAACCCTGTGTGGAGTCTCTTTGTGGTGTATTTATTGTGTCACTGGTGTGAGTGTGCTGCCTGACTTAGGTGCATGCCCTAACTAACCAGAAACCCATTTTCTAACACTCTTTACTGAAATCTCGGCGCTGATGTCCATTACACAAACTCTGTATCTTCGAGGTCTCATGCCATTTGATACAAAGTGCTCCATTCTCCATGTACTACCTACTTGAGCTTTGACTTTAATCCAGGTATCAGGACACTCTGTTCAAGTTCTTCCTCTCTCTGGAACATCCCCCAGTTGAGGAAATTTAAATGTTTACTGCTTCTGTCTAATGTCATGCCAAGTCTATGCCAAGAGCCTCGTATTTCTATCTATCGCCTCTACATGCAGCCTTACATACACTGTAACTATTTACTTCAACAAGGCACTGTGGTTTATGTTCCTTCACTTGCAAAGATGCCCAGCACTTATTTATTATCACGTCTTTGTTTGTGGAAGGTGGAGGCCATATGAAATGACCAGTAATTCACTATTGTTAAATGGCACACTTTGGTCAAGACTTACAAAGATGTGAAACCTTTTTGGTATTTACAAAGAAACGGAAATTAATATTTCTGTTGATTTGTAAGTTAAAGTTGTTCTGCTTTATGATACTTAGGCCCAGATTTTCAAAGGTGTCATGGAATGCAATGCAGCAGCCAAAAATGCTGTGCTACGTTGCGTGACAAGGAGAACGGGATAGTGGCATATTCACAGAGATATGACTCTCTTCCTAGCGCTGGGGCTGATTTCAGCTGCCGTGCGCTGGCACACACATTAGCGCCATACTTCTAGGGTGCATGACTTAGTCTACCCTAGGTTTTGTACAGGAAGGGTGTCCTTCCTGTACAAAATACTATGGGTAGACAAGTGAAAAACCTTTCCTACTTTGTGAACTGTACAGTGCAGCACACATGCAAAGATGAAAAGAAAGGAGAAATGAAAACGTTTCTCCTTTTAGTGGTTACTTTTCAGCAGCGTTAATTTTTGGCGCTAAATAATGTCTACTAATGTTAGTAGACAGGGCTTAGTGTCAAAAAGCATGGGTGGTTGCATGGGAAAGCATATCTTATCTACCACCCATGTAACGCCCCCTTAACACAACGTAATGCACAGCAGTGTTTCGTGCTGCTTTGCATTACTTTTGGGAACGTTCCAGCACAAAACAAGTTTTGCACTGGAAAGTGAATCAGGAAAACAAAATTGTGCTGGTTACTTTTGTGACACTAACCCAGCACAAAATGTTTGCCAATCTCCCTCTTAGTGTGAAGGACGCATTACATGGGTGGTCCATGGGTGTTCCCATGCATGCTTTTTTGATGCAAACCCTATATACTAACATTAGTAGACAGGATTTTGCACCACAAAATAGCGCTGCTGGAAAGCAGGTGTTAAAGGGGGAAATGTTTTCATTTCTCCCTTTTTTTCTGACTTTGCATGTGTGCTGTACAGCACAGCACACATACAAAGTAGGAAAAGTGTTAAAACGTTTCTATTCATAGTATTTTGTACTGGACGGAGCCCTGCCAGTACAAAACCTATGCTAGACTCACACACACCCTTGCAATATGGCACACAGGGCTCTGCGTGGCACTTGGCAGCAAACTCTGTACCGGCACTCAGGGGCGGTTTCTTCCTTAGAGCGTTAGGGCATCACACCCCTTGTTATTTTTTGGTCCCCCCCGCCCTAATTAATTAAAGAAGTTTGTGAATACAAACAAGTTATTTAGCCCGCAGTAGTCAGCTGTTAGCTGCAAGCCAGGCTGGGGCCAGTTCCTTCATCATTTTGAGCGTGCAACAGGCAAGGGGGGTGGGAGAGGCTTCAGAATATGATTGATGGGACAGCAGAGCAGACAGTGCTCTGCACAGCGATAACCAGACAACAACGAAGTGCACATAACGGGTTGGACTGGTCCCCTTCCCTGGCCAGCCCAACAAGCTCACTCTCAAGGAATCTCACCTACGCAATTAGTGGAGCCTGAGGGATCAAAGCCGCAGTCCACTGGCCTCCAAATGAGCGGTGAGTTGGCCAGCCAAGGCCAATCACATCGCTGCTCCCATGGTGTGTTGACAGCATGAGAACAGTGTCAGGGTTGGCTTAAATTCGGGTTACTAGGGCCTCTCTGGTGCAAATTACAGAGGCAGTGTGCTGGTGGGAGGCACAGTCCTGTCTACGGGGCAATGGAAGCATCAATTATCAATCACTGTATGGCTTTATTCTGAAGCCATGTAGTGATTGGCCATTCTGCCCATGTTGCTCAGCCTCGCTCTCCCTCCCCTCTTTGTGTGCCTTGCCAGTAACGGCATTGCACAGAAGGATGGATGGACAGAGACAGTCAAGACGAGACCACTCTGCACCACCTCGTGCCCTGATCCTCCGAGTTTGATGCAAGGCCTCACCAGGACTGGGCTTCTCAGTTGCAAGAAATTAAATTAAATTGTTCGCTCTATCTCCCACTTTGAGGAGTCTGCCTATGCGCGGAGGGACAGTGTTTGGTCAGTACATACAAAATGAAATACTGGTGATGTAAGTATTACTTTGTTGCAAAATCAGGAGTTTAATACAATTGCTGTTGCTCGGCTACGATAATATATCGCACTAGTGCATCCTTCATGCCTACGTGTGGAGAGAGTAAGAGAGTGTCCACTCTGAACTTGGCATCCCACTGTTAGTGAGGGGGCAGAACACCTACAAGCGCAGCAGGTCTGACAGAGATCGTTTTCATTTTGTTTTGTTTATCCACTGTTATCCCAGAAGTGAATGGCCTGTGTGGTGTAGGAAACGCATACGCGAGTGTTTCAGTGTTTAATGTCTATCAGAAGCCTTTTGATAACATTGTCCGCCTTTTAAAATATAGTAATGCCACAGTAAGGTCCAACATATTACACTCATTACAAAGACCGGCCATTATTTTAAAGAGAAACGAAAACAGGTTTAAAATAAAGGAACCTTGAAAGTTAAGTTTACAAATGATTTACAAAAAAACTTTCTGTTTGTTCTTCAAGCCTGTGACACAATGTCTGTAGCCACTAGCAACCAATGGGTCAGGCTGCTGGAGCCACCAACCCCACTCCATCCTTTGCACCCCTCCCCCTCCCAGTCTCACACATGACGATGAATTTGCTGGCTTGGCTTGTATGTCGTGTCAGGGTGCCGAGCCCGCAAGATCAGGGGGGGTGGGGTAGAGGAGAGAAGGGGAATGGGTGATGGGTGATGGGTGGACTGGATACAAGAGGGAAACCCAGGTAGCGGAGAACCAAGAAGCGAAGAGAAAGAGAGAAGAAACAGAGAAGGTGAAGGTGAAGAGAGGATAAGATGAGATATGGAAAACAGAGAATAGAAGGAGAGAGAGACGGGAGGTAAAAAAGTACCAGGGTGAAGAAACGATGAGAAAAGAGGGAGAGAGGAGAGGTGAAGAATGGAAAGACAGGGAGAAAAGAAAAAAGGGGGATTTGGGAGGGGAAAAGGGGGATACCGAAGCAAAAAGGAGAGGGGGAATAACTGAAGGAAAGAGGAAGAAACAATGTGAGAGAGAAAAAGGAAAGGAGAGTGAGAGAGAAGGGGAATGATTAAAAGTGTATGAGAAAGGGAATAGCGGAGAGAGGGAAAACACAGAGAGGTGAGAGACTGGTACAGGGGAGAGAAAGAGAGAAAAAGATAAAGGAAAGAAAGAAATATTAAAGACGAGCATAGAAAGGAGAAATGAGTGGCGAGTGAAGGAGGGAAAAGACAATTATAAAAGGGGCAAGAATAAAGTGGAGGAATGGGAAGAGCAGGTGGGGAATTCCAGACAGATAAAACGAGAGAAGGAATCAGTTGGTACCACAAAGAATTGGAGGGGTAGCAAAAGAAGAGAATGAGAGAGGGGAGCAAATGAAAGAGAGAGTATTGCTATTGCATGCCAGCTTGACTTAGTACTAAAATCGAGTCTTACTTTGGAGGCAATCTGTGTGCAAAGTAGCTGTGCACAAGGCTCTCTCCTAATAACTTTAAAGCTTTCAGAGCATAGCATGCATTTCAAAATGTTTGGCTCCATTACCCTCTGCCTGATGGAAAATAAAGGTGTAAATTAGCAATCGGGAGATCTTGCTCGATTTATCCCTGTGTTGCGCATCCATTAAGGTGTGTGCGGTTTGCGTGCTCTGATGGGACACTTAGTAATTCAGGCAGATAAACAGCAATTAATTACAAAAAACTAATTTATGGGAACACACTTCACTATATTTGATTGCTTGATGTTAACTCTTCACACAAGCCAACATGTACAGTGTGCGCCACGAGAAGAAGGAGTAACTCATGTAGTTTTGTTATTTTTTGCTGCTTTTTGTTACTTGAAAATGTGCAATATGCAGAACCCAGTTTTGTATGTTGCTCATTGGGATGCTGGTTTTGTCACAGTAACCCTTTTGTTGTTACTGTGCACTTCATAAGCTACAATCATAATCTAGCACAGTGAGATACGATCTGCCATCAAAGAGCAGCATGCAAACTACATGGTACAGGTTAGAAAGTTTTTCACAGCCTCTATTATCCTAATTTTGCTAAAAAAAAGGTTTGTTTGGGTAAAAAATAATTATTAGTCAAGTAAACCCTAACAACTGTGTTATGTTCTGAATCGTGAGTTTATTTTTCCCCAAACCAAGCACTCTTAAAAAAATCTACTGGTATGGATGACTGGTGAATCCTACACTTTGTAGTCCCCCTTGTCCTATGTAACATTTTCCATACATTATTCATCCCCTGAATTAAACATACTGGGCCTTATAGGGTGCCCTACTGCCTTTTAATGTTTATTTCTTGCTGTCTCATTGTGTCCAGTCCAACAAATCACAATAATTTGTATTTCCTCAGTAGATTTCATTTGTAAATGAATATCAGCAAATAAGGAAATCTGGGAGGTACTCAACATTGTTATCTCAAAGTCTGTTATGAAGTTCTGTGATACTGTGAATGTAGCTGCCTACACCATTATCATATGAAGTCACTCTTTATTGATGCCATAACTACACTTTCACAATTGCCTTATTAACTCTCTTGCTTTCTCAAATTTGCTTGAATATGCACCATTTGAACTCGCTTTTCAAACTTTTCTCAGGGGGAGACCCCCCTTATGATGGTTGGGATCACTCACTATGCTTGCTTAACACAGGTCCATCACCCGAAACCTTTATGCCACACCACTTTCAAATGTCACTAGTTGCCACTGGCGGCACTAAAGAGAGGGGAGGATGAGTGCCATATCTTTGTAGATATGGTGCTCTCCTGCTGTCTCTCTGTCTTGCAATGCATCACAACAACTTTGGGTGCCGCGCTGCATTGTGTGACAAATTTGTAAATCTGGGCCTATGTATTGTGAACAGTCAAGAGGCACACAACTTAGTGCACCAACAGCTTAAAATGACTACAAGACGGAATAACAGTTTATGAAAACTTTATAATCAGTAAAGGACACTAATGAAGATCTAATAAGCCAATAATAAGCCTCAGGTGCATTCAGTGTTGACATCCGCATTGTGTCATTTAGAAGCCAATTTCATTATTGGTGGTACATCCTAATGTTGTGCAGTAAGGTACTGTGATTAATGTATTTGCTTAGTTGCTGGCTGAATGCCTTGTAAATCGAAAATCAATAGGAGGCAGAGCAATCTCTACTCGAAGGACAGGTAGCGTGTCTGGAATATTTTATACATTCTTTGCAAGAGGGCAAAATGAAGTATCACTTGACTTATAAAACTCCACTTCATTGAAAGAATGCCTGACTTTGTGAGGGGGCAATGAGATCACCGACTCTGAGGTGTGGACCGTAGTCCAGACTAATGAAACAGTTACCTTTTGAAAGAATGTATCAGCCTTGTTATGAACACGCAGGCCCATATTTATACTTTTTTAGCGCCGTATTTGCGTCATTTTTTGATGCAAAAGCGGCACAAACTTGCAAAATACAATTGTATTTTGTACGTTTGTGCCGTTTGTGCGCCACAAAGTGGCGCAAATGCAAAAAAAGTATAAATATGGGCATTAATCTTTTCCCTTTTCTGCACATTGATGTTTTACCACAGTATGGTCTGATGCCAGCATCCTTGTTTCAGCCCCTCTTTTAAAATGGTTAGCCCTTCTAATTTGAAGCTAGCAGCTTTGCAGCAGGTGATTATGCTGAAACTATGGCAGTATGTATGCTGTGTACATAAACACATCACTATCTATAACTCATGGGCCAAAGTTACTTTATGGCATGAGTTATAGCTTCTTCAGATAAGGATAACTATAACTACAACTGTTTAATTTCTATGGTTTTGTGTGTGTAAAACATGAACCTAACTATAAGTCCATGTAAGTGTTGTTTTGTTAAGTGAATTTCTATGTTTTTTAAAATGTAAACCAATATGTAATTGCAATATGTTAATCCAACTGTAGATGGCCTTCGCCTGTGTACTGCGATGGTTGGCCACAGGGCATGCCCTGCAGCCAGGCTCTGCAGCCATTACTCCATACCAACCTCTGCAGTCATCACTCCGTATAAGGCAAACCCATGCTGCGCATGGCCTTTGGATGTGTGCCGCGGAGTTTGATGTGGCAGTGGGTATATATTTTTTCATGTGCTTCAGATCCGCAAATCTGTTGCAAAGTTATACTGGGTAGCAGAGGCATATATTTATAATAGCTAGAAAGGTGAATGTTGCATGGAGAGAGAGAGCAATAAGGGGAACTAAATAAACAGCACAGAGATATTGTCACAGATTCTGTCCCTGCAGCAGTAAGTGATGGCCAGATGTTTGTGTTGTAGTAAACCGGTGTTTGGCACAGAGGGTAATGAAAATGGTTTGTGTGGCACACTAATTTGGAGGCAGGAATAATGAGGTATACTAAATGACCAGCATGCCTCGTGTAGCAATTTAGCTGATGGATAGCCATTCTATGGTGCAGTAAAATATGTGCATACCAGTTTGTTTAAATATACTATTGAATAACAAAAAGTGCAATGGTATCCTCTTACTTGCACGTGGTGCCACTTAACACATGTTTAGGCACCATGACTCCGAGTAGGATTTCTGATTGCGCTATTTTCTATGACACTAATTTTGATGATTGTATTTCCTCTTGCTCATAAGTATTGAGGGACATAATCTTTGCCACAGTAAATTCTTGTCTGCGTAATATTTGGATTGACTTCACTGGTCCCAGCCATTGGTTTTTACTCTGGTCCACATTAAAAAATTTTTAGTGTGTTATGTCATTGCAATCCAGGACCAACTAGATGCAAATCACTCCGGTACATGACCCAGCAGTGATAAATCTAGCAGTACGTCATGCTAAGGATAAAATTGTTAATGAATCAAAACTTCCTTTATGGAATGTCTTTAAATTTGCACCCCTCCATGCACATTGTTGTCTTCAACGATGTCACTGTGAATGTTATCAGTGATGTTATCAATTATGTCATAGAACGTCAGGAGTATTGTGATGTGTAAAAGTCATAGCCAATGCAGGGAGAGGGCACAACTTAAAGTTACTTCAGCAAACAGTAACTGGTGAGTATCAGTGGGTTTTAGAATTTAACATGGTATGTTATAACTCATATTTTCACCTAACTACGAAGTGACTTCAACCTTTGTTTTCTCCGTGAATTTCTAATTTGTTTACTGTAAAGGAAGGCATTATTACTACGACTAAATTTAACAGCACTTTAACCTTTGTTTTTTCAGTGAATTTCTATGGGAGTTTTTAACATAAGGTAACAATATATATATAGTTTCATTTTAAGTAAGGCAGGCTTACTGGTGTGTCAAAGCACCAACATTTAAAAGGTAGGCCTATAGAATTTATTAGGTGGTCAGCACATCAACATACTTAAAGCAGATATATTGGCTTTATTAAAAAGTCACCACAATAATTTATCAATGGCCATAATAAAATGTATTTCTTATTATTACACAGATGATAATGCTGAATAATAATAATTGCCACAAAAATATGTTGATTAAATCACTTTAATCAAAACACCCATTGTGTTTAGTCTTTGTTTGACACTTTGTAGGCTACATAATGCAGCCATAGGACCAGCAACAAGGGGTCGTCACACTCCAGCTGAGGATCATATAGCTTCAGCTCAGAGGGCTTTGTAATAAAAGTAAGCTCCCCTGGGGTCATGAACTCAACTTCTTTCGACATTCATAAGGTGCTGCTGTGCTAACTGCACCCTGCCCACAACACTTACATTAATAGTTAGTGGTGCGCCTGTCCCGCCCATAAAGTCGAGAAAGGAGCAGGAGCAATAAATATCTAATGAATGGCCTCACTGCTTTCTTAACTGAAGCAGCACATGCGTGACTATTCTTCTTTATTTTTCTTGATTTTGTGCATGTCCTGGATGCATGAGGGCATCTTCAGTTTTGTTTTCTTTTTTTTTACTGGCTCATGGAGCCCACTCCTATTCTGCCAGTTGTGCAGATCTTTGTTGACCGGCACAGATTTAATGTATTTTTATCTATTGGCAGCATGGAGATCCCACTTAAACACTGCTGTACCCCTTTTTTATGTCATTTGGGTGCCACGGTCCCACCTGTGCCACCCAATGGCTTTTTTTTCATTTCCGCTCCCTGCTCACTTTCAGTGGGCAGGGAGTGTATCTGCCATGTGCCCCCACTCCCCAATCATGGGGAGCAGAAGGACACACCACAATGTAGTGGGGGTGTCATGGAAACCACTGTGGAAACCACTTCTATGCCCTTTGGTGTCCTAGGAATTGTGTCATGGTAAGCCTTATATTGAGGCCTCTGGGAAATGGCATCCCTGGAGACAGGAAACACTTTGGGGAGGGGGCTACATGCATGCCCTCCCAAAATTCAAATAAAAGTTGCCCCTCCTATCAGTCACATTCCTGAGGAGATCAGGGTCCACAGGGGAAGGATAAACGTGACACCTCCACATATTTTAATAATAAATGTAAAATGTGCTTACTACACAGGTCCTGGCCCACTCCAAGGGAAATCTAATTGAAACAGTGTGCCTGTCCTTTTTGTTTTAAAATAAAATGTAGATTGTGCAAGGGAAAAAAATAATTTTGGCCTGGGGGCCAAGTGGGACTCCCCCCACCAGTACCTGGTCAGCGTATGCACACCCTGTCCCTTTGTATATTATATTTATAGTTTTAGAACAGGTAAACTGAGTCCCAGACTCCTAAAATGGTTGCCAAAACATCTTTGTTAATGTTGATAGTAGCCAATCAGAGATTATCGTTTGATCTGTCAGTACTGCCAAGCTGCAGTGGTACTCATGCCCTCAGGTAACTATAACTCTTGTCTTCCCCAGGCACTGCTTATTACCCCACATATTACATCACTCATGACATCTTCTATGACATCATTGGTAATATCTCTGCAACATTTGCAATAAAATTATTGATGGGAGAACTGTGAATGGCAGCAGTACTAGTTATAATTACCTTAGAGCATGAGTTATAGTCACCAGAGCTAACTGTAACTAGTGAATTTCATTGTTTTTTAGGTTTAAAACATTAGGTTGCCACTGAAATTCTCACTTTACTGTAACGTTAGCTTATCCTTTGTTTTGTTTCAGTGAAAATCTATCTATCTATCTATCTATCTATCTATCTATCTATCTATCTATCTATCTATCTATCTATCTATCTATCTATCTTCATTTAAAAAACAAAGGTTAGAGGAACTTTTTTATTAATAATCATTCCATTATATATGTTTATATCAATATCTATATATATGTGTGTGTGCATAGTCACTTGAAAAACAAAGGTTACAGGGACATTATGGTTATGCTCACATTTTAAATATACAAAACCATAGAAATTCGCCAAACTATAACTTGTGCTCTCAGATAACTATAACTTGCGCCCCCACCATGCACAGTTTTTTGTCAAACATTTTACTGAGAATATTACATTGATATTATCAATGATGTTATAAAAGATGCCGTGAGTGCCATCATTTGTGGGGTAATTAGCAGTGCATGATGAAGACGTAAGTTATCATTACCTGCGGGCACAAGTTATAGTTATTTGAGATAACTATAACACGTGAATTTCTATAGTTTTGTACATTTAAAATGTGAGAGTAAATATAACGTCCTTGTAACCTTTGGTTTTTAAGTATATTTCCAAGTTTAAAAAAAAAATAGATTTCCTAACTATAGCATCCCTGTAACCTTTAGTTTGTTAGTGAATTTCTATGTTCCTTTCAATACATAGTAATTTCCATTACTATTTGTTCATCAAACCACTTCTGCGTATGGCTGTTGGCCGCATGTGAAGGTGGTTGGTGGTAGGGCCTGTGGCCAGGCCCTCTGGCCAACTCCGTATAACCATCCAACCTTGCACTGTGCATGGTCTTCAGCCGTGCACAGTGGTGTTGGCTGCAGGGCCTGCCCTGCAGCCAGTCCCTGTGGCGAATTCCCCATTCCACCTAACCTTGAGAGTGAGAGATAGAAAGTGAGAGATTGAGAGAGTGATTTAGGCTTTGAGGAATGCTGTTCTTAGAATGAGATATTTCCGGACAATTTGAAAAGAATTTTTTTAATGTCAATTAAAAAGAGTGAGATCACCTTTTAGTATGTAACTTAAATATATTATAGTTGAAAAGAAACTAAAGCAGGAAATGACCACGGCCTCACCTAGAGTAGAACCCTTATCCTTTAGTGTGCAGGTCTGAGACCTTAACCAAGGCCAGAGGTGATTCTTTACTATGCAGTCTCCAGACTTCAACCCACAGATTTTGAGGGAAAAATTTCAATGTCACATTACTAGGAATGTTTAACAGTGAAAACACTAGAAAATGAATAGACACACTGCCAAGCGACACTAGGATTTGAACTTTCAGCCTACAGAGTGGCAGAACAAGACGTTCACCATTAGGCCAGAAGTGTCTGTCTTGCTCTACATCCAAATGTGAGTATAGCATTCTTACCAAACATCATGCTAGTCTGGCTCTTTGAAGTAATTGAATGGAGAGACCATTGCAATAACAATCATCTCTCTCTTGACAGGACCCCAAGGGGAGCCTGAAGGCCCCAATAGTCCTAGCTGATTTCACACATCCTGAGCAAGCCGGCATTGCTCCCACAAGTAGGGAGCTGTTTTAAATATATGATCCCTGCTTGTAGGATTAATGTATTCTTCTGTTCCCTGCACACAAATATGAAGCTGTTTGATAGCTCTCACTTGCAGTAGTCCTGATGAGGCCCACAATAGAAGGGGCCGAAACGCGTCAACACCTTGTAATTTGCGGCAGGTCTGGGTAGAAAGTATAAATGATTCTCCAGAAAGAAATTGGACAATGCAAGAAACCCTAGGAAGCTTTTGATTTGGTTTCAGCATCTGTTGTGATAACTAACCACGACCACCGCATTTAAGTGGATTACTTCTTTAATTACTTCACGTACCACTGCCTCCAATGGGGGCGATTGAGTTGGGACGCTTTCCAGATGTTTTATTGGCAGTTTTCATTTTGTGATATGTTTATATTTGTGTATTTGTAAATTTTGTAACTATGGCGACATTGTGATGTAAATATTAAGTTTGATGCAATCAGTCAACTTAAGTGTGAAAGTTTGTAAGTTTGTTCGGCATATGATTCTCTTCATTCTGCAATAATATTGATTAATAAATTTTGACAAAGAAATTATGTCCCCAAGAGAGTACGTGGCACTCTTCTTGTCAGAAAATTGAGTAATTTATCCCAGCCTTTTGACCAACTGTTTTTGTATACATGTGTCCTTACCCAGGTCAGGTAGGGTTTTATTTGGGTAAACCTCTCTATTTTTGCATACATGGCGCTCAGTATGGCATGAAGTTACACACTACACCTACTTAGCCATTTGGGCACCTGTGCAAGGGATTGACAATCTTGTGTCACTCCTTCTATATGTGTACAAGATTGACACATTGACGTTGAATGTCTGAGTCTTTCCTGTCATTTGCAACATTGTGTGGCATCTTTTTCCACAATTTTCTACCTTTAAAAAGAAAACTTAATCCGCGATCTCCACCGATTGGTACAACAGCAGACCTGGTCCAGCCTTTTTCAGTAAATGGATTAATGGAGTTTTGAACAATGAGCAGTTGGTTCTTTTCTATGAGAAGGATAACTAACTGACAATTGTATTTTCAGCCAATTGGGCATTCACGGCGAAACTCAGGAACAACAATGTCATGTAGATGTGTTAGGGTGAATTATCAAAACCATTTAAAACTAATAATGTTTTCACAAGTACCAGGTTTGTAAACATAAATTGCCTATGGTGTCAATCTAGCCTGTTAGCGCAGTATACAAAGCCCAGCACTGGCTTTTTTATGACCCTACAACTAAATAAATATATAATTTTCAAGCAATAAATAGCATAATAGAAGTATTGCTGTTTTTTGTCTTTTCCTACAGGCAAAGCCACCGAACTAGACTGACAGTAGCGGGGTACCAGTTTTGTAAACAAACACACCATAAAATACAAAGCCATGGGAATAACTACTCATATAGACAATGGTTACTACAAGAGGGACCTCAAGACCATTTTAACCTTTGGCGGACGGAGTAAAAAAAGTTAGTGTGGTGTACGACTTTATGTCTGGCATGGTGCCTTTGGTCTCCCATTATAGTGTTCAGTGCTGAACCTGTGATGAACTTTATAGGTTTCTATGAACCACTTTCACGGTGGTTCGTAAAAAGTCACATAAAAGTTTGGTGTGCATTCATCATTGGTAATGCAAAATTTTAATAGTGTTTACTTTAATTTTTAAAAAAACTCCCAAAGTGAAGTGGGTCATTTTCTATGTCATTGTCCCTCACTGCCAGGATTTTACTCCATCTCTGGGCAGATGAGGAGTCTGGCAGGCAGTGCACTCTGTTGCACTCTGTTGCAGTTGTAATGGGGTACTCTGTCTGCCGAACTCTAAATATGGCCCCTATTACTGAAGAAAGTCAGATACCCCTTCTTGGTCTTCCACACTATAACATTTCAAATTATGGAAAGAAGGGATAGTTATTATGAGCACTGTCTCATATGTTGTCAATGTTACCTCAGGTATTCTTCAAAAAAATATTTTTACCTACCTTAAGGTCACTTTAGTTTAATTTTAGGGTCACCTTTTGTATCACAATATTCAAGAGACGAAGGATAGTGTATTGTGAGACGAGTGGTCTGCTATGTCACCAGTCTTTTGTCTGGTACCTAACTAAGAATTCCCGATCCGAAGTCCACCCTGGTCAAGGAACGCCATGACCAAGATGAGGCACACACCCAAAGATGAAGCATTTCACACTGGTGGGTGAGGATTCTGTGAACTTATAAGTAAGAGACCTGCCATACAGCTCCCAGTTAACCTAAAGACATGCTTGTAGGATAAAGTATTTTGTTCTTATCCCAAAATGGTCTATAATACATGTTGGTTCGTGTAACATAATTTCTTACCAGTAATGGGTCTTCCTTGTTTACAATATCTTTAACCCTACTAAAATTTAAGGGAATTGGTCCTGATTCCCTTAAATTATAAGTATCTGAAGGTTCTCTGGCTCATTTTTTGCAATGATTTATGATGTACATGTTCTTATTATTCTCTTCCAATTTCTACTTGTCAAGAATCATATCTTCAAATATCAGAGTATGACCAATCTCACTCTATGCTAAATGTTTAGTTGAATACAAGTGGTCAATAACATGGCAGTGCATATAACAAAGGGATCTATACTAAATAGTTTCAACAGAAGATACAATTTCAGATGGAATTTTTTTTTAAATGACAGGCTTTAGGCATATTCTTCTAGCCGTAAGAGTGCTTGTGTAGGCTTTCATTTTCTCATAGATGAAAGATCCTGCTTAGAACTATTTAGTTCTAGTGATAAATAAAGAGGGTTGATGAGTATTCTTCTGTATTTTCCCATTTCCCAAAAATTCATTAAAAGTTTGAATTAACATAGAGTTTGGAATTAAACATTTTGAAATGCATCCTTTCTCAAAGAACTCGAATGCTCAAAGAAACCTCGAATGCTCAAAGAAACCTATTCAGTGGTGTGAAAAAGTGGCCCTTTGGGGGTGATCAAATCCATTTTTGGACTGATGCGGCCGTTCATTTGACTCCGTGCACTGGGGCATTGATAATCAGGCACCAGTGCATGTGTTCTTACCCCCTAAAATGCGATACAATTAGCCAACTTGTAGTTGGCATATTTAACTTTCCTACTAAGCCACAATATATCGAGCAAAAATACATCCAGGGCATGGAAAGTAAGATATCACCTGTGGACAGCAGCATTTATGCCATCTACCAGGGTGGCAGAAACATATGAATTCAGCCCTACCTTGTAGCCTAACTGCGGCAGTTTAAATATACAGTTTGATTAATAAGTCACCTCTGTTTAGGTGTTGTAGCCCACAAAATTGGAAGCAAGGTATTAAAAAGTGGGACTTGTAATAGAAGTTTAATGTTACCATGTCCCTCCAGTAACAAGGCCATTCAAGCTGTTTTCACTGTGGAAAGCTCTGACCGCTCTATAAGAAAAAGTATAATACAGAATGTAATAATAATTCTGTTATACTGAACTTGAGAACAGCTAGAAAAATAGTTGAACCACTATTTCTAACATTAACTAAAAGCCCATCCCAACTTAATGGTGAATGTGGGATTTTAATAACTATTTAAGAAAGGTATTTTTAGAAAGTCACTTTTTCCCAACCCGAATCTCCTGGATGGCTGTTTGCGTTAATTATCCAGCCTCTGCTCAATCAGTGCTTGACATTTATGAGGTGTGAAAACCAGTGTCAAGACGGAAACAATGGCCTGGGTAAAGGAAAGGAGACCAGTTGAGGGGGGCCCAGAAACTTTATTAGTTTGTTAAGGGGTCTGGCTTTTGATAAGTAAATGTAAGTTGTGATCTGGAGAAGACAGCCCTTCTTTCTTCCAGCCAGGATGGCGTTAAACGCAAAACACAGTGGGTTTAATACTAGGGCACAGTGGGATTGCTTACAGTAGGGGCAAACAAGAACTGCTTCAAAAGTGAGTTAGGTTACCCCATCGGTTAGAAAGGAGGCAGGAGTTCTCTAGCTGGTGCCACCATAAATATGGAATTCTCAAGCACACAACACTTTCTGGAAGAACAAAATAAATGATTTTCCAGCTGTTTGAGGCCAATGAGGAGGCCTGAAGGGTTGTGCTTCCCTTCGTACCCAGGACAAAGAAGTCGACTTGAAGGGTCAGTGGGCTGCCCTCCTGTGTGGCTAAAGGTATACACAAGCTGCTGTTCCCTGAAGTAAGCAGCTGGCCAGGACTAGACCCTGCTGGTGGTCAATGCTGGAGTGATTATTTAGCCCCCAAATGCCGTTCCTGAGGTTCTGGGACTCTTAGCAGTGTCTAAATGGACTTCTCTGCAGAACTCTTAAATGTTGAGACTTCCAGAACTCTGGAGGACCGGGACCAACCAATAATCCAATTCGCCCAAGGCATGACTTTACTGGCCTGAAAAAACGACTTCTTCCTCTCGCAGATCTCAGCAGTAGCAAATGTGTTTCAGTAGGCCCTCAGCAAAAAGATATGCAGCCTTATAGAACTCATTATTGAATACTGTCTGAAACATTGTCCTGGTAGAGGATTTGGAGCTCTGAAAAAGAGGATGAGTCCAAAAATAGAACCTTGACCAGAAAAAAGGCACCAAAAGTATCAAGCTAATGCAAGGAGTTCTCTGAGCAAGAAATTTGAATTTTCTAGCTCACAGCATTTTCTGTCAAAACCAACTACTTCAGTGGGACGTTATCCAACAACTATCCAGCTTCAAAAGGACTTCCTCAAATTCAGCCTGCAACCTTGCTGGAAGATTTCAATTTCCTTTTCATAAATTAAGCCCCAATATAAAATCTCCAAACAGCAATAAAACATGTTTGTGCATCTGGCCCATGCTCTATCGTGCCTAGATCCCAGTCTACCATGACCATAGGTTATTATTGGTGCTTAATGGTTTTTGGTGCTATTTTTCCTTAAGTCTTCTAAAATGCCGATCTCTGGTTTTCCTTTCTGGATTTTTGTCATTCTGATGTGATTTTGTTTATTACATTTTCCTCTATTTTTTAAATGTTGGTACTTACAAATGCTTTGTACATTTTCTCCAAGTCAAGGCTGTCTGCCCTGTGTTATAACTACCAGGGGGGTTAAGTTCAGGTTTACATTACTGAAACGTTTGACTGGACCTAGACTGGAATTAGCAGGATATTGACTTTATTTCTTGTGGTGGGCTTCCTTCCACCACAATTCACCCTAATTAATAATTCACTTTCTTGCAAACACATAAAACAAAACAGTAATTTTCATTTGAAATCTGTTTCTATATAAAGTGACTATATTGAGCAGATATAAGAGAGGTCATGGTTCACTAAAGCCTTTCTCAACAAATTTATTTGACCCCATACTTTATTACCACAAACAAGTCTGACATCAATTCTTTAGCGTAGCATACTACTGTCATACCCATTATTGAGCTTATCTTATATTTCTTAAATAGTGGCTCAGCCATTCAGCATAAATTACATATTATCAAGAAGTTGATACAAGTTTCTCTTGTTCTCTGTTTGTGGTAATACAGTTAAATATTATGGTGGTCATCACAACCTCGGCGGTCTTTTTACAAGAACGCCGAGGGACCGCCGTGCTGAAGACCGTCAGTGCAGGTAGTTTTCCGCTCGGTGCATTATGAACGCTGGCAGCCCTCCGTCCTTTTGCGGATGGAGAGCCGCCAGCAGCCATACTGGCGGAGGGCGGGGAAGTGGAGGTAGCTCCACCTCCACCGCCCCGTCAACAGAACACCGCCCACCGAATCACGTCCTGTGATTCGGCGTGGCGATGTTCTGTTGATGGGGTGCTGGCGGCGGAGCTGCCCCCATGGATCCCGTCCCCTTCCAGAGGATCAACGGACTAGGTAAGTTGATCGTCCGTTAGGGGAGGGGGGTGTGGGAGTGTTGTGTGATGTGTGGGTGCATGGGGGTGTGCGTGTTTGTATGTAGAGGGGGTGTGTGAGTGCGTGTATGCATGTGGGGGTGTTGTGTGTTTGGAAATGAGTGCATGTCTGTCTGTTTGAATTTCTGTATGGATGTGTGCGTGTATGTCTGAATGTGGGTGTGTGAGTATGACTGTGTGTGTGGCTGTTGGCATGTATGTTGGTGTGTGTGCGGGTATGTGTGTTGGTGGCGCCTGCGTGCGTGTCGGGTGTGAATGTGTAATGTAATGTTGGGTGTAGGGGTGGGGAGGGGGGTCCTGCCACCTTTGGGGGTGGCAGGGGTGGTGGGGGTGTAGGGGAAGGACTCGGGTGGGGGCAGGGGTTGGGGAAGACCCCTATCAGTGCCAGGGAAGCAATTCCCTGGCACTGATAGTGCTCACCCCCATGGATTTCATGGCGGTTCCTAACCCCATGAAATCCATGGCGGTCAGCCGGGTCATGATACCGCCGGCAGTATTGTGACGACCGCCGGGCTGGAGACCCTGGTCTCCAGCCCAGCGGTCGTCTCCGCCCTGGCGGTTGGTTCGGAGAAGTGGCGGATGACCATGGCGGTAACCACCATGGTCATAATTCCAAAATGTTTACCTCCAGCCTGTTGGCGGTAAGACCGCCGCTTCTCCGCCAACCGCCAGGGTTGTAATGAGGGCCTATGTCTGCTGCTGGAGTCTACTGGTTGGAATTGGCTGAAACATAGGGCCCAAGAGATCTCCGTTGCTCCCTGAGATTTCACAGTCTCTTCTGTCTCTGGCTGTAGGGATTCCAAAGGTCACTGGTAATGACAGATCTTTGTGAGAGGCTTTTATGGGCCTCAACCAATGGTTGCACCCTCTTTCATCAGCAACTGCAGCAGGTGTCTTATCCTATTTGTGTACCCCCAAACAAAGGGAGCAGGAAATACCATGCATTACCAATGCAGCCAGAGGGACAATTTTGGTGGATGCGACTTAGGCCACCTAGCTCATTCTTTGCTCTATGTCATTTACATATGTCATGTAAAAAATCTAAACAAGTTTTACTGGCACAGTTTTTGCCATGCAACTTAGCAGTTCATAACAGGTGCAGTCACTAGTGGGTTGAACCAGAGCTGCAGAGCGCTTGAATTTTCTTTCTATTCTACCGAAACATCAAGCACATATTTTTTGTAGACCTGGGTGGAGTTCGTGGAGTTCTACTACCCAGAAGTCTGCAAAGTGCCAAAAAAACTTCACCATGATATGTGGAGTTCCTCGAGTGGTGTAGTTTTGGGTAAGTTGCGCTGTTTGCGCTGATTTTCAGTGCCAGGAGTTTCTCCCACACCGCAAAATCAGAGTGAACTGCATCACACGGAGCGCCAAAGGGCACTAACTTCTTTCTCCCTCTCGAGTAGATTTTCTACTCAAGCAGCAGCTTCCTCATTGTGAGCAGCAGCTTTCTCAACATGGGCGAGCGCGACCCCCTCTAACTGCCCTCATTCAAACATCTTGCTCACCAACATAGCCATTTCTTTTACTCTCCAACTTAACACTGGTGAACCGCTTGGGAGACAAAACTCTGCTTAGTGTCACTTCGTGGAGTTTTTCAGAACTCTGCACTCTGGGCGGAGCACGGCGCGGGCAAAACTCCTCAAACTCCGCTGCCAGAGCAGAATTCTTCCCCCACAACTACTTTTTTGTTGAATTTGCACCTTGATTAGAAAAAAGATCCTCTGAAATACATTTCCCATGTGGCACCCTTCTGCTTCAAATACATTTACTAATTTTAGAGATCCTAATTAACACTTAAAGCCCTTATTACAAGTGCCATGCTATTGGGGTATTATTTACTGCACAAGGTAAATAATAAGGAGCGTTATGAGATACACCAAATAAATCCAGTTACAAATTCCACTCTGTAAAACTGAGGCAAAATAGATTAATTTTGTTGGTTAGTTCAGCAAAAATCGGCTTGTCCCATTAGGTACTGTGGCTTATTTATCTGATAAATTTTGGGAGTGTGCGAAATTCACCTAATTTTGCACTATATTTTACTGTGAAGTGCATCCTCACATTAATTTTTAGTTGAAACACCAATTTAAGCAAAAACTGTGACAAATAACTGCTCGCATTCAGTGGTTCCCAGGCATTGGAGAGTAAAATTTTTACCACTAATTATGCAAAGTGGTGTAATTCTGCATAACAATCTTAATGCAAAATTCCCAAAACCATGTGAATAACACTAGTGCAATATAAATTGCATTCAGGCCTATTACATTTCTGCAGGTTTGATCTGACAAAATGTATTGGGAAAAAGTTAAACGGTCTTTACTGGCAAATCCTAATTCTGACTCTTGTGCTGAGAGTGGTTTGCATGAGTGTCAGAAATTTTACGAGCACTTCACAGTTGAGGCTTTACATTGCAGAATCTAAAACCATTACTAAGTTAATGGACATTTTATTTACAGAAAAATAATTTTTTTGTGGTTTATCAGGAGTGCATAAGTTCATACTTATAGCCAAGTTACACCTGAGACCATAAGATCCCTACAACTCTAGCTAGTCTTAAATACACGCATAAAACATTCTGTTGCATTCCCAAAACAAGAAAAACAATAATCAGTGCAATTGTTAAAAGCAGAAGATATTGATGCCTCCAAAGTAAGAATCCCAAATGAAAGTGTCAAGCTCATTGTTACAACCTGCGGACTTTACTCCAGCTACTCATGAGACAGGGGCAAAAGTGCATAGGGTAGGTTCTCCACTGCTGCCTGCTCACAAGCTTACCTGTGCATGTACCTTTCTTCTCTATTCATAGCTCTTGTATTTAAGGCTGTATGTGTGATATTGTGCTGTATTTCCTTAATGGCCTACACCTACTTGCCAACCCTACCAATTTAGAGGTAAGTTACTGTAGCGCATTCCCTTGCCTGGTACCCGCTGAATGACTAGGCCACGCATGGAGCTGTAAATCACGTCTTTATTCCTATGCATGTATCTGTGAACTCCAACATTCTTAAGCAAGCATTCATATATTCTATTCTAGCGCTAACGTCAAACATTGATGCGGAGTCCTTGGAAACCAGAACGGTTCTGTTATAAATCATGCAAGACACTACATATCCCCCTCTGGTAAACTCAAAATTGCTAATTTTTAGAAAATCATGAGAGAGACATACATATCTACATTTATAGAAACATGTACAATTATAGCTCTCAAATTAATCTTCTTGGTGCTTTGATCTGTCAACCCGATCTGGTTACTGGAAGTTTTAAACGGTCATCTTCAATGCCTGAAATTGCCATTGATGGTAAGCATTCAGCAACAGTCAGTGAGAATTCACAATCAGTCTTTCTTTCACCATCTCGAGTTGAAGACCAATGAACCACAGGCCTGAAGTGAGAAGAGTCTCTGGAAAAGGGACTTCCCATGTCATTGGGCAGTCATCATGTGTCCTTTGGTAGACACTACTTAAAAAGGATCAGCATCGTAAGGAGCATCAGATTTTCTTTTCTGTAACTATCGAGCAATTACCAAATCTCCCTTTCAGCATGAGAGGTCTTTCGCATGTCGCCTCTTGTAAACATATACTTTCATTTTCTGTTTTTGAACCAAGTCCCTTGAATGAATTAGGATTTCATTCCTATTTCTTTCTATGGTCCATTGGGGTATCTTTGTTGCCAATGCTCCCGCGAACATCAGAGCAGGACTTTCACCTGTTGTTGAGTGGGGTGTCGAAAGCAGAGTTCAGTACTGTTTTTAGACATCTTCTCAAGAGCACACTGCACTGATTTCTTTAGCGTACTCATAAAATGCTCAAGTCCATTGGCGTTTGCCCACAAGGGTGTGATCTTTTGATGTTTATGTTCAGATGGTCTAGGAATTCTTGAATTTCTTTGCTGTTGAAGGGTAGGCCATTGTCAGACTTCACAATGGCTAGCAAACCCCATGTTGCAAAGACACCATCAAGTTTTTCAATTACACACTCATATGTCATGGATAAGAGATCTTCAACAAAAGGAAAACTTGAATATTCATCTGTTATCGCTATTAAATGACATCTATTGTCAAGTGGACCAAATAAATAAATGGATATTCTCTCCCAGGCATGTTTAGGGAATTCTGACATGTTCATAGAATGTTGAGTAACTTTGTTTGATAGACAATTGAAGTGTGACAGGCCTTGAGTTCCTTTTCAACTCTTTAATCTAAGTATGGAAACCAAACTTGGTCTCGGAGAGCTCTATTTGTAGCAACGATAAATCAATGTCCTTCGTGAGGTACTTCTACTACCTTTTGTCATAGACTCTCTGCAATTAGGATCCTCGCAGAATAACTCCTTCCTGTGTTATGGACAATTCATCCTTGACATTCTTGTGCTTTTGACATTCATCATCATTACTGAAAGGTCAAATGTGTTTGTTCATCGACTGATGTGCAATGGCTTTTAACTTGAGCAGGTTACTATCCTGACTCATAGCAGTGACAATCTGGGCAAATGATACAGCAACTGATGTACTTGACAATGAAATTGATGTAGGCCTTAGCTGTTTTGTATGGAGCACCATGAACTTGAATAGGCACTTGTTGGACCTGGCTTTTTGACAGGGACATCCCCAAACTTTTTGCCTCCTTCCTCCTATTTTTTCTGACCTGTTGTTGTTGGCTTTTGACCTCTGGGCACTTTACCACTGCTAACCAGTGCTAAAGTGCATATGCTCTCTGGGTAAATTGTACTACTGATTGGTTTATCCATGATTGACTATTTAATTTACCTGTAAGTCCCTAGTAGAGTGCACTACATGTGCCTAGGGCATGTAGATTAAATGCTACTAGTGGGCCTGCAGCACTGGTTGTGCCACCCACCTCAGTAGCCCCTTAACCTTGTCTCAGGCCTGCCATTGCAAGGCCTGTGTGTGCAGTTTCACTGCCACTTCGACTTGGCATTTAAAAGTACTTGCCAAGCCTAGAACTCCCCTTTTTCTACATATAAGTCATCCCTAATGTGTGCCCTAGGTAACCCCTAGAGCAGGGTACTGTGTAGGTAAAAGGCAGGACATGTACCTGTGTAGTTATATGTCCTGGTAGTGTAAAACTCCTAAATTCGTTTTTACACTACTGTGAGGCCTGCTCCCTTCATAGGCTAACATTGGGGCTGCCCTCATACACTGTTGAAGTGGCAGCTGCTGATCTGAAAGGAGCAGGAATGTCATATTTAGTATGGCCAGAATGGTAATATAAAATCCTGCTGACTGGTGAAGTCGGATTTAATATTACTATTCTAGAAATGCCACTTTTAGAAAGTGAGCCTTTCTTTGCTAAAAACTTGTTGTGCCCTTCAATCCACGTCTGGCTAGGTTTAGTTGACAGCTCCTTGTGCATTCACTCAGACACACCCCAAACACAGGGTACTCAGCCTCACTTGCATACATCTGCATTTTGAATGGGTCTTCCTGGGCTGGGAGGGTGGAGGGCCTGCCCTCACACAAAGGACTGCCACACCCCCTACTGGGACTCTGGCAGACAGGATTGAACTGAAAGGGGGCTTGGTGCATTTCTTAGACACTCTTTGAAGTCACCCCCACTTCAAAGGCACAACTTAGTATAAAACAGGGCCTCTGCCCTACCTCATCAGACACTTGCTGGAGAAGAAACCTGAACCAGAAACTACATCCTGCCAAGAAGAACTGCCTGGCTGCTCAAAGGACTCACCTGTCTGCTTTCTACAAAGGACTGCTGTCTTGCTGTTGCCCTGCTGCCCTGCTGAACTCTTGTCTGGCTGTGAAAGTGCTCTCCAAGGGCTTGGATAGAGCTTGCCTCCTGTTCCTTGAAGTCTCAGGACCAAAAAAGACTTCTTCCTTTCACTTGGACGCTCCGTGCGCTGAAAATTTCGACGCACAGCTTGTTTCGCGGCGAGAAAAACGCCGCACACCGACGCTGATCGACGCGACGCCCTCGGGACGATCGAGACTTCGACGCACAACCTCGCAAGGACAAAGCCGGCCGACTTTCCAGGAGAAATCGACGCGACACCTACCGTGAGTGCGAAACTTTGACGCACGGCCTCGCAAGGACAACGCCGCCCGACTTCCAAGGAGAAATCGACGCGACGCCTGCCGTGAGACCAAAATTTCGACGCACGGCCTCGCAAGGACAACGCCGCCCGACTTCCAAGGAGAAATCGACGCGACGCCTACCGTGAGATCGAAACTTCGACGCGCAGCCCCGCAGAACGACGCGCAGCCGGAAAATAAGCAGGAGAATCCACGCACAGACCCGGGACATCTGGTAATCCCCGCGATCCACAAAAAGAGACTGTCTGCGCGCCGGAAAACGACGCCCGACTTCCCCGCGTGGAAAAGAACGACGCAAGTCTGTGTGTGCTGAGAGGAAATCGACGCACACACCCCTTTTTCCACGCATCTCTTCTTCTGTGGCCCTCTGAGGAGATTTCCCACCAGAAACCAGGTACTCTGTGCTTGAAAGACACTTTATTGCTTTTTAAAGACTTAAAGACACTTAATATCACTTTTCAGTGATATCTTTACAAATTTGTATTGCAACTTTGATCGTTTTGACCTACAATTACCCAGATAAATATTCTATATTTTTCTAAACACTGTGTGGTGTATTTTTGTGGTGTTATACTATGGTGTTGTATGATTTATTGCACAAATGCTTTACACATTGCCTTCTAAGTTAAGCCTGACTGCTCGTGCCAAGCTACCGGAGGGTGAGCACAGGCTGATTTTGGATTGTGTGTGACTTACCCTGACTAGAGTGAGGGTTCTTGCTTGGACAGAGGGCAACCTGACTGCCAACCAAAAACCCCATTTCTAACAGCACTCACTAAAAGTAGTCTGCAGGATTTTGATCCTTTTCTTGGGCGATGCACAATTGTATAATCATACTCTTGCAACTGTAGTCCCCTTCATTCAATTCAAGGAAGCATCATGGCTTTTGTATTGCCAAAGATGGTCAGCAAGGCTTGATGATTAGTCACCACCATAAAAGGCTTTCCATACAGGAATACATGGAAATGTTCACAAGCCATACTACAGCCAAACTTTCCTTTTCAGGCTGTGAGTAAGCATTTTCTGTTTAAGATAAACTTCTTCTAGCATAGACCACAATATCTTCCCTCACATTTGGGTATCCACTATTCTGTGCAAGAAGATAGCCTAACCCAACAGAGCAAGCATCAACTACAAACTTGGTATTGAAGTACGCCATTACTTTAACATTTTCTATGGCGTGTTTGATTCTCTTGAAACTCTTTCCACATTCTTATGACTAGTTAAAAGAAACATTTTCCTTGGTTAACTCTTGTAATGGAGCAGGTCGCAATGTCCTTTATGTATCGTGAACAGTACCTGGCCGTTCCAAGAAAAGAATGTATCACTGAAAAATCTTGTGCGTGTCCAACATTTGTCAAAGCCTGTACTTTTGCAGGATCATGCGCTCTGCCCCTGTCAGAAAAGATGAGGCCAAAGAATTTCAAATTTGTCTTATTGAACTCACACTTGTCTGCATTTAAAGTCAAGCCTGCATTATGGAGTAATTGACATACTTGTATGAGGGCTCAATTGTGCTTCTTTAGTACATCTCCAAAAAACAGTATGTCATTGCCATAGTTAAGTGCATTCACAAAAGGTTGTAGGATGCGCCACATGACATCTTGGAAAAGTTCTGCAGCCAATGACAAACCAAAAATGAGGGTCTGATTTAGAATTTGGCAGACCGGGTACTCATTTACAAACATGATGGATAGTCTGTCTGCCATCTTAGGACATAAAGGAATTGTAATATGGCGAATGGGATATCCTTCACATTTACCCCATCCGACAAACTCTAAATTAGCCCAAAAGTCTCTTGTATCTAAACAAACAAATGGGTAGAATAAGTAGCAATACATCTGCAACTTTCTTCTAGTCTCTCACTGATGATAACCTTTATTCAAACCAAGGCGAGAGAGGATTTTGGCACCATTTAACTGCGTGATCATGTCAGCAATGTGCAGCCCTGGATGTCTCTCTTGTTCAATCAATTTGTTTGCTTGGCTCATGTCAATGCATTTGAGCACAACTCCTTCACGGTCCTTTCCAGGCACTACTACTATGGGAGAACCTATGGCATTGGACCAGTGGAGCGTTCAATACTGTCACGCTTACATAACAATTCAAGTTCTTTCTCATAGGCTTCTTGTAAATGAAAAGCAACTCATCTATGGTTCTGAACAAAAGGACGGACATCCTCATTAATATACAGTTTTGCTTTCATAGTCATTAGCTTTCCTAAACCATTAAACAATGTAGGGAACTGACTATTTTGAGATGAGCATTCATGTTGTAATTCACTGAAATCAGTCCCATGTGAGCAGCCATGCAGTCCCATGTCAGCAGCCATGTTGAAACTGAGCAAGTAGGCACTTGAAGCTGTAACTTGAAGTACATGGATCGGACCTTGTACTTTTGTTTTCTTATGTTTTACTGAAACCATAAATAAATCTTCACTTTTCATGGGTGTTGATGCAGCCCAAGTGTATACTTTGGTCTTCAGTGGCGTGAGCAGCGGTAATGTAGACAGTTCATTGTACTTTTCTTCAGGCATTATGTTTATTGAAGAACCACTATCGATAATGAAAGGTATTGAACATCCATTTATTTTCTGTATAATCTTTGGACAGTGTTTGTATGATTTTGTTACTTTGACATGTTGACTTTACATTGACTGACTTTCTCTTCACAAACGACCAGTCCAACATGTGCACATTTTCTGAGGTACGTATTGACATGACACAGTCATTTTCTTCATTTTCACTTATTATTGAGGCTGAAGAACTGTTTGACAATGATTTAGATGATGATCAACTTAATTTAGTATCTATTTGCCTAAACTGATGTCACTGCTTGGCCTTGTGCTGTGCATTAAACTTTCCTTCTTTAACATTGTGGCAGTCATTTTGTCTTTGCGCCATGGCACACTTACCTTTACTTTCGCTCTGCAAATCATTAAAAAATGGTTCTCCTTAAACAGCTTTTGCATATCTGACTAATGGTGGGCGACTTTCCTTCATGTGGAAATACAAATCTACTTCTGAAACACAAATTCTTTTTGTGTTTAGACATCGCTTTGTGTCCTTCAGTCTTTTGTTTCAAGTTACTTCTCACACTCATGACTGACTCGCGCTGGGCACCTCCCACCTCCATGCTTACAGCTTGTCTTACAGCTTGTTCCTTCGGTCTGGCAGCCATTATCACTTGCTGCAGACTATGAGTTTCTCTCAGCATTCAGTGTCTGAATGAATTTGACAAGCATCTATCGATCATTATATGCCTCATTGCATTTTCAACATTTAATTCAATTAACTTACAGTATTTGATGAGTTTGTTGAGTCTTTCCATAAATTCATATTTTTTTGGGCAACTCTTCGATGCTCTTGATTGAAAATATATTGTTCATAATCGACGTTTGGTACTGGGTCTGACAGCATGTGACTTCTTCATCAGTTCTTGGCATTTTCTTTGTGACTTCTTTCACACCATCACCAGCAAGACGTTTGAGATACTTGATAATCTTCCTGTTATCAATCTCTTCAAGTGCATCTATGAAATCTTCAAATGACTCTATCCAGGTAGCCCATCTATTGACAATATTTTGCATTTTGGCGGTGTCGTATTGTAGTGGTGGTTTGAGAAAAGCAGCAGAACTGTAGACTAGTGTGGAACTCACTGACGTTGAACATAGCGCACTCCACAATGCTGTTGAATGATCGTGTTTGTGTAAATCCTCTTTAGTCTTTTGATGTGCGAGTCTCAGGATCAGCTTTAATCTTAATGGGAAAGGCATCTTCTTGACATCTTCAAATTTCACAGACCTTACTGTTGCCCTCACTACTTGCTCTTGAAAGACCTATGACATTGTTCTAGACCCTGCTTGATAGCTTGAATAGCAATCGCTTTGAGTACAGACAGCTCTGAAAGCACAACCGCAGCACTTCTCCTTGAGCCACTTCTGTACCTGCTGTGACACAATGACTCTCTTAGGCGGCCTGATGAGTCCTTCACTTTGTTCTTTTTATACTTCAGCTTGTATTGTTTCACACCTGTTTGATCTCTGCCTTGCAACTCTATTTGGTTTTTGATAACTGTCTTTAACTGCGCTTTGTAAACCTGGTTGAATTTGCCTTTAGCGTTAACACTCCCTATATTGTATAACTTTATTTTGTGTGACAGCTCAGCACCTTTTGGTAGGATCTTGGTCATAGTTTCTTGACTAACGATGTGTAGACTTTTTCATAAAGCTCTTGTTCCATTCACATGCTTCACATCGGTTGGAGTCTAACATGGTGCATCAAAACAATTCACCCAACTTGCTAGAGGCGCAGCAGTGTAGCCAACATTGGCTCCAGGTTCTTTCCTAGAGCCGAAGCATGCCACCTTGACTGCGCTGGAGACACACCGCCAGCCCTGTGGGAATGTCGTAATGCAGCAGTCAGGATACCGCCGGCTTGGCAGCGTTCCCCCGATCGCCGCCGCTGTGGGCTGGCGGTGTGTCTGCCAAAGTCATAATCTGCCCCTTAGTATTTACTATGTAGTATATAGAATTTTCACCCTGCTTGAAACGTTTTCTGCAGTACCAAAAAACCTTTGTGGAACATAATAAACACAAGTTAACTGTCACCTGCACAGAGAGTTATGCTTCAATACCAGGATTTATAACAATTTCAGGACCTATGGTCCATCACAAACACATGTGTTTTGTGAACACTTATGCCGATTAGCTGGACACAAGCTGTACAGACTCAGGTAGACATGTAATATGGTAGTTACCCGCCCTATGTAAACTATAAAAAAAAAAAACACTCTTGCTGGATGATGTCATCAGTGTTGTCATTTGAGATGTCATCAGTAATGTCATAAATGATGTCACTGCACTTGCCTTGAGTTCTGCCGTATGCGGGGTCATAAGCAGTGCCTGTGGGGTGTGCAAGTCTTAGTTAACTATAACTGGTGCAAGTTATAGTTAACTACAACTATAACTGGTGAATCTGAGTTTTTATTTAGTTCAAAATGTTAATGTTGTCACAGACAAATTCAACTATCACTTTACCCTAACCTTTTTTTCATTGAATACTTAGATATATCTACATTTATATAGTGTAACATAATTAATAAAACTATATAGTTTACATTATTTTATTTTTTAATATATGAAATTTACTACTATAAAAACATATATTATATGTAACTGCTAATGATAGTTCTCATGGCAGTCCAAGCAACAATAGGGAAAATGTTGCACTTTGGAGGGAATAGATGTACTATTCTCACTCTAGTCTAAGCAACAGTATGGAAAACATTGGACTTCAAAGGGATTATATTTATTATTCCAAATCTAGTTTAAGCAACAGTAGGGAATGTGTTGGACTTCAGAGGGGACACATTTACTGTTCCCATGCTAGTCTCAGCAACAGTAGGGAAGCGTTGGACTTTGTTGGCAATACATTTACTATTCCCACTTCAGCTTAAATGACAGTAGGAAAAGCGTTGGACTCTTGAGGGATTAGATTTACAATTCCCACTGCAGCCTGAGCAAGAATAGGGAAAGTGTTGGATTTTGGAGGGGATAGATACACGTTTCTGATTCCAGTCTAAGCAACAGTAGAGAAAGTGTTAGACTTTGGAGGAAATAGATTTAACATTTCCACTCCAGTCCAAGCAACGTCAGGGAAAGTGGTTGACATAAAAAATTCTTGCATACATGAATACCAATCCTATTAAATTAGTAAAAACAAAGTAACACACTACAAAAAAATATTAAATAGTAGTATACAAAAATAAATGCATACATTTATAAAACTTACAAATAAAAGAAAGATAAAAATAAAATTACATATATATTAGCTTCACTTACTACTAAAACACACAATTAAATCATTACTTTTTTAATAAATTTCAATTAATACACTTAAAAGAGATCATGCAGCCGCTGGAGAGGACTACAAGGCCCAGCAGGTGTCAGGGCCCCAAGAGGCGGTCCTCAGAATGCAGTCCACCTGTGCTGGGAGTAGCGCTATATAGCGCATTGATGTGTCCTATTGCACGGGAGATCAAGCAGCTGCTGGAGGGGACAACGAGGCTCAGCAGCATCAGTGCCCCAGATGGCAGTCCTAAGATGCAACCCACATTTGCTGGTAGAAGAGATATATACGCCATTGGTGTGTCCGCTGCACGGAAGATCAAGCAGCCGCTGGAGGGGACTATGAGGCCCAGCAGTGTCAGGACTCCAGGAGGCAGTCCTCAGACACAGTCCACCTGTGCTGTGAGTAGCTCTATATAGCGTGTTGGTGTGTTCCACTTCACGGGGCACGAACAGGCCGTGCCCTGGCAAAACCTGGGCCAAAGGCAGGCCTGTCCTGCTCCCATCAGTGCCTGACAGAGGCTGGGCTGGATCCCCCTTGTGGCTTTGTGTCTTGCTGTTGTTCATTGTTTATTGATGAGGTTGACCCTGTGAAAACTATGAGATCACAGCAATCTCCTCGGTGGGCGACATCATTGCTACAGTTGATTCATTTTTGGTTTGTGTAGCTAGAGTTCTTACAAAAGAGATTGAACTCACTGAAAGACGTCTCTCAATGGATGAGGTAGGGGCCACCGCACCTGCTTTTGTACCTTCTAAGGCTTACCTCCAGAGTGTAGCATTGAGTGTTCTGGGGCAGTCTGCCTCTCCACTTGGTACTCCAGAGCTACGGAGCACGCCATCAGGTGATAACTCCACACTTACTGAACCCCGGTCAAAAAAAAAAGAAGGCGGCCTGCACAAGAAGATTGTTTTATCTTCTAGGGAGCCCAAGGGGATCAAAGATAAGCTGGACTCTGTTCGCTCTGATGTGGACTATTATGTGATATACTAACTTTGCATGAGGGTGGAATCTATGATACAATCACAGTTAAAACCAAAATCAGACTGACTTGATGGGTTAGAGGCAAAAATGTCCAAACTGCTTAATTACTTTGTCGACTCCCCTAGACAGGGGTTGCCCATAAATCATACTGCCCCCACAATTAGTGGAATTGCCTCTGGTGGTAAGGAGAGGGGAATTATCCAGTGTCTGCCAATCAATCTTACTAACTCTGATAGGGAGGGGGGCAGGGTGCCCTGGAGGCCCCAGTAGTAGACAACTGTTGCCAGTACAAGCATATATCGAAATACCCCCTAGCACTACAATCACACACCTCTCCGGGGAAGTGAGTGTGATCACTCCCGGTGAGGCAGGTAATGGGGGGTACACGAGAAATCTCAGGGTAAGGGGTCGCAAAACATGATTATCTCATAGAGGTGCAGAGACAGGGAAAGGGTCACCCAGGTTTGAAACTACCTCCAGCAGCATCCCCATATGTTGTGGTACTAGCAAATGTCCCTAGGCCCACTCAGAGTTAGTCAACTGACCAGTTGATCTTACAAGTTTCTCACTGGCTAATGAAGTCCTTGTGCCCACACTCATTCCCCTTTACCCCATATAATCATGGCGACAAGGGTTATTTGGGTAGGTGCTTCCCAGAAAACCATTCAGGGTGACTGAACAGTTGTCAACTTTAGAAATCCATCCATAGCCTTAAGTATTTTGAGCCAATTTGATCATCACCCACTACCCACAGCCCTGATAGTGGTCCTTTTTTTACGCTATTTTTATAAACCTTATGACACTGTTGGATTACGACGTGATCTATTTTAGAACATCTGACAGGCCGCAATGTGGTGGCATAATCAGGGATTTCCTTTGGGGCATGACTTATTAACAGATATTGCCACCTAGAAGGTTGGAGAGCTGTGATTGATTTGCAAACCCTATAGTCACCGCAGCGGTATGGTGGATGTTCAGTCTAATGGTGCTCCCTCATTGAATTATTCCATCCTGCCTATAATTGATGCAACCGCATGCGATTTTGCAAGCTTTTGTGTTAAGGCGAGGGCGCCAGATTGGGTAGATTTTATGGTAAATTGTCATTTAATCTGCCTGAAAGAAACGGGAGGTGGCTCTGTCCCATATTGATGGTAACAGAACCTATTGTACTCAGGCATTGCTCTCTAATGCTGGCCGGGCCAAGGGGAGCTTGGTCACCATTGTTATAAACTCTTTCCCGGGAGTGATCAAAAAATTCTATAACAATTCAGTGCATTTCCATTTCTTGTTTTGCTGATTGTAAATTATTATAGCAATTGTATAGATGAATCAGCCCCGCAGGTGGTGGCAACCCTTGAAGGAGTTATCAATGCCATTACGAATTCCTGTCATGAAGCCCTGTAGCTCCTTTGGATCAGGGATTTTAATGCCCATTTTTGCCCGAACAAGTTATGTTGGCGTAACAGACAACAAAGGTGACCACCTAATCCACTTCTCGCATGATACTCATGGTAGCACATTAAACACATCTTTGGTCAAATTTTACCTTTTGATGATGAACATGGTTGTAGAGAGTCCCCGGAGCGGTTGGCTTTAACTTATAGGGGTGTTCAATGTTTGTAGCCATATTTACTGGATTTAGTGACTATGCCCAGCTCTGCTGGAAGATAAACCTGGAGGATGGAAGAATGGTCCACTCCAAGGTTGGATTCAGGCCAACCCTAGCCAGAAAGAACAGGTTCTGTATTATGTGGGACAAAGTAGATAAGCCAAATTTGATGCATAAGGGGCTCCACCTACAACAAGTGGACATGTTCACTTGTCTAGATGAGGAAGCTGACAATGTTGATATGGCATACTATGCAGGTATTACAGAGTGTGTAAACCATACATTGATGAGGGCCGGGGACACCACAAAACCCCATACAGAGAGTTTGTTTGAAACAGCTTGCACTAAGGCCCTCTCCAATTTACATGCGTCCTTGAGCAGCGAACCTAGAGATATCGCCTGCATTAGGGTAGCAAGGGTTGGGTACAAAAAGGCACAAGGGAAGAGACTTACGGAGATTAAGGAATGTGCATGGGAGGATCTGCTTACTGCAAGTCTTGGTAAGGATTGGATAACATTCTGGAAGGTGGTAAATGGCACATATTTTAAGGAGGACACTTCGCCAAGACAGAATCCTGTATGTAAGTAGAAACTCAAATACAGGATTCTGTCTGGCTGAAGTATTTCTCGCCTATTTATTCCATTCAACCAGGGACACCACAGGAAACTGACATCGGTGGGCTACAAGCTTAGAGCAGTCCCCTAGTTTTTGAACCCGGGGAGGTCCTGAGAGCTTTGTGCTGTCCCTGCAAAGCACACGACCATGGAGCTGAGGCCCATGCCGTAGCACTGTTTCCACTGGGCAGACGAGCGGAAACGTTGTAATACAATGTTTCTGTCTGTCAGCCCAGGGGAAATATTGTAATATGATGGAGTGAGGCCGTTGGCTTGACGATGGCCTCATCCCCGCGGGTTTGACGGTCTGACAGTTGGACTGCCAAACTCGTAATCAGTGCCTGTATATTCATGGAAAGCAATGCTGGTAAACAGATCTGGCATGTTAAAGAAAACCATCAAAGGATTACAGATCTTCTGCAAAAAAATTGGCTCTAAACAATTGAAAGTCCTCTTATCCATTTATTCTGCCAAAGCTGTGGCTTCTGCTACATACGGGGCAGGCGCATGGGGCATGGTGGATATAAGGCATATCCAATTAGTAGAAAGCATCTTCTTTCAAAAGCTCCTAGAGGTTCCTTGTAGTTGCCCTAATTCTATGGCCCATGATAAGCTGGGCCTCTCTTAGCAGACATGATCAAATTAGCACCTTTATTCCTGTGGCACTCGATTTGGGTGAGGGAGTCTACCCCATTAAACCGAGTTATTGTTGAGGACTGTTTGAAACTAGATGCAGTCGGCGATATCCCCTGGCTTACGTATGTGAGAGAAACGTTGGATGAAATCGGGCTTTTGGACTTGTACTCCTCCCCAGTCTCCTGCAAGGATTACTCTAAGGCAAAATTGAGAGAAATGTTATTGCCAACGCAGAGGTAATGAGAACAAGGGCCAATAGATCAAAAACAATAACCTCTTTCTGCAAACTAGTTCCCCTGCAGGAAGGTCTTCAACCTTATCTCTCTTTAATCCAAAATCAGTAACGTTGATTTGTTTTAACCAGATTTACGTTTAATTATCTTCCTCTTTTAGTTGCCCATCCAGCTGACTGCCACTTGCTATCTGATTTAGGCCCTTGCCCCTGTGATGGACTTACAATCCAGTCTAGTTTGCACATTATGTTTGTCTGTACCTTTTATGAATTGCCTCGCAGAAAACTGATTTTACCCTTGTTTAAAGTTTTTTAATTTCATCAGTGCTGACCAACCTTACTGTTATTAATGCGATAGCATGATCCTTTGATCTGCTATTTGGTGGCACTTTATATATAGCAGTTTAGGAAATTAAGTAAAAGAGCTGTGGCAGATAGGCAGTAGAGAGACTTTGGCCCTGATTCTGACCTTGGCGGACGGCGGAGGCCGTCCGCCAAGGTACCGCTGCCAAATGACCGCACCGCGGTCAGAAGACCGCGGCGGCCATTCAGACATTTCCTCTGGGCCGGCGGGCGCTCTCCAAAAGAGCGCCCGCCGGCCCAGAGGAAATGCCCCTGCAACGAGGACGCCGGCTCAGAATTGAGCCGGCGTAGTTGCAGGGGTGCGACAGGTGCAGTTGCACCCGTCGCGTATTTCAGTGTCTGCAAGGCAGACACTGAAATACTTTGCGGGGCCCTCTTATGGGGGCCCCTGCAGTGCCCATGCCATTGGCATGGGCACTGCAGGGGCCCCCAGGGGCCCCGCGGCACCCCCTACCGCCATCCTGTTCATGGCGGGTTTCCCGCCATGAACAGGATGGCGGTAGGGGGTGTCTGAATCGCCAGGGCGACGGAGCGCGCTCCGCCGCCATGGAGGATTCCCCCGAGCAGCGGAAAGTCGGCGGGAGACCGCTGACTTTCCGCTTCGGACCGCGGCTGAACCGCTGCGGTCAGAATGCTCGTGGGAGCACCGCCAGCCTGTTGGCGGTGCTCCCGTGGTCGGTGGCCATGGCGGCCACCGGCCGCCAGGGTCAGAATGACCCCCTTTGTCTATTGATCAACACATAGGGCCTCATTACGACACTTGTGGTCTAATGACTGACAGGATCGCGGTGGTAGTCCGATCACCACATTATAACCACGGTGTTAGCGCTGAGGTCGGACTGCCAGCACTGCCAGTTTTTATCTCCAAAACGTTCTGGAGGTGTTGGTAGTCCTAATCAGCCAGGGCAGTGCTGCAAACAGTTCCGCCCTGGGTATTTACAGACCCCTTCTCCATTAGCAGTTTCATGGTGGTAACCCTTCCATAAAAAGGCTGGCGGAGACGAGGTGCACGGTGCCCCAGGGGGCCCCTGCACTGCCAAGTGCATGGGCTCCCCTGGTCAGCCCCATTGCAATGTTCACTGTCTACTTAGCAGACAGTGAACATTGTGACGGGTGCTGGTGCACCCTACGCACTACAGCATTGCCACCGGCTCTATTATGAGCTGGAGACAATGCTGTAGGCTGTTTCCGGCTGAGAAAGCAGACAGAAATTGAGGTTCTGCCCACTTCCCAGTGGGAAACTCGTAATGGCCCTGGCGGGGAGGCAGCCACACTGGCAGCAACCTCCCAAGCGGAACTTCAGCAGACGGACTTTTCTGTACACCGAAGTCATAATGAAGGCCATATTGTTGGGGGGTTGAAACAGCTGTATCGTTCACTATTTTATGTGAAAATGTATGATAATGGCAGAAATAGGCCCTCATTATGAGCTTGGCGGCAATCACCGCCGTGCTGACAGTGAACAAAAGACCACAAGTGGCGGTGAACTGCATACTGCCGTATAATGATGCCAAAAAGACAAACCTCCAAAAATGTGGTAACCTCCACCAACCGCCAGGTCCAACGACGGCAGAAAGGCAGTACACCTCACCCCGCAACCGCCATGCAGACAAATCCCCGCCCACCAAATAATGATGCACAAATCAGCTCGGCGGACAGTGAATCTCGAATGACCATTGGCAGTACGGACCGCCACAGCCAGCAATGGGACCCGCCAACAACAAATGCACACATTGGCAAGTTTGAAAACCACACACCTGACACACATCCGCAACACTTTAAAACACACACAATCCTTTGCAACACCAATAGCACGACAGATATTGACAAAACAACACGCTTATACTGAACTCAACATCACACAAGTCACACACACAAATATACCATCAAAACACATACATAGCACAACCACATCACAATCCACACAGCTAGCCACACAACAGCACCCTCACCAATACACCTACAACACACACCACAGCACCCCCTAAGCACACCCCTTCACAGACAGGGTGCTAAGGACCATGGTGGATGAAATACCCAGGGTTGAGTCCCTATTCAAGGCACAGGGGCATAAATGGAGCTATGGCTGACAATAGTCAACAAGGTCAACGCAGCGGGAGACCATCCAAGCACAGGGGATGTCCTCGGGAAGAGATGGAACGACCTGCGCTGGAAGGTTTCTTTCATGGCATCCAAGCACAACATCGCCGTACAGATGACTGGTGGTGGTCCCCCATTTCTTTCCCCCTAATACACCGACTTTGAGGAGAAGGTCCTGGCTATCCTGCACCCGGAGGGCATCACTAGACTCACTGGAGGACTGGACTAAGGTAAGTCAACTACAATACCTTAACAGTCACCACACCTATAATGCATGGATCACCCCATCCCTCTCACTACCACCAGGACACCACCCCCTAGCCAGTCCACAACACCCACACACCAACATCCATGTCACCTGCATGCCCACAATGCCCCATACAAATCACCATCCAGCTCCCTGTGCACAGTCACCAACCCATGCATGTTCTCCCACTAGCACTACAACACACACACTACACCACCACCCCCTCAATAAATGCATCTAAATTTCCACAAAGGGAACTTGCATGCCACTACATGGTAATCCAACCACCAATTACTGCTGACCAATATGGCAGTTGACAAGAAAGTGCAGGACACCCACATCTCTGTTCTCTCACACACAGGGACCACCACCCATGCCACCTGGATGGAGACGTCAAGGAGTGCCAGTCCGCCACCTGAAGATGGAGGCCCCACTCAGGAGAGTGCAGAGGGATGTCTGGACACAGAGGAAATCCCTGGCCCATCCCACAGCCCCGGAGAGTCACGCTCCAGAAGCCCCACCCAGGACACCACTGACACCTCTACCACTCAGCCACCATCAGCTCTGGCCAAATGACCCCACACCAGTGTCACCATGCCACTGACTGGCTGCCAATTTGTACAGAGGCCTGAGTCTCCACCCACAACCAGGCAGGATGATGGAGGCCAATGGGACTGCCAGACCTGTGCAGGGGATACAGGCACAGGGGTCTAGGGCCAGTGGGAGGGCATCAGTGGCCCAGGGGGGTGGCCCAAGGATGGATGCTGCAGCCCAGGAGATGATTTCTGAGGACCTGGAAGCATACCACCATTCCCAGGACAGGATGGGCCAGATCCTGGCCACTTTGGAGCAGAATCAGAGGCTGCAGGAAGCACACCACCAGGAGGCTATGGAGCAATGGAAACATCTCAACGCCACCATGGCCTCCATTGCAGGGGTGCTGCAGTGCTAGACAAACATCCAGACTGAGTCCTCTACCCACCTGCAGGCCTCTTCCACTAGCCAGGACACTGCCCTGCCATCTACATCTGCAGCATCCACTGGACTGGTGGCACTGCCAGAGGACTCAGAGGACACCAGCACTTCTACCCCTTCAGCACAGCTGCACCTTCACAAACGTGCCTCAGACCCAGACATGCCACTGAAACACCAGCCAAAATGAAGCCGAGCACCAGGAAGTGACTCTGCCCTGAACTGTCTCCCTTGTGTGTCACTGAGCTACCTAGTTGACATGCCACTGCCATCTCACCATCTTCCAATGGCCCCATGGACGATACCCCTGTGCAACCAACAGATGAGCATTTGTACCTGAGTATGTTGTTCACCATGTGCCCACTCCCATCCACTGTCCCAACACTCATGGATGTTTTGACTTTGAATAAATACACCTTTGCACTCACAATATCTGTCCTTGATCAATATGAGCTATAATTTGTGGATGTGAATGCATTAGCCATTCACCATCATAATGTCACTTTTATTGCAGGAGGGGATCCAACAGACTGCAGTATCTGAAGTATGTCACACTGTACATTCCATTGTGTGCAGTGGCATCTGGCACTTCAGTCATGATTTGGCATTTTAACTGGTAAAGGACACCACAGTACTTACTACATGAGTCAGCCTGAAACAATGCAGTGAAGCCCTCAGGCACCATAGAACAGTACCTGAGAGTCACCGGAAGTATAGTCAGATTAGCTGGGTCCTGGAGTTGATATCTTCCCACTCTTCTTCACCATCACTCTCATCCCTCGCCTGAGGTGGCAGGGCTGGTTCCACAGCATCCTCCTCTTCCAGAAGTGGGGCAGCTTTCCTCACAGCCAAGTTGTGCAGCATGCCACCACAATCCTACACACCTTGTCAAGGACATAGCACAGGGATCCTCCAGAGAGATGGAGGCAACAGAATCTTGCTTTCAGAAGTCCTGTCGGACCCTGACCCCACTAATGGCCTGCATTCTGGCTGTGGCCTATCCGGATTTGGATGGGCGCTTGAAGGCAGCACAGCAGCCACAAGGGGGTGAGTGCCAACACTGTTGTGATGACACTATGATGAGTGTAGTTAGATGCCAAGGGGTGCATGCATAGTAGTGCCAGGCCCATGGACAGGTGTGTCCCTGCAGTCCTGCCCCCCTCCAGGTCCATGGGATAGTGTCATAGCTAGTTTTGGCAGTGTCTGTAGGCCTGTGAGGGTCCCCTGTTTCGACCATTGTATTCAATGTAGCCTCATGAACTTGTAAATGTGTTGGCTTGGCATCGTCTCTCATTGGTTCACTTCACAAAGTGTATCAGAGTAGTGGGTCAGGATGGGAATGTAGTGTATTGTGGGGTCATGCTCACCAGTCAGGGACACATTCATAACATGTGTTGTGTTTGCTGAGGGTTTGTGCCTGGGCTGGGTGGGAGTGTATGTGTCCCAACATGTACATATTTCCTGGAATTTACATACTTCTTCTTGTTTTGTTTCCCCACCCCTGTGCTACTGTGTCCCTGTGTACATTAGCATCATCTGGCTGTGGCACCAGCGAGTGGGGATGCTGCAGCCCACGGCTCCCAGGAGGCAGAGTCGACCAACGTCAAGGGGACCAGTGAGTTGGAGGGCGAGGGGAGTACCATGGGGTGGCAACTACCACTGGAGGTAGTGACTCTGATACCTCCTCCGATGGCAGCTCCCTGATGGTGGTGGACCCTACTGGGCCCACCCATGTTTTGCCATCTTCTGCCACCCCCATACCATCACCGCCCTCCCAGTTGCTCCCCACTGAGTTGCCCGTGCTCGCTCACCCAGGAGGGTGGGTGTCTCCTTCGCCCCAGGCACCTCATACCCTGTCCCAGTCAACCCTGCTACCCTCACAGAGGAGGCTATTGACCTCCTGAGAACCATCTCTGTAGGGCAGACAACCATCATGAATGCCATCCAGGGGCTAGCCCAGATGCAGCAATGCAATGCATTCCTGGAAGGCATTCACAGTGCCATGTCTGGCCTACAGAGATCTTTTCAGGCTCTTGCCTCCTCTTTGATGGCAGCTTGTGTCCCTGGTCTTTTCGTCCCCCTCCTACCACCTCTACCCCTTCTAGCACCCCACTCCCTTCACCCATCCCAAGCACACATACAGACAGCAGTGCAAACAGATCAACACACAAGAAGCACACAGAGAAGCACAAGCACTACACTTCCCACCACAGGCAGGCACACAACTAACATACCAAAGCACACACAACAACATCCACCTCCCCCACTGAGTCAGCCTCCCCCTCCTCCCTGTCTGTCACCTCACCATGTACAATCACATGCACTGCACCCTCAGTCACTGCTGCTGCCCCCATTCTTGCAGTCACCACAACAGCTGACATCCAGTCATGCACCCCAGACACCATACCTGCACTCACCACAACTACATTCACCATCACTTGCAGCACACTCACCATACCTGCAGACACCCACACAACATACATATACACTGGCAGCCTGTCTTCTCCCACTGTGTCCACCCCCCTCCTCCAAAAACACTCAAACGCTCACTCTCATCCACAGTACACACATCCACCATACATAAGCAGACTAAACTGGCACCTGCATCCACGATCAGCTCACTTACACCTCGTACCACCACTCCCTCAACCTCCACCCCCAGGCCTGGAAATCCCCTCCAACTGCACCTCGGAAGCTTTTCCTCTCCTGTGTTAACCTGTTTGAACCCACTGACCCACCCCATTTTGTCCCTAAACGTTCCCATACCCTAGCCCAGTCTACTCCTTCCTTGACAAAGTCTGCCCCAGGCTGCACTTCCCATACTCGTGCCCCTTCCCCCTTGTTGCCCTAGGTCCCTCTGCCACCTGGTCCAGGCCCACACCCCCTCCTTCCAAGGGCACGCCCAAACCCTCTCCACCTCCTAAACCTAAGCCCAAGACCCTCCCTTCAAGACCTGACTCACCACCCCGCGACCCCCTGTCCCTGTTCCCTGAGGTGCCTGCCTGCCCCATTGATGCCCCTTCTTAGTGGAGTTTCCTTTACCATCATAGGAGTCAAGTGTAGCCTATATTTGCCCTTACGGGGCTTTTTTATGACTGGCCTATGGCCTTGTTTGAAAAGTCATATTTATTTGTTAAGAATAAATTTTAGTGCCCAGCAGACATGTTGGTGCAAAATTGAGCTGTTGTGCAGCGTTTTACTGTGGAGGTGTGGTGTGCACAGGTGTGAGCATTGGTGCAGGTACTTGTTGGCTTGTGACTGGTAAGTACAGTTTTTTTATGGTATGTATGGCTTGAGGTGGTGGGAGAGGTTGGGAGTGAGTTGCGGTATGGGTGGGTGTGTAACTGTGCCCTTTCTTCCCATGTGTACTAGGCTGCGTTACTTACCTTTGTAGTCTTCGTTGTCTGTCACGGTCCTGGAGAAATTTGGCAAGGAGAAGCACTGGGATTATTTCCAACTCTCGCTCCATGTATGTGTCGGCGTGTTCTTTGTGCCTCCAGTGAGTGTTTTCCTTTGTATGGGTTGTTTCCGCCACGCTTTGCCTGGCAGTGGTTCCTGCCCCGGAACTGATGGTGGTGTTTGTGTTTCATAATGTGGTGGGCAGGTAGGGCCTTTCTGCCAGCCTGAGGGCAGCCTCCCCATCATCAGCTTCTTGTTTATCATTGGCTTCATTATTAGGTGGGCCATACCGCCAGCCTGTTGGCGGTAGTTACCGCTGCCGCCAGCACGGTGTTTCCCTCCATGTTCATAATGACCACTGTAGTCTAATGATACTTGGCTGTCATTTTAAACTATGTTTTGGGTATTCTTTTTTATTCTTTGTTATATGTATACTTATTCACTCTTTTATGCGGGAGACATGCTGTGAATATTCTTTTGACTTTGACTTGACATAGAAGAAATTAATTAAAACACCTCAGAAACAAATTTTCATGCATACTTACCTTTTAAATAAATGTAACCTATTTTTAAATATAAAATTACAGATACATCTAAATTAATATAAAAATTATAATATATTTGTATTTACTTAACAACCAACTCACCTAATAAAACGACAGAGTATTACAAAAATACATGGCCAATAAATATATAAAATATAAAATATGTATTAAAATAAATTAAACATAACATCAATTGCACAATAATTAATACGTTAAGTAATATACATAATTGAAAATCAAATTAAAAATTATGTTTACAAGCAGAATTAAAGTAAAGCACATTTCATTTTAATTCATCTACCGTCTTTATTCCCCTGCAAACCTAGCAAACCACAACTAAAATATATCTTAAATAAACCAACATGAAACTGTTTACATAATTAACAATCAATCACATAATTATGTAACAATTGAAAACTTATTAACAATATTTTTTTTTAAATGAATTAATGAACCTCCCACCATATGCCCCTACCGACCCAACAACCCACTATTACTGTATAACTTAAGAAACTCAGTAATAACTATTTACATAAATAAAAATAATTTAAATAAATAACATTTACAAACTAATTAACAATGCATTTTATTTTTTATAACTTAGTTAACTTCTTATCCTATCCTCCTACAGACCCAACAACCCACTATTAAAATATAATTTACTGTAATTAATAATACAACTAAATAAACAAATAAATTTTAAATTTTAAATTTTAAATTAAAAGTATAATGTAATACTTAAAACTGCATAAATATTAATCAAATAAAATTTAGTTAGCAATAAAAATTAACATATAATTAAACATGTTTCTAATTCAAGTAACGTCCAACCCGGTCCACCTACACACCCAACAACCCACTTTGACAATATAAATCACTTATAACAATAAAGAAAACTAAATCACTTTAAATTAGAAACACCTTTTTTTTAGTTAATAACAATTGATGCAGCAATACTAACACCTTAAAGTAATATAATAACTACAACACATTGAAATAATAAAAAAATAATATTTTTTCAGCTTTATTAATGAAAATAATATTAAAAACAACATTTTTAAAAACAATATTACTTGCCAAAATATCAATCAATCAGGGTTCTTCTAAAGTGCGACTGCTCCCTTGTGAGGGTCTCAAGGTGCTGAGAGTGTGGTGGGGGAGGATCTGCAGATTAGTGGAAGAGCCAGTTTTTGAGGTCCTACCTGAACTGTGATGGTGATTGCCTGAGGTGCAGAGGTAGGGAGTGCAAATTCTTTGCAGCAAGGAAGGAGAAGGATCTTCCTCCAGTCGTGGGCTTGCAGATCTGTGGGATGGTGGCCAGGGACAGTTGGACAGAGTGGAGATGTCTGGTGGGAGTGCAGAAGGAGAGGCGGTGGTTGCGGTATGCAGGTCTGGTGTTGTGGAGGGCTTTGTAGGCGTGCATGAGGAGCTTGAAGGTAATTCTGTTAATAGGTAGATAGCCAGTTAAGGTTTCTTAGGTGGCCGGTGATGTGGCTGCTGCGTGGGATGTTCAGGATGAGTCTGGCAGAGGTGTTCTGGATGCTCTGTAGTTTCTTTAGGAGTTTATGGGTGATGTTGGTGTAGTGTGCATTACCATAGTCGAGTCCACTGCTGACGGGCGCATCAGTGACCATTTTTCTGGATTCTGTGCAGATCCACTTGAAACTCTTTTGAAGCAGGTGAAGCGTTTGGAAGCAGGAGGACAAAACAGCATTGATTTGGTGGTTAATTGAGAGGGAGGAGTCTAGGATGATGCCAAGGTTTCGTACGTGGTCCGTGGGGGTGGTTCTGAGCACTATCGGCTACCAGGAGTCATCCCAGGCAGAGGGGGTGGAGCGCAGGATGAGGACTTCCGTCTTGTCTGAGTTAAACTTCGGAGAGCTATCTTTCATCCAGATGGTGACTGCCTTCATCCCTTTGTGGAAGTTGTTCTTGGTGGTTGTGGGTTCATCTGTGAGGGAGAGAATCCGCTGGGTGTCGTTGACGAAGGAGACAATGTTGAGTCCATGACTTTTGATGATGGCTGCAAGCGGGGCCATGTAGATGTTGAAGGCGGTGGGTCTCAGGGAGGAACTCTTAGGCACTAGGCAGCTCATCTCTGGGGTTCCGGGTTGAACGATGGAAGTCTAACTCTGTGTTTGGCCAGTGAGGAAGGAGCGGATACATTCTAGGTCTTTGTCTTGAATGCCGGCGCCATGGAGTCTTGCACAGAGGGTGTGGTGGGAGACAGTGGCTGAGAGGTCCATGAGCATGAAGGCAGCAGTTTCACCTCAGTTGAGGAGGGTGCGGATTTCACCTGTAGCAGCGAGGAGAGCAATCTTGGTGCTGTGGTTGCTTCTGAAGCCCGATTGGGAGAGAACCAGGCTATGGTTTGTTTCAATGACCTTGAGTTAGGTGTTGAGAGTTTTTGCAACAACTTTTTATGGGAAGCGGAGCAGCTAAATGAGTCTGTAGTTCTTGAGGTCCTTCGAGTTGGCAGAGGATTTCTTAGGCAGGAAGTCGATCTCTAGGTGCTTTTAGTCTTCCGGGAAGGCAGCGAACTCGATGCAGCAGTTGATGGTGCAGCAGAATTCAGATGCGATGGCAGTGCCAGCTCTGTTAAAGATGTGGTGAGGGCAAGGGTCCAAGGGGGCTCTGGAGTGGATGCTCTTCATGATTCTGAGGATGTCTTCAGAGGTGAGGGTGGTCCAGTTGGATAAGATCTGCAGGGGTCTGGAGTCACTGGATGCAGTGGTTGCGAGTGGGATAGGTGGGTCTTGGGTTGTGAAGCTGTCGTAAATCTCTTTGATCTTGCAGTAGAAGAAGGTGGTGAGGTTGTCGCAGAGGTTTTGAGAGGGGGAATGTCTGCTGTTTCTGTGTTAGGTTTAATAAATTCTTTAACTATGGCGAAGAGTTCTTTGCTGTTGTGTGTGTTGGCGTTAATGTGTTCCTGTATGGCTACTTTCTTTGCTGTTCTGACGAGGTGGTTTGCGTGAAGGCGGTTTTGAAGGCTGTGTTGTCTGTCATGGTCCTGCTGCTCCTCCATCTTGGAGCTTTCTGCAAGTGCACTTGGACTCTTTGAGGTTGGGGGCGAACCAGCTGGTTTTCTTTGAGGGCTACTTGTCTGAGGGTTTTCTGAGGGGAGCTAGTGTGTTGGCGCAGTCAGATATCCAACTGTGGGGGTTGCATGCTGAGGTGTTGGCACCTATGGATGTAGGAGGTGGGGTCTTGCTAAGGGAGGTGGTGATCGGTCTTCGGTGACATTGTTCCAGCTTCTGTGAGGATCACGGTAGGGGTGGTGGCATATGGTGGGTTTGATGAAGGGGAAGAGGATGCATTGTCCAGTGTAGCTCAGAGGTGTGGCTGACAGAGATATTGTAGCTTGCGCAGAAGATGGGGTCAAACGTGTGTTTTGTTGTGACCAGTTGTTTGAGTCCGACGGCGGCAATGTTCTCTAGTAGGGATGAGGTGTTGTGGTCGTCAAGGTTGTCCAGGTGGTAGTAGAGATCGCTGAGGAGGATGTAGTCCATTGAGACGAGGACGTGGTTAGTAATGAAGTCGACTATGGCTTTGCTGAACGGGGGCGAAGCCCAGGGGGTCTGTAGACGAGGGTGCTGTGGAGGGTGGTGTTCAGGTTGGTCTGGATCTGGACGTGTAGGTGTTCCATGTAGGGTGAGAGGCTGTTGGAACTGGCTTTGTGCTGGACGGTGTTTTTGTGTATTATGGCGATGCCTCCTCCTGCTCGGGTTGACACGGTCCTTGTGGATGATTTTGTAGCCGTTGGGGATGGTGGTTGCGATGTATGGGGCTGAGGTGGAGTTCAACCAGGTTTCTGTAAAGAAGGCAATGTCCGTGGAGATGGAATCAAGCAGGTTCCACAGCATGCCTTTTGAGGGAGCGGGTGCTGAGTAGGATGCATCTGAGGTGGTCGAGTCTGGTTCTTGAAGGTTGTGCGGTCGATGGGTCTGTTGTGCGTTGGGAGGAGAAGGTGCAATTGCGGCAGGTGAACAGGCCTTGAGTGTTCTTCGGAGATGTGAGGTGGCAGGCGGTGGACCATCCGGGATTGAGTGTGTGGGAGGTACTGGAGTTGTACTGTTGGATGGTCCGTGAACCAGGGTTTGTGACGCAGGCTGCAGTCCAGGCATTGACGGGCCTAGATGGGCCTGCCTTTGGTGTACCAGCGATGCAGCTGTTCAGTGAATGCCATTAAGTAGTGATGAGGAGGGCTGGACAGCTGGGAGGCAGGAAGCGGGAAAACAGCACCGGAATGGGGCAGGGCCATGGGGGACGAGAAACGGCAAGGGCACGAAGAGAAAAACAGGTGCAAAAAAAAGGAGAAATTAGATGAAGTGAAAGAAAGCAGTATTAGACGAAAAGGTGGAAAAAATAGCAGAGGAGCAAAAAGGCAGAAAGCAGAAAAGGCAGAGAGCAGAGCGGAGATGTTCCCCGCTGGACCACCAGGGGTGAGGCACAGGCGGGTGCCTGCGGGAGGAGGAGGGCCTTGATCTAGAGACCTGAAAGTGTCTGGGGGCAATGGCTACCAGGCAGAGCTGTGTGGTGAGGGAAGCAATTTAAGGGTAAAGGCTGTAGTCTGGATTGATTCATTGCTAAAAGTTATGATAGGACTAAAACAGTAAGCCTTTCTTATTGTTTTTGAAAAGCAAATGTTAAAGGCAATAGACCTTTAAGAGTGGATTGCTATTACACAGTATGAAAGCCATTGTACAGGCATTTTCTTATATGTAATTTTATAGGTTACTGTAATAAGCATAGGTTTTGATATTAATGCCCTCACTGCAACTGCTCGCGTAGAAGATTTGGGCACTGTGATAATCCTTGGTACGACCTCTTACGAAGGACTGCATGTTGTTTGCGAACTGTAATTTTGCATTTATTTAAAAAATGTATGGTTGTATACTTAATGACTGCGTAGGGGGAAACCTTATGCCCGAGTTGCTTATGGCGAAAGACAATTATAGAAGCTAAAGGCTTGATTAGTTCATTGTGAAAAGTAATTTCAGGTACAATAACTTTGACTTGTTTATTATGAAAAATAAGGACAAAGTCTGTATGCCTGACTGATTCATTATTAAAAACATGTATTAAAGCCAATGGGCCTTTACAGGTGAGTTGGTATCATGCCTAGGGAAGCCTGAAGACAGGTATATTTCTGTCATAAAATCTCACAGATTACCTTAGTAAGCAACAGTTTAGGTGTTGATTATCCCCCTTTTCTTGCGATGGGACATTTGCATTGTTACAATCCTTGCTAGACCCCCCTAAGAACATCTGAAAGGTTTAGTTGCCTGTCGGGTCCTGAAATAATAAAACATGTTTTTAAAAATAGATATATACCTATGCATACATCCATACACATGCGTTGGAGGGCTTTTGTTTGTTCCAGTGTCATTCACACTCTACACTCATCCATGAGAACATACAACATGATGCCTTTGGTCAACCCACTTTCAATATTCACTATAATGCACTTTTAGTGACGGCATTCCCGTGATGACATTTGCAAATCCACCTGAACATGAATGTGCATCAATGCCAGGGCTTGTGGGTCAGTCCTTTAATTTTTCATTTTCTCCTTTTATAGTCCCATTGCTTTTCTTTTTTTAATCCTTGTCTACTGTAGTTCTAAATATATTGCTACTGGGCTGCTCACTTGCTGCCTATGTAGTTTGCAGTGTGCTGCATGCTGTGCTATCTAAAATAGAAACCGTGTAACCATCTTGGAATGGTATTTCCACAGTGCATCATTGTTTTACAATTCCAAGATGGCCAACAAGTTGCTCCTAAACATGGCGACCTGGATGGGACTTTAAAACAACTATAAATTATTGTAGATCCAGTACAATGTGGACATCAGATGCTCTGTTCATTTTTTTTTTATTTGACCCATACACTTGCCACTTTTAGGCAGTATTACATTTTCATTTGTCCTACTTTCATTCTTTTAATTTACCTTGCATGTTTATGTTCAGTTTGTGTGTGTTATACAGAAAATGGGTAAGGCGGTGAATGTAAAACTGAGTAGGTGGGTGGATAAATGGATGCATGCGTGCAAGTGTGAGTGACAGGGTGCATTTATGAAGACTTATTGAGTGCCTAAACTCACTTTTGACTAAATATGTACTTCAAGTTATAAACCCATACTATTGGATTGCCAAAGCTACTTTGGTATTTCCACACTGTAAATGTGAGCAGTGGCTGTGACTATTTAAATGGGGCTGTAAAATGATTGGGCCTAAACGCCATGAACAAAAGTGGCTTATTTAGAAAAATAAATACAGAGCTTTGGTCAGAGAGATAAAAAATAACATTCTTGAAAACTGATGCAACAGTTGAATACTTGCCACACTGTTCCCTAGACCTGTGCCTGCATCTCAACATCACGCCAGATCAAAGGCGAGCTATGTTCTCTATTCAACACTAAAGAAGTAAAAACAAATATATTTTCTTATTCGGATGAACAGCTTTCTGTTGCAATCACTCGCCCAGAAATTGTCAAAGCACGACGAAAGGTCAAACAAATGTCACCGTGATAAGAATTCAGTTCATGACGCTTTTGTGTGGTTCTTACAGAGATGCTGTGTTAATAGGCACATTAGAGAAAATTGAGGAAAATATCGCCTTGTGCAATCATGTATGAGGAGACTGAAGGAGACTGCAAACATTGTTTAGATGAAGGACCGCCTATCTTTATCTTTGCCATTATTTATGCTGTCAGCCTTGCCTGGAAGAAGTAAGTCAGGCAGCCTGTGCAGTGAATCCAGAAACAAATAAGGTGGCATGCGGATTTTTTTCAAATCTGGATTGATAGCACTGCACTGCAGTCTCAGCATCCCCCAGCCATTCCATTTTACATTTTGTATTCTACTGAGCTTTGGTTTTTATGCTTGATGTTGCCAATGATTCTGTACCGCGTGCAACTCACTTCTTAACATAGTATTCTGATGCCACCTGCGTTGAAAATCCAATTAAACTAAATTCCCTGGTGTTAACAGGTCATAGAAACCGGCACCCTAAACATGAGTACACCTTTTCCTTACATTAAAAATTGTCTAGAAATTGTAATCATGCTCTTTCAAAATTCACAAAGTTAATTTAAATAGTGCACTATAGCTAAAAATCTGAGGTAGGCGGCAAGGGAGACACTTCCATCAATCCTCATTGTCTTTTGGAGAATTCACTGGTGTCTGCTTTGAAGCAGAGTGCTGCTGTTTTACATCTCCTGTATTTTCTTTTTTCGGTCTTTTTGTCATGCCTGAAGTTTATTTTTCTGAGGGAAATGGACAAAACTGGATGAGTCCGACCCAAAGGCATTGTTGAATGCAGTCGTCGTATGATTGAGATTTTCAAAAGCTGAGAAACTACTATTCGGTCCTTAATTTGCAAAAAAATAAGTGACGGTGGCAAAAGTTTTGCCGAGTAGCACGTGGTCATCCACTATCAAATTAGGGGTGTAGAATGCTAAGGCTACGTACGTAGTATGAATTCCACCTCATGTCTTTTTAAATCATCTCCGGACTTTACCTCCCTCTTGTAGGTTCTATTTTTATCCCTGCCTTTTCCGTATGTCACTGTATTTCCGTCTTTCCTTTCCTCCTTTTTTCTTCCTTTTGTGTTTTTCTCTGTCTTGCTCAGGATCAAAGTCCGTTAAGGAAAAATAAGTGCCAGGCCTCAAAAAATGAGTGCCAGCGGATCCCACCTGCAACCACTGGCTCAAAATAAGCACTGTTACTATTCATGTTCATGGACAGACAACCCGACTGTTGAAGTCCACTTGTACGAAACTGTCCTTGTCATTGCCTCATTATATCTGTCAAAAGCCAATTTGGGGCCATATTAACAAAATAAATGTTGTGGTTGAAAAAGGCAAAAATGTTTTTACATGTGTTCAAAGTAAAAACTGTGACTCAGTAACATGTTACCAAATCGCAAATTGGGTTTCGATTTGGTATTTGGAAGGGTTGTGTTTTGGGCATCACTTCCAAACTTCTAAAACGGAATCTTAATTGAATACATTAATGTTTCCTTACTGAATTCCGGTTGCAAAACATTACCTATACCTTGAATGAGGTTGTAACCAATACACAAATTTGAGAATGGAAAAAAAATATTTTTTAAGAGCCAGCAGTGATCTCACAGACCACTGCTTACTCTTGAAAAATGTAATTTACAAGTTTAATTTTCTTCTTTTAAACACATCCTATTTTACTTTAAGGAAAGCGGGCTGCATTTTAAAATAAAAGACTGCCTTTATTAAAAGGCAGTACTAATGTTCATATGTCGAAATGTACAACTTATCATGCACAATGCCTGTGGTCCTGCACTCATGACTTCAGTATGTGAGCTCCTACCACCTACCAAGGAGTATGGTTCAATCAGTCCCATATACTTGTGGTCAAGAGAAAGTGAATTGAATACAATTAGATGTAAATACAGTAGTATTTTGTAGAGGGAGAGTTATAAACCACCCTTCAATCATTCTTAAATGTTATAGAGAATATAGAAATTATCATAGGTGATTAAATAAATTAAAGTGAATTTGTGTTATTTGATTGGACAAGAACAGGTCTACTCCCATTTATTCATGCAGCATCTTTCCATACTGTCAAGGAGTACCCCCCCCCCCCCGATTAGCCACTTATAATAAGGGAAGCAGGGCATGGTTGTTTCTTCTTGCTGTAGAACACACTTTTGTGCTCTGAGGGCACCTTATCACCTAGGGCCTTTAATTGTGCAAAGTCCCCTTACTTTTATAAAACCTCAAATGTATTGCATGTGGATTTTAAACTAGTTATGTCTGAAACCAGCAAATCAATTTGTGAACTCCTTAAGTGTCAAGTGCATTGGTCCATTTTACTTGTCTTTTTAAAGGTTTTATCCTGTCCATTTGTCCTCCTATATACATTATCATGGACTTATTCCCCAACAGCAACAATTTAACATTTCAATGCTGCTTTTACAAGCATGAGATGCAAGCTGGTGAGAAGGTAGAGCTATTCTCCCCTCTTCCTGCTCTATCTACATTGCTTGTGTTAGATCAATATTAGCTTAAAGAAATGTCTAGATTGTAATCTTGTGATTTAAGTGCATAAGTGCTTTTTGGTGGAAGTTACAATTCAATAGTAGCTTCTCCCAAAATATGGTAGTGAAATCTATGAATTTGTAAATATTTTACAAGCATGATTCATTGATATTTTTGTAGACGTTTTAGCAACATACTTTAGTTTGGCCATATCTGATCTAGTTCCAATGTTCAAAATCCCTATTGCTGAGGTGTTTCTCTCAGAGGTTAAGGCAATGGGCATGTGCAATAAGAGTATCACTACCACAGAGCAGAGAGAAGAATGAGGAGGGCTACCTAAGTTTCTGAGCCAACATCCTGGGCAACAATTATCTGTTACTTTCAGTTTTTAATAGTTGAGGGATGGAAGAGGTCACACTACACAGTAAACACAATGATTGTGTTCACAGAATGTGTAGAGTGCACAGACAAATACTGTTAATGTTCTGTCAGCGATAGGAAAAGTTGCCACTTGGAAAAAATCACAACCAAGTAAGGGACTTCTTCACAATATAAAGTGAATCCTGCAAAGGTACTGTAGGGTTTTCCAGTGTGCAGAAGAAGTGAGGGGGCAATAGGTTGATTCAGTGCACAAGTGTTATCTGCAGGATTGATCTCTACACATTTTAAAGGGTTTACACACCTTAGCTAGAAGTATAAACACATCGATAATCTACATGAATGTTCACTTCATGTTTCAAAAGGCTACAGCTACAGTGAGTACATATTTTGTGATTTGAATCTAACTTTATTCTGAAGTTTCCGAGGGAGGGACTGGATGTTTGAGTGATATCCTGAGCACGTTATCACTCATTTCACACCTGGGACTCATTAACACCAAACACATATGCCTCATTATAAGTTAAGAGCTAAATTCCTATCCCTTTGCAAACTGAAGTTTACAATTGAATGAGAATTACGAGTTGTGTGATAAATATATCACTCCTGTAGTCTTCCACTGATAGATTTCGTCAGATTCAACTTGCTGAAATTTACCAAGGGAAAAGGCTTGTACAGATTTCGGTGTGCTAAATACCGATTTGGCCTTTATGTCTCATTTTAAACTTGAAAACGTGGAAAGGAAGTGTTGACTAAGAAAAGTGAAATTCAAAGCATGCATAGGAATTCAACAGGGGAGTCACAGGATTTGTATTTAAGTTTGGTACCCCAAATAAATATATATATATATATATATAGTTAAAGCTAGTGTATTTCTACTATCAGCCATATATATATATATATATATATATATATATATATATATATATATAAAGTTAAAGCTAGTGTATTTCTACTATCAGCCATAAGGGTATTGCCCAGGTGCGTTTAGAGGATTTCAAAGTATGGGATACTGATATATTTTCCTTATAGAATGCATTTTTCTTTCATTTGAGACAATTACTTACAATTCAGGGAAATATTAGAAACGCATCTGTTCTCAGAGTAAACATATTTAAATGTTTTATCCTGCAGCTGTGGATAATTGTGAATATTCACCATTTGTTCTAATTAATAAACTTTGCCATTAACATTGTACATCCCTCTCCCTCTAGGCAAACTTGAATACTGTACATGCTCAGTAGAAGAATTGTGCTTTCAAATTGCTCAGTTGAAGAATTGTGCTTTCAAACTATTTTTTTAAATTTTTAATAAGATTATAGGCTTGGTTTTCGTATTAATAAATGTACATTCTGAGTATAAAAATAATAAAGTAAAAGAAGAAGAAAACAGCTCAACAAAATGAGTCAAATAAGAAAAAGAATTTTTCCGTACCTTTACACAAAATTTGGGGTGTGGGAGACTATCGCTATTACCATTTTCTATAGAAATGTGCCTACATGATGGGGCTCTGGTAGAACCCATCTTTGGCTTATTGGTGTAAGCTTTGTGTGTTGCCCAGTCTATTGAAACAAAGAGCAAGATGAAGAAGTAAGATATGGTGTTGTATTCTCTTGGCAGCACTGATCCGTCATCTTACATGTGTCATTAATACTACATTTTAAGTGTTCAGATGAAGGTATGGGAAACCATTAACACACACTAATGATCTCAAAGGCTTATGCATGTGATGACTACATATAACGTATGTGAGCATTATTTTTAATTTAATGTATATACACAAGGGGACCACTGTCGCCCTAAGGCTATGGACACCTTTGTAATGGTTTTTATGAACTGTACAATAAAGATTATTCGTATTCTATGGACTCATTTTTGAAGGTAGTACAAGCTTGACACTATGATGCTAAAATATCATTAACAAAATATCAAGAAGAAAAATATTGCCAAAACGAAATCAAGGACATAAAAAACATATGTAATGCAAAATCTACCCACAAAACAAATATAGAAGACTACAATATATCCGGAAAATAAGTAAGTATATTGCATTTTAAGTATTATAGACTATATACATTTTAATTTTAATAATATTACAATTTAACAAAATATACTTATAATACAAAAAGATAGAATATTTATAACATAAAAAGTAAAAAAATACACATTTTAAATTATTCACAAAACATCTTTAACATAAGATGTTAAACATAAAATTATGTTAACATAATTAATACAAATAGTATTTATACTTAATGAAAATTAAATCACTGTATATTAAAATATGAAAAATAGAACATTAAATACAAAATATATTAAAAAATACTATAACATGTTTACATTAAAACTAAATATTTTTTAACAATTAAAAAACATACATAGCAAAATTACAGTCGGAGAATTCAAATTCACTATCCTACTCCAACCTGACTAAAAGTAGTGTAAATGTTGGACTTTAGAGGGTTCCGAATTGCTAGCCACACTCCATTTTAAGCAAAATTACGGAAATTGTTGGATTTTGAAGGGATCAGATGTATCATTCCAACTACAATCTGATTAGCAGCAGGGGATGTGTTGGACTTTGGGGGGAGGGTCGAAATTACTATTCTCATTTCAATGTAAGCAAAACTACAGTGTTGGACTTTGGAGGGTTTAGATTTACTATTTCCACTCCAATTTAGGCAGCAATGAGAACGTGATAGTCTTTGGAAGGGTCAGGTTTACTATGTCCACTCTTAATATTTTTGAGTGCAATATTTAACCATAGACACATATACATTTTGAATTATCTGTAAAAAATTACCTTACTTATAAAATATAGAACGCATACAATTACATTTGCTACCTACAATATTTATGTTACTGCAAACATTTTTAAATTAAAGCAAAAATACATATTCAAACAATTTAAAAAGAATATAAAAAAATTACAATGGGAGAATTGAAATTCAATATACCACTCCAACCTGCCCAAATGTATGGCAAATCCATTTGGAAAGGCCAGATTTACTATTCACACTCTAAGGTAAGCAACATTAGAGAAATTTGCTGGATTTTAAAAGGATCAGATTTAGTCTTCTCACTCCAATCTGAGCAACAGTAGAGAACGTGTTGCATTTTGGAGGAGTCTAATTTAATATTCCCATGCCAACATAAGCCAAACTACAGAAAGTGTTGGACCTTGGGGGGCTTACATTTGCTATTCCTACTGCAAATCTAGGCAATACTAGAGAAAGTGTTGGTCTTTGGAATGGTAGATTTAAATAAAACATTTATAAATAGAAAAAAAAATACCTGTAAAATCATTAATTTAGTCATAAAATGAAAACAAATACATTTAATGAATACAACATTTTATATTGCAACTAAAAAACAAATTATTTTAAAACTAGAAAAATTTAAATTAAAACACTTTGCACCAAACTTAGATGAAAATGGACACAGACAATTAAAATGAATAAAATAAAGAAATTATAAAAAATGATACTTTATTAATGTATCATTAAAAATTAAATACAAGTATTAAAATTAATATATAAAACATAATTAACACAATAAAAAATAAATACATTAATGCAACCAAGTTGCAATGTAGTGATTATATTTTAGCGCTGTATAATTGATAACATTTACAGCAATCTAGCAATATTTTAACATTGGTTTTCTCCTAGTTGTGCTGATCAGTTTGTTTAGTTATAGAACAAATGCTTTTACCCTGGCTTGCCTGTTTACTTTCAGAGGTAACAAGACAGTTTTCCTACTGCTCTTAATTGTTACTGCTAGTGATTAACTTATTCATTTTAACCAATCAGGATAGTCCTCAGCATTTTTGTACTATGTTATCACACTCTCCATGGATACCTTGGTACCGCAATAATCTTTCCTTAGAAAACAGGGCCACCATATGCTGAGGCATAAGGTGGTAGTATTGTCACACTGTCCACATTTTCCAGTTGTCCTTTTCATAAAAGAGTAAGCAGATTTACAAGTGTGAAGTCATGCCAAAACACCAGCCTGCCGGTTCTCGGTATGATCTGATATTTGGAATATGCTTGTTAGAAGCAGCACTAGTAAATCTGGACATAGCTTAGAAGCCACTGAGCTCAGAAGCAGTAAACTCACCCTTTAGATTTTGGAATTCCGTGTTTTGATGTTTTACTTTTGGATACCCTATATTGTGTCACTAAGTGCATTTAAGGGCATTTAGATTTAGTTAGGCATTAGACCTTTTATGTTTTTTGCGGCATATTTAGTTGCACTTTGGATACCCCTTCTCATATAATTGTAAACAGAACACCCACATCTGCCACTATCCATTATATACATTGAGAAATTCATTTTCTTGGATTCTTGGCTTCTGAAGGCTACTCTCTCTGTATTCCTGATCACTCTCTTGAGAAATGTCAGCAAGTGTATCCTGTGAAGGAACAGGCATATTCCAAAAACAGATTAGACACTGTTCAGGCAGCACTATTTTTAAGCATATACCTTCTTACATTACCATCATCCCTCATGGCACTTGTGCATTGTAGTTACACTGCTTTCTTTTTTCAGAGAGCTGCTAAACTAGGTAATGAGTGTCTTTGATTGGCTCTCTTCTTTCCTGGCTTTGTTATCAAAGGGCTATCAATCGGCTGGTGAGCTGGGTATGCTGCTGTGGGTTTGCTGGGAACTCCGTGTCACACAACTGACTGCAGTACTAGCGGAGGGGCCTGTCATTTAGTTTCTTTGCACTAAGTGCAGAAAATCATCACCCTCCTTCTACCATGGCATGGGATGTCTGGTGAGCCGGGTTTGCTGCTGTGGCCTCACTCGGGACTCTGCTGCACAACTGACTGCTGTACTGGAGGACGGGCCTGTGATCTAGTTTCCCCAAACCAAGGACAGGCCTGTCTGCACGTCAGAGCCTGGAGGAGGCTGGGCTGACGCCCCTCTCTTGGTTTTTGTATTTGGGCATTGATAATTTGTTCAGCTTGTTAGTCACTTCTATATCCGGGTACTTCAGCCACACTGCCGTCCTTCATGTGTGGGGATTTATGGGAGTTTTTCTAGTGTCCTTGCTAGTAGGAGGTTTAATTTAACTTCATCCCTTTTTTAATTCTGGCTCCAATCGGCTGTCTTTGTGACTTTATCGATTCAGAGCTTTAGCAATCAAGCTCCACTAATGTGCTACCTGCCCTTAAGAATTCTCCCGGATGCCATACCTTTGTTAATCTGTTGCTGCAGCTAGAAGAGAGTCTGAACACCTGTCATCACGGGGAAATGTATTTTATTTAGTGCCTTATAGCATTAAATCTATGTTTGTTCTCTAGGCTGGCTTATATTTGATCATACAAATCTGCGTGTGATTCCCTATATTTGACAGCTTGCATTATTGGGAAAAGCAAGATACTGGCTGATGCACCAAAGCTTCTTACAAACTCCACAAACACCACTATGGATTAATTCCTGCAACGTGCCATTATTGATAAAGAGACAGAGCTAGCTGAGCACCGCTTATCTCTTTCCTCTTCTTTTACCGGGCCCTCTGACACTGTTTTCTCAAACTCTTCAGTTTTGGGATCTGGTCCAGTGACTATGCCCTTACTAGATGAAGGTGGGGAGGCCCACCTGTCCCCTCCTCTCCTGAGGGCGAAGCATTATTAAGCCCATGCAAGTCCATTGCGAATAAGGGCAATAGATGTTGCAAATAAGGGAAATGGAGTGGTGGGAAAGAGGAAGCGAATAGAGACTAGTAAAAAATCTAAGCGCCCAATAAGTAATGCCATCCAATCACCTCAGACTAATGATTTAATTTCTAGAGAAAACAACATGCTGGAAAATCTACTAGATTCTCTTCATGACAGCCTAATTTGCTGCCTTGGATGCCAAGTTGGATCCAATTGGCTGCAATCAAATTGGGACTTACCAAGCGAAATCAGCCTATGCAACATATTCCTGCTCCGATTCTCCTCTCCAGTAACTCTTTGCCGTCGGTAGGCCAAGGTGAGGATGGGGAAAGAGGTGAAAAAGCAGCAGGAGCTAAGAGCACATTATCTTGTACTTACCTGGCCACAAATGAGAAGGATGTTACAGACAGATGGGCTTGTGGGCCCAACCTAACCTCTTTGGATATAGCGAGGTCAGTGCTGACCAGAGGGGATTGTGTCCAGCCAATGAACATTCAGCATGACACGTCCGCAGAGGTTCATGATAATACTTCCTCAGGTTGAGGGATGCTGTCCCACTGGTCAATTACCACAACTCTAAATTTACCCCCTGAAGCTATGTCATATGTTGTGTTGGGCAACGTGCACCCGCTTAAGGGTGTTGTTCAGTTAAAGAACAAGGTACTACATTGGCTGGATCTGAACTCTCCCCTGGGGGCTTGCATTGGAGGATGGATTAACATGGTCAGATGGGTGAATTGGATAGGCACAGATGTGAAATCCTTTCATGATGACTGTATAATTATACATGTTATTAGGCCATTTGTGGCAGGACTAAATCTTTCAATTGGATGCTCCCATACCTAGTTCCTCTCCAACTTCTGTTATGGCTTATCTACTGGATTTTAATTTATCAACTCATACCCTTGATTCTCCCTACTCATTTAAATCAGTGGCATGCACCAAGGCATCCAGTTCATGCTACAGGAGGTCAGTCTGCAGCACCAAGCAAGTTATGTCTTTCCCATAGATATGCTCCCTTGACCTCCCTTGATTATTGTGATTGACTGGATGCACCCGACCATCGAGGTGCACAGTTTGATCTCAAATTTATGTTTTGGAATATAGCCGGTCTTAGAAGTGGCCAACGTAAATGTGGTCTTTTCACATTAATATCAACCTCCCTAAGTAAAAATGTTTATAAAACCTTCCTGGATTTCACCCACTTCCAAATTATCTTTATTAAGTTTCAACAGGAGTCGATACTTGTTCCCGTAAATTTTTATCATAACAATTTTGTCCCGAAAAATGTGACTATAGTGATTCCTTCAGAACAAATTCTTAGTCATCTCCTAGGTGAACTTCAGTTAGACTATTTTGTAATGTAGGGAGGGGACTTTAATTGTAAATTATGTTTAGTATTGGACTCAGTATACAGGGTGGGATAGTGAGGATATCCTTCAGTTTGAGCACTCCCCGTGTAGGGATATTTCTAATTTAATATTGATTAACACTTCCCTTTATGTAACACTTAAACTTAATAGTTGTTCAAATGCAGATCAAATTTCTTTCCCTGGAAGTGGTAAAGGCAGCCTCATTGATTTTTATTGCACTGACTTAGTCTTACAGTCCTAAGAATATTGAGCTTGAAATTGCACCTAACTGTTCAGTGACCACTACCCCTTATGCCTGTTTTTGGATGCAGGCTTGGACAATCAGCAACATATTTTAGACTCTAATACCCCAGTCATATATGATACAAACAAGGGGGACATTTGTTGGTGGACCGTGGTAGACTCCGGTCATATTCTAGAGGAACTATTATAGATATAATGGGGGTCAGGTATTAGTCTGCCTAATGATAAACTTAATCCTAAGATTATGCTTAATGCATTTGAGGAAATCTCTCAGACAATTGCTGACCTTCTTACTACTCACAGCAGAATGGGGAAATTTAGGCTATGTAGGTGGTGTAATAGGAATTGTCCCAAGATGCATAGAAACCTCTTGCAAGCGCTTAAACAAGTTCCTTGACATAGGAGGCTGGTGAGACACTGCAGACCTAAGTATGAACAGGCTATTGCCTGTAGCAAAAAATATATCAGATGTGAAGATTGTGAAATAATACACATAGCAAACTTAAGTGAGGATTTCCACTTGTTTTGGAAGAGAGTAAATGATCCCTTTTTTAAAGATGATCACACCACATGTATAGATCACACATCACCCCCCCACACACACAAGATTGGATTAAGCATTTTACAAGGCTTCATAGTTGTAGTGGTAGAGCTGACAGTCAGACTGAGTGTGGACCACCCTCATCCATGGCTGATAGTGTGGAGGTATCCCTGCCTAAATATAGGGAAGTAGTCAGTGCTCTGAATTTCACTCAGAGAAACAAGGCTCCTGACCCTGATGGGGTACTAGCTGATCTCTTCTTAGATCATCTTGACTTGTAGGCCCTGTTACTGACAAACATTATGAGGTATGTGGCTATTGCAGTTCATCCTGATTGTTTGTTAGGTTCAAACATCATACCCATTTTAAAAAAAGGCACTAGAGCAGACCCTTGATTCTACCGCCCAATCCCTCTAATTAATAAAACTAGTAAATTAATGGGTAGAACTCTACTTGAACATTTGGAGGACTGGGTACAGGATAAGGAGTGTTTCTCTGAAATACAGTATGGGTTCAGACGAGGATTAGGCGCTGTGGAGCAATACCTTAATCTTCATCAGGTTCTTTCCAAATATACTGTGGCCAAGGGCTGCTCAATCCATTTAGGTTTTACGGACTTAACATTGGCATTTGATTGGGTGGATAGAGGCAAATTGTGTTCCAAGTTGCTCGCTATGTGCATTGATGCCACATTAGCCCATTTCTTGGCCCGCATGCACAATGGGGTGGTGCGTCGTGTGAGGTATGGGAAGAATGGAGAGCTCACAGACCCCATTGAAATGAAACGTGCTGTTAGGGTTGTGTATTGATTCCCTTTCTATTTTGCCTATACCTCAATGACCTAGAGGAATATCTCAGTCTAGAAGAAGCTGATGTCCCAAAGGTTGGTTTGAGGAAGTTACCTATCCTGTTTTATGCGGATGATTGTGTTTTAGTCTCAAGAAGGGATGTTGGTTTACAGAAACGTTTAAATAGATTTAATTTTTTATAAATAGATTACGACTAAAATTAAATACCACTAAATCCCATGTTATGGTCATTGCACTTGCACAGATTTAAAGCCACAATACATAAATGGTGAGAAACTCTCATATGTTCCCACTTTCTCCTTTTTAGGAGTAGTGTTTGATCAAAAATGCTCATGGTCTCACCTGAGGCCTTATTTACATTCGCTAGGAAATTCGGTAATAAACCCCTAGCTGCTAAAATCAACATCTACTCTTCGCGTTGTCTCTCTACGGTGACATACAGAGCAGGGATGTGGGGTTACTGTGATGCTGATGCTTTACAGGTGATGGAAAATAATTTTTTAAGAAGTCTCTTGTCCATCCCTAATAGTCTGCCTGTATATCTATGTCATGCAGAAGTAAGATTAGTTCCGTTCGAGGACCATGTTAAACTGACACCTCTAATGCTTTGGAGAGTAGTCTGGGTTACACAGGGAGCTCTGTTTATCCAGGCTTTAATCAACGATTGCAAATCCCTAGACAAAACATGGAACCTTCCCTGGTTATGGTATGTAAGGGAGCATCTTGTGCTGATGGAGAAGGAGGATTGTTACCACAACCCACTACAAATGGCCACTATCCTTAGAAAGCGTTTTAAGCAATAGTTTTTAGCCTCTGTTCTTAACTTCGACAAGAGAGCGAGTTAAGATAGATGTGGGCAAATGTATACCTTCCTCTTATTACAACCAGTACCATGGAACCATACCTCAGGTTTTCTTCGACCCACACCCAAAGATTTTATTGAACACAATTTACATTTGGCATAGCTTATTATCTGGACTTATATCTCAGCAATGTTTATCGGTAATCCTCTTTTGGATCCCTGCCCGTGTGATTCCTTAAGAAGTCAGACTCTTTTGCATTTCTTATTTTTATTCAAATTATACACAGCACCGCAGAAGCAGTATTTAATTCCTTTATTGAAGCACCTTAAAATCAGAAGATGCAGACCAGCCATTCACTACTTGCAGCGTCTTCAAACTGATTACATATGTTTGATAGTCTATAAATTTACAGCTACTGCTGTCTGTCTGAGAAAGTTAGCAGGGAAGTAAGTATTTACCTTTGTATCTGCTGTAACACAGTTTGACTCTTTCGGCTGGACCCCAGTTGTTTTGCATGAAAGGGCATTTTTTTATCCTATGTTTATACTTGCAGAAGGCTCTTTTTTTGGGAGGTGGGGGTTTGTGTTTGCCTTGTTCATTTGGACTTATAAAGTGAGAGGATTCTGCTCTTTGCCATTTCTGTGTATGTGTACCCTTCTCTCTTGCATGCTTGATAAATTTGCTATTTACACAAGGTTGAGGTATCTGGTGCATTCTGTCAAATTGCTTTCTTTTAATTTCATGGATTATGACAGCGGTTTTATATGAAGTGCTTGTTGTGACATGATAATATTCACTTTGTTTTTTTAACATTTTTATCTCTTTATGTGATTGTATTTTATAACGTCTTTTTTTATCTTTCATGGTTATACTTTTGTATACCGAACAAAGATTATTTATCTATCTATCTAATGGGCTGAGTAATAGGAAATTGCGGGTTCCTGCTTAACTATTGAGAATGCATGCCACCTCGAGGATCACATCATATATGTACATACATTTAACCTATTCAAGAAGAAATTTGGGAGTGCATAAAGTAGTACGCCTGTACTCAAAAATGGCTTTTTGAATTTCCAACCCCCTTATTAGCAAAAGTGCAAAGAGGACACAGTCCTTTCTATTTGTTCTAACTATATATGAATATTTCCTGCATATTGCAATTTTAGATGTGTTGGGGGCATTTAACAAAGGCTTTTCAGAGAATTACAGGAGCACTGCTTCAAGTTCTCATAAGTGCCTAGTGAATTGTCTCTATCATTGTTAGATATTGCCATCTTTTGCATTGGATTCCACAAGTTGTTTGACTTGATTGTATTTTTCGGCCATAAAACCTTGTATATTTTACTCAGTGGGAAAGTGGTTTCACTCTCCCTTTAAAAGTGATGAAATTGGTACACATCTGAGTGGCAGATTTATGTCCCACATGTCCTTATAGTGAAAAGACTAAAAGCGATTTTTACTCTGACAAACTGGCTGCTTCCTTCGAGATTCACTGGATTATGCCATTACACCATGTAAGGTTAATTTTGGTTATGTAACAACCCACAAAAATACAAGGACTCTTTTTCATAGTTAGACAAAATCCAATTTCTTGGTAATGTTGAATTATATCTAGCTTATAAGGAAAAGGCATTTTAGAAAAATCACCTTTTCGCTGTTGTAAGACTTTTCATCCTTGGCGTGGTCTCCCTTAAATTTTTGCCTCTGTTTCCTATGTTGTTGTTTTTGTTACTCTGGGCAGTTCACCACTGCTAACCAGTGATAAAGTGCAGGTGCTCCTATACACAATGTGTATGTAATTGGTTCATCCATGATTGGCATATTTGATTTACTAGTAAGTCCCTAGTACAGTGCACTAGAGGTGCCCAGGGCCTGTAAACCAAATGCTACTAGTGTGCCTGCAGCACTGGTTGTGCCACCCACCTATGTAATTATGTCTCAAACCTGCCACCGCAGTGTCTGTGTGCAGTTTTAACTGTAAATTCGACTTGGCAAGCTGTGTGGCTTTCGGATTATCATGCGGAAATAGACACATCGCAAGCCCTTTTCGATGCACACTCACCTGTGCGGGGTTATTTTGGATGCGCCCAAGGTACATTTTCACGGTAACATCGTTGGTATGTGTTTAAAATTACATGAAGACTCTTTTTGCATTTTTAGTGATAACTTCACTTGTGTATTGTGTATTTTTGTTGTTTTCATCTTGTTTTGTTTAGATAAATATTTCCTATTTTTTCTAAACCTGTGTTGTGTCATTTTGTAGTGTTTTCATTAAGTTACTGTGTGTGTTGTTACAAGTACTTTACACCTAGCACTCTGAAGTTAAGCCTACTGCTCATGCCAAGCTACCAAGGGGGGTAAGCAGGGGTTAGCTGAGGGTGATTTTCTTTTACCCTGACTACAGTGAGGGTCCTTGCTTGGACAGGGGGTAACCTGACTGCCAACCAAAGACACAATTTCTGACAACTGTCTAAATCCTTTAAGGCATTTTTGTGAGCATTTCATCTGCCACATGGCAGCTGATGGGTCCCTGTGATGAATTGTGAAATGCTCCCAGGACAAAAGGTCTTTGGTTTGGGGAAGGGTAGTCCTTCCCAGGACAGGAGGGTCTGGCTGTTGAGCCCAGACACATGGTTAACTTTAAAGGAGGTCAACCCTGTGACAAGCAGATGAAGCTCACACCTGATCCTGCCTCCTCTATTGCTCTCCTAGTTAAGCTGGCACTGATCCATGTAGGAGAGTGAGCTGTCACAGAACTGGTTCAAAGTGACCACAGAGGAGGAGTTACCCACTTCCATGACCACACCTCTAGGTAGGCATATGAAGCTCTGACCAGGGGAAGAAAAGTTTGCCATGTTGAAATTAAGGGTCAAAGGGCACTGTGGGAAAGCTTACAGTAAAACACACAGGAAGTGGAAGTGCTCCAAAAGTGGATGAGGTCAGTCCTGGGAACATTTATTCCACTGGGTATGGAGAGGCTAGGAGTTACTCCCTCCCGTAGGCTGGCACTGGGCATCAATGTGGCATCCCAAGTACAGGGCACAGAACACTGCTGCACCTGTGGAAATTGAGAAGAAGGACAGCCATTTGTCTGAAGACCTAAAAAAGACTGCAGCTGCTCTCCTTGTACCAACGATCAGAAATGTCTTCAAGGGTCAGTTGGCTGACCTACTGGTTGGGCTACAAGGCTACAATAAGCTTCAAAAGGCATTTTCCTGCTTTTCATGCTGGCCAGTTTCAACTGAACCTGACTTGGTCCCTTCTGCTGGCCTCTGCTGAAGAGAGCCCTGACTCCCAATTGCTGTCCTCAAAACCCTGGACCCTTGACTAGTGTCAGTGTGCACTGGTCCCTGCCTAACCCTAAAACTTTAGAAACGTTTTGCCAACCTATTGCCTTGAGAACTGATGTGGGACTGGGACCAACCTGCCAAGCTGATTTGCTGTGGGTGCATCGCAGCTGGGATTGGGTTCACTGTAGCTCCTGCTATGTTCTTCTCTGCAGCACCAAATCCATTACAGCTGGACCACCATTGAACATTTGGAATCTAGTTACATTGAACCCTGTTTGACTACAGCCTAAAGCCATGCACCACTGAGAAAATATGACTTCCAGAAAATTTTCTAAGTCTGAAGGTAGGAAGCTTCACCAATGCTCTCATCTAAAGGAATCTGATCGACAATGAGGACTGCTTAGGTGCAAAACCTGAATTTTTCCTACTTTTAGTTTTTCCCTTTGTTGAACATGGTCCTCTCTGCAGGGTCACCCCCAAACTTGCGTTTTTCCTTCCAGGTTTTCCTGAATTCCTTTTTTCTGGCCCTAGGACTCTGTGCAGTTTATCACTGCTAATCAGTGCTAAAGTGCTTGTGCTATCTCCCTAAAACATGGTTAAATTGACTTACTTCCAATTGGCATATTTAATTTACTCATAAGACCCTTGAAATGTGGTTTGCCATGCATCCAGGCCCTATAAATTAAATGCCACCAGTGGGTCTGCAGCAGTTATTTACCACCAACTTGAGTAGCTCTTTAAAACTTGTCCCGTGGCCTCCCATCATTGAAGCCTGAATGCATTTTTACACTGCCATGTTGACTCCTGTTCTCTTAAATACCCTTATGGTAGTGTCTAGGCAGCCCATAGGGCAAGGTGCTGTTTAATTAAAAGGTTGGACTTGTACTTTTAAAGTTTACATGTCCTGGTAATGAAAAATTACCAAATCAATGTTTCACTACTGTGAGGCCATCCCCTCCCATGGATAATATTGGGAGGTCCTCATTATATGTAATAAGCTGTAATTTCCAAATGGGAGCTGGTGGCTATTTCATGTTTTGTGTTTTTGGAATTGTGGTAAATAGGCTTATTTAATAATAAAATCAGGTTTTTGATCACAATTTAAACAATGTCACTTTTAGAAAGTTGGTATTTTTATGCCCTTAGCCATTTTGTGCCTGTGGCCTGCCCTGGACACATGACTGGATGTAATTGACAGTTAGCCTTTGTGAATTTCTCCCAGGCAGCCACACAATCGAGGGATTATGTGTGCCTCAATGAGCCATCTGCTGGCAGGATGGGGGGCGGAACTCAGCACAGCTTCACTTGCAACTGAATAGCCTGTTCTCTGTCTTCACCCAAAGGGCCTAAGGACCCACATTGTCCCTACAGCCAGCCTGGAGTCAGGGCAAGGGAGGCAGGAAATTCCAGGAAATTCCATGCACTTCATGGCCATTATCTAGAAGTGTCTCCCACCTTCCAAAACCAGGGCACCAGGGTATAAAAAGAGGACCTCAGACTCAACTCTTCAGTACACTTCTGGAAACTATGGATACTTTGCTAAGACTGCTGTGCCACAGGAAGGACTGTTACTCTGCTGCATTGCCACTCTGGAAGACTGCTGCCCTGCTGAATCACTGCATTGTTTGTCCTGCTACTCGGCTACCTTCTGCCTGGGGATAAGGACTGGATATTCAACTGAGCTGGGACCTTCAGAGTACTCACAAGGGCTAACTTTCTTGCTCTTTTTAAAAGCTTCTGGGACCCAAAGGCTTACTCCATCTTGAACCCACACCTGGACCCAGTCTAAGTGAGTCCTGACCCCTCAAGTGGTGCCCTTCCAGTCCTGGACCATTGGAGGTGGTGCTAAAGGTGGCTAAATAGCTAATATGCAAATGTAAAAAATGGCTTGGTTAAAAACTTCTCTGAGAACTAGGAGGAGACTAGGACCAATCTGTTTGTCTATCCACTTGAGGTGCATCACCGGTCAGATTGACCTCCCGGCTTCTTTCGCTACATTCTTCTCTGCATCAGCAAATCCATTTCAGCGGTCCTTCGCCAAAGGGGTATCCGGCCTTGTGGAACTGTCTTTGGTTACAGCCCTCTGCCGTGTCCACTGGAGATTTTTGACATTCAAAAAAGAGACTAAGGGCTTAGCGCCACATTTGCATCATTATTTGATGCAAAAGCAGCGCAAACTTCAAAAATTCTATTATATTTTGTAAGTTTGCGCCGCTTTTGCGCAAAAAAATTACACAAATGCAAAGGTAAAAAAATATAAATCAGGCCCTAAGTCCTAATGTAGATATTGGCACCGCAGCTTTGACCTAAGGCTATCTGGCGACAACTCTCCATCTTTAGACTCCTCCTGCAGCCTTGCTCTGATGAACTGTAGCTTCTCAGAATATTTTTCTCAATAATGTTTTCTAAGTCCGAAGTTAAGGGCTGACTGGGCCCTATTCACTTCTTATATCCGAACTGCACTCTGCCATATTTTTTACTTTAACCTGGTCTCGCCCTACTAGATGTCTGCTGTTGGCGCTTTGATGTGCTGGGTGCTAGTTTTCACTAAAAAAAATTCTAATTCATAACTTTGTTTCTGCTGATTGGATGTTTGTCACTTTGGTGTCAAATAATTTAACAACATTTACTCTAGTTTTCTAAATTGGTTTAGGATTTTTCTTGTGTTTTTATTACTGTTGGTGTGCTGCATAAATGCTTTACACATTGCCTCTAAGTTAACCCTGACTGTTTTTTTTGTGCCAAGCTACCCAGGGTTAGGCACAGGTTAACTTAGTGACTTTTTGTGGTTTACTCTGCAAGGGAGTGTGGCTGTTGCTTAGCCGGGGTCACACCCTACTTAACCAACAATCCAATGTCCAACACGCACTTTAGTTGAAAGCTTCACCGAGACTTCATCCTGCAGCTCTCCTTTGTCAGTGAGCACCTCTATGGCCACAGTCTACTACTGTGGTCTGCTGAAGTCTTTTTGCTTCTCTGAAACCCAAATGTGACTTTTTGGACTGGTATGAAGCTAGTCTCTGTATTCGACCCGTGCTCCATTTCAGTGTAGAGCCTGTCAAACACAATTGGTGTTTAACACTTTTTGGCACTATATTTAGTTCAACGTTTATGTTTCGGGTTCCCTTTATTAGATTTTTGTGCATTTTGGTGTCATTTTATTTAACAAAATGTACTCTGTGTTTCAAAATTGGTTTGGGATTTTTCTTGTGCTGTGTTTTGACTTTATTATAGGTTGAATACTGCATAAATACTTTATACATTACCTCCTGAGTTAAACTTGTCACCTCTGTGCCTTAACAAGGACTATGATTATTATTTGAGATAGGCTATCGTCCCTCAACAAATAACCAAATTTCTTAAAATCATATTTTTACCAAATCATGGGTGAATTGGTCATGGTCAATACGCCATGGTAATTACTCTAATTTGGAGTGCCCAAAGTAGGTTCAAAAAGGCTTGCCCAGTTATTGGGATAACCAATGATGATACAATTTACATCTTTACAGTGATTAAATTGTAGTTTATCCTCTATGGAAATTCATACATCCTAGTACTCTTGAACCTACGGTGGACACCTGTTGACAGGGCTGAATTCTGGATTTAATGAATTAACTTGATTCTTATATATTTCAAAGAAGACACTCAAATCAAATCAAATCATTAACATTTATAAAGCGCGCTACTCACCCGTGCGGGTCTCAAGGCGCTAGGGGGAAGGGGTTACTGCTGCTCGAAGAGCCAGGTCTTGAGGAGTGTCCGGAATGCGGAGTGGTCCTGGGTGGTCCTGAGGATGGTGGGGAGGGTGTTCCATGTCTTGGCCGCCAGGTAGGAGAAGGACCTCCCACCCGCCGTGGAGCAGCGGATGCGAGGGACGGCGGCGAGAGCGAGGCTGGTCGAGCGGAGAAGACGGGTGGGAGCGTAGAAGCTGAGGCGACGGTTGAGGAATTCTGGTCCCTTGTTGTGGAGGGCTTTGTGTGCGTGGGTGAGGAGACAGAAGGTGATCCTTTTGCTGACGGGAAGCCAGTGCAGGTGTCTCAGGTGGGCGGAGATGTGGCTGTTGCGGGGTATGCCGAGGATGAGGCGGGCGGAGGCGTTTTGAATTCGTTGCAGACGTTTCTGGAGTTTTGCGGTGCTCCCAGCGTAAAGGGTGTTGCCGTAGTCAAGGCGGCTCGTGACGAGGGCGTGGGTCACAGTCTTTCTGGTGTCGGCAGGGATCCTGCGGAAGCTCTTCCGGAGCATGCGGAGGGTGAGGAAGCATGAGGAGGATACGGCGTTGACTTGTTTGGTCATGGTGAGAAGTGGGTCCAAGATGAAACCGAGGTTGCGTGCGTGGTCTGAGGGAGTCGGTGCGGTGCCAAGGGCCGTGGGCCACCAGGAGTCGTCCCAGGCGGTCGGGGTGTTACCGAGGATGAGGACTTCCGTCTTGTCTGAGTTCAGTTTCATACGGCTGAGTTTCATCCAATCTGCGACGTCCTTCATTCCATCTTGCAGGTTGGTCTTTGCGCTGGTGGGGTCCTTGGTGAGGGAGAGTATCAGTTGAGTGTCGTCGGCGTAGGAGGTCATGATGATGCTGTGTTTGCGTACGATGTCGGCGAGGGGGCTCATGTAGACATTGAAGAGTGTCGGGCTGAGCGAGGAGCCTTGTGGAATGCCGCAAATGATCTCGGTGGGGTCTGAGCGAAAAGAAGGGAGGTAGACTCTTTGAGAGCGGTTGGAGAAGAAGGAGGCGATCCAGTCCAGGGCCTGGCCTTGGATCCCGGTGGAGCGGAGGCGGGTTATTAGGGTGCGGTGACAGACGGTGTCGAAGGCAGCCGAGAGGTCGAGGAGGATGAGGGCGACTGTTTCACCGTTGTCCATCAGGGTTCTGATGTCGTCTGTGACTGAGATGAGGGCGGTTTCAGTGCTGTGGTTGGCTCGGAATCCGGATTGAGAGGGGTCGAGAAGGTTGTTGTCTTCAAGGAAGTTGGTAAGCTGCTTGTTGACGGTCTTCTCTATGACTTTGGCAGGGAAGGGGAGGAGCGAGATGGGGCGTAAGTTCTTCAGGTCGCTTGGGTCAGCCGTAGGTTTCTTCAGTAGGGCGTTGACTTCAGCGTGTTTCCAGCTCTCGGGGAAGGTGGCAGAAGAAAACGAGGAGTTGATGATGGTCTGGAGGTGCGGGGCGATGATGTCGTCGGCTTTATTGAAGATGAAGTGTGGGCAGGGGTCCGAGGGGGCACCGGAGTGGATTGAGTTCATGGTGGTTTTGGTCTCTTCTGTGTTGATGTGGGTCCAGGCGTTGAGGGTGATGGCTGGGGGTGTGGGTTCAGTGGTGGTCGGCTGGGTCTGGTGTCCGAAGCTGTCGTGTAGGTCGGTGATCTTACGATGGAAGAAGGTAGCGAGAGAGTTGCACAGGTCTTGTGAGGGCGTGATGGCGTTGGCGTTGGGGTTGGAGAACTCTTTTACAATGTTGAAGAGTTCTCTGCTGTTGCTGATTAGTAGAAATATTCTGTAACTCAGCTCTACAGTGCAACATTTAGGGGGTCAACAGGCTGGCGGTGCTTCCAAAGGTCGCACCGCCGGGGCCGGCGGTATTCCGCCACTTTTGCCCCGGCGGTGATAATCCGCCTGGGCAGCGCTGCTTGCAGCGCTGCCCAGGGGATTACGAGTCCCCGACCGCCAGCCTTTTTCTGGCGGTTTGCACCGCCAGGAAACGGCTGGCGAACGGGGAGTTGTGGGGCCCCCTGACAGGGCCCCATGCAGCTTTTCACTGTCTGCTATGCAGACAGTGAAAAGCGCGATGGGTGCAACTGCACCCGTCGCACGGTCGCAACACCGCCGGCTCCATTTGGAGCCGGCTCCTATGTTGCGCCCGTGATCCCCGCTGGGCCGGCGGGGGGAAACCAGGTTTCCACCCGCCGGCCCAGCGGGGATCTCCAAATGGCCGCGGCGGGGTGCAGCCGCATTGGCTGCCGCACGGCGGTCTCATTTTGGCCGCCCGCCAAGGTCGTAATGACCCCCTTAGTGTTATACTGTTGTTGTGGATGTTGATCTGGTATGTTATTAATTCAATGGCAGCAGTTTTCGATTAATAAATGCCATAACACACTGTGGTAATATAGACTATTGTGCAAAAGTGCAAATGGTGGTTATTAATTGAACTTGCAAATAAAGGTTGAAACTGCCCATGTGCTCTAGTTGACCCCAAACTGACCTCTAATATATCTTATTGAGAGAATTGAACCTTCATTGAATTGCTGTATTTTCTAGGAGCAAATTTAGAAAAGAGATTTCGGGCCGAATGTAGAAAACTTTATGGAGATCCAAAACTGCTTGATTCACAGAATCAGGACATTTCAACTGCACAAAAACATTTTGAAATGCACAAAAGACAAATTGGGATTTGGTAATTTGTAACCAGATCACATTTTGGTTTTGGGATTCGGTATTTGGAAGGATTATGGTAGGGCATTACGTTCCAAATACCAAATCACATTGGTAAATATTAATGTTTTGTGACTAAATTGCGGTAAAAAAACATTCTTTTTTTACCACATATTGCACCCATTTGCAAATGGAAAGAGGTGCTGATGGGACTGCTTCCCCTTCGATAATGTTTAACAAAATATTTTTTAAGAGCAGCCAGCGCTTCCACAGACCACTGCCTACTCTTACAAAATGAAACTTGTATATTTCACTTTTTTGATTTTGCAACACATCCCATTTTCCTTCAAGGGAATTAGGCTACATTTAAAAATAAATTGATCAATGTCTTCTAACAATCACAGATATGGTGGTCTATTGACCTCTGAAGGCCACCATCCCTGTGATGGCAATCATTCCTATTGGGTCACAAATTGCAATCTATCTCATTAATATTCATGAGTTTGGTCAGTTTTCAACCCACCAGGAATTGCTACTTAAGTGTTCTAACGCTTCTTACATTCGGAATTGTGATTTCCAAATTGTGATTCAATGGAAATCTCAATTTGTAAATCATGATTCCCAATTTTTGTGCAAATGACGTTTACTTTCATCAGTGGGAGAGAACTCGCTATCCTGTTAATTATCACTGCAAACATTATAGTACATGCCTCAGGCAAAATTTTAAATGGGCAAGTAACAATCAGTGTTTACTGGAAAATGTGTTTGTGCTGTTGCATGAACATGTATAGCAGTATGATCAGTGACATGATCTGCAGAGAGTAACTAAAACATGGTGCACAATTTTATTGAGAGTACTTTTGAAACCTTTTAGTAAAACCAGTCATGGCACGTTTTCTTGAAAAAATATTGAATATTTATACTCGGTTTGCGTTGAATCAGCATCATTGTTTTACGCTAATTCAGTACAAACCTAACTCCACCCATCCCCACCCACACCAGAGGGACACCACAGGATGGGGGACCCATCCCAGGTAAGTCCCGGTAAAAATATCTATTTTTGATATTTTACCCCGCTCGGGGGCCCTGACTTTGGGCCCCCTGTACAGTGCTGGCGCTATACTTTCTCACGCACAACTGCGCTAATGCAGTTTTGCATGAAAAAGTATAAATCTGGCTCTTAGTTCTGAAAATAACCACTGGATTCGAATGTGAAAGAAGTCTGAATGGATTGCCTGCTATGATCCGCGCCAGTGGCGATAACCACCTTTTCCCTAGAAGAACATTTACTCTTTGACATGGTGCGATTTGCAAGTATGAATGGGTTTGATTTCTGACAAAGTCATAAAATAGTCTCAGGCAACGTATAATAAGACACACGAAATTGATGTGAACACTACATTATATTCTGTGAATAAAAAGCAAGCAATACTTTGCAAGTAATACACGTTTCATAAAACATGGTTTCACAGCCTGCCCTACAAATCATATTCAGCAGAGCAAAATTATTTTTGCTGCTTTTAAGAATAGTACGAAAACGGAAATATGGGAGAAGATGTCAATATCTTCATTCTTTTCCCAGTTCCACTCACAAAAATACTTTATTTTATAGCTGTTTTGATTAATACTTTTGAAAAGGTTTGTTAGGGTTTTACGGGATGATAAAACCTAACAAGTTTCCTTGTTGGGTTCACATCCCCAGATGTATTTGGAATCCACTTAGTTTCATTCAAGCTACTCATACAAAGATGAATGTATGGTCACTCTGTCCTGAAAAGTTATCTCCAGTTTAAAGTAAGCACTTAACTTAAGGCCACCTTCAACTTAGACCAATTCTTAGTACTAAAAGAGTGATCTTTTCTGGATCTGACTGTCAAATGCTTCAACCTCTAACTATCTAAAGACGGAGTAGTCAGAAGGATAAAATGCCATCTCTCCCTCACTCTGAACCATGTGACACTGGTGAGTGAGCAAAGGGAGCAGTCCTGACCCTTTCTACAAAGGCCCGCAGTATATGTTCCACCAAGAAACGGTGTGAAAGGATACATTTTACAACACAATTATAAAAGAATGTGTCCAGAAGCTACCCGTACCGGTCTTTTCTTCTTTCTTCTTTCCTTCCTTCTCTCCTTCATTCTTTTCTACTTTCCAACTTTTTCTTTCGTTTTATTCTTCTTTTAATCTTCTCTTCTTTCCTCGTCCCAATTACTCACATTTTTCTTCTTTCCATTTTGTCCTATTTTCTTTCCTACTTTATATGTCTTTCATCCCTTTGATCATTCACCTTTGATTGTTTCTTTCCTTATTTCCATCTTTATTTCCTCCTGCCCAGTCTTCTTTTGCAAAACTTTCTTTCTTTTTGTCTTTCTGTCCTTTACATTTTTCTTTCCTTTCTTTCCGCCTGTTCTTAATTCCTACCACTCTTACTTCATTCTTTTTTCTTGTTTTCGCCTTATCATCCTTATGTCTTTCCTTCTCTGTTTATTTCTATTGTTCTTTTATCTTATTCTTTCCCATGTTTAACTATCATTATTTTTCTCTTATTTTTCCTTTACATTCATCATCCGTCCTCCCATTTTCTTCCTTCCTTCCTTGCTTCCTTTCTTACTTGCGTCCTTAGTTTGGACTCCTATTTCTTCTTTCCAAGTTATATTATTTATTTCTCTGTTTATGATTTCCTTCTTACTTTCTTTCTTTTAATATTTCTATTTTTGTTCTTTCCTCTTTTCCTTCTTGTCACCCCCCTCATCATACTTCTTTCTATCAATTCCTGCCTTCTACTCTTGGTTGCATCTTTCATTCTTTCTTTTTCTTTTCTTTTACCTCCTCATTTTTTTTTTCTTTCTGTCTAATTTTCTTTTATCCATTTTTTCCATTTTACTTTCCTTATTCTGACCCTCTTTCCTTCATTGTATTCTTTTGTTTAAATCACATTTTATCAGTTTTCTTTGTACATAACAGAACCATACCCCCGGTTAGTGCTTCACTCCGTCCAACTCCGCGGTTATCTTAAACATCATTTTCCCGTATTAACTATCCGTTACCTCAGTCTGTGGTAAGACTATGCAGATTACATATGTAGCAGTTCAACAATTTCTTGGATATGGTTGTCATCCACGCTTCGTGGACATCCTGCCTTTTCTTAACTTGTTATTGCAGTGATTAGTTGTAGTGTGTAAGTGGAGCCCCATTTGGGTAACTAGTTGTCCTTCCCTCTCCCACCCCTTCCTGTGTGTGCCTAGCGTTCTGAAGGTGTTGTCATACTCTTAACTTGTATTGCTGCGGTATGTGCTCCCTAATTGGTCTGTGTCCTCTCCCTCCTCAACTGCCGGTTTGATGTGCCTGTGGTGCATGGAAGGGTCAGGCATATAATCCCCACTAGGTGTGTTGTTCCCTGTATGTTATGATGATGGTGGATCATCTTAAGGTGCTTTTCCCAACTGTTCCCATTCACATACCATGGCACCCCATGCTCGTGCTCTTTCCAGTAGCCCTTGTCCCTTCCTGGCCTCCCGGTGTCTCACCGTTTCCTCAGCCCTCGCCCATTTCAAAACTTCGCGTCTCCATGTGTTTGCCTGCAGTCCCCGTGCAGCCTTCCAAGTCATTGCTATTTCTTTTTTAGCCAGTACAAGGGCTAGATCCCTAAACTGATCTGTTATCCTATATTGGGCCCTACTGCGGTATCCCCCCAATAGGCAGTGTCTAAGATCATCAGGGACTTCCTTGTCTATCACCTCAGTTACTGAGTCAGTAACCGACCCCCAGAACTCCCGCACACGTGGACAAGTCCAAAACATGTGGAGGAAATCAGCCTTGAGCGTGCAGCATCTCGGGCATTTGGCCTCTGTCAGTCCAAAATGTTGACAAAGTCTGCCTGGTGTCAGATTTGCTCTGTGTAAGACATATATATTTATAAGTTTGAACCGTGCATTGCGTGAGACTTTTGGGGTCCGAGCCAATATGTCCTCCCAATCTGCAGCTGCAATTGGGGCGCTCAGGTTTGTTTCCCATTTCTGTTTGAGAGTTTTGAGTAGTTTACCTAGAGTCTGTTGTATTTTCCTATAGAGGCAGGGTACCGCCTTGTAAGTACCTGTGGCACTTGTGAGGTATTGAGCCACCCCCAAAATGGGTGGTTCTGCTCGTCCAACTCGCCAATGTTTGATAATTGCCTCGGTAACTGCCCTTTGTAGAAGGTAATTACCTGGAGGGATGGTGTATCGGTCGCGGAAATCGTCAAATAGTAGTAGGTAGGCTGCTTCATTTAAGGTGCCCATTGAGGTCGCCCCAGCCGACTCCCACCATGATGGTACCCTCCAATCTCCCCCATGCTGTAACGTCTGTAGACATTGTGACGGGATTTCTGGAGCATACAGCACTTTACACTGCGATCTGGCGAGAAAGCATACCCAGCATTTTTGCAGCACCTTCAGCTCATTGGGACTGGATGGAAGTGGGGGGCCCAGACGAAGGAGCACCCTGGCTAGTGTGTGGTGGTCCGGGGCAGAAGGGTTAATCTCCCTGTCAGCCATCGTATGGTCACCCACCCAGCAGGTCAACCATTGCAATTGCCTCGCCAAGTAGTAAGCCTCGAAGTCGGTGACAGCCAGACACCCCTCCGCAAGTGGTCTTTGCAGTATTGAAAGTGCAGTCGTCTCCTGCCATCTCCCCACAAGAAGCCCACCACAATAGAATTCAATTCTTTAAAAAAGGCCCTCGGGTTCCACAATGGGAGGGTGGTGAAAAAATAAAGAAGACGGGGCAAGGCTATCATTTTCAGGAGTGCAACTCTTCCTGCCACAGATAGCGGTAGGGTCGCCCAGAAGCTCATAGAGTTGAGGAGTCCTCTCAGAGCCCATTCCACGTTCCCCTCCAACAGGGTACGATGGTTGTGATAGACATGGATGCCTAGGTAGACCAAACATCGTGGTTCCCATTGTAACTCGCCGGGATCTGGTAGAGCTGCGTGGCCCTCCACAACCCGGACCAGACTAGATTTGTGCCAGTTTACTCTCAGGCCGGATACTGTGCCAAATCTTCCCAATAGCCGCCTGGCCCCACGCAAAGCGTCCTCCGCATCACCCATAAAGAGGAGGAGGTCGTCCACATAAAGAGCCATGTGGTGTACCTGCCCCACCATTGTTATACCCTTATAGGCGCTTCCAGCTCTGGCTATGCAGGCAAGCAGCTCAATGGCAAGTGTGAAGAGCAAGGGGGAAAGGGGGCAACCCTGCCTGGTTCCCCTTTCTACTCGGTAGCTCTCCAAAATGGTGGTACCCGTGTGGACCCCGGCTCTCGGCTCTGCATAGAGTAATCGGGTCCAAGCGATGAACCGGTCACTAAGGCCAAATTTACGAAGTACCTCATGTAAGTATTGCCATTCCAGGCTATCAAAAGCCTTTTCAAAGTCAATCGCGAAGATCATCGCTTCCTGCTGGTCATGTATATCGTCATTTAGAAGGGAGAGGAGGCGGTGTATGTTGATAGCTGTTTGATGCCTGGGGATAAACTCCGCCTGATCTATGTTGACTAAATGTGGCATCTGTTGCAGGAGGCGTGTTGCCAAAATTGTACTCAATATTTTATATTCTATAGACAACATCGATAGGGGGCGGTAAGAAGCTACATTTATGGGAGGCTTCCTTGGTTTGAGGAGGGGGATATTTAAGGCTTCCCAAGCTGTCGTGGGGAGGATGCTACATCTCATGGCCTCCTCAAATAAGGCAACTAGTCTAGGGCCCAGCTTAGTGATGTATGTTGAAAAAATTCAACCGGGAACCCATCCGGTCCCGGTGTTTTCTTTCGTGCCATGTCAGCTATAGCAGCTTTCACCTCTGCAAGTGTGACTGCCGCTCCCAAGTCTTTTGCCTCCTGGTCTGAAATTGCTGGGAGAGCTACTTGTAATAGGAAGTTGTGGACATCTGAATTTTGCTCTTGTAAAGGTCAGTATAGTAGTTATGAAATTCGCAATTAATGGAAGTCTGTGTAGAGATACTCTGACCCGTGGAGTCAGTCAATTCAGTTATAGCCGAACCTCTATGCACCGGATTCGCCAGCCAGGCCAACAAGGAGCTTGCGTAATCCCTTTCTGAATGGGCACGAGCTACGTAGCGTTTGTAGTCATAACAACGGAGATTTTCCATTGTTATTGCTGTGTTTTCCGGGCAGCAACAAGTGCTACCTGGAGGTCTGGGTCCTCTGGACGCCTTTGTTCCACTGCACGCAGCTCCGTTCAGCCCTTTCTGTATCTTGAAGCAGTGTACTGCGCACACCCTTAGCTACTGACAGACATTGCCCCCTGATCACTGTTTTAATGCATCCCATTCTATCCGTCTCGAGTTGTCAAGCCCTCATTGACTGCAAAATAATCATCCATAGCAGTGCCTATGGTACTTGTGAAAGCCTGGTCTTCCAACAAGGCCGGTTGAAGCCACCACGTGGATATCGGCGCCCGAATCCGGGACCATTCCAGACGCATCAGCAGTGGGTTATGGTCCGATATTGCCCAGGTCAGATATTCAGTCTGTCGTGCTAACTCATGAATGCCTGGAGAACACAAAAACGTATCCAACCGCAGATGCAGGTCATACACTGGCCAGTAAAAGGAGTAACCCGAGTCCCCCAATGATGGGTTCGCCAGGAGTCGACTAGAACCCACTCGCCCTGCCACATCTGGAACCAGTGGGCAGTTCGCACAGTCGGCGAAGATGGCAGCGGAGCATGTGACCTATCTAGTGTGGGATCTGTGACACAGTTAAAGTCTCCCCCCAGAAACACTGCCCATGTGAGCTGTGTGGCTAGTCGTTCCAAGAAGAGTGTGAGGAATCCTGACTGGTCAATGTTAGGGCCGTATATGCTGCCTAGAACTATGTCTCTCCCATCTAGCTTCCCAAGGGCCATGGTATAGCGACCAATGGGTCTATAATAGTTGCTGTATGTTGGTAGGGGATCCGGGTTTAATCCATATTAAGGTTCCCCTGGCATAGGCTGAGTAAGTAGTGCAGTATACTTGGCCTCTCCATCGTCTTTGGAGAGTGTGTCCCTCAACTGCGTCTAAATGTGTCTTCTGTAGTAGGGCAATATGGATTCCCCGCCTAGTGAGATGTGAAAATACTTTATGCTGTTTAGCTATGGAATGCAGCCATCTAACATTCCATGTTAGAACCTTCATGTTCAGGGTAGTGTCCATTGGGGGTGTTGTATAAGACATAGTGACACATGTGGGAGTCTGAGACCCATCTGAAGGGGGGCTCCACTTCGGGAGGCAGGGCTAAGCAACACAAAACATTTCTTATGGTAACCAAAAAACATGTATCCCAACTCCCCGTCCCCAGGGCAAGAGGTCTGTGAGGGGGTGTCTGCTACATTGTTATGCAGGTACCCCCAGCTCCCATCTCACCCCCATTATATGTCTATAATGTAGGATCAGCTCAGGTTGTCATCAGGAGTGTACCATTGCAGTTAGGATAAGGGCTAGACCTGACTGTTCTTTTCTTGCCTAGCAATGATTGGTGTTGGTGCTGAGAGAGCAGCTGTTGTCACCAACTGATTGTAGCTGGATTATTTGGTCGGTCCTTCGGATGAGTTAATCTGCAGTTCCTGTGGTAACCGCTGGTAGAACTATACTTGAGTGGGATGAGGTCAAAGAGTCATTGTCTGAATCTGTCCATTTGCCATTCACTCCTTTGTTCGAGGACATAGTGCTCAGCGACGAGCCACCCAACGAGGCGACCGCCGCTATCACCCGCTGCGGGTCCTCCTGCACTTCCTCCGCTGTAGGAGGGTCAATCCTGGCTGGCGATTTTCTCTGACGGGATCTGACGGGATCATGGTCTACGCTTGCTTTTCCAATGCCGTGAGTGGCCACTCGGGGCTGGGTTAGGCAGCAAATCCTGCCATGACCACACCTCCTGTGGTGAGTTGAAAAATTCCACTCCCGTCGGAGTCACCACTCAGAGTCCTGCTGGGAACTGAATGGAGTATGAGATCTTCAGTTCCCTGAGTTTCTCTTTTGCAGTGTTAAAAGCCACCTGCTGGCGTTGGACCTCCCTAGAGAAATCAGGGAATATTGACACTCTGCTATTATCCACTATCAGCTTCTCCTGCAGTCGAGCTTGCTGTAAAATATAGACCCAGCCTTTGAAGTAGAGTAGTCACGCTACCACCGACCTGGGTGGGGCACCCGGAGGTGGCGGTTGAGCAGGTACGTGATGGGCCCTCTCTAGTGCAAAAAAAGGGGAGAGCCCCACTGGGGCCACCACAGTCCTGAGCCAGTTCCCCAAATAGCTCACCATATCTGGGCCTTTAATTTTTTCAGGCAGACCTACCAGGCTAATGTTGTTGTGCCTTCCTCTGTTCTCCAGATCTTCCACTCTCCTTTCCAGTATTTTTACTCGATCTTCAAGTGATGTCAAGCGGTCATCTGCTAAGGCCAATGCAGATGTTGGCGTTGAGATTTCCCGTTCTGTCATGGAGACTCCGTCCACCAGACGGTGATTGTCATCCTGGAGTAGGCCCAGATCAATGTTCAAGGTATCGATTTTAACCTCTAATGCTGTTCATGAGGCCGCTATTGCCTTAAGGATGTCCTGCAACATGGTGGCGGGGGCCACTGTATTTTCCACGGGCGCCAGTGTCTGCTCTTCCTCATTCCTGGTCGATTTTATACATTGGGAGCTTCCTCCTTCTCCGTCTCCTTTTTTAAAGGCCTTTCACATGAAGAATTATGTTGTTGTTTGATTCTGTTTTCTATGTGGTCACTCCGGCAGGTGGCAGGATTATCTGCGTTGCCCCCCCAGTCAGGGGCAGTTCAGAGAGATTTGCCCTCAATGGTACTCCCTCTTGACTAGGGTGCTCTTCGGCATCTCAGAGGAGTCTAGCAACGTGATCAGTGCTTCTCCCTGACCTTATCCAGACCGCCCCACCAAGGCACTCCAATTAGAGCCCCTCCACCAAGCCACAGCGATCACTGTGTCCAAGGTCTTACGGTGACGATGCTGCTTCCGCGGGGCCCCACGGCGTTAATGTCCTCCCTCGAGATTCTTGGCTCCAGAGAGCATCGCCCCAGTGGTCTTCCCACCCCGGGTTCAGTAGAGCTCCCAAGGCCCTGGTACACTCAAGGGATCACGAGCATGCTACCCTACTCTGGCCTTGGTCTTTGTCGTGCTCCTACCATAAAAGCATCAATCCCAGAGCACCTCTAGTGTCTTCACAGCTTTGAACCCCTCGCCTCCACACTCATGCCTCCTCCGCCGGTTCTGTTTCTAGCCTCTGAGTAGGGCCCACCGCAGGACCCCAACGACTTCACCTCACTGCTACCGCAGCCCCAGCAGCTCTCATGCTGTTGTCCTCTCCTGCCTGTCTTTTCTGCCATCAGTGTTCTGCCCAGCGTCTTTCTCAGCTCCCGCAGCACACTCTTAGGCCGCGGGGACCGGCCGCACTGCTCTCACCTTCTGGTCCAGCTTGTATGGGGCTCCGGTCGTTTACCTAAGGCGCCGCTCGCCCTTCTCACCTCCCGAGCGGTGCCCAGTAGACCCCAGCCCTTGGCATGCGCACCGAGGTTAGGATGCCCCGGTCTCAGGGGCCTCTGTTCCGCTGGGCTCCAAGTACCTTTCAAACCCAGAGTGCCTGGTTTCAGCACAGCTCTCCCAGACTCCACCCAGTACCCCCCAGAAGCATGTCACAGCACCCGCGCTAGCAAGGCCTCACTGGGAGACGATGGGTGCCATCTTAGTGAGGCCTCAGTCTGTAGTCCTCCACAACTCTGGCAGTCTTCTCCTGCCCTCTGCCCCTGGCGATGCGCAGCCAGTCGGTTGCACCGGTGTCGCTGGCGTTCCTCCTGCTATTCCCATTCTTGATCTGCTGAAGGATGGGCTGCGGAGGATCTGATGAGACCTCAGGTCTTGGAGCTCTGGCTCCCTGCTGCCTATGCCATTTGCTGCTTGGCCACGCCCCCTCATTGTATTCTTTTTAACTTCCTTGTTTTCTATCCCTCACTCCATTTGACTTCTCGTTTATTATTCCTTTACCATTGTTAGTTTTTGCTTTCTCTCTGTCATGTGTTTGGCCCGTTAAGCAACCCCTGGCCTCCACCAAATCGTTGTAATTGTATACACTTTTATGCAGTGCTTATTAGCTTCTGCTTCAGTCCTGCGACCTGTTACTCACAAATCAAAGCCAATAATGGTCATAAACAACAAATTACTCATCAATTGCATACCTGATTAATCTGATTCAGTGGATGTATCACTGCTCCATCATAGCTGGCAATCTAATGGATGTCTCTGGGACTCCCAACTACTCTCTATTGAGTTTTTGTCTCATATTTTGCTATGGTCTGTGCTTCCTTTTGGTCTGTGATTCAAATATAAATGCTCTGATGAGCAGGCCTTTAGAAACCAATGAAAGCCATGGTTGTCATAAGTCAGTTACCAACTTTCTTGCCAATTTGTCAAGGAAACTAGCTTGCTGTGTGCAACTAGATAATGAATTGATAAGGCTACTGCCATTTCTGGGCCAGAGTGCAATACCTTTTCCCATTTGACTGACCAATCATAGTGAGATGGTGGCTATTGGAAACTGGGCTGTTAGTTGTGTGGCCACCACAAGTAATAGTTCTTCAATTGTCCTCAGTGGGAACCAAACACCCCATTGTAGCACTTGAATCTCACAGGGTAGCGAGGCGGAGCAGTCTAAGGCCTGCTCAAGGGAGGTGGTGTGGGCTAGGAATTGACAATCACTAGCACGCAATAATAACGCTCAATAAATGATTGTCCAGTCAGTACTTTTTCTTTACAAAATGAGAAGTACATTTATTAAACACACACTACTAAATACTACACAATAGTAAAATAAAGATTGGTTGATGGAACATGCCATAGCTGACATTGCGCAACCACTGGTGACCCCCTGGAGAGGTCACACAAACATATCAAGTGTGTTCAAACAGTCATGGTGTAATAAGGATATTACTTTGACATGAATCATTGTTGTAATTGCAATACTGATGGATCAATAAAACATATGCAATCATCATATAAACCCAATAAAAATATTCATCAGAAATAAACTTTGTGTTTGTGCATTCTTTCATGCACTTGACATTAGATTGTAATGGTCAGAACAACATTGTAATTAAACCCTATAGTCAGGCCCTATACGTCATAACCACATAAAAACAATGTGGAGAAAAAAACATTGCAGTGTAACTATATATTCAGACCCTGGACGGCATAACCACATGAAATATCATTACAATGTAGTCACATTGAATGGCATTATAGTGTTACCATATAATCAACCCCTAGAGTGCACAGTGCATTCATTTTTAGGCCTTCCAGGCTTTTTTAAATTGATAATTTACACAAAGGCTCCGGAAAAAAATTGCCCTAAGATGAAAAGCAAAATCTCTAGCAATGAGCTTAGCAATGTCTTGAAAAGTGGGAGAGGTGATGATTTTGGAACCACCCCAATTTAGGATGGAAAGGGAGAAAGAGGGCATTATGGGGCGAGTTTCCCTCAGTGCTCCTAGAGAACCCCTCAGAGTTTTTTTTCAGAGTTTTTTATTTAGAAGGCAGCCTCACATTGCATTTTTAATGTTTTTTCATGGTGGTTCCACACGGGCACACCAGAGATGATCACTGTTAGAGGGAAGCTCGGGGAGCCTACCCTCGCCTGTCCTCGCCAGCTCCCCATGCGGCAGCACATCCACATGTTGCCACAGGAGCCAGGAGGACTTCTGTGTGTCTGCCTGCTCCAGTGGGCATATGGGTGATGTTGGGGCTGCTCCTCGGGGCCCAGGGGTGGGGTTCTGGTCCCCTCCTGCCTCCTCCCATGGAAACGCAACGGTGCTTCCCCACTACTACGTGTACACAGGGGTCATGGATGGGGTCCTGGCCACTTCAAGGAGAGTACGCCCAGGGGATGGGCAAGTTAGGAACACGGGGAGGGGGCCCATAGCATGCCCTCTCCCCCACCAAAATAGATTTGGTTTCCTGCATCATACTCCAGGCCCTGGCCCACCCTGGGGGGATTTTACCAGACCTGTGGTGGAGCCCCATGCGTTCCTTGGCAAAGAATGTCAAACTTTAAAATGCCATAACTCTGACCCAGTTGGGTCGATTTGGACAATCCTGGGCTCATATTAATCCTGGCAGGGGCAGTTGCTACAACCTTTCTCTCCTCCAAAGTAGTGCAGTCCTTCAGAAGCTGGTCCTCTTGGCTCCTTTCACCAGTTCTTATTTATGGCTTTGTTGGTGGGTGCAGAAACGTCCAGTGATTCCTCCAACTGGTCCTCAGGGGGAGCAAGGGGACCAGCTTCACTGACCCTTGGAGAGGTCCGCTGGTCCTGGGGTCAACTGGACAGAGTCCTGGGTCCTGTGTGGGGGCTCCGTCTTCCAGGTCTCCATGGCAATCCTAGGACCTGGCAGAAAAGCAGGTAGAACGATTGCAGGCAAGAGAGAAGAGCCTTCCCCTTCTGCAAAAGTTTATAAAGGGGAGAGGAAGGTTCCAGAAGACAGGCAGCCCTAACCAATCCTGGGGTACCACATCACCTCTCCACTCCTGTCCCAACTCTCCTGCACAGCATGTTGGAACAATCCAAAATGACATCATCAAAGAGCCACTGGTCTCATCAGCTTTTGATGTCACAGCTCCATCTCTCACTGACATCACTGCCAGGGACCTGCACACTGGAATTTCAAAGGCGGTCCCCCGGTGGTTTGGCTCAAGTTATCTGAGCACTCTCCTTTGTTCAGGTGGCTTGGGCAGGCCCATCCCCGGTGCAGTGTGACAGCAGGGTGATCCATACAGAGCATTCTGCCCCACCCCTTTTTCCTCCTCAGGAGCAAGGAGAAGTAGTGCTAATTGCTTATTTTGTGTGTGGGTGTTTGTTCCTGCTGCTGAAGAAAATGTAATTACTTGACACAGCAGGTTGACAAGAGGCCTGGGCTCTGATCCTGAGCTGAGTTAGGAACATATGAAAACTATAAATAAAATGTACAGTGATCATTTTGGAAGTGGTAAATGTGATTTTCTTACATAGGTTACATTCTAACTCAAGGAGTCAATGGTCTCTCTAGGCCAAGGAGAAGGGAAACTACACTCTAAGGCAGTTCCCTCCCTATGAGTATAATGGGGAGTACCTATAGTTCGAAGAGTAAAGCACACTGATTTTCCCTAATAGTATACACTACCCTCATGAGGTGAAGAAGAGCCAGAAGGAAGGTTGCTTACCAGTCGCGCAGCTGTGTTCTACACCACCTATAGTTTGGACATCAGTGAAACATGTATGATGTTTATATATGTTGCAGAACAGTCAAGAACCAGTCAATGTTTCCACAGCTCTCAACATGTGTAATGTCCACTATGCACTAACAACTTACAACGCAAGTTAAAACAAAACAGCCAACTCCTGCAGGCAATCCCAAGGCAAGAATAGGACCAGCCTCTCCCAAGGCAAGATGAACCAATACCGGCGTGATGCCGAGGCACACAACCTTACCATCTCAGTCCCCCCTTCCCACGTCAATGTAGGGTGTATATTAGGTAGACTGATATCTCTTAACTGGGTCCCCTTTCTCTACTGACTGCCCGTCTCAAAGGAGTGATCATCCTATGTCAATCCTATGTCATCAGCCAGGTGGTGCAGCATGTCTGCCCAGTCCATGAGGTCTCCCTCAACCTTCTCATCTGTCTGTATCGTTTAAGGTGAAGCTTCTCTGCTACTGCCCAATCCAGCGTGTCCTGAAGCCATCTGTCTGCTGAAAACCCAGTGTTGGGAACCCGACATATTGCAATACAACCCTTTGAAAGCAGAAGGACAAGTTTTGCAAACGTGTATTGTAGTGCTTTCTCTTTAGGTATGGGTATCGTTTCCAACAAACAATGACAGATCGACAGTTGAATGACCACTCCTGTCACTCGTCTCAGTCTCCCAGCCACTTCCTCCCAAATTTCCAATAACATCCTACAAATCCAAGTCATGTGTAGGAATGTGGTGCCTTGTTCATTATATTTAGGACACAACAATGACCTATTTTGGTACATTTTATATAATCTGACAGGTGTCATGTATGTCTGCTGTAGGAAGTGGAAATGCATAAGTTTAAATCTGGCATTGCTAGTGACTTCTTACATTTGGGTGCAAGCCTGTGTCCAATCTACATCGGACAGGAGGTTTTGCAAATCCGGGTTCCATACCTGTCATTATTTAATCTAGTGGTTCCCAACCTGTGGTCCGGGGACCCCTGGGAGAACGTGAAGTCTCCTCAAGGGGTCCGTGACTGTTTAGAAAATTAAATAATATTAACAGATTAGGTTCCCAGCTTTCAATAATGACTCAATGGGGGTCCCTGGATCCAATAAAAATTAAGTGGGGGTCCCCGGGCTCCAGTAATCATAAAGTGGGGGTCCACAGAAGTCAAAAGGTTAGGAACCACTGCTTCAATCAATGATGACGGCCGATCTGCCACCAGTGCCTGGTATTTCCTGGCAATCAGTCATTTTCCCGGCACCTCCCTCCAGTAAAACCTTGAATATCTGGGACACCAGCAATACACTTGAGAATTCTTTCCAAATCTCATTAGTTGTGCATGCGAGCTTCGCAAAATGCAAACTTTGAAGGTCATGACTTTTTCTGCTGGGTGAAGGTCCCCCAAGAGGAGACATATCCTTGCTGTCCATTCGTTCAGTGTCATGATGTCAATGATTTGGCTGAAACCAATCCAAGGGTAGGTACCTATTGAATGGTGGATGCTTTCACAGTATTGTTTTGTCCCACACCATCACAACTTGTGTGACCACTGCTGGCACCCCACCCGCCCACAGTCTGTCTTCATCCTTGCATTAGGCAGATGGGCAGCATTCTCATCTCTACTGCGCCCCCAGGAGTATGGTCCCCTATTTGGGTACAGACTCACACCACTTTACTGTATGTTGCAGCTGTGATGCCATGTATTAAAGCTCAAGTACTGGGAGACCCACTGCACCATCCTCTCTATGCAGTTTCATTTCTTCCAGTCGGATCTCATTCTTACCCTCTGCCCAGACTAAGAACATTAGAAGGGTGTCTAAGGCTCGGAAGATTGATTGTGGTATTGGGTACAGTGTGTTTTGGAATGCATAGAGACACCTGGGCAGCAAAACCATTTTGGCAAGGGCCGCTTTTCCCAAAAGCGACAGAGGAGTGGAGTCGCCTCATTTTCCTTTCCATGCTTAACTGAGGTATTTTGGGCAGCCGTATCTGCCACCTGACCCCTAGGCATCTGAATGTGCCACATTCCCACGGGATCCTCACCTTGGGTATGTCAGCATCGGAGTACCAGCCAGGGCCGCACAGGGATAAAGACACAGAGCCTGATTTCGATGTTGGTGGATGTAATACTCTGTCACAAACGTGACGGATATCTCGACTGCCGTATTACGATCTCCATAGGATATCATAGGATCGCAATATGGTGGACAAAACATCCGTCACATTTGTGACGGCGTATTCCCCTTCGCCACCATCTAAATCAGGCCCACAGTCTTTTGTTTGTTTACTCAGAGCCCTGATATCCCTTTGAAAATGGCCAGTCCCTGGAAAAGAACCAGGATTGACTCCTCCATTAAGTATACCATAGTGTCATCTGGGTACATAGAGACAACATGAATTGTGTATCCCACCTGCATGCCCAAGGTCACAGTGTCTGTCATTGCCTTTTGGCTAAGGGCTCCATTGCCAGGGCAAAAAGCAGCAGGTATAATGGGCATCCCTGTTAAGTATCACGTTGTATGCACCACACTGGAGAGAGCCGACTCCCAGTGCAGAGTCTCACCGTCGGGCCAGTATAAAGGATCCGTATCCATTTTAAGAAATTCGGGCCAAAGCCCATCCAAGTCAAGACCTTGAACATGTATTCCAAGCTGGGAGAATCACATTCATTCTCAATGTCTAGAACAACTAGGGCTCCTCCCTATTGAGCGTTATGCAGGGAGGTCAAGAAGTAACTGAGATTCCACACGTTCATCATGCTGTTCCGCCTTGGGACAAACTCCCCCATTGATCCTCTTGGACAAGTGCTCCCATCCTGGGCAACAGACTGTTGGCGATCACCTGAGAGAGGGCTTTTGTGCCTCAATGGTGCATGGAGAGATGCTTGTATGAGGCCATTTCTGTAGGATCCTTATTCAGCTTGGGGACCATAACAATTATGGCTTCTTGTATGGTTGCAGGGAGACTGCCACTATGAAAAGCTTCCAGATATATCTCCAGGAGTCTGTGAGGATGTCAGCATGATTCTGATAGAACTCAGAAGGATAGTCATCTCCCCCAGGTATCTTCCCTGTGGCCAGGCCATTGATAGCAGCCAAAACCTCTTCTTTTGTGAGCTTGTTTTCCAATCCTACCCTAACCACTTCTGATAGTTTGGGTATGGGGAGGTGGGTCATAAAATCCATGCTCCGTCTGTGGCCATTTCCAGTTATGGCTGTGGAATTAGCTTTTATGGAGAATGTCATGCATTGCAGGTGGAGGAGAATCACTTTTGCAGGCGTCTTCTCTCGCTTTCTTTTTCACCCCCACATATTTTTGCCACAAAGAATTGGCTCTGGCATATCTTGAGGACACCATTAAGCTGGGTCCTCTTATGTCCTAGCTATCTATATGGAACAATCCTTAAGCTTCTTTTAGTCATAATATATTTAATGATTGTATTCAGTGTGTCCAGGGTGTGGACATCCCCTAGCTCAATTATGTCAAACAGAAGCTCATGACCTTGGATAAATCATCCATGTTTGATAATCCTTCATCAATATGTCAGGCCAATTAAGCTGCCATGAAGCGTCTATTTCTGGAAAGATGCTGTGGTAAAAGGGATCATCTTGAATCAAGCAAACTGTTAGTGAGGAATTATCTTTCCCTTAAAATCAACCCCAGCCCTAAACCTTATCTTCTGTATGTATCTAACAACTGGAAAAGAGCCTTACTGTCTACATTTAGAGCTGGCACTATATGTTATGGGTTACTATGTGAGTGTGTATGAGAGAAGTATGTTTTTGGGAATGTGTCTTCCCAATCTCTATTGCACTTTGTGGTACTTTGCAAATTGTATAAACCTTTTAGAGTTCACTATTTATTACCTTTTTTTACTGCTCTACAGTTTTTATACTTGTTACCCAGCACTGATGCATGTTTTAGAAAGAGTAGTTTTGTTAATCAAGGAGTACATCAAGTAGTATAACTGGCCCCTTCATTTCTTTTTAGTTTGCACTCTTCCTCATCAGCCAGGCGTGTCTCATGTAACATGCTAACATGAGTGCCATGCATGTGAAGATATATCTGCATGATGGTTCGACCTGGCATCCTTCATGTGGTTTCCCCTGATTTTTTGCTCTCTGAACTCCTATTTTCCTGAACTCATTTTTGCTGGCTTTAGGATTCTGGGCACTGTACCATTGCTGACCAGTACTAAAGTGCAGGTGCTCTGTACTCCAAACATGGTAACATTGGCGTATCCACAATTAGCATAAATGATTTACTTGTAAGTCCCCAATAAAGTGCACTACATGTGCCCATGGCCTGTAAATTAATTGATACTAGTGAGCATGCAGCACTAATTGTCCCATACCCTCAGTAGCCCTTTAAGCATGCCTCAGGCCTGCCACTGCAGAACCTGAATGGGCACTTTTAAACTGCCATTTCAAACTGGCCAGTGTACCCACTTGCAGGCCCAAACCTCCCTTTTTTATAGGCAAGTCACCCCTATTGTAGGCCATAGTTAACTCCAAGGGCAGGGTTCCTTTAGGTATAACATGTCCTGGTAGTGAAAAACTATCAAATTCATTGTTTACTACTGCAATGCCTATATCTCCCATAGTTTAACATTAGGATTGCCTTAAAACATCTTTTAGTGACATTTCTAATTGGCACAAGATAGCAATGCGGAGTGTGGTATCTCTGGGCTCACAGTCTAAAATCACAACTAATGGTGAAGTCAGATTTTAGATTGTAAGTTTGAAAGGGGCACTTTTAGAAAGTTGCCATTTTCTTACTTTAAGCATTCTGTGACTCTGCCTGTCTCTGAATACACATCTGGGGTAGATGACAGCTGCGATTTGTGCATTCCCTCTTGAAAGTCACACACAAAGGGAGCTGGTGTGTGGCATTTGCATCCTGATGGCCCATCACCATGCTGATGGGCCTTCCTGGTCTAGAAGGGAGGGAGGAGCTGACACTTACACCTGAGTAGGGCTGTGCCTCTCTCCACACAAAGGGCTGCATACTCCCCTGTAGAGTGTCTTAGCCAGGGAGGGAAGGGCAGGGACTTTGTGCACTTCAAAGCCTTCCCTTTGAAGTCACTCCCACTTCAAAGGCTCAACTGGGAATAAGTACTGGACCCCCAACCCCCACCAAGTCAAAATTCTACTCGAACCAAGGACATTCTGCCAGGAGGAAGATTGCTGAGTTGGCCTGCTGCCTACTGCCTGCTGTGCTATAGGAGCGATTGCCACTTTGCTAACTGCTTTGCTGTGTTGGTCTGCTGCCTGCTGGTTCTTTCTTGGGAGTGAGAAGGACTGGACCTGCTCTCTACATCCTTGAACCCAAATATTCCTAGGGCTTCTTGGCTTGTCCCGTCCTTGAAGTCTTGGGCCTTCAAAGACATCCTGCAAATTTGTTTCAGTGGTTGGACTCTGCCAACTGCGAGTCCTCCCTTGCCTGAGGTGCCACATTACTACTGAGCCCCAGACGGGGTTTCTGAAGCAGTTTTTCCACAAGAAACAATGCATAGAGGCAGTTGCACTGCTTGGAAATGACGCAGTGCCGATTCGAGGACTATGGAGGACCAGACTGCGAGGTTCGGCGACAACGCAGTGCAGATCCGAGGACACCCTTGGCTTGACTATGATGCATTGCACACATCTCAATGGAGTTCAACACCAATGCGGGACTCGACTGTGAGGCTTGACAACGACGCATCTACTAGATTGCGCAGGTCAGAACTGACTCATTGAATCTTCGACCCCTACACTTGCTCCATCCATGGCACTGTTTTCAGAGGAACCTGCGTGGGCTTTGTAGCCGGCCTGCCCACCATTGCGGTCATCTTGAACTTTGGATTTACACTAGTCTAGCATGACATTTTAGCGCTACTGACTTCTAAGCACTATTATTGTAATTAATCTTTCAAAACTCATATCTCAACTTCTACTTATTGGATGTTTGCTGTTTTGGTCTCATTTTACTCAAATACATATTTTATATCTTCCTAAACTGGTGGAAATTATTTTTGTGGTGTTTTTACTGTGTTACTTTAATTTAAGGTTCTCACAAATACTTTACACATTGCCTCTAAAGTTACGCCTGACTGCTCCGTTCCAAGCTACCAAAGAGTGAGCATAGGTTAAGTTAGGTTGTGTATCTGTTTTACCCTGACAAGTATAGTGGTCCCTATATGGATGGGGTGCATACCTCTGCCAACTAGAGTCCCAGTTTTTAATGTACCATGTAATGCTTTGTGTAGACATTAAGGTCTCTGACATTCCAGGTCGCTATACATAGTTCATCCATACTGTCATTAGCCACTGTCTTCATGTGGCATGGTTGTTCCCATCCTCCACCGTCACCCTGAGTAGACGAGAGTGGGTCCATTTGGTACGGACATGGTATTGTAGCCTCCCATTGCAGTCCCCCCCACTGTTCATGTTTCTGTTTTCTATCCCATGGCCCCCCGGGTAAACACCATTTAAACTCAAGAACTGGTGCTTCCCCATGTTACCCCCAAACACAGAGATATTAACTAAAGAGCAGCCCATCAGTAGCCACAGGCCTAACTACCAAACACTCCAGCTGTAGGTGGTCACCAGACATCCGCATCCAGCCTTCAAGCACCTGTCAATCATAGAGGCCATGCTCAACCCACATCCCTACCAACTCTGTCTAAGACTCGTGGGACTCCCATAGCCCAGGCCACCACATATGCCACAATGTACCGCATCCAGGAGCTACCCTGCTTGTCAGCATCTCATATTTGTGCTCACCCACCATTGTGAAAACACTGCATTGGTTCCCCTGTATTTCCCCCAAGGTACTGTCAGCAGCCCAAGGAGGGGTTGCACTATATCATCATAGATCTAATGCAAACAGTAGTATTAAGTGCGCAGGTGTTTCAAATCGGGCCACTGACTGCTTGTATTGCAGTGTGGATGAGGCATCAAATTGCCTGCCCTCATGCAGGTCAGTTCATCAGGATAGCCAAATCCTCTCCCTCAGTGCGCTCACTGCCAGCCGTTACGCCCAGCTCATGGTTCAGTATGGTCGGGAGTGCCAGCGAACCTTCAGTTTGCACCTCCACTTGGGCAGCATGCACCATCTGTGCCTCTCCTCCAGCCCAGTTGACCTGTTTCTGCTCTTGGATCCCTGCAAATCACTGCCACCACTCAGATCAAGCCAGCTTCATACCTCCCTCCTCCAGTGAGTATGGCCTTAATGCACCACACACACAGTTTCCCTGGGAATAGTAAGATTTAGCAGATGTTTAGCTGTCACAGTTTCTGCTTTACTGCCAGGAAAGATTTCTGCTCCATTTTCACTCTCCGTGTGTAATCAGGGAGAATACGGATTGTTCAACCTTCAAACTGGATATTGTCCTGTGTCCGGGCCCATTTCAGGGTAGTGTTTCTTTTGTGATAACTTAGAATCCGAGCAATCATTGCCCTAGGCTGTCTACCTGGAGCGGTTCGGGGGCCAGGGTGTGGTGGGTTCTCTCTATGAAAAATAGCGGGAAGAGTTCAACTGACCAGATCAGGGCCCTGAGCCAACTTTCCAGGAACTGCTCTGGCACCATCCCAACACACCCTCTGGAAAGTCCCATAAATTGGAGGTTGCATCTCCATCCCCTTCCTTCTGCATCCTCCATGCAAGCACCCATGTATGCAGCTTTGTCTGTGAGGGTGCAGACGGTCATCCTTAATTCCTCCAGTTCTATAGTGATCACTACCACAGTAGGCTCAGTCTTTAGAGAGCGCTTGTTCACCTTGCATAGGTTAACCCTCAAGAGGTTAACACCAATGAATACTACATCCATTTTTTGTTCCAAGGTGTGTTGTAATTGTGCAGTGGCTATCAGTATCTGGGTGCTAGAAGCATTGTTTTGCACTTGGGATTGCATCACATCCTCATCCCAGTCCAGAAGTGTGGAGGCTTCTCCAGGCTCCATGTTCCTGTCCATTTTGGTCTGTGGCTCTGTGTGAAGCTCTGTTGCGACCTATCACAGTGCCAGAAGCATGCTGTAGTTTTAGCAATGGGACACCTCCAAGTGACACCTACATCCGAGCAACAGCTGCACAGAAGGGCAAAGGGATCTTACCTCTCTGAAGGATCCCACCGTGTGGGAAACTGGCCCCTGTTGCAGTACCCCCCCCACACACACTTTTTGTCTGGTTTCTGAATGCAACTTAGATTGCAGTGCACTGGAATCCTGCTAACCAGGTCCATAGTGCTAGGATTCTTTACTTAAATATTCAAAGAGATTGTCACAATTGGCAATACCTTTAGCTGCCACTATGAGTCCATAGTAAATGGCAATTTGGTACCCACCAGAGCCTGGGATACTAAAGGAAGGCTCCAGAGGGCAGCCGCACAGATTGTGCCATCCTTGGGACCATGCATCCAAGTGCACCCAGCACTGCCATTGCAGGCTGGGTGTCCTAGTGTAATCCTAAAGTGCAAAACTGACACAGGACACAGCCTGTGTGCCCTTCCCTCTACACACTGCATGAAATATAGGTAAGTCACCCTCCTGACAGGCCTTCTAGCCATAAGGCAGGGTTCACTATACTGCATGTGTGGGCATAGATGCATAAACAATATGTTCCTACTGTGCCCTTGCCAAACCTGGGGCATAGTAAGTGAACAGAGCAGCTATTTTACATGCATGTGCTGGACACTGGTCAGTATGAGTTTCACAGCTACATGATGGCCACTCTGCACCATAGGTTGTTTGGTATCAAACAACTCAGAATGATAAATTCAAATTGGTACCAGTATTGGATTTATTGCAAAGTGTACCCAGGGGCCACCTTGGGGTGTCCCCTGCACAAGTTAACTGCCCTGGAATGGTTGCTGGCTCGTCACAACTAGCCTGCCACCACCAGGCAAGATCCTGGAACCCTGGGGTGAAGTCAGTGCTCTCTGGGTCCAGAAAACAAAGCCCTTCCTAGGCAGAGGTGTTATGCCTCCTTCCCCAGGAATGTGCACAGCCCTGCCTATGAGCTTAAAATGGCTTATTTCCCTTAAAACTTGACCCCAGCCCTGCTGCTAGCAGCAGATGGCCACCCCTTTGCAAACCCCCAATTTTGGTGGGCGCAACGGTGGGAAAATAAAATGCAGGACAGGAAGAGTGGCCACCCCCAGCTTGCATCACCCCTAAGATGCAAGTGTGCATTAAACATTCTCAATCAATCAAGTTACAACCAAAAGGTAATACCGGAGTTACTTTAAAATTCCATCACAGTGACTATTCCGCAAAGAAAACAGCAAAGAAATGTAAATATATTTCACAGAATAATTTTTAAAAATTGTATGGTCAGATCCTCAGACCTGAGATTTAAACACGTTTCCAATGAAGTACAGTACTGTAGCAGGTTTTGCATGTATATTTCAACAGGTGCTTGGGAGGAGCTACTACTTATGGCAGGAAGGAGAATATCTGTCATGCTTAATCGGGGGTGGGGATGATAACGGATACAAAAAAGGGTGGCAGAAGGTTTTGCTCTTTTAAATTATTTGGGGGCCTGGACCTGGGTTGTGTGGATGTATAAGTCATCAGATAGTTTATTTTGCTATATATGGGTGCATGATGGCACAGCTCACAATTCTCTGTACACAACAGAGGGGCAGATCAGGCAGCAGGCAAAAACATACGGAGTCACATGCAACATACAATCGTAGATGAACAACTCTCAACAAAACTTATTTTGACGCAAATCTTTGGTGAAATATAGGAGTGCTGCACACACATAGACATTTACACATGCATCTTTGTTAGAGAATGCCTATGGCGGAATTATGTAATTTTATACAAGGTTACCATTGAAGGATTCTGGTGACATAACTATCTACACAGAATGGTCTGTAAACATTACTAGAATTTCCAGATTCAAACACTGGAGCATTATGTATTTTTTACATTTTGGAGGAGCTAGTATGACAGTGTTTTTTTTTACAAACAGAGATGTTTTTTTTTAGAATAGTAAGTGAACTACTGGTCATATTGTTTTATTGTCAGTATACAAAAATGAGAAAATGACAACACATGCCATGAAGATTGAAGAATTTTTTGAAAAAACATCATTTGATTAAAACACAATGGCCCTCATTACGACCTTGGCCGCCAATGCAACCGCACCCCCGCCGGGGCCATTTGGAGATCGCGGCTGGGCCGGCGGGCGGAAACCTAGTTTCCGCCCGCCGGCCCAGCGGGGATCTCGACCGCAACACAGGAGCCGGCTCCAAATGGAGCCGGCGGTGTTGCGGCCATGCGACGGGTGCAGTTGCGGCCATGCGACGGGTGCAATTGCACCCGTCGCGCTTTTCACTGTCTGCTCTGCAGACAGTGAAAAGCTGCACGGGGCCCTGTCAGTGGCATGGGCAGTGCAGGGGCCCCCAGGGGCCCCGCGACTCCCCGTACCGCCAGCCTTTTCCTGGTGGATCAACCGCCAGGAAAAGGCTGGCGGTAGGGGGACTCGTAATCCCTGGCGGATTACTACCGCCGGGGCCATTGTGGCGAGAAACCGCCGGCCCCGGCGGTGCGTAATGACCTGGGAAGCACCGCCAGCCTGTTGGCGGTGCTTCCGTCATTACAGCCCTGGTGGTCTTGTACTGCCAGGGTTGTAACGACCCCCAATGTGTCTGTACAATGGAGAATTGAGATGCTGTTCTCTGCAAGGTGCAGCTGACAATGAGCGCTGCTTGGAAATATAATTTTCAGGTTTTACTTACCTTTTGTGGGCAGAAAGTTGATTAAACAATGGATGATTCTGAATCTCTGTAGGCTGGCTAGGGTCTATTGTTATGATGACAAAACCCCTATTTCCCAGAGGCCGCAGAAATATCTTCTATTTTTCACAGGAACCAGTGAAATGTTTACCACGTATAAAGGGTCACTCTGAAATGCATCTTACATTTGGGTGTTTTTATGACACACAGTGAAGTGGAATAAACAACATTTCGAAATGGGAATATTTCATGGTTCCCTGTCAAACACAGATTTTAGCATCATAGTGACAGTTCCCAGATCACCCTGCGGAGATTTGCAATCGTATGGGCCACTGGGATCATGTGGCATGAAGGACAACATTATGCAGCAAGGATTTAATTATAAACAAAGTTGAGTAATGTTTTTTTATTAAGAGGCCAGAAAATGCAAATAATGCAGCAAATTCTCAAGCAGCATTATTTCATACCCTTTAACTAGAAAAACACTAAGCAGCAAATGATGTGGTGATTGCAATAAAATCTAACTTATGTGGGAAACCTTCACCCACACAATTGCACACCTTTTCAGGCCTTTACCAACCTGCATTTTTTAAATAAACAGTTTATTCATGAAAGGTAAACCTAAATATTCTAATTTGATTTAGTGGGCAATGTTAACTCCAATTAAAAAAAAGCTTTTCCAAGATTACTACCCAAAATAAGCATGTAATATATAAAATACAGAATGAGTAACATGTATAATATGGTCCTGTGTTGCAGTCTCAGGGTCCTGGTGACAATTCGTTTTGTTTCTATTTTTTCTAATTGTTTTCACTGCTACATAACTGGTAACATCAAGAACATTGTCAACAGCATTTCCACAGTACTTGTCATCCTTACAAACATCTTCTGTGCCGCAAGTAGAACCCTCCAAAATCAAGGCAAATATATTAACAACTCTTTCACAAATGTCACAGAACGACCAATTGACTCCTCCACACTTCACTTTCACCATTGCGAGTGCTCAGTCATTCTTCTACCCCACCAAATCTGGTGACATTCATAAACCACCCAGCATTTGTCCTTGTGGTTTTTGATATCACCAGAACCCCTCCATAGCAATACTGGAACATATTACATGGTTACCTTTTATATATTCTCTCTCTTTCTTTCATTTCTGTGCTCCTGTGGTACCCAAAGGGACTCCCACAGGGGCCAAACATTTGTTATAAAATCATGCCACAGGTACCAAAGTGCTCCCACAGGACCAAGTGCAGTCCTCCTGTCAAGTACTGCAGTACTCCTGTGGCAGCCAATGGTCAAGCATCAACCACATGCTACTGCAGTATCATGCAAGTTTCTTCGTTGAAGCTTGCATGGTACTTCAGTACTACTTGGTGAAGTTTGAGCCATAGGTACCCAGGAGTACCATGATACCTTCAAAAGAATGTAACAAATTAATACAAAAAACAAAATATGGGTTGAGTATGGGGACTGGCATCCACAGGGTGTTGGCAGCCTGTGGTGAGGTTGGGTGCTGGGGCTGGCCAGGGGCTGGGCCTTGCAGCCAAACCCATGCTGCACAGCCAAGGCTGTTCACAGGCAGTTCGCCTACAGCCAAGCCCCTGCTACACATGGCCACGCGGAGCAGTGGATTGGCCACCTATTGCATCTACATAGTAAAATACACTACACAAATTCCCTAGATGGGCACAATGGTATACAAACTTAGAGTCATGCTCACAGCACTACTGTGAGATAAATCACCTCTGAGTAAGTCACTGCTACATTCTAAATATTTTAACAATCTGCAATGTCTCAAACTTTTCAGAAAAGTTCTGGAACTATGCAGTAAACATCCATACCATATAAACTTTCTCAGTGCATAGAATTGTCGTATAGCACCATATTTCAACTATTTTACCTGGGTACTTGATCAGATATCCACTGGTGTATAATCTATTGTCAGCAGATGTGTTGATTTATCTCACAGATTTTTCCATACCGGTTTTGGCTTTAATCCACAACCTGTTACCAAACATACCTCTGCAACCTGCATCAGTTTCTGGTCTGCCTTTACCTTGCTTAACATTACTACAAACTTTAGTGATATGTAAAAGGTGCACCATATACATTTCAACATGCACAACCACATTTTTCTCTAGGGCATTTGCTAGTTCCATGATATGTACCCAGACATGCACACTCAGTAATTGTATGCTGTATTTAAGTATGGTGTTATCAGAGATGTCATCAGTAAAGTCATCAGTGATGTCATTTGATATGTCATCAGTAATTTTATCAATTATGTAATTTAACATGACATGAGTAATGTAGTATGTGAAGAGATATGCAGGGCAGGGGCACAGGTTGTAATTAGCTCAATAAACTATAACTAGTGAGTTTTACTGTTTTTGTTTAGTTTAACACCTAACTATAACGTCACTTCAATCTCTTGTTTTGTTTAGTATGAGGAAAGAACGTATTACCATACATAACGATAATGTAATTTTACCCTTTGTTTTTTGTTCAGTGAATACATGCATATTTTTAAGGAGTTGTGATAAAATGGAAGCTTAGCCATAAGATATTTATTTCTCTGTGGCATGGAATAAACCATGCACTCCAAGAATTAGAGTCTACAAATTCTTATTGCAATAGAAATTGCACTGGAATAAGTCAAAAGTGCTGCTGTATCACCAGAAACAATGACAAGAGTTCGCAGAGGTTCCAGGACTACCCAGTTGAAAGTTGCTACTGGGTAGGTATAGTAAGGACCAAGCTTTCATAGGCAAAGCATGTTTTGGTTTGCTAATAACGTTGACCCTGTTTCACAACTCTTCACAAAATTTTCCAAAAATCATCTCATCTACCTCAGCTCATTCCTGGAAAACTTTGGGCTGATTTGGCAAGCTGGGGCCAAGAAAAAGGGGGTGGGGGAGTTTCAAAACGTATTATTCACATTCAATTTTCCATAGGAAATTTAAACATAGCTACAGCCCAAAAGGCTGGATGGATTCACACCAAATTTGGCAGAAAGCTAGATTTTAGACCAGAAATAATGCCTTTTGGGATTAGTTTGGTAGGATTTGAAACATTAGGACTCATAAACTTTGTTATGCTACGGAGGATCTAAGGAGCATAACAATTACAAAAATAAGATCTGTTTAGCTGCCACCACATCAAAGAATGATGTGCTAGCAGCCATCTTAGGATTCAGGACCTGAAAAAAATGTAAAAACAGATAAAAGAAGACAGTGTAGGAATACCCTATCCCCTTAGGCCAGGTGGGATGGGTCCTGGAGGGACTTTCCAGGGCCAAAAATACATATTTTTTTATAAAAACATTTTGCCACAAATTTGCAGAGGATCTGCAAATCTCTGGCAAAATTTAAGAAAAAAACCTAAGGTGGGCCAAGGCCTGGGGCGGAGAAAAGGATTCTATGGGGAGGAGGAGCATGCAACCCCCATTTCAAGTCTCTTTCATACCAAGACTGCATTCTTCATTGCCAAATCAATTAAGAAGAGCGAGGGACATGCAGCACCCTACCTGAGTCCCTTCAGGTCCGGGGGGACCCCATCCCCCTGTGTCAAATGAAATATAAAGGGTAGGGGCTGTAAATTTCTCCCAAGCAGGGAACAGAACTTTGCTCCTGCCCAGAAGGAGTAGTTGAAAAAGGCTGCTTCTGCCTGGCAGTTACAAAGGACAAGTGGTGGCTCCCTCCAGTGCCCACTATTTTTCTGGTCAGGGAGACAGATGACCCTGGGGGGTGTTGGGACTCAGGGTGGACCAGGGCCTGCGGGTGGTTGAAAAAAATTATGAGGGAGGAGAACATGTGGCTCCCCTCTTCGAGCCTTCTTCATGCCACAGGGACCCCATACCCTGGGTTTGCTTACATTGATATGTCTAAGGGACACATAGCCCCAACCCCATTTCCCCAAGCAGCTTTATTTTAACCCCTTGTACACCATGGATGTAATGGTTACGTCTGTGGCTGCGCCTCTCAGACGCCACGGACGTAACCATTACGTACATGTACCGGCCCTCGGGGGAAGTGCCAGCACTCCCCCCGATGGCCGCCCCACACCCCCCTAGGTCAGGGTTGGAAGGGGAATCGCTTCCCCTTCCGCCACCAAAGCCGCCCAACCCCCGATGACATCAGCGCGCACATCATCAAACGGTGCAAAGATGCGCTGGAAGCCATTTGCTTCCAGTGCGTCCAGAGGAAAGGAGGTGAGTTTTATGTCCGGGCGAGGGTATTCCTGTAAAAGAGGCATCGGAGGAAAGGAAAGGGTTTTCCTTTCACTCGATGTCGCTTTTAGCATTCCTGCTGCCCTATCGTGATGCGATCGGGCAGCAGGAATGCCCATTAGACACCAGGGAATTAGTGTGTGTGTGTTTGCAGTGTGGGGGAGTGACCCTTTGGGCAAGGGTTGCTCCCCTTGGGGGGGCATTATATTTATCGCAATTTAGGCCATTTATTTATAGGCCGATCTGCCCCCAAGGGGGATAGAAAGCCTCTAGAACCAGGGATTGTTTTGTGGCTGATTTTTTTGTGTTGAGCAGCGGCCCCTTGGGCAAGGGTCGCCCCCAAGGGGCAATAAGCACTATTGGGCAGTTCTGCCCCCCTTGGGGGAAGATCGTCCTATTTTTTTAGGCCCATCTGCCCCCAAGTGTGGCAAAATCCACTTAGCGCCAGGGATCATGTGTGTCTGCTTTGTGTGGGGGGGTGGCCCCTTGGGCAAGGGTCGCGCCCCATAGGGGGCAATATAATCTAGGCCATTTCTGCCCCCCTTGGGGGCAGATTGGCCTATTTTCTTTAGGCCCATGAAGACGCCAGGGATTTTTGCTTTTTTCTTTCTTTTGTTTTTTTTTGTGTTAGGGGGTGCCCCCTTGGGCAAGTGTCGCCCTCAAGGAGCAAAAAGCACTATTCGGCAGAGAACACTAGACACCAGGAAAAATGTACAAATGGTTGGTGGGGAGGTGTTTGTCAACTGGCGAAGTATTTCCATTTATGATAATAACAGTTTATTTCTCCTTTTTGTTCTAGTTGAAAGCTTTTGCTTCCTTTGCTGTGGCTTGTTGCAGTTTTGGCAGTGGTTGTCCTGCGGTTTGAGTAGTTGCATGTTTTAGGTAAGTAAATAAATTTACTCCAAAGGAGTATTGTTGCCATGCATGAATGTCATGTTTGTAGGTGGTGTACTGAATGCAGGATTGTGTGTGAAATTGTCCTTAGATTTATGCACAATGATTATTGTGTTGTCTTATGTCTAATTTGCTTTTTTTTCCCTTTTTAGTGGGATATCATTGGTGATTGCTGTGGTTGTGCAGAGTAGTTGCTGGTGAGTCAAGCTTTTTTAAGCAAGTGAGCGGTATAGTTTTTGAGTTTATGACTCTTAGTGATAAAGCTACACTTTGTTTGTTTCTTATCTTACACAGTGCTGGTTGTTGGTGGTACATATGTCCAGTTACTTTTTGTAGGAAGGGTCAGGGCTAGCCATAGGATGACAGCTCAGCAGGTTGTTGGTGTGCTTTTTGAGTTGTCTTCTGACCATGATTATGAGACTGACTCTGCATCTGAGGCAGAGTAGGAAGTGCAAGATTCTGGAAGTGAATTTTCTGTCAGAGACGAATCATCTGATGATGAAGCCACTCTCAGTGCTGATGAAGGGCCTGTTTTAGAGGAGGGCACTGATGTGCCAATGGTTCAGCAGCCAGCGGCTGAAAGGCTTCCCATTGGAAGACCTGACACGTGGGTTGCACCAAACATGAAGCAGCCACAATTGCCTGCGTTTACTGGTTTCCCAGGGTGTCGAGTTAATACAGAAAACTTTTTGCCTGTCAACTTCTTTAAGTTGTTTGTGGATGATACATTTTTGGACGAGATTGTTGAGCAGACTAATTTGTATGCAGAGCAGTATTTGAGTGACAACGCTGCCAGACTTAGGCCACACTCTACAGCTAGCCAGTGGATTCCCACAAATCTGGAAGAGTTGAAAATGTTTTTGGGTTTAACTTTTTTGATGGGGCTGATAAGGAAGCCATCACTGTCTTCCTATTGGTCTACTAGTCCCTTGATGGCAACTGCTATATTTCCTGCAATCATGAGTCGTAACCGGTATGAGCTTCTTCTTCGGATGTTGCATTTTGTAGATAATGCTTTAGCCTTGCCACAAGATCTCCCTGATTCTGACCGTCTTTCTAAGATTAGACCTGTCCTTGATCATTTGGTAGATCGGTTTTCAGAGCTCTATGTTCCAGGCAAAGAAATATCTGTAGATGAGTCTTTGGTCCTGTTCAAGGGTCGTTTGGTTTTTAGGCAGCACATTCCTAGCAAGAGGGCAGGATATGGAATTAAATTGTATATGCTGTCTGAAAGTAGTACAGGATATGTTTATAATTTCTGGGTCTACACTGGTAGGGATTCCAGTATTGACCCCCCTGGTTGTCCACCCACTTTTGGAGTTAGTGAGAAAATTGTATGGGAACTTGGTAGATGACTGTTTAACAAAGCTCACCATTTATATATAGATAACTTCTACACTGGAGTTCAGTTGTTCAAGTGGTTGTTCAGAGTGGACACTGTTACTTGTGGCACAATCCGCTCTAATTGGAAAGGCTATCCAAGAGAGCTTGTCTGTAAAAAACATGAGAAGGGACAGTGCGGTGCCTTGCGGAATGATGAGCTGCTAGCTCTAAAATTTGTAGACAGGAAGGATGTGTACATGATAACTACCATCCATAATGAGAGTACTTCACCTATGGCTGTTTGGGGTCAAGTTGCTGAAGTGTACAACCCTGTGTGCATTTTAGACTACAGTAAGCACATGGGTGGTGTTGATAGAGTAGATCAGAGGTTGGAACTTTACACTGCTGCTCGTAAGTCTTATGTTTGGTAAAGAAATTAACGGTTCACCTGTTCCACTTGGCAACTTTTAATGCTTTTGTTGTGTTCAAGGATAGTTCTCCAGAGTCAAGGATGACATTTGTAAAATTTCAGGAGTCTATCATAGGGAGCCTTGTTGTGCTGGAACAGGCAAGAGTTTCTAGAGAAGCAGTGGTGGAGGATGTGGCTAGATTGTAAGATAGTCACTTTGCTGAGCACATTCCTCCCACAGCTCAGAAAAATGTTCCTGCTAAGAGATGTAGAGTCTGTGCTCGAAGAGGCATCAGGAAGGAGACTAGGATGTATTGCCCTGATTGTCCTTCAAAGCCTGGGATGTGTGGGTGGCTGTTTCAGGACCTACCACATACAGAAGAAATATTGGGAAATACCGTGAGCGTAAACTGCTGTTTTATATTTTCATATGTTAAGTTTCATGGTTGGCATTACTTTCATGTATTCAGTTAGAGCTTTTGTGTTTGTAGTTTTGTACTTATTTATAATTAGTGGTTTATTTGTTGTTTAAAAACAAAATCAAAAAAGTGATGGTGGTGTGCGTGGGGTGGCACTTGGCTGGCAGTGTGTGTGGGGTGGTGCTTGGCTGGCGGTGTGCGTGCGGAGGCGCTTGACTAGTGGTGTGCATGGGGTGGCTCTTGGCTAGCGGTGTGTGTGGAGTGGCGCTTGGCTGGCGGTGTGCGTGGGGTGGCGCTTGGCTGGCGGTGTGCGTGGGGTGGTGCTTGGCTGGCAGTGTGCGTGAGGTGGCGCTTGGCTGGCAGTGTGAGTGGGGTGGCGCTTGGCTGGCAGTGTGACCACTGATTCAAGTCTGCCTGTTCCTGAAAAGCTGGGAAGATGGTGATTTTAGCACCAAAAACTCTTTGTTGGTGCCATTTTCAGGGAAAAAAACACAAGACTTCGTCTGCAGCCCTTTTTAAAAAAAAAAAAAACGAATTTTTCTCTCTATTTTGACTAATTTCTTGGTCTCCTTCAGGGGAACCCACAAAGTATGGGTACCAGTAGAATCCATAGGATGTTGGAAAAAAAAGTACGCAAATTTGGCATGGGTAGCTTATGTGGACAAAATGTCATGAGGGCCTAAGCGCGAACTGCCCCAAACAACCACAAAAAGGCTTGGCACCTGAGGGGGGAAAAGGCCTGGCACTGAAGGGGCTAATAAGGGGAAGGAGCATGTAACAACCCACCTCAAATTGAAATCGTCCCCAAGAGCCCATCCTTCAAGGCTGAATACCCTACAGTCCTTGGGGAACACACTGTGATTTGATACACAGGCATACCCTGCCAGCATTGTTCCAGTCAGGAAACAGAACTTTTCACCAGGATGGAGAAAAAGGAAAGGGGTCATTTTTTGCTAGCACTTAGTACGGTGCTCTTGGGATGCCAGTAGGGGTCAAGTGGGCCATGGGGATCACCCCTGTGGACCCCAATATGTCCTGATTATTGGTGCTCCCGGTGGCCATCAGGGCACTCACCTAAAATTTGAGCAAATGTCTGTGTCTTTCTAGAGGAGTCAGCTGCGACTGCTAACAGAGCCCTTAACAAAATTGAGCTGTAGGGCCCTAGGCAGGCACCAAGGCACCTTTGTAAATAAAAATGAAGGCATCTATCATGGGTGCTCACTGGGGAGCCGTCTGGGGCCGCAAGGACATTGAGGCTCCCCCTGCATCCCCTGAACCAAAATTAAAGATGTAGATGTCCCTGGTGGACAACCACAAACACATTTAAAAAAAAAAGAAAAATGAATGAGAGCCAGAAGCTGCTAATTTATTATTCACTGGTTTCACTAGGAGTACCCCATAATGCCCCAGGGTTTTTTAATAACCATTTACCTACTGGGGGTGCCTCAAGAGTAGGCAGGGGCACCACCAAATGTTTTCAATGTTGGGATGGGGGTGCAGGAAGTGCCTCTGACCCCCAGCAACATTAAAATAAAACAGTATGGGCCATATTTATACTTTTTGACGCAAAACTGTGCTAACGCAGTTTTGCGTAAAAAAAATTAGCGCCGGCTAACGCCATTCTGAAGCACCATGCGGGCGCCGTATTTATTCAATGACGTTAGCCGGCGTTAGCCGCCGGCGCTGCCTGGTGTGCGTGAAAAAAAACGACGTACACCAGGCAGCGCCGGCGTAGGGGGATATGGAGCTTGGGCGCCAAAAAATGGGGCAAGTCAGGCTGAGGCAAATTTTTCGCCTCAACCCGATTTGCGCCATTTTTTCCGACTCCCAACCCCCATTGAAATGACTCCTGTCTTAGCAAAGACAGGAGTCATGCCCCCTTGCCCAATGGCCATGCCCAGGGGACTTCTGTCCCCTGGGCATGGTCATTGGGCATAGTGGCATGTAGGGGGGCACAAATCAGGCCCCCCTATGCCAAAAAAAAATTAAAAATAAAAACTTACCTGAACTTACCTTGATGTCCCTGGGATGGGTCCCTCCAGCCTTGGGTGTCCTCCTGGGGTGGGCAAGGGTGGCAGGGGGTGTCCCTGGGGGCATGGGAGGGCACCTCTGGGCTCCTTCCGAGCCCACAGGTCCATTAACGCCTGCCCTGACCAGGCGCTAAAAAACGGTGCAAAAGCGGCCGGACGTAATTTTTTTTGACCCGCCCACTCCCGGGCGTGAATTTTGCCCGGGAGTGTAAATACGGCGCACATGCCTCGGAGTAAATTTTTTAGACGGGAACGCCTACCTTGCATATCATTAACACAAAGTAGGTGTCCGCGCTAAAAAATGACGCAAACTCCATGGACTTTGGCGCTAGACGCGTCTAACGCCAAAGTATAAATATGGAGTTAGTTTTGCGTCGGAATTGCGTCAAAAAAAACGACGTAATTCCAGCGCAAACAGAGTATAAATATGCCCCTATGTCTCCTGGTTCATTAAAACCATGACCCCTGGAGAACTTACCATCTTTTTTTAAAGTCCCTTTGACAAAGCAAACATCCTCCTGACTACGGTGAGGCCCTGCGACCAGCTGCACACTGCACTTCTGAAGGCCATGCACTGTTGGAGGTAGGGTGCTTGCAGAGGTCTGGGTACAGGGGATGGCCATAGGCTAGGTCCTGTGACCAACCTGCCACCGGTTACCGAAGGCCGTGCGCAGAGGGGCAGCTGGGTGCCAGAGAGGGGTTGGGTGCAGGGCCTGTCTGCAGACCATGCAAAGTGTGATTTAGGGCACTAGCAGGGGGTTAGGCGCTGCACCTGCCAAAGGCTAGGCCCTGCACCCAACCCTACGATGTACATGGTGTTGGACATCTTGGTTTATGTTTGAAAAACCATAGAAATGTCTTGAAAAAAAACAAAGATTTAAGTAATGATATAATTAGGAATTGGAATAATATTTTACTTTGCATTTGACAATACCTTACAAATTGGCTGAAAAAAACAGAGGTTAAAGGGAAAATATAGTAAGTTAAAAAATGTCAGTAAAACATATTGTTTTAAACTAACAAACCCACTGAAATTCACAAGTAATAGCTATCTCAAGTAACTGTAACTTGTGCCCTAAAGTAACTACATCTTGTGCCCTCACCATGCACTGCTAACTACCTCCCATATTACATAACTCATGACATTTTCTCTGATGTAGTTGATACTATGACTGCAACATTGGAAATTACATCATTGCTATCAAGACTGTGCCAGGTGGGGGCAACTTCAGCTGCAGACAATGCAACACAACAACTCACTGCATCAGCCTTATTTTTTATTGGGTGTTATTTTTTTTAGTTTTTATGTTCTTATTTTTGAGCCTCTGTTTTCCTTTTCTTCAAAATTTTCATACACGTTTTATTTTTTTGGCAGACCTTTTTTTCATTATTCTGTTTTAGCATGCTAATAAAAGTCTTTGTGGTGTTTTTTCAAGTCGACACTTATGTCCCAAGAAATAATGTTTTTATTCATCTCCCTTGAACAGATGGCCTTGTTGAACTGATTGCAGTAAGTGGAGAAAACCTTCAAGTAGTGATCTTCCTTCTCTTCTGAGTGTTGCCGGACTTCTGAGGGTATGATTTTTTCCTCTTCATACTCATGTCACTGCCACCTCTATCACCACTCTGGGATACTTGTTCAGGTGCATCGCCGTCACCTCTTGTTCCAAATGAGTACCTCACTGAATACCCATGTTGCAATACTCAACAATGTAACTTAGTTTGCTTTTTTCCCCGCAGCGTGTAATTGTTTCCAGGTGTGACAAATCCAAAACAAGAGCTGCAAATCCTGTAGCATTTTTACAACGTTAAATTTGATTGGAAAACAAACTCATATTTATTGTTTACTACTAGAGGTTTGATAATTGCAACTTAAAACTCTGAACTGTAATGGTATATTTACAAATTGACATGTTGAATCCTTTTTGGAGCTGCAGGTCAGGAACGAGTCTTGCGGTTCCAGGACATTTCGCTGGTGCTATGGAGGATCTGTGAGTCCTTGCAGGACAATGGAAAGATTTAATTGGTTGCTGTGAATGTATAGATCCACTTGCAAGTACATCTTGACTTTTTTGCACATATTATTATAATTCTACTTATAGAACACCTTTGCAGCAATGAAAAGTACCCAGGATTGTTTCCTTTTTTGTAAACTAAAAATGTTTTTGCAGTTCATTAGTGATTTCTGGACAGCATCAACAGCAGACAGGAATTCAAGAGGAAGAACCTCAGAAGAATAATGAAAATCAATGAGATCTCGACACCGAGGAACTCTAGATTTCCCAAGTCCAGTACGTGGACGTTTTTCATGATCATTCCAGGAGAAAAAAAAGCTGTGCCCAAAGAATGTGAAATATACATAGTGCCAGGTAACTCTAACCCGGAGAAGCATTACAAAATATAGGCCCAGATTTAAGTTAGAGTGGTGCAGTGCTGCGCCAAAAATAGGAGAGCCACGCTGCACCACTTTAGAAACACAGAGGTGCGTGTTATTTAGAGAAATATGGCACACCACTGCATTTCCCCCTGCAGTGGCACTGAATTAAGCTGCCTAGCGCCAATGCAGGCATCCTTGAACCATAGTGCGAGGATGTCTGTGTTGAGGGGATATATTGTTTATGTGAAGGAAGGTGTCTCTTCCTTTGCGGAAACAAGCATCCATGGCATTTTGCTTCTCCTATGTGTGCTGCAGGATGCAGCACACATAGAAAAAACAAAAAAATGAGGAGGAATAAAAGCATTTCTCCTCGTTTTACCATGTCTACGCCACCCTTGGGGTGCTGTTAGTTTTTGGCGCTGCCTCAGGTTCATGACAGCTCATAAGTCTGAGGCAACGTCAAAAGCAATGGGTGTTGCGGTGGAACGCCCACAACATCACCCACTGCACGCCCCTCAGACTGTATTGGAAGGGCCCATAATTACAAGGAGGCGTAATTCCACAAAAAAGTGGCATTACACCTCCTTGTAAATATGAAGCAGTGCTTAGCGCCACCGGAGCCTCACGAAAAGTGATACTCTGGTTGCGCTCAGGGCTCTTAAATATGCCCCATAGTTTTGTGTGAATCACTGGTTGGTCCCATGACCTGCCCTTCATTGCTTTTGCCATGGGCCTCTTGGGTGTACTGCAGAAAAGACCCTCCCTCCACTGGCAGCCAACCCTACTGCCAACTACCTGCAGCTGTACACAGTGAGGATTTGTTTCAGAGCATCCTCTCCTGCATATACATTGTGCCCCATGTTCCATCTGTAGACAACACCCTCTGCAAATGGTATCTGAACATGTGCAGTGGGGATAGGCTTTAGGATCTGGCCTCCAGGAAGGCCATGTGCACGTTTTTTCTGTGGGGATCTGACACTCACTGTACACAGAATTCGGCTGTGAGCAGCAAAGTTGGGTTGAGACCCACCCTCCATAGTTGCTCAACCCCCACTGTTCCCATCCTTGGACCATGTTCAACATAGGATAGCCAAAGTGCCTGACCTCCAGGTTGGGCTGTGCTCAACCTTCTATGGGCATCCGACTTCTTGCTATGCATGTGCATAGATGTGTGCCGCACCAAGGGAGTGCACTGAGCCCCATACCCTATGGGCATCTAATGGCACTGATGGTTTAGGCTAATGGGAAGATCTTCATTCAGGCCCTGTACCATACACCTAATGGTTGTAACACCCGGGCTGCACATAGCATTCCTGAATATATAAAATGTGAGGGGCTGGTAGGTGTTAATAGTCTGTCACACCCCCTCCCCAAATGAACATGAAATCATGAAATGTGATGTCCAGGAGAGGCCAGAGATGAAAATATTAGTCCATACTCCAAATTTATATAGTATGACCTACAATGTGATCGGTCCCACAGGAAAGCATGGAAGAAATTCTTTCAGGGGCAAGAAGCATGCTTCCATCAAGGAAGCATGCTTCATTGTAGGATTCTGTCCCACGCTAGATGAGCGGTGCAATGCCTAGTGCGACTCTCAAATAGGGTTCTTTAGTCTTTAGTCTGCCTTTCTTAAATGCTTGGGTCAGTGATTATAGTAGGTGTAGTGTCAGATATATTAGAGAAATAAGATTTTCTATAGCTCCCCATAAGACTTTAGACCTTTATTTATAGGAACTGGGGATCTATAGCAACATTAAAAACAGACAGAGGACCAGTTGAACATGAGACGTTCTGTAGTCCCTCTCCTATGGTGGCCATGTTTTACTCTCTATTGCCTCATATGGTCAAGATAAATGTCTTAAGGAACGTATGGTTGAATTCTACTATCAGTGACTAAACCTACAGTGATGTGATGATTCTGATGCACACAGTACTATAAGTGCCATACCAGATATGTACTTCCTACTTTGGTGACTCACACGTTCCAAGCAATATACCTGCTGGAGAGCAACAGTATAACAGCACAAGCATTGTATTATATCTACAAATTTATTATAGGTATGAAGAACGTTGTCTCTTTCATATACAAGGGTGATTCTACTCATTTCAACATCATAAGACATAGGCATAAGCTAATTTTAAAAGGGCTAAAAATAGTTGAAGAGTGAAATGTCAGCATAAGTACAGCATCCCCCTTCAACATGTTTTTACTCAGCCTAATCGTCTTCTCAGTTGCTTAACAGTGGCCCCAAAGTAAAAAGTGACTGCAAAAATTATTTTTATCACTTCATTTTTAGTGCCAGGACAACCTTAAAAGGGTAACCATTGTCTTTTTAAAGTTTTAAATGAATTCATTCATTCATTAAAGTTAAACTTGAGAGGCGCGTACCACTGTCATTTAATTCTTATTTCTCATTCCAAGACCTTTTTTCATATTTTTGCTGTCTACGCCATCAGAGTGAAATGCATTTTGGTTTGCAAAAAGGTACACTTTTACATTTCTCGTTTGAAATATAGACAGACTGAAGTTCAGGATACAAAGTCTACACTTTGATTTCCTCAGTAGCAATGCTGCATTCCCACTGTGATGTCCCTCCAGTTTCAGAGGTACACAAAGTACATCAATTGCTGTTCATACGTGATGTATTTAAGGTATTCGAAGTATTATTTTTGTATGGTCTGAGATGTCTGCGTTTATTAACCATGAGACTGCACAATGACATGAAATACAACGTATGAAGCTTTGTGAACTGAGAGTCTTCGAAAAATTGAATGTATACATTGCTCACCACAGCTGATACTTTGTTGTGATTTTTTATTTTCGTAGGGCTTTGCTAATAGTCATTAAAACATTCAAAATTCACCAAGTCATAAATATGAGTACTCGTTTTTATCTTGAAAATGTCTGTCTTTCTTTGACATACTTTAAATTATTTTCTGTTCATAGTTTCTCTGGCAGCCACCTGAAGCATCATTCGACCTTATTTTAGCTTGCTGATTTTGAAGGTGTTATATTGCTATTCTGCAAAAAATCATATCTAGAATATCATCTTCCATCATATCGGCAAGAGAACAACATAACATGTGCACGTTCACCCGTAGGCATCATGGCACTGAATAACAGATGTTTATTGTTACCCAACGGTACTCGTTTTATCAACCTCAGAACTTGGATGAAAGGCTGAGTAGACTCACCAGGATTTGAACCTGTGACCATGAGGCTCTTACAATGGACACAGTAGGCCACTAAGCCACCAGACCCAGATATCAATGTGTCAATCAGTAAGTACAGATTTACTGTTAATAATACACTGTCCTTGATAATGTGACACGCAATCATTTTGGAGGATCTAATCATAGATGTCACTCGGGGTCAGATCTACTACCCCTTGCTTGCCCTTTGTGGCATTTGGCACTGCTTTAGTAATCCCTGGCACAGAGGTCAGGGTGCGCCAAATAAAGAATGCAACCACAGCACAGTTGTGTTTATATTGTGCAATTCCCATCCTGGGGTCCCTCCCATGGTCTTATGAGGGACTAAGGGTGGGAGGAAGGGCAGAGACAAAGCAGCAGGAGTGGCTCGCAGTGGGAAATGGGGCCACAGCGCTGCATGGTGGTGGGAGGATTCGGGGGAAGAGAACAAATAAAAATAAAAAACACACCTGATTCCCTGCTGCGCCACTCTTTAGCCTCCACTGCAAGCACAGGCTCCCAGCTGTCCTGTGGCCAATCTGAACGCTATCATTCTACTGCCAGGGCTTGGTGCTTTAACCACTTCGCTGCCAGGCCTTTTCCCCCTCCTGTGCCAGGCCTTTTTTTGCCTATTTGGGGCAGTTCGCGCTTAGGCCCGCATAACTTTTTGTCCACATAAGCTAACCAAGCCAAATTTGCGTCCTTTTTTTCCAACATCCTAGGGATTCTGGAGGTACCCAGACTTTGTGGGTTCCCCTGAAAGAGGCCAAGAAATTGGCCAAAATACAGGGAAAATTTTGTTTTTTTAAAAAAAAATTGAAAAAGTGGCTGCAGAAGAAGGCTTGTGGTTTTTCCCCTGAAAATGGCATCAACAAAGGGTTTGCGGTGCTAAACTCAGCAGCTTCCCAGCTTTCAGGAACAGGCAGACTTGAATCCGACAACCCAATTTTTCAACACAATTTTGGCATTTTACTGGGGCATACCCCATTTGTGCACTTTTTTGTGCTTTCAGCCTCCTTCCAGTCAGTGACAGGAATGGTCATGAAACCAATGCTGGATCCCAGAAACCTAAACATTTCTGAAAAGTAGACAAAATTCTGAATTCAGCAAGGGGTCATTTGTGTAGATCCTACAAGGGTTTCCTACAGAAAATAACAGCTGAAAAAGAAAAATATTGAAATTGAGGTGAAAAAAACATCAATTTTTCTCTACTTTTTACTCTGTAACTTTTCCCTGCAATGTCAGATTATCGAAAGCAATATACCGTTACGTCTGCTGGACTCCTCTGGTTGCGGGGATATATAGGGTTTGTAGGTTCATCAAGAACCCGAGGAACCCAGAGCCAATAAATGAGCTGCACCCTGCAGTGCGTTTTCATTCTATACCGGGTATACAGTAATTCATTTGCTGAAATATAAGGAGTAAAAAATAGCTATCAAGAAAACCTTTGCATTTCCAAAAAGGGCACAAGATAAGGTGTTGAGGAGCAGTGGTTATTTGCACATCTCTGAATTCCGGGGTGACCATAGTAGCACGTGAATTACATGGAATTTCTCAAATAGATGTCTTTTTTACACACACCCCTATATTTGGAAGGAATAAATGTAGAGAAAGACAAGGGGCAATAACACTTGTTTTGCTATTCTATGTTCCCCCAAGTCTCCCGATAAAAATGATACCTCACTTGTGTGGTTAGGCCTAGCGCCCGCGACAGGATATGCCCCAAAACACAACGTGGACACATCACAGAAAACAGAGCTGTTTTTAGCAAAGTGACTACCTGTAGATTTTGGCCTCTAGCTCAGCCGCCACCTAGGGAAACCTACCAAACCTGTGCATTTCTGAAAACTAGAGACCTAGGGGAATCCAAGGAGGGGTGACTTGTGTGGCTCGGACCAGGTTCGGTTACCCAGAATCCTTTGCAAACCTCAAAATTTGGCTAAAAAAACACATGTTCCTCACATTTCTGTGGCAGAAAGTTCTGGAATCTGAGAGGAGCCACAAATTTCCTTCCACCTAGCGTTCCCCCACGTCTCCCGATAAAAATGATACCTCACTTGTGTGGTTAGGCCTAGCGCCCGCGACAGGATATGCCCCAAAACACAACGTGGACATATCACAGAAAACAGAGCTGTTTTTAGCAAAGTGACTACCTGTAGATTTTGGCCTCTAGCTCAGCCGCCACCTAGGGAAACCTACCAAACCTGTGCATTTCTGAAAACTAGAGACCTAGGGGGATCCAAGGAGGGGTGACTTGTGGGGCTCGGACCAGGTTCTGTTACCCAGAATCCTTTGCAAACCTCAAAATTTGGCTAAAAAAACACATGTTCCTCACATTTCTGTGGCAGAAAGTTCTGGAATCTGAGAGGAGCCACAAATTTCCTTCCACCCAGCGTTCCCCCACGTCTCCCGATAAAAATGATACCTCACTTGTGTGGGTAGGCCTAGCGCCCGCGACAGGATATGCCCCAAAACACAACGTGGACATATCACAGAAAACAGAGCTGTTTTTAGCAAAGTGACTACCTGTAGATTTTGGCCTCTAGCTCAGCCGCCACCTAGGGAAACCTACCGAACCTGTGCATTTCTGAAAACTAGAGACCTAGGGGGATCCAAGGAGGGGTGACTTGCGGGGCTCGGACCAGGTTCTGTTACCCAGAATCCTTTGCAAACCTCAAAATTTGGCTAAAAAAACACATGTTCCTCACATTTCTGTGGCAGAAAGTTCTGGAATCTGAGAGGAGCCACAAATTTCCTTCCACCCAGCGTTCCCCCACGTCTCCCGATAAAAATGATACCTCACTTGTGTGGGTAGGCCTAGCGCCCGCGACAGGATATGCCCCAAAACACAACGTGGACATATCACAGAAAACAGAGCTGTTTTTAGCAAAGTGACTACCTGTAGATTTTGGCCTCTAGCTCAGCCGCCACCTAGGGAAAAATACCAAACCTGTGCATTTCTGAAAACTAGAGACCTAGGGGAATCCAAGGAGGGGTGACTTGCGGGGCTCGGACCAGGTTCTGTTACCCAGAATCCTTTGCAAACCTCAAAATTTGGCTAAAAAAACACATGTCCCTCACATTTCTGTGGCAGAAAGTTCTGGAATCTGAGAGGAGCTACAAATTTCCTTCCACCCAGCGTTCCCCCAAGTCTCCCGATAAAAATGATACCTCACTTGCGTGGGTAGGGCTAGCGCCCGCGACAGGATATGCCCCAAAACACAACGTGGACACATCACAGAAAACAGAGCTGTTTTTAGCAAAGTGACTACCTGTAGATTTTGGCCTCTAGCTCAGCCGCCACCTAGGGAAACCTAACAAACCTATGCATTTCTGAAAACTAGAGACCTAGGGGAATCCAAGGAGGGGTGACTTGTGTGGCTCGGACCAGGTTCTGTTACCCAGAATCCTTTGCAAACCTCAAAATTTGGCTAAAAAAACACATGTTCCTCACATTTCTGTGGCAGAAGTTCTGGAATCTGAGAGGAGCCACAAATTTCCTTCCACCCAGCGTTCCCCCACGTCTCCCGATAAAAATGATACCTCACTTGTGTGGGTAGGCCTAGCGCCCGCGACAGGATATGCCCCAAAACACAACGTGGACATATCACAGAAAACAGAGCTGTTTTTAGCAAAGTGACTACCTGTAGATTTTGGCCTCTAGCTCAGCCGCCACCTAGGGAAACCTACCAAACCTGTGCATTTCTGAAAACTAGAGACCTAGGGGAATCCAAGGAGGGGTGACTTGCGGGGCTCGGACCAGGTTCTGTTACCCAGAATCCTTTGCAAACCTCAAAATATGGCTAAAAAAACACATGTCCCTCACATTTCTGTGGCAGAAAGTTCTGGAATCTGAGAGGAGCTACAAATTTCCTTCCACCCAGCGTTCCCCCAAGTCTCCCGATAAAAATGATACCTCACTTGCGTGGGTAGGCCTAGCGCCGGCGACAGGAAACACCCCAAAGCGCAACGTGGACACATCCTAAATTTTGGAAAAAAACAGAGGTGTTTTTTGCGAAGTGCCTACCTGTAGATTTTGGCCTCTAGCTCAGCCGGCACCTAGGGAAACCTACCAAACCTGTGCATTTCTGAAAACTAGAGACCTAGGGGGATCCAAGGAGGGGTGACTTGCGGGGCTCGGACCAGGTTCTGTTACCCAGAATCCTTTGCAAACCTCAAAATATGGCTAAAAAAACACATGTCCCTCACATTTCTGTGGCAGAAAGTTCTGGAATCTGAGAGGAGCTACAAATTTCCTTCCACCCAGCGTTCCCCCAAGTCTCACGATAAAAATGATACCTCACTTGCGTGGGTAGGCCTAGCGCCGGCGACAGGAAACACCCCAAAGCGCAACGTGGACACATCCTAAATTTTGGAAAAAAACAGAGGTGTTTTTTGCGAAGTGCCTACCTGTAGATTTTGGCCTCTAGCTCAGCCGGCACCTAGGGAAACCTACCAAACCTGTGCATTTCTGAAAACTAGAGACCTAGGGGAATCCAAGGAGGGGTGACTTGCGGGGCTCGGACCAGGTTCTATTACCCAGAATCCTTTGCAAACCTCAAAATTTGGCTAAAAATACACATGTTACTCACATTTCTGTGGCAGAAAGTTCTGGAATCTGAGAGGAGCCACAAATTTCCTTCTACCCAGCGTTCCCCCAAGTCTCCCGATAAAAATGATACATCACTTGTGTGGGTAGGACTAGCGCCCACGAAAGGAAAGGGCCCAAAACACAACGTGGACACATCACATTTTTTTATAAAAAGCAGTGCCTACCTGTGGATTTTGGCCTGTAGCTCAGCCGACACCTGAGGAAACCTAGCAAACCAGTGCATTTTTGAAAACTAGAAACCCAGGGGAATCCAAGATGGGGTGACTTGCGGGGCTCTGACCAGGTTATGTTACCCAGAATCCTTTGCAAACATCAAAATTTGGCCCAAAAAACACTTTTTCCTCTCATTTCGGTGACAGAAAGTTCTGGAATCTGAGAGGAGCCACAAATTTCCTTCCACCCAGCGTTCCCCTAAGTCTCTCGATAAAAATGGTACATCACTTCTGTGGGTACGCCTAGCGCCCACAAAAGGAAATGGCCCAAAACACAACGTGGACACAACATATTTTTTCACAGAAAACAGAGGTGTTTTTTGCAAGGTGCCTACCTGTGGTGTTTGGCCTGTAGCTCAGCCGGCCCCAGGGGGGGGGGGCAGAAATGCCCTAAAATAAATTTGCCCCCCCAACCCCCACCCTCCCCCGCCGGGAGCGACCCTTGCCTACGGGGTCGCTCCCCCTGCGTGACATTGGCACCAAAAAACAAATCCCGGTGCCTAGTGGTTTCTGCCCCCTTGGGGGCAGATTGACCTAAAATCGGCCAATCTGCCCCCAGGGGGGCAGAAATGGTCTAAATACAATTTGCCCCCCAGGGGAGCGACCCTTGCCTGATGGGTCGCTCCCCATCTCTAAAAAAAAGAAAGAACAAAAAAAAAAACAAAAAAAAAAAATTTGCCCTGGCACCTAGAGGTTTCTTCCCCCCCTGGGGGCAGATCGGCCTAATAATAGGCCGATCTGCCCCCAGGGGGGGCAGAAATGTCCTAAAATAAATTGCCCTCCCCCCCAGGGAGCGACCCTTGCCTAAGGGGTCGCTCCCTTTGCGTGAAATTCACGCAAAGAAAAAACTCCCTGGTGTCTAGTGGTTTCTTCCCCCCCTGGGGGCAGATCGGCCTAATAGTAGGCCGATCTGCCCCCAGGGGGGGCAGAAAAGGCCTTCCCGAAAATATGCCCCCCCTGGGAGCGACCCTTGCCCAAGGGGTCGCTCCCTTTTGTCAATAACAATAAAAAAAAAAAATCCCTGGTGTCTAGTGGTTTCTACCCCCCTTGGGGGCAGATTGGCCTCATCAAAATAGGCCAATCTGCCCCCAAGGGGGGCAGAAATGGCCAAAATATAATTTTCCCCCAAGGGGAGCGACCCTTGCCTAAGGGGTCGCTCCCCACCTCAATAAAAAAAAATGAAACAAAAAAAAAAAAAAAAATGGTCCCTGGTGCCTAGAGGTTTCTGCCCCCCCTGGGGGCAGAAATGGCCTTTTCAAAAAAATGCCCCCGCTGGGAGCGACCCTTGCCCAAGGGGTCGCTCCCTTTTGTCAATTTCAATGAAAAAAAAAAAAATCCCTGGTGTCTAGTGGGGTTTCAAAAGCCGGATTGCAAGCAATCCGGCTTTTGAAACCCTCGGAGGGACTTCAAAGGGAAGGAAATACTTTTCCTTCCCTTAGAAGCCCCTCCGGGCCTCCCAAGTGATTGAAAAAGAAATGCTTTTGCATTTCTTTTTCAATCGCGCTGGAAGCAGAGGGAGGCCCCTGTGACAAATCAGCGCGCGCTCGCGCGCTGACGTCACAGGGGGGGTGGGGGGGGGTCGGGGGTGGAAGGGGAAGGGATTCCAGTTATAAGTATATTCCGTGCCACAAATTCAGCTTACATTATAATTGGGCACCATTTAATTCAATGAAAATCCTCCTTCAATTTGCATATTTTCTTTGGAAAAGCAGTTATAATTGTTTTAATGTTTTATGCAATATTTATGCTTATAATAGCGGTATGTTTATTGAGCCTTTTTTATAAACCTTTAATTAAAAAAGTGGGGAATAGGTTTGCGGACTTGGCATTAGTTCTGACAGCAGGAGAGTGGAGATGGCCTAGAATACAAACATGGGCCTAGGCTGGCCACATGGGTGGCAAACGTTACTCACTGGGCGAGGGCAGAGGAGAGGGCTCTGCAGAGGGAAGAGATGAAGGGACTGTGGCACCGACCAATCGCTCACATGTGGGCGGAGGTAGTAGACGCCTGGGAAACACTGGGTTTTGTCATGGATGATAAGTCAGATGGGACCCCGACCCCATCTGAACCAGGGATGGAAGATAGCTAGCACCGATCTGGCCACCACTGGCCTACGTCATGAGCGAGGCTCCCTCTGCCTGTCCCTTCTCTGGCCCCCCTGATGCTCGGAGGTCGATATACGCGACCGCACACGACATGAACAATTTCAAGAAGTATGAGTGAGTTACTAGGTTAACTGCTTATGTTGTTCTGTTTACTCCTCTTTCTTTATTAGCTTATACAGTAAGGGAGGACAGGCATATAGGCTTGCAGAGGTATCCGGGGTCGGTACCAACTTCCTGTCTTGCAACTATGCCACTGAGAACCTGAGAACCCTTAGACTTTGCCACTACAATTTTGTATGCTAGGGAGTGAATGCAATATAAGTCACCCTGTGATTGTGGCTTCGTAAAATATGTAATGGATACCTACAGACTGCATAGCAAAGTTAATAAGAACTCTGAGTATTAAGTTATGGCACTGCGAACAAACGGATATATTACTTGAAATGCCAATAAACAAAATTGTTAAAAAAAAATGCATACTTATAATACGTTTTTCTTCCATTTTGGAAGGAGTCAGTGGCATTCTAAATATATTTTACAGTCTTTTGAAAACCGTAAACATGCACATGTCCTTTAATTTGGCATCAATCCTACGTTAAATGACTCAGTTTTCTCAGATTTTCTTTATCCATGTCTGAAAACATGGGTTGAATGGAGTTGATGCTCTGGCTGTGTGTAACTGCAGATGCTAATTGTTACATAGGGGAACCATACTTACGTGACAAGGGTGCTGTAGGGCAGATTTAAGTGAACCGGCAAAGCTGATAGGGTCATAGTGCAGGCACGTAAGGTCAGGATTGATATTCAATGGTAATGCTTTGGGATGGATGCAGTAATGTATTAACAGCTGGTTTCACTGTGGTACCAGTGTATGGATGGTGTGAACGATCTGTGATATGCACTGGCAGAGCTATGAGTTGCTGAACTTGAAATAATAGTTGTTTTCCAAGATTGGGTTGGAATGTAAAGTCAACTATGAGTGGGTCCTGAAGTTAGCATACGAGTATGTGTTTTGAGTGTGTGAGTGTTCCCTGTTCTGGTGCTTTTTGTTCCTATCCCCTCCATTCTCACTGTTGTCAGTTGAATTGATGTGGGGTGTTCCTAAAGTCCCTGCGAATGTTTACTCTCATGGGTAGTCTGGGTGGAGTAATCTTCCATGCTAGGCTCTGGGTGGTGTTTGTATGAGCTAGCTGGATCTGGCTGATTGGAAGAAATTGGGTTTTTTGTTGTAAAGAATATGATACATTCCAAGTAATAAATCCCCAATTATATTTTTTACTGAGAAACAAGTACTCAAATGAAGCACTTGACTCTCAGGGTAGCAACAGCTGGGGAGAAGGTGCAGGCTAGCAACCACAGTTTGCTGGTGAGCACCTACAACACTCAATATATCATTGCACAGTTATTGCTTTCTATTTTGAAAATGAAATGCATATTTTTTACACAAACACTACTAAATACTACACACTAAATTACAAATATGTACATCAGGTAATTTGATTATATAACTTTACTTCCTTTGTGGGTCCTGAATCCCATAATCACAATATCTCCAACGGTTACCCTATGCAACATCATGGTATAAGGTGGTGTCATTGTACATAGGTCAAGTCTACTGGCTTTGTTTGGGTGTTTCCACATTAAGAAAAGCAGTCAAAGGTTACACATCAAGATTGTGCCATCATTAAACTCAATAGGAACAGTAATCATATTCAAATGCTCAAGTTATAATGGCAAACATTGTTTTGCCCATCACCACAAGAGGTCCCCACACTCTAGAGGCCAGGAACAAAAGCTTCAGATTTGGGAGTGCTTATTGAAAACCTCTCTGGAGGTCATGGTTTTAAGGCTCGAGGAGATGTAGGCTAATATACATAAGAAATACATTCCAGTGGGGCTGCTGAACATCATGCAGCCTTGTAGAACACACAGGCATAACTTTGGTGGTGCCCTTGACCTTACTTGGGGCACCATAAAGAGAACAGATCACATTGTAGCCCACTCCTGGGGCATTATAGGGCGCTCCAGGTCAGCACCTGATGAATATTTAATGAGCGGAAAAAACAATCTGTTCTAGTTACGTTTGTGGCCTGACCCACTATTGCTTTCTTTTACCTTTTTTTTAAACCTGGGTGTTCATGTCCATAGGACACCCTGGTGCTGCAGGAGGAAGGGAGCCCATTCCTGCCCTGCCATCTCCACCCTGGCACATCTACTACTGCTGCTGCTGAAGCAGCTGATCTCCTGTTCCTGTGTTGAGAGTGGTAATGTGGTGCTGGGCATGCCAGCCACCCCAGACACAGGCATGTGGCCGCAACCTGACCAGACAACAGGTCCCTGTCTCTGAGGGTTTGGTCCCCAAGAGAGGCAAAGGTTTACGGCAGTCCCCAGGAAGAAAAAGGTCCCCGGAAGTAGAAAATAGGCACAGTTAGGATCCCTGCACATTGTTGCCTTGCAGGGAAATTAGAAAATAAACTTGTGGGGTCATTATGAACATGGCGGCAAACAGAATACCGCCATTGGCGGTGAACAGAAACCCGTCATATAAAGATGTAAAAAACAGAAATCGCCAAAATGTCTTTTACCACCAGCCACCGCCAGGGCCTTGTTGGCAAAAAAGTGGCACATCCCACCCTGCCACCGCCGAGCACACAAATCCCCGCCCTCCAAAAAACAATGCACAAATCACTGCGGCGGTCAGTGGATGCTAAACTACCAATGGTGGTACAGGCCGCCACGGCCAGCAATGGGACCCAACAGCAAGAAATGCACACATTGGCAAGTTTGAAACCCATTCATCTGACATACATCTACATGCTATAAAACATGCACAGACACATCCCACAATCTTTTACACCGCCAATAGGAGAAGCCAGACTGACAACACTACAAGCAGACACTGAATGCAACAGCACACAACTCACACACCCAACCACAAAACAGCACCCTCACCAATATCCACACAACACACCACCCACAACACACACCATGGCACCCCCTAAGCACCCACGCTTCACAGAAAGGTAGCTAAGAACCATGGTGGATGAGATACTGAAGGTCGAGCCACAAATATTCAGGGCACAGGTCCAGCACACACCCATCACCATGAAGATGGAGTTATGGCAGACAATAGTCAACAAGGTCAACGCAGTGGGAAACCATCCATGCACAAGGGCCGAAATCTGCAAGAAATGGATAGACCTGTGTGGAAAGGTGAGGTCCATGGCATCGAGGCACAACATTGCAATCCAGAAGACTGGGGGAGGTCCCCCACCAACACTCCCCGACTACACTGACTGGGAGGAAAAGGTACTGGCCATCCTGCACGTTGAGGGCCTCACTGGACTCACTGGAAGAATGGACCCGAGTAAGTCATCTACAATTATCCCATATCCACCACACCTGTAATGCATGCTCCACCTCACCCCTCCAACTACCACCAGGACCACTACCTCACCCAGGCCACAATCACTACATCCAGTCACCCTGCATGCCCACAAACCCACCAACAGGCCCACATCCCTTCCCCTGTGCACAGCCACCTACCTCTGCAAGAATCACAATGGCACTACACCACCCACAGTGAACCTCCACATTCCATGCTAAATGCAATGGCAACCCCACAATAGGTCCCAGCATGGCCCAACAGTATGGCACCTGCACAAAATAGTCCTGCCCTGTGCACCCCATCCAGTTCTGTAAATGTAACTTACATGTCCATTCCCCCCCACAAGCACCACCACCCATGCCACCCTGACAGAAAGGACAAGGAGTGCCAGCACCCCACATATAGACAGAGGCACCACTCAGGACACCTTGAGGGCAGGATGGACAGAGAGCAATACCCTGGCCCATCACACAGCCCTGGACTGTCACCACCCAGCAGCTCCACCCAGGACACCACTGACACCCATACCACCCAGCCACCAACATCAGCTCTGGTCAAACGACCCCACACCAGTGTATCCAGGCCACAGACTGGTGGAACACAAGGACAGAGGCCACAGTCACCACCTACCAACAGGCAGGATGACGATGGCCCCAGTACAAGTGGTACAGCAAGACCTGTGCAAGGGCACAGGGGGCTAGGCCAAGTGGGAGGGCATCAGTGGCCCAGGGGGAGGCTAAAGGATGGATGCTGCAGCCCAGGAGGTGATCTCTGAGTTCCTGGGAGCACACCACCATACCCAAGACAGGATGGGCCAGATCATGGCCACCCTAGAGCAGAATCAAAGGCTGCAGATAGCATACCACCAAGAGGCCATTGAGCAGTGGAAACAGCACAATGTCACCATGGCCGCCTTTGCAGGTGCGCTGCTGCACCTCTTCCCAACCCAGCCTGAGACCCCCACAAACCAGAAAGCCCCTACCACTGACCACAATACAGACCAGCCATCAACATCAGCAGCAGCAACTGGACTGGTACAACTATCTAAGGACACACAGGAGACCAGTACCCCTACAGTCCAACAACAGGCACCCAAAATGTCCCTCAGTCCCAGATATGGTACTGGTACACCTGCCAAGATCAAGGCACTATCAAAGAAGTGACTCTGACACAAACTGTCTCCCAAGTGTGCCACTGAACCACCATCCTCACCGGCCAATAGCAACTCAACAACCTGCAAGGTACAGATGAACACATTACCACAGACACCAAACGCTGATACCATGTAGCCAGTATGGACATCCAACATCATCCCACAGCCATCACTGTAAAGAGCACCATGCCATTCCTGACACCTATCAAAACACATGTACACCAATGTCAATGTCCCCTGTCATTAGGTTGAATCAAATTGAAGTGTGAATGCATTTGCCATTGAAATCCAATAATCAGACCTTTGTTGCAGGAATGGCACCCCACGCACAACATGGTGTGGAGTAAACAGAAATGTCTAACTAGTTGTTCATCATGTCACATGGCACTTGAATACCTTGTTACAGTGTAAATGTCTACAGACCCAACACCCCCATAGAGAATAAGTCAGACCGACAGTAGCAGTACAGACAACATCAGCAAACAGTACCTCTTAGTCACTGGAAATATAGTTGGATCAGTTGGTTCCTGGAGTGTACATCTTCCCCCTCTTCATCATCACCATCACTCTCATCCCCTCTCAGAGGAAACTGGTCTGGATATACAGCACCCTCCTCCTCCAAGAGGGGGATAGATTTCCTCACAGCCACCTTGTGCAGCATGCAGCAAGCCACCACTATTCTACACACCTTCTCAGGGCCATAGCACAGGGAACCCCCAGAGATATGGAGGCAATGGAATCTAGCCTTCAGGAGTCCTATAGTGCGCTCAATCACCCTCATAGTACGTCCATGGGCCTCATTGTAATTCCTCTCAGCGTCTGTTCTAGGATTCCTCACTGGTGTCAGTAGCCAATGCATGTTGGAGTAGCCAGAATCACCTGCAAAAGTGGGAAAAACATGACTGTAACTAACTACCCTCAGTTGCTGACAGCCTGGCTGTCAGCAATTTACAGTAATATTGTAAGCCACACTCACCTATGATCCATCCACTGTGCCCTTGTAGTTGTTCCATCATGTGTGGTGCACTGCTGTTCCTCAGCACAAATGAATCATAGACGTATCCAGGGAACACGGCATTCACATGTGAAATGTACTGGTCTGCAGTACACACCAACTGAATGTTCATAGATTGAAAGTTCTTCCTGTTTCTGTACACCTGTTCACTTACTCTTATGGGGATGAGAGCTATGTGTGTGCCATATATGGCCCCTATCACATGGGGAATGTGGGCAAAGGCATAAAGGTCTGACTTGATGGCAGGAAGTTCAGCACTTTGGGGAAACCTCACATATGACTGCAAGTGTAGTACAAATGCATCCAGGAATCTGGACAGGATAAGGCAAAACATTGGCTGTGAAAACCCTGCACCCATGCCCACAGTCACCTGAAACGAACCCGTGCTGATTCTGATTTGTTGGTCTCAGTACTGGATCCAGTAATGCACAAAGTTCATGAATAGTAGCACGAGTGAGTCTGTAATTGATAATGATGTTACATTCTATCATGGTCTCCAAATCAACAAGTGGTCTGTACACAGATGGGGCCCTCCCTCGTCACATGAGTATGTACCTAGGAGGAGTGGAGAACACATGTGAGGCACACAAATCCATTTTCACAACATGTTGTGTATATAACACAGCTGTCAGACAAGTAGGTGACACATAAGCATTGTAGGATGTGAAACTGTAGTGACATGTCCTAACTGATACATCTGGACTGTTGTCATGAGTAAATTGTCTTTTGGCCATGTCTTTGAGCGCTGGGGTCCATAGGGCCAGCATGGGGCGAATGAACAAATAATAACTGCGTAGTAGTTCGCAAAATGTCAGCCCCCTGTCATCCAGATATGTAGCAGTGGACGTGACCTCATACCACTAGCAGTTGTCGTAATGGCGTAAGGCTGTGTTCACCGCCGTGCAACCATTCATTGGTTAACATGTCTGTCAATGGAGAATGTGGGCCTATCATGATCGCCGCCGGCGGTGACAGTGCACACCGCTGCGGAGCGTACGCTATTTCATCACCCCAGCTTCACTTGACTCCCGGATTCCGTGCATGCAAGTACTCCACTGAGTGTGCTGCTGTGTCCTGACTCTGGTCCTGGAAATGGCATGAGTCACAGGGGAAAGGGCCTCGGCCTTCACCATGGAGGAGCTTGACAATCTGGTGGATGGGGTCCTACCCCTGTATGCCAAGCTATATGGTCGACCAAAGCTGCAGGTGAATAAGCGGATTGGGGTGCATGGATGTGTGTGATCATGGTAGATGCATGTAAACATGTGTGCACGATTTGTAACTGAACAGCCATTTAATGCATGACAATCTGCGTGAGTGGGGTGCTGTAATGCTGTTTTAAGTGTCTGTACCATAGGGGATGTATGGCCAGCGGTATCACATGTGCTTTTTCTGACCTTAGTGTTTCTTTCCTGTGTGTCTACTACAGGTCAGCGCCCATCAGAAGAGGGGACTCTGGCATGCCATCGCCAGGGAGGTGCGGACCCTGGGGGTCTACAACCGGTAGATCACCCACTGCAGGAAGCGGTGGGAGGACCTGCGACGTTGGGTGAGGAAGACCTGCGAGGCCCAGCTGGGGAAGTCCTCCCAACGAGAAAGGGGTGCCCGTAGGGCCCTGACCCCCCCTAATGCACCTCATGCTGGAGGTGGCATATCCAGACTTGGGTGGGCGCTTGAAGGCTGCACAGCAGACACAGGGGGGTGAGTAACAAGACCATTTTATGCCTGAGGGTGCTGTAATACATATGCTGTCTAGTGGCAGGGACTCTGACTGATGTCATTTAGCATAGTGGCCCCCATGGGCAGTCAGATGATAAGGGGCAGGTCTGCAGTTCTTCAGGTCCTTCTGTAATGTTGGAGATGGCTGCATACCAGGGTTGTGGCCACTGGTCAGGGGCATAGTCATGAGTATAGCTGTAGGTGCTGCATGTTGGTATATTTGCTGGGTGGGAGTATGTGTGAACCTGATATGTACATCCATTCAGCTATTTACAGATTTCTCACCTGTTTTGTCTCCCCACCCCTGTACTCTTGTGTTGTCTGTGTACATCAGCAGCATCTGGCTAGGGAGCAGTGGCACCGGTGAGTGGGGATGCAGCGGCCCACGGTTCCAAGGAGGCAGAGTCGAGCGACGCCAAGGGGATCAGTGGGTTGGAAGGCCAGGGGAGTACCACGGGGGAGGCAACTACCACTCGAGGTAGTGATTCTGATACCTCCTCCGATGGGAGCTCCCTGGTGGTGGCGACCCTAGTGGGCCCACCCATTCTTTGTCATCTTCTGCCTCTCCCATACCATCACCGCCCTCCCAGTTGCGCCCCACCCAGTTGCCTGTGCCCGCTCACCCAGAAGGGTGGGCGTCTCCTTCGCCCCAGGTGCCACATCACCTGCCCCAGTCAGCCCTGCTGCCCTCACAGAGGAGGCTATTGACCTCCTGAGGACCATCTCTGTAGGGCAGAAAACCATTGTGATTGCCATCCAGGGGCTAGCGTCCCACATGCAGCAGACCAATGTATTCCTGGAAGGCCTTCACAGTGCCATGTCTGGCCTACAGAGATCTTTTCAGGCTCCGGCCTCCTCTTTGACAGCAGCCAGTGTCCCTGGTCTTTCCATCCCCCCTCTAACCACCTCTACCCCGTCCAGCACCCCACTCCCTTCACCCATCCAAAGCACTCATTCAGACATCTTTGCTCACACCTCAGCACACAAGAATCACACAGAGAAACACAAGCACCACACTTCCCACCACAGGCATACATACAGCCAACATACAAAGGCACACGCAACAACATCCACTTCCCCCACTGTGTCCACCTCTTCCGCCTCCCTGTTTGTCACCTCTACATGCACAGTCACAGGCACTGCACCTTCATTCACAGTTTCTGGCCCCATTCTTGCAGTCACCACAACAACAGACATCCAGTCATGCACCCCAGACGCCACACCTGCACTCACCACAATGATTCTGAGTACCACTTGCAGCACACTCACCAAACTTGCAGACACCCACACAACATCCATTTACACTGGCAGCCTGTCTTGTCCTACTGTGTCTACCCCCTCCTCCCATTACAGTCAGACGTTCCCAGACACCCACCCAACACACATCCACCACACCTCAGCATACTGTACAGTCACCTGCATCCACTTCACGCACACCTACACCTGTAACAACCAGTCCCTCTACCTCCACTCCCACACCTTCCTCCGGGTCCACCCCAAATGCCCCTAAGAAACTTTTCCTATCACGTGTATATCTTTTTGAACCCAATGTCCCACCCCGTCTTGTCCTTAAACGTGCTTACCTCCTTGCCCAGTCCACTCCTCCCATGTCCAAGACCGCCCCTGTCCACCCTTCCCGTTCCCGTGAACCTTCCCCTGTGCGCAAGAGGCCCCATGCTGGCCCAGGTACATCTGCCGCCCGCTTCCGCACCTTCCAAGGTTAAACCTAAAACCTCCTCCACCACCCAAACGTAAACCCAAGCCCCCCTCCCAGACATAAGTTCCCACCCCGCTGCCCCTGTTACCTGAGGTGCCTGGCAGCCCCATTGATGTCCCTTCATGGTGGAGTACCATGTGCACATGTGGGAGTCAAGTTCGGGCCACTTGGGCCCATCTGCCTATTTGCTCTGGACTGGCCATTGGCCCAATGTGGACAATCTGTTGCTCCTGGAGCTTTATTAAAGTTTGTGTGGAGAGTGGAGTGTGTGGGTAAGTAACTGTGCCCTTTCTTCCCTTGTTTAGTAGGTTGCGGTACTTACCGTTGTTGTCTGCGTCGGCGGTCTCGGTCGTGGAGGTATATGGCAAGGATCAGCACTGGCATGATTTGCAACTCTCTCTCCATGTCTGCTTCGGCGTGTTGTGTGAGCTTCAGGTGAGTGTTTCCTTTTATTTGGTTTGTTTCCTCCAGGCTTTGTGTGATGGTGGTTCCCGCCCCGGAACTGACGGCGGTCTAGTGCTTCATTATTTGTTGGGTGGGTAGAGCCTTTCCCTCTGACTGTGGACGGCCTCCTCCGTCGTTGTCGACACTCCTCTGCTGGCGGTGGGTGTTTTTCAGGCTGCCTGTTTTTCATGTGCTTCATTATTTGGCAGCCCCGACTACCTGACTGTTGGCATTAGTTACCGCCACCACTGGCGGTGCGTTCTTTCCCGCTGTGTTCATAATGAGGGCCTTAGTGTCTATCTCTTTGCCCTGGCCCACACCCGGGGTCATTTTCAGGCTATTGGTGGAGCATTATGTGCCTTTTTTGCCATTTTCCTTTCAATGAGACAAAACATCTCAGGTCTGTTTCTCAGGCCACATTGATCCAATTCTAACAAGGGTGGGCTTACATCTCTCTATATGGTCAGCCTATACAGTCCTGGGCCTCTAAGGTGACCATGCCTCATGGAGAGGTGAATTTTCTGGCTCCCTGCCCAGAATTGCTCTCTGCTTGGCTCCTGGTGCTTTTTTTCTGCCAGTGAAAGACTCTTGTGCAGATTCTTCACAAACAGCATACACATGACCCTCCCTGCCACACATACGAAGCCCCAGAGCCTCCTGGCTTCTAGAGGGGCACATATGAGTCAAGGAAATCTGGGATCTAAGGAGGCCAGTGCCACTGGACCTGGAGAGATCCACCACACTCCTGGGGGGGGGGGGCTAGCTGGAGTCAAAGTCCCAAAGTCTATCCTGACAGACCATCAGATGGCTTCTTCTCCTTCCAGCTATGTATCTTTTCATCATCATCGCATATAGGTTCTTCTCATCTATCTCTACCTTGTGCAGGGTCCCGAGGGTCCAGCGCATTATTTTGGGGGAGGTGGCACATGGCCACCCTCTCAGAGCCGATTTTGGCCACAGAACTCCAATCCCCGGAGCCTGGCACTATATCTACAGGGGAGAGGACACAATGCCCCAGTCCAGGGGCTAACTTTGGCTAAAGGGACCTCATTCTCCAGGGCCTGGCCACCCAGAGCACCCACTTTATTGTAGTTACAGGCGGTGAGGGGAGCACCTGCCATGCACAGTTTTTTCATCAATAATTTCACTGCAAATGTTGCAGTGATATTAGCAGTGATTTCATGGAAGATGTCATGATTGATGTAACATGTGTGGTAATTAGCAGTGCATGGCACAAGTTATAGTTACCTTAGAGCACGAGTTATGGTTACTTAAGATAACTCTAACTATAGCTGTTGAACTTCCATGGTTGTGTGTGTATGTTGACAATCTGAACTTAGCTATAACGTCCCTCTAACCTTTGGGTTTTGTTCATGAATTTTTAAGGTTTTTATACATTTTATTTCCTAACTATAATGTCCCTGAAACCTTTGTTTTTTCAGTGAATTTCCTGGGCTTTGTTTTAACGTATAGTAATATTTAATTACCAAACATTAATCTAACCGCCGCCATGCACAGCCTTAGTTTTAGGGTGATTTGTCAAGTGGAGAGCGAGAAAAAGGGGGAGGTCCCAAAACACGTTTCCCCCATAAAAGTTCCAGTGGGGATTTTAGACTTGGCTACAGTCCACACTGGTGAATGAAATGGGACCGAATTTGTCAGAAAGCTAGATCTTGGTCCAGAAAGATCTCTTTTGGTGATTTGCTGTAAATTTGTTCAGTAGTTTTAGATCCACTCATCAACAGCAGTGCTACAACTTTTCTCTCAGGATCCAGCCACCATTTTGTCGATTGTGACATGGTTCCTGGAGGACGGGGGGTTAAAATAGAAATAGAATATAATGGTTCAGGATAGAGATATCCTTCCCTGATGAAAATGTTTTTCTGGGTTTGAGGGCCCGCGGATCCACTGTGGTGGTCAGTGCAGTCCCCCGTGCTAATCTGTGGTGAATCTGTGGATCCATAACCCAATAACCCAATTAAAAAAATACACACACTTAGAGACCCACTCACACACTCTCTCACACACCCACTTACACATCCACACAACCAATCACACAACCACTCAGACACCCAGAACAGCCACTCACAAACTGATACAGCTACTCACACACCCCCTCAGAGACCCAGAAAACACTCCCACACCCATTCACAGACCCACCGAGGCACTCACACACCCACCACACAATCACACATCCACGTACACACCCATACACCCCCTCACACACCCACTTACAGATCCATACAACCACGCACACATACTCACACACCAGACTCAACCACTTACACACCCACTTACACACCCACATACACACCAACATACACACCCATACAGGCACTCACACACCCACTCAGAGATCCATACTGCCACTTAGACACCCACTTGCACACCCATACAGCAAAGCCACTGACACCCCATTCACACACCCATACAGCCACTGACACCACTCAGAGACCCACACAGCCACTTACACATCCGCTGATACACCCACCTACCACACAGTCAAAACGTCCACTTACACACCCACACAACCACTCAAAAGTCTTGGGGTTGGCTGTATGCAGGGTGTTGGCTGATAGGCCTGGCCGCAGGCTGCACATGTCCATTAGGCCTTTTGTGCGTGGACAGGACACAGCCTATTCAGTTCTAAGTAAGGGTGTGGCCGTTATGTCACACCTAAGCTCCCAATACACAAATCCCAACTATCATTTACACTCAGTCATATGTCCAGAGACTGGCTGTAGGAACCAAATGGCTATGTCAAGAAAATGCCAGATTTCTAAAAGAGGCATTTTCAGAATTGCAATTTAAAATACGACTTCACATAAGAGTCTTAATTGTAGTTTCAGAGACACCAGACTTCAAGGGGTTATCTCTTTCCATTACACGTAGAACATATAATAAAGCAGTGGTCATTTGAACTCTTCCTGCAGTGGCACCAATGCCCAGATACATGATTTCAGTTCCTGTGATGTCACCAAGGACCAGAGGATGTCACTTCCTCTACCCTTGTCCTTTTTGTGAATCTACATCCATGGATCCAAAATCTCTGCTAAACAATCTTTTGAATGTCATCTGTTTTAAGTTAATGTACAAGACATAAAAGTAAAATTTGAAGAAAAATATTTTTGGGTGATTTTGCACTGTTAATCTGTTCATGTGGTAATTCATGTGTTCTATCTGTTAATTTTGCTCTCTCAAGCAGAATTCATTAAAAAAGTTTATTTTTATATGATAATTAATATATTTATTTATACACACCAATAAATATATGTAATGCATTTAATTAATATTACAGAACTTAGTTGGAAATTATTTTAATAAACCATGGAATTCACTTATTAGCTTGATGACAAACTTTACTTAAGAGAATGCATTGTATCCAATAATATTACCAGAAAGGAGCAAAACCGAGATGACAGACTCCTTCCTTTTTTGACAGAGGGAGATAGTGAGGAGGGGAGTAGCAGCCTTAGGGTGTGTGGAGCTCACACCCATTTGGACTGCCCCACTGTGCAGCGTATAGCAGCAGGCCAGATCATTGTCTGTTTGCCACTTTCTATTGCTGCCCATATGGAATTGTAGGCAGGTATGAGTTTGGTTACCAATTGAGACTTTTCATCTTGAAGGGACAACCTGGTTTTCATGACTGGCCTGGCCAGCTGGAAGTGCTCTTTTTCCTGAACTCTTGTGGGTCCTCCAAGCCATCACCACTACCTGTCACCCAGACATAGAGGTAGTTCCACAATTTTCTGATTCAACAGCCAACCTCTGCACATCACAGTGAGTGCATGTCTTTTCTTAGTAAGTGTAGTGCATATTTGTTTCCTCACTACAATCTAGCCTGTTGCTCACTATCTCTATCTCCCAACTGGCATAGAGTCCTCCTATGTGCTTTTCCTACCCCTCCTGATGTCCCCTTGGTTGCTGCCAGTTTCTTAACAGTGAACCACTGAGAATCAGTATTTTTATCATTGAGACCAGCTTGAGTGATTGATTAAGGGGTAATAGGTACACTGGAACTGTGTTAAGGTACAACGTGGCAGCACAACATCCTAGGCATCTCTAGTAAGAATTGCCAAATATTATTGCAGCATATTAGAACACAGAACCGGGACGAAATGTGTCTGTTCTACATCATTTTCCTTACAAGATGCCACTGATGAAGTGGAGAGATACTACTGTACAAGTAAATTATTAAAATCAGTATCTCCCCCTAGTTACCAGGCATCATAATATTTTTTTCCCAAAATTGAGGAAAACATACAGGATCACATTTACATTCTTATTTAGGCCAGAAGAATATGTGTGGAGTAAAACATTTAATTTAACTGGATACTTTCATTAAAATTTGTAATAAGGTGTGGAGTTTCACGCAGGGATATAGCCCACCCAACTTGGAATGAAGAGCCATATAGGGGCAAAACTAGGCCTGAACTCTGGGGGGGCTAACAGAGGAATCAATGGAAGCGGGGCTAACACTTCAAACAATGTTGGGAGCTATCCTTGGAGCCAATCCAAGAAAATAAATGCATTTAGCATTTCAAATATATTTATTAAACCCAAAATGATTATAACAAACATGTATAAGTGGATTTGACAATATTTATAGGCTACTTTCAGAGATCTTTAAAAAGGAAAATGAGCGAGACTTACAAAACGCAGCTTCCAAACATTTCAATCTAAAGTAGTTAGGAACAGTTTTTGCAAAGTTATTTCAAGATACCAACCCCTTTTGCCAATTCTCTGCACAGTTCTGTCTGTAAAATGATGAGCTCATGAAATATTTTCAATTTCTTCTTCAGAAAAATGCTCTTGTCTGACTGTTGGTCAAAGGTACATTTTTAGTCTGCTCATCAGGATATTGCAACATATGCTTATTTGAGGCTCCACACATGTGCAAATCTCAGGACATTGAGCTTAGTGAGTCAATTGATTTGTGACTGGCAGATCTTCCATTTGATTCCTAATGCATCTTTCATTCCTCCTGAGACTGAAAATGAAAACATGGAATTACTCTGCCAGGAATCTGTGCTATTCTAAATCAAAAACCAAACAGCTTTTGTAGCCCCACCCATTGAGCACTTCTCATATGAGACGATTGAGCAACATCGGTGGAGGATGCCACCAAGCCCACAGAACTGACAAAAAAAGTTAGTTACCTTAAAAAAACTTTGTGACACATTGAGTTCTAGCATAGAAAAGACATGTGTATTCCTTTAGCTCCAGAACACATGGTAAGTGTGGCTGATGGCCAATGTCCTTCAAAAAGATCACCTCCTTAGAAACAGACATAGGCCCTCAATATGAACATGGCAGTCTGGGCCACTATGGTGGCGGTGGCGGTAATTACCGCCACCCACATGGTGGCCCAGACCGCCATATAATAGACATGGCAAAACCGCCACTGGCGTAACTCCGCCACCGCTAGGCAGCCTGGCGATGGTGGAGTTACATATCTGACAGGGCAGCACCGCTGGATAATGTACATGATTCCACCAGCCTTTCCCTGGCAGTTTACCCCACCAGGGAAAGGCTGGCAGAATGGGTGCCTCAGGCCCCATGGGGGAAGCTGCACTGCCCGTGTACTTGGCATGGGCAGTGCAGGGGCCCCCGTGCACAGCCCCGTGAGGCATGTCACTGCCCAATTTACGGGCAGTGACATGCGTGACGGGTGCTGCTGCACCCTATGCACTGCTACATTGCCACCGGCTCCATGTGGAGCCGGCGTCAATGTACAGGCTCTGCATTCCGCTGGGCCGGCTGGCGGAAACACTGTTTCCTCCCGCCAGCCCGGCGGAATGATCATTATGTGGCTGACGGGGTCCTCGGCATGCTGGTAGTCTTTTGTGGACTGCCAGCACCGAACTCGGCGGGTTTTCCTGCCGAGTTCATAATGAGGGCCATAGTGCCACTTAATAGGATATGTTATGATAATAGTAACCATGCTTTTAATTTTGTTCTGAAGCCCCGGGACATAAACTGTGAAATCCACTAAAATAGCAGTGGCAGTGTTGTTTTTAAATCCTACAGGGGATATGCACATTATAAAATGGTAGAATGCAACATTTGTATCAAATTTTGCTAAAATGCTTATGAAAGAAATTACCATATTCTCTAGAATGGTTGTCCCCAAATGTTTATACTAATTGTTTCAATTAGCCTGGCCTGGGTAGAGAAGGGACAAACGTGAATTGCACTCAAGAAAGAAACAATGTAAATAACATGAGCCCTCATTACAAACCTGGCGGTAGGTGTTAAAGTGGCAGTAATACCGACAACAGGCTGCTCCACCACAAACACCAACGCCGGCAAAGACGACGACGGTGAGTACAGATGCCTATCACACAAGGGAGGGAGGGAGGAAAAATAGAGTGACACACACACACACACACCACCCCCCACTAACACCATACACATAATCAGCTGCATTACTAAAACATTTTTACCCTGCAACTCGGATGAATAATGCAAGGACAAAATGATTTTGAAAAAGGGAATGTAATGAGAGCAACACATCAAGACAAATAAGCCAGGCAAGATAATAGATATATACATATTTTCAGAAAAAGGGACACAGCCCAGTCCACAATGTTTGTAGGCCACATGGCCACAGGCCAAAGTCCAAGGCCACACATGTCACCTGCATCAACACGGACAGAACACTGCAGGGGCATCAGTTGGTAAATAGACTGGCACCTCAGGGGGATGGGGGCACCTCAGCTGGGAGATGGAACAAGACCACTGGTTCTGGAGGGGGCAACATGCCCTGTGCTTGGTCCTGAGGAGTGCAAGGCCACAGATTCTCGAGTGGGTGATATGCCCACTTGCTCTGGAGAGGGCAACATGCCCTGTGCTTGGTCCTGGGGAGGGCAAGGCTATAGTCTCTCGAGTGGGTGTCTTGCCCACTGGCTCTGGAGGGGGCCTCGTGCCCTGTGCTTTTGATCCTGGGGAGTGTAGAGTATGCATGTGTCTTACCCACTGGTTCTGGAGTGGGCCTCGTGCCTTGTGCTCTTGATCCTGGGGATTCTTGTCTATGTGGGTGTCTTACCCACTGGTTCTGGAGGGGGCCTCGTGCCCTGTGCTTTTGATCCTGGGGAGTGCAAGGTTAAAGTCTCTTAGGTGGGTGTCATACCCACTGGAATTTGCAGGGGGCAGACCACACAGCAGCCCATGTAGGCAGGATTACATGCCGTCCGCCGGCGGTGATGGCTGTTCACTGGAGGTTGTGGTGCTGGTGGGGGGGGGAGGCTCCTGCCCATCCCCTGCAACCTCCGATAGCTGCTCACTGGAGGTGTTGGTGCTGCTGGTGGCGGGAGGCTCCTGCTCATTCCCTGCAACCTCAGACGGCTGCACAACCATGGTTTGTGGTGGGGGCTCCGTCACAGTTCCTGCCCCAGGGACCCTGCTCTTCCTGCCTCCTGGTACAGGCTCCTTGCTCTTCGTGGCAGCTGGGGCAGGCTCCTTTCTCTTCTTAGCAGCTGCTGCAGGCTCCTTTGTCTTCCTGCCAGCTGTGGCAGGCTCCTTTCCCTTCTTAGCAGCTGGGGCAGGCTCCTTTCTCTTGAGGCTGCCTAGTGCAGGCTCCTTCAACTTCAGGGCATGTGCCCTGGATCCTTTTCCACCACAAGTGGGTGTGGTGACGACTGGGCCCATTGACTGGGTGGCTGAGGTGCTTGGCTGGGTTCTTCCTACCCTGGCCACACATGCAGGACAGGGGAGGGGTAGGGAAGAGGTGGATAGGAACAATTTTTTAGGGACATTGGGGAGGGAAGAGAGAGAAGGAATGGGATTGGAGGAAGGGGGAGTGGTTGTTGGAGGTGTCTGATTTTGGGTGGATGCTGTTGTGAGGTGGATGGCTGTTGGGTGTCTGAGTGCTTGTGTTTGTGAACCTTAGGAGGGGGACAGACACAGTGGGAGAGGACACAGGGGACATGTGCATGGCTGTTGTGGAGGTGTCTGCCAGTGAGGTGTGTGTTCTGCTTGGTGTGGTGATGATGCTGGCAATGGGCGATGATGTAGTGCATGCAGGTGTGAGTGTAGATGGAACTGGAAGGGAGGTGGAGGAGAAGGAAGAGGAGAAGGGGGGACACAGTGGAAATAGTGGATGTTGGTGTGTCTGCATCTGGATGGTGTTTGTGTGTGTGCCTGTGGGATGAAGTGTGGTGCTTGTGTTTGCCTGTACAAGTCTTGTGTGTTGTCTTGTGTTCCTGGTCATCTGCCTGTGTGCTTGGGATGGGTTGGGGTTGAGGAGAATGGGACTGGGAAGAGGAAGTTGGAAACAAGTACAATGGCTGCCATCAGAGAGGCCAGAGCCTGGATCGATCTCTTTTGGGCCGCCAAGCCAGTGTGAATTCCCTCCAGGAATGCATTAGTCTGTTGCATCTGGGCTACCAGTCCCTGGATGGCATTCACAATGGTTGACTGCCCTACAGAGATGGATCTCAGGAGGTCAATAGCCTCCTCACTCAGGGCAGCAGGGCTCACTGGGGCAGGGACTGAGGTGCCTGGGGCTAAGGAGATGCCCACCCTCCTGGGTGAGCGGGCACGGGCAACTCGATGAGGGGCTGCTGGGAGGGGGGTGCTGGTATGGGGCGTGATGGCTGTACCTGCAGCTGGGGTGGTCACAGAGGTGTCCGCCACCATCAGGGAGCTTCCATCGGAGGAGGTATCTGTGTCAGAAATGTCCCCTCCAGTCTCCGCTGTGGTGCTCCCCTGGCCCTCTGTCCAACTGGTGCCCTCACAGTCTGTGGACTCTGCTTCCTGGGTCCTGTGTGATGCAGCTTCCTCCGTTGCTGGTGCCTCTGCTCCTCCGCCACATGATACTAATGCACATAAGGACAGTGTGACAAAACAGTAAGGGGGGAGAGACAAAGGATACACTTGGTCAGTGGCTTCACCAACACCACCATTGGCATACATAGCACCCTCACACATAGGGAACAGGCATACGCAATATGTCATAGCACTACCAGAGAAACAGTTATTAGCCAAGGCATGGGGAGAGGCACACACCGTCAATACAGCACACCTGGGACTCACACAGCCCTGACCAGCAGTGGATGTCTACAAGCTAGGTTTTAAGATTTTTTCCTTCTGAACCCTAGCCACCAGGGGACCTACGCTGCAAAGTCAGGCCTGGCCTAGGGGCACCCACTGGCACACACCCCCCACCCGGATACCACCCTATCATACGTAAGTTGTAATGATGGGCACTGTAGTGCTGTGATGCCCTCAAGCACCCATCCAGCTCAGGATAGGCCACTGCCAGTATGCAGGGCATCAGGGGGGTCAGTGTTCCACGGGCACCCCTTCCTCGTTGGGAGGCCATCCCCAGCTGGGCCTCCGCCATGTTCCGTGCCCAGCGTCTCAGGTCCTCCCACCATTTCTGACAGTGGGTGCTCTGCCTGCCATTGACCGCCAGGGTCCGCACGTCCTTGGCAATGGCACACCATATACCCTTCTTTTGATGGGCACTGACCTGCAGAGGAAATACACACAGGAAAATGGAATTAGTAAAACAGTCCTGCCTGTTACACTAATGGCCCACCATACCCCTTCAAATCACCATTTACACACACATGGCCCAGCACACAACCAATACGCCTCCCAGAGGACATTCACCCACCCCCCTTACACAAGGACTACACACACACCACTTGATGCATTCATGCCACATGCATCGTGCCCACACTGTACTCACCTGTTGGTCTGGAGGCCCATACAGCAGTCCGTACTGGGGTAAGACCTCACCCACCAGCCTCTCCAACTCCGCCGAAGTGAAAGCTGGGGCCCTTTCCCAGGCACACAGGCCATGGTAGGTTCCATACACAGGTCACAGCAGCACATGCAGTGTAGCTCCTCTCCTGTTGAAGATCAGGTAGCCAGTGAGGGATGAGATAAAAAAATGGCAGTCACGTCCGAGGCGATGCATACCGTCACTACCGGCGAAAATCACCATTGGCCACTGTAACCCATAGGGCCCAATGTTACCCAATGAGGAGTCCCACTGCGGTTTCTGACCACCTCCCGCAATGGCGTACAAGGTCAGCGGAATTACCTCACTTCCACCTGTCCCTCCACACAGGACAGGCAGGCGCCATTTCAGGGGAGGGCAGGCCCTGGAAAATTGCTGTGTCACTGGTGAACTTAGGACGTACTGGACAAATCACACTTACCCATTACAAGTTAACAGCATGCAAAGTTCTGCTGTATCTCCATTGTTCAGTGACCGGCTCCTCACTCTTTTGCCCCATAGATTGCTACCGCTGCAGATGAATAGGAGATGCAGACATACCCCTGTGTACAGACTCCTGGTGGACTTGGCAACAATGGAGGACAGGCACATTATCCTCAACTATAGACTGGCTAGGGCCACAATCACAGAGCTGTGTGCCCAATTGGAGCCTGACCTGATATCTGCTATCCGTCACCCCACTGGGATACTCCTCTTGTGCTAGTTTGATCAGTGCTCCATTTTCTGGCCACTGGTTCTTTCCAAGTGACAATGTCACAGTCAGTGTTCTCAATAGTGCTAACAAGAGTTTTGTCTGCCCTGATTAAACACATGTGCAGCTACATTGTATTTCTCCAGGTTGAAGATTTGGCCACAGTGAAGGCCGAGTTCTATGCAATAGGACATATTCCCATCATAATCGGGGCGATTGATGGAACACATATTTCATTTGTCCCCCGTCAGAATGAACAGGTGTTCCGTTCAGAAATCGGATGAGTTTCCACTCTATGAATGTACAGATGGTGTACTTGGCAGACCAGTACTATCCAGTACATCTCCCACATCAATGCTAAGTATCCTGGATCAGTGCATAATGCCTTTGTCCTGAGGAATAGCAGCATCCCAAATGCGATGGCCCAACTACAGAGGCACAGGGTGTGGCTAATAGCTGAGCCCTGATTTCCACCCAGTATATGTTGGTGTATGGGTATTGTGTGGGCCATATGGGATAGTGCGGCTAAATGTTGTCCCTCAAAATTTGCAGGTGACTCTGGTTACCCCAATCTATCATGGCTGCTGACCCCTGTGAGGAATGCCAGGACATGGGTAGAAGAACGTTATAATGAGGCACATGGGTGAACCAGAAGTATAATAGAAAGGACCTTTGGCCTCCTGAAGTCCAAGTTCTGGTGCCTCCATCTAACAGGTGTATTCCTGTGTTACTCACCCAAGAAGGTCTGCCAGATAGTGGTGGCATGCTGCATGTTGCACAACCTTGTCCTGAGACGCAATGTGCCTTTTCTGTAGGAGAAGGAGGCGGGAGATGCCAGTGTGGCAGCAGTGGACCTTGTGGACAGTGAGGATGAGGAGGCAGAGGATGAGGATGAGGACAACAGAACATCAGTGATCAGACAATAATTCCAATGACACACAGGTAAGACAGTGTTACTTCACATTTCAGTGACATTTGTTTGAATTTCTGTGGCACTGGCATGCTGTTATTTCCCACTTCACATATGCTCCTGGTGCAGCCAGCTACAGGTAATTGATCTATGCTCATTTTCTGTACAGTTGAATTGCAATGTTTGCACCTGTTTCAATTAATACATACTTGAAAAGTTTGACATAATCCAAACTTATATTTTCCAAGGGTATTTATTGAAGTGCTAAAAATATTGAGGGGCAAGTGCAATGGGATTGGGTGATGATGGAAGAAAGTCCAGGGTAGAGTGCCAGTCTGTTTGTAGCACAGGTGCATTGTCCAAGGGGACATAGGAACAGGAGCCATGGCAGTTCAAGTTGGACAGGGTGACTGAGTGACACAAGGGTGACAATCAGGAGAGTCTCATTTCCTGGTGGGGGTCTTGGCAAGTGTCTCTGGCTTCTGTCTGGATTGCAGGGCACGTTTGCGGGGTGGTTTATCTTCTGCAGGGGGAGGGGTGATGGTGGCATGTGAGTTCTGTGGCGGGGCCTCCTGGCAACTAGCGGCAGCTGAGGTGGAAGGCTGTTCAGATGTCTGGCTAGTGGCAGGGGCCCGCTGTTGTGATACTGCCTCCCTCATAATGTTGGCCATGTCTGCCAGCACCCCTGCTATGGAGATCAGGGTGTTGTTGATGGCCTGCAAGTCCTCCCTGATCCCCTGGTACTGTCCCTCTTGCAGCCACCTGTTCTCTGCACATTGTCCAGGATCTGGCCCATCGTGTCCTGGGAATGTTGATATGCTCCCAGAATCTCTGCAAGTGCCTCCTTGAGAGTCTGTACCCTGGGCCTGTCCTCCCCCTAGCGCACAGCAGTCCTCTCAGTTTTCCTGTTGGCCTGTGCCTCTGTCCCCTTAACAGTGTGCCCACTGCCACTGACCCCAGGTCCCTGATTGTCTTGGATATGAGGTGTGGCCTGGTGTCCCTGTTGAGGTGGACACACTGCTGATAGACGTGTCCTGGGGACAGAGGTGTGGGTACGCTGGGTGGGTGCTGTGGTGGTGTTTCCTGATGGGGGAAGCTCTGTGGTGGTGTGTGACTGAGCCTGGGTAACCGGCTGTCCAGAGGTCCCTGAAGGGCCAGGTTGGTCATCCAGATCCTGAAGACCAGAGTTGCTGCCATCACTGTGGGCCCCTTCAGTTAGGGGACTAGATAGTGCTGGCAACTCCTCTCCGGTGACATTGGCTGGGGTACCTGTGGGGATGAAAATGATGTGTAATGGTCTCTATATCTGACATATTGTGCATCCGTGGCTTGCCTCTTTGGTTGTATTTGCCCTGCCAGCTTTCACTTGTGTATGGTGGTGTATAGTAGCATTGTTAGTTCTCTATGGTATGCATGCCTTAGTGATGAGTGTCCATGCAGGGCTGTGAGTGGTGTCCATGCATTGTTAGAGCATGCAGGGCTTGACATTGGGATGAGTGAGATGTGATGGTGGGGTTGGTGGGATGGAGTGGAGTGATGGGAGTGAGGGTGGGGCTTGTAATGGCATGCAGGTAGGGGGTAGTAGTAGTAGAGAGTTGACTTACCAGAGTCCAGTCCGCCTCCTACTCCGGCCAGGCCCTCAGGATGCAGGATTGCCAAGACTTGCTCCTCCCATGCTGTGGGGGAGGAGATGGGGGTCCACCGCCAGTCCTCTGTACAGCGAGCTGGTGTCTTGCTGCAATGGAACGTTCATTCCCCAATAGGTCATTCCACCTCTTCCTGATGTCATCCCTAGTTCTTGGGTGCTGTCCCACAGCGTTGACCCAGTCCACGATTCTCCACCATAGATCCATCTTCCTAGCTATCGATATCTGCTGCACATGTGCTTCAAATAGCTGTGGCTCGACCCTGATGATTTCCTCCACCATGACCCGTAGCTCCTCCTCTGTGAAACGGGGATGTCTTAGTGGTGCCATGAGTGTTGTGTGAGGTGTGTAGGGGAGGGTGTGTTGGATAATGTGTTGGGGTGTGTGATGTGGAGTGCATGAGTGGTGTATATGTGTGAGTGGTGTGTGGCTCTGGTTGTGTCTGTGGTCTTGATGTCTCTCTGGTGGCAATGGTTTGTAATGGTAAAGGGTTGTGCGTAATGTGGGTGTGTGTTTTATAGTGGTGTGTGTGGATGTGGTGTGTGTATGGTTGTCAGGTGTGTGTGTTTGAATTGTCCAGTGTGGTGTTGTTTTGCATGTGGGTCTCCATTATGATGCGGCAGTATGTACCGCCAATAGTTTACCGCCGTTGAATGTCCGCTGCATTGATTCGTGGATCATAATGTGGTGGACGTTGTTCTGTTGGCGTAACGGTGTGGGTTTTGATACCTCCAGTTTATCACTGACCTTTGGTGTGGCGGATTTGTCTGTGTGGCTGAATACTGACGGATTGGTGTATGTTTGTCATAATATGGTTAACGGATATCTGCTGCGGCGGCGGTAAGTTGGCGGCAGTCAGCGTGGCGGTAAGTGGGATTTACCCCCAATGTCATAATGAGGGCCATAGTTACCAATGTTTTAATTGTAACACTGGAGCAGGTAATGCACAAAGTAGTGTTTCCATTGTGCAAAGGTTTTGCGAATTTAACGTGTTATACACAATGTCATAGCTATGCTACTTTTGATAGATCCTGTTTTAGTTTGGCAGCAGCATAAGGTTACACAAGCACCATACAAGTATATTGCTGCCAAATTAAGATAGTCTGAAGGAGCAGGACTAATCGACGCCAACCGTACACATGGGAAGTGCTGGTGTTCTGCCTCCGCAAAACACACAAGGCATTAATTAAAGCAATTTCTACATATTTCTTACAATGCATTCTGAGATACTGATTATAGAGGTGTTTGCTGTAGGTGGTAGAGGTGACCCTCTGGTTAAAAATAAATTAGATTTGGAGGCTTCACATAGCTGAGCTATTTCTCAGTCTACACCTAGGTCAGGCAACAGACACCTGAGCTATTCCTCAGGTGAGAATGCTCCATCTCCAAAGGACAAGAGACACAACCCAACATTTGTGCTCAGTTGTGTTTAACATTTGCTACCAGCTCTGCATTTAGTGCCTGAAAGCACCTAGTGCAAGGATGTGTGTGTAATGGATAGTTAGCCTAAAGTGCACCAATGAAGGGAGAGAAGAAAACAGCACCATATCTCAGTTTATATGGCACAGTTTACCTTATTTAAAAAGACGTGGTGGTATCTTGCTCTCTGCTCTCTTTCTTTCACACAATTCAGCACAACCTTGATTGCTGTACTGCAGTGAGTGAAAAGTTAGCAAATCTTCCCTGTAATCCCTACACGTTATGCAGCAGCCTTTCTTATACTCTGTCTGCTTGCTGTCACAGGCAGGGACCTCACAGAACTTATATTTACAGAGTGCAAGAGAGGGAAAACACACAGATAGGAAAGATGGGGGAAGAAAAAGATGGAAAAACTATCACAAGCAGAAAGCAGGAACCTGCAAGAACAAGCATTTGCAATGCAATAGGTTTCACATTTGCGAGAGTTTGAGCTATAAGCACAATCTCTTTTATCTAGCTGTTTTGGTTTGGAGTGGTTCCTGTTACTCGAACGGCATGTACACTGCCAGAGCAGGGGCACTGCAAATCAAACCTGAGGTGTTTTGGCAGAGCTAGTTGTGCCTACATTTGCGGCCAGCTAAGTACTGCCACATCTGAGTTTGAAAAATACACCACATTCCTAACATAAGGCAAAAGGTGAACAGGCTTATTTATTTTTGTATATTTTCTAGCAAACCTGTTCTAGAAAGTTCAGTGGGCTGTGCTAGTTATAAGTCAGAGACCTCGAATCACTCATTCGCCTGGCACCTGCAACAGTCCCACCGACCATCCAGATCCATCAGATTACAAGAACATCTTCCAACATTACCTCAGGGTGTGCTTGTCTGACCTCACAACACACAAACACAACCTGCACACTCCAAGCACACAGATATAACACTGAAAGCTGCAGTATCTTAAAGATTGCGAACAACCCACAAAGGAGTTGTGCCGTTCTATGCGCTGTACCCAAGACAGCTCGCTGCCCCGTGACTGGAAGCAGACAGAGGCCCAGCAGATCTTGGAGAAGCAAGATCTTGGGCTACTCGCCCAAAGTCGAAAGTGTGAGTCACAGCCACCAGAGGCTGAGAACAAGTTCTTGTTTTTACTGTGCATGGAACACAAAAAATAGGGTAGAGGAGTCAGCGAGGGCCTGCTCAGATGAGGAGTGACTTACAGGGTCACCTGGAGGGGAAGCAGGCATATGGACAGGACAACACATGGGCCAGAGTGCATATAAATAACCTCATTTGGTGGGGTCAGTGGCTGGTGTGACTCTGCGAGTGGGCAGGGATAAGATGAGATGCCCAAAAGTGGTGTACCGCACCCAACACACTACAATGAACGGTCAAAATAAATGTCCAATTTACAGCACTTTGTAAATGCAAATCACTGCACTAGAGAACCGCTGTAAACTGTTCCACCTAAGGCACCATAACCTGTCAACCAGCGCTGTAGAAAAAAACACCCAATAAACATACATGTAGCATGATGGAGACCCACACGAGGGCCAAAAGAGCAGCAGTGCTGAGTACGGAAAGAAACTTGCAGCTTTTGGAAGCTAGGAGAAATGCAAATGAAGTCAACCATCCCGCAACGGTGTTCACGATGACTGTTATTGGCATATTTGCGTGCACATAATAAAGAGTGCTGAGTGCTCTCGTAAATTAAAGTGAAGCTTGGCTCTATGAAACTTCAAAGTGGCATGGCCACCACAGAGGGTGAAGTAGAGACACAATAAACAATGGGAGCCAAAAAAAGACATGCATAGACATAGTGACTCACAGAGAGTGATACACACAGGCACCAAGACTGGAGAAGCGTGTCTGCAGATGAGATTGCTGATGGGAGAGCTTTAATTAATGTCTCTGTCACCTGGGTTCGCCTACCTCGGATGTACACACACCTCTTGTCATACACGAGATGCAGTGCACAGTCCGCATGAATGTGGGGGAATAAATACTCTATGGGAAACGCAAGACGCGCAGGCAAGGGGCAGGAACCGGAGACACACAATGAAAGTAAACTGGTAAAAAAGGAAAGCGCTTGATTACTGCAGAGTGAGACCGTACTGCATAGGAAAGAAAAAGAAAAAGTAGTTCAGGAACCATGCGAAAACATGCTGCGCATGTTTTCAGTAGTTGGCTGGTGCTCTTGAGGAGGGCCAAACACCGGAAAAAGCACAATGTACGCATGCATTTCACTAATGAGACCAAGGGAATTTTTAAAGGCAAGCTCACAAATAAATTAAAGTGATGGGCGTGCGTTGGGAGTGGTTAAAAGCCCAACAGAAAGACAACAGGTTGGAAGCGCATGTGAGCTCAACCTAAAAAAGGACAGGGTGTGTCTGGTAGTGGATTAAAGACTACCATCTTGCTATTCAGTGTGTCAACATTTAATTGCTCCAGCCGCCGGCTCCTGAGCAGAGTTGCATCACAATCTTCCTTCCACAAATTAATCACTGAGGACAGTCCCCTGACTTTTGGATTACATCTGCAAAGTCTTCCTTCCTTATGATGAAGGTAACTCTGTTGCAGCGTTCTACATCACCGGACAACGCTTCAAGAAAAGATCCACAAATCAAAGAATTTAACATTGCTGCACAATATAAATAAGGGCCATAAGACCACGTTATGAACTTGGCGGTATACATGACAGAAATGGCTGATCTGCTAACTCTATCACCAGCAGCCTCCTATCGAATATTTATATCTGAGATTTGAAGTTTAGGAACTAACCATGATAAAACTTTGGTGCAAATTTATGAAATGTGGTGCATCATGTCATGAAGCGCCACTTTTCTTGCACCCCATCGCACTCCCCCCCAACGCCACCATGTGAGCGCCGTATTTATTAAACATCGCAGCAATGCGCATGTTAGGGAACTAGCTTTATAATGTTTGATGCCAGTTTGGTGCTTGGCAGGATTATCGCCAAAAATATTCACGCTAATCCTGCAAAGTGACAGGAGGCCCATTGAAAACAACAGGAGCCTCATTTTAACACCTGCCTTAGGCCTTAGGTCTTAAAAATGACTCTGGAAACTGTGCAGTGGAAATTCATAGATTCCACGGCTCCATTTTTCTGGGCCTGCTAACGCTGGAATGCCCCCCTTGCATACATTATGTCTGGCACAGGCATAATGTGACGCAAGGGTTTACAAAGTGACGCAAAGCGTGCATTGCTCTACTTTGTAAATGTGGCACAGTGCTTTTGCCAACCTAATACCAAATTAGCGTAAACAAAATTATGCTAATGTCGCGCAAGTGGCGCTAAGTGCTTCTTAAATCTGGCCCTTTGCTTCTGGCAGTTAGAGAGGTAACTTTCTTCTGGAATAAAAAGGTGCTGGAAACATCCATGAGAATGAAGGGGATGTAAACAGTGCTAATAGGATGAATCCAGGTATAATACTGAAGATGTACTCATAATATATCCACTCATTTAAAACAGATTATAGAACCAGATACATGAATGAATTCTACTGTCGTAAATTCCGTGAACCATAAACAACATGATTTGAGATGTAGTCTATTTGCAAGTTCCATATTCAATTTGCGCTAGGAATTTTGTGAAGCTTTCATAATCCTAAGTACTAGTTTGCTTGAAGGAGACAAAGAAGTTCCCCTCCTATTTGGAAGTCGTAATGGGATGTACCATTGGTTAGCAACTTCAGGTGCAAGGTGACACACAAACTTTGGGGGGACAGGAAAAACATAGCGGTTGGGTGGGGGGGCAGACAGAAGGGGTGGGTGTGGTAAACATAGGTGCAGGTTCACATAAAGGGGCAGCAGGGGTGAGGCAATGTTGAACACAGAGTGACAGCATAGCGACAGGCATGTCCTGTTCTAGGATTTGTCGGGCCCTGGGCAGAAAGGAAACATGCAAAGCCCCCTCTAATTTGTATACCATATGTGACTTCCTTGGAAGTTGAACTGCCCCCCACCCCCAGTGGCAAAATCGGCCCCCCCATCCTTCCAGCCTCCATGGAAAAGGGCTGATGCACCCTCAGGCCAGTTCGCCCTTGCACCTCTTTCATAGCCTGTAAAGGGCTGAAAGAGTTGCATAGCCTTTGAAAGGGTTAAAAGAGGGGGGGACTGACTAAATGAAAATGTGTTTCCCGCAGTGCTTTTCATTAGACCTGATTGCTTCACATAACTTTACAGTGTGTCTTGCCTACCTGGACCAGGGTATAGGGCTCCCCTCGACCCCCCCAGAAAATAGACAAACCTCACTGTTACTTAACTGGGAGAAGAACAACTGGATCAGTGTGCCAGCCTGACTGCAAGGCACTGGCATGAGGCTCCATGTTGATGGGGTGTGCGCGAGCCCTTGTCAGCTGCCCACACTGCCCATGCCTAATGCTGGACCCGGCAACAGATGGCCCACCACAAGGCTGCATAGCAGACAGGGGCATACAGAGGGCTAGCTCAGGTGGAGCAGGCCAACATACGGGGCTGCATTGTGGAATGGGGTACACATAGAAGCTGCGAGTGTACATGCACACAGAGTATTTGCACTGAAAGTAGGATCATACAGGGCGTCTGTTAGTGGTGTTGAGGGGCTCAGAGGGAGTGGAAGGGCTGGGCAATGTGACATATAGTGGCTGCATGAGAAGCATAGGCACACATAGCAGCTGCAGAGAAGGCGGGGGCTCCAAGAGAGGCATGCCAGGGAACAGCAAGGTGGTATATAGGAAATACTTGCTATGCCAGCAAATCCACAATCATACACCAACAAACCTACCATACACACAAATACACTCACTATTGAATGTCATTATTGCTACTTTCCTACATCCAGAAGCTCCTCATCAAATGACAATAAAAATGCTAAAAATTGTAAAACAAACCAAATTCCCTAAAAAAACTAAAGTTGAAGGGAAATTAAGGTTAACTAATATGTTAATGGTGGCTTCACCATAAAAATTAAATAAAGTCATAAAATGGTCTTATTAAGGTACAACCTTCACCTTGTATCATAAACCTGCTGAAAACTTAACTCCAACTCCATCATATACTCTTTACAACATTAAAAACAATATCAAACACAAAACAACCAACTACATAATACACATTATTAATGATATCATGAGTGAACACATCTACTTTCATACGTGTGTCCACCTACCATCATATGGCCAATATATGGCCACCCACCCAACATTATTGGTGACTGCACACCACCGTTAAAACCTGCACAACCACCAGTCTATGTCCAAAGATTCCTTATCAGACAATCACATAGCAATGTTATTACACCTACACACAGCATACATTCATACACCCCCTGGAATGCTCTCACAACAGCCTCCTAACACACTCCTAAAGCCACATCATACACTAATTTACCTGCCATCATACATCCATTCATGCCAACACATGGGCCATCAGGGACCCACACAGCCACCCTCTAACAGTGCTTTACACAGACACCCCAATAAACTACTCACACCGTTGCTCACATTTGTTTCACATTTACAAACATAATCGCAACTGTCTTAAAACATGTTCATATCAACCTTTCTCGTGTAGTACCAGGAGCAGAAGCTAAGATTGACCTATTACGGCTGAGTTAGGACACAAGAAGAAGGGGGCATCCTTGCTTACTGCTTTCATTTTATGGCAAAGCCACTGTTCTCATATTAATTGAAGTTAACTTCCTTTCAATTTTAGAATTTTTGGGACTATCTGTATATGTCCACATGTACATAGTAGCCTTACACAGTGTCAAATCAAAATCACACTTCACAGCCCAAGTGGGTTTCTTGGTCTGGAGTGATACTTTAAAATGCACAGCAACAATATCATGACTCACTGAAGGAGAAAGAGAGAAAATACACAAAGGCTAAAAAACTAGGGAACATGAAGGAGCAGCAAAAAGAACAGCGGTGCACACTAGAAGAAGACTGGGTGTGAATCATGTGCAAAGTGAGAGAATCCACTAACTTACACTGTTGCCAGGTAATAGATATATTTTTTGCATACTCAAATACTGGTATTGTCTGAACTAGCTATTTATAAAAATGAATTACCTACTTCATTATGTTGCCATCTACAGTCTTATCCAGTAACAGTTTCCCCAGGTCAAATGGCCACTGCATACCTACAGTGAAGTTCTCTGTCTCTGACGTGGAGTTCCAATTGTAGGTTCCCATATAGGGGATTCATCTGCCATTTCACACTTGGTGTGGGTATGGGAATGTGGGCTTCCACTCCCTGTGTGTGCCAACCCCTGCTGACCCTGGTGCTGGCACTCATACTCAATAATTATTGTGACACATTCTGGAGTGATTGTGATCCCTAATCCCAACATCTATGATCATTCAGAATTGATGTGTTGATCCAATGCTGAACACTTCAGGCTTTGAGGAAGAAATAATCCCAGGTAAACAATGTAAATGTTCTTATTGTAAAACTAAAAGCCAGGATGACCCTGCATTTAAGTCTTCTTCCATACCTACACACATGCAATACACATGCAAATGTAGTAGGAAGCACCTGGACTGGATAAGCTTATCACAGTTAAAGGGGAGTGTGAACTAGAGATGCTACCTGCCCTGAATGTAGTTTGCATATGCATGTGAATTTTTAGATATTTTGATAATAATGTGTCACAAAAGTCCAATTGAGATTTAACTTGGTGTACAATGCACAGAAGTTACAGAGCTACCTGTGCAATAAGACACAGTTGTAGAATGTGTCGCAGCAATGAAAATATCACTAACAAACCAAAAGGACAGAGCCATATAGAACACCACACCAGAAATAAAGCCACTGCATGTGTCATTTCACACTACGCGAAGTGTAAAATGAAATAGTGCATTTTCTGTATTTTTGACTAACAGTTCACACTGTATTATGGCCACTAACCATTACAATGTGGACCATGCCCATACCTGTCTCCTACACCTAATTCAAGTCATTCGATCATGGACACCTCTAAAGTACTTTCACCTTAACATGATGTGCTCAGTGAAACAACACTTCACATGACGTTTCCCTCCTGATAATGAACAACACAACAGCTAATGGTGTAACACACCATCTTGTGTTGACCAGATAATCAACCTCCTCATGACATGCAGTGGGAACGTCATGTTGTTGTTGGAAGAAATACCAGAAGCACTAGTACAGGAGAAAGCTGCCAGAATACATAGAGGGTGCATTACCAAACTTCTTGTCGAATTTGCTGTGTCCAAAACCTCAGAGACAATCATTCAGGCTCCCATGATGCTCCCAGAGAAAAAGGATAATATCCACAATTATTGCAACAGAATACATAACTGCCAGAGCCGTCCAGCCACAGATGTGAAGGCTAGGCCAGCAACCATACATGCAGATGTAAACAACATAAAAACAAACCTTGAGTCATTTACTGCCATGGGAAAGTATGGTAAAAATATGAACTCCTTCTTAAAAGGCAGAAATGGCACATTAATAGACAGTAAGGAAGCCTTTCAGGACAATGCACTTTTCAAGGCTATATGAGATAGATTCTGTGATATATCAGCAAGGCTAGACAAGTCAATCAAGAATGCCATTGGGGGGGCTGTCTGATAATGTAAAGAAAGTTTTAGTGGCTCTTGGTGTCAGATTGTGCTCAAAACAAGGACAATACATGTGACTGCTAGACAAAACAAAGTCGTCACTGCCCAGATGACCAAGTCCCGCAGGGATACTGCATCAACTCTCCATAGGATAGTTGAACTGCTGAAGGTGAACCACCCACTGCACTATCTCATTGGATATTTGATGAAGAATTACTTAACAGTGCACTTCATTGGCACTATCATCAAGCAGGGATTCAAAGGCTCCAGAAGAAGGGTAAACTGCTTCTTGCCCCACTGCATGCAGAACATGGTTTACAGATTTCAGTTAATGAATAAACACTAGAACTTGGCAAACAATGAAACCAAATATTAATTTATTTTAATTTCATGGGATGTATTGAAGCATATGATAATAACATTGGCTTCAGTCATACATGGAGTCAAGGTATCACATTTATGGCTACTTTTACAAATCAAGAAGTTGAGAAGGATAATCTTCCTTCTTGTCTGTCTATTCCGAGTCTCTGTCTGTGCTAGACCTATTGGTGCTTCATTGTGAGATTACACATTGATCTCCAGGTGCTCCTGAATAGGCATTCCACTTTGTAGAACAAAGTTGTGTAATATACAACATACAACAGTCATATCACAGACAATCTTGTGGCACATGCATTTGAGATTGTTCAAAAAAACATTTTCAGTGATGCCATGTGTTGGAGCCTCTGTCTGCCAGGGAATTTGTGAAGGGTGCCAGCAACTATGGACCCAAGGCATAATCCTAGTCATATAGAGTATAAAAATGAGTAGAGTAAAATTGTTGCCTTTTAATCTCTTATCTGTTCAAGGGATTTGATGGCAATGTGGTCATACATGACATACTAGTGTATGTTTCAACACACCATTTTCAATGTATTGTTTGAAGGTAAAGTGCCTGAAGATGTAGGAGCAATAAGCGATTCCTTTGTTAACAGTATTTGGCTACTACATTTTCAAAGTAGTATTTGGTAATACAGATTGTGCATTTATTGAGTATGTGTTTTTGTGGTTTTTAAGTTTGTAATGTAAACAATTAGAACCAGTGCAACATTTCTTCAGTCAGGGTGTGTGAGAACATGGACATTTTCTAACATGTGGCAAGAAAGCTAATGATGCACTTTCTGACAACCTACTTACTTTGGCGTTTGCTCTGGCAGGCGTTTGCAGCTAGTATATGCATCATGGCAAGTAATTAAACTGAGCTGAAATTGCATGCACAAGGTACAAGGAGGATAACATTTGTTCAAGGGTCTTCAGTGGAATGTCAGAGTGTGGCCTAAATATTTGTTTGATTCTGTAATTAGGTATCACAAAGATTATCACCCTTACCTCACTTTGTAGGTTTTTCCATGCACAGAAGTCTCCTGTAGTCATTCCAGTCCAAAATATATTTTTACATTCTCTGTTTGCATATTACAACTCCCAGAGTGACTTTTCTGTTGACTCTGCTGGAGTGTTTTGGGTGTTGTTTATATTCCCTAAAGAATTTGAAAAAAATGTTTACACCTTTTTAAATCCATGCCATTTTGTAACACATTTTACACATGTAGTCCTCGTAATCATAAATGTTAATTCAGACAAGAACAATTTTATATCAAACACATACAATTGTAACTACAAAAAAAACGGAATAAATACAGACAAATACAAGCAATGAAATTTATATTAAAATCATTGCATCTAAAGTGTGGAAGAGCCTTTTAATTAACCAATATCAGGTACAGAATTAAACATGTAGAAATGACAGGTAGGGCTGAAAATGAGGGAGAAATGCATTTATTTGTAATTTCTGTGCTATCTTAGCTGCTGAAAAAGAACAAGGCAGCAATATGTGTAGGCTTTGGTTAAAGAATGTGCCATCAAGTACACATTTTACTTGATTATCATTAGTGACCTAGCCTAACAATATATTATGAATAACTGTTAAAATGTTTGTGGAGCCTTTAACAGTGGTCCATGTTATATACTATATTCTGTTTACCTTCACTCGCTCATAAATTCATAGAATGAATAAAATGTTCAAATTTAAATAACAAATTCTAACCTTCATGAATAAGCTGAATAGAAAGGTGCAAATGGGAAACGAGATGTGACTTGTAAAATATACATTACACTAACCATAAACCTTTTCTCTCCTATTTCTTATAATGATGGGAAATGGTATTCAGTAGATAGTTTAGTTTCAACAGTAAAGTATGATAAATCAAATGTCTATTCCGACATTAGTCGATTAAAGCTATCCTGTTCTCATGAAGACATCAGTGCCTGATTGGACAAACTGATGATGGAGACAAAGAAAGAGGTTACAATTGACCAAACTGTGTTATTCTAAAATGCATCTTCCTGGATTATTGTGGGAAGCATTGAAGCTTTGAAGCTTAGGCTCATTCAACTTTGATCATACTCCCCATTCTGACGCTGTTCACAGACACTCATTTAGATACTCCTCAGACTCATTTTAAGCTACTTTGAATTGGACACAAAGACCCTGATTACGAGTTTGGCAGATAGGAACACCCACCCGTCAAACTCCTGACAGGGTGGCCTGCCACTGGAGTGGTGACCTCCCCTCCGGCCCTATTATGACTTTCCCACTGGGCTGACGAGTGGAAACCAAGATTTCTGCTATTCAGCCCAGCAGGAAAATAGTGGCAGCATTGTTGCTGGCTCATAATTGAACATGTGGTAATGCTGCCGCCAGCAGGGGGCACCAGCACCCCCGAAATGCGCACTGTCTGCTGAGCAGTGCGCATTACGAGGGTGCTGGTGAGGAGGACACCTACACTGTCCATGCAACGGGTATGGGCAGTGCAGGGGCCTCCCTGGGCCCCCTGCTCATGTTCTCCAACAGACTTTTCATGGAGGCGAAACCGCCATGAAAAGGCTGGCGGAGAACCAGGTTGCAATCAGCAGGGTGGTGCTGCATGACTGCATGCAACCTGCACCCGCTGTCAGCCTGTTTGAATCACTGATCCAGTGCCAGTCCGACTGCCAGGGTCATAATGTGGCAGTCTGACCTCCACAGCAGGGGAGGTCTGACCGCCACCATGGTTCTGGTGGTCCTAGGTCATAATTAGGCCCTAAGATTCATTCTAAGACTCTCTGCCTGAAACTTATTTTGCTCTGAAATGCTCCTGAGTTTTTCAACGCTTTCACATCTCTAAATTGACAAACTCTTCATGGGTTACTCTGATTGACTGATCACCTTTTTTACAGAACCATCCTTTAGATTAGACTATGACAATTTAATTGTGTGGAATGTACTGCAGGAATTGTTCTGTTTAACACTAATTTATTGTTCTTTGCTAAAAATGCTGATTTTGTCAATAAGCATGAGAAGCTAAGAAAACTGATACTAAAAGTACTAAACCTTTTTTCAGCTCTCATCATTGACTAATATAAAATGTCATTGATAATTTGAAAATTGTTAATGTTGGATTTGCAGATTTGCACCTTTGAGGTGTGTCTCATAGAACCCCTCAAAGGTCCATTGCCTAGGATCCAATAGCAACTTTAAACTATTTATTCTGGAATTTTGACTCTCATAAGTGCAAGTGCTTGTTTTTACAGGACAGATTGATTATACAAGTAAAGAGCTTCCTTATTTAACCTTACATTTGTTGATTTAAAAATAGGTATTAATTTCACAGCCGTTAACCTAGAATAATAGAGCCACGTCAACAAAAAAGGTAGTTCATCCACCTTCTGGCCTATATTGCAAATACAATAGAGTACATTGGCCCTAGACCACTTGGTTACTAAACAAGCCAAGCATAAATGCCTAATCAAAATTTAACTGAGAAATTTTTAAGTGGAGTACTGTTGTCCGATAAAAATATTCCCTTCAACTTGAAAAAATTTACAGCAAAGAAACAAAAGACCTAAATAAGAGCTACACATTGAGGGCCCGATTCACAAAGGTAAACTTACACTTTTGAGCACGCCTATTCTTTCTCATATTCACAAACACAATGCAATAGTAACTTTACGACTGTGGAGAATCTGTAGTCAGCGAGGAGAAATACTCCAGACATAGAAAAAAAGGACAGGCCTATCTTTTTATATGTGGAGTTCACCACTCTGACTATGGTGAGTCTTTAAGTTACTATTAATTTGTTAGTTTGTGAATACCGAAAAAGAGTAAACATACACAAAAGTGTACATTTACCTTTGTGAATTGGGCCATCTGTTGATATTCTTTTCTAAACACTACATTTATATTTAATGATCTTCTTAAGGTTCAACGTTCCTTCATATCTCATTAGATATTTTAATGACTGAAAATAAAGTAGGACCTTTGGGGTTGCTCCAAACAGGAGGGGCCTGGTAGCACATCTATAAATATATTTGTAACATCAAGTTCTAAGAATAATAAAATCACAGATTGTGGAGGTTGTAAACCTGTGTTAGTAAGATTCTGAGGAAAAAGTAGAGGCATCAAATTATAGACATGCCCATCTCTTTGCACCATTGAAAGCCATGTCTCTATTATTGCTCTAAAACGTGCAAGAGTGCTGAGAGCAGCCAGCTCCCAAACTTAGACACAATTGCCACTACCTCATGCAATGTATTAACCATAAAATTCACACTTTTATTAATTTGAGTAGCTCATGTATCCTACTGGCAGAATCTCAGACTGAGATAGGCATACACATCCACCAATTCCACAAATGAGCTGCACACTTCTTTGGTACATATTCAATCCCTCCAATTAACATTTTACATTTTGAAACAATCAACTCCAGTATTGTCCATTCACAATACAGTTTGAAGGTGAATAACAACTTAAGGACTTATATCAGAACTAATATTGCTGCATCATATGCTCATATGAACAAAGTAAACAGGGGAATTAATGCACATTCGCACAGGGCAATCACCTCACATTCATTTATTGTCACATTCCAATTATTATTAAAACTATTAAAGTACGAGACGGGCGACAACTCTGTCTGATGACCTGTTGTACCAAAAATGAATCGGGCATCTCCCCACAGAACACATAACAGTCCAATACTGTGTTTCCTCAATATAAGGAAGAAATTACCTCAAAAAGCCCCACCTCAGTCTGAGCCGTGTTCATTGTTTCCCACAGAAGGACACTATGGGCCATATTTATACTTTTTGATGCACAACTGGGCCAACGCAGTTGTGCATCAAAAATTTTACCGCCGGCTAACGCCATTCCAACACACCATGCGGGCGCCTTATTTAAGGAATGACGTTAGCCGGCGCTGCGGACTGCTCTGAGTCCCAAAAAATTACTCAGGCTGTGCGCCGTTTTTTAAGGCCCACCCCCTCCTGTCCGTCAAAATGACGATGGGGTATAAATAAGGTGCATTTTTTGGAATGAAACACCTACCTTGCATATCATTAACAAAAGGCAGTTTCCCGCTTCCAAAAAATGACGCACACGGTGGCGTCTGCGGGGTTGGGTGTTAAAAGTTTAAATATGGGGCAAGGTTTGCGCCGAATGTGCATCAAAATATTTCTCCACCACCTTGAAAAATTATGATGAAAAAGTTACCTTTAACCCCTTTTGCACTGTCAAATATGTGATATTGAGGTTTGGGGTACTTCGTGACACCCACCCTCATCCTGCCAAAGTTTGGAGGATGGATTTTTGCCCCCAAAACCACTTGAATGGTTGGAGTGCTGAGGATTTCAGAAAATTCCCATTGTGTTGAAAGTAGTAATAGATACACCTGACATCATCAAAGTTCAGACGCTAAAATGTGTCCATGTAGGGTGGAATAAGAATATCATTGTAAAAATATCATCTACATTTATTTTGTATCTTAAGTATCACCCTACTAGATTTAAAATAAGAAAATATTTTAACCAATTTTTGTAAAAGTTATTTAAGACAGGATGTTAATGTCAGACGATATCTCTGTATATGATGTTCTGACATGCAATCCACTGAGCCCCCCCTGCATGACTGGAGTGCTGTGGAGTTTCAGAACACTGATCCATCTTGCTGTAAGCTAGGGTGTATATTTACACTCTTCACTTAGTCCAAGGATGGGGAATTGTAAAAATACAGCAATGGAGTAGCAGGTGAAAAATATACCCAATGCCTTTGGACTCATTAGTTCAAAAATCCAATCACCCTGTTTTGGCAAGGAGTGGTGGTTATAATCCATACTCCCCTCATGATTGCCGATGGGCAAGGTGAAAGGAGGTTAAAAAGGCAAAACCCCCACAGCGAATGTTTGCACAAGGCGAGAGCTATTGAAATTACTCTCTGGTAACGTGCTCTTGGCTAAGGGAGTGGGCTTAAAAACATCCACTCCTGGACACTGAAGGGGGTTCAAAAAGCAAATGACCCCTTTGGGCAAGGTGAGGCAGGCAAAAGTCTAATGGTCCCACCATTGCAAATAGCTGAATAATTCAAAAGTAGAACCACCTTCATTTGGCAATGCAGAAGAAGCTGACAAAAGAAAAAACCTGGTCTTGATCGAGATGGGGGCACACGTGCATTTATTTTTTCATCTCTCACGATGCTCTTGAGCATCAAGAGAGACTAAAAACCCTTATACCACTATTTTTTCTTTTATATCTTTAGATGCTCCCATTTATAGGGATAACATTTGAGAGAGTGTCTTCTTCCTTGGGAAAGCAGGGCAGTTTCTGCAGATTTCACCTGCCCCTAAACACACACTGTGACAAAGCAGGAATGGCAGGTTGCTAACTAAATACACACCACCTTTGGACATGGCATGGAGGTCACAATGCACTGCATTGGCCTTGTGGAAGGTGGTGAGGCAAACCAAAATCTCCCATTCCCTCCACCCTTTCACAAGGTGGGGTGCAAACTAAGACCTCCTCTACCCTTAGCTAAGGTGGATGGCAAACCGAAATTTCACTACCATTAATAAAGGCAGGAGAGGCCAGCGCAGGCCCATGCCCTTGAGCTTTGCCTAAGGTGGAGGGTGAAAACAAAGACCTTTCCCACCCGCATAAAGTTCTACCCTGCCCATAGCCAAGGAGTGAGCAAACCAGATTTCCTCACTATTTATCAAGTCAAGAGTGCAAACAAACATAACCTCACTCTTCAGTAAACACGATGAAGTTAACACCTCCACTGTCCTTTTCACAGCTGAAGGAAATGAATCACCTCACATTCTTAGGCACGGTCTGTGCTGAAAAAATAAATAAACACACTGGCCCTCAAATAAGGCTTGGTGGAAAACAAAGACACCCATGAGGGAAGGGCCCTACATATCTTTCAACATTCTGCAAGGTGCAGGATAATGTAAATAAACCCCTCCCTCACCACCATTTGTGAGCACAAAAAATACCTCCTGCCCTTGGATAAAGTGGGGAGGAAAAAAGACATGATCAACCTTGACCAAGGAAAGGGGTTAACAAATATGCACCTTTTAAGCAAGGAAAGCGTGACTTATACAAACTCCTTTAGTTGAAGTGAAAAAATGAATGTTACGGGGGAGTTAAGGTGGTTGTTGGTGTGTAATACTGAGTACAGAACAAAACCTCAAAACATATATAAAGCCAAGCCCACCACAAACTGAAGGGCTCAACTTACTACACAACATCATTAAATATTGATTCACAACTGCAAAAGAAATGATACTATATTCACATTGATATAATTTATCATGTCAGTGGTATGTTGATATGCAATATCATCAGTGTTGTCATCATTATCATTTGAGTTGGCATGTTTTAGATCATGTGGGAGGTTGTGAACAGTCCATATTAGATATGGGTTATGGCTTGCACTTTGTTGTGGCACGAGCTAAGATTTGTGCAACAGATAACAACTGATTAATATCAGAGATTCACAGACATACACTTTGTACCCACAAAAATACAGTTAATATTTCATATATGGAATTTCTCAGTCTGCATGTTCCATGTAAAAAGGATTAATTAAATAAAGCACAGAAGAGTAAATAGGCACAGAAAAATCAAGGGGTTGGGGGGGGATAGGTGGTGGCTAGAGGTAGAGTTTGCTATAGAGTTTTATTGAGGTATTGTGGTGTGATTTTGAGTGGTGCGTGTTAATGTATTTTGTAATAATTTTCTACAATGTGTTGCAGTGTTGTGTTTGTGTTGTTTTATGATGTCAGATTTTGTTGTGTGTTGTACTTGTGGTAAGTTCGATGTGTTGTGTTTTTGTGTTGTTTGCATTGTCTTTATGATTGTTATTAATTGGGTGTATTGTGTTGTTGATGTGGTGTTGTGTTTTGGTGTGATATTTATAGTATTTTGTTAAGTTGTGAGTGTTTTATGTCTTTGTGTTGTGCTGCAAGGCAGCTGCGTTTGTCTAGTGCTTGTGCAGTGTTGCTATTGTTCTGCGTTGCTATGTTGTTAAGCCACTTTAAGTGTTTAGTATTGTGTCAATATAGTATTGTGTTGTGGGTTTTTTTGCATTACTGCCTTGTGTTGTTCAGTTGTTTATTGTTGTGGTGTGGCACTCTCTTCGTTGGTAGGGTTTTTTTGTGTTGTGGATTTACAATGAATTATTTGGTTATATTGTTAGTTGTTTTGTCTTGTGTAGTAATCTGTTGTACTGTGGTTTCAGTTGCTTTGTTCTGGTGTTGTTTCAACCTGTGTGTCTGTGTGGGGTTTTGATGCTAATTGTCCCAAATTTCCTAGTCAGTGTCTATAGAGCAGAACTATTGACTGCTATCTTACCATAAGTGAGCCAATGGACTCTTTGGTATCCAAAACCATGATAAGTATGAAACTGAGGGGTCATCTCCATGGGGGCTCTTTGGGATATGTGCGGGCCCAACAGCAGATGGAAGGGATGGCCAACAACAATGCTGTTTGTATGTTTTGAATGCTGACAGTAGCCATGGGGGTCCATAAAAGCCAGTGAAAACCGACTGTGTCTCTGATTGGTTGGAGGGGCACTGTAGGGGAAGTGAGCAACAGGTCAGGTCAAATTAAGCTGACAGGCCACGAAGCTGGCTTCTTTTCACTACTTGATGCCCTGAAGCTGCCTTCTTGAATCACACCCAGTTCCTTTTTCATCTTTCCTTCTTATCCATGCTTGTAAGTGTTTCTGGTGTAGTGGTGATAGAAGAAACAGATGGTGTTTTTTCTTAGTGTATTGTCTTGTTTGGCAGGATGGACATATGGTGGGCCACAGGACAGATAGAGACCTTGACATCAGACATTCTAAAAATATTGGATATTGGTATATGTTACCCCAGGCACAGGCAGTGGACCTCTGATGGTCAAAGAGGTATTGAGGTGGACACTTCTGTTACTGTCCCTAGCCACTTTTGTCTCAGCTTTCTAATTGACCCAGCTGCCTGGTGGAGGAGAGCAGCTACATTTGTCCTGAGTTTAACTCAATAAGGGGTATCCAGGACTCCACAGAAGGGGCCCAATGTTATTTCTCAGACAGTGAAAGTGCCAGCTGGGTATTCAAACATGACTATGGTTTAGAGAAAAAGTTAGGAGATTTGATATCTCTTTATCTGTACAGATTTGGGCATTGTAGATGTGAATAATTTTGTGGATTGTTGATGATTTCATATGTAATGTGTATGTTTCTGCTAGTTTGTAATAAATACATGTTTAGAAGTGTTATTCTCAAAACCAACAAAATGGGTGTCTGGTGATTTTTTTCTAATTTATGAGCACAGAGGATTTCTTTTGAGGGGCCTTGTTCTTGACTCCCCCTGCCTTATTAAGTGGGTTCCTCAGCTATGAAATGTATGTATACCATTGTGATGCAGTAATTTCCTTACCTTTTAATGATTATTCAAAACTGCGTATTCCAAGACCAAAAGTTGACTCAGTACCAAAATAGAATTTCAGGAAAATATGTCCTCTTTGGTCCTAATTGTGAGTGACAGGGGCAGCTATGCAAATTTAATTATCACAACTGGTAAAAAAAACTCTTGCTTTTATAATGTTATGGGGTGTAATCATAGTTTGGTTATACGTTTTCCCTTTCCAAAGGGAAATAAAATGCAGATATTTATTTTTAATGCACCAAAATCTAGATGTCCCAGAAATAACAAAGCCTTCTCCCTATATACAATTTCGGCAGATTTGAACTGCTGAAATGATTCCGGTTGTGCCTGGTCCTTAGCGCACCCAGTAAATATTAAGCATAGTAAATTACGCACCATTTGTAATTGTGATCTTTGCATACATTGGTGCGGGTCATAAAAAACAGGGTACTCGTAATGGAACCTTTTTTGCTACTGGGATTATGTAGGTAATAATACCCCATGTGATATTTTCCCAACATATACTTTGTTATACCTTACAAAATCAGTCCTGATCTAATATTATTGGCTATACATTCATGCTCTGGAGTAAGTGGCTTCTGTCACCTGCGAGCACAGTTGGTGGCTCTTTTCTCATTATAGATCAGTGTGTTTCTTACGAGTTAGGACAACTATATGCATGTCACGCTAAACTAGATAGTGGCAAAACAACAGGGCACTGTATTTTGAAGGACACATTGGCTCTGGTAAATCCGGCCTCATTTGACACTTAACCTTATTGCAGTAACTGTGTATCATTCAAATGTGTTGGGGGTCAAGAAGAGCTCTTATGCAGCTTTGTGCTGAGGTGCAATCAGGCGCATAGCTGTGTCCTCGTTGTCCGAATTTGCTTGCATATAGTCATTCATGTGAATTATTGCAGAGGGTGTGCACTATGGGAAGGACTCACCCACCAGTGCTCTGAAGATGTGTTTTATTGGGGAGTCGAGCTGAGAATGAACTACAGCACGTGTTTGATCCTCTGTATCACTGTGGCAAGTCTGCGAGCAGTTGGCCCTTGCCTCTTAAGGACACATATCATGGCAACCTGCTTAATATCGCACTTGAATGTTACTGAGTGTGCCGGAAGTACATGGGTTTGGCCTATTCTCTTGAGACACGTCATTGCTGCTAGATATTCTACAACACCTATCGCAACTCTTTTGTTTTAGATTCTGTAGGCAGTCCTGGAAATTATTAAAGGAATGCAGCAGTTAGGCCTCTTATGGCCAGGGAAAATGGAAGAGACATTTCTAGTAGTCCAAACCTTGTTCTGCGTAAGGTTTTCCTTATTCATTTGTTTCACTTCATTTGCAGTTTTGAATAGCTATATCAGTTTATAACAGAGAGCTTTACATTGGAGTGAGGCTAGACCATACATACAGACAGAACATAGAGTGCCCCTCATTATAAGTTCCCCATTAACTCCACAGTGAGACACCGGGGCTGGAATTAACTATACCAGTGAGTATTTCCCTGTAACTTGATGGAGATTATGAGTTAAACTACCTGAAATGGTGAACAATTTATCAGATCCAGAATTACTGGGTCATTTACTGCAGTTTTACCCTCGATTCCAAGGAGTTTAATGCAGATATTTACCATCTGTTCTGAGCATTTGATAAGTATGTGCAACTGGTAGTAGGGGCCATTAGTATTTGCACTGTTCAAGATGATGTCTTGGGTTGGGTAGGCTGTTCACTCTCTGATGGAGCATTGTCTGCCCTTCCATACTGTTGTAGGGCTAGATGGGTGCAGGGCGATAACTTGACCTGCAGCCCTTGCCTGCCTTGCATTCATGTTTTTTACAGGGTGTGGATTGACACCCAGAAAAAAATGTGTCTTGTAGTTCTAGACCCGGAATATTGAGTCCAGACACACTGACAATTAGTTGACTGGAGCAGCACCCATGTAATACTGCTCAGCGAATTCATAATGAGGGCATTGAAGTTTACATTATGAGATTCAATCTCTCAGATAATGCTTTTTACAGAGAACTGATATGAGCTGTAGGGAGCAAACATTTTATATACACAATGCCTTTCGGCATTTATTGTTGGATAGGGGTTCTTTCATTCCTCTCATGACTACAATTTACGAGAGAGTCCTTGCAGCAAATCTGCCCTTTTCACATGGTCATCCGGATTTTTAACGTTTTGCTGAATTGTATTTTGACCAGCTTTAAAACTTTGTGTACTTTATCCCTGTTAACTAGTAGTAAAGTGCTTGTGTTTACCCTTAAACCTGGTTGAATAGTCTATTCCTAATTTTCACGTTTAACTCGCCTGTAAGTCCCTACTCTATGGTGTAAAAAGAGCACACAATGACTGGAAGTTAAATGGTACTTTTGTACTGCAGTACTTATTGTGCCATCCACTGCAGTGTAAGGACATAAATGACTTCAGTACCTCCTTTTAGTCTGGCTGCTGTAATGAAACCCTGCAGTGCCACCTGTTACAATACCCGTTTTAGACAAGTAAAGACCTACCTTTTAAATATTAAGTCATCTCTGTGTAGGTCTTATAGCTAGGAGTACACAAGATCTATGTAATTTTCTTTCTGCTTTTACATAGTTATGGCAGAAATTATGCATAATTACACAAAATGTAAATCAGTCATTTTGTGCTTTTTAGCATGAAATGCATCCGCGTATCACTTTTTGGAGCGAGAATGCATTTAAACAAGAGCACCGCAAACAACAGTCACTCATGTTCCGTTGTTCCTCCCCTGAGGTCCTGAGAGGTATTAGAAGTGTACTCCTCAGTTGGAATTTCAAAGACTAAGGGTCAGATTTAAACTACGGATGACAGTATTTGGTCTACCTACATTGCCCTGAGGGAGTACCTGTCCTCCCAATATAGAAATGTTCAGTGATCTGGGACATCTCTTTCACTGACAGGACCCGCTGTCCTTACAAAGCCAACAAACCTCAAGATGAGATCTGATTAGCTGCCAACACATCACAAACAATGTGGAGGCAGCAATGGTAGGTGCAGAAACTGACCCCTAGTCCTGAAAAAAGATAAAACAAATATATAAGGGGTTAGACTTGGGATACCCTTCCCCCTTAGTCCTGGTGAGAGGGGTCCCAGACAGCCCTCCTGGGGCCAAAAACATTTGTTTTGTAAAATGTTGCTACAAATTTGGATCTGCTGCAAATCTTTTTTAATAAAGAAAAGGTACTTAAAAAACATAAACCCTGGGTTTCAGATATAGGGAAGAGGCCATGTGACCCCTCTCCCCAAGCCAAGATCGGCGCCGGTAACCCATCCCCTGAGGTCTGATATTTTGCAGTGTCCCAGGGATCTGATACCCGGGATACTGTAGCTCCTTGCATGAAGGATTGCAGGCATACACCTCACCTGCACTCTCCTGGGCAGGGAACAGGAGTTTCGGTAATTTGTGGACAAAGATGAGAGACCTGTTTCATATATGTTCATATTCTCACCCTTTGATAAGGCCAATAGGCCCACGTTTTAGTTTTTGTCATTATGACCCCTTGACAAGGTCAGTAAGTCTGCCTTACTTAAAATTACACCTTTGATATTGTAACAACACATAGGGGTCATTACAACCCTGGCAGTTGGTGATAAATTGGCGGTAATACTGCCAACAGGCTGGCAGTAAATACAGCCAAATTATGACCATGGCGGAAACAGCTCAGACACTTTAGACAGCCACTTTAACACACCGACCGCCAGGGCCGAATCAACAGGCACCACGGCGATAACCGCCTACAGCCAGGCTGAAGACAATGTTCTGCCCACTGTATTATGAGAGTCCAATCCGCCACCTTTTCCGGGGTGGTACCAACGACATCAAAAGCCTGGCGGAAACACTGCACAGAAACGAAACTACTCACCTGTGGAGACGCAGGGAACAACCACGCCGCCATGGAGCCCGAGCTGCTTGTCTTCCCCATGCTCTTCTACTTGTTGCTCCACTACGAACACCAATGACGGCGAAGACAACGACGGTGAGTAGATGCAGCAACATAACATATTTACCCCATACTCCTCAGGAATAATACAAGGACAACTACAATAGAGTAAAAAGAGTGTAATAAGATACATATATAGTAGCAATACATGCATCCAAATAAAAAAGTATATACATATTTACCAATCAAGGGACACTGCCCAGTCCTCAATGTTTGTGGGCCACAGGCCACATTACAAAGTCCAAGGCCCCACGTTACTCCTGCAACAACACGGAGAGCACACTGCAGGGGCATCAGGTCGAAAATAGGCAGGCACCTCATGGGGACAGAGAACGGGGGGCACCTGAGCATGAAGATGATACAACGTCATTGGTCATGGAGGGGGCAACATGCCCATTACTCAGTCCTGGGGAGTGCAAGGCCACAGTCTCTCAAGTGGGTGACTTGCCAACATGCTCTGGAGGGGGCAACATGCCCATTACTCTGTCCTGTGGAGTGCAAGGCCACAGTCTTTCAAGTGAATGGCTTCTCCACTGGTTCTGGAAGGGGCATTGTGCCCAGTGATCTTCATCCTGGGGAGAATGGGGTGAGTGGATGGCTTCTCCACTGGTTCTGGAGGGGACATTGTGCCCAATGATCTTCATCCTGGGGAGGATGGGGTGAGTGGATGGCTACTCCACTGGTTCTGGAGGGGACATCGTACCCTGTGATGCAGATCTTGGGGAGTGCAAGGAAACAGTCTCTCAGGTGGGTGTCATACCCACAGGATTTGCAGGGGGCAGGCCCCACAACAGCCCATGGATGCAGGTCTACAGAATGTCCGCTGGCGGTGACGGCTGTTCAGTGGTGGCAGTGGTGGTGGTGCTGCTTCTGGTAGTGGTGGAGGAGGCTCCAGCTCATCCCCTACATCCTCGGACAGCTGCCCACTGGTGCTGCTGCTGGTGGTGCTGGTGGCGGTGCTGCTGGTGGATCTAGTGGTGGTGGGCGGAGGCTCCAGCCCATCCCCTGCAGCCTCGAATGGCTGCCCACTGGTGCTGCTGCTGGTGGTACTGGTGGCTGTGCTGCTGGTGGTGGTGGCGGGAGGCTCCAGCCCATTCCCTGCAGTCTCAGATGGCTATCCACTGGTGTTGCTGCTGCTGGTGGCAGTGCTGGTGCCGGTGCTGCTGGTCGTGGTGGTGGGGAGGCTCCAGCCCATTCCCTGAAGCCTCGGACGGCTGCACCACCATGGTTGGTGGGGGCTCTGACTGAGTCCCAGCACCAGGGCCCTTGTCCTCACTGCCAGCAGCTGGGGCTGGCTCCTTGCCCTTCCTTCCTGCAGCTGGGGCTGGCTCCTTGCCCTTCCTTCCTGCAGCACTTGGGGCTGGCACCTTTTCCGTCTGGCTGGCTGGCTTGTGGCCGGGAAACCTTTCCCACCTGGAGTTGCTGGGGGCACTACTGTTCCCGTGGACTGGGTGGCTGAGGTGCTTGCCTGGGTTTTGACCACCCTGGCCTGATGTGAAGGACGGGGGAAGGGGGAGGGAAGAGGTCAATGGTGGAGAGGAAAAGCTTCTTAGGGACATTGGGGTGGGAAGAGGAAGATGGTTTGGGAGTGGATGAAGAGGGAGTGGTTGTAGGAGATGTCAGTCTGCTGTGTTTAGGTGCAGGTGCCTGGGCTTGATTCCGTAGTGAGGTGGATGGCTGTTGGGTGTCTGAGTGCTTGTGTTTGTGTACTTTAGGAGGAGAAGGCACAGACACAGTGGGTGAGGACACAGGGGATGTGTGCATGGATGTTCGCGTGGTGACTGCCAGTGAGGTGTGTGTTCTGATGGGTGTGCTGCTGATGGTGGTCGTGGATGAGGATGTAGTGCATGCAGGTGTGAGTGGAGACGCAACTGGGAGGGAGGTGGATGAGGAGGAGGAGGGGGCCACAGTGGAGGCAGTGGATTTTGGTATGTCTGCATGTGGATGGTGTCTGTGTGCGTGCCTGTGGGATGAAGTGTGGTGCTTGTGTTTGACATGTACACTCTTGTGTGTTGTCCTGTGTGACTGCTCGACTGCCTGTGTGCTTGGGTGAGGTTGGGGTTGAGGGGAATGGGATTGGGTGGAGGAAGTTGGAGGGTGGAAACAGGGACAATGGCTGCCATCAGAGAGGAGGCCAGAGCCTGGATTGATCTCTGTTGGGCCGGCAAGCCAGTGTGAAGGCCCTCCAGAAATGTATTGGACTGTTGCATTTGGGCTGCCTGCCCCTGGATGGCAATCACAATGGTTGACTGCTCAACAGTGATGGATCACAGGAGGTCAATAGCCTCCTCACTCAGGGCAGCAGGGCTAACTGGGGCAGGGCCTGAGGTGCCTGGTGCGAAGGAGATGCCCACCCTCCTGGGTGAGCGGGCACAGGAAACTTGCTGAGGGGCTGCTAGGAGGGTGGTGGTGGTACGGGGGTGGCGGCTGTACCTGTAGCTGGGGTGGGCACAGAGGTGTCCGCCACTAACAGGGAGCTTCCATCGGAGGAGGTATCCATGTCTGAACTGTCCCCTTCAGTCTTCGCCGTGGTGCTCCCCATGCCCTGCGTCCCACTGGTGCCCTCACCGTCTGTGGATTCGGCCTCCTGGCTCCTTTGGGATGCAGCTCCCTCCATCGCCGGTGCCTCTGCTCCTCCGCCAGATGATGCTAATGTACATAAGGACAGGATGTCAAAACAAAAAGGGGAGGGAGAGACAAAGGATACACTTGGTCAATGGCGGCACCAACACCACCGTTGGAGTACACAACACACTCACACACAGGGAACAGCCCTACGCACTAGGCATTTACACTACCAGTTACAATGCTAGTCACCAGGCCATGGGTAGGGACACTTACCGCCAACAGCAGCATACCTGAGACCCACACACCCCTGACCAATACTGGATGCCTACTAGCTAGGTTGGAGGAATTTCACATCAGAATCCTGCCCAACATGGGACCTACTCTGCAATGTCAGGCCTGGCCTAGGGGCACCCACAGGCCCACATCCCCCTCCCGGGTACCCCTACCATGCATAAGTAGCAATGAAGGGCACTGTACTCACTCCCTTGTTGCTGCTGTGATGCCCCTAGTGCCCATCCAGCTCCGGATAGGCCACCAACCATATGCGGGCCATCGGGGGGCAGGGTTCAATGGGCACCCCTTTCTTGTTGGGAGGGCATTCCCACTTGACCTTCACCGTCTTCCATGCCCGGCGTCTCAGGTCCTCCCATTGTTTCTGACAGTGGGTGCTCCACCTGCTATAGACCCCCAGGGTCTGCACGTCCTTGGCGATGGCACACCATATACCCTTCTTTAGATGGGTGCTGACCTGCAGAGAAATACACACAGGGAAAGGTATCTGTCCGACCGTCCTGCCTGTTATACTCATGGCCCACCATGCCCCTTCCTATCTCCATTAGCACAGACATGGCCAAGCATACATGCTGCATGCTGCCCAGGGCCCATCCACCAACACCTCCCTACACGAGGCCTTCACACACACAGCACTCCATGCATTCATGCCCCATGCATCGTACTCACACTGTACTCACCTGTTGGTCTGGAGGCCCATACAGCAGTCGGTACTGGGGTAGGACCTCATCCACCAGTCGCTCCAACTCCGCTGAGGTAAAGGCAGGGGCCTTTTCCCCAATCACACGCACCATGGTAGGTTCCAGACACAGGTCACAGCAGCACATGCAGTGTAGGTCCCCTCCTGTTGAAGGTCAGTTAGCAAGTGAGTGAACAGATAGAAAATGGCGGTCACGTCCGTGGCGGTGCGTCCCGTCACTGCCGGCGTACATCACCCTTGGCCATTGTACCCCATAGTGACCAATGACAACCAATGAGGAGTTGCACAGCGGTTCTCGACGGTCTCACGCAACGGCACACAACGTCAGCAGAATTACCTCATTTCCACCTGTCCCTCCATATTGGACTGGCAGATGTCATTTCGGGGGAGGGACAGGCCATGGATCTTAACTGCGTCACAGTTCACAATTTCACATTCTGGACATATGCCACCAAAATATTGTAACAATCATAATATGCATTGAACTGTAGTGGTTACAAAATATACAGATAACGTCTAGCTGCTCACCATTTTACCCCATAGAATGCATACACTGCAGATGAATAGGAGATGGAGACATCCCCCGTGTAGAGACCCCTGGTGGACTTGGCATCAAGAAGGACAGGCACATTATCTTCACCTATAGACTGGACAGGGCCACAATCACAGAGCTGTGTGCCCAATTGGAGCATGACCTAATATCTGCTATCCGTCACCTCACTGGGATACCCCCTCTTGTGCAAGTCCTATCAGTGCTCCATTTCTTGGCAACTGGTTCTTTCCAAGTGACAGTTGGCTTGGCAGCAGGAATGTCACAGCCAATGTCCTCAATAGTGCTGACCCGAGTGTTGGCTGCCCTGATTAAACACATGTGCAGCTACATTGTTTTCACCCAGGTGGAGGATTTGGCCACAGTGAAGGCTGACTTCTATGCAATGGGACATATCCCCAACATCATTGGTGCGATTGATGGGACACATATTGCATTTGTCCCCCCCCCCCGGGCAAAATTAACAGTTTTTCAGAAATCGTAAAAATTATCACTCGATGAATGTGCAGAGTGTGTTTGGCGGACCAGTACATCTCCCATGTCAATGGTAAGTATCCAGGCTTGGCGCATGATGATTTTATCCTGTGGAATAGCAGCATCCCAAATGTGATGGGCCAACTCCAGAGGCACAGGGTGTGGCTAATAGGTGAGCCCTGGTTCCCAACCAGTAGATGCTGGTGTATGAGTATGGTTTGGGCCATATGGCATAGTGTGGGGCTAACAGTTGTCCCCTGATATTTACAGGTGACACTGGTTACCCCAACCACTCATTTCTACCGACCCCTAGGGGGAATCCCAGGACAAGGGCAGAGGAACATTACAATGAGGTATATGGGTGAACAAGAAGGATAATAGAAAGGACCTTCGGCCTCCTGAAGGCCAGGTTTCGTTGCCTCCATCTAACAGGTGGATCCCTTTGCTAGTCACCCAAGAATGTCTGCCAGATCATCATGGCATGCTAGATGTTGCACAACCTTGCCTTGTGATGCCATCTGCCTTTTCTGCAGGAGGAGGAGGCTGGAGATGGCCATGTGGCAGCAGCAGACCCTGTGGAAAATGAAGACGAGGAGGCAGAGGATGAGGAAAACAGAAGTGCAGTCATTCGTCAATACTTCCAATGACACACAGGTAAGACAGTGTTATTTCACATTTCATTGACAGTTTGATGTGTAGCAATGTCACTGGCAGGGTGTGAATTCCTACTTCTATTCCCACTCACTGTACCCATTGGCATCTCTTTTTGCAGATGTTGGTGCCCCACTATTGCTCCTGGTATGTTCACTGCAGCCAACTACAGGTCTATCCTGTGTAAACATTACTGTACAGTTGAATTGCATTGTTTGAACCTCGTAAAACAAATACATTTTGAAATCATTTGACATACACCATACTTGTATATTTTCAAAGTGTGTTTATTTCAGTGCTCTGACGAAAAGTGGGAAGTGCAATGGGCTGGGGTGATAATGGAGGAAATTCCAGGTTAGAGTCCAGTCTATTTGTAGCACAGATGCAATGTCCAAGGGGGCATAGGAAGGGGAGCAATGGTAGTTCAAGGTGGACAGGGTGACAGAGTGGGACACAAGGGTGGCAATCAGGAGAGTCTTATTTCCTGGTGGGGATCTTGGCATTAGTCTCTGGCTTCTGCCTGGATCGCAGGGAATGTTTGCGGGTTGGTTCTCCTTCTGCAGGGGAATGGGTGCTGGTAGCCTGTTGGTCCTGTGGCAGGGCCTCCTGTCCACAAGCGGCAGCGGACGTGAAGGGCTGTTCAGTAGTCTGGCTAGTGGCAGGGGCCCGCTGTTGTGCCACTGCCTCCCTCGTACTGTTGCCCATGTCTGCCAGCACCCCGGCCAATGGAGACCAGGGAGGTGCTAATGGACTTCAAGCCCTCCCTGATCCCAGGTACTGTCCTTCCTGCAGCTGCATGTTCTCATGCATCTTGTCCAGGATCTGGCCCAGCGTATGCTGGAAATGTTGGTATGCTCCCAGGATCTCGGTGAGTGCCTCCTGGACAGTCGGTTCCCTGGGCCTGTCCTCCCCCTGGCGCACAGCAGTCCTCCCAGCTTCCCTGTTGTCCTGTGCCTCTGTCCCCTGAACCGTGTGCCCACTGGCACTGACCCCCAGGTCCCTGATTTTCATGGGTTTGTGGGGTGACCTGGGATCCCTGTTGTGGTGGACACACTGCTGAATGGCGTGTCCTGGGTACAGAGGTATGGGCCCGCTGGGTGGGTGCTGTGATGGTGTTTACTGAGGGGGGAGGCTCTGTGGTGATGTGAGAGTGTGTTACACTGAGTAACCGACTGTCTGGAGGTCCCTGCTGGGCCAGGTTGGTCATCCAGATCCAGGTGTCCAGAGCTGCTGTCATCACTGTTGGCCTCTTCTGTGGCGGGACTCGATGTTGCTGGCACCTCTTCTCCGTTGACATTGGCTGGGGGACCTGTGGGGATGAAAATGCAGTGTTAGTGTTTCTGCATGTGACATATTGTGCATGGGTGGGTTGCCCTCTATGGTTGTTATTGCCCTGGCAGGTTTGCCTTGTGTGAGTTGTTATTTGGTGGGCTAGGTGATTTTCTCTAGTGTGCATGCTGTAGTGATAGGTGTCCATGCAGGTCTGTGAGGGGTGTCCATGCATTAGTAGGGCATGCAGGGCTTGGCATTGGGATGAGTGGGTTGTGATGGTGGGGTGTGTGGGAAGTGGTGGAGTGATGGGAGTGATGGTAAGGTTGGGGGTATGTGATGGCATGCAGGTAGAGGGGGGTGAAAGTAGTAAAGAGTTGATTTACCAGAGTCCAGTCCTCCTGATACTCCTGCCAGGCCCTCAGGATGCCTGATTGCCAAGACTTTCTCCTCCCATGTTGTTAGTTGTGGGGGAGGAGGGGAGGGTCCACCGCCAGTTCTCTGTACGGCAAGCTTGTGTCTTGCTGCAATGGAATGTACCTTCCCCCGTAGGTCGTTGAACCTCTTCCTGATGTCATCCCTTGTTCTGGGGTGCTGTCCCACGGCGTTGACCCTGTCCACGATCCTCCGCCATAGCTCCATATTCCTAGCAATGGATATCTGCTGCACCTGTGATCCAAATAGCTGTGGCTCTACCCGGATGATTTCCTCCACCATGACCCTTAGCTCCTCCTCAGAGAATCTGGGGTGTCATTGTGGTGCCATGGGTGTTGTGTGAATGGTGGGGGTGAGGGTGTGTAGGGTGATATGTTAGGGTGTGTGATGTAAGGTACGTGGGTGGTGTATAGGTGATGGTGGTATGTGGCTCTGGTTGTGTGAGTGCTCTTGCTGTCTGTCTCTGCTGGCAATTATTTGTAGTCATAAGAGTTTGTGGGTAGTGTGGGTGTGTGTTTTATAGTGATGTGAGTGCGGTGTTTGTATGGATATCAGGTGTGTGTAGTTTGAATTGACCAATGTGGTGTTGTTTTGTTTGTGTGTGTGTGTGTGTATTTTGAGCACAGAGGTATGTATCGTCAATGGTTTACCACCATTGAATGTCCGCTGTGGTGATTCGTGGGTCATAATGTTGTTCTGTTGGCAAAATGGTGTGGGTTTTAATACCGCCAGTTTATCACTGACCTTTGGGCTGGCAGATTTGTGTGTGTGGCTGAATAGTGACGGATTGCTGTGTGTGTGTCATAATATGGTTAGCGGATATCCGCCGCCGCTGTGGTATGTTGGCGGCAGTCAGCATGGCGGTAAGTGGGATTTACCACCAATGTCATAATGAGGGCCATAGTCTGCACCCGACCAATACTGCACACAGCCAAAGGCCCTGTGCTGTGGGAGGAAGGGTGCCTGTAAGGGCCATCCACCAGTGGCAGATGGATATTAGTGAGGGGTAGGTCACAAGGCCAGGCCCTGTGCCCAACGCCATGACGCACACAGTTATTAACATCTTATTTTACATTAAGAAAACCATAGAAATTCACTGAAATAACAAAGGTTAATGTGATGTTATAGATGGGAATTGTACTAATATGCTATTTTACATTTTTTCAAAACCATAGAGATTTACTGAAAAAATCAAAGGTTGAAAGGACATTATAGTCAAGTGAAAATGTGAGTTATAGTTACTGTAGGGCATGAATCATACTTACATGCAATTACTATAAATGGCAAATGTGAGAAATTCATCCTCTTTGCCCTGATCAACCTCAAACATTTTGTTTGATACTGGTGGACGCTGACTCTGACTGTGCTCTGGGCACCCCTTACCAGTCCCAGGGCCTGTGCTTTGTGTAAAATACAATAGGCAAGTCATACCTAATTATAATTAGCTCTGACAATCTACCTATATGTCCATAATATATGGTAGAACATGTAGATTTTGGGACCCCAGGGTATAAACCGCACCCTTGGGTCCCTACCATGTTGACTTCTTTTAAGCTAAAATTAACCCCAAATTTGACTTTGGAATTAAAAGTCTCAAAATACCTTATTGTTGCATGTAAGTCACCCATAGAGTCTGCAATAGGTGCCTCCCGGGTTGGGTGCAGTGTTAATGTAAGCAAGGACCTTATAAAAGATGTTTTACAAGCCCCGGTGAGGGAAAAACAACCAAATTTGTCATTTTTACACATAGTAGTCAATGGGCACCATAGGCTAACAATGCAAGACTTTATTTTAAAATAATAAGGTCTTATTTCCAATAGATTTGAGCTAAATACAGCAAGTGTGGTATAAAATGAAATGTTATAACAAATCCAACAACCTGCCAATATTGAATGTAACATAACTAGCAGAGGAAAAGAGTTTTAGAACTCTTTCTGCACGTTACCAAATTCAGCCCTGTAGTGCCCTTTCCTGATTGGTCAGCCTCTGGCAGCCTGAGCCAGGCTACATTAATGAGGTGTGAAGTGGCCTTGGCTGAGACAAAAGAAGCATCTTGTGGCTGCAGAACTGCTGCAGCACATGGCAGAGCAGTATGGGGGAACAGTAGCCAAACAGGTCTTCAAAGGAGGGAAAGCCACTGGGGACAGAAACTAGACCTCCTCCATTTCCTGCTCCCCCAGAGAGATTAGATTAGGAGAGGGTCTGGAAGGGGTTTGTAAGGGAGACTCAACCACACCAGTGGGTAGACTCAGCCAGATCCAACCTCCAAGGATTCATTTTTGCCATCTTGGATTTTTAGAGAATGTTGCTTTCTGGGATTGATTTTTGCCACACTTCACAAGAAGGGATCACTCCAGAGGGTGGTGGCCTGCATTCCATTGGACAGGAGCACCCCATGCTTCCCACCCCAGGAGCAAGGACAAATATGACAGAGCTGCCCCACATTTCATATCCCTGCTGGAAAAACATACTGGAGAAGAAGGACCGTCCTTTGCTGGACCCCTGTCCGGCACCTGGAGACTGCGCTCACAAGGACTGCACCAGCTGTACACGTTGAACTTCACCAAGAAAAGAACTTTGTCTTGCTTCAGCAACTCCAGGAGTGGACTCCCTTTACGATACAGGTACAAAGGAGCTGACCAGAGTCCCCTGCATCGAGTCCTGCAAGAAGAGCCCAGTTGTCCAGCGTCCAGGGCCAATTTGGGGATTCTGACCAAGTGCATTCTGGGAATTGAAGTCTCAACTTCCAAGGAGCAACACAGAGCTTCTGGAACCTTGTATCAAGTTTGAGGACATTTCAAGGACCCAAAAGGGACTTCTGGAAGAATATCCAGAAGTTTGGAGCAACTTTGAAAAAAAGCTCCATAAGTGGACAGCCCCGATGTCGAGAGTCAAGCCGGCTACCTTCAACTGTGACCCGGCCTGAATTTCAGGTTTGCCTCCTGAAAGCTCCGGAGCTCACACTTCAAGGATTTGACTGGGGGCTCGTAGGAAGGCAATCTGATGACATTGCATTAAAATAAGCTTGCTGAAGAGAACCACATGACAGTGAGGGAGAAAAGTGTGAAGGTCAAACTTTGACATAGGGCTCATCCTCAGTTCATCCGAGGAGGGCTCCATCATGGTTGGCCTCAACTTTTGAATTTGCCCTGGTGGAGTGCAACCAGATGTTTCTGGTTGGTGCTTTTGGTTTTTAGGCTCTAGAAAGCATTTTTTTCATTTAATCTTTAAAAATTCTTATCTCCAGTTCCCTACGTTGGACATTTGCTGTTTTTTAAAAATTGGTTTTGGATTTGTATTATGTTTTGTGTTTTATTTATTAACTTTTTTGTTGATATTAAATGCTTTACACACCTGTCTCCTAAGTTAACCCTGAGTGCTTATGAACCAAGTTACCAAGGGTTGAGCTAAGAATAATTTACTGAGACCTTAACTGGACCTAGTGGGGGTTTGTGGCCTATTGCAAATTGTAGATACCTATCTCCCTTACCAATAATCCACCTTCCAACAGTAAATTTCAGTGTTTTTTTTAAATAGAAAACAATATGTTTTAACTGACATTTTCCCCTATATATACATGTTTTTGGGTGATCTATGAAGCAGGGCTAGAGATGAATGGGAAATCCCAAAACACGTTTTCCTCAAGCAATTTTCCATAGCATCTTTAGACAACATTACAGCCAAAACGGTTGAACCGGTTTACACCATATTTGTCCCACGAGACCAAGTGTTGTGATTGGCAAGATGAAGATAAATGTTGTGGTCACCATTTTAGGACTTAGTGACTCAGTCATTCTCTCATGAAAATTAAAATAAAACAGCATTTAAGGGGGCAGGCTAACTATATCTAGCCCCAACTCCTTAGGTGATAGTGGGGAAAATTATTGTATTGCCACTTACTTGTGGTACTTTGTGGTAGTCATGATGACCCCAAAAAGATTTGTTAGAGTGCTGTAAAAATACTTCAAGATTTCTACAAGATTACTGTGGGACCAAAAAAAAGGCAAAAAATGTGGGTAGGTGTCTGTGGAGTGTTGAAAGACTGTGGGGTGCTGGCCGCCTGCGGGTTTGGTTGGACGCAGTGACTGACCCACGGTGTTGGGCACCAAACCTCATGCTTTGCATGGCCAAAGTCCGTGCACAGTGGGGGATTGAGTGCCAGCAGGGTTTGGACATAGATTCAGCCCAGTGCACAACCCCCTGCCGCACATGCTAAATTACTCACACAAAACTAGAATTTCACTAAATTACCAACGTTTTAAGTGATATTAACATAAGGTACAAATGTCAGTAGAAGAAACCATTGAAAACTAAAAAAACACTGAAATTCACCTGTTGTAGTTAACTCAAATAACTATAATTTGCACCATGTGCTATGCACTGCTTATGACCTCACATATTACATCACTTTTGACATGGTTTATGATATCATTAATAACATTACTTTTGACATCTGAAATGACACCACTAATACCATCTCTATGCATATGCATCTGGTCTTCCCTATTCCTGTTTGGGATAAAATATGGCCTAAGTTACTGTGCACTTCTCTTTGTGATACCACTACTGAAACCTATTTATAACAGACATTTCCAGATCTCGATTTCCTTATGTAAAGTGAAAGTAGCTCAAGATAGACACTGTTGGTGTGGCAATGAAAATAACAGCGATGTCCTACACATTTTTGTTGATTGGCCACAGGTAAAACTATTTTGGTCACAGGTCTGCAGCAAAATTGCAGAAATTTGTGAAACACAGGCTCCTATGGATTAGTTCAAATTTTCCTTCATGGATTGCATACTTAGGGGGTCATTACAACATTGGCAGTAAAAGCCGATTACTGCCGTGCAGAAGACCGCCAACACACTGCCACGGCCGCGGAATTCCACCACAGTTATTATGACCCACATCTCGGAATCCGCCAAAATTCAGACACCCACACAAGTCTGCCACACCAAAGGTCAGTGATAAACTGGCGAAAAAAAACCTCCACCGTCACGCCAACAGAAATACGCCCATGCTATCACGACCCACGAATCCACGCAGCGGTCTTTCAACCGCGGTATTCCATTGGCGGTACACACCGCAGCGCTCAAAATACACACACATCTCCAAAACACTGCCACTTTGGGCAATTCGAAATACACACACCTGATACACATACACACACCACTCCCACACAATCAATACTATATAAAACACACACCCACATCACCCACAAACCCCTACGACGAAAAATTTTGATGAAGGCCAGAGAGACAGCACAGCATAGACAACCCCACCATACAGAGGCACACAACACCATCACCCACACTACTTCCACGCACGAAACAGCACACACCACTACATATCACCACACTTATCACCACATACACCACCCCACACATCACCTACACCACCCCATGGCACGGCAAAGACACCCCAGGTTCTCGGAGGAGGAGCTCCAGGTCATGGTGGAGGAAATCGTATGGGTAGAGCCACAGCTATTTGGCTCACAGGTGCAGCACACCTCCATTGCTAGGAAGATGGAGCTATGGAGAAGAATAGTCGACAGGGTCAACGCAGAGGGACAGCACCCAAGAAATTGGGACGACATCAGGAAGAGGTACAATGACCTACGGGGAAGGTGCGTTCCGTGGTCTCCAGGCACAACAGCGCGGTACAGCGGACTGGCGGCGGACCCCCACCTCCTCCCCCACAACTAACAACATGGGAGGAGCAGGTCTTGACTATTATGCATCCTGAGGGCCTCGCAGGAGTCGGTGGAGGAATGGACTCTGGTAAGTCAAATCTTAACTATCATATCCCCCACCCTACCTGCATGCTATCACAGACCCCCACCCTCGCCCCCACCCCTATCACTCCAGCTCCTCACAAACATACGAATATCACAAACCACCCATCCCAACACCAAGCCCTGTATGCAAAAACAAAGCATGGACACCCATCACTAAAGCATGCCCACTGCACATACCCATAACACCCCCCTCAACCATCATCAAACAAGCCCACACACAGGAATGCTAGCACTGGGGTACAGGGTCACCCACCCATTGCACACCATGAAACACACAGATGCAATAATCATGCCTTTCCACCCCTGCAGGACCACTACCCAACGTCACCAGACAGGAGGGTCCAGACATCTCCACCCCACCCACAGAAGAGGCCCACAGTGATGACAGGAGCTCTGTCCACCTGGATCTAGATGACGAGACCGGACCATCGTGAGCCTCGGACAGTCGGTTCCCCTCACACAGGCACAGCCCACCACAGACCTTCCACCCTCTGGTAACACCAGCACAGCACCCACCCAGCGGACCCATACCTCCGTCCCCAGGACACGTCAATCAGCTGTGTGTCCACCACTACAGGGAACCCAGGATAACCCACCACCCCAACAACAACAGGGACCTGGGGGCAGTGATAGTGGGCACACGGTCCAGGGGACGGAGGCACAGGAACACAGGGGAACTGGGAGGGCTGCCATGCGACAGGGGGCGGACAGGCCTAGGGACAGGCCTAGGGAACCCACTCTCCACGAGGCCCTCTCCTCCATCATGGGAGCCTACCACCACTCCCAGGAGACGATGGCAACGGTACTGGCCAAGTTTCAGGAGACCCAGCGCCTACAGGAGGAACAGTATTTGGGCTTCAGGGAGGAACTCAGAACCATCAGCACCGCCCTGGGCACCATCGTAGGGGTGCTGAAGGAGATACTGAACACCAGGAGGGACACTGTGGCACTCCAAGGGCCCCCTGACACTAGCCTGGATGATGAACTGCCCACCACCTCCGCCGGCGCTAGTGGACAGCAGGCACCGCCATAGGACCACCACACCACCACCCCACCCCCTGCAGACGGAGAACCACCCCGCAAGCGGTCCCTGAGAACCAGGAACAAGACAGAGCATGATGCCAAGATCCCCGCCAAGAAATAAGACCAACCTGATTGTCATCCTTCTGTCCCACTTTGTAACCCTGTCCATATTGGAACTGCCCCAGCTCCACTTCCTATGCCCATATGGGCAATGCACCTGTGAGACTAATAGACTGGACTCTGCCATGGACATTCCTCCACCATCACCCACTCAACCTGTCTTTCTTCTGTCGTCCCCCCCCTTTTTGTGGTCTCCCTGTTCTTGTGTGCATCAGCATCATCAGGCGGAGGTACAGTGGCACCGGAGCACGAGGGAGCTGCATCCCACCTGGCCATGGAGGGCCACACCACGGACTCTGAATACACAAGTGGGACGGAGGGCGAGGGGAGCTTCATGGCGGTCAAAGGATCTGCAACCAGCGACACGGACTCGTCCTCCGGTTGGAGCTCCCTTGTGGTGGCGGCAAAATCTGTGCCCCCCACTTCTACAGGTACAGCCGCCACCCCCCCACCAGCACCGCCCTCCCAACAGCCCCTCAGCCTTCACCCCGTGCCCGCTCACCCTGGAGGGTGGGCATCACCTTTGCCCAAGGCACCTCATCCCCTGCCCCTGTCACCTCTGCTGCCCTCAGTGAGGAGGCCTTTGACCTCCTCAGGTCACTCACTGTTGGGCAGTCTACCATTTTGAATGCCATCCAGGGTGTAGAAAGGGAATTGCAACACACAAATGCATTCCTGGAGGGCATTCATTCTGGTCAGGCTGCCCTTCATCGAACCCTGCAAACTCTGGCCTCAGCACTGATGGCAGCCATTGTCCCTGTGTCTAGCCTCCCCCTCCAACTTCCTCCACCCAGACCCAATCCCCTGTACCCCAGCCTACGGGAAGCTCAGGCAAACATAAGCACCACACATCCCACAGGCACTCATGCAAGCATCACACACATACAGACACAGCAACATCCATTGCCTCCACTGTGTCCCCCTCCTCGTCGTCTCCCTCTTCCCTCCCAGTCTCGTCTACACTCTCACCTGCATGCACTACCACTACAGCCACCAGGTCCAGCACCAGAACACCCACCACCACACCCCGCTCACGTGCACTCACCACCCCCACTACCATTTACACGTGCCCTGTGTCCTCTCCCAGTGCGTCTGTGACGCCCCCTCCCAAAGTACACAAACGCAGGCACACACCCACCCAACCTACAGCCACCTCACAACAGCCTCCAGGACATGCACCTGCACCCAAAGCCGCAAAAGTTACACCTCCTACAACCACCTCCTTTTCCTCCACTCCCAGACCCCCTCCAGCTACCCATCCCAGTGTTCCTAAGAAACCTTTCCTGACCAAGCTTGACCTCTTTCCCACCCCACCCCCCTCCAATTCATAGGTCCCGTACTAGCACCTCAGCCAAAAAACCTCCGGGACCAGTGGTGCCTGTTGTTAGAGGTATGTGGAGTGCACCGGGCACCAAGGCAGCCAGTGTGACACTGAGCCACAGCACAGCCAGTCCCCCCCCGTGAAGCACCAGAAGTTGGACAGTGCCCGGCAGGAGTGGGGGAAGACTCCAGCCAGCAAAGCTGCTCACAAGGGTCCCGGTGGGAGTGTCCACTCAGCTGTGACTCCTCCCAAGGTGGGGAAGGGGTAGAAGAAATCGCCAAAGTCTGGGAGAAGCAGCACGGCGGAGAAGACCGCCATCATCCCCGCTGCCCAGGAGGCCACCGCCAGCCCAATAGTCACTGGTCAGGAGGCCACCGCCAGAGTCAGTGCCCAGGAGGGCAGCCCGATCGGGAGGCCACCGCCAGAGTCAGTGCACAGGAGGGCAGCCCCATCGTCAGTGGCCAGGAGGCCACCGCCAGTGTCAGTGCCCAGGAGGGCAGCCCGATCGTCACTGGCCAAGAGGCCACCGCCAGAGTTAGTGCCCAGGAGGGCAGGCCGATCGTCAGTGGCCAGGAGGCCAGAGTCAGTGCCCAGGAGGGCAGCCCAATCGTCAGTGGCCAGGAGGCCTCCGCCAGAGTCAGTGCCCAGGAGGACAGCCCCATCGTCAGTGGCCAGAGGGCCCCGGCAGCCGCAGCCACAGCCCAGCTGCCCAATGAAGGACCGCCAGCCCCAGCCAAGCTGGGCAATGAAGGACCGCCATGGCAGAAACTGCAAACTCAAGCCCCGCTGAACAGGGCAAAGATCGCCATGGCAAGCACCGCTGAACAGGTCAGAAACTGCAAACTCAAGCACCGCTGAACAGGGCAAAGACCACCATGGCAAGCACCACTGAACAGGGCAAGCACCTCTAAACAGGGCAAAGACCGCCATGGCAAGCAGGTCAGAAACTGCAAACTCAAGCACCGCTGAACAGGGCAAAGACCGCCATGGCAAGCACCGCTGAACAGGGCAAGGACCGCCAACTCAAGCACCGCTAGCCCATGAGCGGCAGGGGCAGTGACGCAACTGGGACCTTCACAGGGAGAGTAATGCACTCTGGGCACCAGTCCCCCTCCAGAACCAGTGGAGACTGTTATCAACTTGAGAGACTGTGGCTTTGCACTCCCCAGGATGGTACAGTGGGCAAACCACCCACTGTAGGGACTTGAGAGACTGTGGCTTTGCACTCCCCAGAATCGTACAGTGGGCAAACCACCCACTGTAGAGACTTGAGGGACTGTGGCTTTGCACTCCCCAGGATGGTACAGTGGGCAACCCACCCACTGTAGAGACTTGAGAGACTGTGGCTTTGCACTCCCCAGGATGGTGCAGTGGGCAACCCACCCACAGTAGAGACTTGAGAGTCTGTGGCTTTGTACTCCCCAGGATGGTACAATGGGCAACCCACCCACTTTAGAGACTTGAGAGACTGTGGCTTTGCACTCTCCAGGATACATCAATGGGCATGGAGCCCCCTCGTGGATCTGGCGTGGTGCCCCCCTTCCCTTCCCCCTGAGGTGCCTGTTTTATTTCTATCTGATGCCCCGGCAGTGTTCTCTCCGTTTTGATCAGGTATCTGATGTGGGCCTCGCCCATGCATTTTGGGCCCAGTGGTCCACGGACAATGAATGGTGCATTACCTGCACTACTAATCGTGATGTATATTTTGTTGAATGTGAATATATATCTGTATATATTTGGTTACTGTATTTTGATATATTACAATGGTTGAACTCATTTCCTTTTGTCTTTGCATTCTTCCGGGGGAGTAGGGGGTTGTTGCTGTAATGTTTGGATATGCATTGGTGTGTGTGTTGTAGTGGGTGAGGGTCGGGGTGGGGGTGTTGCGTGTGTGTGTCCCTTACTTTTGCCTCCGCCTCCCCTATGTCATAGGTGCAGTACTCGCCGTTGTCTTCGCCGCCGGCGTTGATGATGGTCGTATAGGAGCAGGAAGACTATCGCAGGGAGAATTTGGAGTTCCGGCTCCATGGTGACCTCGTTCCTCGTGGAGTGTGTAGAGGTGAGCGTTTTCCCTTTGAAATGGCTGTTTCTGCCGTGTTTTTATCCGCGGTGAATCCGCCCCGGAAAAGGTGGCGGATTGGTAGGTTGTGATACTGTGGGCGGTACATTGTCTCCCGCCTGTCTGTTGGCGGTGACCGCCAAGCTGTTTGTCTGTACCGCCGTGGCGGTCTGAGTGTTAAAGTGGCTGTCTTTGTTGGCGATTTCCGCCACGGTCATAATTCCCATTTTTTTACCGCCGGCCTGTTGGCGGTCTTACCGCTGCTTTAACACCGTCCGCCACGGTTGTAATGACCCCCTTAGTCACATAATTAAGTGAAGGGCCATTTTGTGGATCCATTACCTCCAATTGGAAAAATGCTAATGATATCACCTGTGTAAAAAGGTCAAATACCTCCAATGGGAAAAATACAAATTATATTACCTGTGATAAAAGGTCAAATATGATTTGTTCTAATCAGAGGCTGGATAGATCATGTTCTGATTCTCTTCAGATAGTTAGTGAAAAATACTTATTGTGGATGCCTTTATCTCATACTATTTTTTTTATCCAAGCATGCTCATAGAACATCTGATTTAATTGAAACTTTTCATTCTCTTTAATTTGTATATTTCTTCCTTGATTATGAATAACATAATTCCTGAAATTATTGTAATTATGTGACTTTTTTTCTGTTTTTCTCTTCAACTCATTCAACGCCTCATTCTCGCAGACCTCTCCATTTCCCCCTCCTCTTCCTTTTTCCTTCCTTCTCTTCTTTTCATGAAATTATTAAATATGCTTATGTCTTTTTAGTATTGAAGCACTTTGTTGCCATATATCAAATGTATTTTGTTGTTACAGCTTTTTCTTATGTAATACTAGTATGACATGTTACATTTAAATTGTTCATTTCAACTTCTCTTCCCTCTACATAACTTTTAATCTTATTTATTTTTTATGGTTTGTTATTGTAACATATTGTACATTTATTAAAGCATATTTAAAGAGAAGATGAAAATGGAAGAAAAACAGGCTAAGACCTTACTGGCAAAAGGGGATGCTCCCCCTCAGGGCCATATGTACAAAACCTTTTTTGAGGTCGACATTGGCCGGATTCAAAGAATATTTCAAATGTACAAATGCCAAATGGTGATTTGCTAACCTGTTACGGAATCCAAATTTGGGTTGGTGAATCAGGATTTGGAAGGGGCGTATTTAGGGCATCCCTTCCTAATATCGATTCACAGCCGTATGTATGAATGTTTTGCGAACAAATTAGGGTTAACATTTTTTACCGACACCTCAGAGCAGGTGGTAACCAATAGAAAAATGCATACCCTTAAAAATAACACTTCAAAGTGTTAAATGTTTTTCTTTTTAAACTCATACCATTTTCCTTAAAGGAAAATTAGCTTTGTTTAAAAAAAGGAAAGACTACTTTATTAAGAATCATTCATGGATATGGCAGTCTGATGAACCCAGCAGGCCACCATCCCTTTGATGGCTGCAATTCTTAAAGGGTCGCAAACTGAGTACTACTTCATTAATATTCAATCAATCAATCAAGTGGATGTATATATCGCAACTAATCATTCACAAGGGAATCCAGGCATTTGAGGGACATGATGGTTCAGGTGACTTAATCAAAAAGCCAGGTCTTGAGTTCTCTCCGGAATTTCAGTAGAAAGGTGGAGGCCCATACCTGCAAAGGGGGGTCGTTCAAGGATTTCACTGTGAGGTAGGAGAAGGAGCATCGTCTGCTGTTGCTTTGGAGGATGCAGAGGGTGCCTGTAGTTGTTTGGTAGGGTAGTGGAAGTTCAGGTAATGGTTGATGTAGGCTGGTACTTGAATATTCATGAGGTAGGTTGATTTGCAACCTACTAGGAATTTGCTAAATAAATTCAATGTGTTTCATACATTACAAATAGCAATTTCCTAATTGTAATTCACAGAAAATCACTATTAGGTAATTGCTATTCCTAAAAGCAGTACATATGGCCCCTGAATACACAAATAGAGGAACCTAAAATCCACCTTTTCAGATTTACTCTGTTCAGCCATTTAAACCAGACTTACTTGCATCCAATAAAGCCAAAATATACCCTGAAGCCAGTTCCAGACCAGTTCCCCAGATGTCAGGAGATAAAAGTAGACTTCCATACAGTCTGGCAGTGTGCAGTAATACACAATTCTGGATGGACATCTTTGACATCATCTATAAAGTAACTGGCAAGAGACTAGAGGCTACCTTAATGGACTTCTTGCTAGGCCACATATACAGAACGAAGACAACAAAGTTGCAGGTTTATGGGCATGGTTTTGGTGCTAGTCAAACATAACTTGACTGGAAAGCAAGCTGAGCTTAAAATACCAGGACAGAGCTACTAGACATAAAGAAGTGGGCCACAGCAGGAATAGAAGCCAATATAGCACAACAAAAATGACATGTAGGGGTCCAATTCATGAGTGGAACACTATTCTAATAACCATACCATCAAAAAACGATGGTACAAAGGTCACCAACATATACCACACAGGCCTTTCCTTCAGCCAGTAGTTTAGAATGTTGATGATGTATGCATATGAAAATGAAGACTGTGAGTAGCAGAAACAAGGACAATATAGACTCACTGATGATAATGTTGCCATGAAGAAACAAAGGTGAGAATAGACTGGGCTAGTTCAGATTATGTTAAAGTTGTATGTTTGACAAAGTTTGTCATAATGATAGTATGCAATTCTCACTGTGCAACTGAAACTACCCGGTTGTCTTTATACATTGACTCTAATGAGCTGCAGATGTTGACTGAATATGTCACAAACATAAAATCAAAAAAGTAACAATGGAAAAAAGTTGCTGTGTCAGTGGTTGAGCTGCAAGCCAAGCAAGCGTTGGTGGACTTGAGACACAGAGAAACTGCAACAGTACACGTCCATTGTTCACCTCACAGGTAGGCATGTGGAAACCCTTTGTCAAGAGTTGTCATGAAAGTTGTGCAAGTGGTCGGGTGAAGAAGTGAGGAAGAAACAGTGCTAGTTATATGTTGTGTTAGAAATCTAATGTGTTAGAAAATGCATTTTTTTTGTGATCCATCTGGAAGTGCATGGGTCACAAACAGTGCTATATGTGAGGTAGTTATAATCCATCTGATCTGACTTAAGAAAGTGGTCTTGTAACTTGTGATCAATATAAGATTTTGAGAAAATGGTAGTATCTTTCTTCTGATGCTATGGATGTGTACCAAAGTTGATGAAGTGCATAGTGGGTGGCTCCCTTCTATTTAAAAGGTGTGTGAAGTCTTGTAGTTTTGTTTTTATTTGTGATGTGCAGGTGTGTATGCTGCATAATTATGGGCTTCATCCATGAGTGGTAAAATGTATGATGTAAGATTGCTTTGTGTATGTAAGGGAATGCATGCAGGGCTCACTAGGAGATAGACTTAGCAAGGAATAACAATCTTTCCTAGCATAGTGTGTGCATGCAAGAGAACTAAAGAAGAGATTGATGTAGCCTCTCTATGTGTGGTCATCGATGTATTCATATAACAAAAATACTGAAATGGAGTTAAGTGTTAGAACGAGTCCTTAGAACCTTTGTTTCCAACTATAAATGCAATTTACTTTGTGAATATTAATACAATTTTCTAGCTTTGAGTTTATGTCAGTACAGCGTGTCCCTTCTCTCATGAGAAACAGCACATTAAGTCAATGTCTACTTCGTATTTGTAAAGAAATAGGTAGCATAGTTGGAGAAAATTTGAAACTCTTCAAATATGAATGGATGCTCTTCTCGAATAAAATCAAAGCTGCAGAGAAACGGGCAAGTCTAATTCTTGTTTCAGTCTAACTATTGATATAAATGCTGAGAACTTGAATATTACTTTTGCTTTCAAAGTGCATAAACATATGGAATAGAAAGAATGTTTTTAAAGGGGATACAAAGACATCCTATGTCTCCAATGGCTTATATTACCTGATGGGAAATGTGTAGGATGGCCAAACCAAATTTGGGTCACAGAGATTTTTGTTCCCTTTTTGTTAAGACATTGCAGGCCAACATCGAGTATTCTATGTGTGGTGGACCTTAAACTGCCCACAATGAGGGTTGGAATCCGGATTGCGCCTCTTCACAAAGGACAGACACTTGAGTCTCTAGAGAGGGGCTACATTAGGTCCGTGCTCCAGCTCTGACTGTCCTGATTGTGCCCCACCATCATAGCTATTTAATGTGACATGAGGCAAAACAGAAAAAAGCAGACTTTGCACTTGCCACTCACAATTTTTTGTCCGACTAACTTGTCCATGCACTACATGTACCCTTGCTTATTACCGAACATAGAGCATGTGAAGTAATTTCATTAATAATAACACTTATGACATCTGAAATGATATAATTATATATAACTTACCAGAACATAGTGCATAGTACAGTGGTGAATTATAATTAATGTAGTGTGGCAAGAGTCAGAAGACTGTGTACGGAGGTGCGCGAGCTATATGAAATTTAATTTAAGGTGGCGCGTAAGTATAAATGTTAGTTATAAGTCTGATTTATATTATTTGAAAGGGGTGCATAAATGATAAATTAAAATATAACTTTAACTTCAGAACTAGAACTAGAACTTTAGAATTTCTGATGTTTATGTGCTTAACCTCTTAAATGCGGGCGTCGGCCACTGGCCGACGCCCACACACCCTCCCTGGTGCGGGTCACGACCAGTGGCCGACACCAGGAAGGGCATTAATAAATCCTCGGGTGCGTCGCACCCGAGGATTTTTTTTTATTTTTTTTTCCCCCCCCGGGAGACACGGAAGCTACCGTGTCTCCCCCCGCCCCCCACCCGCCCCTTTGTGACGTCAGCGCGCCGTGAGGCGCGCTGACGTTGCAAAGGTGTTTTCCCCATGAAAGCAGGAAGCAGCCTTGCGGCCGCTTCCTGCTTTCATGGGGGAAAACGGCCTTTTTCACGTTCGGGAAGGCCTCGTAAGAAAGGGGAGAGTCTCCCCTTTCTTACGAGGCCTTCCTGAAAGTGTTTCCTGGCCCCCGATCGCAGCACAGCTGCGATCGGGGGCCAGGAAACACTTTCAGGAAGGCCTCGTAAGAAAGGGGAGACACTCCCCTTTCATACGAGGCCTTCCTGAAAGTGTTTCCTGGCCCCCGATCGCAGCACAGCTGCGATCGGGGGGGTCAGGAAACATTTTGAAAAGGCCTCGTAAGAAAGGGGAGACACTCCCCTTTCATACGAGGCCTTCCTGAAAGTGTTTCCTGGCCCCCGGTCGCAGCTGTGCTGCGATCGGGGGCCAGGAAACACTTTCAGGTTTCCTGGCTCCCCCGATCGCAGCACAGCTGCGATCGGGAGGGTCAGGAAACATTTTGAAAAGGCCTTGTAAGAAAGGGGAGACTCTCCCCTTTCTTACGAGGCCTTCTGAAACTGTTTCTGGCCCCCGATCGCAGCTGTGCTGCGATCGGGGGCCAGAAACAGTTTCCTAAGGCCTCGTAAGAAAGGGGAGAGTCTCCCCTTTCTTATGAGGCCTTCTGAAACGGTTTCCTGGCCCCCGATCGCAGCACAGCTGCGATCGGGGGCCAGGAAACCCCACTAGACACCAGGGATTTCACTTTTGGGGGGCAGCCCCCCCCGGAAAACGGGCCGCCCCCCCCCCCGGCATAATTTTCCTAAAAAAATAAAAAGGTAGGTGCCCCCTGGGGAGGGGGGGGGCGCGATCGCGCCCCCCCCCCCCCCAGGGGATTTTTTTTTTTTTTTTTAAAAATAAAAACAAAAAAAAAAATGAAATGACAGGGGGTCGCCCGTGGGCAGGGTGACCCCCTGTGGGGGCAATTTTTTTTTTAGATGTTGTAGGGTTTCCCTGGGGGCCATTTTGGCCCCCAAGGAAACCATACAACAACTAAAAAAATATATATGTATATATCTATATATATATATCTATGTAGATAGATATATCTAGGTACATGGATATATCTATAGATATATCTATGTAGATATATATTTATATATATATATATAGGTAGATCTGTATCAAAGAGATTTATAAAGCGCGCTACTCACCTGTGAGGGTCTCAAGGCGCTGGGGGGGGGACGGGGGGGAGGGAAAGGGGCTAGGAGGTTCACTGTTCAAAAAGCCAGGTTTTGAGGCCCTTCCTGAAAAGAAGTAGGTTTTGGGTCTTGCGAATGTGAGTTGTGAGTGCGTTCCATGTTTTGGGTGCAATGTAGGAGAAGGATCTGCCCCCGGTGGTGGTGTGTTTGATGCGGGGGTCAGAGGCGAGAGAGAGGTCAGCTGAACGGACATTTCGTGTGGGGGTGTGGAAGGTGACTCTCGTTGAGGTAGGCAGGGCCTGTGTTGTGGAGTGATTTGTGTGTGAGGATGAGGATCTTGAAGGTGATCCTTTTGTCAATGGGGAGCCAGTGGAGGGATTTGAGGTGTGGAGAGATGTGTTCGTGTCGGTGGAGGTCGAGGATGAGTCGTGCTGCTGAGTTCTGGATGCGTGTAGTTTGCACTTGAGTTTTAGAGTGGTGCCGGCGTAGAGGGCGTTTCTGTAATCAAGCCTGCTGCTGATGAGTGCGTGAGTGACAGTTTTTCTGGTCTCTGTGGGGATCCATTTTAATGTTTTTCAGTATACGGAGTTTGTTGAAGCATGAGGAGGTAAGAGCGTTGATTTGTTGGGTCATAGAGAGGGAGGAGTCTAGGATGATGCTGAGGTTGCGTGCGTAGTTGGCGGGGGTGGGTGCAGGGCCTAGCGTGGTGGGCCACCATGGGGGGTCCCAGGTTTTTTTGGTGAGGGCCAAAGAGGATTATTTCGGTTTTGCTTGAGTTGAGTTTCAGGTGGTTGGCTGTCATATATACATCACTTTTGTCAATATGTGTGTGGTTTCCCTGGGGGGAAAAGGGTCCGACTTGTCTAGTGGCAGTTTTAGTGCCATAAAGAAGCGCAGAAGGTTTATATGCCTACTGCAAAGAGCACATCTGTATTTTATGTAAATAGCTGAGTACATTAGTAAAGTCTATGGAGAGATGAAGGGCACTTTTGCTGGGTGGTAATGAGGGAATCCGAGGAGGAGGGAGTGGGAGCACCAATAATGATTGTTGGACTGGGCGCAGGAGGTGCTAAAGACTGTGACGAATGGTATGTGACAAGGTGTTTTTTGAGTGTCTTGAAAGTACGTGCTGATTGAGGGAAGAAGCGCAGGTAAGGTGGCCTCTACTGTTGCACGTATCTCACACACACCATCGATTTTGTGACTGTCTACGTAGGCTAGTGTTTTAGAGCAACAGTTTAGCCAATAGCAGAGATGGCATCTTGATGGATGACTGCTGCCTGCACTCGGGTTATAGAGGACCGCTCTGACATAGGATCAGAGACTGAGACATCAGATAGTGAGACAGCATCTGAGGGATAGGACAATGGCGCAGACTCTGGGAGTGATTTTTCAGTCAGAGGAGTCCCATTCGAAAACTCCTCTTCCAGTACATTATGAGGGAGGTGATGAGGACAGTCCTGCTGTCCCTTCGCAAGCTGTTCGTGCAACTGGGTAATAGTGTGTTAGGCCAACCCAGAGAGCAGGTGAATGCGGCGGCAAGCAGAGAGAGAGTGCTCTTTTGGGAGCTCACCAATTTAGTTCAGCCCCAAATTCCACCACCCAAATCATATTGTGGAGACATCAAAATTGTCTATGGCAAAACAAACTGGTTTTGTAAGGCAGGCACCTGTGTTTTTGGTCCTGGATTCGGCGGCCATATAGAGAAACACACTAAACCCAAACATTTCTGGAAACTAGACATTCGGGGGAGTCCACAGAGGTGTGACTTGTGTGGATTCCCCAAAGTTTTCTTACCCAGAATACCCTGCAAAGCTGAAATGTTGAGAAAAAACTCTATTTTTCTCGCATTTCTGTCACACAAACTACAGGAATATGCTGGGATCCACAACATTCCTACCACCCAGTGACTCCTCACCTGTCCTGATAAAAACACTACCCCACTTGAGTGCCTACACCTAGTGCCTGTGTCAGGAATGGATCACCCCAGGGTCAACAGCTGCCTCACATAAGGACCAACATTGACCGTTGTGTGATCTATTCCTGTCGCAGGCACCAGGCCTAACCACACAAGTGAGGTATCATATTTATCGGGAGACTTGGGGGAACGCTGGGTGGAAGGAAATTTGTGGCTCCCCTCAGATTCCAGAACTTTCTGTCACCGAAATGTGTGGAAAACGTGGTATTTTAGCCACATTTTGAGGTTTGCAAAGGATTCTGGGTAACAGAACCTGGTCCGAGCACCACAAGTCACCTCATCTTGGATTCCCCTGGGTTTCTAGTTTACAAAAATGTGCTGGTTTGCTAGGTTTCCCCAGGTGCCGGCTGAGCTAGAGGCCAAAATCCACAGGTAGGCACTGTTTTCTATGAAAAAATGTGATGTGTCCACGTTCTGTTTTGGGGCATTTCCTGTCGCGGGCGCTAGGCCTACCCACACAAGTAAGGTATCATTTTTATCGGGAGACTTAGGGGAACGCCGGGTGGAAGGAAATTTGTGGCTCCTCTCAGATTCCAGAACTTTCTGTCACCGAAATGTGAGGAAAACTTGTTTTTTTGGCCACTTTTTGAGGTTTGCAAAGGATTCTGGGTAACAGAACCTGGTCCGAGCCCCTCAAGTCACCCCTCCTTGGATTCCCCTAGGTCTCTAGTTTTCAGAAATGCATAGGTTTGGTAGGTTTCCCTATGTGCCGGCTGAGCTAGAGGCCAAAATCTACAGGTAGGCACTTATCAAAAAACACCTCTGTTTTCTTCCAAAAATTTGGATGTGTCCACGTTGCGCTTTGGGGCGTTTCCTGTCGCGGGCGCTAGGCCTACCCACACAAGTGAGGTATCATTTTTATCGGGAGACTTGGGGGAACGCCGGGTGGAAGAAAATTTGTGGCTCCTCTCAGATTCCAGAACTTTCTGTCACCGAAATGTAAGGAAAACTTGTTTTTTTAGCCACTTTTTGAGGTTTGCAAAGGATTGTGGGTAACAGAACCTGGTCCGAGCCCCGCGAGTCACCCCTCCTTGTATTGCCCTAGGTCTCTAGTTTTCAGAAATGCACAGGTTTGGTAGGTTTCCCTAGGTGCCGGCTGAGCTAGAGGCCAAAATCTACAGGTAGGCACTTCTCAAAAAACACCTCTGTTTTCTTCCCAAAATTTTGATGTGTCCACGTTGCGCTTTGGGGCGTTTCCTGTCGCGGGCGCTAGGCCTACCCACACAAGTGAGGTATCATTTTTATCGGGAGACTAGGGGGAACGCCGGGTGGAAGGAAATTTGTGGCTCCTCTCAGATTCCAGAACTTTCTGTCACCGAAATCTGAGGAAAACTTGTTTTTTTAGCCACTTTTTGAGGTTTGCAAAGGATTCTGGGTAACAGAACCTGGTCCGAGCCCCGCGAGTCACCCCTCCTTGGATTGCCCTAGGTCTCTAGTTTTCAGAAATGCACAGGTTTGGTAGGTTTCCCTAGGTGCCGGCTGAGCTAGAGGCCAAAATCTACAGATAGGCACTTCTCAAAAAACACCTCTGTTTTCTTCCAAAAATTTTGATGTGTCCACGTTGCGCTTTGGGGCGTTTCCTGTCGCGGGCGCTAGGCCTACCCACACAAGTGAGGTATCATTTTTATCGGGAGACTTGGGGGAACGCCGGGTGGAAGGAAATTTGTGGCTCCTCTCAGATTCCAGAACTTTCTGTCACCGAAATCTGAGGAAAACTTGTTTTTTTAGCCAGTTTTTGAGGTTTGCAAAGGATTGTGGGTAACAGAACCTGGTCCGAGCCCCGCGAGTCACCCCTCCTTGTATTGCCCTAGGTCTCTAGTTTTCAGAAATGCACAGGTTTGGTAGGTTTCCCTAGGTGCCGGCTGAGCTAGAGGCCAAAATCTACAGGTAGGCACTTCTCAAAAAACACCTCTGTTTTCTTCCAAAAATTTTGATGTGTCCACGTTGCGCTTTGGGGCGTTTCCTGTCGCGGGCGCTAGGCCTACCCACACAAGTGAGGTATCATTTTTATCGGGAGACTTGGGGGAACGCCGGGTGGAAGGAAATTTGTGGCTCCTCTCAGATTCCAGAACTTTCTGTCACCGAAATCTGAGGAAAACTTGTTTTTTTAGCCACTTTTTGAGGTTTGCAAAGGATTCTGGGTAACAGAACCTGGTCCGAGCCCCGCGAGTCACCCCTCCTTGGATTGCCCTAGGTCTCTAGTTTTCAGAAATGCACAGGTTTGGTAGGTTTCCCTAGGTGCCGGCTGAGCTAGAGGCCAAAATCTACAGGTAGGCACTTCTCAAAAAACACCTCTGTTTTCTTCCAAAAATTTTGATGTGTCCACGTTGCGCTTTGGGGCGTTTCCTGTCGCGGGCGCTAGGCCTACCCACACAAGTGAGGTATCATTTTTATCGGGAGACTTGGGGGAACGCCGGTTGGAAGGAAATTTGTGGCTCCTCTCAGATTCCAGAACTTTCTGTCACCGAAATGTGAGGAAGCCACTTTTTGAGGTTTGCAAAGGATTCTGGGTAACAGAACCTGGTCCGAGCCCCGCAAGTCACCCCTCCTTGGATTCCCCTAGGTCTCTAGTTTTCAGAAATGCACAGGTTTGGTAGGTTTCCCTATGTGCCGGCTGAGCTAGAGGCCAAAATCTACAGGTAGGCACTTTGGAAAAAACAGCTGTGTTTTCTATTAAAAAAAATAGGATGTGTCCATGTTGTGTTTTGGGGCATTTCCTGTCGCGGGCACTAGGCCTACCCACACAAGTGAGGTATCATTTTTATCGGGAGACTTGGGGGAACACAGAATAGCAAAACAAGTGTTATTGCCCCTTATCTTTCTCTACATTTTTTCCTTCCAAATATAAGAGAGTGTGTAAAAAAGACGTCTATTTGAGAAATGCCCTGCAATTCACATGCTAGTATGGGCACCTCGGAATTCAGCGATGTGCAAATAACCACTGCTCCTCAAAACCTTATCTTGATCCCATTTTGGAAATGCAAAGGTTTTCTTGATACCTCTTTTTCACTCTTCATATTTCAGCAAATCAATTGCTGTATACCCAGTATAGAATGAAAACCAACTGCAGGGTGCAGCTTATTTATTGGCTCTGGGTACCTAGGGTTCTTGATGAACCTACAAGCCCTTTATATCCCCGCAACCAGAAGAGTCCAGCAGACAAAACGGTATATTGCTTTCAGAAATCTGACATCGCAGGAAAAAGTTACAGAGTAAAACATAAAGAAAAATGGCTGTTGTTTTCAGCTCAATTTCAATATTTTTTTATTTCAGCTGTTATTTTCTGTAGGAAAACCTTGTAGGATCTACACAAATGACCCCTTGCTGAATTCAGAATTTTGTCTAGTTTTCAGAAATGTTTAGCATTCCGGGATCCAGCATTGGTTTCAAACCCATTCCTGTCACTAACTGGAAGGAGGCTGAAAGCACCAAATATAGTAGAAATGGGGTATGTCCCAGTAAAATGCCAAATTTGTGTTGAAAAATTCGGTTTTCTGATTCAAGTCTGCCCGTTCGTGAAAGGTGGGAAGATAGTGATTTCAGCACCAGAAACCCTTGGTTGATGGCATTTTCAGGGAAAAAACCACAAGCCTTCTTCGGCAGCCCTTTTTTCCCATTTTTTTGGAAAAAACCAAATTTTCACTGTATTTTGGCTATTTTCTTGGTCTCCTCCAGGGGAAACCACCAACTCTGGGTACCATTAGAATCCCTAGGATGTTGGAAAAAAAGGACGCAAATTTGGCGTGGTTAGCTTATGTGGACAAAAAGTTATGAAGCCCTAAGCGCGAACTACCCCAAATAGCCAAAAAAGGGCTCAGCACTGGGGGGGGAAAGGCCCAGCAGCTAAGGGGTTAAGTTGGGGTTGTATGGCAAACAATGTTTTCATAACTCTAACCTATCTTTAACTTTTGTTTTTTTCTGAATTTCAATGTTTTTACTAATGTTAGTAACAAATTTTGAATATTCATCCAGTTCAATTTTGCGGTGTGGACTGTTAAGTGGAGTGAGGTACAATACACTGAAAGATAGTAATGTAAAGTCTACTATGGCGCAGTAAATTGTGGTATGGTGTAGTGGAGTGAAGTGAAGTGGAATCAGGTATACTGGAGTGGCGTGCACTGGAATGCAGTAGAATTAGGATGCAGTACAGTGTTGTATATTAAGGTGGTATGGAGTGTAGTGGCATTGACTGCAGTGGTTTACATTGGAATAGCATAGAATGGAGCATGGTAAACTGGAGTCATGTTCTGTAAATATTGTAGAGTGCATTCGTGACCACTATACTGGCATAAAGTGGAGTGCTATAGACTGGAATGTTGTACAGTGTAGAAGCATATATTGAAATAATATACTGAAATAGCATACAGTCGAGTGGCATACAAGGGTGTCTGGTACAATGGAGAGGTATAAAGTGGAAAAGAATACACTGGAGTGGAGTACATTTGCTGTTAGAAATTGGGGTATTGGTTGACTAGGGTGTAAACCTTAGTCAAACAGCAACCAGAATTCTAGTCAGGGTAAAGTGTCAGGCAAACCATAAATTAAACTTTGCTCACCCTTTTGTAGCTCGGCACAGGGCTATTCAGGCTTAATTTAGAGGGATTGTGCAAATTATTTGTGCAACACTTCAAACAGTAAAACATTGAATACACCACACAAAAAGATTTTACATCAGATTAGAAAAATAACTCAGATTTTAATAAACAGAACAAGACCCAGCAACAAAAATCCAATCAGGAGAACTTGAGTTATGAAGATTTGAACATTAAAGTGTAAAACAGCGCTCAGAAGCATGAAGCTTCAACTAGAGATATCTAGTCGCATGGGACAGGGACAATGTCAAAATTTCAGGCCTACCACAATGGAGGGCGGGTCAGCTACAGGGACCCAGTTTGTCCTACTGAACCAAGTACCTGAAAGCCTATTTGCAGAGAGTTATGTTGGCAGTAGAGGTAATGCGTTGGTTCTGCTGAATGCAGCAGCAATAATGTGTTGGTTCCGGGATGCAGTGAGGCTGCAGTAGGAGTTTCTGATATATCAACGTTGAGGATCCAAATGCCAGTGCTTGTGATGCGAAGGCCGGTGTTGAGCATGCGTTCTGCAGTCAAAGCAATGCATTGGTTCTGATGAGCACGAGGTTGCAATGCAGAGATTCAGCATCATTGCTGAGGTTGCCGTGAACCGGGATGCGAGAACCTTACACTGAGAAAAGTGCCACTGTGTCAGTTCCGAAGGTGATGCGCCAGTTACGAGATGCTACATGCAACAGCGATGCAAAGTCTATTTTTGTCCATTCTAACACATGCAATGGCGGTGATGCGCTGTTTCTGTTCCTCAAAACAGCAGTGATGCACTGATTCTGCTCCAACTGCAGAGGAATAATTGATTTCACTGCAGCAAATACCTTTGGACCACTTCCAAGAGTGGTGAACTGGACTGGCACCACTTGGAAGGGCAGACTCACAGATGGCAGAGTCCAGGTGGAGGAGCAGGGTGGTTGGAAGCCTTTTATGTCCCTGAGAGTTCAGATCAGGAGGCCAGTCAGTTAGCCTCTGTAATCACTCTGGCTCAAGTGGTGAGACTTTCTCAGCAAAGTAAGGAAGCAGCAGGGCTGCGCAGCAAGGCAGGAGCCAAACAAAGCCGAAGTCCAGCAGAGTGGCAGTCCTTCAGCAGCACAGAACTCCTTCTTTCTGGTAGAGTAGTCACAGGTCCCGAAGTTTACTGAGCTGGTGGTGTCAGAGGTCTAGTACTTATATCCATTTGGGCTTTTGAAGTGGGGGAAACTTGAAAGGCATGCCTTTGAAGTGCACAGAGGTCCTTCCCTCCCTGCCCTGGCTCAGAACTCAGTACAGGGGGTTATGCAGCCCTTTGTGTGGGGACAGGAGACAGCATATTCAGGTGTAACTGAGGCTGAGCCCAGCTCCTCCCTCCCATCCTCCAAGGATAGCACAACAAGTCACACATAAACTTCCATTGTAAGTGGCTGTCTAGAAGGAATATACAAAGTCCAGCACTCACCCACCCCAGACAAGCAATCAGAGACAGGCAGCAGGCACAACATGTCTAAAGTAAGAAAATGCCAACTTTCTAAATGTGGCATCCGACTTCACCATAAGCTGTGATTTTAAATTAGGATTCCAGAAACCTCAAACTCAAAAAGGTTATCTCTTTCAGATTGGGAACTACATCTCTAAGATGTAATAAGGTAATCTCAATGATTTCCTAAGGGAGAAACAAGCCATGTAGTAGTGAAAAATTACTTTGGAAGTTTTTCACTATCAGGACCTGTAAAAATACATGAAACCCTCCTTTCTGGGTTGTCTAGGCCTACCTTACGGGTGACATATGTATAAAAGGGAAGGTTTGGGCCTGGCAAAAGGGTTATCGTGCCAGGTGGACATGACAGTGTAAACTGCACATGCAGGCTCTACAATGGCTGACCAGAGACATGGTTAAAGGGCTACTTAAGTAGATGGCACATTCAGTGCTGCAGGCCCACTTAGTACAACTTTACTAGGGACTTATGGGTACATTAAATATGCCAATAGGAGATAAACCAATATTGCCATGTTAAACCGGTTCAATGCAGATGACAGCTTGTGGCCGTCCTCTGCACCGGCCCTCGCGTTCTGAGAACAATTTCAAGTCATCATCACACAGAAGGCAGGAAATCCCACTGCTGTTTACAGAGGAGGGATTTCCTTTTTTTTTGGCCTCAGGAGATTCCCTAGCAGCACAAGGCATTTTTTTCAATATAATGACAATTGGCATGCATGGCGTGCTGACATCATTACATTAAAAGTGAAAGTAAAATGATCCGAACTGCTCATTTCATTTACTGCCTTAGTGTTCGGGGGCATATCTCAGCTCCCCAAGCACCGAAGAACATGGGAGAGTATCACTGAAAATTGGAAAATCTCCCCTTTCCAATGGTACCTCTCTCAAGTGGCTCACTGCTTGGTGGTCACTGCAGGAGGGTGATCCCCAAGCAGGAATCCACCCACTAGAAACCAGGCAGGTGGAAGCGTCACCTTTGGAAAGGGCTTGTGCTCTCCCTCTAAAAGAATAGATATTTCACTCTTCCTTCTCCCATTGGGAGGTAGATGGGGCAATTACCCCCATAGTACTCCCTTGGGGCACTAACTCCATAGACACCTGGGATTTTTTTTTTTAATTGTTTGGGTTGGCTACTGCCCATCATGGGCATTGCCATGATCCCACTCTCATCAAAATGGGGACACACTCTTTCTTCCCACCCCACAGAGGCCGATGGGGGCAAAAAGGCCACCAGACACCAGGGATTACTTTTTTTTATTGTAGGGGTAGGGGCAGTCTTTCTGACACCCCTTGAGGTCAGATGGGGACAATTACCTCCATCGGATCTCCTAGGATCAGAAAGGCCACCAGATAACAGGGATTACTTTTGTTTTAATTGTAGGGGTAGGGTTGCCCTGCATGGGCATGGCCATGCCCTCACCCCATATAAATGGGGATATAGTCTTTCTAACCCCCAGGGGCAGATGTGAAAATTAAACACATCTGCCCCCCATGGGGGACGAAAGGCCACTAAACACCAGGGATTTTTTTTTTTTTTTTTCATTTTAGGGGGTGGGCTGCCCATCATGGGCTTGACTATGCCCCCACCCCTATATAATAGTGACAGTCTTTCTGCCTAACTCTGGGGGGCAGATGAGGCATTTCCCCCATCTGCCCTGAGGCAAAAAGATGGTCAGCAACTCATATTTAAGTGACAATCTGTAACTCCAATGTCAATGGCTAAAATATTACTCAAGGTTTGTACACATTTGAAATAACGTTGATGACCCCAATAAGAAGGATGAAAAAAATGCCCTTCAAGTGCGATACCAATTAATTGCGTGAACTGCTTCATGAATGAATAGTATATAACTGACTGTAGACACAAGCCCAAAGTTTGATCTGAACAGGTTGCACTTTTCACTAGATGGATATGTGATTACTAGGGGTTGGTGATATTGGCAAGATCCGGACATTGCAAAGTTAACAAACGGCATGGCAAAGAGAACGTTCCTTGTGATTCTATGAGCAATGAGTACAGAACCCATTCCCAGTAGGCCAATATACTTACTCATTCCCTGCTGCCTGAAGTTCCAGGCTGGAAATCCAGATGGAGGGAATACAAGGCAAGTGACTGGCAAGTGGCAATTTGTTTCCCTCTATCAATCAGGGCTACTAGAGCCTGTGATGATGGTGCTGAAACACAGTGACCTGCTGTGTGACGTCCAGTTCCCCGTCAGCGGAATACCAGCTGCTTGTGTAGGATGCTGGCCCTCTATGTAGTGTGCAAAGATAGGCATACTGTGCAGGGGTCGAGGCAACCACATGTTGGTTTACAGGGGTAAAACTAGACCACTTAATGCTCTAATTTGTATGGTAGCTTTGTTGAGCAGTTAGGCCAATCGTAGAGAAGTGCAAAGCATTTGTTGTACTCACAGCATCAATCTTGCAAGTCACACACTCAAAGGAATAACTCAAGACCAATTTATAAAAATACTTCAGATTTATATGTAATTTTTAAAACCAAGATCATCAAAATTGGCTAAGTACTTTTCGAGAAATTAATTTTTGAAGTTTAATAAAAAATAGTACTTTGTGCATAAATATGCACCATAGAAATCAATAGAGAGTAACCTTCAAAAATGCATATAAAATTGTACAGTAAGTTTAACAAGTTCTTCTTTTGCAGGTTGCTCAAGGTTCTTAGTGGGCATGCTGTGCGAGTTGGAAAGGTTTGTGCCGTTCCCGGTTCCGGCAGGAGCAGCGGGGAAATGTCTCTGGAGCTGGTGCAGGGCCACTGCGGGGGACCACTTGAAAAAGCACTGCACAAATAAGTGTAAAGGTTGATCCTGGGGTCTCCTTGGAGTGTTGAGGCCACAAGAGGTAGAGGACCTTAGGACACAGCTGGTTCTTCAGTGCAGGGCACAGGGCAGCCGGGTACGGAGTGAATCGGTGAGCCCGGACCTGAGCGCAAGGATGCCCTCAGAAGCAGGAGGCAGGTCGGTTCAAGGGTTGATTGCAGGACAAGGTGGGGCACTTTGGCAAGAGGCCCAGGTTGTCTCTAAAGTCCCTTGATCAGGGCTTGCTCCTGGTCCTTTTACAGTGCCAGGTAGGCTGTTTTTTGGGATGTCCTAAGCTAGATGACCAGTACTCCAGGTATTGGTACAGTTCGGCTGCTGGAGGGTGCAGTGCCACCAAACGTGGCAGACTGGCAGAGTTTGTTCTCACAGTTTCTGGTGTGAAGTTTGGTGTGGCATCCAGTTCCAGAGTTAGCATCTGGTCAGTAAAGTGGAGGGAGTTCTCTGGTGATTTGTGGAGCCTGGAGGCTTTTCCAGTTGTCCAGCAGCTCCTCAGTGGCGAGTGGCGATTGTCAGGTTCTGGGTGCAGTAGACAGGATTTGAGTTTTTTCTTTGTCCACAGTTTGCATGCCTTTAGATCTTCTTGATTCTGGTCTTCTTCTGTCTATCAAATTCTTTTGGTCTAGGGATGCCCAGTAAATACTGTATTTAGTGGGCATTTTAGGGGGAACCTGGTACTGACCAATCGGTCATTTATCCTAGGGTGGCTACACCCACTAAGTGACCACTTCCTGTAGGCAGAGGTCACTTCCCTACATCTGATTGGCTATTTTCCTTCCATCTAAGATAAAGGAACATGAAATGGAGATGCCACCTGGCATACAACACCTTAGGGGTGGTGTAGGCTAGGTAGGGCCACTCCTCCTGTCCTCTGTTTGAGTTTCCCACCGTTGCTCCCACCAAAAGAGGGGGTTGGCAAAGGGGGAGGCCATCTGCTGCTAGCAGCAGGCCTGGTGGTCGAGTTTCAAAGGCGGTAAAGCCTTTGAAGCTTAGCATCAGGGCAGTGCATATTCCTGAGAGTGGGGGTGTTAGTCCCTCCACCCAGGAAGGGCTTTATTCTACATCCTAGAGGGCAGAGACCCTCACCCTAGGGGTGCAGATTTGTGTCTGGAGGTGGCAGGCTCGATGTGACCAGCCAGCAACCAGGCCAGGGTAGTTAGCTTTTGTAGGGGCACCTCTAAGGTGGCACTACCGCACCCACAATGCACGTCCACTGCCCATATAAAATGCACAGATATGTGTACGAAGGGACCTTGCATGCCACGACAGGGGAATATAAGCACAAAATAGGGCAGAGCAGTGCATCAATTGCCGATAAAGTACCTGACACCCACATTTCCATTCCCCCCCACAGGCACCACCACCCATGCCACTCGAACTGAAACGCCAAGGAGTGCCAGTGCACCACACGAAGACAGAGGCCCCACTCAGGAGAGCGCAGAGGGATGTATGAAATTTGAGGAATACCCTGGCCCATCACATAGTCCTGGACTGTCACCCTCCAGCAGCCCCACCCAGGATACCACTGACAGCCCTACCACCCAGCCACCATTATCAGCTCTGGCCAAACAACCCCACACCAGTGTCTCCCGGCCACAGACTGGTGGCCCACATGTACAGAGGCCACAGTCTCCACCCACCAACAGGCAGGATGATGAAGGGCCCAGTACAAGTGAAACTGCCAGACCTGTGCAGGGGATACAAGCACAGTGTCTAGGGCCACTGGGAGGACATCAGTTGCCCAGGGGGGTGGCCAAAGGGTGGATGTGGCAGCCCAGAAGGTGATATCTCAGGTCCCGGGAGAATACCACCAAACCCAGGACAGGAAAGGCCAGATCCTGGCCACCTTGGAGCAGAATCAGAGGCTGCAGATAGCACACCACCAGGAGGCCATGGAGCAATGGAAACAGTTCAGTGCCACCATGGCCACCATGGCCACCATTGCAGGGGTGCTGCAGCACCAGTACCACAGCCAGTCTGAGACCTCCACCCACCTGCAAGCCCCTGCCACTAGCCAGGACACTGCCCTGCCATCTACATCTGCAGCAGCTACTGGACTGGTGGCACTGCCAGAGGACAAACAGGAAACCAGCACCCCTATCCCTGCAGCCCGCTCCAGCCACGCAAACGTGCTCTCAGACCCAGACATGCCACTGAAAAACCAGCCAAGACCAAGCCCACCGCAAGGAAGTGCAAGGGCAAACTGTCTCCCATGTGTGCCAGGTTGTTCCCTTGTTGACTTGCCACTACCATCACACCATCTACCAATGGCCCAGTGCTACCAACAGCTGAGCATATGTACCTGAGTTTGGATATGCACCATGTGCCCTCTCCCTATCACTGTCCCACGAAATATGTAAATTTTGCCACATAATGAATACACCTATGCACTCAAATTGTATGTCTCTCATCAATATGAGAAATAAATTGTGAGTGTGTATGCATTATCCAGTCAATTTAATAATCATACCTTTATTGCAAGAGGGAATCCAACGCACTATAGTGTCTGACGTATGTCACAATGTACCTAATATTGGGTTACCTGGCACATGCCACTTCAGTCATCAGTTAACAGTGTCAATGACTATAGACACCACATTACCAATTACATGAGTCAGACTGAAACTTTGCAGTGAAGACATCAGCATCATTGAACAGTACCTTATAGTCACTGGAAGTATAGGGGGATCAGCTGGTTCCTGGTGTTGATATCTTCCCCCTCCTCTTCCTTACAGTCACTCGCATCCCCTCTCTGAGGTTGCTGGGCTGGTTGGACAGCACCCTCCTCTTCGAGAAAGGGGGTAGCTTTCCTCACAGCCAAGTTGTGCAGCATGCAGCAGGCTACCGCTATCTTACACACCTTGTCAGGGACATAGCACAGGTATTATCCCCGAGAGAGATGGAGGCAACAAAATCTAGCCTTCAGGAGACCTATAGTGCGCTCAATCACCCTCCTAGTACGTCCATGGTACTCATTATAATTCATCTCTTCATCTGTTCTGGGATTCCTCACAGGTGTCAGGAGCCACTGCAAGTTGGGGTAGCCAGAATCACCTCCAAAAGTGGTCAAAACAGGACCTTAAGAAACTGACTTTACATGCATATAGGCTGGCTGTCAGCTACGTACAGATCCAGTGTCATACACACTCACATATGAGCCATCCTCAGTCCCCTTGTAGTTGTTCCATCAAGTGTGGTACACAGCTGTTTCTCAGGACAAAAGAATCATGGACTGAGCCTGGGAACCTGGCATTGACATGCGAAATGACTTGTCAGCAGTACACACCAATTGTATATTCTCGGAGTGATAGTTCTCCTGATTCATGTACAACTGTTTATTCACTCTTGGGGGCATGAGAGCTATGTGTATTCCATCAATGGCACCAATCACATGTGGGATGTTAGCAAAGGCATAAAATCCAGATTTGATGGCAGGAAGTTCAGCCCTTTGGGGAAACTGGAAACTGGACATATGTTTGCAGGTGTTGGACGAATGCATCCAGGAATTTTGACAGGATGAGGTTGAACATTGGCTGTGAGACCCCTGCACCCATGCCCACTGTCACCTGAAATGAGCCTGTAGCCAAAAAATGGAGTACAGATAGCACTTGCACAGTTGTAGGGATGGCATGCTGATTCCGATTAGCCGGTTTCAGTATAGGATCCATTAATGCACAGAGGTCATGGACAGTAGCTCTATTGAGACTGTAGGTGACAATGATGTGACGTTCCTCCATAGTATCCAAATCAACCAGAGGTCTGTAAACAGATGGGTCCCTCCCTCGCCACATGGGTCTGTATCTATGGGGGAGGAAAGAACACATTTTGAGTGTCAACATACACCTGCATCACATGATGTTACTGTATCTTTGTAAGTGTGACACGTAAGTAACACACACAGACGCAAAGTATGACGTACACTGTCAGGCATATGTGTTCTGAGTTAACTCTGTAATAAACCATCCCAGTGTGGACACAATTCCAAAAATGGGTGCATGTGACGATCCTAGACTCATGTCAGCAAGTGACTAAGGTCGGAGATTTGGACGCCCTGGATGAGGCCCATGGCCAGGCTATGGTGATGTGGTGGTAGCAAAATGGCAGCCTCCTGCAATCCAGGTATGAGGGACTGGAAGTGACTTCATTCCGCTGGTGTTAGTCATCATGGCAGAAGGTGGTGCTCACCACCGTGCACCTGATCATTGGATTACATGCTTGTCAATGGGGAACCTGGGCCAATCATGATTGCCACCAGCTGTGATGGAGCACACCACCGCGGTACCTATGCCATTTCTTCAGACCCTTGACTCCTGATTCCCGTGCAGGGTAGTACTCCACTGCGTGTGCTGCTGTGTTCTGACTCTGGTCCCTGAGATGGCGTGGGTCACAGGGGAATGGGCCCGGCCTTCACTGCAGAGGAACTGGAGAAGCTGGTGGATGGGGTCCTACCCCTGTATGCCAAGTTGTATGGGCGACCAGAGGAGCAGGTGAGTTGCCGTCTGTCATCCTTATATGTGTGAGATTGGGGCAGATGCCTATATGCATGTGGGTTCGATGTGTGACTGCCCAGCCGTAGAATGTGAGGCATGTACTGTATGTGAGTCGATAACATGGCTTTCAACAATGGCCGTTCCATAGGGTACAACATGCCATCTGTATTTGGTGCACACATATTGACGTCTGTTTCTTTGCTCTGCGTGTCCCATGCAGGTCAGTGCCCATCAAAAGAAAGGCCTGTGGCAAGCCATCGCCAAGGAAGTGCGGACCCGGGGGGTCTACAACCGGCGGAGCACCCACTGCAGGAATCTGTGGGAGGACCTGAGGCACTGGGCCAGAAAGACTGGAGAGGCCCAGCTGAGGAAGGCTTCCCAACGAGGAAGGGGTGCCCGTCGGACCGTGGCCCCCCTAATGGCCCTCATTCAGGTGGTGGCCTATATGGATTTGGATGGGTGCTTGAAGGCAGGAAAGCAGCCACAATGGGGTGAGTACCAACACTGTTGTGATACTGCTTTGATGGATGGATGTTGGTGTTCTGGAATGTATACATTCTAGTGCCAGGCACTTGGACAGGTGTGTTCCTGCAGTCCTGCCCCCTCAAAGTCAATGGAATGTTGTGAGGGTTAGTTTGGGGAGTCTCCATAGGCTCATGGGGGGATCCCCTTTCTGTCATCTGGTATGCTTTGTGGCCTCATGGACTTGTAAGTTCATTGGCTGGGCATTGTCTCTCATGGGTATACTCCACACAGTGTATCAGGTCAGTGTTTTCTGTGGGTAATGTGGTGTATTCTGGGGTAATGGCCACTAGTCAGGGGTACAGTCATGACGTATGTTGTAGGTGCTGCATGTAGGTGTGTGACCTGGATGGGAGTGTGTGTGGGCCTGAGATGTATATATATCCAGTTGTTGACAAATTTCTCCCTTGTTTTGTCCATCCACCCCTGTGTCTTGTGTACTTTATGTACATCAGCATCATCTGGCGAGGGAACAGTGGCACCGGCAAGTGGGGATGCACCAGCTCATGGTTCCAAGGAGGCAGAGTCGAGTGACGCCAAGGGGACCAGTGGGTTGGAGGGTGAGGGGGGTACCATGGGGGAGGCAACTATCACTGGAGGTAGTGACTCTGTTACCTCCTCCGATGGGAGCTCCCTGGTGGTGGCGGACCCTACTGGGCACACCCATTCTATGCCATCTTCCGCCCTCCCAGTTGCCCCCCACCGAATTGCCCGTGCTCGCTCACCAAGGAGGGTGGAAGTCACCTTTGCCCCAGGCACCTCATCCCCTGCCCCAGTCAGCCCTACTGCCCTCACGGAGGAGGCTATTGGTCTCCTGAGAACCATCTCTGTAGGGCAGATAACCATCGTGAATGCCATCAAGGGGCTAGCATCCCAGATGCAGCAATGCAATGCATACCTGGAAGGCACTTACAGTGCCATGTCTGGCCTACAGAGATCTTTTCAGGCTCTGGCCTACTCTTTGACAGCAGCCAGTGTCACTGGTCTTTCTGTCCCCCCTTCCACCACCTCTACCCCTTCCAGCACCCCTCTCCCTTCACCAATCCCAAGCACACATATAGACAGCCATGCACACACTTCAACACACAAGAAGCACACAGACAAACACAAGCACCACACTTCCCACCACAGACAGGCACACACCTGTTAGAAATGGGGTCTTTGGTTGACAGTCAGGTTACCCCCTGTTCAAGCAAGGACCCTCACTCTAGTTAGGATAAAAGAGAATCACCCTCAGCTAACCCCTGCTTACCCCCTTGGTAGCTTGGCAGAGCAGTAGGCTTAACCTCAGAGTGCTGGGCGTAAAGTATTTGTACCAACACACACAGTAACTTAATGAAAACACTACAAAATGACACAACACCAGTTTAGAAAAATAGGAAATATTTATCTAGACAAAACAAGACCAAAACGACAAAAATCCAACATACACAAGTCAAGTTATGATTTTTTAAAGGTTTAAAATAAAAAGAGTCTTTAGGTAGTTGTAACAACACCCTAGCGCTGCTAGCGTGTAAATGTACCTGGTTTGCGGCGAAAATAACCCTGCACGGTTATATGCGTCGAAAACAACTCGGCACGGCGATGCGCGTCGAAACAGCCAGCCACGCGACGGTCCGAAAGTCCCGCGGCGCGGGTTGCGATCTCTCAGCCTTCGTCAGCGATGCTGCGCGTCGTTTCTCCTGCTCCGGGCGTCGATTCTCCGGTCGCGTTTCCTGCGGCGTCGTTTCTCAGCTGCGGAGCCGGCGTCGCGTCGTTTTCTCAGCCGCGATCGGATTCGCGTCGATCTTTTCTCCGCACGGCGCTCGGTGCGTGTATTTTTGTCCTTAGGCTGCCAGCCTCTCCTTTCAGGGTCCCAGGGACTGGAAGGGCACCACAGAGCAGAGTAGGGGTCTCTCCAGAGACTCCAGGTGCTGGCAGGAAGAAGTCTTTGCTATCCCTGAGACTTCAACAACAGGAGGCAAGCTCTACATCAAGCCCTTGGAGATTTCTTCTTCAAGATGGAAGGCACACAAAGTCCAGTCTTTGCCCTCTTACTCTGGCAGAAGCAGCACTGCAGGAAAGCTCCACAAAGCACAGTCACAGGCAGGGCAGCACTTGTTCCTCAGCTATCAGCTCTTCTCCAGGCAGAGGTTCCTCTTGGTTCCAGAAGTGTTTCTAAAGTTTGTAAGTTTGGGTGCCCTTCTTATACCCATTTTAGTCTTTGAAGTCACCTTCCTTCAAAGGGGACTCACACCTTCTTGTGAAATCCTGCCTTGCCCAGGCAAGGCCTCAGACACACACCAGGGGGCTGGAGACAGCATTGTCAGAGGCAGGCACAGTCCTTTCAGATGAGAGTGACCACTCCACCCCTCCCTCCTAGCAGAGATGGCTAATCAGGAAATGCAGATCACACCCCAGCTCCCTTTGTGTCACTGTCTGGTGTGAGGTGAAAAACAACCCAACTGTCAAACTGACCCAGACAGGGAATCCACAAACAAGGCAGAGTCACAGAATGGTTTAAGCAAGAAAATGCTCACTTTCTAAAAGTGGCATTTCCAAACTCACAATCTTAAAATCAACTTTACTAAAAGATGTATTTTTAAATTGTGAGTTCAGGGATCCCAAACTCCACATGTCCATCTACTCTCTAGGGGAATCTACACTTTAATCATATTTAAAGGTAGCCCCCATATTATCCTATGAGAGAGAGACAGACCTTGCAACAGTGAAAACGAAATTGGCAGTATTTCACTGTCAGGACATATAAACCACATTACTATATGTCCTACCTTATCCATACACTGCACCCTGCCCTTGGGGCTACCTAGGGCCTACCTTAGGGGTGCCTTACATGTAAGGAAAGGGAAGGTTTAGACCTGGCAAGTGGGTACACTTGCCAAGTCGAATTTACAGTGTAAAAATACACATACAGACACTGCAGTGGCAGGTCTGAGACATGATTACAGAGCTACTTATGTGGGTGGCACAACCAGTGCTGCAGACCCACTAGTAGCATTTGATTTACAGGCCCTGGCACCTCTAGTGCACATTACTAGGGACTTACTAGTAATTCAAATATGCCAATCATGGATGAACCACTTACATACAATTTAAACAGGAGAGCATATGCACTTTAGCACTGGTTAGCAGGGGTAAAGTGCTCAGAGTTGAAAAGCCAACAGCAACATGTCAGAAAAAAATAGGAGGCAGGAGGCGAAAAAGACTGGGGATGACCCTGCATAAGCAAAAGTCCAACACGACCCCCTACCAGCCTAAAGCCAGGGGAGAACAATCAATACCTTGATGTACTTCCCTGATTGGGGCGATAGAACAGGGACCCAGGCCCACAACAGCAGGGGCATGTTCCAGTTCTACGCCTTCCTGACTCCAGTTGGATCCCTCTGTCCATACTCTCAGGGCCCACTAAGCTAACCCATGGGGAACCCTTCTCCACATCTACAGACAACATCTGTGCAACACCTAACTTTACTTTGCTCACAGATGTATTGCAATGGGCAGATAGTACCACCAGGGCCAACACAGTGGTGTTGCCCACTCCACCCCCGGGGTGTGACTCTCATCCTCCCCCCCCCAGGGGCAACTCTGTCCACCAGGACAGCAAGCCACAGTGGCCCCAGACAACTGTCAGGGATGAGAGCCCGACCTCAGGCCTCTCTAACCACTGTGACTGTGGAGAGTGGGGGGTGGTAGCCCCAGGTGCCTGGCACCCTTTGACCACTCTCTCTTCCACCAGGTCAGGGATGACAACCTGACCCTGGTCCTCCCCTCTGGGGCTCTGTAACCTCCCTGCAGAAGCGGCACCCCCAGAGTCAAAAACTGTCAGGGTGCTTGTAGAAGCAGTCCTGCACAATTCTTCCACCAGTGCAGGGATGTTAACCTGCAACTGAACCACCCAACTAGGAGTGGCCTCCCCAGAAGACAACATGGTAGGGGCACTGTTAGCAGTAGCCCCTTCCTCTAGGTCAGGGGGGACACCCTTAACCTGGCCTCCCAATCCAGGGCCTGTACCCACAGACTGGATCACTGCCTGGCAAACCAGGACTTCTTGGGGGGCATACCTACCCCCTACCAGGTCAGAGTTTACCCTCTGAACCTGGTCATCCAACCCAGGGTCACCACCCTGCGGTTGAACCACTGCCTGGCACACCAGGACTTCCAGGGGGGCACACTTACCCCCCTCAAGGGACACACTGTCCCGAAGGGCCACACAAGAGTCTGGCTGGCGCAGGTCTCCTGACCTCTGCCCATCTGACAGAGTCTGGATTCCCCCCAACCCAGAAATGGTCTCACCAAGGTCATTCATGGGGGGCTCTGCTCTCAGAGCTGACCCCTGACCCTCCAGGTTCTCCACTGGGGTCCGCAACCCCCTCTTAACCCTCTGTCTGGACTTCTGCACCCCCTCACTAGGAGTGGTACTGCCAGACACCAGAACTGGTGGGACGCTGGCTACAGCGGCCCCCCCAAGTTCTCCTGACACTGTGGGGTCTCCCTCAACAGATGGCCCTATGGTACAGGCTAGGCTCCCCTCCTGGTGTTCCCGCAGGGAACCCTCCAGGACCTGGGACCGGATCTCGGGCACCTTGGGCCTCAACCCATCCCCATTCCCTCTCCTCTGAGACTGGACATGGGGTCCCTCACCCATCCCACTACACTGGGACCTACCTGGGACACTACAATCCTTCCCTACCTCACCTGGTTGGGAACTACCTAGACCACTCCTCTCAGGAGCACCCCCAAATGCCTCTTCAGACTCTCTGGTACTCACCCAGAAGTCTGCCTCCATTGTAAGCTCCCTGGGGTCAGAGAACTCACACTCCACCTGGTGTTGGCATAGCTCTGGAAAATAAGGACTAGACATATGCTCTCCAGCAATTACATCACTCAGCCCCTCACATGAATTAACCAAAGTACCCTTCACCCAACCATCCAGTGACTCTGCTTTGACAAAGCACCTCACATCACCCTCCTGAGACTGGTGAGACAGTACCTGACTGTCCCTGACACTCAACCCACACTCTTCTGGGATGTCTTCACACTCCATAACCAGGACTTCTACCTGGGGGGAACCCCTCTCCCTGTCACTCTCACCTAGAGTCAGTAGAGTGTCCCTCCCACCAGTAGGAATATGACTCCCCATGCCAGTTCCCCAATCCACCTCAGGGACCCTGTGCATCACTGGAGCTACCTCATACCCTGAACCTCCTGGCGTGTGTTAACTCCCTCCTTCAAGTAGGGCACCACCTCTCTGGGCATGTGCACTTCTGCAGCATCACTGGATATACAATTGTTGCTGCCACCATTCCAGCTGGACTCAGCCCTCATGACTTCCAGCTCTTTCAATTTAAGCTCGTAAGCATAAATAATTTTTTTAATCTCTAAGTTCCTCCTCCTTTCTTCCAACTCTTCCCACTTGTCATACTCCCTTTGCATCCTCAACTTTTCTGCCTCCAACCGGCGAACCCTTTCTGCCTGTCTGTCCTGTAACTCTTCAGGAGTCAGACCCTTGGGTGACACCCTGCCATCCCTCCTGGGGACCCTCCCCCAGGCGTAACAGGTTCTTCCACTACACCACTGTGTATCCTCTGCACTTCCCCACCCACATTCTCCTCCTCTGTGTGCCCTCCAGCCTTCTTGATTGTCACCCCGGCCCTCTGTGCCTTTTGCAGCTCCCCCTCCCTGGTGGAGCTCTTAGTGGGACAGTCAAGATCTTTAAGGAACTGTTTCAATTGAGCAACTGAGTACTCCTTCAGTTTCTCCATTTCAAACACAGCTCCAGCTGTTGCATCTCCAGATTGAGACATGATGGTCACAAGTGCAAAGTTCCAAAGGCAGAAAATAAGTTCCCAATGAAGTAAAAAGAATCAGTCAAGGGATCAGCAAAATCATGGAAGTAGAACAAAAAGAGTCCTTAAGAGAAAAATCAAAAGATCACCAAACAAGTAGTATGTGGTCACGTAGTGGTCTGAGATCAAAACAGTAGTGTACACCTAATTACTGTATGTCAAGTACAAATACAAGTCCAATCCCGACCGCTGGTCACCAATGTTAGAAATGGGGTCTTTGGTTGACAGTCAGGTTACCCCCTGTTCAAGCAAGGACCCTCACTCTAGTTAGGATAAAAGAGAATCACCCTCAGCTAACCCCTGCTTACCCCCTTGGTAGCTTGGCAGAGCAGTAGGCTTAACCTCAGAGTGCTGGGCGTAAAGTATTTGTACCAACACACACAGTAACTTAATGAAAACACTACAAAATGACACAACACCAGTTTAGAAAAATAGGAAATATTTATCTAGACAAAACAAGACCAAAACGACAAAAATCCAACATACACAAGTCAAGTTATGATTTTTTAAAGGTTTAAAATAAAAAGAGTCTTTAGGTAGTTGTAACAACACCCTAGCGCTGCTAGCGTGTAAATGTACCTGGTTTGCGGCAAAAATAACCCCGCACGGGCGGTGTGCGTCGAAAATAACCCTGCACGGTTATATGCGTCGAAAACAACTCGGCACGGCGATGCGCGTCGAAACAGCCAGCCACGCGACGGTCCGAAAGTCCCGCGGCGCGGGTTGCGATCTCTCAGCCTTCGTCAGCGATGCTGCGCGTCGTTTCTCCTGCTCCGGGCGTCGATTCTCCGGTCGCGTTTCCTGCGGCGTCGTTTCTCAGCTGCGGAGCCGGCGTCGCGTCGTTTTCTCAGCCGCGATCGGATTCGCGTCGATCTTTTCTCCGCACGGCGCTCAGTGCGTGTATTTTTGTCCTTAGGCTGCCAGCCTCTCCTTTCAGGGTCCCAGGGACTGGAAGGGCACCACAGAGCAGAGTAGGGGTCTCTCCAGAGACTCCAGGTGCTGGCAGGAAGAAGTCTTTGCTATCCCTGAGACTTCAACAACAGGAGGCAAGCTCTACATCAAGCCCTTGGAGATTTCTTCTTCAAGATGGAAGGCACACAAAGTCCAGTCTTTGCCCTCTTACTCTGGCAGAAGCAGCACTGCAGGAAAGCTCCACAAAGCACAGTCACAGGCAGGGCAGCACTTGTTCCTCAGCTATCAGCTCTTCTCCAGGCAGAGGTTCCTCTTGGTTCCAGAAGTGTTTCTAAAGTTTGTAAGTTTGGGTGCCCTTCTTATACCCATTTTAGTCTTTGAAGTCACCTTCCTTCAAAGGGGACTCACACCTTCTTGTGAAATCCTGCCTTGCCCAGGCAAGGCCTCAGACACACACCAGGGGGCTGGAGACAGCATTGTCAGAGGCAGGCACAGTCCTTTCAGATGAGAGTGACCACTCCACCCCTCCCTCCTAGCAGAGATGGCTAATCAGGAAATGCAGATCACACCCCAGCTCCCTTTGTGTCACTGTCTGGTGTGAGGTGAAAAACAACCCAACTGTCAAACTGACCCAGACAGGGAATCCACAAACAAGGCAGAGTCGTCACAGAATGGTTTAAGCAAGAAAATGCTCACTTTCTAAAAGTGGCATTTCCAAACTCACAATCTTAAAATCAACTTTACTAAAAGATGTATTTTTAAATTGTGAGTTCAGGGATCCCAAACTCCACATGTCCATCTACTCTCTAGGGGAATCTACACTTTAATCATATTTAAAGGTAGCCCCCATATTATCCTATGAGAGAGAGACAGACCTTACAACAGTGAAAACGAAATTGGCAGTATTTCACTGTCAGGACATATAAACCACATTACTATATGTCCTACCTTATCCATACACTGCACCCTGCCCTTGGGGCTACCTAGGGCCTACCTTAGGGGTGCCTTACATGTAAGGAAAGGGAAGGTTTAGACCTGGCAAGTGGGTACACTTGCCAAGTCGAATTTACAGTGTAAAAATACACATACAGACACTGCAGTGGCAGGTCTGAGACATGATTACAGAGTTACTTATGTGGGTGGCACAACCAGTGCTGCAGACCCACTAGTAGCATTTGATTTACAGGCCCTGGCACCTCTAGTGCACATTACTAGGGACTTACTAGTAATTCAAATATGCCAATCATGGATGAACCACTTACATACAATTTAAACAGGAGAGCATATGCACTTTAGCACTGGTTAGCAGGGGTAAAGTGCTCAGAGTTGAAAAGCCAACAGCAACATGTCAGAAAAAAATAGGACGCAGGAGGCGAAAAAGACTGGGGATGACCCTGCATAAGCAAAAGTCCAACAACACCCAACATATCAAAGCACACACAACAACATCTACTTCCCCCAGTGTGTCATCCCCCCACCACCCTGTCTGTCACCTCACCATGCACACCCACACACGCTGCACCCTCAGTCACTGCTGCTGCCCCATTCATGCAGTCACTAAAACATCTGACATCCAGACATGCACCCCAGACACCACACCTACACTCGCCACAACTACATTGACAGACACTTGCAGCACACTCACCAGACCTACAGACACCCAGACAGCATCCATGCACACTGGCAGCCTGTCTTGTCCCACTGTGTCCACCCCCTCCTCCCAAAACACTCAAACATTTGCAGACATCCCACCACACACCTCCACCACACATCAGCATACTTTACAGGCACCTGCATCCATTTCTGGCACATCTACACCTGATACAAGCACTCCCTCTAACTCCACTCCCAGACCTGCCTCCAAATCCCCTCCAATGGCCCTAAGAAGCTTTTCCTCTCCCGTATTAACCTGTTCTAACCCACTGGCCCACCCCATCTCATCCCTAAACGTGCCCATTCCCTTGCCCAGTCCACTCCTTCCATGTCCAAGTCCTCCTGGTCTGCCCTTCCCATTCCCGTACCCCTTCCCCAGGGAGGAAGAAGCCCTGTGTTGCCCCAGGTCCCTCTGCCACCCCCGGTCCAAGCCCACTCCCCCTTCTTCCAAGCGCAAGTCCAAAGCCCCCTCCACCTCCCAAACCTAAGCCCAAGCCACCCCCTTCCAGATGTAAGTCCCCACCCTAGCCTCCCCATGCCCCTGTTCCCTGAGGTGCCTGGCTGCAACATTGATGACCATTTCAAGTGGAGTACCCTTTGCACATTTGGGAGTCTAGTTCGGCCTATTTTGGCTCTTCAGGGTATTTACATTGGACTGGCCAATGGCCTTATTTGGACATTACGTTTTTTCCATGTGAATAAATTTGAGTACCCAGTAGTGCTGTTGGCACAATATAGTGACGTTGTTTAGCGATTCACTGTGGGGATGTGGTGTGCACATGTGTGTACTTTGGTGCAGGTCTTTGTTGGCTTGTGTCTGGTAAGTACATCTTGTTATGGTATGTATGACTTGGGATGGTGGGTGGGGTTGGGAGTGCGTTGCGGTGTGGGTGGGGTGGGTGTGTAATTGTGCCCTTTCTTCCTATGTGTACTAGGTAGCAGTACGTACTGTTGTCGTCTTCATCGGCGGTCACGGTCCTGAAGGTATATGGAAAGGAACAGCACTGGCATTATTTTCAACTTTCTCTCCATGTCTGCGTTGGCGTGTTGTGTGTGCCTCCGGTGAGTGTGTTCTTTTATATTGTTCATTTCTGCCCTGCTTTGCCTGGCGGTGGTTCCCGCCCCGGAACTGATGGCGGTCTTGTGTTTCATTATTTGGTGGGTGGGTAGGAATTTTCCGCCAGCCTGTGGGCTCCATCCTCGTCGGAACTACAAAAATGGCAGTGTGTGGATGGACCACTACTTGTTTCTCATTGGCTTTATTATTTGGCGGTCTGGACCCCAAGCATGTTGGCGGTAGTTATCGTCACTGCCGGCGGGGTGGTGTTTACCGCCATGTTCATAATGACCACCTTATTCTCAGGCCACGTCTGACACTTCGCCCTTTTTCATAAAGCATTCATTTTCTAGACTTCACCAGACTTAACAGACAAAAAGTTGTACTTTGCTCCCACCTACTGAATGCATAGCTCTTACATAGCTTAGGATGTACTACCAACCTATGGACCCGTTTTAACAGCCAGAGCTTGCTGAGAAATATAATTTATATCCATAACAAAGTACTTTTTTATTGGGGAATTTTAAATAGATCATACCAGATAAAATGTATACATTGCTCTTACAACGTTGTGAACATTTTCATGTATTTAAGTGATAAGTGTAGATGAATTTTTCTATGATTGTTTACACACGGTATTCCTAAAATAAACATTCAATGAATGAAGGGTTACGTGCTTGTATTTCCGGGTTGGGAACAATATTGCATACAGCTGATATTACCATTTGCAAGTTTATGTTTAAACGCCTACGAAATAGCAAATACTAAAAAAACGCTTTAGATTCCACGTCCATTGCCCATTTTTCAGCTTACCCCTGTCAGAATTTATGGGGGTGCTGCAACATCTCTAGTTCCAGCACCAATACTAAAGCACGTTTATCACAATCGACTGATATGTTATCTCTGCATCACAGTGCGAAAAATAAAGGATATTTTTACCATGTCTTCTGTTGATAATTCGTCACCAATGCATGTAAAAAACAGCGAAGGAACGAGTCCCTGTTTCCATAAGCAAAACTCTGAAAATGTGTAAATCCCACCTGTCCAGGGTGTGGTAGACTAATTACCACACTGCCAGTATCACCACCATTTACTGGTACGTTTTACGTTTACGTTTTACTTGAGTAGTCATCCTTCGTCTTAAAATATTTGAGTTTGAAATTAGTACGTGCTAGATAGCACTCGTTGCCTCTCCAGCTTATTCTGTTCTTAGAAGTATTGAGCATGGCAAAAACATTCCACATTAGATTTATGGATCTGTCTTTAGAGTTTATGGACTGAAACCACCATTAACAAACAAGTCCCCCCTTTGACCTACATAAATGCTTAAAAAACATTTTGTAGATCACAGAATCTATGAAGCAAATCCACCTGATTCTCTTAGAAAGCTGTTCTGAGCCAATAAACACATTTGAAATAGAAAAATGTTTCCCATAGATTTGACGAATAAAAGCACGAAATACAGAAAAAAATCACCCAGGATAGTTACAGTGTGGAAACAGTAATGTCATTGCAAGGGTAGACCTCTATATAATATAGTCAATGAGGTACAATGTAGGAAGAGACTGTGTTAAATTGGAGAGGTTGCGAAATTTGCATTTAAATGTAATCCTACTTTTTAAAGGGGAATTGCATTTTCCTATAAGGACGCTGCCTTCTACAATTCTGTATGTTACGTTTACCTGCCTTGCAAATGTGCTTATGAGAGTATTACAAAACAACTCAATTTAAATATAGCACAGAGTGTTCTAGCGCCACTATCCATCTCTCTGTTGGCAACATGTTTCTACAGAAATCCTAAGCAAAATTAGCACATATCTTCACAAAGGCTAAATAGGCTCACTGAGCAATTAAGATATTATTCCATGTTCACATTTGTAATAACACTGAACAAAATTAGAGCTCTGAATTGGGGGATTCTCTTGAGAGCTGCACCTGAAATTCACACTTCCAAGAATGTCAGGAGACCCGTTCCAGTTATTGTTGGGCTGCCACATCTGCAGTGTTTAGATATTGAAAGTAACTGTCTTATTCAAATTAGATTTATCATTGTAATCAGATATCCCCAGGAGAAAGCAAGGACGCCCGCCTTGGCAATTATCAGCCAAGCACTGAAGCATAAAGCGTTTCAAAAGAGAAACGTGACATGGCTGCCATTAGCTTGAACGTCATCACCGCCTTCAATATTCCCACCTCAAAACTGCACATTGAGCATAAACTCGTCACGAGCCTGCCTCTTTTCCTTACACCATGCACCTTCATGCCACTTCCCTGGTACCTGCCCAGCAGTTTCGATTTTGCATTTTACACACTTTTGTATTCAATGTTGAGATGTTTTGGAAATGGCCCTGCCAGCAGGGTTATCCCCAAACATTTTGGCTTTCTCCTGCTGTGTTTCTTGTTGACCTTTGGACTCTGATCACTTTACCATTGCTAATCAGTGCTAAAGTACCTGTGCTTCTCCCCTAAACATGGTAACAATGCTGTATCCAAAATAGGCATGTTTAATTTACCTGTAAGTCCTTGTAATGTGGCATACCATATACCCAGAGCCTGTAAATTAAATGCTACTAATGGACCTGCAGCACTTATTGTGCCACCCACTTAGGTGGCTCTGTAAAAATATCTCATGCCTGCCTGCAACTGCAGAGCCTGTGTGTACAGTCTTACTGCCACCCTGACTTGGCATCTACAACCTCTTGCCAAGCCCACAACTCCTCTTTTTCACATATAAGTCACCCATAAGGTAGGCCCTTATAGAAAGACTATTCCTGGCATGGTTACCCCCACTGTTTGCCTGCTATCAGTGTGCTTAGACTGTTTTCCTTGGGATCCTGCTAACCATGACCCCAGTGATTGTGCTCTTTCCCTCCAAATTTGGTTGCCTAGGACCTTTATGCACTCCACAATTGGCATACTGGTTTCCCCTTATAAGTCCCTAGCATATTGTACTTAGGTACCCTGGCCACTGGGACACCAGGGGTTCCCCATGGGCTGCAGCATGTATTGTGCCGCCCATGGGAGCCCATGCAAAATGTGTCTGTGGGTCTGCCATTGCAGCCTGCATGAAAAATGCACCCTTTCACCACAGGTCACTGTAAGTCAACATTATGGTAGTCCCTCCGAGCCCAGAGGGCAGGGGACAGGTCTCACTGTGTTAGGGCACCCTTGCATGAGCACAGGTGCACCCACAAACTCCAGCTTCATTGCACTGGACTTCGTAAGTGCGGGGAAGCCAATTTACCTGTGAACTGGACCTATGTCCAGCTACATAATGGTAACTCGGAACCTGGGCATGTTTGGTATCAAACATGTCGGAATCATACCAAAATACTAATGCCAGTATTGGTTGCATGATTCCATGCACTCTGGGGGCTCCTTAGAGGACCCCTGGTATTGCTCCTACCAGTCTTCTGGGATGTTGCCGGCATCCTGTGCTGCTGCCACCCCTCAGACAGGTTTCTGCCCTCCTGCTGCTTGACCAGCTCAAGCAGGGGAAGGCAGAACAAAGGATTTCCTGTGGGAGAGGGAGGCAATACCCTCTCCCTTGGAAATAGGTGTAACAAGGCTTGCAAGGGGTAACCTTCCCAAGCCTCCAGTTTGCTTTGAATGGCACATTTGGTGCACAGTCGAAGCACCCGTGGTCCTCGCTCAGGTGTGAAACTGGATAAAGGAAAGGGGAGTGGCCACTCCCCTGTCCACTACCACCCCAGGGTTTGTGCCCAGAGCTCCTTCAGGTGGCCACTCGATTCTGCCATCTGGAAACCAAGAAGTGCAGAGGCTCCTGGGAGCATCTGAGTTGGCAGGTCAGGCAAGTGACATCAGAGATCCCTCCTCATAAGTGGTCACCTTGCTAGGTGACCAAACCCCCTTTTAGGGCTCTTTAAGGACTGCCTTGCAGGTGGGTTCGCAGATTCAATGTGCAAGATTCCACCAGGACTCCTCTGCATTGTTTATGTCTACTTCTGGTCACTTGAACCGCAATTGGACTCTTCAAGAACCAACACAACTGCAACTCCAGTGGCAACTTTGCTTTGCAACATTCCTTCTCTGGCTCCTTCCAGCAACTGCAACATTTCCCTGGCTGTACATCCTCTGGGGTCACAAAACTTCAGGCTGCATCAAGAAGTAAGAAGGAGTCACTCCCCTGCATCAGCAGGCAGATACAGCAACGACATCTGGAAGTGTGGATCTGCACTCTTCTGGGACTGCATGGATCCTGCATCATAGGTGTTGTATCATTTACTTCTACGTCTGGCCACTGGAACCACAAATGGACTCTTCAGGAACCGAAAAGACTGCAACTCCAGCAGCGATTTTGCTTTGCAACATTGTTTCTCCAGCTCCTTCCAGCAACTGCAGCTTTTCCCTGGCTGTGCATCCTCTGGGGTCAGCAAGACTTCAGCCTGCACCAAGAAGCAAGAAGGGATCTCCCTTTAAGTGAAGGAGCCACTCCCCTGCATCTGCAGGCACCTATAGCAAAGATGTCTGGTTGCATGTGTCTGCACTCCTCTGGAACTGTGTGGATCCCGCATCACAGGTGGTGGTCTGGAGTGGTCCCTTTTGTCCTCTCTGGCAGCTGTCCAACATGGGAGATGTTGAACCCTTGCCTGTCCTTTCAGGACAGTACCCCTGTGCATGTGAATCTTGCAGCTATCACAGCTTGTTGTCTCCTGCTCCAAGGGATTTTCAGGCTCTGAGTAGCCCCAGCCTCCAGCACTTCATCCTGCCAAGCACAGTCTGCTCTCTGCTGCTCCAGCGATGTGGGATGCCTCTCCAGGTGTGCTGATTAGGCCTCACTGCTACTTACTGTGCCTTCTACCAGTGGGTTGCTGTAGGGGCTGTGACTGCTTCTGTTGTCTCTACTACTGAGGGTCAACGCGGACTCCCCTCCAAGGGTCGAGTCCCCTGGGCCTTGCTGGTCCTCTTCAGCCTTGCAACTCTTCTTTTTCTCTTCTTGCATTTGCCATAGTTTGTTGGGGTGGTTCTCCAACACCACTAAACCATCTCAGGCACCACTAAACCATCTCAGACAGGGAGGACCTGGCTTGGCAGTTCAGGCTGGACTGTTCCCATGAGGAACAGGGTCAAGACTGATTTGCATATGGCTGGGTCCAAACTGGGGTGGCATGGTGAGCAAAAGAACGATGGATTAAACCCAGATCTGTGACTGGGGGTGAATGTTTGACAATGTTCAGCATTCCGTCCATCACTTGTTGTTTTTGCTTTGTCGCCCTAAGTGGGAAGGGTATGCCCAGACGTGGGTCCCGTGCTTCCCATGCCACTGGATTCAAGCTAGCCTGGCTGATGAGGGGTGAAACCATGAAACCGGTCCCAGGATGCTTGTTTCCAGTCCAGTGAGGACCTGGCTTGGCAGTTCGGGCTGGACTGTTCCCATGAGGAACAGGGTCAAGACTGATTTGCATATGGCTGGGTCCAAACTGGGGTGGCATGGTGAGCAAAAGAACGATGGATTAAACCCAGATCTGTGACTGGGGGTGAGTGTTTGACAATGTTCAGCATTCCGTCCATCACTTGTTGTTTTTGCTTTGTCGCCCTAAATGGGAAGGGTATGCCCAGACGTGGGTCCCGTGCTTCCCATGCCACTGGATTCAAGCTAGCCTGGCTGATGAGGGGTGAAACCCCGAAACCGGTCCCAGGATGCTTATTTCCGGTCCAGTGAGGACCTGGCTTGGCAGTTCGGGCTGGACTGTTCCCATGAGGAACAGGGTCAAGACTGATTTGCATATGGCTGGGTCCAAACTGGGGTGGCATGGTGAGCAAAAGAACGATGGATTAAACCCAGATCTGTGACTGGGGGTGAGTGTTTGACAATGTTCAGCATTCCGTCCATCACTTGTTGTTTTTGCTTTGTCGCCCTAAGTGGGAAGGGTATGCCCAGACGTGGGTCCCGTGCTTCCCATGCCACTGGATTCAAGCTAGCCTGGCTGATGAGGGGTGAAACCCCGAAACCGGTCCCAGGATGCTTGTTTCCGGTCCAGTGAGGACCTGGCTTGGCAGTTCGGGCTGGACTGTTCCCATGAGGAACAGGGTCAAGACTGATTTGCATATGGCTGGGTCCAAACTGGGGTGGCATGGTGAGCAAAAGAACGATGGATTAAACCCAGATCTGTGACTGGGGGTGAGTGTTTGACAATGTTCAGCATTCCGTCCATCACTTGTTGTTTTTTTTTTTTTTTATAAAAAAAAAAAGAACATGACAAAAAAGCAGTAACCTCTAAGCCCACATTTGCTAGTATCCTTAGGCTACAGACTGTGAGTCAGGGAAGTTACATCAAGAGAGCAAAGACCATCACTACTTGTTGCCAGCAGAACTTTTTCAACTATTTCAAATGGTGCTGGACAATAAGCAGGCGTGAACACCAAGGTAAATAAAATGGATAACCTTTTGCTTGCACTTTGAGCTGTTTCAGAAACTTCCATATCTGTTATAAAAATACTAAAAAAGTTCAACAGGAAGATTACATATAGGGTACTTGATTAAGAAAACTTGGTCAATCATTCCAAACTAAAGATTTTTGGCATCTCAGCAGAGATAAAAAGTGCAGATCCTAAGCAGCATGTTGTTTAACCTTTTTAAGCTGCAATAGCAAAATGATCTCTTCTGACTTTGGCAATGAGAGTCAGGGATGCTTCATGTCTCTGTCTCACCCCTTAACTTGAAATATTCTCGCCCTATGCTCTTTGGTTTGAGAATATCTTGCTGAAAGAACAAGCAAAGGTGTTGACAGAGCCCAATAAACCCATTGTCCATGCAAGAAAGTCTTTCTATCTCTGGGCATATACAAGTAACAGAGTTTGAGCACTAAGATTTGAATTGGTGCATTGTTTGCAACATTCAACCTACAAGTTGTTGCTAATTAAAGAGTGTATTTAATGACCAGCTTTTCTTTTGTAACTCATATAAAGAAACCCTTACAGACACGGGAGGCTTTGACTCATTAAATCAGTCATAATCCATGATAATGTTGAAAGGTTGTGGTTGAATAAGAGAAATACAACTTAGTGGGAGATAGCAGTGTAGAGTGGGTGATTATGATGTTTATGGAAATCACTGTCTCTTTGCTGTAAATTGTGTAAAACAACTATAGAAAATAAAAACAGAGTGGAATTGGGGGTTGTTTCTAATGGGTACCGATTATGTTACACTGGGTATGACAATGGCGGTGCACAATCTATGAATGAGATATATGGGGGAATTGTTGCAGGAGCATAGATCAGGAAAAAGGTAAAAAAAAAAAATCTTATTTGGTAGAGAAGCAAAAACAGAATCTTGATCAGTATAGTGTATTAGATATCAGATAGAGTGAAAATGTGTTTCTTGAAACCTGAATAGTCCAAAGAATTGAGCTTAGATAATCTCTAAAACAGAAGGTATAAAACAATGTTTTTTGTGCTGCCAGGAAACTCACTTAATATAGTAATATCAGTGTGAGGAATTAGATTATTAGTTGAGGGGGAATGATAACCCACCTGCATTAATGAGCACAGTCTTTATCACGGTGAACCTCTAAAGTCACTGAATGAACCTGTGCTTAAACCTATAGTTGCTTGGCATAATGTAGTCAAGCTATACTTAGAAGCAATGTGTAAAGCATTGGTGCAGTACTCAAACATAAATAAATTGGAAACACAACACAAGAAAAATTCCCAAACCAATTTAGAATACTTTCAATAAATAAAGTGACACCAAAACGATAAATATCCTTAAAGTTGAATCCAAGATGTTAATTTTTCAAGTTTGAACTTAAAATAGTGCCAAACAGCAGAAGTGCAACTGTGGATCTCTGGTTTCAATAGATGAGATCAAAGTAAAAAGTTAAGGCCGATCATAATGAACCCCATGGCAGGTACAGAGCCAAGCTTGTCCCGGTGGAAAGTTCACCTTCTGACTTAGAAAGTTTTATGGAGAGAAGTTGGTCAGCGATGAATCGTCATTAAGAGGCAGTAAGCTGCATGCTGGATCTGAAGTAGGGCTCAGTGATGGCCAGATGCTGAAGAGCGGGCCTCAGTGAAGTCATCGATGAAGCTGAGAAAGCACTGAGTGGGCATAAGTCCAGAGTCCATGCCCAGGAAGACCTCACTGTTGATCAGCTGCTGCCCGGCACTGGTCCCAAAAAAGCTCTCTCTGTCCTAACTTGGAAATTTTCTGGATGTCAGATTTCCTTCAGCGGGGCAAACCAGCAAGCCAAGGCCAAATGGTGACTCGATGGCTGTGGCCTCAACAGCGATCCTGGTCTTTGTGAGTTCTCCCGGCAGAAATTGTCAAAAAGGTTTTAAGTCCTATGTCTTGCAGTGTAGGGATAGGAGGAATACACTCTTAACACCAGCCAACCATCCAGGTCCTTAGGAGCACCACTCAGAGGTTTGGACTCACTATGACAGATGCCAGCAGAATCCAGGGCAGGTCCAATTGGAACTGGTCAACTCGACAGTTGCAGGTACAGAGGCCTCTGGAAGCTTGTTGTGTACCTGGAACTCAAATAGAATTCAGCCAACTGACCCTTGGAGTCACTTCTGGGGTTCTGCATGGAAGGCATGCAGGTCCAGTCCTACATCTGTTCTTCAGACAGAAGGGCAGCCTTTCTTTTGTTTCTTCACAGATTTAGGAGCGTTCAGAGGTCTACTTATATCCCCTGTGCCAGCCTGTGGGTGCAGTGCAAGCTTTTGTCCACCCTCTAAACCAGCTCTGATCCCTTCTTCCACATCCATTGAGTTTAGTAAAAGCCAAGCACAGAGATAAAGGGGAGGAGGGCTTAGGTATGAGCTTCATCTGCCTGTGATGCATCCTTTGAAGCACAGGAGGGTGTAGGCACAGCCCACACACCATCCTCTAAAGGGAGGAATCCCCCTGCCCACACCAGAGTCCCCTTCTGAACTCTCTGGGAGCAATACACATTTAACCACAGTGAACCATCAGAGGGCAGGTGACAGATGCATACTTGTAGGAAGGCGTTTTGGATTTAAGCAGGAAAATGACAACTTTTTCAGAGTGTAATTTCCAAAATAGTGATATAAAATCTGACTTGACCATTACGTCAGAATATAGATTATTATTAAAACAAGTCCTTGAACCATTTTACTAGCTATTCTGAAATAGAATTTTGCACTTAGATACTAGTGTAACCCAGTGTTAAGCTATAGAAGAACTAGCCGCAGGGAAAAAGGATTTTGGAGGTTTTTCACTCATAGGGCATGTAATACATTACATATACATATTATACTTTGCCAGTACCTTGCACCCTACACATGAGCTTTTACGTTCTACCTTAGGAGTGAATAATAAGTATTACAAAGGAAGGTTGTGGCCTGGCAGAAGATTTAATTTGCCAGGTGAAAATGGCAGTTTAGAACTGCACACCAAGGCAGCAGTGGAAGGTTTGGTGACAAGCTTTACAGAGTTCCTTTAGTAGGTGACGCAATTAGTGCTGCAATCTACTAATAGCAGTTCATTTACAGGTCATGAATACAGGTGGTGTCATTTACTAAATACTTACAAGCAAATTAAATGTGCCAATAAGGTGTATAATAATGTTACCATGTTTAACATGGAGAGCACAAATACTCTACCATCAGATCCCGGGAGTATAGTGCTCAGAGCTCCACAGCCAATGAAAATAGGGCTCAAGAAAAGGCTAAATAAATCCTCGGTGACCCTACAGGAAGGGTAAATTTCTAACAAACAGGGTTTCTGGTTCAACCAAGGCCCTCACAAAGGGCTGCTTTATTGCTTTCAGAATCAATTTGTGAAACTGCCATTCTAACACACCTTCCTGTTGGTAATATGACTATAACTTGTGCCCCGCCATGCACAGTTATTTCATCAATAATTTTACTGCTAATGTTGTATTGAAAGTATTAATTATATTATACAAGATGTCATGATTGCTGTAATATTTGGGGATTAGCAGTGCATTGCGAGGGCCTATAACCACCCAATCCCATGCTACATGCCTTTGTCTATGTGTGGTGGGGGTTGGTCACAGGGCCTGTCCTGCTGTCAGGCCCTGTGGCCAACCCCCTATGATCCCCCAACATCGCATGGCCTTTGCCTGTGCATAGCGGGGGTTCGGCGCAGGGCATGGCCTGCAGTCAGGCATGTGGCCAAAACCCCATTAAGCAGTCACCCCTGAGCCATCCCCAGCCCTGGGAAACAAAAGAAAAGGGATTAGGGTAGAAATGTCCTAATCCCCTAGCCTTGGTGCTGGGGTCCCCCGGGATCCTGCTAGATAAAAAAAGCATTTTCAAAAAATGTTTGCTACTAATTTGCAGCAGATCCCTCAACCCACAGCAAAAATGCAAAAAACAAAACAAAAAACAAGCATGGTCTGCTTACATTTGTACAAAAAAAGCCCCATGGTGGGCCAGGTCCCGGGGGCATCACGGTATTTGCAATAAAGCTGTTGAGGTGCACGGAGCCCCCATCCAAGGGCTCTTTTTTGGACCACCTCATCCTTGGGGCTTATTAAAAAAAAGGTGGCGCAGACCCCACTCCATTGGGGTCAATGACCCCAGGGGACCACCACCTCTCCAGGATTTAATGAATAAAAGAGGGGACCGAGCCAACCCCTACTAGGGCTGAAAGATGCCCTGGTGACTCCCACCTCTGTGGGGCAAAATAAGCACTCCTGGAGGGGACATGAAGACCTGGGGACCACCACCTCCTCAGAGACAAACTCTGAAAATAACTTGGGATGGGGGCTGTGTGGGCCCCCTGCCTGGGCCAATTTTGGCTCATGGGACTCCATCCCCTGGAGCATGGCCACATTCTGCTGGATTCCCTGGCCCCACCCAGGGCACCCACTTTACCATGATGGGGACCATGGGGAGAGCCTGAAGGCCCCCACAGTCCATGTCGGCTCTCTCCTGCAGGAGCTGGCATTGCTCCCTCACACAGGGAGCTGCTAAATATGCACTTTAAAAAAAAAATGTCATGAAGATTCGTCAAATGGCGCCAAAGATACAGCCAAGTCAAAAAAACACTTTTTCTATGGAAACCAGGTCCTACTAACCGTAACTACCCACTGGCGACTAGCAGTATGATATATATATATATGTATATAAATATATATATATATATATTTAGGACCGTGTTTCCATACAAAAAAAGTTTTTGGACTTGCCTGTGTCTTTTGGCAAAGTTTGACAAATCGTCACAAAATTTTCCAAAAAAGTGTGCCTGTGATTCCTGTTGCGCACCGAAAGTGTTTCCCATTTTGATTCCCATAGTACCTTTGAACACAACTACAGCCCGAACTTCTGGACGGAATGACACCAAATTTGGCAGAAGGGTAGCTTTCAGTATGCAGATTATGCTTTCACTTATTTGGTGTAATCCGTTCAGTAGATTTTGAGAAATTTAAGGAAATCCAATTTTATATATTTCTGGATGTGACAACTTTGTGAATAATAACAAGCTTGTGCACGGAAATGCACAGTTCTGATTGGCTGCCAACACTTCAGCCAGGAAGTGTTGGCAGCCATCTTGGGACTCGGCTTCAGTCGAGTCTCTAAAAAAATAAAATGTGAAAAAAAAGAAAAGGAGCCAGCGTAGAAACATCCTGACCCCTTAGCTCTGGTGCTGGGGACACAGAGGGACCCAGCCAGGGTAAAAAAATAAAATAAAATAATATTTTTTGCCACAAATATGTGAAATTTGTGAATTTGCAGAAAAATTAAAATAAAACAAGCATGATCTCCTGCAATTGTTTTTTTTAAAGCGTGAGTTATAGTTACCTTAGGCCACAAGTTATTGTTACTTGAGATAACCCTAACTATAACAGTTGAATTTCTATGGTTTTGAACAAGTAAAATCTGAGCCTAACTATAACGTTCCAGTATAAATATATATATATATACACACACACACACACATATATATATATATATATATATATACACATATGTGTGTGTGTATATGTGTATATATATATATATATATATATATATATATATTTATATGTGTATATATATATATATAGATAGATAGATAGATAGATAGATAGATAGATAGATAGATAGATAGATAGATAGATAGATAGATAGATACCCTCAGGAGATAACTGTTTGCTTTTGCTTGGCAGGAGCTGTGACTGCTCCCACCAAGCAAGAGTAAACACTAACTCTGCTCCCAGCAAGCAGGAACTGTCAAAATACTCCCACTTGCTCAAAGTAGAGTTTACATCTGTTTCCCTGCCCACTTTTATGAGGGCAGGGAAACAGATGCAAGGATTGCTCCCACATGCAGGGAGCTGCATTTCTAGCAGCTCCCTGTGTGCAGCAGCAATGCAGGCTCCTGCACAAAGCTGGGAGCCAGCTGGAACTGCGGGGCCTTCAGGTTCCCCCTAAGGCCCTGTCACTTTCTCTCTCTCTCACTCTTCCATCTTAAAACTGTCTCTCCCTACAATGACTTCAAAGCGTCACACTAGCAAGATGTTTTGTTCAATTTTTGCAGTTACGTTTTGATTCACATCAGAACAGAGTCACTTATGTCCATCTGGTAAAGCTCTTAGATTGCCAGTCAGTCCGTTAAATGGTGAAATCCTTGAAACTCAAGTTAGTACGTCTGGATATTTAAGAGTGCTTTGAATGTTAACATTCCCTGTGATGCAACATTTGCATGTTTTTTCAATCAAAATCTTTGGGTTGAATGTCATAGCTATGTCAGAAAAATACCCAGGGACATGTTGAAAATAAGATTGAGAGACTGGAGGTTGAATGTTCAAATCTTATCGCATGGCAGTGTGTTTGTTTGTTTACTCATGTTTTGGATATCAAACATTCCTAGTGACTGAAGGTTTACATCTTTTTCCCATCAAACTATTTGGGTTGAATGTCACACCTAGGCCTGGAGACTTCATGGTAGAGGATCACATGTGGTCTAGTGGGAAATGTCTCAGATCCTTATTCACAAAGTTGAGGGTTCCAGTCTAGATGTGTCAGTGGGTGTTGCCTTTTCTTAATTTCTTTTCAACTTTACAAACATACAGAACATTTCTAATTCTAAGAATATCATTCATCAATGCCTAAAAAATGTCTTTCTCTCTATAAATTTCTGTCTGTCAATCTCTATAAATCTCTCTCTCTCTTAATCTCCCACTTTCTCTCTCTTGCTCTCCCAAGCCTTCTCAAAATGGGATATAAGAGAGAGTGAGAGAGAGATTGTTATTGCAATGGTCTCTCCGTACCATGGCTTCAAAGCCTGACGCTAACAGTATGTTTGGTTCGGATGTTATAGTTAAATATTGATGCACATCAGAAGGGAGTCTCTTTCAGCCTACTAGTAAAGCCTGTGGTCTGTGACTCACAATATTGAAAGTTCAAATCCTGGTATCTCAGGGTAATGTACCTGTTTATTTACTAGTGTTTTGAATGTTAAAAATTGCTAGTGATGGAACATTGATGTCTTTTCCCGTCAAAATCTTTGGACTGAATGCCATAAAGATGTCTGGAAACTACCCTAGGGTTTGTTTAAAATAAGCATGGGAAACCATGCTTGTTTTTTTAAAAAACAATGTTTGCACAGATTTGCAAATCTGCTACGATTTCACAGCAAAGATTTTCAAAAAATGCTTTTTTCGTCCTGCCTGTGTCCCAGGGGCACCCCAGCACAAAGGCTAGGGGATTAGGGTACTACTACCCTGCCCCTTTTTCTTTTGTTTCCCAAGGTCATGCTGATGCTTAATGGGGTTTTTGGCACAGGACCCTTGCCATGCCCTGCTAATTATCTACATATTACAATACGCATGACATCTCTGTTAACTTTATTGATAATATCAATGTAATATTAGCAGTAAAATTATTGAGGAGAAAACTGTGCATGGCAGGAGCACTACAAGGGAAGCCTTGCCAGGTAGCCCATAGAGCTTTTTGTTAAAAAAATTATTTATTTGAAATACATGAAATAAATAAAATAAAAATAAATAAATACATTTATAGGAACTGCGGGAGAGCCCTTGAAATCTCCCTTGTGGTCCCAGAAAGCCCATAAAGGGCTGACACAAAATAGCTCAAAAATAGCTTAGTGTGAAAGTTGATAAACTTTCACACTGAGCAGTTAGGGTTCCTTTTTTTTATTACAAATTATTTTAATTTGAAAAAATTACAGATACCTTTTTTTATTTTAAATTGTATACATAAAAACCAAAAAACTCCATCTCTCTCCCTCTCAATCTTTTTCTCTCTCTCTCTCTTTCAATCTATTTCTCCCACTCACTCATGCACTCAGACCCTTACACATCCACTGAAAGACCCACTCAGTCACACACCAACTCACAGACCCACTCAGGCCCTCGTGTGCACAGACACAGCCCCAGTCAAACCGTCATGCACCAACTCATAACCCACTCAGACAGTTACGCACCCACTCACAGAGCCACTCAGACTCTCACAGACCCACTGACAGCCTCATGCACCCACTTTGAGACCTGTGCACACACTGACACACCCACTAAATCACTGAGGAAAGCACTCTCATGCCACAGCTGCATACAGACGAAGGCTGTGCATTGTGCAAGGTTGGGTGCTTATAGAGTGCTGGCCCCAGTCTCTGGCCACAGGCCTGGCCCTGTGGCCAACCACCGCTGCTCACAGCCAAAGGCCATGTGCGGCAGTGGTTTGATTACTGTATAGTAATTGAAATTACTATGCGTTAAAAAAATCTTAGAAATTCACTGAAAAAAAAATGGTTACAGGGACGTTATAGTTAGGAAATAGATTTTTTTTAAAACATAGACATTCACTCACAAAACCATAGGATACTGGGACTTTAAAATTAGACTCACATTTTAAACATACGAAACCATAGACATTCACCAGTTACAGTTAGAGTTACGTCAAGTAACTATAATTCATGCCCTAAGGTATCTATAACTCGCACCCTCACCATGCACTGCTAATTACCCCACAAATTACAGCACTTTGATAAGATCATTGATAAAGTCACTGTAAGATCTGTAGTAAAATTATTGATCACATCCCTGTGCATGGCGGGGTGCGAAGTATCAATGTTGTTTTTAAATCATGCAGATGCATCGTGCATTATGGAATACAACATTTGAATGACTATAGTCTCCTAAATGTCCATACTAATAATAGCAATTAGTTTGGTCTGGGTACAGAAAGAGACATCCTTGAATGGCGCACAAAAGACACCAGGAAGACAACTTGGCTAACAATTTGTCATTGTAACACTGCAATGAGTAGTGCACACAGTAGTGGTAACCTATCATATACAATATCAAAGTTATGTTTCTTTTGACAGACCCAGGCTTAGTTTGACAGCAGAATAAGATTTACAAGCATTTGCTGTCAAACTACACGTTTTCAAAGAGACGAGTCACAGTGATGCAATGTTTTCACAAGGAAAGTGCTGGTGAACTTCCTTTCAGACACAATTCCAGAGGAAAACCAAACAAAGCATTTGTTAAAGCAAATTCTACACCTGTCTTACAATGTGCTTGGAGAATCTGATCATGGAGATGCTTGCTTTAGGCAGCAGAAGTATGCTTCTGGTTAAACATAAATGATGTATTCAGGCAGCACATGGCTGAGATATCTCAGCCTATCAATAGGTCAGGTGTCAAGCACCTGAGCTTTCCCTCAGGTCACAATGCCTTATCATCATCATTTCGGCTGGATTTCTTCTAAACCTGCCACTAAATATATTGATAGTCTGTACATGCATGATATGAGTCCAGTTGTTACTGATGAAGTGCAACAAATACCCTGAGGCCGAACTGGCAAACAAAGTCAGAAAAGATATGAAGATAATCAATAAATAGATTATTTGTAAGAGCCTTCCTAAATATAGAATGGCTCTTTATTTCACACAGGCCAAGAGGAGTGCATTCCAAATGGAAGAAGCAACAAATGAGAAGGAACATTCCTGTCTACACTACCATTTTCCTCACTCCCACCCAGTTTTTCTGAATTGAGCCACCTTAAGAAGGCCCCTCCATGGCCTGAATACAATTTGCACAGTGGGGTGGTTGGGGGGTGAAAACTCCAGATCAGTAGTTAACAGTACTATACAGTAAAAACCCACCAGTACCATGCAATTATGGGTTGAACCCTAAAGAATGGGGAATTACTGTGCAGACCTCAAATAACAGTTGGTATTCTGTATTGCATTAACTTTTCCATTCAGGTTAGCACACAAATTTACCACCTGTTCTGAGCAGGTGGAAAAAGTGTACAGGGGGCTCTGGAAAAAGTGTGTATAAAGCACTGGCAGATGGAGGGGGAATGAAGGAGTAGAGAATTGTGGCTGGGGTGGTGGGGAGCCGCATGCCCTATCTGACTTTTCAGCAGAGGTTGTGGAAGTGGTTTGGGCTACAATGTAAGCTTTTTCCACAATGATTTTATCTGCTGGATTTTCCAGCTGGTAAAATCTGGTTTGTTATTCCTGCATCCAGTGAATTCACGTGGAGGAACACTGGATTTCTTACAATTGTGCGATAAGGAATTGCACACAGGAATTCCACGCCGCACAGTTACCAATCTGGGCCCATGCCTTTTATCAGCACTTTACAAATGGGCTGATTAGGAAGAGATAGTATGATGTCAAAAGGCATGAGAAGCAATGAAAAAATAAACAAATCCTCTTGTAAATAACTTTTGGATGCAGGCACTGTTATATGGTTCCTATGAGTTTAGTAGGATTGTGTATTTTGTCAACAAGAACTTCACAATATTGAGACTGAGGGCCTGATTTAGAGTTTGGTGGATGGGGTTAACCTGTCACAAACATGACGGATATCCTAATCTCCGTATTATGATTATGTTATGTCCTATGAAAATTGTAATATGGCAGACAGAATGTCCGTCTCATTTGTGATGGAGTAATACATCCACCAAACTCTAAATCAGCCCTTTAGTCTACATATATCATCAGTAAATGTTGGTTTGTTTTGTTTTGGCTAGCTCAAAAACCACATCTAAATCCTTAACCTGACCTGGGTAATTGATCTTTCTGGTAACCTCAAACATGACCACTCTGTTACTCAAGGAATTTGTGGAAACAGATCTAACCTTTTTGTTTGTTACTTTTGCAGGCCCAATGTGTAAACAAGAAAGATACAGAAATGCATTTTCAAAACATTTATTGAAATGATCGCATTCTTTTAAGAAAGCAAGAGCTGCAATGATCAGACAGGTAAGACACAATACTATAATAAGCTTTACGAGGATGGTGAAAAGTACAAACAATTCAACCATAGTAATTGTTACTAATGTTACCTTACTTCTAACGGTCTGTAAAACCTATCCTAAAGAGAGGCTAGTGAGAGTAACCTCTGTCAGATCAATTGGGATAGTTTAACTCCCATACCGTGGTCTTATTTGTTGGGTAGCCAGGCTAAGGCCCATAGTTATACTTTTTTAGCGCTGCATTTGCATCACTTATTGACGCAAAAGCAGTGCAAACTTACAAAATACAATTGTATTTTGTACATTTGCGCCGATTTTGCATAAAAAAACGATGCAAATACGGCACTAAAAAAGTATAAATATGGGCCTAGGTGTGCAGGCTATCTTCCTTCACAGGATAAAGGTCAGAGTCAGCACGGCTGCATCTCAGTCCCTTAGGTTCCATGATAACCTCAGCAGGAAATGCTCCTTTCACCGAGCTTAGCATAGATGCTGTTTATAAAATAAAAAATGTTCCTTATCGCACTGTGACGTAGGTGCAGAACAGCTTCTTTGGTTTGTCTAGCATCTACGTCTATGACGAGCACAGAAAATAAAACAAAGGAATTGTGTTCTGCTTGCATAATCCTAGAGCTAAATGTACTCACTATGGGGCGACAAATTAACCAAGAGAGCCAAACCAGGGATAAATCAAGCAGAGTCGAGCTTCCTGACTTGGCTCTAACAGCTGGTGCCCAAGCTGAGTTCTGAAAGTGTTTGACGTAAATTGTGCAACAACCATCGTGTAAAAATATGATAAAGACTATTCAAAGTTAAAAATAATACATATTTTTTAACATGTGGAAGCATTTCACCTAGTACATAAGATTATATCACTGCATTGAGGCACTTTTATTAAACATGATAGATGTTAAACATGAGCGTAGAATCATTTATTTCCACCAACCTAACAACAATGCATTAGTGAACTATGAGGTAAGTCAGTAGTCCTGGGCACCATAAATGTGGGCTAGATTCTTATTACACAAGAAGCAACATAATAGTGTATGAAATCAAACACAAGAGGGTTTGTTCTTTTATAGCACACATTCTTAACTCAAGTATTTCAAACTGCTTTAAGAAAATGGAGGCAAAGTGAAATTAAATATATTCCTAGGCTCACCCAATTTGGTAAAGCCAGGAAGCTCGAGCCAGGTTTTTTGGTTTCAAATTATGCAATTCAGCCGCTAGATTGGTATATTTGTCTCTGTCATGTTTTGCTTAAAAAAGTTAATACTTTCTTTTAAATTAAATTCTTGGCACATAAGGTTTGAACATGCATGACGGCTCAGCTCATTTTGGGCTTGATGGTCCAGGAGAACAAGCAACTGGCTTGAGCCTGGCTTGACCCTTCGGTGGCTAGTCCATCTCTAGTTTACTGCAATTTTAAAATAATGACTTGCTTAGTCATAGTGCTTTCAGTCTCAGTCTGGGACCATGTAGCACTGTAAATTCCACCCACCAGGTTTCAGTTTTGTGAATGTCTGGTTACATACACAGACATCTGTAGCAATCACATTAGCCAGTTGAGGTGTAACATAAAAATATAATTACTTGCCAATTGCAAAATATTTTTTTCTCTTTTACTTATGCCGGTGACTCCCTCAGAGTTACAGTTTCTGTAAAATTTGTAATCGCTCCAGTCTCTGGATTACCTGCAAAATATTCTGGCCCGAATTTAAGAAAAGTGGGGCTGCATCTAATGCATCGCCACTTTTCTTGCACCCCTCAGCGCTCCCTACCGCCACCATGTGTGTGACTTATTTAATATACGTGGCACCATGGTGGAGGGTAGGGGCAATAACGTCAACATTTTTGATGCTCTTGATGTACTGTGCAGGATTAGCACCAAAATGTTGGCGCTTATCCTGCAGAGTACATAGGGGCCCACTGAAAACAATGGCATGCCCCCTTTTAACCTCTGCTCTGTGCAGGCATTAAAAATAGCCGCTAAAAATGGTGAGGTGGAATCTCTTAGATTCCACTGCGCCATTTTTGTGGTTCCCCCTAATGGGGAATGCCCCCCTTGCATACATTATGCCTGGTGCAGGCATAATGTGGTGAAAGGTATTACAAAGTGGTGCAATGCATGCATTGCACCACTTTGTAAATATGGCACAGCAACTTTGGCCTTGTTGGGTCACATTAACCCCTTCGCTGCCAGGCCTTTCCCCCCTCAGGTGCTAAGCCTTTTTTTGTCTATTTGGGGCAATTCACGCTTAGGCCCTCATAACCTTTTGTCACACATAAGCTACCCATGCCACAATTGTGTCCTTTTTTTACAACATCCTAGGGATTCTAGTGGCACCCAGACTTAGTGGGTTCCCCTGAAGGAGACCAAGAAATTAGCCAAAATACAGCAAAAAATTCGTTTTTTTAAAAACAATGGGAAGAAATGGCTGCAGAAGAAGGCTTGGGGTTTCTTCCCTGAAAATGGCATCAACAAAGAACTCATGGTGCTAAAATCGCCATCTTCCCAGCTTTCAGGAACAGGCAGACTTGAATCAGAAAACCCAATTTTGCAGCAAAATTTTGGCATGTTACTGGGACATACCCCATTTTTACTATTTTTTGTGCTTTCAGCCTCCTTCCAGTTAGTGACAGAAATGGGTGTGAAACTAATGCTGGATCCCAGAAAGCTAAACATTTCTAAAAAGTAGACAAGATTCTGAATCCAGAAAGGGGTAATTTGTGTAGATCCTACAAGGGTATCCTGCAGAAAATAACAGTTGAAATAAAATAATATTGAAATTGAGGTAAAAAAACAACAATTTTTCTCCACATTTTACTCTGTTACGTCTGCTGGACTCTTATGGTTGCGGGGATACATAGGGCTTGAAGGTTCATCAAGAACCCTAGGTAACCGGAGGCAATAAATAAGCTGCACCTTGCAATGGGTTTTCGTTCTCTACCGGATATACAGAAATTCATTTGCTGAAATATAAAGAGTGAAAAATAGGTATCAAGAACACCTTTGTATTTCCAAAATGGGCACAAGATAAGGTGTTAAGAAGCAGTGGTTATTTGCACATCTCTGAATTCCGGGGTGCCCATACTAGCATGTGAATTACAGGGCATTTCTCAAACAGATGTCTTTTTTACACACTGTCTTTCAATTGGAAGGAACAAATGTAGAGAAAGACAAGGGGCAATAGCACTTGTTTTGCTATTCTGTGTTCCCCCAAGTCTCCCGATATAAATGGTACCTCACTTGTGTGGGTAGGCCTAATGCTCGCAACAGGAAACGCAACATGTACACATCACATTCTTACATTGAAATCTGACAGGTTTTTTACAAAGTGCCTAGCTGTAGATTTTGGCCTCTAGCTCAGCCGGCACGTAGGGAAATCTACCAAACCTGTGCATTTTTTAAAACTAGACATGAAGAGAAATCCGAAATAGGGTGACTTATGGGGCTCTCACCAGGTTCTGTTACCCAGAATCCTCTGCAAAGCTCAAAATTTGGCCACAAAAACACTTTTTCCTCACATTTCGGTGATGGAAAGTTCAGGAATCTGAGAGGAGCCACAAATTTCCTTCCACCCAGCGTTTCCCCAGGTCTCCCAATAAAAATGGTGCCTCACTTGTGTGGGTAAGCCTAGCGCCGGTGACAGAAACGGCCCCAAAACACAACGTGGACACATCACATTTTCCCAAACCAAACAGAGCTGTTTTTTGCAAAGTGCCAAACTGTGGATTTTGGCCTCTAGCTCAGCCGGCACTTAGGGAAATCTACCAAACCTGTGCATTTTTTAAAACTAGACACCTAGGGGTATCCAAGATAGGGTAACTTTTGGGGCTCTCACCAGGTTCTGTTACCCAGAATCCTTTGCACACCTCAAAATTTGGCCAAAAAACACTTTTTCCTCTCATTTCGTTGACAGAAAGTTCTTGAATCTGAGAGGAGCCACAAATTTCCTTCTACCCAGCATTTCCTCAAGTCTTCTAATAAAAATGGTACCTCACTTGTGTGGGTAGGCCTAGTGCCCGCAAACGTAAATGCCCCAAAATACTATCTGGACACATCAAAATTATCAAATACAAAACTACCTGTTTTTGCGGGGGCACCTGCGTTTTTGGTCCTGGGCTCAGCAGCCATCTAGGGAAACCTACCAAACCCATACATTTCTGAAAACTAAACACCCAAGGGAGTCCAGGGATGTGTGACTTGCGTGGATCCCCCAATGTTTTCTTACCCAGAATCCTCATCAAGCCTCAAATGTAGCTGAAAAAAATAATAATTTTTCCCACATTTCTGTGTGGGATCACTGCAATGGGACAAATTCCCTACCACCCAACGTTCCCCTCAGTCTCCTGGTAAAAACGATACCTCATTTGTGTAGGTGGGCCAAGTGCCTGTGACAGGAAAGAGACAAAAACATGTTAAAATTGAGGGGAAACCAAAGCTTGCCCAAAAGGGTAGTTTGAAAAAAAACAATTTTAGGCTGTCAAGTGCAGCAGAATTTTTATTTGTATAGATGAGACAATGCTGGGTGGTAGGAGTTTTGTGGATTCCTGCAGATTCCGGAACGTTCCATCACAAAAATGTGGGAAAATGTGTGATGTCCAGCTAAGTAAGAGGTTTGCAGGGCATTGTGTGTAAGTAAATGGTGCTGGGTGCTGCTGAAGCACACCACCCTGGAATCACCCAGATGTTTAGTTTTCAAATGTGTCTAGGTTGTGTGGATTTTTCTACATGGAAGCGTCCCAAAGTCCAAAAAGTGCAGACCTCACCATTCCAAGTGGGACGATTTTGAGAGTTAGCCAAGCTCTCATGGCCCAAATGTCCCAAATGTAAAACCAAAACCCAAATTAATCAAATGTTCTCTTGCTTGCCATGTGATAAGATGTTTTAGTGTGCGGGGGAGAGCTGAAAGACTGTTACCCCCTTCAGTTGGCATGGGGGCATAACTAGGCCCATACTGGTTGGTAGCCACCACACCCACTATTTCTTTTTAATTCCCTGGCATCTAGTAGACTTTCTGCCCTCCCCCCAGATGTGGATTGGGGGTGATGACGCAGAAACAAAGGTTTTACATTTATTAGCGCATAAACGTAGTGCCGCAATAATCAAGTGTGACTTTAACCGAACTAATAAAGATTGTACGGGGACAAATGTGCCCTCAGAGTAGTTCGCCAACATTTATAAGCGTGCTTTATATAACGTGATGTATTAGAATTGTACTAATCTGACATAACCGTAAACGTGTGCTATGATTTGCTTGTTTGAAATGTTCTAACTTAGCATAACTTTAGTGGAGGCTTCGGCCTAGTTGCCTTGTCTCACGGTTTAGATGCTCGTGTTTTTCTAACGTGCTAATAAAACGTGTATTCTTGCTTGAAGCTGTACTTTTCCAGTCAGATCGGTTCACATGCTTATCTTTAAGGTTTCGTGCCAGCCTGGCATCTTCTTCTTTGCTCCAAGGTCAATCTGCAGGTGCAGACAATGGAAGCTCTGAAAGTGAGTTAATTGGTAAAATATGTTGCAACTTACGTTCCCGACTCCAAGGATAATGTATGCCTAGGTAGAAGCTTGTGAACTGTAGTTTTTGATTGGACAATTTGAAGCCAACCTATGAACCCTCCAATGGAAGACCCTACTGGATTGAACTGTTGTCTATTTAAACCTGGTGCACGAGAAGAAAGCAGCCATTACCGGACATTAGCCATTACTAGACTTTTGCCATTTGCCATTTTTACCCGCCATTACCCATGCGCCATTAGCCTTTACCCGCCTTTTGCAGGACATTGCAGACATTATGGTCCATCTTGCCGACTTCGTCATTTTGCCATCTTCTACGATGCCAATTGATGTTAGACGCCATTTTGAATGAGACTTTGATGCTTTCTCTAATCGAGAGAAAGAGACTTTAAGTAATTCTCGCCCTAGAGACTTTAACTTTGATCTGTCCCTTTGCATGAAGTAGTAGTTTTGTCCTTTTATCTTGCCGCTGTGAGGCAATTGCCCCGTCCACCCTGCCCCTTTGCCCCCGTTCCATGCTGATCGGAAGCCGGTACCTGTGAGACGAAGACTTCCTTGAATGCTGACTGAATTTGGTAAATATGAAAGGAAAATGTACAATTGCATTGTGTTTCTTTTAGGTAACCAACTGCTGATTTTTTATAAGAGCCCTAGTTAGGAGTTTTCCAAATTAATGTTGCTAAATTGTTTTTGCATGAAGTCCCACATGCAGATGCTAATTTGAGGTTAGATGAGGATTCATTTGTTGCACGATGCAATTTGAGACCTTGTTATGCTGACTAATGTATGCAATTAGCTCATTACAGATTATAGTTTTAGTGGTTTGCGTTGCTATTATCGAATGCATTGTTATTCAAATGCTGCATAGATTGCATCTGTTTCGCCGTTATGGACAGCTATTAAAGTTCATTTACATATATCATTTGGTGTTGAGACACATTTATATCGTGCTAGCTTTGTTAATATAGGGAAATAAATTCATTAACTTTGAATGAACTGGTGTGGTTATTCATGGCCGAAAGGTCATGGTTCGCCGAAATGTTTTCTGGATTAATTGTGAAGTGTTATGTTGATCAGGGCATTGCTTATGTTCGTTATTGATTATTGATTTGATTAAATTGACTAATCTCGGGTGAAGAGAGCCCCACTTGGTCAAAAGATTCATCGACCTAAGAGCGTCCAAATACAGGTAATTTATTAGGTCGGAACGCTCTATCAGTAGATGGTAGCAGAGGATGGTTTGGCATTTTGGGACCCCACTCGAGAGGTATATGGTGTTGAATTAGATTTTTCTTGGGTAAAACAGATTGAGAGAATGATGATGGGCTAAGTCCCCCGCGACTTTCCCGGGATCTCGGAGCTTGCGAATGGAGAGAATGGAGGTGTGGAATCGGCGTTGGCGGTACTAGTGACGGTATGAGTGAAGTCAGGGTTTTGCGCTTGCACAGCTTATTGCCGCAGATTGTTTGAAAAGGTTGCGAGGATTTTAGAGAATAGCGGAGGTGCGACTCCGAGTGTGAGAGTAGGGAAGTCGTCGAACTTCATGTGCATGTGGCGCTTTGTGCAGAAAAAGGTCCACGTGGTTGTTGTTGTTGAGACGGGCCCTGCGAGGTCAAGAGACTCCGGAGTATGTTGAAAAGTGTATGAGACACTTGTTTTATGTTGTGGTCTGGTCGGTTTAATAGGTTGACCGGGCGTGGTCAACGAGTCGGTACGTGTGTTAAGGGAGTGAAAGAAAACTTCGACTTCGGGCTTTGACAAATTCTAAGTGCACTAGAATAGATCATTGACAAGTTGAGAGCAGATCTGCGGGTCAGATTTGCTTGCGAAAGTGGGGACCGAGAAAGATGGAATAACTGCCGAGGCTAGTGAAAAATCCCTAAGGTCCTGAAGCGATTGTGTTACCCTTCCTGTAGTAAACCGACAGATCTGTTTTATTATTATTTGGTTGCTCGCGATACATGCCAGAAGTTGTTACGAGAGGAGCTGAGTGAAGGAGGACTAGCCGCGAGGCTTTGTCAGCCGCAGTGTGTGTGAGTGTGACGTCACTAGGAGCCGCGCTGGGATAGGTTGGTTGCAGAGAAGGGTCGCGCACGGATTGGACGCAGTCCGTGGGGCTCGATTGGAAGGGGAAAGGCAAGCGAAGAGTATTCCGGGAATTAAAGTCACTTATTGATTACAAACTTTGTGAAACAAAAGACGAGAAAATGAAATTTTTTAAAGCATTAAAGAGTGCGATGAAGGGGGAGTCTTACATTAAAGCGAGCGTAGGAGAGGAGACGCCACCTGAAGGTACACCAGCTTACATTGTAATGGAGGAAAGGGGGGTAGCTCCGTGCCTTTGGCTAAAGCAATGGCACAAGCTGACAGAGAAACATGGGAGCGTAGCGTTCCCGATCCATGGGACATTCAATATAAGGATCCTAGAGAATTTGAGATTCGCGATGTACGACATGAAGGTACCTCCAAAGCCAGCACAGTTTGAGGCTCTAGCGATTTGGGAACTGATGGCTAGACAGCAACAGCAAACGAAGTTCGAGACCAGGATAAGAAAGGCAGAAAAGACACTAGCGGACGCTAGGTGGGATAATGCACAGAAGGTGTGGAGGTCAGATATATTGCAGGGGATAAAATTGTTTCCCGCAATTGCTAAGGAAGAAGAGGCGACAGGCAAGAAAGCTACCTGTAAGACAAACAGGAGGTGTTCCAAAGATAGAGAGGACGAGGAAAAGTTAAGGAGAGAAGAGGATTCAGAGGATGAGGAGTTCATCATGCAATTGCTGAACGACCGTCCACTACCTTATGTAGAGAGTGAACAAGGTCCAAGTACCAGTTCTGCCCCTCCGGCACCGGTACAGAATAATGAAACTCCGAGTTCAGAAACGCCATCGGGATCTAAGGACCCGAGTTTACTGTTTACCCCGCAGATACCGCAGGTTAGGAGAATATATCCAGATGTGCCTATATTGAAAACAGCAGAAAATTATCAGCCGCAGATCCCAAGGTACTACAGCAGTGACAACAGTACGGGAATGATTCTAGATCCAACCGTAATGGGAGTACAGAATGGTCGCAACCCAACATTGCACAAGCTGAATCAACCCAGTTTTTGATGCCTCAAAAGCAGATGCAGGGGGGAACCGCACATGCTCAGACGACGGGGAGTCAGACGGGCATGCCGGCAATGATGACCCATAGTGTGGGAATGAACATGCCTCAGAACCTGGGGAATGGACAGAACCCAGATGCGATATCCCTACCCATTACTGTAGGTCCACCGTTACCTTTGTACATTCAGCCTAACTCAGGTATGAGCGGTCAAGGATCAATGGTGCAGAGTGGGACGAAAAGGAGGTGCATAGAAAACACCTATAGCGGCTCAGCCAACTGGATCTGGGTCCTTGATGGAGTTTAGTCCCATATGTGCTCAGTCAACAGTGGTGAGGTCGAGTCCCCCCACTGATGATACCGCTATCATCGAACACTGAAAAGTTGCCGCAACCATCAATGGCAGTCGATGTGAATACTACACTGATGGGGTTGAATGCGCAACAGCTGACACAGTGGTTCAACAGTCTGAATTCCACACAAAGCTCAGCCAGTGGGAAGGGAGAGGACTATCTGAATAGGGTCAGGTTGAACATGGAAGCAGAAGCATTGGTGGAAGGGACTATGGGTGTGAATAGGTTAGAGTCCTACTCGGAAGAAGAGCTGAGGTATCTATGTCCCAGGATAACGAGAGAAGTGAACAAGGTACATAGAAGGTTGCAAGAAATAGCTGACAAAAACGGGGTTGAGATAGACAAGACAAAACACTTGAGTAGGAGCTATAGATTGGATTTCGGGACCACAGACTTCGAACACATGAGGTCAGCAGGCATGAAAGCGCACCTTAGAGAATTGCTGCAGAGTGCACAAGTGTGGAGGTGCTTAGACAAATGGGAAAGCAGGTGGGCAAAGAAAAAGGAAAAGAGGAAAGATAGTGTCCCAGAGCATAAGGAGAAAAGACCACAGAGTAGTGATGCAATAACCATGTTACCAATGAGGGAGACAGCAGGGGGAAAATTAATACATGTACCGTGGCACAGAAGCGACATTCAGTCTTTTACGGATGATTTTCCCAAACTGAGAGAGAAACCGATTGAATGGTATCAACAGACTGATAGGTTTGTGAAGCTTGCAAAATGTCTTTGGGAAGACCTGAACACCCTCTTTGAGATTGTGGTTCCGGCAGATTTGTGGGAAGACTGCAAAAGGGCTGTAGGTTGGCCGACAAGTGAACCAGAGAGAGACAGGGATACGGGTGCACCATCACCTATGGTAATGAGCTTATACTATAAGGTGATTGAGCATTTGAAGACGAAGGTTGCCGCAAAAAATGTGGATTGGCAGAAGATTGATCGAACTGCCCAAGAGGCTAAAGAGTCGATTCATGGTTACTATGAGAGGTTGTTGAAGGCGTTCAAGAACTACAGTGGCACGGAAACAATAGAGGCGAAGGACATGCTTCATTTTGTGTTTAGATTTGTGGAAGGGCTGAGACCAGAGATAAGTCAGATGATAAAGACGCATTTGATTTGTTGGCAGTCGAAACCTATTGATGAGGTGTTGAATTATGCTAAATATTGTAGCGACGAAATTGAAGTGAAACAGAAAAGGTTGAAAGAGAAAGTGATGGTGATGCAACTTAAAGCAGCTGTAGGAAGTTGGCTCTGTATGTGCTATTTCAAAGTAAGGAATAGCATGCACAGAGTCCAAGGGTTCCCCTTAGAGGTAAAATAGTGGTAAAAATAGATGATACTAATGCTCTATTTTGTGGTAGTGTGGTCGAGCAGTAGGCTTATCCAAGGAGTAGTGTTAAGCATTTGTTGTACATACACATAGACAATAAATGAGGTACACACACTCAGAGACAAATCCAGCCAATAGGGTTTGTATAGAAAAATATCTTTTCTTAGTTTATTTTAAGAACCACAGGTTCAAATTTAACATGTAATATCTTGTTTGAAAGGTATTGCAGGTAAGTACATTAGGAACTTTGAATCATTTCAATTGCATGTATACTTTTCAAGTTATTCACAAATAGCTATTTCAAAAGTGGACACAGTGCAATTTTCACAGTTCCTGGGGGAGGTAAGTTTTTGTTAGTTTTACCAGGTAAGTAAGACACTTACAGGGTTCAGTTCTTGGTCCAAGGTAGCCCACCGTTGGGGGTTCAGAGCAACCCCAAAGTTACCACACCAGCAGCTCAGGGCCGGTCAGGTGCAGAGTTCAAAGTGGTGCCCAAAACGCATAGGCTATAATGGAGAGAAGGGGGTGCCCCGGTTCCGGTCTGCTTGCAGGTAAGTACCCGCGTCTTCGGAGGGCAGACCAGGGGGGTTTTGTAGGGCACCGGGGGGGACACAAGCCCACACAGAAATTTCACCCTCAGCGGCGCGGGGGCGGCCGGGTGCAGTGTTAGAACAAGCGTCGGGTTCGCAATGTAAGTCAATGAGAGATCACGGGATCTCTTCAGCGCTGCAGGCAGGCAAGGGGGGGCTTCCTCGGGGAAACCTCCACTTGGGCAAGGGAGAGGGACTCCTGGGGGTCACTTCTGCAGTGAAAGTCCGGTCCTTCAGGTCCTGGGGGCTGCGGGTGCAGGGTCTTTTCCAGGTGTCGGGACTTAGGTTTCAGAGAGTCGCGGTCAGGGGAAGCCTCGGGATTCCCTCTGCAGGCGGCGCTGTGGGGGCTCAGGGGGGACAGGTTTTGGTACTCACAGTCGTAGAGTAGTCCGGGGGTCCTCCCTGAGGTGTTGGTTCTCCACCAGCCGAGTCGGGGTCGCCGGGTGCAGTGTTGCAAGTCTCACGCTTCTTGCGGGGAGTTGCAGGGTTCTTTAAAGCTGCTTCTTGAAACAAAGTTGCAGTCTTTTTGGAGCAGGTCCGCTGTCCTCGGGAGTTTCTTGTCGTCGTCGAAGCAGGGCAGTCCTCAGAGGATGCAGAGGTCGCTGGTCCCTTTGGAAGGCGTCGCTGGAGCAGAGTTCTTTGGAAGGCAGGAGACAGGCCGGTGAGTTTCTGGAGCCAAGGCAGTTGTTGTCTTCTGGTCTTCCTCTGCAGGGGTTTTCAGCTAGGCAGTCCTTCTTCTTGTTGTTGCAGGAATCTAATTTTCTAGGGTTCAGGGTAGCCCTTAAATACTAAATTTAAGGGCGTGTTTAGGTCTGGGGGGTTAGTAGCCAATGGCTACTAGCCCTGAGGGTGGGTACACCCTCTTTGTGCCTCCTCCCAAGGGGAGGGGGTCACAATCCTAACCCTATTGGGGGAATCCTCCATCTGCAAGATGGAGGATTTCTAAAAGTTAGAGTCACCTCAGCTCAGGACACCTTAGGGGCTGTCCTGACTGGCCAGTGACTCCTCCTTGTTGCTTTCTTTGTTCCCTCCAGCCTTGCCGCCAAAAGTGGGGGCCGTGGCCGGAGGGGGTGGGCAACTCAACTAAGCTGGAGTGCCCTGCTGGGCTGTGACAAAGGGGTGAACCTTTGAAGCTCACCGCCAGGTGTTACAGCTCCTGCCTGGGGGAGGAGTTAGCATCTCCACCCAGTGCAGGCTTTGTTACTGGCCTCAGAGTGACAAAGGCACTCTCCCCATGGGGCCAGCAACATGTCTCTAGTGTGGCAGGCTGCTGGAACTAGTCAGCCTACACAGACAGTCGGTTAAGTTTCAGGGGGCACCTCTAAGGTGCCCTCTGGGGTGTATTTTGCAATAAAATGTACACTGGCATCAGTGTGCATTTATTGTGCTGAGAAGTTTGATACCAAACTTCTCAGTTTTCAGTGTAGCCATTATGGTGCTGTGGAGTTCGTGTAAAACAGACTCCCAGACCATATACTCTTATGGCTACCCTGCACTTACAATGTCTAAGGTTTTGCTTAGACACTGTAGGGGCACAGTGCTCATGCACTGGTACCCTCACCTATGGTATAGTGCACCCTGCCTTAGGGCTGTAAGGCCTGCTAGAGGGGTGTCTTACCTATACTGCATAGGCAGTGAGAGGCTGGCATGGCACCCTGAGGGGAGTGCCATGTCGACTTACTCATTTTGTTCTCACTAGCACACACAAGCTGGTAAGCAGTGTGTCTGTGCTGAGTGAGGGGTCTCTAGGGTGGCATAATACATGCTGCAGCCCTTAGAGACCTTCCCTGGCATCAGGGCCCTTGGTACCAGAGGTACCAGTTACAAGGGACTTATCTGGATGCCAGGGTGTGCCAATTGTGGAACCAATGGTACATTTTAGGTGGAAGAACACTGGTGCTGGGGCCTGGTTAGCAGGGTCCCAGCACACTTCTCAGTCAAGTCAGCATCAGTATCCGTCAAAAAGTGGGGGGTAACTGCAACAGGGAGCCATTTCTTTACAGCAGCTCAGACAGGTCTGCAAGGGTTGCAAGGGTTCCAACAGCAGATACCGCAGCCGCAGCCGCAGGGAAATATGGTGTTTCAGCCACAGGCGAGAGGCAGAGGAGGTTTTGGGAGTAATGGTCCGGATTTGAACACTGTTGTGATTCCGAATGGTGTGCAGGCAATGAAAAGGGTGATGCCGTGTCACGTGTGCGGAATCGTCGGACATTGGAAACGCGAGTGCCCGATGGTGGTGCAGGAAGGTGCAGGTGTTGGTCAGCAAAACAATGATGTCAATGCATTCCAGACAATGAGGGGACCGAAAATGAGAGGTCCAAACCCAAATTTTCAGACCATAAATCAGCTGCAGGGATTACAGCCTATGCAGCCGCAGCAGATGCAGATGCCCCGTATGCAGATGACGCAAATGCAGCCAATGCAACAGCAGTTTCCCATGGTACCTAATCAGCAAATGCAAATACCCTTGGCACCAGTGAGTCAGCAGCAAGTGATGGTTCCTCCACAGGTCTCGGGTCAGGTGATGAGTACAAATGGCACAGTACAACAGTTCCCATTACACAGTGAGAATGGAATAAACAATGTATGGGAGAGTGAAAGTTCAGATGAGGAGGGAAATTGTGTGCTTGCAGCATCCTTGGAAGTTGATCAAAAGGGTCCATATGTGGAGGGAAGAGTCATGGGTCATCGTGTTTCATTCTTGGTTGACACAGGAGCCACACGTTCAACTGTTAGGAGCATTGAAGTACCAAATTTGCCACTCTCAGGGAGAACAGTTCAAGTAGTGGGAGTAGCAAACAGGCACCTGACGAACCCAATCACAGATCCAGTACCAGTCAGCATTGGTAACTATCAAGGGTTACATAATTTTGTGGTATGTGACTCAAGCCCGATAGCACTGTTAGGGAGAGACCTATTGTGCAAATTGGGATGTTCGATTATGTGTTCGCACGATGGAATTAGAATTCAGACGAGCAGTGATGGGGAAGAAGAGAACAGTGTAGAAGGGGATGAGATGGAAACTGTCGATGAAGAATATCCTCTGATTAACCTTTTTCCGATGATAACTGAAGCAGATATTCCAGCTGAATTACGGGAAACAGTCGGAAAGGAAGTGTGGGATATGACAGGAAAAGAGGTGGGATTGGTGAAAGGAGTGGAACCAGTGAAAGTGACCGTAAAACCCAATGTAACCTTTCCCCAGACCCCACAATACCACATGGCACAAGACACCCTCATGAAAGTCGCCCAACTCATTGACGAGTTTGTAAAACAGGGAGTATTGAAAGAAGTGTTAAGCAGTCCATGTAATTCACCAATCATGGGACTGATAAAGCCGAGTGGAAAGGTCCGAATAGTGCAGGACTTGAGGAAAATAAATGACATCGTAATTAAATGCTGCCCCGTAGTACCGAATCCAGCTGTGATAATGTTTCAAATCCCTTGCGATGCCGAGTGGTTCTCAGTCATCGACTTGTCACAAGCATTCTTTTCGGTGCCTCTTCATGAGGACAGCCAATTTCTCTTTTGTTTCAAATTCTTAGACAGAGTTTACAGTTGGTGTCGAATTCCTCAAGGGTTTTCTGAGTCACCGTCAATTTTCAATCAGATTTTAAAGAAAGACCTGGAAGCGTTAGAATTGCCATTCGAGTCAACCCTAGTACAGTACATCGATGACTTACTGATTGCATCTAAGACAGAAAGTGGCTGCACAGCCGACACCATTGCTCTACTGAACCATTTGGGAAGGAATGGACACAAGGTGTCTCCTTCAAAGTTGCAGTTCTGTCAGAAGAAAGTGAAATACTTGGGTCATCAGATAGAGAAAGGGTCACGGAGAATAATGAAGGAAAGAATAACAAGTGTACTTCAAATGAGTCCACCAAAGACGAGGAGGGAGGTGAGGAAGTTTTTGGGGATGGTGAGCTACTGTCGCCAGTGGATTCCCAACTTCTCAACTCTAGCAAAGCCTTTACTGAAACTGACCCAGAAGGATGCCTTGGATGAAATTGAGCTGAAAGGAGATGAGATGGATGCTTTTATTGAATTGAAAGAATGCATGTGCAGGGCTCCAGCTTTAGGTATGCCTGATTACACAAAGCCTTTCACATTGTTTTGTGATGAACGTGATGCATGTTCTTTGTCTGTCTTGACCCAAGCCCATGGTGGCATAAACAGACCAGTAGCGTATTTTTCAGCTACTTTGGATCCGGTCGCAGCAGCACTTCCAGGGTGTTTGTGCGCCGTAGCAGCAGTTGGTATCAGCCTCACTCAGAGTGAAGGAATAGTGATGGGACACCCATTAACAGTCATGGTCCCTCACTCAGTTGAGATACTTTTGACCCGCTCCCGAACGCAACACATGACTGGAGCAAGACTCACAAGGTATGAAACAATAATTCTGGGCTCACCGAATGTGCAGCTGAAAAGGTGCACTACGTTGAATCCAGCAACCTTGCTTCCCGGTGAAAATGCTGAAATTGAGAACGCTGAAGACGTCGAGCACGACTGCCTTCAGGTGACTGAATTTTGCACAAAACCCCGACCTGACATTAAGGATACTAAGCTTGATGAAAATGACCAAATTGTTTTTGTTGATGGGTCATGTTTAAGAGATGCATTGGGAATATTGAAAGCAGGATATGCTGTATGTACTGTAACAGGTGTCTTGGAAGCGTCCTGGCTTCAAGGAGTCTATTCCGCACAAGTAGCAGAGCTTGTAGCCCTTACAAGAGCAAGCCAACTGTCTACATTGATGAAGGTTACCATTTACACTGATAGTCAGTACGGGTTTGGAATTGTGCACGACTTTGGGCAATTATGGTCACAGAGAGGTTTCCTGACCTCTTCAGGGTCCCCAGTGAAAAACGGGGAGAGAATAAGGGAATTGTTACACGCCATTCAGATGCCAGCCGAAATTGCAGTGGTAAAGTCTAGTGCTCATACAAAAGGACAGGACTATGTTTCCCTGGGAAATGCATATGCGGATCAAGTCGCAAGATTTTGTGCCTTGAACTGTATATTGCTCAGGGATGAATGGAATTTGATAAGTGAGCCAGAACTCGAACCAGCTGAAGCATTTGCCTTGAAGGTCGTGGATACAATGGATGAACTAAAAGCATTACAGAATAGCGTCAGGGAGGATGAAAGAGTTTCCTGGATTAAGTCACAATGTACAAAGAGACGAGATGAGTTATGGGTTTCAAATGAGGGAAAATTTGTTTTACCAAATTGTCTCTTATCGCAGCTAGCGCGGTTTTATCATGTGCAGGCTCACCTAGGGAGAGATGCCATGATAAGATTGTTCAAAACTGATTGGTTTAACCCCAGATTCCGTCAAGTTGCAGAAGCAGTTTGCCATTGTTGTGTCATTTGTCAACAGATGAACCCAGGAAAGGGAACGGTTGTGAACGTGAGCCACATTGGTAGGGCGGGTGGCCCGTTCAGCAGAATGCAGATGGACTTTATTGAGATGCCTGTGCATGGAGGTCTGAAGTATGTGTTGGTGATTGTGTGCATTTTTAGTCACTGGATTGAAGCATACCCCACACGTAGAAATTACAGCCTTACAGTTGCAAAACTATTGTTGAGGGAGTTGATACCACGTTTTGGATTCCCGATCTCTTTAGAATCAGATAGGGGAAGTCACTTCAATAACGAGGTGATAAAGTTACTTTGCGCAGCGCTGAACATTGAGCAAAAACTGCATTGTAGCTATCGCCCTGAAGCCTCAGGACTGGTGGAACAGATGAATGGTACACTGAAATCAAGAATGGCGAAAATATGTGCATCGACAAATTTGAAATGGCCTGACGCATTGCCTTTGGTGTTAATGTCAATGAGAAACACCCCTGACAGAAAGACTGGATTGTCCCCGCACGAAATTCTCATGGGCAGGGCCATGAGACTTCCTGCAGTTCCCGCAAACGCGCTTTTGAATATTACAGATGATATGGTGTTAGACTACTGCAAAGGTCTGGCTGACGTGGTTCGCTCTTTCTCTCACCAGGTGGAAGCAACCACCTTGTCACCGATCCAAGGTCCAGGACACACACTGAAAGCAGGTGACTTGGTCGTGATAAAGAAGCATGTGAGGAAGTCGTGTCTGGAACCCCGTTGGAAAGGCCCTTTCCAAGTGATCCTGACGACCACTACCGCTGTGAAGTGTGCGGGGGTTCCCAACTGGATTCACGCCAGTCATACAAAGAAGGTGTTGTGTCCCACAGATGAGGAAGTTGAAGCGCTGACACTGCCAGTACCTGATAACAAAGTGCCGAGCGCTGAGACAGAGCAAAACAGAACTAGAAGCGAACAGGCAGAAATAGAAGAGAGAGAAATATTCTCTGAGGACGAAACAACCGATTCACTTGGGGAAGACCAAGGAGAAACCTCAGACAGCGACGAAGCAGCTGAAGGTAACAAAGAGCCTGAAGCAGCTGAAGGTAACAAAGAGCCTGAAGCAGCTGAAGGTGACAAAGAGCCTGAAGCAGCTGAAAGTGACAAAGAGCCTGAAGAAAGTAACGGTGACAAAGGGCTCGAAAGAGGTGAAGAAGCAGGAGAGCCTGATCAGAGGAGGGCTTTCCCAGAAGCAGACGGTACAGAAAAAGAAAAGGAAAACCTGATTGACTCCCCAGAAGGAGGGGACAAGGCAGAACAGAACGAAACTGTTCAAACTTCTTCAGAAGAGATCGCAGGTCCATCAAGTGGACACAGTGCAAAGAGAAGACCAAGTATATCACCAGTAAAAGTAAGAACTAGAGAAACGTTGAACGACGGTGAAAGGCCAAGAGTGAAAGAGAAAAGAAAGGAAGTGTCTGTCGTGGTACCGACATCAAGTAAAGAGAAAGACTTGGCCAAAGAGGAAAGTACCAGTGAGGCAGAATCAAAGAGAGATGCAAAATTGAAAAGGAAAAGGATACCAAACAGGAGATATTCCGGCCAGAATGGGCATATGTAGTCAATGACGATTGGACCGACGAATTTGTATCTCTTAGCCTCGAGAACGAAGAAGAAGAGATACCAATAGAAAAGAAAAGTTTTATGGACACTATTGACTGAAAGAAAAAAAAAAAAAAAATACAAAAAAAAATGAAAAACTGATAAATGACATTGCTTGCTATAATCTAACGTGATACAACCAGCTGAGACATTGCTAAACCGGATGAGACATTTGCTAACTTGATAAGACTTTGATAACCTGATTGACTCTTAAACCCGATTTGAGACAACGTTGCTAACTGAAAAAAAAAAAAAAAAGACTGAGTTATTGCCGAATTGAGACAAATGCTGCTAACCGATAAGTGACTGGGCTCCTGAAGAAAACTGTCTGAACATTGCGCTCGTTCAGCTTTGTAACTAATTGCTAAATCGTTTCTTTATAAGTGCTTCTAGCTCTCTGATTCTATACAGATCATGACACAAAACAGTAGAGTGAAATATTGTAAATATGCGTGTATAGGCTTGATAACTGCATGTGTACTAATAATAATGGCAATAGTGCTTGCAACGCGTGGTAAGGGTGAGAATGAGAAAATTGATGCTTCTACTTCTGCTCCTGTTACTGTCACTGAACTAACCGCATTGAAAAGACTAGAATTAGAAGAGAGACACTTGCATGATAAGAAGGAACTTTCGTATAATGTTTTCTATCGCCTACTAACAGAATATGTTGAGACTATGGATGCGAAAGATTGTTATGTGTGTACACAGATACCGACATCGGTAGCGGAAGGGGTGACTTATCACCACATGCCTCTTACATATGGGATTACATGTAGTATAGTAACTTCTAGATTTTATGGTCAAACTAACATACAGTATTTTTATTCAAATTATGATGTTACCTTTGCATATGTTCCTATAATAACGCAACTAAGCCAGATTGCTAAAGATTGGGATGCTAAAATAATGAGGGAATTTTTCGAGCTAATGCAACCTTTTGAAACAGCTCACGCTCATAGGGAAAACCTTACCTGCTCGCTCTCTGCAGTAGAAATAAGCTTTTTAGATCGCACAGATGATAGAAGGGCACAAATGAATGCGAAATTAGAAAAAGAGCTAAGTAAGAGGACTTCAGTAGATAATTATGCTTTTGCCGCAATAAAAACACAAGGGAGAATAGCTTTAGATGCTTGGCATGTAGGGAAATTTTGTATATATCGTGGTGAATCTTATTATGATAACATTTTCGTGGGAGCGAGTGAATGTAAACATACGTTTATCTTTAAGGCCAAATGGACATTCATGCTGAACGGACTTGACCCTGTCATACCGGGTGTACATTACATTTGTGGGCATAATGTCTATTATCGTCTTCCAAAGAGATGGTGGGGGAGATGTTATTTGGGTATAGTGTTCCCAAAGGTTTATCAACTGGATGACCTATTGGTGATTCCAAAGACGCCTGGATCTCATCGTATCCAGAAAAGAGAGACCGCAGCTGCTGTGGTAGGAGATATATTTGGAGCCATGATTCCTTCATTGGGAGTTGTGTTGAATTCCATCAAAATAAGAAAGTTGTCTACTATAGTGGATAACATGTTGACAAAGTTTTCAGGTGCTATAATCCTGATGGATGCTGAACTTGCAGCAGAAAGAGCTATGACTCTTCAAAACAGGCTTGCCCTAGACATTCTTTTAGCAAAGGATGGCGGCGTTTGCAAAATGCTTGGTGCGCGTCACTGTTGCACGTATATACCAGACAACAGTGTGAAAATTAAAACAATGCTTGCAAATCTAACAAAAGAGAGTGCAGACTTGAAGGAATTGAAAGAACCAGGAGTTTGGGAGAAGGTTGGAAAGGGAATTGCTTCAGTGGGAAATTGGCTTGGTGGCATTTGGAATGGAATATTACTAAAAATAATACAGGGAATACTAATAGTACTAATTTGCATCTTTGGGATTTAGGGAATAAAGAAGGGAATACTAATGATCATGGCAAGAATTAAGAGAAGGAAGGAAGAGAAAATGATGAAAAGAATGGCAGAAGAATACAAGGCAAGAACAAGGGGAACTAAAAGGCAAAGAGAACTGACAGAATTTTAAAGGAATACAATTTGTGGGAATAGTTTTGTGTGATGACAAATAGTCATCAGAGGAGGGATTGATGACGCAGAAACGAAGGTTTTACATTTATTAGCGCATAAACGTAGTGCCGCAATAATCAAGTGTGACTTTAACCGAACTAATAAAGATTGTACGGGGACAAATGTGCCCTCAGAGTAGTTCGCCAACATTTATAAGCGTGCTTTATATAACGTGATGTATTAGAATTGTACTAATCTGACATAACCGTAAACGTGTGCTATGATTTGCTTGTTTGAAATGTTCTAACTTAGCATAACTTTAGTGGAGGCTTCGGCCTAGTTGCCTTGTCTCACGGTTTAGATGCTCGTGTTTTTCTAACGTGCTAATAAAACGTGTATTCTTGCTTGAAGCTGTACTTTTCCAGTCAGATCGGTTCACATGCTTATCTTTAAGGTTTCGTGCCAGCCTGGCATCTTCTTCTTTGCTCCAAGGTCAATCTGCAGGTGCAGACAATGGAAGCTCTGAAAGTGAGTTAATTGGTAAAATATGTTGCAACTTACGTTCCCGACTCCAAGGATAATGTATGCCTAGGTAGAAGCTTGTGAACTGTAGTTTTTGATTGGACAATTTGAAGCCAACCTATGAACCCTCCAATGGAAGACCCTACTGGATTGAACTGTTGTCTATTTAAACCTGGTGCACGAGAAGAAAGCAGCCATTACCGGACATTAGCCATTACTAGACTTTTGCCATTTGCCATTTTTACCCGCCATTACCCATGCGCCATTAGCCTTTACCCGCCTTTTGCAGGACATTGCAGACATTATGGTCCATCTTGCCGACTTCGTCATTTTGCCATCTTCTACGATGCCAATTGATGTTCGACGCCATTTTGAATGAGACTTTGATGCTTTCTCTAATCGAGAGAAAGAGACTTTAAGTAATTCTCGCCCTAGAGACTTTAACTTTGATCTGTCCCTTTGCATGAAGTAGTAGTTTTGTCCTTTTATCTTGCTGCTGTGAGGCAATTGCCCCGTCCACCCTGCCCCTTTGCCCCCGTTCCATGCTGATCGGAAGCCGGTACCTGTGAGACGAAGACTTCCTTGAATGCTGACTGAATTTGGTAAATATGAAAGGAAAATGTACAATTGCATTGTGTTTCTTTTAGGTAACCAACTGCTGATTTTTGATAAGAGCCCTAGTTAGGAGTTTTCCAAATTAATGTTGCTAAATTGTTTTTGCATGAAGTCCCACATGCAGATGCTAATTTGAGGTTAGATGAGGATTCATTTGTTGCACGATGCAATTTGAGACCTTGTTATGCTGACTAATGTATGCAATTAGCTCATTACAGATTATAGTTTTAGTGGTTTGCGTTGCTATTATCGAATGCATTGTTATTCAAATGCTGCATAGATTGCATCTGTTTCGCCGTTATGGACAGCTATTAAAGTTCATTTACATATATCATTTGGTGTTGAGACACATTTATATCGTGCTAGCTTTGTTAATATAGGGAAATAAATTAATTAACTTTGAATGAACTGGTGTGGTTATTCATGGCCGAAAGGTCATGGTTCGCCGAAATGTTTTCTGGATTAATTGTGAAGTGTTATGTTGATCAGGGCATTGCTTATGTTCGTTATTGATTATTGATTTGATTAAATTGACTAATCTCGGGTGAAGAGAGCCCCACTTGGTCAAAAGATTCATCGACCTAAGAGCGTCCAAATACAGGTAATTTATTAGGTCGGAACGCTCTATCAGGGGTAAGTGCCCCATCTGCCCACTGGTGGTCAGAACAACTTTGGCCCCATTTAAGTGGGGTGGGGATATGGCCATACCCCTACCCTCTTATTTTGAAAAAAAAAATATTCCCTGGTCCCTTTGGGGGAGATGGTGCCTTCCAAAAATAGGCTGTTCTGCCCCCTCGCCAACAGTAATGTGCACCCATGGAGAGCGACTCTTGCCCAAACAATTCACACATACACACAACAATCCCTTGTGCCTAAGTGGTTTCTGCCCCCCCCCATCCCCGGGGCAGATTGGCCTTATAGAAATAGTACGATCTGCCCCCAAGGGGAGCAGAAATGGCCTAAAATAATTTTGCCCCCCAGGGGAGCGACCCATGCCTAAAGGGTCGCTCCCTTGCGTGAAATTGGCGCAAAAAAAAAAATCCCTGGTGTCTAGTGTTTTGATTGGCCTAACAAAAATAGGCCGATCTGCCCCCAAGGGGGGCATAAATGGCCTAAATACGATTTGGCCCCCCAGGGGAGCGACCCTTGCCTAAAGGGTCGCTCCCCTTGCGTGAAATTGGCGCAAAAAAAAAATCCCCGGTGTCTAGTAGTTTCTGCCCCCAAGGGGGGCAGATTGGCCTAACAAAAATAGGTTGATCTGCCCCCAAGGGGGGGCATAAATGGCCTAAATATGATTTGCCTTCCCAGGGGAGCGACCTTTCCCTAAGGGGTCGCTCCCCATAAATAAAAAGTAAAAATAAACAAAATTATATCCCTGGTGTCTAGGGGTTTCTGCCCCCTCTGAGGGCAGATCGGCCTAATTATAACAGGCCGGTGTGCCCCCAGGGAGGGGCAGAAAAGGCCTAAAAATATTTTGCCCCCCTGGGGAGCAGCCCTTGCCCAAGGTGCCGCTCCCCTTCTGCGTAAGTATATTAAAAAAACTCCCTGGTGTCTAGTGGTTTCTGAATGGCCTGAAAATAATTTGGCCCCCTGGGGAGCAGCCCTCGCCCAAGGGGCCACTCCCCTTATGTGTCAGTATAAAAAAAAAAAATCCCTGGTGTCTAGTGGGCATTTCTGCTGCCCAATCGCATCGCGATCGGGCAGTAGAAATGCTTGCAGAGAAATGAAATGAAAGGAAAGGCATTTCCTTTCATGCCTCTGCCAGCCCCCTCCTCCCAAGCGGAAGAGAAATGCTGAGCATTTCTCTTCCGCATCGCGCTTGAAGCACGCTTCCAGCGCGATGGAAGGAGACCTCTGATGAGGTCAGCACGCGTGGTGACGTCATCAGACGTCACTGGGGGTGAATCAGGGGTGGTTGGGGGTGAAAGGGGAAGCAATTCCCCTTCAAGCCCTGCCCTGGGGCCGGTACCAGGACGTAATGGTTACGTCCGTGGCTCCTCAGGACCGCAGCCACGAACGTAACCATTACGTCCATGGCGGGGAAGGGGTTAACGTTATAAAAAATTACGCTAATGTGGTGCAAGGAGGCACCAGGCCCTCTTAAATCTGGGCCTTTGTTTGAGGCCCTATCTGCAGTGCAGTCCATTACACATCAACTAAAGAACTGTGTATGCACTGGAAGCTGCAACAGCTCCACCAGGATCCAACAGAAGGACAGCCTAGTTTGCTAAAGAGTTTGACTTTGAGACTTGGTTTACGTGGTCCCAAGGCAATCATGGATTAATGACATTCACTTATGAGAGTTAAAGTCCTTACCCAAAGGTATCCATACTCACTGTTCTATTGAACCCCAAACTGAATTTCAGGTTACTCCCTGTTAATGCTTGACACTCAGTGGTAATAATGAAGGACAGTTCAAGGGTAACTCATAGGAGTGACAAGGGTGTGGCTTTCAGAATACAGTAAAACACAATACCCCACGATAAATGAATCATCACTGCTAAACAAATTTAGTTGTGGTGAATGGCTCTGGAATCAGGGTGGCCTCCTCCAGTTTCCTCTACGACAACATCAGGGCAAGGGGACCTAAGGTTCTACTCAAACGTCATGATGGCAACTGGAATACTTTCACATGTTTCCCAACAGCACAGGTGGGACAGGGGAGCACACTCAGTAATAACATTGCATACTTCCTCTGGACTCTGGTTGGTACAGAGAGACAGATTTATTGATTACCTCAAAAAGCTAGATATGGGTGGGACTTTGTGCTTCAGACATGGCATACTCAATGACAGGTTTCCTCAATTCAAGTGGACTCTGGCTCTCTGACATCACTGTGTCTTCTCTCTAAAGACAACATAGCAGCTCTCGTTCTTGACTTCGCGCCACAGCTTATATCCAGCTTGGTGAAGCTAAATGCTGCCCTTTAAGTATAAATCTCAATGGTGTGCGCCTCTGTCTTGAAAAGAAGTGACATCTCAATTTATTGGTTAAATGGGCATTACTTATAGTCCAAGTTGACCAATCATTTCCTAAGCAATGTTCAGATTCTGCATTGCTCCTTCAAACAAAGACTGAATGGCCACTGAATCAGTGCTGTGGACAACAGAAGCTTCTCCACAGCTGGTTCCAAACAGTTCAAGTAGTATGTTTATTAGGTCCGGAAAACCGTCAACATCTCTTGCAAGTACAGATAAGGCAGGAAAAGGTAGAGAAGCTCGAAGTCTGTGGTATAGACACTACAGCAACTTATAGTCCCTGTCACATCCGTGCACAGGAACACTATATTGTTAATACTGGAGAGGGAGGAAGGAATGCACATAGGGTGGGTTCCCATACCTGTATAAGTGAGCTTTGCAGACTTGACTGGTGCATCACCTTTTCAGGTTGCCCCATATATATAGATTTCAAAATGAATTTGAAAATGTACTTCTGCCACTATGTACACAGTCCCTACACTCAACCTCGACATACACAAATGCTCACACTCACACCTTCCACATAGATCCCACATGAATAGCATTGAAGACCCCAGATAAGGAGGCTAGTAGATCATCTACACAAGGGAGGTCAGTATGCATCTAACCCTGAAGGAGACAGGTAAAAATTCATGTATTTTCATGAGATATCATTTTGGCACTACAGCCAGTCCAATGCTGCCTGGGTAGATAGCGCTTTAGCACATCTAACTTTCTCAGAGAGGAACCAGTGTCTTGTGGGTGTCAGATTTTTTTTAACAGGAACATGCCTCAGAGCGTTCAGGCTCACTGGGGGAAAAGACAGTAAGCACTGAAAAGATGATATAGAGAAGGGAAGCTTCCTTTTCATAGGTACATGTTGTACTCTGTTCCAAAAGTTAGGAAAAAAACACACCTGAAGCGAAATTCGTACGACATATTATAAAGAAAGAACAGCAAGTGTGGTGAAGCAAAGAATTGTGCTTGGTGGCAGTAAGCATCAAATTAGGGTGAGCATGCAGTGTTTACACAGCTTTCCCTGGGGTTACCAACATATCAAAAAGGGGACCATTTGTGGGCCTCCATAATTTCCCAAAATAGTGATGTTCGTAGTAATTTTTGCTCATGTTCACTCTTCGCACAGCCTTTTATCTAATGTCAAGGTCACCATACTGGTCATTTGCTAACCTTGAAGATTATTATTTTGGGTCAACAGGGTTGAGATTGAGCCAACGGCCAGATGTCTCAAAGGGTTTTATCCATTCTGTGTCTATGGAAAATGTATTCCTACATCTGGCCCAGCTGAGTTAGCTGATAAAAGTAGAGGGTTGAGGAGATAGTGTGGGACGTGCAGCTGCTTTTGTGGTCTTGTTCAGAAATGCATTGTAGGTGCTGACTGATTCTATGCAGTTTCATGATTGGAAATGGCGAAGAAATGGCCGCAGGGAATGTATTTTGCCTTTTACATTTTGTCATTTTCTACTTCATTGTTCCTGAATATTTGTCTTAGATGCTTTTTTCATTTGTGACAAAAAATTTCCATTGGCTGTGCTCAGGGAGCATTAAAAAATCAGGGAGCTAATATGTGCATTCCCTCAGCATTGTTTTTTTTTTTTATAAAGAGTGTTTGGTCTTAGACAGCGGCTTTCCAACAGTCATCCATCCACAAGATAAGTTATTATGGCAACATTCCTTTTGGCTTTGTAGCGCATTTGCTACAATCTTACTCTTGCGTCTAGAGGCCTGATTAAGAGCTTGTGATAATATTCTAACCTATACATAAACAGGTCCGGGATTACGAGTGTGAAGGTATTCAACGCATCTTATGATTATCCGAAGAAAAACAACTCAACTTCTGGTAAATTTTGGCAGGTCAAACATGCAGAAATTTAACAGGGGAAAACATACGGTATTTCACACATCATGAGGATTTTGGTGTGTTAAACACCAAAATACGTGAGTAATTCCCCATGGACTCATAATAGGTATTATTTATTACACTCAATAAATAACGTGCCCAGTGGAATTGTTGTTTATTCTGGGGGGGGGATGGAGGGGTTGATAAATAACACTTTAGCTCACAATGATGTCTGTTTGAAATGGGGTCTTTGGTTGGCAGTCAGGTTACCCCCTGTCCAAGCAAGGACCCTCACTTTAGTCAGGGTAAGTCACACACAATCCAAATTATCCTGTGCCCACCCTCTGGTAGCTTGGCACTGAGCAGTCAGGCTTAACTTAGAAGGCAATATGTAAAGTATTTGTGCAATAAATCATACAATAACACAACATAGCACCACAAAAATACACCACACAGTGTTTAGAAAAATATATAATATGTATCTGATAAGATGCAGGTCAAAACGACTAAAATGCAATAAGTATATGTTGAGATATCACTGTAAAAGTGATATAAAGTGTCTTAGGTCTTTTAAAAGCAAACAAAGTCTCTTTCAAGCACAAAGTACCTGGTTCCCGTGCAAAATCTCTGCAAAGAACTGCACAGGAGGAGATGCATGGAAACAAAGGGGATGTGCGTTGATTTCTCAGGCCGCACATGGTGATGCGTCGTTTAGTTTTCACACAGGGATGGCTGTGCGTTGATTTCCGGTGCTCAGTTGTGGATCCTCTTTGGGTTGCGGGGTTTCCAAATGCCCTGTGGATTTCCTGCGCTGGCAGGACGAAGTCACAGGAGCTGCGTCGATCCGGTGGACGTTGCATGGAATTTTATACCACACGGCAGGTGCTGCGTCGATTCTTCTCTGGAAGTCAGGCTGCGTCATCCGGCTCGGCTGTGCGTCGATCCAGTGGGCTGTGCTTCAAATTTCCAGTCGTTACGCTGGCGCTGCGTCGATCTTCTCGATGTGAAGTCGGGCTGCGTCGATCCACTTCTGCGTGCAGTGAAAGTTTCACCACTGTGCAAGCTGTGCGTTGAATTTCGCCGCACAAGGAGTCCTTCTTGTTGAAATTAAGCCTTTTTGGTCCTGAGACTTCAGGTAACAGGAGGCAAGCTCTATCCAACTCCTTGGAGAGCACTTCTTCACCAGAGTCAGAGAGCAGCAAGGAAGCAGTCCTTCACAGAAAGCAGACAGGTGAGTCATTTGGGCAGCCAGGCAGTTCTTCTTGGCAGGATGCAGGTTCTGGTTCCAGTTTCTTCTCCAGGAAGTGGGTGAGTGAATGTACAAGGGAGCTGTCAACTAAACCCAGCCAGGCATGGATTGTAAGGCGCAGAGGATTTAGTGCAGAAAAATGCTCACTTTCTAAGAGTGGCATTTCTAAAATAGGAATATTAAATCCAACTTTACCAGCAGGATTTTGTATCACCATTCTGGCCATACTAAATATGACCTTCCTACTCCTTTCAGATCATCAGCTATCACTCAAACAATGTATGAGACGTGTTCGTCCTTCCTCTTTGGGAGAAAGGACAAACATGCCCGGCCCACAAGAGGTGAAAAGTACACCTAGAATGTCCCAGTATGCGCCATGTCCAGTACAAAATGAGTTTGTGTTGCTGCAACTGAACAAGATAGGTACAAAGCAATTTGGGATACATATCAGTATCTCTTAACATAGGGTTTGTCTCTCTCCATTAGTCCTGAGGAGGCTCCTATGCGTAAGGGCTGAAACGTGTCGACTTTTGTACATTGAGAGGTTGCAAGGAAGAATTAATTTGCCCTCCAAGGACTCTGTATCAAAGCTCTGTTCGTACAGGGATGGAAAGAAGTTTGATTTAGGGCTGTGATAGACAAGGCAACCATCTCTTATATGTGGATTCCTGGTATAATTATTGTCGATCACCACATGGTATTGTAAATAGGGAGAGTAATGTTGGACCATTGATTTATGTTTAACGTTGAATATTTTATGTATGTTTGTCATAATGTTTACACACGACTTTCTGTAATATATTGTTTTAAATTGGATGTTTGTCCTAACTGTTGAAAGTAACAAATACGATTTGATTAAGTGTAATTAAATTGCGTTTCCAATGATAGATTTAGTGCTTCATTGAATGTGAATTACAAATGTATATCTTTTCCTACTATTTGACCAACTGCTTTTGATATTTTGGTTTGGTTCTACCCAGGTCTAGTAGGGTGAACTGGGTAGATCCCTCAGCGTTCCCAGCATATGGGTTACCGAGGGCATGCCTTAGGGGTGACTTATATGTAGAAAAAGGGGAGTTTTTCGCTTGGCAAGTACTTTTAAATGCCAAGTTGAATTGGCAGTGAAACTGCACACACAGGCCTTGCAATGGCAGGCCTGAGACAAGGTTAAGCGGCTACTTAAGTTGGAGGCACAATCAGTGCTGCAGGCCCATCAGTAGCATTTAATCTACAGGCCCTGGGCACATATAGTGCACTCTACTCAGGACTTATAAGTAAATTAAATGGTGCAATGGGGGTATGGTCCAATGTTACCAGTGTTTAAAGGGAGAGAGCATATGCACTTTAGCACTGGTTAGCAGTGGTAAAGTTTGCAGAGTCTAAAAACCAGCAAAAACAATATCTAAAAAGTGGAGGGAGGCAGGCAAAAAGTTAGGGGGGACCACCCTAAGGCTGTCAGGTCTAACAACGTCCTTATTGTATTATAGTGCAGTCAGCGGTGAGGAGGTCATTTTGTTTTGTCTGAGGGATTTGGAGTAGGGATTTAAAGAATATTTTTGGCACCCTACCTGGTTGTTGAATAGTGGGTTCTCTACACCTTGGCACCTTACAGTGCGTTTTTTTCTATCTTGGATTCAGTGATAAACTGATTCCAGTGATAAAAGTCTATGATTTGTAGTCATATAGTCTGACACATCTTGCCATGGAACATACAGCCCCTTCCCTCGTCTTGCTGCCTCTTTAAATAATAATGTTCAAGTTGAATGGTGTGGATAGCTTTATTCCTGGGTTTGGTGAAATTCCTCACTTTTTGAATGGCTACTTTATGTCATCATGATGTTTCTTTGATTAGATTTGTCTGAAAGGTTGTTTTTTCATATATTTATTTTGATATTCAGTTTGATGTCATGGATTTTGCTGAATGCCCCCATTACTTCAGCTAGTTTTTGCAATGTATTCAGTCCTGGCACTAAAATGAGCCACATCAAATAATACGAGTGCAACTTTTCTGTTGCCCATCATTGGACATCAGTTTTGCCATTGTCTCCTTTGATTTAGCTCAGTGGTTCCAAAGTTTTGACTTCTGTGGACTTCAACTGTTTCATTACTGGAACCCGGGAAACCCCACTGCATCATTATTGGAATACAGAACCCCCAACCCCTGAGTCATTACTGGAAGCCGGGGACCCGGGCTTATGAATTGTTGATGATTTGAACTGCAAAACAATACACAAAAAATACAGAAACCAGCATTCTTTCAACCAAACACACAAATTATAACACATTGTATTTGATTTGCAAACAATTAAAGTAAAACTATAAAAATATTAAATTTAAAATGAAGGTTGAAGCTTTTCTAAATTCAATTGAAGCCACACATCATCCATACTATGGCCCTCATTATGACATTGGCGATAAGTCCCGCTTACCGCCATGGCGACTGCCGCCAACATACCGCGACCGCGGCGGTATACCGCTATCTATATTATGACCCGCACATAGAAATCCGTCACTATACAGACACACACACAAGTCCGCCAGCCCAAAGGTCACTGATAAACTGGCGGTAGCAAAACCCACACCATTATGCTAACAGAACTACGCCCACAGCAATATGACCCACGAATCACTGCAACGGTCATTCAACCGCGGTAAACCATTGGCGGTACATACCGCCGACTCACAATACACACACACATACAAAACAACACCACATTGGACAATTCAAACTACACACACATGACACACATACACACACCACACCTACACACCCACAACACTATAAAACACACACCCACATTACCCACAACCCTTTACGACTCAAACAAATTTACAACTGAGAGAGAGACACACCAAAAGCACCCACAGAACCAGAGCCATAGAACAACACCCATACACCATCCACGCACCTCACAGCACACATCCCAACACATCACCCCACACACCCTCACACACACCACTCACACTACACCCATTGCACCATAAAGACACCCCAGATTCTCTGAGGAGGAGCTAAGGGTCCTGGTGGAGACAATCATCCAGGTAAAGCCACAGCTATTCTGATCACAGGTGCAGCAGACATCCATTGCAAGGAAGATGGAGCTATGGCGGAGGATCGTGGACAGGGTCAACACCGTGGGACAGCACCCAAGAACAAGGGATGACATCAGGAAGAGGTGGAACGACCTACGGGGGAAGGTGTGTTCCGTGGTTGCAAGACACCAGATAGCTGTACAGAGGACTGGCGGTTGACTCCCACCTCCTCCCCCACAACTAACAACATGGGAGGAGCAAGCCTTGACAATAATGCATCCTGAGGGCCTGGCAGGAGTAGCTGGAGGACTGAACTCTGGTAAGTCAAATCATTACTACTTTCACCCCCCCACCTGCATGCCATCACAAACCCCCACCCTCACTCGCATCACTCCACCACTACCCATACACCCCACCATCACAACCCACTCATCACAATGCCAAGCCCTGCATGATATATCAATGCATGGATACCACTCACAGACCTGCATGGACAACCATCACCACTGCATGCACACTAGAGACAATCACCTGGCCCACCAAATAACAACTCTCACTAAGGCCAATCTGCCATGGCAATATCAACCATAGAGGGCAACATATCCATGCACAAGATGACACATGCTGAAACTATAACACTGCATTTACATCCCCACAGGTTGCCCACACAAGGTCACCAGAGAGGAGGTCCCAGCAACATCTAGTTCCCCCACAGAAGAGGCCCACAGTGATGACAGCACCTCTGCACGCCTGGATCAGGATGACCTACCTGGCCCATCAAGGACCTCCGGACAGTCGGTTACCCAGCCACAGTCCCATAACACCACAGAGCCTCCCCCCTCAGGAAACACCAGCAGAGCACCCACCCAGCGGGCCCATGCCCCTGTCCCCAGGACACGTCAATCAGCAGTGTGTCCACCACTACAGGGAACCCCGGCCACCCCACAAACACAGGACGATCAGGGACCTGGGGTCAGTGGCAGTGGGCACATGGTTCAGGGGACAGAGGCACCCGACAACAGGGAAGCTGGGAGTACTGCTGTGCAACAGGGGGAGGACAGGCCCAGGGAACCGATCCTCCACGAGGCACTCACCAACATCTTGGGAACATACCACCATTCCCAGGAGACGATGGGCCAGATACTGGCCAAGTTGCAGGAGACCCAGCGGATGCAGGACGGACAGTACCTGGAGATCAGGGAGGACCTGAGGGACATCCACACCACCCTGGTCACCATTGCATGGGTGCTGGCAGACATGACCAAGACCATGAGGGAGGCAGTGGCACACCAACGGGCCCCTGACACTAGCCACAATGATGAACAGCCCTCCACCTCCGCCAGCGCTAGTGGACAGGAGGCCCCGCCACAGGAACAACAGGCCACCAGCACCCCTGCAGAAGGCAAAGCACCATGCAAACAGTCCCTGCGATCCAGGCAGCAGCCAGAGAACATTGCCAAGACCTCTGCCAGGAAATAAGGCTCTTCTGATTGTCACCCCTGTGTCCCACGCTGTTACCCTGCCCATCATGAACTGCCATTGCTCCACTTCCTATGCCCCCTTGGACAGTGCACCTGTGATACAAACAGACTGAATTCTATCCTGGACTTTTCTCCATCATCAACCCAGCTCATTGCCCATCCCTGTTTACTTCTCAGCACTGAAATAAAAACCCTCTTTAAAAATACAAGTATGAAGTCTGTCAAATGAATTAACGATGTATTCGTTTAACAATCTGTAGACATTACAATTAGACTGTACAGTTATGTATACATAGGTATGACCTGTAATGTGTTGCAGTCGATACACCAGGAGCCAGAGTAGGGCAAAAAGATCTGTGAATAGACATGTCAAAGGGTACAGTAAGTGGCCAGAGTAGTGGGAACAGCAGCCTGCCTAGAGAAAATGAACTACACAAAACTGCAATGGAAGGTGAAGTTACAGTGTCTTACCTGTGTCACTGGAAGTACTGGCGTATGATAGTTGTTCTGTTGTCCACATCCTCATCCTCTGCCTCCTCTTCGTCACTGTCCACAGGCTCCACAGCTGCCACACGCCCATCTCCAGCCCCATCCTCCTGCAGAAACGGCACCTGGAGACACAAGGCTAGGTTGAGCAACATGCCACGATGATCTGGCACACCTTCTTGGGTGAGTAGCACAGGAATCCACCTGTCAGATGGAGGCACCTGAACCTGGCCTTCAGGAGGCAAAAGGTGCGCTCAATAATTCTTCTTGTATGCCCATGTGCCTCATTGTAACTTTCCTCTGCCCTTGTCCTAGCATTCCTCACTGGGGTAAGTAGCCATGAGAGGTTGGGGTAACCAGAGTCACCTGAAAATATCGAGGGATACCTGTTAGCCAGACACTGACCCTTAGGGCCTACCCCACACCCATATACCTACATCAACTTGGTGGGGACCAGGGCTCACCTATTAGCCACACCCTGTGCCCCTGGAGTTGAGTCATCACACATAGGATACTGCTATTCCTCAGGATAAAGGCATCATGCACAGACCCAGGATACTTAGCATTCACATGGGAGATGTACTGGTCCGCCAGGCACACTATCTGCACATTCATAGAATGAAAGCTCTTTCGATTTCTGAACACCTGTTCATTTCTCCGGGGGACACACAAATGCAATATGTGTACCATCAATTGCCCCAATGATGTTGGGGATATGTCCCATTGCATAGAACTCAGCCTTGACTGCGGCCAAATCCTCCACCTGGGGGAAAACGATGTAGCTGCACAAGCATTGCATCAGGGCAGACAACACTCTGGTCAGCACGTTTGAGAACATTGGCTGAGACATTCCTGCTGCCATGGCCACTGTCGCTTGGAAGGAGCCACTTGCCAAGAACTGTGGCACTGATAGGACTTGCACAAGAGGGGGGATCCCAGTGGGGTGACGGATAGCTGAGATCAGGTCTGGCTCCAACTGGGCACACAGCTGTTAGATTGTGGCCCTATCAAGTCTGTAGGTGAGTATAATGTGCCTGTCCTCCATTGTTGCCAAGTCCACCAGGGGCCTATACACGGGGGGGATATCTGCATCTCCAATTCATCGTCAGCGGTTGTACTCTAGGGGTAAAAACGATGAGCATCTGGTTACTTTTCAACATTTCGTCATTGTACAATTCATTGCATGTTGTGACAGAAACAGTATGTTCATATTTTATCTCAAAATGTGCTTATGCCGGCTGTGATGCAGTTAGGTGCAATGGCCTGCCCCCCCTGAAATGGCGGACACCTGTACTGTATTGAGGGACAGGTGGAAATGAGGTAATGCTGCTTATGTTTTGCTCTGTTTGCAGGAGGCGGTCGAGTACCACCGGGCAACTCCTCATTGGTTATTATTGGGCCCTATGGGTTCCAGTAGCCAATGGTGATGTACACCGGTGGTGACGGTATGCACCGCTGCAGACGTGACTGCCATTTTCTATCTGTTCACTCACTTGCTACCTGACCTTCAACAGGAGAGGACCTACATTGCAAGTGCTGCTGTGACTTGTGTCTGGAAGCGACCAAGGCTCGAGTCTCTGGGGAAAGGGCCCCAGCCTTCACTTTGGAGGAGTTGGAGAGACTGGTGGATGGGGTCCTACCCCAGTACCGATTGCTATATGGTCCTCCAGACCAACAGGTGAGTACACTGTGTGCACGATGCATAGGGCATGAATGCATGGAGTGCTGTGGGCGAAGGCCTTGTGTAAGGTGGGGCTGGTTGAGGGGTCCTGGGCAGAGTGCTGCATGTATGGTGGGCAATGTATGTGCGCAAGGGGATGGGAGGGATATTGTGGGGCATGAGTGTAACAGGCCGGACGGTACGGTTTATAGCATTATTCTATGTTTATTTCCATGCAGGTCAGCGCCCATCAGAAAACGGGTGTAGGGCGTGCCATCGCCAAGGATGTGCGGACCCTGGGGGTCTACGACAGGCGGAGCACCCACTGTTGCAAACGGTGGGAGGACCTGAGACGATGGGCAAGGAAGACGGCAGAGGCCAAGCTGGGAATGACCCCGAACCCCCCAATGAGGAAGGGGTGCCCGTCGAACCCTGACCTCCCCTGATGTTCTGCATACTGGTGGTGGCCTATCCGGAGCTGGATGGGCACTTGAGGGCATCACAGCAGCCACAAGGGGGTGAGTACAGTTTCCAATTCTGCAAATTGCACGTGTGGGGTGTTATCTGGTTGGGGGATGTGGGCCTGTGGGTGCCCCTAGGCCAGGTCGAACATTTCAGGGTAGGTTCCATGTTGGGCAGGGTCTGTTGCAATCCACCCCCAAACATGCTAGTGGGCATCCACTACTGGGCAGGGTTCTGTGGGTCTCAGGTATGCTGCAATTGGCGTTATGCATCATTCTCCATGGCCTGGTGACTAGCATTGTGACTGGTAGTGCATCGCCTAGTGCATAGGGCTGTCCCCAGTGTGTTGTGTATGCCAACGGTGGTGTTGTTGCTGGCATTGACCAAGTGTATCCTCTGTCTCTTCCCCCATTTTTGTTTTGTCACCCTGTCCTTCTGTGCATTAGCATCATCTGGCAAAGGAGCAGAGGCACCAGTGATCGAGGGAGCTGCATCCCACAGGAGGCACAGTCCACCGACAGTGAGGTCACCAGTGGGACGGAAGGCAAGGGGAGCACCACAGTGGAGACTGGAGGGGACAGTTCAGACAGTGATACCTCCTCCAATGGTAGCTCCCTGCTGGTGGCGGACACCTCTGTGCCCAACCCAACTACAGGTACAGCCACCACCCCCGTACCTACCCCGCCCTCCCACCAGCCCCTCAGCGTGCTTCCCGTGCCCGCTCACCCAGGAGGGTGGGCATCTCTTTCTCCCCTAGCCACCTCAGGCCCTGCCCCAGTCAGCCCTGCTGCCCTGAGTGAGGAATCTATTGACCTCCTGTGATCTATCTCTGTTTGGCAGTCAACCATTGTGAATGTCACCCAGGATCTGGCAGTGGGCAAACCACCCACTGGAGAGACTGTGGCTTTGCACTCCCCAGGGCCAAGCAGTGGGCAAACCACCCACTAGAGAGACGGTGGCCTTGCACTCCCCAGGACCAAGCAGTGGGCAACCCACTCACTTGAGAGACTGTGGCCTTGCACTCCCCAGGACCAAGCAGTGGGCAGACCACCCACTTGAGAGACTGTGGCCTTGCACTCCCCAGGGCCAAGCAGAAGGCATATTGACCCCTCCAGGAGCAGTGGCGTTGTACCATCTTCCTGCTGAGGTGCCCTCCCTTCCCTGAGGTGCCTGTGTATTTTCGACCTGATGCCCCGGCAGTGTTCTCTCCATGTTGAGGCAGGAGTCAAGTGGGGCCTTGGCCTATGTGATATGGCCCTGTGGCCCATGGGCATTATGCACTGGGCAGTGTCCCTCCATTTGTATATATGTATATACTGTTTTGATTTTGAATCACAAATTTCTAGTATTGTATCTTATTACACTCACTTTAATCAATTCTTTTTGTCCTTGCATTATTCCTGAGGGATACAGGGTGGATATGTAATGTTATTGCATCTGTTTGTGTGTATGGTGTTGGGGGTGGGGGTGTTGCCTGTTGCGTGTGTGTGTCACTCTCTTTTTCCTCCCCCCTCCACTGTGTGATATGTGCGGTTACTCACCGTGGTTGTCTTCACCGGCGTTGGTATTCCTGGTGTAGGAGGAAGTAGACCAGCAGGGGTAACACCTGTAGTTCGGGCTCCATGGCGTCGTGGTTGTTTCTTGATTGTCCAGAGGTGAGTCGTTTCCCTTCTGTGTGCTGTTTCCGCTGTGCTTTTGATGGTGTTGGTACTGCCCCAGAAAAGGTGCTGGATTGGCTTGTTGTAATAGGGTGGGCGGTACATTGTCTTCCGTCTGGCTGTTGGCGGTATCCGCTGCGGTGCTTGTTGCTACCACCATTGCGGTCGGTGTGTTAAAGTGGCTGTCTGTGTTGGCGGTTTCCGCCGTGGTCATAATTCCATTTTTTATACCACTGGCCTGTTGGCGGTATTACCGCCACTTTATCCCTGACCGCCAGGGTTGTAATGAGGGCCTATATTCTGTTTGATGCACCTGCACTGCTCCCGTAGATCAATTTGAGGATAATAATTTAATTTTTTGTCTCCAATTTCAAATTCCTTGACATTTACAGTATAACATTTTCAGTTGTACATTTAGCCACTATATGTACATACACTGTGTTAGTCTGCTAATATGAATTCATTTTCGAAGCAGTCACGGACCCCCTGAGGAGGCTTTGAGGACCCACAGGCGTCCATCTAACACAGTTTGAGAACCAATGATTTAGCAGGTTGAACTTTGATAGTAAAATTGAGAAATGCAAAAAATGAACCTCTCTTATTGTTGGAAGTGGCCCTCCCTGCATGGTCATCCCCACACTTTTTGCCTTTTCCCTTCCACTTTTTGTTAAATTTGTTTTTGTTGGCTTTAGGGCTCTGAGCATGCACTCTCTCCTTAAAACATGGTAGAATTGGCATATACACAACTGGCATATTTAATTTTGCTATTAGTCACTAGTATAGTCCACTAGAGGTAACCAGGGCCTGTCAATTAAATGTTACTAGTGGGCCTGCAGCACTGACTGTGCCACCCACTTAGGTAGCCTTTAAACGTGTCTCAGGCCAGCCTGTGTGTACAGTTTAAACTGCCTTGTCGACCTTGCAAAACCACCCATTTGCCAGGCCTAAACCTTTCTTTTAAAATCATATGCCACCTATAAGGTAGATCCTAGACAGCCCCAAGGGCAGGGTGCAGTGTAGATAAAAAGTTGGACAAGTACTTCTAAGTTTTACATGTCCTGGTTGTGAAAAACTCTTGAGATCGTTTTTAACTACTGCAAGACCTATGTCTCTCATAGGTTAACATTGGAGTTAACTTATTACATTTTATAAGGGGTGGGACAAATTTTTTATCCTGCCAGTGGAATTGGAGGAATTTAAAAATTCCATTTTACTTTTGTAACGCGGAATTACTAATAAATTCCACCACACCCCTGGCAACATTAATCAGCTCTACGTAGGTCATGGGGCTGGAAATCATTTAAATGTAAAATTGCTTGTGTTCTGTCACCCCCAACCCATCCTTGTAGAATGAAAATAAGATTGCCGGAGGCTGTACAGCTGCCGCTATTTGCCCTGTTTACTGAGGTGCTTCAAAAGCGCACTGCAAGCCTGCGTTTTATTGTTTAAACAAGTGAATGGGCATCAGTGCTCAAGGGGGATAAAAGCAGCTTCCACTGAGACAGTGTTGACACGATTAACCGAAAACATTTAATGCATGTTGAACTGATGAGTGGATGACTGGATGTGGATGAAACTGGATTAGGCAATGTAGAACTCTACCGTAATGTCATACGTTCCCTCATAGTGCATGTTAGGTCATACGCATTTCATAGCAGATGATCTTGTTCTAAGCAGTTTTGGTTGATGCGTGGTGCATCCCAGGCCTCACTTGCAGTCTGTTCTGGCATGCCACTTACCAGGTGGCAATTCACGTGCCCCCTAACTTGTCTCTGACACTCCATCTTCTCCATGCATTATCTCTCACATCCACCCAAGGAACATACGCTCCACCTCTGATTTCTTCCAGGAGTCCCACTCGTAATGAAAAATGCTCAAAGCTCCATATAACACCACCAGATGCCCAGAGGAATGCCATGATTCTGCCGTCAATGCAGGGAGCAAGTCCCCTGGTAAAATTAACTCACCCTCCAATAACACTTGCTGGATTAGACTCGAGAGAAGACTAGCACAAGTGCTTCATAATTACCTCTCACCACACAAGAAAGTAAACGTTCAAGTTGGGATGGATATGTTAGCGTGCCTGGTCCCTAGTAAGTAAACTTAGAAGGGGATGCGTATACGTTTTATCAATTGTATTTCCCTGTTAGATACAATACTAGGTCATAAGGTTAATTCAAACTTTATTCAATTCACTCAAGATGAATTCATTAGTGAGCGCCAATAACATAACCTAATCAGAACTTCAGAAAACATGCATTCTAATGCCTCAACATAAGGCAATAAAGAAGAATGTGTTAACATGAACAGTAGAGTTCAGCAAATCAGCCCATCAATCATTTGTCACCGTATATGTCAACGTCTCAGAACAGTAACCCTACCTAACCTAGATTAGCATTAGCATGTGGGACTTCATGCAAAAACAGTTTAGAACATGAATTTGGAAAAACATCTAGCTAGGAGAAAAACTATAAAAACAGCGCAGGTGGTACCTAGAAAGAAAAGGCACAAAAGTCAATCAGTCACATTGTCATAGCTACCTATCCATGGTATGGATCAGCAACAAAGTCAGTCTTCATCTTCAGGTCATCAATCGATCAGCATCAGGCTCTCAAGACCATGAGCCCAATGACAGAATCCCAAATCTCTTCTTCCCCAATATTGCATCAATTTTGGAATAAGTTCTCTCCCCGATCACTTCTGCCTCTAGATCTGAAGTTTTCTCCTTTTGTCACAACATTACATTAAAGTTACCCAGTACATCCCCTAATTCCTACTTGGTAAATTAATCACCCTATATGACGCTAGCCAATGACTTTTTTTATTTTACAAATCTATGAATTCTAATATTTTGCCGTTCTCAGGGTGTCGATTGGTTCACTGTACGATGTCCTCATCATCCGGCTCATCAGGTGTCGAAAATGTTGCATCTTCTTCTCCAGTCAGTGTCTCTATTGTTCGAGTCCTGGGAAAGTATATCTCACCTGCTTTTCACCGGGTTTGATACAAATTTGATTCCCTCATCTCCTGTCTGTCGGTTCATTGCAGAATATTCTAGCTGAGCTGATTTTATTAGCACAAGTGGTTCAGGGTCAGTTCAACACATCAGCTTTCTACATTGCACGATTATTCAGCTTTTGCATGAGGCCTGGCAAAACTAGACCACAACTTTGGCTATGTTAACTCTACAATATAATGCAAAACATACGTTATATAGCTCAATATGAAGTATTACTAAATTTTTATTACACATTTTCAATATTTCACACATTTTTAATCATTTTAATATAACTCATGTGAGTTGGCAGCCACTATCCGTGGGCACATTTTCAAACGTACACATTATTTCTCTACTTTAATTTTCTCTACACATTATTATTATTATTATTATTCAAAACGCATAAACGCTCATTAATAATTTTAATTAACATATCTGCTTCAACAGTCCCTACTCTGATGACTAACTATGTCATCACACTACTTTTACCATCATCATTTTCACAATTCACTTTCCTCTGTGTTTTGTCTCCTTCTTAAATCTTCTCTATAAATTCTTTCCCAGTTTGGTTCCTCCCTCCTTTGATTATTTTTAGACCTTTTCAATTTAATCTTTTGACACAATTTGCATAAACCCCAGAACCCTAATATGCAAACGATCACAATATTCCCTGTATGATTTTTAATACTACCCCATTCCAAATGTTACTAAGCCAATTTCCCACTGAAGCAAATCCTTTTCCAACCTTTTCCCAAACACCTGGTTCCTTCAATTCTTTCAAATCCTTACTCAAGTTAGTCAGGTTAGTAAGTAAAGGTCAGATGTACCAAAGGGTTTTATCCATTCTGTGTCTATGGGAAAATGGGTTTCTACATATGGCCCTAAGTCTCTTATCTCCTTACTATTGTTAGTGATATATGAGCAACAATGCCTAGAGGTAATCATTTTACAGACTCTGCTGTCCTTCGCTAGAAGGATGTCTAAAGCAAGGCGATTCTGAAGCATCATAGCTCTATCCGCAGCTAATTCTGTATCTATCAGGAGTATTGCCCCTGTAAAGTTTGTCAGCATGTTATCCACAATAGTAGACAACTTTCGAATCTTGATCGAATTCAGGATGACTCCCAATAAAGAAATCATCACACCAAATATTTCTCCCACAACCGCAGAAGAGGTTTCCCTCATCTGTTGCTTATGATGCAATCCAGTCAATTTCGGAAGCTTCTTTAAGTCATCTATTTGATAAATCTTTGGGAAAACTATCCCCAAATAACATGTCCTATACCATCCTCTTGGAAGACGGTAATAAGCATTAAGTTTACAAATATAATAGATAACAGGAATCGCAGGATCCTGACCATTGAACATTAAAGTCCACTTACTCTGAAACAAAAATACATGCCTACGTTCACTCGTTCCTACAAATAAAGAGTCAGTGTGTGATTTTGGCTTATATATACAATGCTTTCCTACGTGCAATGCATCGAATGCTAATTTTTCTTGCGTTTTAATTGCAATGTAAGCATAATCATTCTTATAAGTCATTTTCTCTAAGCCTTTGTCTAATTTTTCTTTCAATTACTTTCTCCTGTCATCAGTATGCTCTTTAAAGCTCCTTTCTAAAGGTGTAAGCAAGCATGTCAGATTGTTTCTATTCGCATTTGCGGTTCCAAACATTAGTGAAGGCTCAAAGAATCCTCTAACTAATACTATATCATGATCCTTAGCTACTCTACTCAGATATCTAATAATAGGAACAAACAAAAAAACCAAATCATAATTAGAGTAAAAATACTGTACATACTCTTGATTATCGAACCTTGTTAGTAGCAAACTACAGCTTATTCCGTAAATTAGCTGTCAGCTATGGTACATAGCCCCTTCCTCTACTGATGAAGGAAATTGCGTACACACAAGACAATCCCTTGTATCCATCGTCTTCACATACTCACTCAACAAGCGATAGAAAACATTAGAAGAAAGCTCCCCCTGAGCATTAGTATATTCATGCAAATACTTCTCATCTAACTTAAACCTCTCTAAAGCTGTTAGTTTAGTAGTTTCAGGAACAGATGCAGGATTGGCTCCTTTCATATCAAGAACAGACATTCCCACAATCAGTACTATAAAGAAAATACCACACATAATCGCCAATCCAATATTCATATATGTATAGCGCCTAGCATTCCTAAGTTCATTATTTAACCCAACCATAATCTGTAAAGAATCAGAAAGTAGAAGAAACCCTTACATATATATATGCATATATATATATAGTGCAGTAAAAATAAAAAATAAGGGAACAGTTCAGTTTCACATCCAGGAACCCTTTTCCTTTGTCAAAATCGATTAGCAGCTTCTCACATCCGGGTTTTATGTCAAATCAGGTTATCAATGTCTCTTTTTGTTTATTTTCAACAGTCTCTTTAAGGTATTTCAGATGGGTTCAACAATTCAGCTTCTTGATTCCCTTCAGGTTACATCAAGGTACTGACTTGGAACCTCTCTATCAAAACAAAAGGACATAAACTTGTATTGCAATTCATTACTAGTTGGAAACGCCCATTCAGGACCTGCGTAACGCCAACTTGCTATTCTCTTTCATTTCAACTTTCGATCACCAGTTATTTCCCCTTCACTCAACTCTTCTTTTCTTGTAGTCTCCACCTCTTTCTCTATTGTTTCATTTATGACCAATTCCTTTCTTTTCCCTACTTGCAACTCAGGCCAATTATCTCCTTTTCTCGATCCTTCTGTCAATATTCTTCTCAAGAATGGACGCTTCTTCTCTTTCTCTATGGTGTTTTCCCTTGATGGACCTGCAACGGGCTCAGGAGGAATCGGATCACTTTAACTCTGATCCATCTCAACTCTGTCCCCCTCTTGGTCTGGCACTTGCTCTGTTTGCTTTTCAACACCGTCTGCTTCTGGGAGAACCTCTGCTGAGCTTGGCTCTCCTGCTATATCTTTTGAGATTGATTCTTCCACACCCTCCTGTAATTCTTCACTTTCATCTCTTACAGGGGTAATAGAACCATCTTCCACAAGCTCTTGTTCAACCTCAGGCTCTCTCTTTGTTCTTTATCTGGTTCAGGTGCAGCAACCTGTTTCGCTGTTGTTGGTACTCTCAACAACACTTCTTCATGATCCTGTGGACATGCCACTTTCTTTGTATGACTCACGTGAATCCAGTTCGGGAGTCCTGCACAATTCACAGCTGTCGTTAGGACCACCTGGAAAGACCCTCTCCAGCGTGGCTCTAAACACATCTTGAGAACATGTTTTCGAACAACGACCCAATCTCCGGCGCTCAGATTGTGCCCTGGATCGTGGAAGGGTGGCAGGGTGGTGGCCTGCACCTGCTGAGAGAAAGAGTGAATCACATCAGCCAGACCCTTGCAGTAGTCAAACACCATATCATCTGTAATATTTACAAGTGCATTGGCTGGAACTGCTGGTAATCTCATTGCTCTGCACATGAGAATCTTGTGGGGCAACAGCCCCGTCTTCCTGTCAGGTGTATTTCTCATTGACATCAATACCAAAGGCAATGCATATGGCCATTCCAGATTCGTAGCTGCACACATCTTTGCAATTCTTGATTTCAAGGTACCATTAATCTGTTCCACTAGTCCTGATGCTTCAAGGCAGTAACTACAATGCAACTTCTGCTCAATGTTTAGTGCTGCATATAAGAGTTTAATCACCTCGTTGTTGAAGTGCATTCCCCTACCTGATTCTAATGAAATCAGAAACCCAAAATGTGGTATCAACTCCCTAAGCAACAACTTTTCTACTGTGAGACTGTCATTCCTTCTTGTTGGGTACGCTTCAATACAGTGACTAAAAATGCACACAATCATCAACACGTACTTCAAACCTCCACATGCAGGCATCTCAATGAAATTAAGTTGCATTCTGCTGAATGGACCTCCTGCTCTTCCAATGTGGTTCAAATTCACCACTGTCCCTTTTCCCACGTTTAGCTGCTGACAGATTATACAGCAATGACATACTGCCTCTGCTGCCTGCCTAAATTTAGGATTGAACCAGTCAATCTTGAACAATCGAACCATGGCATCCCTCCCAATGTGTGCCTGTCCGTGATAATATCTGGCCATTTGAGACAATAAACTATTTGGTAGAACCATCTGACCGTCCTCAGAAACCCAAATTTCATCAGCTCTTTGGACACATTTCAGTTTAGACCAATGTCGTTTCTCTTCTTTGTCAGCATTATTTTGCAATGTTTTTAACTCTTCCAAAGTATCAATCACTTTCAATGCAAAACTTGTACATGTATTGTCTTCTTCTGACATCAGTTCCCACTTATCTTTGAACGATATACAGTTCAATGCGCAAAACCTTGCAACTTGATCCGCATATCCAGTTCCTAGTGAGATGTAGTCCTGTGTCTTTTGATGTGCACTGCATTTCACCATAGCAATTTCTTCAGGTAACTGTATTGAATACAGCAATTCCTTTATTCTGTCACCATTTGTTACTGGTGAACAAGTAGAGGTCAGGACACCTCTATGTGACCACAATTGACCAAAATCATGAACAATTCCAAATTCATATTGGCTATCTGTGTAGATGGTAACTCTCAATCATGCAGATACGTGGCATGCTCTAGTAAGAGCTAACAATTCTGCTACTTGTGCAGAAGACACTCCTTGAAGCCATGAAGCTTCTAAAGTACCTGTAGTCATGCACACAGCATATCCTTCTCTCAGTGTTCCTGTACCATCTCTGAGACATGAACCATCGACAAAGACAATTTGGTCATTTTCCTCCAAACGTGCATCTCTGATATCTAGTCTGGGTTTTGTGCACAATTCAGTTATCTCAAGACAATCATGAACAATGTCTTCCTCCTTTTCAATTTCACTTGGAAGCAAGGTTGCTGGGTTCAGCACTGTACATCTTTTCAATGTTACATTTGGGGCACCTAAAATGCTCGTCTCATACCTTGTCAGTCTGGCATCAGTCAAATACTGTGTTTTCGTCCTTGTCAGTAAGATCTCAACAGAGTGAGGTACCATTACCGTCAAAGGGTATCCCATCACCACTCCCTCACACTGTGATAGGCTTTGACCAACTGCGACAACCGTGCGCAAACAACCTGGTAAGGCTGCTGCGACTGGGTCCAAGGTAGCTGAAAAATAGGCTACTTGGCGATAAGCACCTCCATGGAGCTGTGTCAAGACAGACCAAGAACAAGCATCACGTTCATGACAAAACAATATGAATGGCTTTGTGTAATCAGGCATTCCCAACGCTGGAGCTCTGCACAAACTCTCTCTCAACCCAGTGAATGCTTTCATCTGATCCTGGTCTAATGTAATGGGATCTGAAACCTCTTTATGTGTCAGCTTCTGCAGTGGCTTAGCAATCTAATCTTAATGGTTTCATTTTCACTTTCATGAGCTTTTTCTTCCTCATTATCACCATTCGTCTGAACCTCTATTCCAGCAGTTGAACAACTAATCAAACATCTGGTCTTGCACAACAAATCCCTTCCCAGTAGAGATAATGGGATTGAATCACAAGCTACAAAATTGTGCAATCCCTGAAAATTGCCAATCTCAACCTGTACTGGGTCTGTGATAGGATTTATCAACTGTCTATTCGCTGCCCCTACAACCTGCACTGTCCTGCCTGAAAGAGGTAAGTTTGGCACTTCTGCACTTCTCACTGTAGAGCGTGTAGCTCTTGTATCCACAAAAAATGAGACCCTATAACCCATCACCTTTCCTTTCACAAAAGGTCCTCTCTGATCTATCTCTGGGGATGCTGCAAGCATGCATGGCTCCTCATCTGAACTTTCACACATCCATTCACCGTTTATTCCATTCCCACTAAGTAATGGGAATTGGTGCACTGTGTTACTACTTCTGTCTTGTCTCTGACCTGTGACCTGCTGAGTAAGCATCACCTGTTGCTGTTCCATCAGGGCTTGAGGTATCTGCATTTGCTGTCTAGGTGCCATAGAACCTGCTGCTGCATTGGTTGCAACTGTGTCATTTGTGCACAAGGCATTTGCATCTGCTGCATGGGTTGATAATTCTGCCCTTGATTCATGTTATTCTGAAAATTCTTATTAAGTCCTCTCATTCTAGGGACCTTTACCGTTTGAAATGTATTGACATCAGCACTTTGCTGAACAACACCATCCTGCACCATCATTGGACACTCCAGTTTCCAGTGTCCCACGTTTCCGCAAAGATGACACTGTAACATCTTTTTCATTCCTTGCACATCATTCTGAACCACCAAAGTACTCAAATCCGGACCACGATTCATATTGATTCCGTGACCCCTACCTCTCGCTTGGGGTTGGAACATGACAGTTCCCTGCTGTTGTGATATCTGTTGCACTAAAGCTCCCTGCACTCCTGTCTGAGCTGCCTTAATCTGCATCACCATCCCCTTCTCCTTCAGCTTTTTCTGCTTCAACTCAATCTCATCACTACAGTATTTTGCATATTGAACTACCTCATCAATTGGTTTTGCTTGCCAACAAATCAAATGACTCTTAATCATATGACTTATTTCAGGTCACAATCCTTCCACGAACCTGAACACAAAGTGCAACATGTCTTTTGTCTCAATCGCTTCCTTATCACTGTACTCCTTGAACGCCTTCAACAATCTCTCATAATAAGTGTGTATCGACTCCTTGACTTCCTGCACTGTCCTGTCAAATCTCTGCCAATCAATATTTTTAGGCGATATTCTTGTCTTCAGGAACATAATTACCTTATAATAATGTTTCATTACTTCAAGTGATGGTGTACCTGTAACTCTATCCCTTTCTGGTTCACTCGTCAGCCAATCCACTGCTCTATTGCACTCAACCCACAATATCAGCTGGAACCACTATCTCCAACTGAGTGAAAGGTTCACAAATCTATCTGTCTGCTGGTGCCACTCAACTGGTTTCTCTCTCAGTTTTGGATAATCATTTGTGAATGACAAAATATCACTCCTGTGCCAGGGAACATGAACGAATTGCCCTCCAGGAATTTTCGTCATTGGTAAAATTTTTACTGGATATTTTTCTTTCTGAACATTTTCAGACCCTTCTTGTGAATCTCGGTTCCGTTTATCCTTCTTCTTTGCCCATCTGCCTTCCCACTTCTCTAGTGCTCCCCCGATCTGTGCACTCTGCAATAGTTTTTTGAGATGCGCTTTCATCTAAGCTGACCTCATGTGTTCAAAGTCTTTTGCCTCAAAATCTAGTCTGTAACTTCATTTCAAGTGTTTTGTTTTCTCAATTTCTATGTCAGGTTTATCAGCCAGATCTGCCAATTTCTGGTGTATCTTGCCCACTTCTCTCGTAATTCTCGGACACAAGTATCTCAGCTCTTCTTCGGTATAGGATTCTAACTTATTCCCTCCCATTGATCTTTCAACTAGTTCGGTTATTTCGGTAGCCAGCCTTACACGATTAATCTGCTATTCACCCTTGGATGTATTTCGAGGGGAATTCAGACTATCCAACCACTCATTCAACTGCTGTGCTGTTAATCCCCGTAATGAAACATTACTTGCATTTGGCAACGGCACCTGTTGTACCACTGCACCTGGAGTCTGCGGTGTCAAAAGCTTCAAGCTCTGACTTACACTCAGGCCATTTACGGCATCTGGAAGTGCAACGAGTGGACTAAGGTCCATTAATGGGCTGGATCCATCAAAGGTCTGACCCATAGGTGAGATTACCTGCACATAATCTCTCACCCCCCTCCTCACGAGGGTTTGTGACATTTCACCCTGTCCACTTGCAATCGGCTTATTCTGCGCAAATAATGGTACCGCTGGACCAACAGTAATCGGCAGCGATATTGCATCTTGCGCTGCTCTGACACCCGCATTTTGTGGAAGGGCTACTCCCATTCTCTGCTTCATTACTGGTGTCACATCTGACTGTGTCCCTGTCATTGGTGTGAACTTCAGCAATCCTTGTGGCTGTGTCTGAGGCATCAACATTGGAGTCGGTTTAGTCTGTACTAACATTGACCTCGAAATCACTTACTCCGTAGGCACCACTAAGTGCCAAGTTGTCTCAAGAATTGGTACCTCTGGATAAATTCTCTGTATCAGTGGTGGGTGCATCTGCGCTTGGACTACAGAAGTAGTCACTGCATTAGGAGTACTCTGCACTACCCCTTGTGTCTGCCCATTATCTTTTTGTACTGGTCCCACTGTCCCCAACACTTGATCTGGGGCAGTTGGAGCAGAACTAGTACTTGAACCCCCTTCATGTATTGCATATGGTGGAGGTCGGTCCCTCAACACCTGAGTAACAAGATCCTCAACATCTGAATCTTCTTCTTCCACATAAGTCTTTTTCTTCTTCTTACCCCCTGATGAACTCTTATCACTCTTGCTAGTATCCTCTTTCTCTTCCCACTCATCTTCCTCTGTAAAAGCAGGAAACAACTTAACACCTTGCAATGTCGTCATTCTCCACTTTTTCTGTTCCCAATCCCATCTTGCCTCTGCTAAGGACTTCTCTACCTTCCTTATTCTCCTCTGGAATTTCATTTCTTGCTGTTGTCTTGCTACGAGCTCCCAAACCGCTAATGCCTCACACTGTGCTGGTCTCGGAAGTGGCTTCATCTCATATGATGTCATTCGCAATTGATCCAAAATTCTCAAATTAAACGTTCCCTGTTCTGGAAATGCTAAAGCTCTCTGTTTCTCAGTCAATTTGCACTACTGTTTTTAACCAAAGACATGGCGCGACACCTCGCTCCTCCATCACAATAAATGCTGGATAATTCTCCGGTGGGATCGGCTCCCCCACTGTCATCTTAATGTAACTATCGCCCTTCATGGCACTCCTAAACGCCTTGAAAAATGTCATCTTCTCTGTTGTATTTATTCGATTTAATAAGGCAATGACCTTTACTCCCAAGATTCCCTTAACCCGGATTCTCAAACAATTGCCTCTTACGGACGGCTGCCAATCCGCTCGCGACTCTTCTCACTAACCAACCTATCCCAGCGCGGCTCACTCTGACGTCACACTCACACACTGCGGCTGACAAAGTCTTGCGGCTTGTCCTCCTAATCTTCAACTCACACAAATCTAATGCAAAAGTATTGCGAGCACTATCCAAAAACCAATAACCAAAAACAAATCTGCTGGTTTACTACAGGAAGGTATACAATCGCTTCAGAGATCATACTGATTTTCACTGATGGTCCTTTCGCTCATGCAGCTATTCCTCTTTCTTAGTCTCCCACATTCGCAAGCAAAATTTGACCCGCAAATTTTACCTTCAACTGATCAATGGGTCTGTCCTGGTGCACATAGGACTCGCCAAATCTCAGTTGAAAATGTTCTCTTACTCACTTAACGTACACACCGACTTGTTGACCACACCAGATCAACCTACTAAACCAGACAGATTACAACATATATCCCATGTGTCTCCTACACTTGTCAATATACTCTAGAGTCTTATACCACGCAGAGTCCGTACATCACCAACAACCACGTGGACAATTTTTTAGCACAAAGCGCCACACACATATGAAGTTCAACGACTTCCCTACTCTCATACTGTGGAGTACGCACACTCCTACTAAACCTCAACTGGAGTACGCAGACCCCCTACTTTCCTCACATGCGTCACAATTCACCTGCGGTCTGCATAAGCCTTTGCAAGCCCAACCTACCACTTTCACACTATCACTAGAACGCCGAGAACATACCCAACTTTACTAGCAGGATCCAGGATCCGAGAAAGTCATTTCTGTGCTTAAGGGGACATCATCTTTGCTACAATTGCCATTTCAGAAAAAAAATTCAAACCTCATAAACTGAATAACTAACCCTAATTTAAACTACAACCATAACCATTGGTCACCACATAACTAGTTCTCCAAGGAAACTAACCATCAAGCTGCTACCAAAAACTGTGTAGCACGCCTGGTCCTTAGTAAGTAAACTTACAAGGGGAGAAGTATGGGTCGATGAACCTTTTGATTCGCATGCAGTATCCTAGCTATGGTGTATCCAATGACCATCAATAATCAATACACAAATCAATATTCATTAAGCAAAAACATTCATCATCAGTGAATAGCGTCAACATCTCATGAATAACCACAACTCAGTTATACGTTTTTTAATTTTATTTCTCTATTTGTTACAATACTAGGTCATAAGGTTAATTCAAACTTTATTCAATTCACTTAAGATTAATTCATTAGTGACCACCAATAACATAACCTAATCAGAACTTCAGAAAACATGCATTCTAATGCCTCAACATAAGCCAATAAAGAGGAATGTGTTAACATGAATAGCAGAGTTCAGCAAATCAGTCCATCAATCATTTGTCACCGTATATGTTAACGTCTCAGAATAGGAACCCTACCTAACCTAGATTAGCATTGGCATGTAGACTTCATGTGAAAGCAGTTTAGAACATGAATTTGGAAAAACATCTAGCTAGGAGAAAAACTATAAAAACAGCACAGTTGGTGCCTAGAGAGAAAAGGCACAAAAGTCAATCAGTCACATTGTCATAGCTACCTATCCACGGTATGGATCAGCAACAAAGTCAGTCTTGGTCTTCAGGTCATCAATCGATCAGCATCAGGTTCTCAGGACTATGAGCCCAATGACAGAATCTCAAGTCTCTTCTTCCCCAATATCGAATCAATTTCGGAATAAGTTCTCTCCCCGATCAGTTCTGCCTCTAGATCTGAAGTTTTCTCCTTTTGTCACAACATTATTTTAAAGTTACCCACTCCATCCCCTAATTCCTAATTGGTAAATGAATCTCCCTATATGACGCTAGTCAATGACTTTTATTTTACAAATCTATGAATTCTAATATTTCGCCGTTCTTAGGGTGTCGATTGGTTCACTGTATGATGTCCTCATCATCCGGCTCATCAGGTATCGAAAATGGTGCATCTTCTTCTCCAGTCAGTGTCTCTTTTTTTCAAGTCCTGGGAATGTACATCTTGTCTGCTTTACACCGGGTTTGATTCAAATTTGATTCACTCATCTCCTGTCCATCAGTTCATTGCAGAATATTCTAGCTAAGCAAATTTTATTAACACAAGTGGTTTAGGGTCAGTTCAACACATCAGCTTTCTACATTGCATGATTATTCAGCTTCTGCATGAGGCCTGGCAAAACTAGGCCACAACTTTGGCTAAGTTAACTCTACAATATAATGCAAAACATACGTTATATAACTCAATATGACATATTACTACATTTGTATTTTGCATTTTCAAAATTTCACACATTTTTAATCATTTTAGTATAACTCATGTGAGTTGGCAGCACTCTTCGTCGTCATATTTTCAAACATGTACATTGTATCTCTACATTATTTTCTCTACATATTATTATTATTATTCAAAATGCATAAACACTCATTAACAATTTTAATTAACATATCTGCTTCAACAGATACCACAATTTTTTTTACAAAGGGGCTGTTCACAGTTCTTGAGTTTGCATTATACGTGTCAAAGACATTAATTTTTAGTAATCATAGCTAAGATCTCCTGGCTGACCGTCTTGCGAACAACAAATTGAGTTGCGTGTGGAACAAATGTTGCCTCTTTAAGGAGGAGTTCTGCTCAACTCGATAATGACAACTAAAATCCCTACAAAAACACTTTCTTTTTTCCTGAATTGACCTTAGATGGAAGGAAAGTATTGTCACGTGATTGAAGGATGCGAACGCTGATTCGCAGTATTGTGCTCTCAGGTTCTCGGCTCCTTGGCTCCTCTCCATATGGCTTTAAGGTCTATTTGTGGCCGTTAGAACCCAGATGCACTGAGTCCTGGTCCATTTCTCAGTGTGTTTCTGCTGAGGGAGTTTCACGATCTAGCTCAATCGGCCTGTGGCCTACTGATAGAAGGTCAGGGGTTATTAGAGAAAATGTCTGCAGCCCAGACCAAAGTGCAGAATGGACAGACTAGTTACTGTCTGGATGTATTGATGGTGGCAGAATAGCCACCTTGTGGTTCTGCTGTCTTTCTACTTGAGGTAGCTTACTCGAAAGACCTACCATATTGCAAACATTTTTTCCTTGGTATTCCCTGAACAGCACTGAGCAAACGTTTCCATTTATTTGCAAAATTATAGAGTGCCAATTTATGCCATCTAAAACTAATTATGATAATAGTAAATATAAAAGCTGCCAAGGCCCCCATTAGTTATGGAAGTGCAGAATAACTTCCCCATTAATGCTCACCACCAGCTCTGGGCATTGCTCCAAGCACAAAGCCACAGATTGTTGCAATATCATGTGACAGGAGAGATGGATGTGTACTGTGGACAGGATAACCTAGTGGGTTTAGCATGTGTACTTGCTAGTGAAAAATAAACAAAGAATGCATGAACTGAATTTTGATGCATGATAAATATTTGGATTTCCTTAATTTTAAGGTTTGTATGATCTTCAATACACCCTGGACGCAGGGGGGATGCATTTATATATATATATATATATATTAATAACTGAAATAATTGGTTGTTGCAAAAGTATTTTTTCCTTCCATGTTTTCCTAGGTCTCAGAACATAGACTCGGAGGTGTGTCTTATGTATATGTCTGTTTGGGTTTTATTTTATCTTGTTTTTATTGTTTGTGGGTGTTTCTGGGTATCCCTTAATATATCAAGTACAGTAACATGGATTGTATTAAAAATACCTATTTTTACATTTTCTTTCTCTTTCATTCCTTATTTGCTATTTTCTTGTCCCATAGAACATAAAATGCCTTAAACGTCTCAATGAGAAAGAAGGTACTTGCATATGTAATTCAGACAGGATAGCGTGGGTGGAGTATTGGATTATTGGTTCAAGTAGGAGACAGCCTTGTGCTATATGGAGTTTAAGATGGGAACACAAAGGTTTAGAAGCATGAAAGGAAGTGATGTTGGTGTGTTGGCTAGGTAAGGGACAATAAGTTGAAAATAAAAGGAAGATTTTTTTATTTAATTGAGAAATACAAGAAGATAACATATAATGCAACTATAAATTAGTTTTGATTATTCACTGTTTGTGCAATGATGGTTAGCTATTTACATTGATGGTAATTTGTTTTTTAAATTGAATTATGTTCTTTTCTTTTCATGTATAATAAAATACGTTTATATTGTAGATGGTGCATTAAGCAGTTATCAGATAAAAAGACAGTTTTATCCCACTGCACAAACTAAATGTAATGTTTCAATACACCTTGTTCTTCCAAAGTTATGCAGTCATGAACAGAGGAGGGAGCCTGCTCCCATTACACACGTAGACCGGCTTTTCCTTATTTAGAAATGATTTAGATGCATATGACCCTAACACTGCTTCAGCCTTACCAAGTTGCAGTTTCCCAATATCGCAAGCATGGTTTACAGTGATAATAATTGCACCCTGAATAAATGATATGTGAATGTAAACTTATTTTTCCTGTCCTGATCACATTTAGTTGAAAGAAATTGTCCCATTACCGGTGATGCTGAATGTTACATGACTTGATTCCACCAATTTTCCACCACATTTACTATGAGCTATGCCATAGTACACCTATGAGCACCCCTAATCTCACAGTATGGTATCTATGGGATTAGGTGTGCTTAAAGGGGGGGGGCTACAAGAGCTGTTTCCATCAAGGTATTACTTTCTCTGCAGTCCCTCGTGAGCTAAGAGACTAAGGCACTCATTACAACCCTGGTCGGTGATAAAGCGGCGGTAATACCACCAACAGACTGGCGGTAAATACCGCCAAATTATGGCCATAGCGGAAAGAGCTCAGTCAGACAGCCACTTTAACACACTGACCGCAAGGGGGGAATCAACAGGCACCACAGTGGTAGCTGCCTACAGCCAGGCGAAAGTTCCACCCACTGTATTATGAGACAAGAAACCGCCACCTTTTCCGGGGCGGTACCAATGACATCAAAAGCCTGGCGGAAACAGACCTCAGAAGGGAAACTCAGGGAAGAACCACACCACCATGGAGCCCGAGCTGCACATATTCCTAATGCTGTTCTACGTCCTGCTCCACCAGGAACACCAACGATGGCGAAGACGACCACGGTACAGCCGCCTAGCATACAAGGGAGGGAGGAAGGAAAAAGAGAGTGACACACACACGCAACACGCAACACCCTCACCCCCAACACCATACACACAAGAAGATGCAGTAATAAAACATATTTACACCATACCCCTCAGGAATAATGCAAGGACAACACCAATAGATCAAAGTGAGTGTAATAAGATAAATATAGTAATAATACGTGCATCCAAATAAAAAAGTATATACATATGTGTAAATGAAGGGACACTGCCCAGTCCTCAATGTTTGTGGGCCACAGGGCCACATTACAAAGTCCAAGGCCCCACTTGACTCCTGCAACAACACGGAGAGAACACTGCAGGGGCATCAGGTTTAAAATAGGCAGGCACCTCATGGGGAATGGGGGGGGACCTCAGCCAGCAGATGGAACAACACCACTGGTCCTGGAGGGGGCAACATGCCCGTTACTCTGTCGTGGGGGGTGCAGGGCCACAGTCTCTCAAGTGGGTGACTTGCCCACATGCTCTAGAGGGGGCTACATGCCCATTACTCTCTCCTGGGGAATGCAAGGCCACAGTCTCTCAAGTGGGTGACTTGCCCACATGCTCTGGAGGAGGCAACATGCCCATTACTCTGTCCTGGGGAGTGCTAGGCAACAGTCTCTCAAGTGGGTGACTTGCCCACTGGTTCTGGAGGGGGCATCTTCCTGGGGAGGATAGGGTTACTGGATGGCTTCTCCACTGGTTCTGGAGGGGGCATCATGCCCTGTGATCTTCATCCTGGGGAGGATGGGGTTAGTGGATGGCTTCTCCACTGGTTCTAGAGGGGGCATCGTGCCCTGTGATGCAGATCTGGGGGAGTGCAAGGTCACAGTCTCTCAGCTGAGTGACATACCCACAGGATTTGCAGGGGGCAGGCCGCACAACAGCCTATGGAGGCAGGTCTACAGAATGTCTGCCGGCGGTGACGGCTGCTCAGTGGTGGCAGTGGTGCTGCTGCTGCTGGTGGTTGTGGGGGGAGGCTCCAGCCCATCCCCTGCAGCCTCGGACGGCTGCCCACTGTTGGTGGTGGTGCTGGTGGTGGTGGTGGGGGGAGGCTCCAGCCCATCCCCTGCAGCCTCGGATGGCTGCCCACTGGTGCTGCAGCTCCTGGTGGTGGTGCTGGTGGCAGAGCTGTTGGTGGTGCTGGTGGCAGTAGTGGGGGAGGCTCCAGCCCAACCCCTGTGGCCTCGGACCGCTGCCCACTGGTGGTGCTGCTGCTGCTGGTGGTGCTGGTGGCAGAGCTGGTGGTGGTGCTGGTGGCAGTGGTGGGGGGAGGCTCCAGCCCATCCCCATGCAGCCTTGGATGGCTGCACCACCATGGTTGGTGGTGTGGGCTCCGACTGAGTCCCAGAACCAGACCCCTTGTCCTTTCTGCCTGCTGGTGCAGGCCCCTTACCCTTCCTGGCAGCAGCTAGGGATGACTTCTTGCTCCTTTTGGCAGCCGCTGGGGATGGCTCCTTGCTCCTTTTGACAGCAGCTGGTGATGGCTCCTTGCTCCTTTTGACAGAAGCTGGGGATGGCTCCTTGCTCCTTTTGACAGCAGCTGGGGATTGCACCTTGCCCTTCCTTGCAGGAGATGATGGTGGCTCCTTGCCCTTCCTGGTAGCACTTGGTGCAGGCACCCTTTCTGTGTGGCTGCCAGGTGCCCGGGATCCTATCCCACCATGAGTTGCTGTGGACACTACTGGGCCCATGGACTGGGTGGCTGAGGTGCTTGCCTGGGTTTTAACCACCTGGCCTGACATGAAGGACGGGGGGAGGGGTAGGAAAGAGGTCAACGGTGGAGAGGAAAACCTTCTTAGGGACATTGGGATGGGAAGAGGGAGAAGGTTTGGGAGTGGAGGAAGTTGGAGTGGTTGTAGGAGGTGTCTGTCTGCTGTGTTTGGATGCAGGTGCATGGGCTGGATGCTGTTCTGAGGTGGATGGCTGTTGGGTGTCTGAGTGCTTGCATTTGTGTACTTTGGAAGGAGGGGGCACAGACACAGTGGGAGAGGACACATCGGATGTGTGCATGGATGTGGGGGTGGTGACTGCCAGGGGGGTGCTCAATGTGAGGTGTGTGTTCTGATAGGTGTGCTGGTGATGGTGGTAGTGGATGAGGATGTAGTGCATGCAGGTGTGAGTGTAGATGCAACTGGGTGGGAGGTGGACAACGAGGAAGAGGGGGACACAGTGGAGGCAGTGGATGTTGGTATGTCTGCATCTGGATGGTGTTTGTGTGAGTGCCTGTGGGATGAAGTGTGGTGCCTGTGTTTGCCTGTGCCACTTCTGTGTGTCGTCCTGTGTGTATTCTCGTCTGCCTGTGTGCTTGGGATAGGATGGAGTTGAGGGGAATGGGATTGGGTAGAGGAAGTTGGAGGGGAGGGTGGATACAGGGACAATGGCTGCCATCAGAGAGGAGGCCAGAGCCTGGATTGATCTCTGTTGGGCCGCCAAGCCAGTGTGAATGCCCTCAAGAAATGCATTGGACTGTTGCATTTGGGCTGCCAGCCCCTGGATGGCATTCACAATGGTTGACTGCCCAACAGAGATGGATCACAGGAGGTCATTAGCCTCCTCACTCAGGGCAGCAGGGCTGACTGGGGCAGGGCCTGAGGTGCCTGGGGCGAAGGAAATGCCCACCCTCCTGGGTGAGTAGGCAGGGGCAACTCACTGAGGGGCTGCTGGGAGGGTGGTGCTGGTACAGGGTGGCGGCTGTACCTGTAGATGGACTGGGCACAGAAATGTCCGCCACCACCAAGGAGCTTCCATGGGAGGAGGTATCCATGTCCGAACTGTCCCCTCCAGCCTCTGGCGTGATGCTCCCCTCGCCCTCCGTCCCACGGGTGACCTCACTGGCGATGGACTCTGCCTCCTGGGTCCTGTGGGATGCAGCTCCCTCCATCACCGGTGCCCTTGCTCCTCTACCAGATGATGCTAATGCACATAAGGACAGGGTGACAAAACAAAAAGGTGGGGAGAAACAAAGGATACACTTGGTCAATGGGTGCACCAACACCACCATTGGTGTACACAGCATACTTGCACACAGGGAACAGCCCTACGCACTAGGCAATGCACTACCAGTAACAATGCTAGTCACCATGGCATGGGGAGGGACACATACCGCCTACTGCAGCATACCTGGGACCCACACAGCCCTACCCAGTAGTGGATGTCTACTAGCTAGGTAGGAGGAATTTCACATCAGAACCCTGCCCAACATGGGACCTACTCTGCAATGTCAGGCCTGGCCTAGGGGCACACACAGGCACACTTCCCCCACCCGGACACCACCCTACCAGGCGTAAGTAGCAATGAAGGGCACTGTACTCACCCCCTTGTTGCTGCTGTGATGCCCTCAAGCACCCATCCAGCTCTGGAAGCCACCACCAGTATGCGGGCCACCAGGCGGGGTCAGGGTTCGACAGGCACCCCTTCCTCGTTGGGAGGCCATCACCAGCTGGGCTTCCGCCGTCTTCCGTGTCCAGCGTCTCAGGTCCTCCTACCATTTGTGACAGTGGGTGCTCTGCATGCCGTAGACCCCCAGGGTCTGCACGTCCTTGGCAATGGCACACCATATACCCTTCTTTTGATGGGCGCTGACTTGCAGAGGAAATGTACACAGGGAAAGGTATTAATCCCACCGTCCTGCCTGTTACACTCATGGCCCACAATATCCCTTCCCATCCCCTTATGCACAGACATGGCCCAGCATACATGCTGCATGCCACCCAGGGACCATCCATCAACCCCCCCACATGAGGCCTTCACACACAGCACTCCATGCATTCATGCCCCATGCATCGTGCTCACATGCTACTCACCTGTTGGTCTGGAGGCCCATACAGCAGTCGGTACTGGGGTAGGACCCCATCCACCAGTCTCTCCAACTCCGCTGAGGTGAAGGCAGGGGCCTTTTCCTCAGTCACACGAGCCATGGTCGTTTCCAGACACAGGTCACAGCAGCACATGCAGTGTAGGTCCTCTCCTGTTGAAGGTCAGGTAGCAAGTGAGTGAACAGTTAGAAAATGGTGGTGACGTCCGCTGCGGTGCATACCGTCACCGCCGGCGTACATCACCATTGGCCACTGTACCCCATAGGGCCCAATAATAAACAATGCGTACAATGTCAGCGGATTTACATCACTTCCACCTGTCCCTCCATACAGGACAGGCAGATGCCATTTCGGGGGGGCATGCCATGGATCCTAACTGCATCACAGTTCACAATAGTACATTCAGGACATATGCCACCAATAAATTGTATAAATCACATCATGCATTGAAGTGTAGTGGTTACAGTGTACAGATTATGACCAGCTCCTCACTCTTTTGCCCCATAGATTGCAACCACTGTGGATGAATAGGAGATGGAGTCATACCCCCGTGTACAGGCCCCTGCTGGACTTGGCAACAATGGAGGACAAGCACATTATCCTCACCAATAAACTTGACAGGGCCACAATCACAGAGCTGTGTGCCCATTTGGAGCCTGACCTGATATCTGCTGACCGTCACCCCACTGGGATCCCCCCTCTTGTGCAAGTGCTATCAGTGCTCCATTTCTTTGCAACTGGTTCTTTCCAAGTGACAGTGGGCTTGGCAGCAGGAATGTCACAGACAATGTTCTTAATAGTGCTAACCAGCATGTTGTCTGCCCTGATTAAACACATGTGCAGCTACATTGTTTTCCCCAAGGTGGAGGATTTGGCCACCGTGAAGGCTGACTTCTATGCAATGGAACATATCCCCAACATTATTGGGGCTATTGATGGAACACATAATGCATTTGTCGTCCGCCCCGGAGTAATGAATAGGTGTTCAGGAATCGACAACGTTTTCACTCAATGAATATGTAGATGGTGTGTTTTGCGGACCAGTACGTCTCCCATATCAGTGCTAAGTATACAGTCTCAGTGCATGATGCTTTTATCCTGAGGGATTGCAGCATCCCAAATGTGATGACCCAACTCCAGAGGAACAGGGTGTGGCTAATAGGTGAGCCCTGGTTCCCACCCACTGGATATTGGTGTATGGGTATGGCGTGGGCCATAAGGGTTAGTGTGTGGCTAACAGTTGTCCCTCGATATTTGCAGGTGACTCTGGTTATCCCAACCTCTCATGGCTGCTGACCCCTGTGAGGAATCCCAGGACAAGGGCAGAGGAACGTTACAATGAGGCACACGGGCGAACAAGAAGGATAATTGAATGTACATTTGGCCTCCTGAAGGCCAGGTTTCGGTGCCTCCATCTAACAGGTGGATCCCTGTGCTACTCACCTAAGAAGGTCTGCCATATCATCGTGGCATGCTGTATGTTGCACAACCTTGCCTTGAGACGCCATGTGCCTTTTCTGCAGGAGGAGGAGGCTGGAGATAGCTGGTTGGCAGCAGCGGACCCTGTGGACATTGAAGATGAAGAGGCAGAGGATGAGGATGAGGACAACAGAAGTGCAGTGATTCTTCAATACTTCCAATGACACACAGGTAAGACAGTGTAACTGCACATTTCATTGACAGTTTAAGGTTTGACATTGTCACTGGCAGGCTGTGAATTCCTACTTCTATGCCCACTTACTCTAGCCTTTGGCATTTCTTTTTGCAGATGTTGGTGGCCCACTATTGCTCCTGGTGTGTACACTGAAGCCAAATACAGGGCTTTCCTATGTAAACATTACTGTACAGTTGAATTGCAATGTTTAAACCTTGTTACATGTACACATACTTAAATCATTTGACATACTCCAAACTTGTATTTTTTCGAAGTGTGTTTATTACAGTGCTCTGACGAAAAGGGGAAAGTGCAATGGGCTGGGGGGATGATAGAGGAAAGTCCAGGTTAGAGTCTAGTCTATTTGTAGCACAGCTGCAATGTCCAAGGGGGCATAGGAAGGGGAGCAAAGGCAGTTCAAGGTGGACAGAGTGGGACACAAGGGTGACAATCAGGAGAGTCTAATTTCCTGGCGGCAGTCTTGGCAATAGTCTCTGGCTTCTGCCTGGATCACAGGGAAGATTTGTGGGGTGGTTCTCCTTCTGCAGAGGGAGGGGTGCTGGTGGCCTGTTGATCCTGTGGCGGGGCCTCCTGTCCACTAGTGACAGTGGAGGTGGAGGGCTGTTTAGTAGTTTGGCTAGTGGCAGGGGCCCGCTGGTGTGACACTGCCTCCCTCATACTTTTGGCCATGTCTGCCAGCACACCTGCAATGGAGACCAGGGTGGTGTTAATGGACTACAAGTCCTCCCGGATCTCCAGGTACTGTTCCTCCTGCAGCCGCATTGTCTCCTGCAACTTGTCCAGGATCTGGCCCAGCGTATCCTGAGAATGGTGGTATGCTCCCAGGATAGCAGTGAGTGCCTCCTGGAGAGTCGGTTCCCTGGGCCTGTCCTCCCCCTGGCATACAGCAGTCCTCACAGTTTCCCTGTTGTCCTGTGCCTCTGTCCCCTGAACCATGTGCCCACTGCCACTGACCCCTGGTCCCTGATTGCCCTGGGTTTGTGGTGTGCCCTGGGGTCCCTGTAGTGGTGGACACACTGATGATTGACGTGTCCTGGGGACAGAGGTATGGGTATGCTGGGTGGGTGCTGTTCTGGTGTTTCCTGAGGCGGGAGACTATGTGGTGGTGTGAGACTGTGCCTGGGTAGCCAACTGTCCGGAGGTCCCTGATGGGCCAGGTTGGCCATCCAGATCCAGGCGAGCAGAGTCGCTGTCATCACTGTGGGCCTCTTCTGTGGGGGGACTGGATGTTGCTGTCACCTCTTCTCTGGTGACATTGGCTAGGATACCTGTGGGGGTGTAAATGCAGTGTTATTGTTTCTGTGTGTGACATATTGTGCATGGGTGGGTTGCCCTCTATGGTTGTAATTGCCCTGGCAGCTTTGCCTTTTGTGAGTTGTTATTTGATGGGCTAGCTGATTGTCTCTAGGGTGCATGCTTTAGTGATGAGTGTCCATGCAGGGCTGTGAGGGGTATCCATGCTTTGGTACAGCATGCAGGGCTTGGCTTTGGGATGAGTGAGATATGATGGTGGCGTGTGTGGGATGGAGTGGAGTGATGGGAGTGAGGGTATGTGATGGCATGTGGGTACGGTGGTGATGGTAGTAAAGAGTTGACTTACCAGAGTCCAGTCCTCCTCCTACTCCGGCCAGGTCCTCAGGATGCATGATTGCCAATACCTGCTCCTCCCATGTTGTTAGTTGTGGGGGAGGAGGTAGAGGTCCACCGCCAGTCTTCTGTACTGCGAGCTGGTGTCTTGCTGCAATGGAACACACCTTCCCCCGTAGGTCTTTCCACCTCTTCCTGATGTCATCCCATGTTCTGGGGTGCTGTCCCACAGCGTTGACCCTGTCCACGATCCTCAGCCATAGTTCCATCTTCCTATCAATGGATATCTGCTGCACCTGTGATCCAAATAGCTGTGAATCTACCCTGATGATTTCCTCCGCCATGACCTTTAGATCCTCCTCAGAGAATTGGAGGTGTTGTTGTGGTGCCATGGGTGTAGTGTGAGTGGTGTGGGCGAGGGTGTGTAGGGTGATGTGTTGGGGTGTGTGATGTAAAGTGCTTGGGTGGTGTATAGGTGATGGTGGTATGTGTCTCTGGTTGTGTGAGTGCTCTTGCTGTCTCTCTCTGTTGGCAATTGTTTGTAGTCATAAGGAGTTGTGGGGAATGTGGGTGTGTGTTTTATAATGGTGTGGGTGTGTGGGTGTGGTGTGTGTATATGTGTCAGGTGTGTGTAGTTTGAATTGACCAATGTGGTGTTGTTTTGTTAGTGTGTGTGTATTTTGAGTGCAGCGGTATGTACCGCCAATGGTTTACCGCCATAGAATGTCCGCCGTGGTGATTCATGGGTGATAATGTTATGGGTAGTTCTGATGGCGTAACAGTGTGGGTTGTGCTACCGCCAGTTTAACACTGACCTTTGGTGTGGTGGACTTGTGTGTGTGGCTGTATAGTAACGGATTGGTATGTGTGTGTCATAATATGGTAAGCAGATAACCGTCGCAGCGGCGGTATGTTGGCGGCAGTCAGCATGACGGTAAGTGTGATTTATCGCCAATGTCATAATGAGGGCCTAAGAGATTTGTTAACAGCATTGGATCAGGATTCCCCTTTTAAGGATTTGATTCCAGTAGGTCACAGGAATGGTGTGCTAGGAACAAAATTGGAAAGGTTTGTGCATCTGCTGAGCTGCCCTGGATGAATGTACTGCCCCTTGTTTCAATGGCAATGAGAAGCACCACTGGCAGGGTGGCCATAAGTGGCCGCCACATAATATGAATTTGATGATTTGCCTTTACAGTACTACAAGAAACTAACAGACTCACTGAGATACCTTCATTTTCAGGCGCTGCAGACATTTCCTGACTCACCAACACCAGCTGGACATGATGTGATCTCGAACCTGGAGATTGGGCCTGGGTCACCTGTGAGGTGTGAAGAGCTATCCTCCCGGATGCACGGCTCTCACACCTAGTAGGTGCCCCTCCACTGGAGCAACAACAAGGACTAGAGGCACCACCTTCATAGCCTTCATCACCTGCAGTTCTTGCTGAAATACCTTGCTAAAACCTCTGTTCTAGAGTACCTACCCTCAGTTCTAGAATACCTATTGCCTCAAGTACTAGTAACCTCTGACACAATCAATAAGGTACAGGAAATTGATCATTTTAAAGGTTTCTTTTGCAATTCATCGAGACAACGACATCTGACAAATCTTCAGACCTGACAAGAAATGGATATGAGTGCCAATGGATATCCGTGCTATTATTGCAACAATAGTGACTGTGTTGCTCATGGTGTCTGCTGGTTTCATACGAGTTCCCTTTATTTTCGGGACTCTGTGTCATTCAATTTTCCTGCTTTAGTACTTCAGAGTGGGAGTACTGAGTGACACTGACATTTTGAACTTTTCCTAGATTGACAATACAAGTAATCATGAAGGAGATCAGCAAATATGGTTTGGGGGGATAAGAGCTCATTTGAATTGATCATGAAGTATGATACAAAGTTACATGTATTATGTCATTTAATATGTGGGCACACCTGCTCCAAATAAAAGATAATGAAAAATAGAATAATATGGCAATCACCTTTACAAACTATAGCTGTAAAGGAAGTATACCAACATGAAAGTTCCATCACCTGTCTAATAAAGGTTGTCACCCATCACAGAGTATTGCAGAATTCCCAGTTCAGGGCTACTAATAAGAGAATAAGATAAGTTCTTCTTGGTTTTAAATATAGACCAGCAAGTAGCGTCGCAACTATGCATCCCAGATCCCGGGAAATGGAAAGAGAGAATTTTCCTAAGTACACACACAGCAGGTAGCTAATGCCTACACAGGTTTTGTTATGATAAAAATGTCCCACGTGTAATATTTGTCAGCACGAACTACCATGGCAGCCACAAAACACTAACCAAGAGTACAAATGATGGTTCAGTAGGCCAATAGTTAAAGTTACTCAAGGTAGCAACAAAAACATATGCCAGACTTAACATCTAGAAGTAAACAATGATGGATACAAGGCAGTGACAGGAGAAATAGGAACACCATGCCATCATCGATTATCAGCGGAGGGGATGTTGAAGCCTGTTTTATTTTGGGTGGAATCCATCTTGTCTTGTTCACGTCCTGTGATATTCAATTATGACAAGGCCTGCAAAATGTGTGCAGCAGTCAGATGATCTCAGATTAACTAATGTACCCGGTAAAATAGCTTGTAATGCAAAACATGCCCGAAGATACCTTAAGTGACACTTATTGATTCAGTCACCCATCAAAAGCCAGATATTTCGATGATCACATACAGCTGAGGCCAGGGGCTTGCATTCCATTCGGCCGGTATTGTGTAAACCCCTGTATTGACACATTTGGTGATCCGGGCCACCAGGATATGTAGACACCTTACCTGTTGACATATTATAGGACATCTGTATTACAAAATATAATTCCACTGTGATAGATTGTATACTTAAGGCTTGTGTAATTCTTGGCTCCTCTGGTCAGCAATACATAATGTATTTGCTCAAAATGTTGGAGAAATATTCTTTTCTATATCGTGTGGGAAAATCAATGCATCTCCTTGATCGTGGTTCGGAACTAACACAATGCTCCTGCACTAGGATTTCAAGGCACTTTGGTTCAGTGGGCCCGAAAAGGTCCCTGTAGATGGCCCACACTCCATCATGGTCAGCACAAACTGTTGACTTTGCCCTGGTCCCGCTCGACCAGTTGGAATCTTTTGCTTCTATGCTCTATCTTACAGTTTATTCTATAAAACATCATAACTCAAGTTCTACTTATTAGATTATTTTCATTTTGGTCTTGTTTTATTTATTACATTAAAGTCTATGTTTCTAACCAGACCAGGTGTAGTATCTTTTAGTGTGGAGTTTTTGCTATTCTACCGTTTGAAATGCTGCACAAATATTTTACACCTAGCCTCTTAAGTTAAGCCTGACTGCTCGGTGCTAATCTACCAGAGGGTGAGCACAGGTTAATTTTGGTTTTGTTTGTGTCTTACCTTGATTAGTATTGTGGTTCCTGTTTGATCAGAGTGCATACCTCTGTCAACCAGAAACACAATTTCTAACACTTATCTATGTGCATTTCTTAGTTATTTTTTGTAAGATGATGACATGGTCCACCCTTGACAGGATTTTGTGAAAGCCTTGCCAGTACTGTGAGATAAATTGAGCATCTTCAACCTATGCCTGTAAATTTCAAAGGATTATTTTAATGAAGATGTTATCTTCTGCTTTGAATGAACCAGTGCTTACTTTGTGCTATTGTTTTCCAGTGCTCTGCACCTATTTCTTAACACCGGCACTTTGCTAATCTAACACATGGTGGCCCTATCTGATTATTTTTCAAGTGAGCACAACAACAAAGTACTTAACAATGTAATGCCTGAATCAAATATTACCAGCGCACCTAGAGCATTTTTACAACTTTGGATGAGTGGAATATACCAAATTGTTATTTCATAGGAGTTTGATGGTTAATGGATAACATTAGAAATGGCATATGGCAGCAAAGGCAATGGCAGTGAGTTGTTAAAGCTGCAGTGGCCTTCTTAGATATACCTTGAGCCCTGACTCTTATTTCTGTTACAAATTAAGCACTGGACTTTATTCATTGATAAGTATTATACGGGGCTCTGGACTAGGATATTCTTGTATAATTTGACTATGACGCTTTTGTGCCACAAGGTTGGGAACATCAAGTTGGATGAAGATAGGTGAAGATTGTTCATAACAAAGTACCCACTATAGATGCAGCTGTCTGAGGCATTTCTTTGGGATCATGTTGAGAACTGATGGTTTTTCATCTTCCAACTTTGCTATTATTTGCTGGATCTGTTGCAACAAGATCCTACCTAGAATTTCTTGTACGTTAGGGTCTTCTGTTATGGTTTGAGTAGTTACATTCCGTTGTAGTTACATGTGATGTCTCATCCTGTGAACAAGAAGCCTATGAAGAGCTGGATCCAGTCATCATGTTCGAATTCTGTGGGCTATTAGCCTCAATGCCCTTGCTACCATATGCAAAAACGTCTTGGAGTATTTGGTCCATACTTGAATAAACTAATTCTGGTTTCTTGGTCAAGAATTTGTCTTTTTTTAGATATGAAGGCAGTGTATTCTTTTCTACAGCTTTTGATGTCCTGATTATTTTTTGCATTCTATAGCAGCTGTTTGAATTCCTTCTCTTTGCACCTTCAGCAACAAGCAATGTGTTTCTTTGCATCATTTTGGTATTTGAGTGTTTTTGGTTGTGTTTTTGCGGACCTAGATATGCAGATGTCAAAATACGAGGGACAGAGAGTATTAGGACCGGTCCAGTGTGCAGTATCTCTAGGCAATAGGTAAAAGTCAAGCTGAGCACACTGTTCCTAAAAAAGAAAAAAGAGGGAAGACACAAGGGCACTTCTAAATTTAGAAGCTAAAACCCTCACACATCCATTGGATGTCATGCCTCATCCTCTGGTCTGCTCCTTGTTGGGCTGGCGCTGCAATGCCCGATGGGCCCCTACAAGGGGGCTCCATTCTGGAGATCTTTTAAAGTGCGTGCCACAAAGATGAGTAGGAAGAAAATCAGGCCTACTATTAAGAATAGAGAGCTAGAACATTAAAATTGGCTCGAGAACCACCCAGCAACAAATTTATTGTGAATGATGGGTCTCGGTCAAGGTTAAAAACAAGGGGAGTATAAGATAAATAATGTTCCTCTACTCTAACCATTAACATGTAGGGCAAAAAAGGACGTTTCACCAGGACCACAAAAACCTTAGCTACTCAAAAAAAAAAACACATTGGTCGTAAGCAAAACAAAAAACTTACATGAACAGCTACGCAAAAAGAAAAAAGCCACAATCAGCATAGACCTGTAACAGGAAAACAGACCACAACAAACAACATGAACAAAAATGTGTGAAAAAACCCAAATGTGATAAAAAGTGATGGTATGCTACCATGCTAACAGTGACAATGCAAACGATGTTTCATACAACCATCAAAAACAACCTTAAGAGCCTCTTAGGTCAAGTACATGATAAAGAACTTACACTTCTATATTAAGAATAGGGCATCATGGGTAAAGTGCTGGCCGAAGGGCTGGCGTCACCTTTAATGAAAGCAATAATTGTAGATATGTACTATCACATAGTGACCTAGATTTGCAAGCAGTGCAGTTATCAAGTAGAGAGCAATGTAACTTCAATGTAGCTTCATGACTTTTCCATTGACTCTGCCTGTGGGGTGACTGCCAATTGATACTCCAACTGCTCCATGTAGTCTTGGTCTTCCTTTGCTTAAAAGGTGAATTTGACAATAAAGTCTGGTGCGATTAATAAATGTCCAGTTGTCACTCCTTTGTTTTTTTGAGGCTAAGCTGACAGCTCTTCTATTGTGGTTAGAAGATTTGTGTGCTTCCCACTTCTGGGCAGTTTGCATAGACACTAATGTACCAGCAGCAGCACATTTCTATTAAATGGATGTCCACTCCAGCAGCATTAATATTGCAAAGCCTCCATATTTCTTGCCTTTTTCCTTGCACACAACTGTTGAGGACGATGTGAAAGCCACACTGGTCCTATGGTTTTTGTGTTCATGCTTCTTGTAGTAAGTTGAACTTATGTATCTCCTGCATCCCCTGCGTTTCCTCCTGTTCCAGCAATGTTCAGGACAGGATTTTGACTTCGTGTTTATCTAGTTGCTTAGCCTGATTAAGTCAGGACCTTGAGGCTGTCCGTCCCTGGTGCTTTTTTGTCACAGACACTGTGAAATATCAGTTTTTTTTTTAATTTAGTTCTGGGTTTGAGGCAGAGTTGATGATGCCTTCGTTAACCCTGATGGATTCACTGTTCCTCTAGTTCTTATTTGCACTTTGGGATAAAGGCACCAGTTTGTTTTCCTTCTCCGTGTTTTAAATGATTACTTGATATCATGTTGTTTTGATGTGTGTTTAGTCTTGAATTTTTGTGTATTCTCCATCGTGTGCTTTCATTGTCCTGATTAATTATTCCCTCTTTGAGTACTTCACTGTTGTTTTTATGTGGCTGGTGCTCTCTTTACTATGTTGGTTCACCTCTCGTCTCTTCCATCAAGGATTTTGCTTGCTGGGCCAACCATGACTTTATTGTGAGTTTTTTGTTGTTTTTTTCTTTCTGTTTGCCCAAGGCTCAGGGTATGTCTCAGGAGACTTTGTTGGCCCCGTTGCCATGTTCTTTGTTGTTTTAGTTATTAGATTTACCCCTTTCCCTTTTTGGATTTAAATGGAGGAGTGGAGAGGTCAAGTCACAAGAGTCATCTCTCTAATGATATTGATTGTATCAACGGGAAAGGTAGGTTTTTCCCGCCTCTACAAATCAAGTGGCGCTTCGTCAGGACCAGAAATTGTAACTCCTAGGCTTTGAATACACGCCTAAAAAATATTCAGGGAAACAATCAAGGAAGAACTACTTACTACAAGGCTATCCTATTCTATAGTCTACGTAGGGGAACCTGTGTGGGAAGCAAAACCTGTAGTTGTCCTCCACCACCAGGGAGCTTTCATCGGAGGAGGTATCACTTTCAGGTCTGTCCCCTGCAGCCTCCACTGTGGTGCTCCCCTCACCCTTCATCCCACTGGTGCTCTCACCGTTGGTGGATTCGGCCTCCTGGGCCCTCTGGGATGCAGCTCCCTCCGTCGGCGGTGCCTCTGCTCCTCCGCCAGATGATGCTAATGCACAGAAGGACAGGGTGACAAAACAAAAAGGTGGGGGAGAGACAGAGGATACACTTGGTCAATGCCAGCAACAACACCACCGTTGGTGTACACAACACACAGGGGAGAGCCCTACGCACTAGGCGAGGCACTACCAGTCACAATGCTTGTCACCAGGCCATGGCCAGGAATAACTAACGCCAGTTGCAGCATACCTGAGACCCACAGATCCCTGCCCAGTTGTGGATGCCCACTAGCTTGTTTGTGGGTGGAGTGCATCAGCCCCTGCCCAACATGGAACCTACCCTGCAATGTCCGGCCTGACCTAGGGGCACCAACATTCACACATCCCCCACCCAGAGACCACCCCTCCACGCGCAAGTAGTATATTGGGAACTCACCCCCTTGTGGCTGCTGTGATGGCCTCAAGCGCCCATCCAGCTCCGGATAGGACACCACCAGTATGTGGAACATAAGTGTGGTCAGGGTTCGACGGGCACCCCTTCCTTGTTGGGAGGCCATCCCCAGCTGGGCCACGTCATCTTCCTTGCCCAGCGTCACAGGTCCTCCCACCATTTGTGACAGTGGGTGCTCCGCCTGCCGTAGACCCCCAGGGTCCTCACGTCCTTGGCGATGGCACGCCATATACCCTTTTTCTGATGGGCGCTGACCTGCAGAAAAATAAAAATAGATAAAGGTATCAGTCATACCATCCGGCTTGTTACACTCATGGCCCACCATATCCCTCCCATCCTCTTACCCACATTCATTGCACACCATACAGCATGCTACCCAGGATTCCTCAACCACCACACCCTTACACAAGGCCTTCACACACAGCTCTCCATGCATTCATGCCCTATGCATCGTGCACAAAGTGTACTAACCTGTTGGTCTGGAGGCAAATACAGCAATCGGTACTGGGGTAGGACCCCATCCACCAGTTTCTCCAACTCCGCAGCGGTGAAGGCAGGGGCCCTTTCCCCAGTGACCCGAGCCATGGTTGGTTCCAGACACAGGTCACAGCAGCACTTGCAGTGTAGGTCCTCTCCTGTTGAAGGTCAGGTAGCAAGTGAGTGAACAGATAGAAAATGGCTGTCATATCCGCGGCGGTGCGTACCGTCACCGCCGGTGTACATCACCATTGGCTACAGTAACTCATAGGGCCCAATAATAACCAATGAGGAGTTGCCCGGCGGTACTCGAAGGCCTCCTGCAACAGAGCAAAACATCAGCGACATTACCTCATTTCTACTTGTCCCTCCACACAGGACAGGGGTCCGCCATTTCGGGGGGGGGGCATGCCACAGCAACTAACTGCGTCACAGCAGAAATAAGCACGTTTTGGGACTAAACATCAACATACTGTTTCTGTCATAACATGCAATGCATTGTACATTGAGGAAATGTCAGAAACTGACCTGTTGCTCATCATTTTGCCCCATAGATTACAACCGCTGAGGATATATAGGAGATGGAGACATCCCCCTTGTACAGGCCCCTGGTGGACTTGGCAACAAATGGAGAACAGGCACATTATCTTCACCTACAGACTTGAAAGGGCCACAATCCAAGAGCTGTGTGCCCAATTGGAGCCAGACCTGATCTCATCTATCCATCAGCCGACTGGGATCCCCCCTCTTGTGCAAGTGCTATCTGTGCTCCATTTCTTGGCAAGTGGCTTCTTCCAAGTGACAGTGGCCATGGCAGCAGGAATGTCACAGCCAATGTTCTCAAACGTTCTGACCAGAGTGTTGTCTGCCCTGATGAAACACATGCGCAGCTACATCGTATTCCCCCGGTGGAGGATTTGGCCACAGTGAAAGCTGACTTCTATGCAATGGGACATATCCCCAACATTTGTCCCCCCCCCGCCAGAGAAATGAACAGGTGTTCAGAAATCGATAGAGCTTTCACTCTATGAATGTGCAGATAGTGTGCCTGGCGGACAAGTACATCTCCCATGTGAATGCAACATATCCTGGGGTTGTGCAAGATGCTTTTATCCTGAGGAATAGTAGCATCCCATATGTGATGGCTCAACTCCAGAGGCACCGGATGTGGCTAATAGGTGAGCCCATGGTCCCCACCCAGTGGATGTTGGTGTATGGGTGTGGAGTTGGCCCTAAGGGTTAGTGTCTGTCTAACTGGTATCCCTCGGTATTTGCAGGTGACTCTGGTTACCCCAACCTCTCATGGCTACTGACCCCAGTTAGGAATCCCAGGACAAGGACAGAGGAACGTTGCAATGAGGCACATGGGCAAACAAGAGGAATTATAGAGTGAACCTTTGGACTCCTGAAGCCCAGTTTTCGGTGCCTCCATCTAATTGGTGGTTCCCTGTGCTACTCACCCAAGAAGGTGTGCCAGATCATTGTGGCATGTTGCATGTTGCACAACCTGGCCTTGAGATGCCAGGTGCCTTTTTTGCAGGAGGATGAGGCTGGAGATGGTCGTGTGGCAACGGTGGAGCCTGTGGACAGTGACGAAGAGGAGGCAGAGGATGAGGATGTGGACAACAGAACATCTATCATTCGACAGTACTTCCAGTGACACACAGATAAGACACTGTAACTTCACCTTCCATTGCAGTTTTGTGCTACAAATTTTCACTGGCAGGCTGCTGTTCTGACAACGATGGCCACTTACTGTACCCTTTGACATGTCTATTCACAGATATCTGTGCCCTACTCTGGCTCCTGGTGTATTGACTGCAGCACAATACAGGTCATACCTATTTATACATTACTGTACAGTCTAATTACAATGTCTACATATTGTTAAAGGAATACATACTTAAATCATTTGACATACTACATACTTGTATTTTTTCAATGGGTGTTTATTTAATTGCTGAGAAGTAAATGGGGGTGTGCAATTGGCTTGAGTGATGGTGGAGGAGAGTCCAGGATAGAGTCAATTCTCTTTGTATCACAGGTGCATTGTCCAAGGGGGCATAGGAAGGGGAGCAATAGCAGTTCAAGGTGGACATGGTGACAGAGTGGGGCACAAGGGTGACAATCAGGAGAGTCTTATTTCCTGGAGGGGGTTTTGGCAATGTTCTCCGGGCTTCTGTCTGGATCGCAGGGACCTTTTGCTGGTTAGTTCTCCTTCTGCAGGGGGAGGGATACTGGTGGCCTGTTGTTCCTTTGATGGGGCCTCATGTCTACTAGCGTCAGCGGAGGTGGAAGGCTGTTCATCGGTGTGGCTAGTGTCAGGGGCCCGTTGGTGTGCCACTGCCTCACTCATTGTGTTGGCCATGTCTGCCAGCACCACTGCAATGGTGACCAGGGTGGTGTTAATGGACTTTAAGTCCTCCCTTATCCCCAGGTATTGGTCCTCCTGCAGCTGCTGGGTCTCCTGCAACTTGACCAGTATCTGGCCCATCATCTCCTTTGAATGGTGGCATGCTCCCAGGATGTTGGTGAGTGCCTCCTTGAGAGTCTGTTCCTTGTACCTGTCCTCCCCCTGTCACACAGAAGTCCTCCCAGCTTCCCTGTTGTCCTGTGCCTCTGTCCCCTGAACCATGTGCTCACTGCCACTGGCCCCAGGTCCCTGATCGTCCTGTGTTTGTGGGATGGCCTGGGGTCCCTGTAGTGGTGGACACACTGCTGATTGGCGTGACCTGGGGACAGAGGTATGGGCCCGCTGGGTGGGTGCTGTGATGGTGTTTCCTGAGGGGGAGGTTCTCTGGTGTTATGGGACTGTGGCTGGGTAACCCACTGTCCGGAGGTCCCTGATGGGCCAGATTGGTCATCCAGATCCAGGCGAGCAGAGCTGCTGTCATCACTGTGGACCTCCTCTGGGGGGGACTGGTTGTTGCTGGCCCCTCCTCTCCGGTGACGTTGGGTGTGGGACCTGTGGGGATGTAAATGCATTGTTAATGTTTCTGCGTGTGACATCTTGTGCATGGGTGTGTTGCCCTGTATGGTTTTGAGTGCCCCATAAGCTTTGCCTTGTGTGAGTAGTTATTTTGTGGGCTAGGTGACTCTCTCTAGTGTGCATGCTGTGGTGATGGGTGTCCATGCAGGACTGTGAGTGATGTCCATGCATTGGTGGTTCATGCAGTGCTGGGTACTGGGATGGGTGGGTTGTGATTGTGGGGTGTATGTGTTGGAGTGTAGCTTTTATATTCAATATTAACATGAAATGCTTGCAAAATAATGTATAATGAAACTGCTTAGAAAATGTATTAATGTGCTACTAATGTACGTGTTTGAAATGTGCCCACGGGGAGTGGCCATCAATGTATACGGTGATTAATTAAATTGACTAATAATGAGTTAACAATGTACTAATGTATGATTTTGTATTAGCATTAGGGTTATATGCTAAGGTTTTGCTAAATTACTCACTAGGCCTAGATAGCAAGGATCTGGGCCTAGCAGCCTGGTCTCATATTAAATGTGTTTTTCTAACATTCAATGTGCTGTCTTCCTGAAGGACATGAAACTGTACTTTTCCAGAAGCTAGAGATGTGTGTGTAACCGTAGTAAAATTCTTTGTCATGAGACCGGACTTGCTCAAGGAAACATTCTTGCTGAATGCAACAGTGTAATTCGCAACAGGTGCAAGGTCGCCTAAACTGGTAAAGACAATGGAACTACTGACAGGAGCGACAAGTGTAACTTTTCTTACCTGACATTCTACCCGTTGAAGACGTCAATTACAGGAGCCAATAAACTACGTGAGAACTGTCTTAGGTGGAAAATTCTAGTAAGGTATGTGATGGATCATTGGACAGAGATAATGTTGCACCAAATAATGCCCAATTGGAAATTAGAGACTTGTTCGACAGGATTAATATAATGACGTGTCACACGGAGGAATCAGCCATTATAAGGACACTCTTGCTGTTACTCTGATATTCTGCCTTAAGACTTTGCTGTTTTATTTTTCAAACCATCCTCACTTCCTGCCTTGCCCAATACTTACTTCTCCTCCTTATGAGTGAAGCATTCCTTTTTCCCTATCTTGCTGAGACTTTGCTGCTTATCCTGACTGATGGCGAATCGACTGATGTCCTGAGGACGAAGACTGACTCTGTATGCTGACCCATTACGGAGGATAACTAAATGATAATGAAATTGTAATTTTCTGTTTGCCATTTCTTTCTAGGTACCAACTGCTCTTTTGATAGAGTCCGTAGTTAGATGTTTTCTAAATTCATGTTACTAAATAGTTTTGCATGAAGCCCAACATGCTGATGCTAATTAGAGGTTAGTTAAGGAATTCACCAAATCTGATGCAAATAGACAAATGACTGAATCCTCGCTTTGTTGAATAATGTGCAAATGATACTCTGCTAAATTTGATTCATGTTGACGTCATGCTTTGTGCTAATGTTCATGATCTTTGCATTGATAAAGTCTTATTCAAGTTGCCATATTGTAACATTGTTGATGTGTTTGCTGGTATTGAGACTAATAAACTTGCTAGTAGAGTGTAACCAATAGGGAATAAATATCTTAAAATCTTACTAAAGTTGTGTGGTTATTCATGACTGCGAAATCATGGTGTGTTTGATCCTTATTGAACATTATTGATTAGTTATTGACTAGTTATTGTTAATATTGATAAGGTTATTGATCTGTTGATTGAAATGCTGAATAGATATCTCGTCCTAAGGAGTCCCTAATCAGGGTCAAAAGGTTCACTGGCCTAAAACGAGTCCCTGTGTAAGTAAATTATTAAAGGTGGGACGCATTATCATATGTGAGGTGGTGGGGTGATGGGGGTGAGGGTAGGGACGGGTTATGTGATGGCATGCAGGTAGGTGGTGTGAAAGTAGTAAAAAGTTGACTTACCAGAGTCCAGTTCTCCTGCTACTCCTGGCAGGCCCTCAGGATGCAGTATTGCCAAGACTTACTCCTCCCATGTTGTTAGTTGTGGGGGAGGAGGTGGGGGTCCACCGCCAGTCCTCTGTACAGCTATCTGATGTCTTGCAACCACGGAACGCACCTTCCTTCATAGGTCGTTCCACCTCTTCCTGATGTCATCCCTTGTTCTGGGGTGCTGTCCCACGGCGTCCACCCTGTCCACGATTCTCCTCCATAGCTCCATCTTCCTTGCAATGGATGTCTGCTGCACCTGTGAACCGAATAGCTGTGGCTCTACCTGGATGATTTCCTCCACCATGACTCTTAGCTCCTCCTCTGAGAACCTGGGGTGTCTTTGTGGTGCCATGGGTGTAGTGTGAGTGGTGTGTGTGAGGGTGTGTGGGGTGATGTGTTGGGGTGTGTGCTGTGAGGTGCGTGGATGGTGTATGGGTGATGGTGTTCTGTGGCTCTGGTTCTGTCGGTGCTCTTGCTGTATCTCTCTCTGGTGGTGGCAATTTTTGTTAGTCGTAAAAGTGTGTGGGTAATGTGTGTGTGTGCGTTTTATAGTGGTGTGTGTATGAGTGTCAGGTGTGTGTAGTTTGAATTTTCCAATGCAGTGTTGTTTTGTTTTGTTAGTGTGTGTGTATTTTGAGGGCAGCAGGATGCACTGCCAATGGTTTACCACGGTTGAATGGCTGCCGCGATGATTCGTGGGTCATAATGCTGTGGGTGTAGTGCTGTTGGCGTACCAGTGTGGGTTTTGGTACCGCCATTTTATCACTGACCGTTGGGCTGGCGGACTTGTGTTTGTGTCTGTATAGTGACGGATTGCTATGTGTGTGTCATATTATGGGTAGCGGTATAGCGTTGCAGTATGTTGGCGCAGTCAGCATGGCGGTAAGCGGGACTCACCGCCAATGTCATAATGAGGGCCTATCTGTATTTTAGAAGGGACATTGCAAGTTTCTGTGGCCCCTTCTGTCATACTAGAGAACCTTGTGGACACAAAAAATGGGTGCACATGACCATTGCGCTCCTGAGTACATTCCATACTACAGCACACAGTGGGCAAAACTACTTGTGCTTCTTATATAAACAGTTTGCCATTGTAATCAAGTCCCAAAACCATGAAGTAATTCGATAATCATCCCTAAAATTAAAAATGAATTGAAGACAGACAGTACCTGGTACTTGCATATAAAACTCATAGATATAACCATAAATGTATTTACAACTTTTGTCGTAACAAACAATGGAAGGTGGCCGCTGATCGATTCCCTACAACAAAAATTGAGCTGCATTAGCTACTGCCTCTCATCTATTGCATAAACTCTTACATTGAAAAATAAACGAACATTAGAGGCGGAAAACGCATATGCAATTGTTTTACCAAAATCGGGCATCTGTTTTTTTTTTATAGACAGATCACATTTACATTCTTGAATTTCAGGTTTTTGTGGTGGATCGTGTAAGTGGTGTTCTATGTAGTAAATGTAATTTTCTGTATGAAATAATTATTTGCTAGGATACTGTGGACATTTTCTTTCATTTTTGTGCTTTGATTGTAATGACAGAAACAAGTAGAAGATGACTAATAGGAAAGGTCTGCACAATACCCCCCTCAAAGCTCAACTGTTTAATTAAGGGATGCTTTGTATGGGAGTATCCGTGAAGAATGTGAAGTAGAGGCCGTTTATTACAAATGTATTTGAATATCTTTACGTTTAAATGCGATTTGGAAAATTAAGGGTGCGACTGACACATGCATTTTAAAGCATTCATGCAAATTGGTATGGAAAAAAAACAAGAAACTACTCATTGGAGAGAGATGTAACTGTTCCCAAAACAAAACATCAGGAGCATGGGGCTTTGCAGCTGTTGGGGTATGGAGCAGCTATGTCTGATCCAGATTCAAGCAAGTCATTACAAAAATGTATTAATGCATTTAATGTTGAATTTACTGGTGATTATATCCGTGACGGGTGCATGGAAAGAACCAAGGACATATTCATTTGGACAGCCCTTAAGCTGTTTTTATTATAGACCATTTGCGATAAAATATGCAAGTCAGAGCAATGAATACGTTTTTATATTGTTTTTGCTATCAAAAACCAAAGGGATTTGTGGAAATGTTTTCAATTATCTAAAGAACATAGTACGTTATTTTAGATCTGGTAATGACTGTTCAGTTTCACAGTCACAAATTTGAATATGCCTTAAAACAAATAACATGCATTGTAATTAGTAAATTGCTTTTCTCTTGTTGTTATGCTGCATTACGATATAATAAACTGTACACAATAAAGCAATTGGATTGTATTTGAACTTATAGCTGAATGCCTGCAGCTAAGAACATTAAGGTTGATGAATGTGTGGAGGCCATCAAACTAGAATTTGCTGAACATAACGTACAAGACTATAAAATTTTAAATGTGTGGCAAATGGAGAATCGTCATCCACTCAGCAAGATGGTGATGTTTTATTCGTGATCCGACCTCTCTGCCTTAAAATGGGGACAATATAGGTCTTCAGAGGCAAATGACAATGGTATTGGGGAAAGCTGGCAGAAACAATTGGGAGGAAATGTTACTAAGATCACAGTCACTGCTAAAAGAGGGTATACAATTAGACAATACCTATAATAGTTTGGAAGACTGGGTCACATGTGCATTGGATATGTGCATCCCAATTACCGATTTCAAAGGCAAAGAGCAAACTAAAACTACACCATGGTTTAAAGCCAATCTGGCATCCTTGAAGAGATTTTGCAAAAACATACAAAGAACATGGAGAAACTCATACTTCCCCCAGTTAAAGAAGAAATATAAAACAGCAATAAAACACTATCAAAAAGAACTGAAAAGGGCACAAGCAAAATATTTTGAAGAAATCATCCTAAAGGCCCCAAATCCCTCAAAAGAATTATTTAAAACTGTATAGAACTTGAAATTTGATAAATCGGGCATGATTCCTCCATCATCAACAATAGATAGATGTAATGAATTGGCCACTTTTTTCAGGAAAAAGTATTGAAAATGTACAGTTTCCTACTGGTCATTCGAGAGGAGTGCCCTCAGCAAACTCAAATTTTGAAACCTGCCATGAACATTACTCTATTTTATATGATTCCTGAGGACAGGATTGAGGAAAGCATAAGAACATAAAAATCAGAATCCACATTAGACCCAGCTCCTCCACTGAAGATAGTGGAAAGCACTCACATACTTCTTGCAAGTGTCACAAATATTTTAAATAGATCTCTAAAGCTGGGAACAGTACTTATAGATGGAAACATACCATCATTAGACCATTGCTGAAAAAACCCACTTAGATCCCATAGACACTATCAACTATCATCCCTTATCACTTCTTCCAGTCATGGGTAGAATTTTGGAGAAACATTAATAAAACTTTATATGGCCATCTGGAAGCCAATCGCATCCATCGCAGATGGGTTTTAGAGTCCAGCACAGTACAGAATCAGCACTGCTAGCACTCACAGAGGAACTCAGAGGAATATTGGATCAAGGAGGAACAGCCGCTATTACTTTGCGAGACTTGAGTGCGGCATTTGATACGGTGGACCATAAGATTCTGATTCAGAGACTAGAAGAGATGGGGGTGAAAGATAAGTCCCTGAAATGGATGTAATACCTTATTGAGGATCGAACCTTCCAAGTAATGGAAAATGCTGTTTTTTCAGAAACTAGGGCTTTCAAATGTGAAGTACCTGAAGGTTCCTCCCTTAGCCCACCTTTTTTAACATATATGTAAGACCTTTAGCAAACATTGTGATGATCCATGGGCTATCAGTTGTGTCCTACGCAGATGATACACAACTGGTAGTATCAATTGCAAAAGGGAAGGAACTAAAGAACCCACAGCTTTCTCTATGCCTGGAAGATGTATCCAAGTGTATGGGAAACTACTGCCTAAAACTTAATGGTGAAAAAAATGAGGTGATGTTCCTAGCGAACAAACCACATGCAAATATGGATTTAGGATGGCTAGATTGTCTGGGTAGTCCCATCACTCCTAAATCTCTTGCAAAAAATCTGGGTATGTGGCTGGATAATGTCCTTACAATGGACGCCCAGGCAACAAAGTTGGCCGGCAGTTGCTTTGGGGCATGGAGGGCTACTCAAAAAATCATCAACTTACTCCCAGAAAACTTAAGAAAAACTGTGATACAGGCTGAGATAACCTCGCGGCTGGATTATGGTAACTGTCTCTACCTGGGCGTGCCGAAATATGTTAGAAAAAAGCTACAAGGGGGTTATGGTTAGGACGGAAACGCGCATGGGTGCCTGACTCCATCCAGGTCAGAGCTAATCTAAATGTTTTAATTGAGTTTGTCTCCTTTCGCTGTAACCAACGCGCGCATCCTCAATTGGCGGTGTCCCATACCCGAGCCTGGCGCATTGTTGGATTGAATCGAACCGATTAAATTCTTTTGATCTATGTTTGCACAGCTTGCTCTGATCAAGACAAGAAATAGGTGTATTTACTTGCCAGTTTTGCGGTTTTCAGTGAATGTGTGAAGAAAACAAATTGCTCACTCAAACTCGATCTGCCTGACCTTCAAATGGCACCCATGCTGAAATAGAAAATTGATTAAAATCTTTTGAACAATGCTTGTACAACTTGCGCTGTTCCTGGCAAGTAATGGATGTGTTTATTCACCGGTTTTGCAAGTTTCACGGAATGTGTGAAGACAACAAATTGCTCACTCAAACCCGATTTGCTTGACCTTTAAATGGTGCCCATACTGAAATTGAGATTCAACTGAAACTTTTGAACAATGTTTGTATAGCTTACGCTGATCATGGCAAGTAATAGATGTGTCTACTCACCAGTTTTGCAAGTTTCACCGAATGTGTAAAGACTCACTCAAATTCGATCTGGCTGACTTTAAAATGGTGCCCTCGCTGATTTGGGAAATCGATTGAAATCTTTTAAACGATTCTTGTACAACTTGCACTGTTCCCGGCAAGTAATGGATGCATTTATTCACCAGTTTTGCAAGCTTCACCGAATGTAGGAAGAAAACAAATTGCTCACCCAAACTCAATATGCCTGACCTTAAAATGGCACCCATGCTGGAACTGAGAATATTTTTCTTCTTTGCTAATTTCAAAAAGATGTGAAATATCTGCAAATAAAATAAATGATTTGCTCATTCCAGTGAACTTGTCTCTTGATAAGCATGTCGAAATAGACGAGTTATCACAGCTTAGTCTTGCAATCTTATAACTTCAGAAATCTTCAGGCCCAGACCTGTTGTGGACGTAATACAAGGTTAGGAACCTTTGGTGAATCTGATAACTGAATAAATTCAAGTTTCAATTTGTGTTCGCTATTTTCTACAAAAACGACATAGTAATCCATTCCTTCACTTTGAAACAGAGGAACTTAACTCAACCACACGTTAAGCGTTCCAAGGTGGAACCAACCTTTCCGATCAAAAGCAAGGCTGATATAAACAGTAAGTTGGATATGATCCTCAAAAAGCTGACGGAAGTGCATGACCTCGCTAGATCTACAAAAATAAACACGGACTCTCTGCAGCTTGAGTTAACTGCCATCAGGGTGGATATTAACACTGTCAACAATAAAATATTAGAGGCAGAACAAAGAATCAGTGACTTGGAAGACATCAAGAATAAATCTACAATGGACCTTCTCCCCTTACAATCAATGACGAAATCTATGAAAGAAGACCGCAATAGGAGAGGTAAATGAGAATTTTTTGAGTTTCTGAAGGATCTGAAGGTAATGAAGTCCTCTCAATTCGTGCGTTTCCTTCCTTGAATCTTGGTCACCTCCACTTACAGGCCTCCAATTTGGCAAAAAATTTTAACTGGAAAGAGCACATAGGGTCCCAACATTCAAACGCTCCTATGGATCTCCGAACAAACCCAGACCAATAGTTTACAAATCTCTGAGGTTCCAACATGCCAAAGCAGTCTTGCTCTACATGTGCAAAAATAACCACGTTAACTGGAATGGATCTAAAATCTACATTTCACAGAACTCCAAAATGACTGTAGATACAAGAAAAGGATTCTTGGCCCTATGTGATAGACTCACAGACATGAAAATTCAGTTTTCTTTTGCAGGTCTGCCAAAATTCAGAATCTTTGAAGATCACAATGCTTTAAAATCTTATCTAGACAAACTGACAGGACAAGACATGGACATTGCTAGAGGTCTGTCAAACAAAAGACAAAACAACCTAACTCTTGTTCCTTAAAAGTGTGCCAATCTCTTCGGTATTGAGGTCTTTGAATGCGTTTAGCAATCTGTAGGGTGACTCCTTGTCTACAATGTTTCCTCTTAATAAAGATTTTTCTTCCTAAGATCATACTTGAAGTTCACTTGTTTTATTGTTTGCTTCCCTTTTCTTTCCAACAAAGGTGAATTGTTAAAATAATTAGGACATTTATGTGATTTAATTGGTGAAACTCAATCACCTACTGGTTTTCTTATCACATTGCCTGTCAGGGTTAGTTCATACTCACTCATTGTCTACCATAGTTATGCTCTTGTTAACTGACAGTATATGTTCCTACATATTCTGCTAGATTTGCTTAAATTTGGATTGTATAACCTATTGTACAAGTTATAGGCTTTAGTTCAACTTCGCCATTTTCTGCAAGTTATACTACCTCATTACCAACACATGTGCCATCCATGTATCCAATTTTTGTTAGCGTTCCAAAACTCATATATATATAAACTTATGTGACCTTCCCTCTGAAAATAATCTAAAATAGCCGCATATGACGGGCACATCACAATGTATATTCTGCGTTGCCCCGAGGGATGTCTGCTCTTCTTCTGTCGCCCACTCCATGCTGTTTGTTGAAAGTTGGTGGGTGGGGGGGTGGGACATAGAGGTGGGGAGGGGGTTGTTATTACTTTTTCTTCTTTTGTTTTTTATTCTTCATATTCCTTTCTTCTTTCCTCTTCCACCTTTCTCTCATTTATACTTATTTGTTGGACAGTGTAGGGTTGTTACGAATACAATTCTCACACTAGACTTATACTACTTCATCCAATATAATACTTCTAGGAATCCATCTCATAAGACTATAAACAGTATGTGTTTTGTTCACTACATACATAGCAAATTATTGGATTAATCTACTTTATTGTGAAAGCAGACATTATACACATACTCAACTGTTGTATATCAATGATAGCCCATACTACCAAAGATAACTTCCATACATAGGAGTACTTTCGCTACTCATTGAAACGCACCTCTACCACATAACTTACTACATGGCTAATACTAATACGATAGACAATATCAATATCGTATCTTTGAAAGTTAAGGGCATGAATCATCCAATAAAATGTATGAAAATAATGAACTATCTCTACAAAACCAAGGGAGATATTATCCTTCTTCAAGCGACAAGGATTCCAGAGACAGAAGCACTCAAAAACAAAAACAATTGGATTGTTGATGTACACTGTTCTCTGGCAGTCCACAAAAACAATGGTGTGATTACACTGATCTCCAAAAAAGCTAATCTGAGTACTGAATCCTATATTACAGGTACAGAAGGAAGATGGGTCATAACAACTTTAAATAAAGATGAGAATAGATATATACGGTCCAAATATTGTTGACTGAGACTTCTGGAACTCAATTTCAGAGAAATTAGGTTATTTGTCTACTGACGACCTCCTAATTGCAGCTGGAGATTTCAACCTTCCCCTGGATACCACGATGGATAGAAAAACCCCTTGTATATATCGCCCACCTAAAGCACAAAGAAATCTAAAAGATATTCGCACTAAATATGACCTTAAGGACACATGGAGACTCCAACACCCTGACTATAGAGATTACACTTTTTACTTGCCTCCTCATAATTCACACACGAGAATAGATTATATCCTCATCTCGGGTTCCCATACCCACCCTATTGACCAAACAAATATTTCACCAATAATAATTTCTGACCATGCATGCAACAATACTCTTCTAGCTGAGACCAATTCTAGAATCTGTATAAAAAAATGGCTTTCCAACACCAAGATTTTAAACGGCCAAGAGAATATAAAGAGATTTGAATGGACCATTTCTGACTTTTTCACAAATAACTTCTCCCTGGACGTACATATACAAACGTTTTGGGATGTTCTTAAAGCAATTTTCAGATGTACACTAAGAGAAATGAAAACTAAAACCAATAAGGCCAAAAATAAATCCCTACTGGAATTGGAACACGAGATTGTTCTCTTAGAATCCTCCCAAATCAAAACGCTGGACAAGCAGATCCTCACCAAACTTACTGCAAAGAAATATGAATATAATAGAATACTCAGTGAACTTGAAGGTGTACGGATTAATACGTTTGAAGACCTTAAACTTTCTGAAGCCAACAACGCAGGAAAAATGCTAGCATCATATCTTAAACACAAACAAAATCAAAAGAACATAACTTCAATCAAAGATAAGTTGAACTCCACCCACACCTACCCTCAAAAATTATAGACACGTTTAGACAATTTTTATGTAGAACTATACTCAGAGGATAACCAAATTAGAGCCAAACAATGTAAAGGATATTTAAATGAATTACAGATCCCCAAACTATCTGAAGACGATTTAGAGGTATTAGCCAAACCAATCGCTACAAATGAGATCACTGTGGCCATTAACACTCTAAAAGATATTAAGGCCCTGGGACCCAATGGCTTCAATGCCAAATTTTGCAAAACATTTACCAAATACCTTCACCCCAGTCTATTAGAACCATACAAAACATATGCCTCCTCTGGGAATATTTCCGGTACATTAGCTGAAGCAAATATTGTTGTCATTCCTAAGGACTGGAAGGATCTCTTACTTCCAAAGAATCATAGACCAATCTTGCTAATAAATCTCGACTGTAAAATCTATGCAAATATTTTAGCCAACAGTCTTAATCCTTACCTACCGAAGCTAATTAGTAATTCCCAGGTAGGGTTTTTAAGGAGCAGGATGGCCAATGATAATACTCGCCTATTATTCCATGTCATAGAAAAAGCCAGGCATTTATCCTCTGCACCAGTAGCTATAGCCATGAACGCCAAGAAGTTTTTTGATAAAGTCTCGGACAATCTTAGAACAGTCCCTTGGATCTTTTAACCTTGGAGATGACTTCATAAAAATGATCATGGCCATGTATAGTTATCACAGAACATCTATCTCTGTAAATGGCCAGGTCTTCATGCCTTTTAACCTTGAAAAAGGCACAAGTCAGGATTGCCCACTTTTACCCTCCCTTTCTCTACTAGCACTCGAACCATTACTATTTCACATTAACAGTAACCCTCAAATATCAGGAATAGATTTTCAGGAAAAACAATCAAATTGGCAGCCTATGCAAATGACATCTTAATCCTTTCTGCAACCCTCACTCATCCATACAGGCACTCGTGGACACAATTGAACACTACTTACATGTCTCAGGATACAAACTAATTAGAGACAAATCCGAGGTGAAGTCACTGAACCCATTAAACTCTAAAACCCTGATAGGAGACTCAGGACTAATCTGGCAACCAAACTACATAAAGTACTTAGGAATAGAGTTTGGGTTGGATTTAATTGACACTCTGAATCATAACGAGCACCTAACCCTTCAAAAAGTCAAACATTTATTAGAAGGCTGGTCACCAAAATGTATTACCTGGTGGGGTTGCATTGAAACGATAAAAAATGATGATATCCCCTGTGGTTAAATAATTAAAGTAGCACTGTTCAAGTCTCACTTTCTCCATGATGACCCTTCAGTCCTTTCTTTACACTTAAAAATCTCCAGACATGGTCACCAGATATCTAGAATTTACAATTTTTTTTCAAACAGAAGCTACCAATCATTTTAGAAAGACTAAAATTCTGGAATGACCACTCTAAATCTGTAATTATGGATCCAGAATGGACAAACATTTGGATATCAGTGACTTTACATAAAATTACCCCTATAGTCTTGCAAACCAAATTTTGGATATTACATAATATTTATTGGAGGCCTTCACGCCTACACGCAATGCACATAACAGATACACCTACTTGTTGGAACCAGCAGGAGGAGAAAGGAGACCTACCTCATCTGATTTTTTACTGCAAACAGGTCCAAGAATTCTCGACTGAAATCTTCTTTTTTATCTCCAAACTATTCCATATTAAGCCAGAAAACAGTTTCTCATATTTAATCACCAGCTTTCTGGGTCCTAATATCAAAACTGAATCGGAGGGCCTATTTCTTGACTTTCTGCTCACAGCAGCAATCAAATCTGTTACCGCTAATTGGAAATCTACACACAAAGCCGTTTTTACATCATGGTTAAATTGGATTATTCAAATTCCCAGAGCGGATATACCCAATATTCTCAGTGGAAAACACACTCGCATAGTATATGGGGCTCCTTAGATACATTTTTTGCTTCCAACAAGCCACCATGAACAAATTTCTAGACCTTATTCCAAATGACACCCAAGTGCAGCTAACCCTCAACCCTTCTATCATATTCAGTAATCGGTATCTCACATCAATATAATGCCGAATCCTACTCTATTTCTTTATCTTCACTCTTCACGTTTCTAGCTCTCTTTTATGTTATCTTCTCTTTGTATTTCTATACCCAATCTAATACAGAATTACATTTATATAGAGCTTTGATCTCATTTATATATGTACAGAATGCTGTAATTTTATTTTTCTTCTCTGTTAAATTATAAAAGAATAAAAATCTTTTCGAACTAAAAAAGCTGCAAGTAGTCCAAAATGCAGCCGCTAGAACGCTACTGAAAATCCCCAAAACACAATCAACAAAGAAGGCATCACAGACTCTACATTGGTTACCAATTGAAGCAAGAGTCAAGTTTAAAGCACAAATGTTTGCTCATAAAGTGATTCATAATAAAGGCCCTCAGAACTAAGAGGCTTACTGACACAATTCCACCCCTCCAGACCTCTTAGATCAGCGTAAGGACATCTCTTGAAGGTCCCAATAATTGGTCTGATGCGTCAGATTTCTTGAGCTGCTCACAACCCCCTAATGACACCGTGGATGCGCTGTATTAACAACACAGAGCTCAATGTAGCAGGTTTTCGTAGATGCACCAGAAATCCTAACACATCTGTGCCATTAAAGTCGCGCATTGCTGGACTAGCATGAAAAAAAAAAAGTTGCTCCAGCAATGCGAGTAGGTTCCCATAGACAAAAGCCCTGTGTCACTTTTACTGCCTGCTCTGAGCAGGAGGTAAAATTCTGATGCAGTGAAGGTTCAGAATGATGCAGTAAAATGTTGTAAATTTCATTGCATGCCTTTTTTCCTGAGAATGCCTACCTTGCACATCGACCTGGTAGCTGGCACCCAAGGGTGAAAAGTGATGCTAGAGGCCTCTAGCACCACTTTGTAGATTTGCAGTTGTTTTAGCACTGCCACAACATAAAAAAATGGTGCTGTGGCAGCGCACGGCCTTGTAAATGAGGCCCTTAGTTCTTTAGGTGTGTGGTGGGAAACACCTGGGTCTTTTGTACTGCATGTTACCCTGCTTGGCCTAGCAATGCTACTGCTCCACTCCTGGATAAGAGGCCATGGACAGGACTATTAGGCATGGACGACCCATATTCTACTGAGATCGGGAGTAGATCAGTCTCACTGTTGGTGAGTGTTGCTGACTGAGAAGACAGACTGATCTCGGGATGTTACATTTGGTGAACATAATGTTGTGAATACCCTATAGTAATTGGTTCAGAGTGCTGTTCTGATGTGTTGCATCTGAAGTATTGCCCCTATAGGCCCCATTCGACCAATCTATTACTTCAAATTATGCCTCCTAAGATTTAGAATCATTACTGATCTCGAGTTACCACCTTCAGCTGTGATGAAAAGAAATCTAAGAGAAAGGAGGAAGAAAATAGTGCACCATTGTTTATCACAAAACCGAAAAGAACAGATAGAGCAGGGAGTTTTCAATCCATTGCCACCAGAGAGAGATCCAGTGTTGGAAGCTGGGCTGTAGATTGAAGACTCAATCTCACTGTGGGAGAACAAACCAGAAAATTAAATGCAAAATGTATGGCCTCGAAGAGAAAGGACCCGGGCATGGAACAAGATGATGGAGTTGGACAAGAGTGTACAAGTACAGGATAACACTATTGGTAACTTGAATAAGAAGATGATGAGAAGAGGAAAGCTGTATGTTGTCAGGAACACTTTCTTGAGAGAAGCGAGAAGGCAACATTTTTGAAGCCTGCAAAACTGCAAATAACTAGGAAAGAGAAGGCTATCTGTTTTGGGACTCAAAGAAGGTAGAGTTACTTTGGCAACCTTAACTTAGAATGGAAAGGAGGGGTGCCAGTTAAAACTGTGAAACTGAGACTATTCTAAACTCCGAATTTTCCTGTCATTGTGTGATGTCGTGGAGTAATGTTTGCATATTACTGAGATCTGTGTTGTTTGTAGTTGTGGTCTAGTTTCCGAAACAAGAAAGGCGATGAGATCAACACAAATGTATTTCCCCCCACATAGATAGTATGAGGACTCGTACTAGGTTTAAGATTAAAGCCTTCTTCGATTGTTTTCTCAGTAGTGAAATCCATTAGGCTTGGATATTTAAAACATGTTAAAGGTAGCTTTCAAAACAGGCCTATCGATTGCGTCAGTGTATGTGAATGGAAAAGAAAGGACTTTATTTTGCACGTGCCTGGGATGGTCTGTCTCATAGCTTCTACTAATCTTCAAAGTATGATTTCGCAAACTAAGTCTGTGATTGACAGACATCCACCTGCACACTTTTGAGGGCAGTTTGCTGCTCACAGACTTGATAGTGCACGGATTTCGCAGATTTATAACAAGAACTGCATATAGAATGGATGAGGAGAAACATCAGCAATAGCGTAGTACAGTTTGTTGTGGACTGATGGCCATAATTCGGAAGTCGCAATCATGCGCTTTTTGCATTAGCATTCATCGGCTCCGATAAACCACATGGTGGGCGGGCCATGTGACCTCTACAGCGTGGTTCAAGGAGCACAGCTTCCTGTATAGGATTTAAAAGAACCAGTCAGGGACCTGTGAAGGATAGCATTTCTATTCCTAATTTTAAAAATGAGAGTCTGTGAAAAAGTGATCACCAGCGACTTTCATGTGTGGGGGTGCGCTGGAGTGCACAATATCGACAATGTGCATATTTATCACATGCATTTATTAACAGCTATAACTCCTCAGACGTCCTCCAAAATGTACATATCTAACTGCTCAGCTTACTATTAACCCACAAGTGATGGTATTAAATTAAAATGATATGTCTCCTTTCTGTTTCAGTGAACGGTTGTTATAATGCCAATAAAAATAAAATTTAAAAATATGCATATCCAACACAAGGGTGTGGTGGAGGGAAAGAGTGCCCGAGGTCCACCTGAGGATCTGGTTGTTAAAAAACATACGTACTAAAGGCTTTGTCTCAGTGGAAAGAACAGAAGGCCCTCACATTGTAGGGAGATCCCTTAGCTTGAAAGTCTGGGATGCCCTTCTAGTGGCCATCAGAGGGCTGGCCCAATATTTTAGGTAAAGGCAATAATTCAACAATTTTAACTAAACTCCTCGAATATCTTTTTAGGCTGAGATTTAATTATTAGATATTTGGTGTGTGGGCATTGTGTACAATGCTAACACAACTAACAAACTTTCCACAAGACAGTATTAGAGTATGGGTAACTACTTCCAGTTCTAGTGGATCCCGTGACTTCTTCAAGAATCTACAGAATTCTGTTAGCAATGCTGGCATTATCGTCACCTAATAAGTCAGTTACAGGTAAGTCGCAACCACAAAGAGCTCACTAATTCTGGGGAATCCTCAATAATTTCTAAGGAAGAGAATGACAAAAGATCAAATGACATGAAAGATGGGTCTCGTTTTAAAATACCTTATTTTCACACGGGACCATAAAAGCACCATGAACTTTAAAAAATCTGTGAAAGGAATAGGGTAAAATTCACATCAGAGTGATAGTGCTGTTTATATGATTTGTACCATTTATTGTATGTAATACGGTCTCTGGTGAACACGAAAAATTGCCAGGCAGACTCTACATGTATTTTTTGTTAAATACTGTTAGACCGGCAGCTCTTGGCGTGGTCCCCCTGTACCTTTTGCTTCTGACCTCCTGTTTTTGGACCCTGTGCTGTAATTCGTTTTTGCTGGTTTTGGTACTCTGGGCACTTTACCACTGCTAATCATTGCTAAAGTGCAAGTGCTCTCTGTCTAAAGGATATTGGTAATTGGTTTTCCATGATTGCCACATATGATTTACTGGTAAGTCCCTTGTAAAGTGCACTATGGGTGCAGAGGGCCTGTACATCAAATGTTACTAGTGGGCCTGTAGCACTGATTGTGCCACTCACATTAGTAGCCCTGTAAATATGTCTCAGACCTGCCACTGCTGTGTTTGTGTGTGCAGTTTTGCACTGCTAATTCACCCTCCCAAACCATCCCTTTTACTACATGTAAGTCACCCCTAAGGTCGGCCCTAGGTAGCCCCATGGGCAGAGTGCAGTACATCTAGAACGTAGGACTTGCACTCGTGTGTTTTACATGTCCTGATAGTGAAATACTGCCAAATTCGTTTTTCACTATTGCAAGGCCTATCCCTCCCATAGGTTAACATGAGGACCTCCTTTGAATATCTTTTAAGTACAGTTTCCCATTGGGAGCAGATAGAGATCTGGAGTTTGGGGTCTCTGAACTCCCAATTTAAAAATACATCTTTTGGTAGAGTAGGTATTTTGGATTGACTGCTTGAAAATGCCACTTTTAGAAAGTGGGCATTTTCTTGCTTAACCATTCTGTGCCTCTGCCTGCCTGTGCAATCCACATTAGGGTCAGACTGACAGTTGGGATATTTGTGAATTCCCTCTAGACAGTTACACAAAGGGAGCTGAGTAGTGTCCTGCATATCCTGATGAGTCTTCTGGGCTAAAGTGGGTAGGGAGGAGCTGACACTTACACCTGAAAGGGCTGTGCTTGTCCTCACACAATGCAGACTCCAACCCCCTGGTGTGTGTCTGGGGCCAGGCCTGTGCAAGGCAGGATCTTGTGAACAACAGAGACTTTCCTTTGAAGTTTGCCTACTTCAAAGGCAGAAATGAGTATAAATAGTGGACCCAAGACCTCAGACTTATAGATTACTTCTGGTACTAGAGGAATCTGCCAAGGAGAAGAGCTTGATGCTTGGGGAGGACCTGCCATTCTGCCTGTTGTTTTGCTGTGCTGGCCTGCTGCTGCTGGTTTTGACTGAAGAGGGAAAGAACTGAACTTTGCTTTCTGAAATTCTGCTTGTGAAGTTTCTCCAAGGAGCTTGTCCCCTGTTCTGAAGTCTCGGACATCAAAGACTTTATTTGACTGTGCCGGGGCTCTTCTGCTGAGCGTCTTGACTTGCTAAGATGTGTCAAATCCAGCCCTGGGCCCTTAGTGGTGGACGATGGTAACCCGCTGGAGAAAATCCACACACCGCTGTGTGTGCGTCAGAAAAATCAACACACCACCCGTGGCTGAAAATTTGACACACTGCCTGACTCGCAGCTGGAGAAACGACACAGCACTTGTTCTCAATGTGGACTCTTCGCACAGCGCGTTGAAATTTACCACGCACGGACCCTGGGCGTCAAAATCTGCAAACATCACTGCACGGACTGGATGCTGCTCACCCAGAATTGACACACGCCCTCCCTTGAAAGTAAAGAATTGATGCACGGCATCTGGTGCAAGTAAAGAATCAACGCATGGCCTCACTTGCGAGTGAGAAATCAAAGCATTGCTTACTTTTCTGATGCACCATCGCCCTTACGGCTTTATTTTTTATGCATACCAGATACTTTGTGCTAAAACAACACATTCATTGATTTCTATGGATTAAAGCTCTTTTTACTTTAAAAAGTTAGATCTTTGCTTGTGTATGTTGGATTTTTGTTGTTTTGGTCTTGTTTGAGTTAGATAAATATTGACTATTTTTCTAAACTGGTGTGTAGTCCTTTTGTGGTTTTCACTCTTTTTAGTTTTAGTGTTTGTACAAATCCTTTACACATTGCCTCTGAGAGAAGCCTGACTGCTTGTGCCAAACTACCAAGGGGATGAACAGGGATTATCTGAGCTGTGTATCTCCCTTACCCTGACTATTGTGAGGGTCCCTACTTGGACAGGGTGCAAACTGACTGCCAACTAGAGACCCTGTTGGAAATGGCCTATCTGAAGGGTTACCCCAAAACGTTTTGCCTTCCTCCTCTTCTTTTTCTGACCTCATTTTTGCTGGCTTTAGGACTCTGGACACTTTACCACTAATAACCAGTGCTAAAGTGCATGTGCTCTCATCCTAAAAACATGGTAACATTGGCTCATACCCAATTGGCATATTTAATTTACTTGTAAGTCCCTAGTAAAGTGCACTACATAAACCCAGGGCCTGTAAATTAAATGCTAATAGTGGCCCTGCAGCACTGATTGTGTCACCCACATAAGTAGCCCTTTAACCATGTATCAGGCCTGCCATTGCAAGGCCTGTGTGTGCAGTTTCACTGCCACTTGGACTTGGCATTTAAAAGTACTTTTCAAGCCTTAAACCCCCTTTTTTCTACATTTAAAGCACCCATAAGGTAGGCCGTAGGTAACCCATAGGGCAGGGTGCTATGCAGGTAAAAGGCCGGACATGTACATACATTATGTGTTTTACATGTCCTGGTAGTAGAAAACCCCTAAATTCGTGTTCGACTACTGTGAGGCCTGCTCCTTTCATAGACTAGCATTAGGGCTGACCTCATATACTTTTTGAATAGTAGATCCTAATCTGAAAAGGGTAACCAGGTCATATTTAGTATGGCCAGAATGCTAATAGAAAATTCTGCTTATTGGTGAGGTTGGATTTTATATTACCATTTTAGAAATGCCACTTTTAGAAAGTGAGCATTTCTCTGCACTTAAAGCCACTGGTGCCTTACAGCCTGTTTCCAATCAATGTTTGGTCTGTGCTGGTTGACAACTCCCTGATGCATTCCACCCAGACAACCACAAACACAGGACACTCAGTCTCATCTGCATTCATCTGCATATTGAATGGGTCTTCCTGGGCTGGAAGGGTAGAGTGCCAACAGTTACATTTCAAAGGCCAGTGGCCTGCCCTCACACAAGAGACTGATCAACCCCCCACCAGGATCCTGGGAGACAGGACTGGAATGAAAGGGGAACTTGTGCACTTCAAAGCCACTCTTTGAAGTCTCCCAATCTCAAAGAATCGCACCAGATCAATTTTTTTTTTACTATTTAGCGAGAAACATGCTGACCCAGATGTATAAGTAGTACAGGGGATCCTGTATCTACTCTCACTACACTGCAAATAGAGAGTTCTAGTGACTACTATGATCATTTTTGTTTGTTATGGGGAGTGTAGACATTGTCCTATTTCCTCCCCGACTCCTGTTTTTAACCATGTCAGAGGTCAGATACCTTATTAAAATATGTTGTACCTCTAGGCATTTGTAACTATTTTTTTTCATACCAATCCTTGATCAGCACTCGTATTGACCGGCTCATTATCATTTACGAAACATCTCTAGCAAAGAGTCCCCCTGTGGGGCCCGTCAGGCATTGCAGTGCCGGCCTGACGAGGAGCACAGCCCTATGATGAAGCATGTCACCGAACAGTGAGTGAGGGCTTCCACTCCAAACAAATTTGTTTTCCAGGTATCTGTGATCTATAGGTACATACCTGTTACGATGGAACTGTGTATATCTTTTTGATGTATATAACTGCTGGACCTACACCTGCACCCTGTCAAGTGGAGCTGCCTAGCTGACCAAAGGACTCATCTAGACTGCTTGGCTGAGAAGGACTGCTGCCCTGCTGTTGCTCTGCTGCCCCTGCTGGCCTCTAACTTTGCTGAGAAGGACTCTGCCTTCCCCAAAAGTGCTCTCCAAGGGCATGGATTGAGCTTGCCTCCTGTTTTCTGAAATCTCAGGGCCAAAAAGACTTCATTCTCTTCAGAAAACTCCCTGTGTGTCAAAAAGCAACGCACCACCTGCTGAAATCGACCCAAAGCCTGCATTGCGACAGAGAAATCTCCGCACAGCCAACCGGAATGACGCAGCCCGACTTCCCGAGTGGAAATTCAAGGCAGCACCTGTCTTGTGATGGAAAATTTGATGCATCACCTACCGGTTTGATGCAGCGCCCTTGCCTTCTTCCAGATCGTCAAGGATTTTTCCCCCCATTGTCCCTAGGCATCAAAATACCCCGCATTGCAGTGAGAAACCAAGACTGCACGCCTGAAAAATGACGCAAACCCCCTGCAGCGTGGAAAAACGACGCATCATTTGTGCCACAGCAGAGAATTTGACGCACCACCTTATTTTTCCATGCATCTCCTCCTCTGTGATCTCCGTGCGTCATTATTTTTGACGCATACTAGCTACTGCATGTAAGAACTGTTTATTTTCAAGGATTAAGACTATTTTTAACCTTTTAAATCTGATATTTCAACTTGTGCTTTTTGGATCTTATTTTATTCAGATAAATATTATCAATTTTTCTAAACTTGTGTGGTATATTTTTGTGGTGTTTCAACTGTGTTACTATATGATTTATTGCACAAATAATTTATTCATTGCCTTTTAAGTTAAGCCTGACTGCTCAGTGCCAAGCTACCAAAGGGTGGGTACAGGATAATTTGGATTGTGTTTGACTTACCATGACTAGGATTGTGGTCTCTACTTGGACAAGGGTGTATACCTCTGCCAACAAGAGACCCCATTTCTAACAAACCCCATTCCTAACAAATACATTAAGATGTACATCCAGTAGAAAAATGTCCATAAGACTACTTTTTCAACATTGTCAACATAGCGCAAGTTTGATGTATAGGTAGCATATATTTATTGGAGATGTCTGGCCGTGTGGAACCCTCTTTGGCTATAGCCTGCAACGTTACCCAGTTCCTAATTTGTGAAAACCTAAGTTCCAGGGCCCGTCAGGAGGCCACTGACATTGCTGGTAGGGGGGCCAGTACACAGGCATATTTGTTGTGGGGCCCCTCTTGTGGCCCTTTCCCTGCCTTTCTGATGACCTTTTGATGGCAGTGTCCCTGCCATGAAAAGGTTGGCGGAAAGGCAGGTTGGAATTCTCACTGTGGTGCCACATCTCGCACTGCCTCCATTGTCTGCTGCTGTCCCTACTACCGCCATCGCAGTGGGTCTGGAGTCAGCAGTGGTGGTGGTCTTGAGGCTGTCTGACCGCCACCATCCTAACTGGGCAGTTCAATCAATCAATCAATAGTTTATTCGGTCCAGGTTTGGACCATTTGAGAAATTAAAAAATAATCATACATACAGAAGGATAAAAACCATAGACCATCAGGTAAAAAGAGACATTAGCAATTAGTACACTGCTTATATAAAAAAAGGGTTCATAAAACTACATAAAAAGTTTCATAAATAATTAAGACAAGACTCTTAAAATAGTGTCTGGATCTTGCCCTATACAAGAAGCTAAATGCTAAAATAATACGAATCAATTGTTAAAAACATATAAACTATTCTAAGACGGATTTGTACATAAGATAAGACATAGAAACTACATACAATAGGTCCTGTTTAGAAAAGTTAGAAGTCAATCAGTGGAAAATGGAGCCCTAAGTTAGTCAGTTCTCTTAAATAAGTTGATCAGATAAATTGCATCTTGCCATTTATAAAATTATATGCGCCAAGGGGCTTATGAGTCACTTCAATTGGGGTAACCCACTAGACAACATGCTCGGAGATACAGGGCCTGATTACAACTTTGGAAGACGGTGTTAATCCGTCCCAAATGTGACTGATATACCACCTACCGTATTACGAGTTCCATAGGATATAATGGACTCGTAATACGGTAGGTGGTATATCCGTCACATTTGGGACGGATTAACACCGTCCTCCACAGTTGTAATCAGGCCCACAGTCTTCTGTCCTTGATAGATCGCACTAATGATTTCGCCCAGACTATTATGACAGGATGCTAATTCGCTAACTTCTAGACCGTTCTTCAACCAGTGGATTTAAGATCTGTAATGATTCTACTGCGGATTTTCCATGCTGCTGCCAAATATTTAGAAACAGAGCTCACTACCAGCGTGGAAGTGTCATATTTACACATTCTATATACACTGTTTCGGTTTTGTGTTGACAGTGTTTTGCACAGAGGAATAATCCACTTCCCTCGAGGGCATTTGTACAAAGGACAGAAAAATAGGACATGCTCAGATGTTTCCTTGCATAGATGGCAGTTTATGCATTTGTCAGATAAAGGACTATTGGTCGACCAGCAAGCCGTAAAGCTGTTGACTGCCAATGTTCCATATCTGAACTGAAGTAGTAAAGAGCGGGCACGGGCTGGTATAGGGAGATCCAGGAAGCTTTCAGGCAGAGGTTCGTGTTTGACCAGCAGAAACTCTGCTGTCAGCCGACCTAACCCAGTTGAGCCGAAAGATTCCTCATTAATTTTTTCCCAATATCGATCTTTGATCAGGCGTCTAGCGTTACCAGGAATCATCTCGGGATTCTCCCAATAATGGGATAAATTCAGTTTGACCCAAGCCGCTTTCATCTCCCTTAGCCACCTTACTTTTTCCCATCCGTAGCAAGGTGGCAATAGTTCTTTAACTGCTGACCTGAAGGGTTCGAGTTCTTCTGTTTTCCATAGTCTGACCCAGTACAGAAGTGGTCTTAACCATGCTGTATCTTTAATGCTATTTAGACCCAGGTCCAGTCTTCGGGGGAGCATCGGCGAGCCCTTCCCTAGTCTGGATATGTGTCTAAGGAAATTAATTTCTTTGATTTGAAGAGTGTCCAGTTGTCTGTGAGATCCCCAAAGTTCCGCTCCATATAGGGCCGCGGCACGGATTTGGGCTTTGTAAATTTCTGAGATAAGTGTCAGAGGGGGGCTTATTGCAGTGCAAGCCTTACGTCCTATCGCTCCACATCTTTGGCTGATGGTTAATGCCCCTTTCCTTATAGCTGCATCCCAACTGCGCTTATCAGATAGTCTGATGCCCAGGTAATCGTATTCCATTACCCTCTCCAGGTGAATTGAGTCCATCTTTATATTTTCTCTAAGCTTCTTGTTCGGGGCACTGTATATCATGAGTTTAGTTTTCTTAACATTTATATCTAACCCCTAATCTCTGCAGAATACCCTGAACTGGTTAACCAGATTTTGGATTCCCATAGATGATTTAGACAGGAGGATAGTGTCATCTGCATAGAGTAGGCATGGAACTTTGTTTCCGGACAGCTTTGGGGAATCATTAATGCAATTTGCTAAATACTTGATACAATTATTTATGTATAGAAGAAAAAGAGTAGGGGCCAAAACACACCCCTGTCTGACTCCCCTCTCGATAGCCACTGCTTCTGTTAGATCACCATCCTTACCGCTCCTGATTTGTGCATAAGTATTCTCGTGTAGTCGGGCGATAAGTTTCAAGAGGCCGTGTGGGATACTCATATTGGCTAGTGTCAGCCATAGCTAGATTCTGGGGACCAGATCAAACGCGGATCTAAGATCAACTGGGCTGTTGGACCGCCAAGGATGCAGCAGTCAGACTGCCAACTTTGGTACAGCAGTCTCAAGACCACCGCACTCATAATCAAGCTCTAAGTCTAAAGGTAGAAATCTTCAAAGGACAAGGATACGGAAGGTTTCCAACCAGAGAGGGACTTTCTTTGGGAACGAAACTCAAATTACTCCCACTCTGAGATTTCCCTCCAAAGGTCAGCGGCTTAACCAAGACTTTGACCAGAGTTATCGTATGACATGAAGCACTCTTTGGCTACAGCCTCCTACCTTTTCCACCTGAGGATTTTTTACTTCTATCTAGGCCCTCGTGTATGAAACTATTAGTAAAATCAGAGCCTTTCCATGGCAAAATGTAATCTTTTATTTCACCCAACCCAATTTGCGATTCAGTGACATGCTACCAAATTTTACCAAATCGCTAATCGGTTTTGGGAATAAAAACAGATTAGCTAATTGGAAGGAGTGTGCTACGGGCGTAGTTTCCCTATACCAAATCTTTAAATATTTACCTATGATTTGGGACCATAATCGGTTTTCTAAGCATTAATATTTTGCCATCTCTTCAAAGGAGGTGGTATGTGATTAGCAAATGGGAAGGAATCTGCAGGGGCCCCCTTCTCCTTTGTGAAAGTTGACAGAAACATCATTTGTCAGTAGGCAGTGGTCCTTGGCACCATTACCGGCTTATAAAAAAAACTTTCCTTTTATGAAAACGGGCTACATAAAAAAACAAAAATCAAATATGGTGGTCTTCTTACCCCAGCAGGCCATCATGACTTTCATGACTTCCATGGTAACCGATCATAGTGGGTTTCTAGTTACAATGTACTTCATGCATATTAATGAGGTAGGTTTAATTGAGACCCCCTATGGTTTGGTATTTTGGGAGCCAAGCTATTAATATATGTCAGTTTTCAAAATACCAATGGATTCAATAAAAGATGGTGCACAAATGGCAACCATTTCTAACAAATCAATTTTTGTACATTCCGTTTAGGGAACTGCAAATTGCAAATCATTATTTGTTGTAATTCACGATTCCTTAAGTGGAATCTTTTTACATAAAGGCCTGAGTCTGAAAGTAAAACTTTTCTCCATGACGAACCTGGTCCCTCTGTCAAGCCAAAGTTCCATTGCGGTTAAATTTAATATTTGACTTTGTCCCAGTCAAGCTCAACAAGATGACCACAGTTGGCGCTTAATGCTTTTTGGCTTTATTTTGAACCTTAAACTTTAAAATGCTGTAACTCCAATTTTTACTGATTGGATTTTTGTTGGTTTGTTGTCATTTCATTTATTACAGTTTACAAATTAGTTTGTGACTTTTCCTGTGCTGTATTTTTTCTTTAATACCAGTTGAGTACTGCAGAATTGCTTTACACTTTGCCTCTAAATTAAGCCTGACTGCTTTGTGCCAAGCTACCAGAGTCTTAAGCACTGGTTCATTTAGCGACTTTTGGGGTTTACCCTAACAAGGATTGTAATTATTATTCGAGGTGGGTCTCACCCCTCTAAACTAACACTCCAATCTCTTGGAATTTAGACTTGTTAAAAGGTGTTATTTTGACACGTTGAATATCCAGCTTTAAAATTGCACAACCAGTCCACAACAGTAGGCCTGCCGTCATGTTTACCAAACGCTAGGAACTTATAGGTAAATTTCATTTTAAAATTAGGAGGATAGTTAAGTTTGACAGTTTTAGTGGTTAGTGTACATGCACTTGGGCCTGGTCAGTAAGGTTCCAGTGCACACAGTCTTAAAAACAGCACCATCATTCCAGAAAATATGGTGGTGAGTGTGCAAAAACAGGCATTTTCTTGCACTTATCTTATTGTAGTTTCGGTGCAATAGAATGAGTATGGTAATACCTAACTTGTGGGATGGGCTATGAAGATTTTTTAAGATGTTTCAGGTGCTTAACAAGTCAGTATCTTAAGATTCTAAAAAGATATTCACAACAGTAATTATGCCCAATTTGTGTTCTGCATTCTCTAGGCAAACGGAGGAGGCTGGGGAAGTTGGCCAGAGACTGTGATTCCAATAGCCTACAGAATTTCTGCAAAAGAGAACCTTCATCTTGGAGGCATTAAGGGCCAGATGTATCATTATTTCCAATAGTGATTACCAAATTGAGATCCTGCCTTGCCCAGGCACAGCCCTTTCAGGTGTAAGTGACCACTTCTCCCCTTCCTCCTAGCCCAGATGGCTCATTAGGATATGCAGGCTGCACCCCAGCTCCCTTTGTGTCGTCACTGTATAGAGAGAGGTGCAAACAGCCCAACTGTCAAACTGACCCAGACAGGAAATCCACAAACTGGCAGAGTCAGAGTGGTTTAAGCAAGAAAATGCCTACTTTCTAAAAGTGGCATTTTCAAACACACAATCTAAAAACCAACTTCACTAAAAGATGTATTTTTCAGTTGTGAGTTCAGAGACCCTAAACTCCATATTTCTATCTGCTCCCTAAGGGAATCTGCACGTTAAAAATATTTAAAGGCAGCCCTCATGTTAACCTATGAGAGAGATAGGCCTTGCAACAGTGAAAACTGAATTTGGCAGTATTTCACTGTTAGGACATGTAAAACACATATGTACATGTCCCACCTTTTACATACACTTCACTCTGTCCATGGGGCTACCTAGGGCCTACCTTAGGGGTGCCTTACATGGAAAAAAGGGAAGGTTTAGGCCTGGCAAGTAGGTACACTTGCCAGGTCGAATTGTCAGTTTATAACTGCACTCACAGACACTGCAGTGGCAGGTCTGAGCCATGTTTACAGGGCTTCTAATGTGGGTGGCACAACCAGTGCTGCAGGCCCATTAGTAGCATTTGATTTATAGGCCCTAGGCACCTCTAGTGCACTATACTAGGGGCTTACTAGTAAATCAAATATGCCAATCAGGGAAAGCCAATTACACATATATTTTACATAGGAGCACTTGCACTTTAGCACTGGATAGCAGTGGTTAAGTGCCCAGAGTGACAAAAACAGCAAAAACAGACTCCAGCATACATCAGCAACTTGGGAAACAGAGGCAAACAGTTAGGGGAGACCACGCCAAGGATGCCAAGTCTAACAGTGTGTCTAATAGATCTGATATTCTCCAGTACATAAAGTGAAGGAGAATCAAGTATTAGTAGTGTCTCTTTTACACCCAAGCTTGATCGTATTAGAACAAAGAGATGCTAAACTTCACAAGGAGATTCCAGTGTAACATCATGTTCAGGGGGAAACATCAACTTGGGGAGCTAATAACCACAATCAGTACATTATTTTGAAATCAAATTGAAGGGGATATAGTTTTACATATCATTAAGTAGCCAAAGAAAATTGCATATGTTGTGTGATTCTTTTTGTTAAATAAAATAAATCTAGAAGTATTATTGGGAAAACAAAAAAAGTGATTTTGTATTGCCTCGAAAAATAATTGTTAGTCGCATCAATTTTGCATTGTGAACCTTTAGCAGCTATGGTACCATCTTGTCAGGGTGGAGGTCTAATTATCTGTTGATCCTCATTGTCAAGGTCATCTGAGACTATTTCTGAAAGACACGCATCTTTTAACTATAATGTTGTGTAGCATTGTGCATGTAGCAGTAATTCTTCTTGTTGCAGGATCAGTCTCCAGTGCACCACCAGAATTAAGAAGATAACAAAACCTCCCTTTCAGGAATCCAAATGTCCCTTCTTTAACTGATCTTGTTGCTTGTACACATTATTGTATCTCCTCTTTCTGGGTAATCTTGAATTAAAATATGAGGTGGGAATCCAAGGTTGCAAGGAATCTGCATTGTCACCTAAGGGCATATAAAAATATTTCATTTTATACAAAAACACAAAAACATTGTGTTATAATGATAATTAAGTATTCAAGTAGAAATGTATCATTACCAAGCAACTATCCATCTTCTAATTGACACAAAGCAAGCTGAATATAAAAGTCACATTGTTTAGAAAATATAGGCATCATGGGTGATTCCTGGAAGTAATGCTATAGTATCACTTGTGAGCCATGAAGCATTGTAAACAACCTGGATATTTAGGGAGTGGTGGCATGTTCTGTTTTGATAGATATGGTCTGATTCTGATGGTGAGCAAAATAGGTTATGGTACAACCAACACATACAATTACATTTAGGAAATTTGAAATTGAATAGAAAGACATCTTTGGCTTGTAATTCAGTAGGGTGTGAGGAGCAGAAACATGCTTATCGTATTTTTCAAGAGTAGCATTTAGAACATTGTGCAATATTCTCGAAAGAGCACTTTGCGATATGCCCCCAGCTACTGCTATTATGCACTGATAACTCCTTGATGGATGGAAGTGAAGCCAACATCAAACCTGAATATGTTTAGTGATGTCCACACTGTGCTTGGTGGACCTTCCTGAGACTGTCTCCAGATCAGAGATTGAACTTAAAATCTGCTTTACTAAGCCTGTACCTCCTATTCACCTCCTCAACTGTTTGTTCAAACAAAGTAACTCTCTGTCTAAAAAAACCTCTCCTCCTCCACTAAGCTCAAAGAATGTGCATCCTCCCCTCCATATCATTCAGTGCAGACACTGTAAAACATTACAAAGTATTTTGGGTGGCATTTTATACTTTGTGCCCAGTTACCACCTGGTTGAAATTGGTGTTAACTTGCACATGCAATTCGCTATTTTTGCAACCATTTTCAAATTGAGAATGCTCAGTATTTACAATTTACAAATCGGTAAATATCAAACATAATATAAAATGCAAAAAGCAATCACAAAATAAGGCTTCAGTAAATATTCTGTTCACTATGGAATTTTAGGAAAACTATGGCCTATGTGAATAAAATGATTTTGCATTTCTTAACAGGCCCATTGAGAAATACAAAACTCCCTTTTCAAATGTAGAAAAGAGCTCTCTGTGGTTGCATACTGCGGTTTCCACCCTGTAGAAATTGCAATTTGTGATTCGCAAACTAGGAAATCGCAAATAGGTAGTGCCTATGTGTGATTTCCTGACCACATGTACAGAGCATTTCCTGAATGCGAATTGGGCATTTAGGAAATGCAAATACCATTGAATAATATTTGATTGTAACCAGGTGCAAGTTAAAAATATCTGTTTAAGCGACCTGATATCACCCAACAGATGGCAGCAATATGTCACATAAATCGCCCACATCTTACTTTCCCGCTGTCACTTTTAAGGTGGCAAAATCAAACACCCATTGCCCAAGGGAGTGCAGACATATTATTAGAAACCTGTAAAATAGACTGTTAACAATTAATCTACTCTGTCATTCACCTTCAGTCTTTGTGAGCAAACAAGGCATAAACCGTGGTCATAAAACAAGCATGTTTTTCTGAACAAGAAGTTCCAGTGGGGGGCGTATACTAGGTAGGCGTTCCTATTTCCAATAGGAAAATGCAATTTAGTGATTTCCTAAATTGAGATTTCCTAATTGCAATTGAAATTCTATAGTAATCGCTATTAGGAAATTTAAATGTATGCACATTCCAATTTGCATTTCCTAAATAGCGATTTCTTAGGATTTGCCATTTGGAAAATGCAAAATGGGAGTTTTGTATATATGGGCCATTATTTTGCGACCCATAAAACATCAAAGAATGCCTAAATACCGGTAGGTAAACATTTTTGCGAATAATTTGTGATTTGTTAAATCTTCAGACATTAGGCCCCTAGTTTGTAAAGGGAGGACTCTGTTGAAACAAACAATCTTCATGTCTTGAACAGAGTTTTGCTGTTTGTTAATATTGTGAGAATGGGAGAAATTTGGAGGTGGTTAACCGAAAACAAACAGAGGATCACACTATCTAAACAAAGGTTTTACCAATTTCTTGAAGCAAGACATAATTTATGCTGTTTGAATGGGCCATTTGACTTAGTTTGCAATTGGTGTGTAGTTTATAAGGTATACCTGGAGAAGTGAAAATTATGTCAAGAAAATGGTTAGACTGGTGTGTCATAGCAAATTACAGATAGTGAGGGAGGGGTATTTTCCATTACGGCCTTGACAAGGCCTTCAAGATAGTCCAACCATAAATTAAGTTTTCTTAGTGCTAGTGTTTTAGTTAAGGTAAGAATGCTGAATGTCATTTAATAGTTGTTCGGTAAGCTTTGTAGTGAATTGTGGAGGATGGTATGCTAAGAAGATGTTCATAGTATGAGTGGCCCATACTTAATTTAGACAATCTTTCTTGATTATCGCATAGTTGGGGAAACCCAATTCGTCTAAAGGATAGTTGGTTTCTTCGTGGAACCAAGCCTCCATCAAAAACAGCAAGCCCAGATTATGGGATTCACAAAGGTTGTATCTCCCTATGTTATGTGTACAGGCCAATCCCTATGTTATGTGTACAGGCCAATCTAACATTACAAAAGAGGGCCTTTAAAGTACTTGCTCACCTAGAAATGGTGTTCTTGGTGTACAATGATTGACATTTAATAGATTTATGGCCAGCAGCAAGAAAAGGAATGGGGTCAGTAGAGGGGTTCAGCCTTTTATGTAGGCACAATGAGGTCTGCTAAAGAAGTGTCAGGATTTGCAAGGTTAAGTAACTTTTGGCATGTTTGGATTGAGTTACCTAACTAATGGACCATTATTTCTGGCCAATGGGACAGGCACAGACGGACTTATCTTTTGTAAACGATGTTTGCATTGTAGTTGCTCTGGCAGCCTTTTTGCTGTGTTAATTATAAGTATCAAATAATCACATTTGCACTTGTTTGAATATAGATCCAGTCAGGCCAAGAATCCAAGTTATCAAAGTTCTTTAGTTTGTTTCTTGATCAATCATCATATAACCATGAAGTACTGGTGATAATAATACACGTAGTCTGTTGTGGCTTGTGTATCATACAGTGCATTGAGGCCATCTCAAAGGTATTCAAAAAAACATATTTTGGCGCTGGACAGCTAAGACCCCAGAGAAAGGTACTACAGATAAGTGGTGAAGGAGGATTTTTTTTTTATTAGAACATGAATGTAGTTTCCTGTGTTCTACTTTACCACTTTCTCGTAGTCCACAATCTATGTATAAATGCACCATGAAATGTAACCTTTCCTTCCTCTAGTAAAGCAATCGAAAATCAAACCTTGCAAATGTGAACGAGTTCAGCAAATTTGTTTGATTTTTGTCAGAAATCTAGCCATCTAGCCTGTGATTAATGCATAGATGGATAATGTTTAATATCATACAATTGCTCCATTCTGCTTTGATGACTAAGGAATTACCAGTAAGTGCCCTTATGGCCACACTTCCCCATATCCTGCAGTAGCAGGGCTACATGGACCCACTGAAACCTTTATTTCCTCAAGCATCTTCTCTTCGGAGCATTTGTGATCAGTCTTCTGTGGTGCAGCAATGTTTCCACTGAGACACTAGTACCTGACTAAGACCACTCTAAATGCAAAATCCTATTAATTAACAGTGTTTGCACCATGATGTTCCTTTTTATTTCAATAAAATTAAGAAATGCCATAGCATCTTTGAGAGGCTGACACATAGTTCATAGCTACATCTGAAAGATGCTCCTGACATCGCCAGATCCGGCTCAGTGCAAGACTTGTGAATAAAATAAAGGATGGTTGGTGCACATGTGCGATGAGCTGTCCTCTCCTAACTCGTGCCAGAGGACGTTTCAGTGACCCCTCGCAGATATGTTAGATGCACATTTCCTCTCAGCAACATTTTGAGATTTCCAAACCTTAAAATGCTCCCTGCGTTATGCAATATGTGAATCTGTGTAGATTACTTGAATCTGTATCATGCAATTTACAAAACAGGACAAGGTGTTATGGATCTTTTCCTTTCATAAATGTAACTTTTCTGGTTGTGTTTAAACTATATTAATGGTTGGCGATGTTTGGAAGTCTGTTATTACTTATAGCGCCACGTACGGAACAATCGTACAATGACTGTTATTATCAGGAATAACTTCTATGTTCCAGGAGAAGAAAACACCAAGAAGCTACTCATTTTCTAAACAATAGTGAGAACAGCCAAAAGGCCTGAGCATTATTTGTGATGTATACCGCTCCGCAGACTACACAGCTAAAATCTGCAATCCAAGGCACAGTCCTGACAACAGCATTATGATTTATGATTGCTCTTTTAGTCGGGAAACCAGCAGCAACTTGTATGGCATGTGTTTGTTCTTGTAGAGTCCTTTGGGTAAGACACCAATGGCGTGATAAAGTCGAGTGTAGGATGAGCACTGGGACTCTATTCCCAGACTCCCTGAAGATCAGTAGCTTTTCTGTGACGAGGGTGACGTGCGATAATGACTGCTGCTCGCTCTGCTGACGCAGGCTCGTTCCCTTTATCCCGCTCGGCTGCACTGACTGGCTCCCGCCTTCAGATTGTCACACCATGATCTGATTATTCACAGCTAGGGACAATTATTGTGAGACAGACACTATTCCCTTCTCTATGAATTATTAAACCGCTGAGAAGGAAAAATAAGGAATTTTTAGACATAATCAACACCAAATATTCAATTTGAATACGTTTTTAAGTAAATTGAATTACTGGATAAAACAAGGACGTTATTTAAAGAATAATTCACATGAATCAGCAAAATGTAAGGGAATTTTATTCATCCGAATAGCGGCAGAAATAGATAACTTATATTGCGGAATTGCACTAAGGGACCAGATGCCATTTATTTACTATCAGACCCTGCTTGGGAGGTGAGGACTACTGGTCTCTAACTGTGGTGGTTAAGGTCTTTTCCAATGCGGTCCTGGTGTCATCCTTACTATGTCTCTGCAAACTAAGCCAAATAAAACTTTATCTGCACTTGAATTTCGGGGTAGCAAAAGTGAGAAGTCACAGGCTTCACATGGTGCTAGTATAGGGGGTTCAGAACTCAACAGACAACCCACAGACAAAATAGTGTGCTGTGCAGCCCAGTGCTTCTCTTGTATGCAAAAGGAAAGTATGTTTATCTGCCAGCAGAATTGAATACTACACAATTCAATGGGAATGTCAAGAAGGGTTGAAATTTAAGGGCTTAATTTAGAGTTTGGTGTGTGGCTCCTTCTTCACAAATGTGGCGGATATCTCCACTGCAGTATTACGAGTGGATTACTCATAATAGACTTGTAATAAGGCAGACATATAGTGCAATTTTAATAACGCATTGAGAACCTGGTTGCCAAACTCTAAACCAGGGCCTAAGTTGTGTTCAACTTTCAGGATGCTCTTTCCAGTACCCTCTCTCCCTTTCACTATGGTTGAGTTCTCATGTCTACAATCCCCAACAGTCTTCTGGTTTAAGTATCAATGAGGCACAGGTGCAGATGAAGTCAAATGCTTTGACTGTTCAGATGTGCAAGTCAGAGCAATGTATTTTTTACCTGTTCAGCACATGTATTAAATATGTGCGACAGACCTATCTGCACATTTGAATATTTTGTTCCAAGTGCATACTACGCCCAGTGTTTTACCTGCTAGTGAAATGATACAGATCAGACTGCGCGTCTGATGCGGCTCATTCTCGTGTCCTAACAGTGGCAGCTATTCGCCCTGCGGGAGCTGTACCCCATGTAAAGTGATCCCTTCTGTAGCTTGATCATGACTTAAAGTAAACTAACTCATGTATAACTAATTAAATAATGCATCTCAATATCCCCACTGTTTGATAATCCCCCATTAGGGCTTCATTCAAGTTTTGGTGTTAACAAAGTCATGGATTTTTGCACAGTTTTCAAGAAAAATTTGAATTATTTAATTAACTCGACATCCCTCGTCATAATAAGCCATCAATTAGGTTCAAGGGAGCATATGTTGTTGATTATTGCACATTTGTAAAATAGAAGAGAAAGAAACAACTCAATCCTTTCACAGGTGTTGGAGTGTGTCTTTAAAAAGCAATATTAACATGGAAAGCTTGCAAAATATTGTGTGATGAAGCTGCATAGAAAATGTATTAACATAGAAAATAATGCACACGTTTGAAATGTGCCCATGGGGAGTGGCGACCAATGTATACAAAGATTAATGAAAGATGTTAAATCCTGAATTAATCATGTACTAATGTTTTGAATTTGTACTAATGCATCATAATTAGAGTTATATATATTAAGAGTTTGCTTATTAATTGATAGGCCTTAGCTTAGCGACAGTCTGGGCCTAGCTGCCTGGTCTCATATTAAACTGTATTTTCTAAACGTGTAATGTGCTTTTTTTCTGAAGGACACGAAGCTGTACTTTTTCAGGAGTTATGTGTGTGTAGCCGTAGTAAATTCTTTCTCATGAGACCCGACTTGCTCAAGGAGACATTCTTGCTGAATGCAACAGTGTAATTCGTAACAGGTGCAAGGCTGCCTGGAGTAGGAGAAACAATGGAGACACTGACTGGAGCGCAAAGTGTAACTTTCCTACCTGACATTCCAACCGATGAAGACATCAATAACATGGACCAATCAGCAAGATGAGAACTGTAGTTTGTGGAAAGTTATGGTAAAGTGTGTGAAGAATTATTGGACAGAGATAATGATGCACCAATTATTACCCAATGAGGAATTAAGGGCAGATTAGACAGTTTTGATTTAACCGCACGACCGAAGGAGAAATTAGGCCATTCTTTTGAGACTTTGCCGTTTTATTCTTCCTGTTTCTTTAAACCATCCTCTATTCATTCTTTGCTTGATGCTAACTTCTCCTCCATATGAGGGAAGGTCCTATTCCTTAGCCATGCTATTTTGAGACTTTGCCCTATCTTATCTCTGCTGATGATGAATCGACTGATGTCCTGAAGACGAAGTCTGACGGTGTTTGCTGATCTATTGGATTGGTAACTATCTGATGCAAAATTGTAATTGTCTGTTTGCCTTTTCTTTCTAGGTACCAACTGCTCTTTTGATAGAGGCCATAGTTAGATGTTCTTCTAAATTCGTGTTTGCTAAAATTGTTTTGCATGAAGCCCAACATGCTGATGCTAATTTGAGGTTAGTTGAGGTGTTCACAAATATCTGATGAAAATAGAAAAATTACTGGGTTCTTGCTTTGTTGAATCGTGTATTACTGAGACTTTGCTAAGTTGCGGTATATTAATGACTTGTTTAATTACTGAATGAATATTCTCTATGCATTGACTAATTGCGTTCTAATTGCAGATTTGTTGAGTTCTTAAGGAGATTAATTGCCATTGAGATCAACAGAAATGATATTAGATTGTAACCAATAGGGAATAAATATCCTAACACTTAACTAACTTGTTTTGGTTATTCGTGACTGAAAGGTCATGGTGTGTTTAACTCATTGATTTCTATTAAATACTATTGATTGTCTTGTTGATTAGTTACTGTGAATATTGATTGCATTATTGATCTATTGATTTGTGATGCCAAAAAGACTGGGAAGTCCCCGAACGTGGTCCAAAGGTTTGTCGACCTAGGCGTGTCTCCTTGTAAGTTTACTTATCAAGGTTCTGACGCGCTATCACAGGTACATCTTCACTCGCTCTAATTTTGCTATTAATTCAATATCACCCACTGTTGGATATCAGAAATCACAAGTGACAACAATCAATCAATCAATCAGTGTTTTTGAAGAGCGCAATACCACCCGTGAGGGTCTCAAGGCGCTGAGGGGAGGAGGGGGTGCTGCTACTGTTCAAATAGCCAGGTTTTGAGCTGCTTCCTGAAAGTCAGCAGGTCTTCGGTCTGTCGTAGGGGTAAGGGAAGGGTGTTCCAAGTATTGGCGGTAAGGTGGGAGAAGGATCAGCCTCCGGTAGTCGCTCTTCGGATGTGGGGGACGGTGGCGAGGGCGAGGTTGGCTGAGCGGAGTTGACGGGACGGGGTGTAGAAGGTGAGTCGTCTGTTGAGGTAGGCTGGGCCGGTGTTGTGGAATGCCTTGTGTGCGTGGGTGAGGAGCTTGAAGGTTATCCTTTTGTTGACAGGGAGCCAGTGTAGGTCTCCCAGAAGGGGGGTGATGTGGCTGTGGCGATGGGCATCGAGGATCAGGCATGCGGATGTGTTTTGTATGCGTTGCAGTCATTGGAGGAGTTTGGCCGGGGCACCTGCGTAGAGGGCGTTTCCATAGTCAAGTTTGCTGCTGACGAGGGTTTGGGTGACTGTTCTTCTTGTACCTGTGGGGATCCATCTGTAGATCTTGGGGAGCATGCGGAGGGTGTTGAAGCAGGATGAAGAGACGGTGCTGACTTGCTTGGTCATAGAGAGTGTTGAGTCGAGGATGACGCCTAGGTTGCGTGCGTAGTTGGTGGGTGTTCGGGCTGCTCCAAAAGCGGTTGGCCACCAGGAGTTGTTGTATTATAGCCTGATAGGTGATCTTGGCTTTGACCCTGACAGCTGTTTTTCTGTCCTACTTGTAATGATTTATCTTGCTTTTGCTGTGTGTTGATTAACTGTAGGAATCCATATTTAACTGGCTGGCTTATCTCACACTGTGCTTCGTGGGATCAGGAGAAGCTCCAGAACAACAACCTGCCCACCAGGTCTGTTTTGCCCCCTAACCATTCTAAATCTCAGATAACAGTCCACTCAAATAACCCCACCACCAACAGGGTTGCACCCCTACAAGCCTCAAGGACTTTGAATGGCTATCTAGTATCTTTCCACCATTCATAGTACAAGCAGGTTCAAACGAGGTTTGCAGCAACCCGGAACATCACATTTATGCAGGTCCTTTTCCCAAGGCTTGGAACATCATGGAGATATGTACCCATCCTGTATGTTGGAATATTGCTTGTCCAAGTGTCAAATCTGCAAATTTGAGCTGGTGTAACTATATTTTAAATTTGATATTGTAATCCCACAGGAGACCTGGCATCAAGGTGATATTTTCTTTGATAGGTTTAAAACTTTTGTCATACCTGCAGTTCGACTGGGCAGAGCACGGGGAGAGGGGATGATCGTAATGGTTTGAATTTTGAAACGTTTTAAGGTATTTCCTGCTTCTTGCAGTCACCCTGTTATTTAGCTGCTATGAATAGTGTTATCGAATAGATTAAATTGTTTTCTTATCAAATTTCATAATCTTGTGTTGGAGGTGGGTTTTCAAATTGTTATTCTGTTTGAGGCAATAGAATTCTGATCAGTTAGGGCCAGGTGCATCACAAATAAATGTTATGTGATTGTTGGAGAGGACTTTAATGCACAAATAAACCATAATTTACCACAACATGATCCTTTTCTGGTCTCTGACATTACTCACCCAGTCTAAAGGCAGATCATCAAAGGCAAGGCTGGCTTTTATTGCAATATTTGATGTGGTTTAATCTTTTCAACCTGATAGAAATTGTTAGTGAATTACAGGCGCAAACACTGATCATTGTAGGATGGGACAAGGAACCATCATAGACTATTCTTTTATGTCTAAGAGCATCACAAAGCATGTGGAGATGGGGGATGCAGCAGAAAATGGGTCTAGTGATCATAACCATGGATGTCAATTAACTGTCACAAGGGGTCTCAGCTGCGATCCCTAGATTGCCCCTTGCAAACCCTGGCACTGGCTTTGCGACCCCTGGCCTCAGAGGTGGCAAAGTCAGTGCCAGGAACACAGGGACAGCCCAGCTGGTGCTCCACTATCTTTGTTTTCCAGCAACTTATTTTAAGACACTAATAGTAAATAATATTACGTTTTTTACTATTAACGTAATAAAAATTGTAGTACAATTACCTGGAATATGACCTTCTGCAGTAGCTGAGGTAAGTAAAAAAACACTTTTAAATGTATGTTGTTTGTGTGCTTGCCTGTGAGAGTGTGCCTATGTGAGACAGAATGTTTGAATGTGTGTGTATGGGTTGGCATTTGGTTTGTGTGTGTGTGTGTGTGTGTGTGAAAGAGAAAGCCAAAGGGAGGGGATGTCACTTTCTGCTATCCCTGGCATTTTGGTGAATTGATATCCATGTTCATAACCCAAATTAATTAGTCATATGCCTCCCGGAAGGCCCACAATCACTGGCCTGCAAAGGTGTGTCTGATGTGATTCCCAGGGACGGTGGTCTTAGGCTAAGGTGACAAGTTGTGGATGCCAATACCCTGCTGATTGCAATAGTCAAGACTAACCTTGGCCTGAGCCTCAATCAACTTTTAGCACCTGATTGCCCTGGGACTGACATGTAGGTGGCCTTTGAAAATATAAATTGCACCATTCAAAAAAGTTTACTTGCTCCTAGAAGAAACAACAAGCCAGATAGGGCTGGCTGGTTCATTAGAGAGTGCAGGATGGCGAATCAACACTTGCACCTTATGCTTGAACATAAACCTAGGCATATTACCTCCATCACCCTAACAAGGTATGAGTATAAACCAGACATCAAATAAGAAAGCAAATCCTCAAAGAGGAAACTTGGCAAAGCCTAATTAAAACTTGTAAAGAGAGAGATTCCAGGGATTTTTGGGATATTGTGAATGAGAGGAGGACTGTTAAGGTTAAGAGTAATGGGTTGGGTACCAACATTAGTGTAGATAGCTGGACCAATCATTCCAATATACTCCATTCAGCATGTTCAGTACAAGCCTCGGGAAGATAATTCCCCCTAAGATCAACCCACCAACAAATGTTTTTCTGTTGAAGAGGTGTCCTTAGCTATCTCTTCCAGCCCCTATAGAAAGACACCCATTCCTGATGGGGTCCTAATGGACCTATAAAGGAAAAACATCACTTTGTAGACACCCATCATCATCATTGTTCTGAACGATGTGATTCTTTACATGATTCTTCACAGCTCGCTGTTCTAGTTCCCATATTTAAAAAAGGCAACAGGCAGATTTTCATTGCTTACAGCCAATATCTCTGTTGGATTGAGTTGATGGCCGAATTTTCCTGTCTAGAATAGAGTCTTGGATTCAGCAATCTGGTGCCATTAACAGGTGGCAATATGGATTTGGAGAAGGTGTGAGGATGCTGGAACAGTGCCTCAGTTTGAGCTTACTGATCGGAAAGTATTCAATAGAGAAAAAAATGGTTCTCTCTTCTTACATTTATTTATGGATGTAAGTAGTGCATTCAATCATCTAAATTGTGACAAATACTAGCTAAGATGGGTTTGCCCCAGCCTCTGATCGATTCCTTAGTTGCACTACATTGTAGGGTATAAGCTAAGGTTAGGCATGGCACAGATGGGGAGTGCAGTGGTACCTTTAGGCATCAGATAGGGGAGTGATTTAGCACCATTCTTGCTCCTTTAATACATAAACCGTCTGACACATTTTTATCAGCTAGGAGGATGGACCTCCTAAAGGTAAACTCAACCTCTGTTCCAGCACTGCTTTTTGCAGACAATTCAGTGCAACTTTCCCAGACTCCAAGTGGTTTACGGTGCTAATCAATAACTTTGTCCTGTTTATGGACAACTTAGACCTCAAACTAATATATCTTAAACTCACTATATAGTGTGCAGGCAACAAAGTATCAAGGTCAGACCAATATCCATCATGGCGAATCTCATTACAAGGGTTGCTGAATTGCCCTACCTCGGAGTGACCTTTGACTCTAGAAGTAGTTTTTTATCATGCATCTCAAATCGTTGCCTTTGTTTTAACCATTAACTTGGGGCTTTGTATGATGTGTCTCAAAAAGTTGATGTCCAACCGGTTCTACCCCTCCTAGAAATATATAAATATAAATCTATACCTGTTCTCATTTATGGGACAGGAATATGGGGCTCTTGGGAATGCACTAGGCTCAAGCAAGCAGAGAATCGTTTTTGCAGGCGCTTGCTGGGAGTAGGTCCAGGTTGCCCACATTATTTCCTACATGAGAACCTGGTCTTGCCTTATGTGGCGGACATGTTAGGACTTGCTCCAGTCCTCCTTTGGACCTTGATTTGGAGCAATGAGAAAGCATTTTTCAACTGGAAAGTTATTACTGATTGCCTTGCTTTTGAGTTTCAAATTACAATCCCGTGGTTGAGCTATGTCAGGAAAATTTTGGAGTCCTTGGGCAGGGCTGAACTGTTTTCATCACCACACACTATTATCCTAGGAGAGCGAAGCAAGGTGAGGGAGCTGTACTTGAGTTTCGCGGCAGTCAATAGAGATAGTAAAGAGCTGCCCAAGCCTACTTTGAGAGACTTAGTTGCTATTCAAACAGGAATGAGCACCAAACTATACCTGTCTATTGTAAAACAAATACTTGGGAACAGGCGCTTTTGACCAAATTTCACCTGGGCTACATTAGATGGAACCTATGCTTTTCACTGGGCCAGTTTGATACACAATCTATTTTGATCTGCCTGTTTGATAAATCCTCCTCCCAATGTTTCGTTCACTTTATCTTCTTCTTCAGACTTTATCAGAGAGTCGGGAATAAATACCTCGCACCTGTTTAAAATCTTTACCAATATAGATCTGCTTTTTATTCCCTTCGTTTGTTGCCTGATGGAAATGTGTGTCGCACAGCCGAGGTGTCTTGAAAATAGCTCCGCACAATTGAAAATTAATAGACGTTCAAATATGCTTCAAATGTGCCTGCGCACTTTATACCCTTACTTGCAATTTCCGGTCAAACACATGATTTTATTGGTGGACATTTCTAACTTTGGAAAGCTACTGCTTGATGTGTTTTTTTAGGTGATGTATGTATAATCGATTTTAGATCAAGCTTTTGTATACGTTCTTTAAATATGTCTGGTGTTTTTAAACAGACTCCTTTAGCTAAATGGTCGACAAATAGGAGAGCTTTCCTTGTCTGACACTGATTTACTGTTGATATTGTCGTTACTCTGTTCTTTCATGATTATATTTGAATAATCGAATAAAGATTTATTTGTTTTTATTTGACAGTTGATGCTTTTGCTAAACGATTTTATTTTATGTTAGCAGTAATTTATTCTCGCAATAAATTCGTGCAGTAACGTAAGAACCTATGTAGTCACTGTAATATGGTCCCACTACAGTATTTGATATTTAATATAGTCTTCTCTTGGCTGATTGTTTTTTTGTTAACACAGCACAAGCTATTGGTTGGAGTGTCGTGCTAGAGTTTTCTTTTTCAGCAAAGCCGATTGAAAATGGTTCCGCTGATGTTCTTACCTGAATTTGCTCTACTTCAAGTGAGGCGTACGACCCACGCAAAAATGTATTTAAGCCACAGGTTTGAAATACAGTAAAAGAGTTAAATTTAAACAAGTCAAAAAGGGCCAAGAGTTAAATGTTGGAATGTGTAGGAGTGGAGCTTATATAAAGTGCACACTCCCCAAACTCACACAGGGGCACCGCAAACATGCATGAAGTGCAGGTTGTGCTTGATGAACTTCAGCTGTGCAGTCTTAAACAAAACTTTGGAACCTCCACTTCTCCCCATTATTATCTTCATGTTTGAAAGATTATGGTTCTAAATAAGCTTATTGATTACTTTAACTAAAATAACAAACAGCTTACTCTGTATGAATAAGAGAGGAGCCAGCAAACGTACTGCAAACTAAATACACATAAATGAGTAACAGTGCTGGTTGACAAAACCTGAGACACATATACTTGATTCCCAGCTATCTATAACATACTTCCATCCAGCATCTAACTCCCAGAACTGCCAGGTCCCAAGATGGTGGATTGTCAAGAATCCACTACAAATATTCATGAATTACAGCACATATTACCTGAAAAGATGACAAATCACCTTTATAGAAATCTCAATATGGGTTGCACAACATGTACGACTTAAAAAGAACACAAATATCCTTTTTTAGCGCATCAGACCTTAATAAGTAATCTTGCAAGGGAATGCGAATATGTCGATGAACCTTTTGACTCACATTTAAGATGTTCCCACCATAGATCCAGTACAGGCAGATCAATAATCAATAATTAATCAATAACATAAATGGCCAATGACAGTATTGGTAATCAAATTAGAGTCAGTAATTCTCACACACCATGACTTTTCAGTCATGAATAACCATACCTTTTAGGAAAAGTTAGAATATTTATTCCCCTATATTGACAATGCTAAAGTCACGTAAAGTAATCTCCAAATTAAATGAGAAACATACAGAAACATCAATGGCTGTCCAAAGCGGCGAAAGAACCTTAATCTAATCAAAGCTTGAACCACTACACATTCTAAAGTTACAGTGCAAATTAATGACAAGAACAATTGCACAAATTATATCACATACATTTAGATTCAGCACAGAAATACTTTGACTGTTACTCCATATAGCAAATTCTCATTAGTGAGGATCCTTATCTAATACCAGATTAGCATCAGCATGTTGGGCTTCATGCAAAACAACTTAGTCAAAACAAATTTGGAAAATATCTAACTATGGCTCTATCAAAAGAGTGCAGCTGGTACCTAAAAAGAACAAGCACATAGTCTTAAGAAGCACATCGGTACTAATACACCTCTCCTCAAGTGGATCGGCAAGCTAAGATAGTCTCCGTCATCAGGACATCAGTTCAGTCAGAAAGGCATCAGGATTCAACATCAAAGTTCAGAAAACGCAGAGTCTTCAAGGGGTAAAGTTAAGCATGTCTCTTTTCAAGATGTTCAAGAAAGTAATGACCTTTCGGCCAGAAAGGACATGGGCAAATGCGCAGTCTTCCATCAGTGCGGTCGGGCTAAGTCAGATTTCCTAAAACTACTTCCCAAGTCCCTATTGGTCATGGGATCGCATGTTCACGCATTGTCCAATAATACTAAAACATAAAATCTATGATTACTACTAGTACACGGTTCACATGTCACTGATTGACTTCTCCTGTAACGTCATCATCGTTCGGCTCATCAAGTAACAATATTGTTGCAGTTTATACTCTAGTCAGTATCTCTATTATTCTCCTCGTGGAGGAAGTGAGTCTTACACACATTACATTCATTTTGTTACATTTAGCAAGAACAGCATCTTCTTGCAAGTGGTTCTCATGAGAAAGACTTTTAGCTAAGAGCACATTTGCATAGCACAGTGGAAAATCACAGTTTAATTCTTTAAGCAAACATTTTATTAATCGGTTTAGAAATAATGCTTAACATGAGGCCATGCCACTAGGCCAAGACCTCTGCTAAGTTAAAGCCTACAATTAATAAAACTAATGCATAATGCATAACTCTTAATATGATGTACTACTACATTAATCAAACATAAACTTCATATTTCATATTAATAAGCCTTTACTAAGTACATTTCGTGAACATTGGTGACCACTCACGTAGGCACATTTTCAAATGCGTGCATTATTATATCTAGTTTAATACATTTTCTACGCAAATCCATTACTCAGAATACATGAATACTCATTAATATTTGTTGTGTTACGTGTCACATCAAAATGAATATTAAGTTTAAGTATTGAATCTGCAGAATGTCGGGGCACTCAGAAGGTTCATCTGTTGTCAAGGTATAATTTAAGTGGTGTCTAGGAACCAACATTTATTTTTTCTCCTCAGACTTTGACCCAGAGCAAGAGAGAGAAAAGCAAAAAGAGAAACGAAGGAGGAATATCAAGATGAACAAACAAGGGCAAAGGGGGAAAGTAGGAATGAAAAAAAGAACTTGCAGCGAGATAAAAAGTTGGGAACAACTACTGGCGGAATAATGAGGCATGAGGTGAAATTTGGACTACACAGCCTTAGGGCTCATCACCCTACATTTGATAACACCAGTCACGAGCTTCTGAGCAAAGGTTTTAGGCCCCAAAATGTATTGTTTTCCAAATTAGGAACTGTCTGCTGTCCATTTTTTAACATTCTCATTGATGTTGAGGGCCTACTCTGTTTGTTCACAGTAACCAACAGTAATGAAAAAATGATCCAAAAAACATCAATTTTTATTTTGATATTCCTAAATTCTGATTCCTTGAATTAGTATTTGAGAATTGTTTAAAGAATTACACCAAATAGCACAGAAAACCCTTGGTATGGTAGACTTTGCAGTGTAGAATGTTACGGTTAGGTGTGTGAAAATCAGCTCTCGTGGGAGAAAAGTGCACAGAAATATATAACTTTGTGAACAAACTGTTCTATTGTTTTTCACATCCAGTATGCAAATTTATTGTTAGTGGCACAAGTGTCAGAAGAATGTGTACAAACTAATTGTGAAACAGCATACAAATAACCCCATGCTTGCAGATGATGTAGTTAAAGAGATTTTACAGTAAAAAGTTTCTCAAGGATGAAAAAAAGAAAAATGTGTATATAAGTCTCACTTTTACGCATTGTCTAGTTCAAAGGTTAGAAACTTGAGAAAACATGGAAATGAAATAATTTTATAAATTTCAGTTAGTACTCATTGGGCTTTTTTTTCAAACCCCCATAGTTTTTAAAAATTAGGGGGGCCTTCTCAGGTTTTGATTATGAGTTAGGTGGGGTGTAAATTACTGCATGCCGAGGTAAATAGTGCATGAATTTACAGACTCATCTGATCACAAGTCAAAAACCGCATGTGATGTTTATCAAGTGCTAACTACTGCATGTCTGTAGTCAACATGTGCTATTCATTGCTATTGCTATTTATCACATGTGCCATTAATTGCTATTCCTGTTCATCACATGATATCTACCACATGCTAAAAATAATGCATGTGGATACAGCACGTGGCAAATAACACTCAATTACAATCATGAGATTTAATTGAAAACAAGTGTAAATTACCACCTTAGAAAACTTCACGTGAAAAGCAGGTAATATATATTCCTGAATGGGTAGGAAGTCAAAGAAAGTCTGTAAAACAATACATAACATTCAAGACCATCACAATAATGCAACACAAAACACAGTACATGCACTGTTTGAGCTTTAAGAAAAATAACCAGATACAAAAACCCTCACAAAGGGCCGGACCTACACAGGTTGATTGCAACAGTTCACACTTCCATTCTACAGTACAACACCATAAATTCAACACTGCTAGGCCACTATATCAAGATATGGCAGACCCCTGTTCTACTACAATAAACCAACCAGCACGAAGATAGAAACCAGACCTCCAATCAATGACCTAAAATGGCACAGACCTCAAGGGACCATGATTGATCCAGTGAGACTGGAACCCATAAACATGAGCCAACATGAGAACCAGAGGATATACAGGTTCAGTATGAACACCACACAAAATATACACTCATCATTATGGGTATAATGTTGCCCAACATAGGGATCCCCCACATCCTTTCTTTTAGAAAATTCTAGCAGTGCTAGAATTATTTTCAACAGGCACCACACCGCAGGCAGTAGGATTGGTGAACTGCATTTTTCAGTCAACCTGTGGAAAAATGCTGTGCTAAGTTATGAATGATCGACCGAAAGTGAGTGGGCAGCATATCCAGTCCCCCTTGGATACCCATACTTCCTATGCCAGCAAAGCAACCATCATCGCTACAGCAGGATTTCTGAACATCCTAGTGTCAATTTACTGTGTGCATGTATAACTGGTGGCTCCCTTTAGACAAGAACAAGTGTGCTGCAACTGTAAATGAAACAGAATGTGCAAAAGCTGTGTGAAGTGGACCTGTGCACACTGAATCGCTGTTTTAGGTGACCTGGATCAAACTACACTGTCATGATCCTGTAGAGAAGCAATATTGGTTACACTGTGGTTAAACATCACCTTCAACATACTGGGCAGACAAATCAACCCTTCAGCATCAAAATTATAATGAGTTATGATTGTTGTAGTCTGTTCATAGTACATGTTAGCAGTACCATTAAAAAGTTATTAGCCCCGAAGGATATAGATGGATCAGTGTGAGTATGTGTAACAAGTTACATTGCTCATTCTTCACAATAATGATGATTCTCAGCCAAGCCTACTTTTTAACAACTTCTTGTGCTTCCATTACAACTCTTATGCCTCTTACTTTGGATTCCTCCAACTTCAAAACCTTCTTTCTTGTCATTCACTTGGTTGAGGATGTTCATGCTTTTTTCTTTTCAATGCTTGTGGTAGAGGTAAGGTGGAGAACTACCACCATTTACCATGCTTTAGTGCTTGTGTTTGGCAGCTCAGTTAAGTACCTTTCATATCAAGGTTTGAAACCTACTGTTAATGTTTCCACCATCATGTGAATATGTTGATATGTTATCGGGTTGTAAGTTATCTTCTTTCCACAGGCATGTTCTTATTTCTTTTTAGTGGCATATTAAGCACATGATGCACATTAGACGTGCATGGTGTTTTACTACCTTCTTGGCCAGGACTTCAAGCTCAGGATCTATAAACCTGTACTTCCTTTCACTGCTGAGGTCCATGATGCAAGAGTTTGGCAGGTTTCCTCTTGTGATTACTGAGTGATATGAAGGATGGCAATGGATTCTGTTTTTGTTGAATCAATGTGAATTGTCACCACAAGGTGAATGCCAGCACACTCCCACAAAGGAAGGAGTTGCTGGTGTACTTTGTGGGTGTCCTGAGTCATTATTGTATTGCCACAACTGCTTCTGCTCTTATGGATTAATTTCCCTGCTCCACGAAAATGGCACTCCCGTATGTGTTCTGCACAACAATTCATCGGGTACAGTATTTGCCACATGTGGTAAATAGCACACATTCAATAATTAGCAAATGTGGTTAATGCCGATTCTGCCATACATGGTAAAAAAAATGCATAATCACTTTTATTTCACACTTGTCATTTAGAGAACCATGTGGAATCTGTATTTACCCAATGTGTAGGTCTGGTGTTTTTTTTACAACCAAACTTGTAATCATGGCCTAACAGTATATTTATGTCTTTTTAAAATACAGGGGGTGCAGAATTATTAGGCAAGTTGTATTTTTGAGGATTAATGTTATTATTGAACAACAACCATGTTCTCAATGAACCCAAAAAACTCTTTAATATCAAAGCTGAATATTTTTGGAAGTAGTTTTTAGTTTGTTTTTAGTTTTAGCTATGTTAGGGGGATATCTGTGTGTGCAGGTGACTATTACTGTGCATAATTATTAGGCAACTTAACAAAAAAAAAATATATACCCATTTCAATTATTTATTATTACCAGTGAATCCAATATAACATCTCAACATTCACAAATATACATTTCTGACATTCAAAAACAAAACAAAAACAAATCAGTGACCAATATAGCCACCTTTCTTTGCAAGGACACTCAAAAGCCTGCCATCCATGGATTCTGTCAGTGTTTTGATCTGTTCACCATCAACATTGCGTGCAGCAGCAACCACAGCCTCCCAGACACTGTTCAGAGAGGTGTACTGTTTTCCCTCCTTGTAAATCTCACATTTGATGATGGACCACAGGTTCTCAATGGGGTTCAGATCAGGTGAACAAGGAGGCCATGTCATTAGATTTCCTTCTTTTATACCCTTTCTTGCCAGCCACGCTGTGGAGTACTTGGACGCGTGTGATGGAGCATTGTCCTGCATGAAAATCATGTTTTTCTTGAAGGATGCAGACTTCTTCCTGTACCACTGCTTGAAGAAGGTGTCTTCCAGGAACTGGCAGTAGGACTGGGAGTTGAGCTTGACTCCATCCTCAACCCGAAAAGGCCCCACAAGCTCATCTTTGATGATACCAGCCCAAACCAGTACTCCACCTCCACCTTGCTGGCGTCTGAGTCGGACTGGAGCTCTCTGCCCTTTACCAATCCAGCCACGGGCCCATCCATCTGGCCCATCAAGACTCACTCTCATTTCATCAGTCCATAAAACCTTAGAAAAATCAGTCTTGAGATATTTATTGGCCCAGTCTTGACGTTTCAGCTTGTGTGTCTTGTTGAGTGGTGGTCGTCTTTCAGCCTTTCTTACCTTGGCCATGTCTCTGAGTATTGCACACCTTGTGCTTTTGGGCACTCCAGTAATGTTGCAGCTCTGAAATATGGCCAAACTGGTGGCAAGTGGCATCGTGGCAGCTGCACGCTTGACTTTTCTCAGTTCATGGGCAGTTATTTTGCGCCTTGGTTTTTCCACACGCTTCTTGCGACCCTGTTGACTATTTTGAATGAAACGCTTGATTGTTCGATGATCACGCTTCAGAAGCTTTGCAATTTTAAGAGTGCTGCATCCCTCTGCAAGATATCTCACTATTTTTGACTTTTCTGAGCCTGTCAAGTCCTTCTTTTGACCCATTTTGCCAAAGGAAAGGAAGTTGCCTAATAATTATGCACACCTGATATAGGGTGTTGATGTCATTAGACCACACCCCTTCTCATTACAGAGATGCACATCACCTAATATGCTTAATTGGTAGTAGGCTTTCGAGCCTATACAGCTTGGAGTAAGACAACATGCATAAAGAGGATGATGTGGTCAAAATACTCATTTGCCTAATAATTCTGCACTCCCTGTATGTCCATGAATGGGTCCCTGTATAGACTGTGTAGTCCTCATAAATAGCTCTTGTAGACACCTCACAATGCAGTGCTAACTGTATTTCTTCAGCAAGACATATATATATATTAGAATATTTTATGTAAATGAGTAGCAAGATAAACTTTGCATTTGGACAAATAGATGGATCAGGCTCACATTTGGTCTTTTGCAGTGTCATTTCATCTTACTCTTCCATTATTTTCCTTTCCAATTACTTTCTTATTTTTGTCCTTGTGGACAAAACAAAAACATAAGTTATAAATTGGAATGAGGAAGGAAATAAAAGTGGAATGTGAGAGGAGCATATTTAAAATATGGTGTGTCCCAAGACAAGGCAATGATGTGCGAGAATCTGAAATGTGTGAGATTTTATTGAGCAAGGCGTGGTAAGATGTTTCCTTCTTGTCACCAGTAGAGTCAGAGGGAACTATGGAAAAGGAAAATGCAGCTCAAGTGCAATTATCATAAGAGACAGGCAAAATGCCAGTTTGCTATTTAATGCATCTTCTTCCACGTTAATGAGGCCAACCCAAGGCCATTCCCTGAAATCTGGAACCCTCACATCTTTGCCCCATAAGACTGCACTGGGCTTGTATGTACTGTCATCCTTCGAGGATTGCCACAGTGAAAATAAGAACAGAACTGGCAAAACAGAGGCCTAGATTTACGACAAAGTAGACCAGTGTGGTGCTGGGCCAAAAATAGCAGTGCTGAGCTGCACCACTTTTAACACACAGTGGTGCACCGTATTTACAGGGATACAGCGCACTCCTGTGCGTCCCCCTGCGCTGGCTGTGAATAAGCTGCCAAAGAAGGCATCATTGCACCATAGTGCGTTGATGGGATAGATTGTTTATGTGCAGGAAGATGTCTCTGTCCCGGATGCCCAGTATTTCCACGCATCATCCCTGGGCATAAAAAAGATCCCTGCATCGCAGTGAAGAACCAAGACTGTGCGCTGGAAATCGACGCAAAGCCCATTGCTGAGTAGAAAGAAACCACGCAACGTCTGTGCTGCGCCGGAAATTCCGACGCACACCCTATATTTCCAGGCATCTCCTCCTCTGAAGTCTCTGTGCGTGTTATTTTGATGCAAACCAGGTACTTTGTGAAACCAAGAGACAACTGTTGATTACTAAGATTTAAGGCCCTCATAATGAACATTGCGGTAAAAACCGTCGTGTTCATGCTGGCGGTCAAAACTCTGACCGGCAGCATCCCCGGATCCCCGCTGGCCGCATAAAGAACCTTCCTGTGGGCCGGCAAGAGGAAACATTGTTTCCGCCCGCCGGCCCACAGGAAGGCCTGGCCGAGACATTGACGAGCCGCCGCCAATGCCTCTGTGCGGCGGGTGCAGCTGCACCCGTCGCGCAGATCACTGCCCGAAAATAGGGCAGTGACGTGAGCGACGGGGCACTGCACCGAGGCCCCTGCACTGCCCATGCCAAACGCATGGGCAGTGCAGGGGCCCCCAGGGGTGCCCCGATGCACCCCTTCTGCCAGCCTTTCCCTGGTGGGGAAACCCGCCAGGGAAAGACTGGAGGCTGAAGAAACATTATCCGAGGGGCAGCACCGCTGCCCTGTCGGATAATGTTAACGCCGCCGCCAGGCTGCCTGATGGAGGAAGCCTGTCAGTGAGCAAGGGCTGCCGATGGCGGCCCTCACCTGATTCATTAAGTGGCGGCTTGGCCTGCCATGCCGGCATGGCGGGCCAAACCACCATGTTCATAATGACCGCCTAAGACTCTTATAAGTCTTGCAAAAGTGATATCTCAACTTGTGCTTATTAAATCTTTATCGTTTTGACCTTAATTTAACAAGATAACTATCTTACATTTTTCTAAACCTGTGTGGTGTATTTTTGTGGTGTTTTCACTGTGTTACTGTATGATTTATTGCACAAATACTTTACACATTGCCTGTTAAGTTAAGCCTGACTGCTCAGTGCCAAGCTAGCAGAGGGTGGGCACAGGATAATTTGGATTGTGTGTGACTTACCCTGACTAGAATTGTGGTCCCTACTTGGACAAAGGTGAACACCTCTGCCAACTAGAGACCCCATTTCTAACACTCATCTACCAGGAGCACTTGTGTACCCACAGAACCAGACCTGGACCTTCCCAGGCTGGCCAAGAGACTGACCTTAGAGAGCCAGCTTTTAGAAATACAGAAACAGAGAAAAGGGTTGGGCCTAAGACCCATCTCTGGTGCCAGCATACATGTTCTAAGGGAGAAATCCTTCAACATCAAACGCCCAAAAGGAGTTGTCCCTCCCTTCACTAAAGGGGATGATATAGTCAAATGGTTTCTACCTTTGAAAGAGCCTGCATTGGGTGGGAAGTTGAGAAAAAGCATTGGGGCACACTGTTGTGGAGGTTATTCTCAGGAAAGTGCAGGGATAGGCTCCTGACAATGAATGAGACAGATTCTAACTCCTCTGACCTCATGAGGGGTACCCTGATTAAGGGCTTTACAATTGAAGAGTACCATATAAAGTTCAGGGAAGCTCAAAAATCCCAAAGCCAAACTTGGGTAGACTTTGTGGACTATTCAGTAAAAATGCTGGGCGGTTGGTTATCTGGGAGCAAGGTACAAAATTACGATGGGCTGTATAACCCATTCATGAAAGAGCATCTGCTAAGTAATTGTTTCATTGATAGGCTACATCAACATCTGGTAGTCCCGGGTCCACTTCCCCTAAAAAAAAGGATAGGAAGGCAGATCATTGGGTCAAAACAAGGGTGACCAAAACGACCACTAGTGGGGGAGATCAAAAGAACGAGGACGAAAAGCCCTCCCAAGGGAAATATGGGAGCCAAAACAAAAATTACAATGTGTCTTCTCAAGGCCCCCAAACATCTACACAGAATGGTGGGCCCAGATACTCCACGCAGTCTAGGGGTGGGTATAAAGGAAGACACTTTGATCCCGACACCTTGGTACCATCACTGCAAAACCAAAGGGAACCAAACTGGAGACTCTAACTGTAAAAAGAAAAAAGAATGCCACTAATCAACCTGTAGTAAATGCAGTTGCCAATCTCCAGATGGGATCAGGGGTGTGGCCTGACCATGTCAGTGACCCCGTAGAGACAACATTAGTCACTGAGAGTGGGGTAGAATTAACCTGTGACAGCACCCTTTGATTAATGGAGAGAAAGTAGAAGCACTGAGGGACACAGGAGATAGTTTTACCAAGTTAACCCAGCACTTGGTCCCCTCAAATCAGTTGCTAGTAGGGAAGTCTTATCCTGCCACCAATGCTGAAAATGAGACAAAGTTCCATCCCATGGCTATGGTAACCTTTGATTGGGGAGGAGCAGTATGGTAAAAAGAAGGTGTAGTGTCCTCATTCTCCCAGTAGATTGTCTGCATGGAAATGACCTGGAGCATTCTACCTGGGCTGAATTAGAACTGACGATCCATGTAGCAAAGCTAGGGATGACAGAATGGGCATGTGGAAAGACATGGGCACAGAGCAAATTTCAGAGAGAAAAAGGAGAGCTGGATTCTGAAATAGTGAACCTGCCTCCCGAATTCAAAGGAAGGAAGACTAGGGAACCAGCTTCAAACAGATTCCAAAAAAGGACCCCTTCTCTCAGGTAAAATATTCTACTTTCTTAGAGGGAACTGAATGTGAAGAGCTTGGGCCTTACCATCCAGATCTCTTGTGCTCAGGGGGACCCTCTAGGGAAGGTCTGTGCCAGGGGCAGATAACCTGTCCCACTCTTGAAGGCCTCAAGCAGCAAGCTGCACAGGAAGAGTTAGGGAATGCCAGTGGTAACCACAGGATTTTTTGGAAGGAGGGGCTCCTGTACACTTAGGCCAGAGACCTCAAACCTGGTGCCACCAGAAGGGTGGTAGTGCCACAGCAGTTCAGAGAATTTCTTCTCACTCTAGCCCATGACATTCCCCTAGCTGGGCATTTACCCCAAAATAAAACTTGGAGTAGGTTAGTTAACCACTTGTATTGGCCGTGAATGCCCCAAAAAGAGAACTTTTGCCAGTCCTGCTCTACCTGCCAGTCTAGTGGCAAGCAGGTGGACACTTAAAGGCCTCATTAATACCACTTCCTATGGTTGGTGTACCATTTGAAAGGGTAGGGATTGACATTGTTGCCATCCTTGACCCTCAAACAGCTTCAGGGCACAGGTACATAGTACTGCTAGTGAATCATGCCACTAGATATCCTGAGGCTATACAACTTAGGACCCTTACTGCTCCTGCAGTTGCCAAAAACCTCTAAGATATTTTCACCAGGGTAGGGTTACCTAAGGATGTACTATCAGGATGGGGTTCAAACGTCATGTCTGCATATTTAAAACAAATGTGAAAGGAATGTGGTGTGCATAAGTTCATTACCCCATACCATCCTCATTCAAATGGGTTGCTTGAGAGATTTAACCAGACCCTAAAAGGCATGACTGGAGGGCTTCCTGAAAAGCTCAGGTGTCCTGCTTCCTTGCCTGCTGTCTGCCTACAGGGAAGTGCCACAAAATGGAGAAAGTTTATCTTCATTTGAAATGTGGGCACCCTGTTAGGGGACCACTAAGGGGGTTATTCCTACTTTGGTGGAGGTGGCAATCCGTCTCAAATGTGACGGATTTACCACCAGCCGTATTACGAGTTCCATAGCATATAATGGACTCGTAATACGGCTGGTGGTATGTCCGTCACTTTACTGTCACTTTTGGGACGGATTACCACTTCCTCCAAAGTTGGAATAACCCCCTAAGTCTTGTTAGGGAAGGATGGCGGAAGCCTCTCAAAGAGCCCAAGCAAGACATTGTGGTCTATGTGTTTATCCCATGTTCAAGAATGACTGAGTACATGGAAAAAGCCAGCAAAAACCTTCAAGCCACCCAGGAGCTGCAAAAGCACTGGTATGACCAGAAAGCTGCTTTGGTTGAGTTCCAACCAGGGCAGGAAGTTTGGGTGTTGGTGTCTGTTGCTTCAAGGGCCGTCCAGAACAAATGGTCTGGGCCCTATCCCATATTTGCAAAAAACTGAGAGGTCACTTATTTAGTTGATGTAGGAAGCGGCCAAAACCCCAAAAGATTTATTCATGTCAACCTCCTAAAACCCTACTATGATAGAGCTGATGTGTCCCAGCTCATAATTACAGATGAAGGACCTGAGGATGAGAGTGAGCCTCTCCCTGATCCCCTCTCTAGCAACCCACAAGATGGTTCAGTGGATGGGGTAGTCTTGTCAGACACCCTCACAGAACCACAGCAGGATGATTGCAGGCAAGTCCTCAACCAGTATGCTGAGTTATTCTCCCTAACCCATGGAAAGAGAGACAGGTGTACCCATGATATGGACACTGAAGACAGCATGCCTGTCTAAAAATGTTTTATAGACAGTCAGACCATGTCAGGCGAACAGAAGTTAAAAAGTTGCCAGATTTGAGTGTCATTGAACCCTCTGAAAGTCCCTGGGCTAGCTCAGTAGATTTAGGCCCTCATTATAACATGGGCAGTAAAAATGCCTACTGCCACGGCGACGGCTGCCAAAAGACTGTTGCTGCGGCTATTAGCTGTGAGAAAACAGGGCTGATTACAGAGGCTCCCTAACGTTTTGCCCCCATTTTCCACTTTATGCTGGTGTTTTCCTGACTCTGATGGTGCCCTGGGTACTGCTAACCAGTCCCAGGGCCTGTGCTCTGTGTAAAATGGATATGCAAATTAGGCTAATTATAATTGGCTAAGTTAACCTACCTATATGTCCCTAGTATATGGTAGGGCATGTAGGTTTAGGGACCACAGCATAGGTGGTGCACCCATAGGTGCACTGCTGAGGTGCCCAGTGTCATTTTAAAGGCAGGCCTGCCTTGCTGGCTGCTTTTAAATTAAAGTTATATGCAAATTCGACTTTGGAATTAAAAGTAGTTCCAAAGTCTTAAACTACCTTATTTATACATATAAATAAGGTATATGTGCCCCTAGGGCTGGGTGCCATGTAACTATAAGCAGGGACTTTATAAAAATAGATTTATAAACCCTGGTGAGGTAAAAACAGCCAAATTCGTTTTTCCCTCATTGAAGTAAATGGCCTTCATAGGCTAGAATGGGGAGACTTTATTTTAAATTTTATAGTCTCCTTAAATGTTGCATACCAAGAATTTGGTATCAAATTAATTGTTGTAATAAATCCCACAACTTCCAGTTGTGGGATTTAATATAACTTGTTCAGGTAAAATGTTTTAGACTTTACCTAAAAAGTTGCCAATTTCAGCCCTGCATTGTTTTGGCTGCTGTGCTCTGATTGGCCAGCCTGCAGCAGCTTAGCCAAGCTGCCTTGATGAGGTGTGAAGTGGCCTGGCTTCACACAAAGGAATGTGCCTGTGGGAGAGAATCTCCCCTCAGCAGATGGTGAGGCAGGAAGGGGGAGGGCTGCCAAACTGGTCTTCAAAGGCAGAGAAGGACATTTGGAGCAACCAGCAACACCCCCACATCCTGCAACCCCAGACAACTAGGTGCCCCCTTGATTAGATTAGGAGAGGGCAGGAGAGGGGTGTGTTTATGATTTTTAGCCACACCAGTGGGTAGGCTCAGCCAGATGTAACCTCCAAAAATCAGATTCAGCCATGATGGATTTTTAGGGAATGTTGCCCACTGGGATGGATTTTTGCCACACTTCCCAGGAAGTGGTCATCACAGGGGGCCGACCCTGTACCTGATTGGAGAACCAGGACCCCCCTGCTTTTCACCCAGGAGCAAGGATAAAACTGGCAGACCTGCACCCACACCTCAGATCCCCACCAGATTTCAACAAGAAAAGAACTAAAGGAGAAGAAGGACTGCCCTGCTGGACCCCTGGCCTGCACCTGGAACCTGCACTCAGAAGGACTGCACCAGCTGCACACTTGGGCTTCACCACAAGAAGGACTTTGCCTGGCTTCAACTGGTTCAAGGAGGGACTCCCTGTTTGCTACAGGTGAAAAATTGCTAACCAGAGTCCCCTGTACCAACTCCTGAATAAAGCGACCAGCTGACCACTGCCCAGTGGCCAAAAAGGAGTTTGCGGCAGGTGCATTCTGGGAGTTGTAGTCCGCACCCCCCAAGGACCATCTCAGAACTTCTGGACCCTTGGGGTGAGCTGTGGACCCCAAAAGAACCTTAAAAGAACATCTGGGTGAAGCCCCAGAAGTTTGGAGAAGATTTGAGAATTTTTGTAAAAAAGCTCCATAGAGGGACCGACCCGCTGCGGAAATTCTAGCCGGCTTGCCTCAACCGCGACCCGGCCTGATTTGGTGGTTCGTCCCGGTAAAGAAAAATCTCCGAAAAAGAGACTAAGTCCGAAGGTAAAAAGTTGACCGGGACCTCCCAGCCATCGTATCCGAGAAGGGCTCCATGGACGTCGGATCAAGATCCAGGTTTACCCCGGTCGAAGGATTTTCACCTCGAAAAAACGACTAAGTCCGAAGGTAAAAATCTCCACCGAGGAATCCAGCATCGCGTATCCGGAGAAGGGCTCCAGGAGGTCGGATTGGACTGGCAGGCTCGTCCCACTGAAGAAAATCTTCAAAATAAAGACTAAGGCGGTCATTCCGACCCTGGCGGTCATGGACCGCCAGGGCCGGGGACCGCGGGAGCACCGCCAACAGGCTGGCGGTGCTCCCAAGGGCATTCTGACCGCGGCGGTACAGCCGCGGTCAGAAACGGAAAACCGGCGGTGTACCGCCGGTTTTCCGCTGCCCTGGGGAATCCTCCATGGCGGCGCAGCTTGCTGCGCCGCCATTGTAGTGGGGCCCCTGGGGGCCCCACTGAGAATTTCAGTGTCTGCATTGCAGACACTGAAATTCGCGACGGGTGCAACTGCACCCGTCGCACCGTTTCCACTCCGCTGGCTCCTTTCGGAGCCGGCATCCTTGTGGAAAGGGGTTTCCCGCTGGGCGGGCGGGCGGCCTTCTGGCGGTCCCCCGCCCGCCCAGCGGGAAACACAGAATAACCGCGGCGGTCTTCTGACCGCGCAGCGGTATTCTGGCGGCTCCCACCGGCACTGCGGTTACCGCGGCCGGCGGGAGTCAGAATGACCCCCTAAGTCAGAAGGTAACTTTTTAACCGAGGCTTCCCGCGACCTGTAGCCGAGCAGGGCTCCATCGCAGTCGGCCTGAAACTTTGACTTTGCCCCGGTCGAGGTGCAACCAGATGACCCGATTGGCGCTTTTTGTTTCTAAGCGCTAGAAAAATAATAATTCTTTAAAAATTCATATCTCCGGTTCCCCTTATCCGATTTTATTCATTTTTGCGTCATTTTAAAGATAAAAATATAAACTATTTTTATAAATTGGTTTTGGATTTTTAAACTGTTTCCTGTGTTTTATTTAATTACTGTTTTGTGATATTTGAATGCTTTACACATTGTCTCCTAAGTTAATCCTTGACGCTCATTGCCAAGCTACCATGGGTTGAGCTGGGGTTAATTTACTGAGACCTAACTGGACCTAAGTGGAGGTTAGTGGCTTGTTGCTAGGTGTAGGTACCTACCTGCCCTTACCAATAACCCATTTTCCAACATTAGCCAACCCCCAAAATTATGACTGTATCCGGAATTCCGCCAAAAGGATGGCGGAATTCCTACTGCTGCCATGGCAGCGGATGGCGATAAGGTGGCAGCGGCAGCGCCACGTCAGTAGACCACAGCAGACCGTATCATGACCCATGACACGGCCTGGCGGTGTTCAGCTGGTGGACGCTGCTGCTGGCAGCAGAGCCCTGTCCCGTCTCCTGCCGGAGGACCCCTAAAATCAGGTAAGTCGGGTGCTCTGACAGGGGAGGAGGGTGGGAGGTATTGTGTGTGTGTGTGTGGGGGGGTGACTGTTTGTGTGTGCGTGAATGCGGGTGTGTGTTGCGTGTTGTATGTGTGTGCATATATGGATGTGTGAGTGCGTGTATGTTGTGTTGTGTGAATGTGTGTGTGTTTGTATGTATGTCAGTGCTGTGGATGTGTGTGTGAATGGATGTATGCATGCATGGGTGAATGTGGGTATGAGTGTGTATATGAGTGTGTACGATGGTGTGTGAAGGTGCGCATTTGTTGAGGGGTGGATCTGGAGTTTGAAACCTGGGGTGGGGTAGGTGGGCGGGTAAGACCCCTATCAGTGACAGGGAAGGGATTCCCTGTCACTGATAGTGCCGACCGCCAAGGTTTTTGTGGCAGTAAGGAAGCCACAAAAACCATGGCGGTAGGTGGGGGTCATAATCCCGTGGGCGGGCTAGTGACAGCCGCCTGGCTGGAGACAGAAGTCTTCAGCCCGGCGGCTGTTACCGCCTTGGCGGACGGAGTTGTACATTGGCGGTTTGGCTTGAGCCAAACTGGCAATGTCATATTAAGGGGAAAAGTACCGCCAGCCTGTTGGCAGTACATTTCTCAATTTTACCGCCGTCTGCTGGGGTTGTAATGAGGGCCTTAGGGGGTCATTATGAACATGGCGGTTTCCACAGCCGTGTTCATGCTGGTGGTCTTTCCAGTGACTGCCAGCTCCCCTGTAACCCTGCCGGCCGTATAATGGACAGTCTGCTCGGCCGGCCGGCTGAAACATCGTTTCCGCTCACGGGCCCAGCAGAATGCCTGGCCGGGACATTGTCGGCGGCTCCATGTGCGGCAGGTGCAGCTGCACCCGTCACGCAGATCACTGCCTGTAGGTCAGGCAGTGACCTGCACGACGGGGCTCTGCACAGGGGCCCCTGCACTGCCCATGCCAAGTGCATTGGCAGTGCGGGGGCCCCCAGGGGGGCCCCGGAGCACCCCTTCTGCCAGCGTTTTCCTGGCGGGTAAACCTGCCAGGAAAATGCTGAGGGAATTGGGAACAGTACCCAAAGGGCAGCAGTGCTGCCCTGTCGGATAATGATGCCGTCCACCGCCAGGCTGCCTGGCAGTGGGTGAGGGCCGTTATGTGGCGGTGTGTGCCGCCATACCAGATGGTGGGATTTCCCGCCACTGCCGGCATGGCGGCCCACACCGCTAAGTTCATAATGAGGGCCTTAGTCTCCAAACCTCACTCTAAAGGAAAGAAAAAGGAAATGGGGTTCTATGTGGATTACAGGGGCCCTCACCTCTGTTACAAAACTGATACACAACCAATTCTAAGAGCTGATGAGCTAATAGCTAGACTAGGGGCAACCAAACATCTAGTTACCTTTAATTTAACAACTGGGTACTGGGAGATTGGCCTGCCCCAGGAGCAAAAGAGAGGTCAGCAGTTTCTACTTCTAGTGGGCATTATCAATTCACTGTCATGCCCTTTGGATTAAAGATTGCACCTGCCTCCTTCCAAAGGTTGGTGAACCAAGTCCTTGCAGGACTGGAATCTTTTAGTGCAGCTTACTTGGATGACATAGCTGTCTATAATTCCACCTGGCAGGATCACCTGATCCACCTAGGGAAGGTCCTTGAGGCTCTACAGAAGGAAGGCCTCACTATCAACACCAGTAAGTGCCAGCTAGGGCATGGCAAAGTTGGTAGAGGCCATGTCTAACCCCTCCAACCCAAGATTCAGACCATAATAGCTTGGGAAAATCCCACATTCCAGACTGAGGTGAGGGCATTCCTTGGCTTCACTGGATAGCATAGGAGATTTGTGAAGGACTATGGCACTATAGTTGCACCCCTCACAGAGCTAACCTCCAAGAAAATGCCCAAAAATGTTAACTGGACAGTGAGTTGTCAAAGGGCTTTTGACACTCTTAAAAATGCTGTATGCTTTGCTCCAGACCTACTGGCACCAGATTACCCCAGGCAAATCATAGTCCAAACAGATGCTGGGGGTAAGAGCAGTCCTTTCCCAGAAAAATTAAGATGGACATGACCAGCCAGTTGCTTGTAAAAGCAATAAACCACTCCCCAGGGAACAAATGGTGTGCCATAAAGAGGGAAGCCTTTGATATGGTGTGGGCCCTGAAGAAGCTGAGGCCATACCTGTTTGGCTCTCACTTCATAGTTCAGACTGACCACATGCCTCTCAGGTGGCTGCACAGATGAAGGGTGAAAACCCCTAGCTGCTTAGGTGGTCCATTTCCCTACAGGGAATGGACTTTCAAGTGGAACACAAGCCTGGGACTGCCCATGCCAATGCAGATGGATGGCCTCTCCAGGTTCTTCCAATTAGATGATGAACACTCACTAGGGATAGGGTGTTCTCATCCTCTTCCGATTGGGGGAAAGTGTGAGAAAAGGCCTCTTTTTGACATGGTTAGCACTCACGTTTTTCCTGAATAATGATATAACCCAGACATTATACTGCTCAAAGCCCCTTCAAACCAGGTTCCATGGGCCAGAGTTCTTTTTCTAAAACTGTTTTGACGCCTTGGCGCAATTAGAGACACCTGTAGCTGCCACCATAAGTCCCTAGTTAATGTGCTTAGATAACTAGGGCAGAAGGTAATAAGGGTAGGCCCCTGAGGGCAGCACCGCCCACTGTGCCACCCTATAGTGCCCTGCATTCTAGTGCACTCAGCACTGGCATTGCAGGTTGAGTGTCCTGATGCAAAACTAAAATGTAAGACAGACACCTGCCCATGACACACTGTATACACTATGGGTAAGTCACCCTTCTGACCGGCCTTCCAGCCCTACGACAGAGTGCACTGTACTGTATGTGAGAGCATAGATGCATGAGCAATATGCCCTCACTCTGTTCTTGCCAATTCTTGGACATAGTGAGTGAACAGAGCAGCTATTTTCACACATGTGCTGGACACTGGTCAACACACGTTTGGCAGCTACATAATGCCCACTCTGAACCCTGGGTTGTTTGGTATCAAACAACTCAGAATGATAAATCCAAACTGGTACCAATGATGGATTTATTGTAAAATGTACCCAGGTGTCACTTTAGAGGTGCCTCCTACAACAGCTAACTACCCTGGCATGTTTGCTGACAGGTTCTAGCCAGTCTGCCACCACCAGACAGCCAATCTACAACCTCAGGAATGTGCACTGCCCTGGCAACCTCCAGGCCTGCTGCTAGCAGGAGATGGCCACCCCATTGCAAACCCCCACTTTTGGCGGGAGCAACGGAGGGAAAACTAAACAAAGGATAGGAGGAGTGGCCCCATCTGGTATGCAACACCCCTAAGATGTTGCCTGCGAAGTGGACACTCCATTTCATTTTCCTTTATCTTGGATGGAAGGAAAATAGTCAATCAGGTATAGGGATGTGACCTCTGCCCACCTGTAGTGGTCACTTAGTGGGTGTGGACACCCTAATGTAGATGGTCACTACCAGGTTCCCCCTAAAAAGCCCCCTGAATTTAGTCATTGGAGAGCAGCCCTAGACAAACCATTTAGAATAAATGGACAAAACAAAGACCAGCACGAAGAAGAACCAAAGTACGAAAACTGTGGACCTGCTGCATCAAAGAAAAGGTGCCAAACCCTGCTTGCTGCACTTAGGACCCGACAATTGTGCTTAGGAGCTGCTGGACACCAGACAACTCTACAAATCCGCAGAGGAACTCCAGGATTCACAAATTGTCAGAGAATTCTCTCCAGAGTGGAGGTACCTCTCCAAAACCAAAGAAGAACCAGCAAGCCAATGAGGGTCACTTCACCGACCAGCTACTAACTCCAAAACTGGATGTTTCAGCAGAACCCATCTTCATCCCGATGACCACAAGGACCAAACCTGTCAGTGTCAGCATCCAAACAGAAGTTAAAAAGATGCTTCCAGTTGTGAAACTGTGCCAATTCCATTGGTACTGGTCAGCTAACTTTGGATACCAAGAAAAACAGCCTGCTCTGCTCTGCAAAAGTTGCAGGAGGAAGCCCCAGTCGAGGGACTTCAGAAGCAATCTGGATCTTCTGCCAGAGTGCCCCCATTGTCCTTTAAGTGACCCTTGAAAGAACGTATCTCCTGCTCCCGAAGGCATCTTTGCGCACCGCTTCTGGCTCACCTATTCGCTCTGCATCCAGCCACCCTGTGCCCTGCACCGAAGAACCTGCTGTGCTCTAAGTGTCCTCCAACCCTTGCAACCTCAACACTCCAAGGGGAACCCAAGGATTCATCTTGAAATGTACCTGTGCAGTGCTTTTCCAAGTAGCCCCTTGCAGTGGCCCTGCACCAGCTCCAGAGACCTTCTTCCGCTGCTCCCGCTGAAAACAGGAGCCGCCTAAACTCCTTCAGCTGACACTGCATACCCACCGACAACCTCGACCACCCTGCAAAAGAAGAATTTGGTAAACCAACTGTACAATTTCATATATATTTCTAAAGGTGATCATCATTCATTCTTATGGTGCATAATTATGCACAAAAAAATATTTTTATTAAAGTAATATCTCGAAAAGTACTTATCCTAATCTGATCTTCTTGGTCTTAAAATGTATATAAAAATCTGAAGTATTTTTATAAGTTGGTCTTGAGTTATTCCTTTGAGTGGGTGAGTTGCAAGATTGATACTGTGAGTACACAAATGCTTTGCACTTCTCCAAGATTGGCCTAGCTTCTCGACCAAGCTACCTTCCAAAATTAGAGCATTAGGTGATCAGTCTTACCCCTGTGAACCAACGTGCGGTTGCCTGGACCCCCTTGCTCAGTGTGCCTAGCTTTGCACACTGCATAGAGGGCCAGCCTCCTATAGCTCCTTCTCTATGTGCTGCAGAATGCAGCACACATAGCAGGAGCAAAAAAACTAGGAGGAATAAAAGTATTCCTCCCTGTTGTGCCATGCTAACGCCACCCCTGGGGTGGCATTAGTTTTTGGCCCTGCCTCCGATTTATGCTTTCTTGTGAATCTGGGTCAGCATCAAAAGCAATGGGTTTTGCAGTGGAACGCCCACAGCAACACCCATTGCACACCCCTCTGATGCAGAAAACTGCATTGCAGGGACCCATATGTACAAGGAGGTGTCAAGCCACAAAAAGTGGCTTACTGCCTCCTTGTAAATATGGTGCAGTGAAAAGCGCCACTGAAGCGTTGTGACACTCCGGTGGCACTAGGGCCTTGCACATCTGGCCTAGATTTTTTCCATGCATCATCAGTAAATTTATCAGTTCTTACCGGAGGAACCAACATTGGATTACTAGGGTAAGTTCCATATTTTAGGTGGCTTATTCCTCAATTGTCATGTCTATATTTCAGAGCTGGGTTACAGCAGCAGAATAAGGTTAGGTCCTTCACACACAGCTTATAAGAAACACTCATACATCTCTCTCTTTAATGTCTGGGCAAGTATTGTGGGGCAATTTATACCAGACTTTTACTGAGGATGTAATTCTTTCCTTGCACTGGGGCCATTTGAACGGTTCTTTCTTCTTTACTGACTTGCCACTGCTTTTTTGCATCCATCTTTTTGATGCGTTATAAACCAACTGCTTCTAAGAACTAGGACACACTTTCATTTTTTATTTCATTTATGTGTCCCAGAAGGTATGTCTTCAATGGTTCAATTAGCTTTATGCCTTACCATCGGATCAGGTCTCAGATTTTTTTTCAAGCAGTTAGCCAAAAATATGCAGAGAAACGACTTTGCTGAGGAAAGATACAGCCTCCACTGCGTGAGGTCGGACATGATATTTTTTAGCACTGTTGCGTATAACCACAAAGCCCATTATTTTGGTTTTATGGATTTTATCAGTCACTCATTTTCATGTAAGAAAACTGTTGTGGCGTTGTGCAATTTATTCTGCATAACTGTAATCCACCTGAATTGGCAACTGCCAATACTAATGTTAGAAACCCCATTTGCAAATGCTTTCCTCACATTATAGATATCTATGTGCAGACATCAAGAACAGTATATACATTTCATTCCATTGCACCAGTTAGGCAAGTAACTAGGATTTAGGATTCATGGTTATTTGTTCTTAATAGACTGAAGGTTTGAGGTCTCTTGAGACTTCCCAGGCCTTTTCCCAGAAGTATTGTCTATTACCAGAGACATGATCACTTTTAGCTCATTTATAGTAGCAGTCAACCTATGAATCTAAGGGCCTGATTTAGAGTTTGTCGGCAAATGTGACAGATAACCTGCCTGCTTTATTACAAACGCATTAGGATATAATGCGCATGTGATAAATGGCATGGGATATTTGTCGCGTTTGTGACAGAATACCCATCTGCCAAACTCTAACTCACTACCAAAGTTTCTTTCAAAAGCATGAACTGATCAGTGCCTGACTCTGTGGAAGTGATGTCAGGGACCCTTTGATCCCGATGACATTACAAGGTTGATTGTTTGCCCCTCTTTTATTGCTGACCATCTTCTATTTGCTGCTTATGTGCTACTAGAAAGGGAAGAAGTTGATATGAAAAAACAAAACATCGTTCTATAGCAGGACCGGAGGCTCGGATTATGCTTGTCCTTCTTTACTGTTTGTTCTTTTGCAAAATCACAGCAGCCAATCAAATATAACTTTACAAAAAACCTACAACTCCCATAAACCTGACGTTGTTCCTCACTACCAATGGGAGACCGTACTGCCACATATCTGTTCTAGGCGCCACACTTCCTCCTCTTTCTTTGCTGCTTGAAACACAGATAAGTACCTCATTGTTCTCCTAGTGTGTTTTGTATTGTTTCATTTAACTTCTTGCCTTTAAGCAATATCGCGGTGACCGGAGTCTTCCGCGCACAGCATACGCAATGCCTGACAATATCTTCCACTTCGCCACCGGCTGTTTTTCAAGTATTTGCACCTGGTGAGGAGCCAGGAGGCAGGGGAATGCGCTCTGACAGCACAAGGACACTAGTCCTTCTTTTAGCTCGCCCCGCGTGCGCGTTCCTCGCGCCACTGGCTTTTTTAGTCAGTTTCATAGCACTGACAGCGAGGTCACTCTGAGAGACCCGGTTGTCATTGGATCAACTCCCTGATTGATTCCTCGGTTGAGCAGAAGCGTTCCCCACAAGCCAACTTGCCAAGGATGTATAATTGGCCACTATAGGTTTTGCCTGAGGGAGAAGAGTAATGTTTTCGTCATATATACATACTGTGGTTGAATATAGCCCTCCAGGAGGCCATGAGCGAACAGACGCCGGAAGATGCAGTTTTCTTTAACGAACAGGAGAACCTGCTCCTGGCTGAGGATATTGTCCATGCCCTGGACGCTTCAGTGATGCAATCTGTGAACTGGGCTCTGGCAGTTGCGCTTCAGCCTATCGCCGGCCAATTGAAGAGCTATGCTTTGACTGTCCCTCCTTATGGTAACCCTATGCCTCTTTCCTCTACTAGTCAGGAGACGGTCTACCCACCCCCAGGACCTGAATGGCCCCATTTTGCGCACATGGCCCGGCTGTCTCAGTCCCAGTCACCCTCCGACCACCAATATTTGGTGCAACTGTCCACCAGCGCCAAGGCCCTCCCATTTCCCTCCCCAGACAATGCCTATGACACCTCCTCGTCCCAGTCAGATTTCAACAGTGAGTCACGTCCCCACAAGCGACGCAGACACTCCTTTGACGGACAGCATGGCCCCACTCCCTCTGAAGCTTCCAGCCCTTCCTCTGCCCTGAGTTTTAATTCTGATGACATCATTCAGCCCAGGTCATCAGACTGGGCCCCCACTCCTGCAATGACGGATTATGCCCATGCCGCAGTAGGAAGCCCCTGGACAAAGACATCCGCAGTCGCCTCCGGTCCAAATGTCCATGTCCCGACATCCCCGACAAGGTAGCTCTGACACCAGAGCTCGACCCAAATTTAGCAACATTCCTGAAGCACTCTGCAAAGGACCCCAAAAAAGGTATTGATAGGTCCTGGAGGTCCTGCCAGGACAAGGTCCTGGACCTCTCTGATCTGCTATGTAAGATCTTGGACTTAGCGGTTGCAGCGAAGGAGTCCGGCTCACAGGTGGACCCTGACACTCTGGCTGGATGGGGGCAGCGCTCGCTCTGCCTATTGGGCAATGCCAACTGCGCTATCCCCATGGAACGGAGGAAATCCATCCTGCTTCGGATAGACCCGAAGTTAGCAGATCTCACCAGTGCAGAACCTGGACCTCTTGCCGATGGCACTTATTCGGCAACAAATTTGTCAAGGATTTGGGCAAGTTTGTCCATACATTTACTACGCTGGATAAGGCCCAAACCTCGATGAACAAAAGTCTTTTGGAATCAGGTTTTTGCCAGGGCCGGCAGACTTCAAGGGTGCCTGTCCGGCTGTGCCGCCTCCAATAGCCCTCATCCTACAACACAACAGGCAAGGGATTCTCAGCTCCCCGAGACACATTCTACCCGGCCAGAGCCCGAGCAGGCCGTGCCCGCTTCAACAGAGGTGGTTTCAAGCCCAACTACAGCTTTGGCTCCAACACTCAAGGTAAGCTTGATTTGACCTGTCCAGGTAGCACTAGCGGGGAAGGACCAAGTTTTTCCTAAACAACTGGGCGGCATTAACATCGGACCAATGGGTTTTAGAGATGGTTGTAGGTTTCCACCTAGAATTTTTGGGAGTACCACAACAAAGGTCCTTGCCACCTCCTATCCATTTTTCCCAACTAGATCTAACTTTTATTCAGCAAGAAGTCCAACAATTGTTACTCAAGGACGCAATTGTTCGGTGTCAGCTGGATCCTTCAGTCTACTGCAGCAAAATGTTTACAGTAAACAAGAAAGGTGGAGGGTTGCGCCTAGTGATCAATCTGAAGGAGTTCAATATCCACATTTCAAGATGGAAGGGATACATCTGCTCAGAGACATTCTGAGGGAGGGTGACTGGATGGTACGCCTCAACCTGAAAGATGCTTATCTCACAATCCCGATATTTCCACCTCACAGGAATTACCTGCAATTCCAGTGGGACAATCAATGGTTCCACTTCAAACTTCTCGCATTCGCCCTTTTTTCGGCACCAAGGTTATGCGTCCCGTGGTGGAGAGTCTTTGAGCCAAAGGGGTCAGGATGATCGTCTATCTCGACAATATACTGCTAATGGCACAAGATTCTCATCTCCTCATTCAGCATTTAAATTGGACCATCCAATTGCTTCAAGAGCTGGGATCTTTGATCAATGTGAAGAAATCCGCTCTGACACCATCCTGTCAGATGGAGTTTCCAGGTTTCCAGATCACCTCTATTTCTTCTCTCCTATCTATTCCAGCCCAGAAGTTACAATCAATTCTGAAAGAGATAAGGTCCATGCTCCAGATAGACAGGATATCCCTACGAGTTCTAGCCAGGATAGTGGGGCTTTTAGCGTCTTCTATACAAGCCATATTTCCAGCCCCCCTACATTACAGGGTGCTACAGCAGCTAAAAGCTAAAACTTTGTCACCTTCAAAAGGGTCTTTCGTACACAGAACTCATAACTTTCACTCAGGAGACACGGTGCAAGCTTCAATGGTGGCTCGACCACATGGCAGCTTGGAATGGCAGGGCCATTTTCGATACTCGCCCACATATCATTCTGGAATCTGACACCAGCAGGTGGGGCTGGGCAGCCATATGTGATTCAGTCTCGACTGGAGGGCGTTGGTCAGACAAAGAGTCGCAGTTACACATAAAATGCTTGGAGTTTTTGGCAGGTTCTTTTGCCATAAAAACTCTGCCCCCTCGCTCCAATTGTTGCGTTCTGCTGCACATGGACAACGTTTCAGCAGTACAATACGTCAACAAGCTAGGCGGGACGAGGTCACGGGTTCTGGCATTATTGTCTTCAGAACCGGATGTCAGTGACAGCAGAGTATCTGCCAGGCCGATGCAATACGGTAGCGGACTGGAACTCCAGATTCCTCAGAGACTCCAGCAAGTGGAAACTCCATCCCTCTGTATTTCGGGCCCTCCAAGTCAGATGGGGTCGGTGTCACATAGACCTCTTTGCATCTCGCCTCTCCTACCGGTTGCAATGGTTCTATTCATGGAGACCAGATCCCCTGGCAATGGCAACAGATGCCTTTCTCCAATAATGGACAGGGCTACTCCTGTATGCCTTTCCCCCCTTTGTGATGATACCCAGGGTGGCGTCTCAGTCGGTCAAGCAGAAATCACCCCTTTGATAAGCTCAGCCTTGGTTTCCAGTTTTTCTGGAAATGTTCAGAGATTGTCCAGTCCAAATTACCCCAATCTCTGAATTATTACTGACCCAGCGGGGCAGACACATCCTCTTTTGATCCAAGGAAAATTGCATATCATGGCTTGGTGAATTTCAGGCAACGTTGGTGTCTGCCCGGACTTTCAGAGCAATATAATTCTTTCATATCAGAGTCTTGGTCAGACTCCACCCATAGACAGTATGCCTCAGCATGGCTCCGATTGGTGGGTTGGTGTAACTCTCAGAGTATATCAGCGGGTCATGTATTTCTTGATGGTAATCAAGTAGGGGAGCATCCTCTTGTGTCTCGAGACATGAAAGTGTCTGTTTGGCTAACCCTCCTCAACCAAAGTACACGCACCTGTGGGATGTAAATGTCATCCTCAATTTCTTGTGACTCTGGCCTTGTAATGCAGATTTATCCTGAAAACTGTTATCAGGCAAATTGACAACCTTATTGTGTTTGATATCATGCTGACGGGTGTCTGATGTGAGAGCTTTAGATATTTTGGGTCGTGTGTTCCTCCCATATGGAGAAACCATTTCGATTTACAGGAGAACGAAGACTGGTTCAAGGCAAGTAACCTATCCTAGCTATCCAGACGATTCTAAACTATGTGTGGCATAGTGTTTGAAAGAGTATGAGGACCACACCAGGGAGTTTCGTCGACCTCCTGAGGGTCAATTATTAATTGCACTTCAGAATCCTTTTAACCGGTATGTTCTGCGACCTTCGCTCACTGGGTGAGGTGGATTCTGTCTGAGGCAGGAATAGATACTTCTGTCTTTGGAGCCCACTCGGTTAGGGATGCCATGGCATCAAAATCTTTTTCTCTCGGTTCTCAGTTACAAGAGATAATGAGGGCCGCAGACTGGTCATCCGATGGTACATTCAAGACGTTTTATCATAAACCAGTTTTGGATGTAGCCTCGGTTTTTTCCAACAGCTTTAAACAAGCATAATCTGAGCCTCCGATCCTGCTATAGAATGAAACATTTTCGAGTAGACGTGATAAGAATTTTCAATTCTACTAAGGACACAGAGGCGAGGATTATCTCAGCCGATGGATGTATTTTTCCCTCCCAGTCATATTATATCAGTTTGGTGTTCAATATTGATTCATATGATTCAGTGCCATTGTGATATCATGGTCTTGTAACTCTTGTTATATTTGATGCAATGTACATTTTCTTTTCCAATATTGCATGGGATATTCAATGTATGCACACAATTATACAGCTTTGTAGTAGGTATAAGTTTTCTTCTATTCCAGCATCCGATCAGAAGTCCTTATGTCGTGATTATGGAAGAATACCTCTTCTTTCAGCATTTTGAAGAATCAATCGATTCGTTGTTGGATCCAGTGCCAAGTTTTCGTTAAGACTATCTGTTTATCACTTTGAGACTTTTGTTTTCTCATTGCAAAGAAAGAGGAGTAAGTATGGCGGCTAGAACAGATTTGGGGCAGTACCGTCACCCATTGGTAGTGAGGAACGAAATCAAGTTTATGGGAGTTGTAGTTTTTTTTAAAAGTTATATTTGATTGGCTGCTGTGATTTTGCTAAATAATAAACAGCAAAGAAGGAGAAGCATCATCCTCACCAAATCTTATTGCGTATGCTTGAACATTTTTCAGTGTTGGAGCCTGTTTACTTTCTGCTCGTACCACTAACTTTGTGATCCCTGAGATCAGGGCTAGCAAATGCAGTTAAAGGGGTCTCAAGGAAAACGTCACAGATAGCAGCTGCTTCTCTCAGCTGTTCTTAATCGATATTCATGTATTACTGTTTACTTAAGAATTCAAATTTTTGCCACTTTAACCCCTTTAGTGTGGGTCACGACCAGTGGCCGATACCAGGGAGGGGGTTCGAAAGTCCTCGGGTTGCACCCGAGGATTATTATATATTTTTTTAAAGCCCTGGGAGACATGGAAGCTCTTCCGTGTCTACCCCCCACCCCCACCCGCCCCTTTGTGATGTCCGTCACAGTGTTGTTTTCCCCATCAGAGCAGGAAGCGGCCGTAGGAAAACGACCCCAAACGGCCTTCCCCACGTTCGTGAAGGCCTCGTATGAAAGGGGAGACTCTCCCCTTTCATACAAGGCCTTCCTGAACACGATTCCTGGTCGTCGGCCACACAGCACAGCTGCGATCAAGGGCCAGGAAACGCCACTAGACACTAGGGATTTCACATGGAGGGGGTCGGCCCCCCTCGGAAAACGGCTGCCCCCCCCGGGCCATACTTTTTAATTGGGCCCCCTAATTTTTCTTAACAAAAATAAAGAAATTGACAGGGGGTCGCCCGTGGGCAGGGCGACCCCCTGTGGGGGCAATACTTTTTTTTAGTAGTTATAGGATTTCCCTGAGGGCCATTTTAGCCCCCAAGGAAACCCTACAACTACCAAAAAAAATACAGATCTATATATATATATATATATATATATATACATATATATATATAGATTTATATATAGATAAATCAATCCATGTAGATAGATATATCTATCTACATGGACATATCTATAGATAGATCTATATATATATATATATATATATATATATATATATATATATCTCTCAAAACAAAAAGGCTCCACTTTGGAGCCGAAAGGAGCACTCTATGGATTCCCAGCTTCCTCCAACATGACGGGTTTCGGCTGACTTGCCTTTCTCAAATGCCGGTAAATAAAGAGAAACACTCACTTGCAAATGCTTTAAATACTTGTCCTTCTTTATTCTCCTCGCTGTACTTGCAAGTGAAATGGGACTGACATGTCTCCATAAATCACATAGTTGCAAGCGTCGCCATAGTAGCATATGTTTATCTGATATTCAAGACCTATAGACCTATATATATATGTATGTGTATATATATATATGTATGTATATATATATATATAGATCTATCTATAGAAATATCCATGTAGATAGATAGATCTATATATATATATATATATATATATATAGATCACTTTTGTCAGTGCATGTGTGGTTTCCCTGGGGGCTACGATCGGCCCCCAGGAAAACCAGACCCACATATAAAAGTGATCTATATATATATATTATATATATAATAATATATCATATATATATATATATATATATATATATATATATATATATATATATATACATATATATATATATATGTATATATATTTGCTACCAGTTGTCTTGCAGTTGCAGCTTGCGTCTTCAAAGCAGTGCACATACTTCAACTGACACATTTCACCTGTAGCTTTTAGGCAGCAATTAAAAAGTCAAGTAAGTCTTGTGATTATATTTCTGTTACAAAATGATCAGACTTTTGTCTAGTGGCAGTTTTAGTGCCATAAAGAAGCGCAGAAGGTTTATATGACTACTGCAAAGAGCAAATCTGTGTTTTATGTAAATAGCTGAGTACATTAGTAAAGTCAGCCACTACCTGCGCTATAATACAAATGAAATGTATGTGCGGGGTGGGGGTGGCTATGGAGAGATGAAGCGCACGATTGCTGGGTGGTAATGAGGGAATCCGAGAAGGAGGACATGGGAGTGGGAGCACCAATAATGATTGTTGGACTGGGCGCAGGAGGTGCTAAAGACTGTGACGAATGGTACGTGACAAGGTGTTTGAGTGTCTTGAAAGAACGTGCTGATTGAGGGAAAAAGCGCAGGTAAGGAGGCCTCTACTGTTGCACGTATCACACACACACACCAGCAATTTTGTGACTGTCTATGTAGGCTAGGGTTTTAGAGCAACCATTTAGCCAATAGCAGAGATGGCATCTTGATGGATGACTGCTGCTGACGTCACTCAGGTTATAGAGGACAGCTCTGACATAGGATCAGAGACTGAGACAGCAGATACTGAGACAGCATCTGAGGGATAGGACAATGGCGAAGACTCTGGGAGTGATTTTTCAGTTGGAGTAGTCCCATTGGATTACTCCTTCCAGTAAATTGTGAGAGAGGTGATGAGGGCAGTCCTGTTGTCCCTTCGTAAGCACAGTCCGTGCAATAGGGCAATAGTGGGTTAGCCAAACCCAGTGAGCAGGTGAATGCGGTGGCAAGCACAGAGAGGGTCCTCTCTTGGGAGCTCACCAATTTAGTTCAGCCCCAAACTCCACTGCCCAAATTGTATTGTGGAGACATCAAAATTATCTCTCAAAAAACAAACTGGTTTTGTAAGGCAGGCACCTGTGTTTTTGGTCCTGGGTTCGGCAGCTATATAGGGAAACATACTAAACCCAAACATTTCTGGAAACTAGACATCCGGGGGAGTCCACAGAGGTGTGACTTGTTTGGATTCCCCAAAGTTTTCTTACCCAGAATACCCTGCAAAGCTGAAATGTTGAATAAAAACTAAATTTTTCTTGCATTTCTGTCACACGAACTACAGAAATATGCTGCGATCCACAAAATTCCTACCACCCAGTGATTCCTAACCTGTCCTGATAAAAACACGACCCCACTTGAGTGTCTATACCTAGTGCCTGCGTAAGGAATGGATCACCCCAGGGTTAACAGTTGCCTCATGTAAGTACCAACATTGAGCGTTGTGTGATCTATTCCTGTCGCGGGCACTAGGCCTATCCACACAAGTGAGGTACCATTTTTATCGGGAGACTTGGGGGAGTGCTGGGTGGAAGGAAATTTGTGTCTCCTCTCGGATTCCAGAACTTTCTGTCACCGAAATGAGAGTAAAATGTGTTTTTGGCCAAATTCTGAGGTTTGCAAAGGATAACAGAACCTGTTCAGAGCCCCACAAGTCATCCAATCTTGGATTCCCCTAGGTGTCTAGTTCTCAAAATGTGCAGTTTTGCTAGGTTTCCCTAGGTGCCGGCTGAGCTGGAGGTCAAAATCCACAGCTAGGCACTTTGTAAAAAACAGCTGTTTTCTTTGTGAAAATGTGATGTGTCCACTTTGTGTTTTGGGGCATTTCCTGTTGCGGGCGCTAGGCCTACCTACACAAGTGAGGTACCATTTTTATTGGGATACTTAGGGGAACGCTGGGTGGAAGGAAATTTGTAGCTCCTCTCGGGTTCCAGAACTATCTATCAACAAAATGAGAGGGAAAAGTGTTTTTTGGCCAAATTTTGAGGTTTGCAAGGGATTCTGGGTAACAGAACCTGGTCAGAGCCCCACAAGTCACCCCATCTTGGATTCCCCTAGGTGTCTAGTTTTTAAAAATGTGCAGGTTTGCTAGGTTTCCCTAGGTGCCGGCTGAGCTGGAGGTCAAAATCCACAGCTAGGCACTTTGTAAAAAACAGCTCTGTTTTCTTTGTGAAAATGTGATGTGTCCACGTTGTGTTTTGGGGCATTTCCTTTCATGAGTGCTAGGCCTACCCACACAAGTGAGGTACCATTTTTATCGGGAGACTTGGGGGAACGCTGAATGTAAGGAAATTGGTGGCTCCTCTCAGATTCCAGAACTTTCTGTCACCGAAATGAGAGGAAAAAGTGTTTTTTGGCCAAATTTTGAGGTTTGCAAAGGATTCTGGTTAACAGAACCTGGTCAAAGCCCCAAAAGTCACCCCATCTTGGATTCCCCTAGGTGTCTAGTTTTTAAAAATGTGCAGGTTTGCTAGGTTTCCCTATCGCATCGCAGGAAAAAGTTACAGAGTAAAACGTGGAGAAAAAAAGGCTGTTTTTTTCACCTCAATTTCAATATTCTTTTCTGTAGGAAACACTTGTAGGATCTACACAAATTACCCCATTATGAATTCATGGCAACCCACAAAGTCTGGCTACCTCTAGAATCCATAGGATGTTGGAAAAAAAGGTCGCAAATTTGGCTTGGGTAGCTCATGTGGAGAAAAGGTTATGAGGGGCTAAGCGCAAACTACCCTAAATAACCAAAAAAAGGCTTAGCACCTGAGGGGGAAAAGGCCTGGCAGCGAAGGGGTTAATGAAGTTTCTCACCAATGTTGCTTTGTCTTATTTGCTGTTTAACAACGTCTTAGAACCATAGGTAAATAGATGATAATTCCGTCTGACCAAAAGCGTACCCTCATTAGAAGCATCCGTTTACCATGTGTACCTCAAGCAGCAACTGAAAAATGGCCGAAACCTTTACATTGGGTCTCCTACTGCGCTTTACCACACTTGGTGTTTTTAACATCTTTTTTTATTGAAATCTACAAAAATGTACAACAAATGGTGGCCCATTTGCCAAGTGAGATAAATACATAGGGGTATATCTATACTCTGTTTGCGCCGAATTTAAACTTTGACGCCTGCGAACGCCAAAATTCCGCTGTGCGCGTCATTTTCTGGATGCGGGAAACCACCTTACGTTAATGACTTGCAAGGTAGGCGTTCCTATCCAAAAAATGACTTAAACACCCGTGTGCCATATTTATTCAGCCGCGCAAAAATCTGGCACGGCCGGGAGGAGGAGTCGTAAAATGACGCACAGCCTGATTTGCATAAAAAAATAACGCCGGGGTCAGGGCAGGTGTTAAAATGGGGCAAACACACCATTTCTTAAGGAAAATACACACAAGCAACAGCAGAGCTCCAAAAGGAAGACATGGAGGTGCTATTCATCCAGCATGGACGCAGACGCAGAGCAGAGGACCAACAACAGCAGCTTCTACAACACCAGCAGGGACCCCGAAGGTAATGGAGAAGGCAGGAGAGGATATTCCACAGCAGGACAACCCTTCTGGGACTCCGGCAACAAGACATCATCCAGAGGTACAGGCTCAACTGGCAAGCCATTCAGCAGCTGCTGTGCAACATTGAGCTACAGTTGGCACCCAGCTTGCAGACACCCCACAACATTCCACCAGAAACCAAGCTGCTAGCTGTACTCTACACGTTGGCAAATGGCTCCTTTCAAACCTCTGGTGCCCTGGTTGCCGGGATCTCACAGCCCTCATTCTCTGCCTTCCTACGTAAGGTACTGGATGCCATCATCTCCCTCACACCCCACCACATCAGCTTCCCCTAAACACAGCAGAAGCATCAGGAGACCAAACAGGGCTTCTACCAAATCAACGGCTTCCCACACGTGCTTGGTGCCATTGACTGTACAGATGTACGCCTTGTGCCACCTGCTGCAACCGAACATCCATACCGCAACAGGAAGCACACACACTCCATCAATGTGCAGGCCATTGTCGATCACCAGGGATTGATCACAAATATCGTGGCAAAGTATCCTGGGAGTGTACATGATTCATTCATCTTCTGCCACTGCACCATCAATCAACACTTCCAGGATGGACAATATGGAAATGGCATACTTGTTGGTAAGTACAGAAAACTAATTATATACACACTGCACAACAACCGGCTAGGACAAACAACACATACACCACTACATTGACACATGGCCAGGAACACACTGAGGTTGTGACACCGCTAGGCATGTTTGATATCCTCACCCATTTAGATACACACCTATGGACAAATGACAGAACCAAATAACAACAGATGCCACTCCACAGACACAATGGAACAATTTAAAACAACACAATGATAATGACATGGCTTCAACTGCCAATACTACTTGGAAGATTAATCTTTCAATATCACATCAATAACACTCAATCAAACACCCTTCCAAGCAAAAGTACTGTGTAAGGGGTGTGTAATGTGTTTTGCTGCAGGTCAAACACCATGACAGACATAGCATGATGATGACTACAATGAAGGTGACATGGAATCATTGAGGCAGTACCAATATCTCACATCACTCCTGCTCTGACATTGCCCACTACCAATAAGCAAGTGGACTGTGCTAAGAACACATATTGATGTGACAATATTGAAAGTGAACATTCCTACACATACTGATTGAGACAATTTCACACACACACAACAGATGTACAGGCATACGGACCTTCTGACACTCAAAATGACAACCTCACAACCAAGTTAGCCAGCTGAACTAGAACATGTTCAGTAGTATAGGTACACGTTAGAACCGGAGTCGACTTGGCAAGGGCAGAAAAATAGGTCTGCAGAGAATTTGTCAAACATGCGATATTTGTGCATAGTCAATTGTCAACACGTCAGTGCTGACAACATATGGAGATGTGTTGTACATTGTCACCTAGCCAAATCCGAGGGCCTCACTGATGTTTAACTAATTCTATTGCCTATGTTAAATTGGATGGGATGTCCAGGGTATATAGATGCAACCGTGTTACCGCCACTGTGGAATTGATTCTGTGTATGGAACTATCATGTCACCCCCAGTTAAGACACATGGACACCTATTTCACGTGACATAATTCAAGGGAGTACACAGTGTACTGCAACTCTACAAAAATACTGCTGACATCTGGTCAATCAGTCAAAAACCAGTTCAGATAAGAAAACAACCCAATTCTGATGGTACATCCTAGAAGCCTAGGATTCCACACAATAACACAAACACAGATGAGTCACAGACAACACATGAGAACAACTGCCATGCAAAGTGATAATCATGGTGCAAGCAACATCAACATTTTCTCACTCATTTTCTCTTTCAGCTGATCAGGGGTATGGGATCCAGCCACGGATCATGACCCCATTTGCAAACCCAAGCACAGCATCAATGAGGCACATAGGAGGACATGCATCATTGTCGAGAGGACCTTTGGCATCCTGAAGTCAAGATTCAGGGGCCTCAACATCACCTGAGGCAGCCTCCTATACTCACCTGAAATGGTGTGCAAAATCATTTTGACCTGTGCCATCCTGCACAACATATGTGTGAGAAGGAACATTCCCCTATATGAACCCGACCCCCAAATGCCTGAAGAGGAGGAAGAGGAGGATGCTGTCCATCAACGTGAGGGGGACCATCGAAACACAGCTGCAGGATTGCATCGGCGACAACATATTGTCCAAAATTTCTTTTAACTCTACTCATCCATCACCACTGTCTTAACATATGTCAATAAACACCTATTCTATTCAATATATCATGGTCTGGGTAATCATTTTTGCATAACATTATACCTAACAATCATAAGCAGAGTGTAGCCTCATGGAGCATTGCAGAAATACAGATTAGGATACTGAAAAATCCACATCATTTTTGATGGGTATGAATGTATACCCAACTTCACACACACTGTAAATGACATATGACCTGTCCATTTCACATTTGAAGGGCAGTATCAGAGAAGCACATCTATTTAACACATACCTGTTTGCAACATGGTTCATTGCAGCATATGGCACACAACTAAGACACCATCATTCAGTAAGGTAAAACAAAATGCCTCATACATGAAGCAGTGGATGTGCTATTGCATTGGTAACAAGAAGGTATGACCAGACCCTTGACGTCAGTATTACATCAGCTATCTTTGCAAGGAGTATGTGTGACAAGAAATCCATGTAAGCACCAAATGGATAGCATGAGTGCCTCAAGTATGAATAGCATTGCTCACAAGACATCCCCTGCACATGCCAGCCCAGGTCATAAGTCCTGCCACTGCCATGTTCCCTGTCTCACCCCACCCTTCTTCAGAGTGCCCTGGAAATGGAATACTTGTACACAGATAATCCCTCATCTACACACACCCAGACTCACATTCTGAATCCAGTGTGCTTCCCTATTTAGTATGGTATGCCATAGTCATTGTTCTTCTGTCTGCATGGGCTCCTGGTTGAATAATGCACTGCCTTGTACTCTGTAGGACCTGTAATCACCTGTACATTGCTTCCCATGTGAAAGGTACTGTTGGCCCTTTGAACTTGATTCTCACCTACAGAACTTGTAAGAGACTGAAGCTGCACACACCTGAGAGCACCCCCATGCAGACCAGCCATTTGAACATGCACTGCCCTTGCAGCTGCCTGGAACAACATAGAAACTGTCATTATAAGTGTAACACTGTACTGTATTGCCGTCTAAATCACTTGTGTAACACAGGCCTTGGGTTATTGTGTTACGCTCCAACACACAGGACAAACACAGTTTTCATTTTCCACAGTGTTGTTCCAGTTTTGAGAAGTCTCAGTCTGCTCACTGTGTATTTGCCTTGTTCATTTTTGTTCCTGATTGACCCTGCATCCTGTTAGCCTGACTGGATCCTGTCTTTGTGTTACCATAAAGGTTCCCTGTGGCTAAATTTGTCTCATAGTTGCTTTCCAAGCCCTCATTTTCCTCCTGGGGTATTGTGTCAGGTAGGTCTACAATGAATACTCAAATACATTGTATAGCGTAATCAGTTTACTCATCGTATCATAGGGTGGAACTTATCTTCAAATAGCCTAATCATGGCCCATCCCTTGTCTGCGTTTCATGTATGCATGAGTGACAAATAGTGACAGTGTACCATGGCTGTATGCATGGATTGGGTATGGTGCCTTCAGCACAACAAACAACGTCAGATAATGTGCATGAAATGCCAACACATGTTAGTACCCTGACAGTCCACACGCTGATTCACATTGCCACCAACATATTGATGGGGCTTGCATGATGAATAGCTGTGAGATTAATCAGCACAGAGGCACTAATGTTCCCGGCTGCAGTGGGAATTTTAGAGGCCACCCTGTGTACAAATGTTGTGAGGGAACCTGACGGTTTAAAATTCCTGATCCATGAACTTTGTCAGCACACCAAGGGTGCCCTGTTGTCAGTGTCATAACACGTCTGCAGTGCCATAGCTGGACTATCCCCATGTGTGTTCTCAATTCCTCTTCGGCTTTCATTCAATTCAGCTGTGAAGGATACTTTGTTAATGCAGGAAATGGCTCCACAGACTCATGACTAGACCTGCACGTACCTGTGACAACATGGACCGCAATAATGACTCAGGCTACACATGGCCCCACACACTTGAACTGGACACTTTTGTGCAATTAACCACTGGAAGTATGTGCACACATGCTGCTTGGTCTGCTGGTCCTCCACTGCCAGAGGAGAAACATGGCTCCTTTATATGACTCAAACTGTGGAGTGACGTGACATTTGTGGATTATTTTTGGGACTCAGTGTCACAAAAACTTTACCCACTTAGCTTTATCCAATGCCTGACTCATTGGTAGTATACAAACAAGTGCCTAGGAAGTAGTATCCAACATTCCAGGACATGTGATGGCTTAGTCTTGGAACATTGCCATGATCAACCATCTTCTATCTATCCTGTGCATGGTTTGTCATTGGTGATGCTTATGTCCCAAAAAACCTAGGAAGTTCACACAGCATTTGTTGCTACGTGTATGCCAAACACATTTCCTTTCTCATTTCAACACTGAATAGCATCAGATGGTTGGATATATTGACTCCACATGCATACAAGCAGATTTGAGAAAACGAGTCTTGTGATGTTCACACAGTGGGACAACTACATTAGTAAGAGCCAAATCACACACATTGACACATAGGCATTGAGTTACACTCTTGAGTTGCATATCCTTGCTATCCACTATTGACGCAAAACATGCCCAAACTGGATAATACCTATTTGTTTTCCAAATGTTTGGCCATCTATTGCGTCAGTGAAGAGTGCAAATCCGGTACAACAACTAGAGGATCATGGTCCAATCTGTCACATGTGCCCATACACCAGAATGCACAATGTAGGTGACAACAGCCTATCTCTGTATTGTCACACCTGTCATGTACTATTACAAATTAGAAATGACCCAAACCCAGTCAAAGATAGAAATTTTGATGCATACGCGTCAAAAAAGACACACATGTGTCAAAACATGACTCATATGCGTCGAAAAATGACGCTCATTGCCATTATACATCCATTGGCCCTGAGCGGTAATTCCCACACTGTACCCCATGAAATTGGTTAGGTATGAAAAATATTTGAAAATATGGATGCGGGGTAATTTCCAAGCATGTGCATAAAAAAAAAAAATGATGCACAGACTGTAAGCGTTGACGCATAAGAATAAAAACGCCCCGCATTTGAGGGCTGAATCTCTTTTGTGGCGTTTTAATGCTGTTCTTTTTTAGAAATTCGATATTCATTAGAATATTTAGCTTGTTTTTCTTTGTTGTGACTGTTGGACAGTGATAAAAATCAAATCATGTCAAATTCATAAAGCACACAGCTGCCCACAGGGCATCTGAGTACTAGAAGCAGAAGGTATAAAAAATCGGGGTGTTAGTCAGTAAATAACCATGTTTTCATTTGTGGTCTGAACTAAATTTTCTCGGTCATTCCACACACTGAGAGGGACTTCATTCCAAGCCTTAGAGGCTAAGGGGCAGATTTATGAAAAGTGGCGCTGCAATACAGTGCCACTTTCCTTGCGCCCCTTACCGCCCCCCTAATGCCATCATGTGGGTGCCTTTTGATATACGTCCCGCTATGGCAGTAGTTAGGAAACTAGCATCAGAATTTTAGACACTAGTTCAGCACTTTGCAGGATTAGCGTAAAAAATTCAGACGCTAATCCTTCAAAGCACCCAGAAGCCCATTAAAACCAATGGGAGCCTCCTTTTAATGCCTGTTCTAAGCAGGCGTTAAAAGTGCCAAAAATAATGACACAAAGAAATCTCTTAGATTTCTTTGCACCATTTTTCAGCCCACCTAATGAGGGAATGCCCCCTATTCTTTCATTATGCCTGGCGCAGGCATAATGTAGTGCAAAGGGTTACAAAGTGGTGCAATGCATGCATTGCACTACTTTATAAACTAGGCACAGCGATTTTGGCCTCGGTGGGCCACATTAGCGTAAAACAAAATGACGCTAAGGTGGTGCAAGGAGGCGCTAGGGGCTCTTAAATCTGCCACTAAGTATGTGAATTATTTTAGACCATGAGTAGCAAGACTAACCTTGGGTACCTTCAGCAGGAGAGCATCAGAATATCTCAATATTCTTGCCAGCCGGTAATGTCTAAGATTGTTGCCAATGTATTTACTACTAACCTTGTAAAAGGCTTGATTGGCCCAATCTGTATTGGCTAAAGAGGGCAGCCAGGCCATTTCCAGACCCCATTAGGGGACAAACCCCAGTCTGGATGGCTTCCCCATCATATATTATAAAAGGTACCATACTATTCTGACACTCAACCACTTGGCCCTCTATTTGGAGGCATTGCGACAGAGACCATTTCCCCAGACCTTGACTGTGCCACTATTGTTGTCATTCCAAAGGCAAGACTTCCCACAGATCGATGCTCTTCCTATCACCCGATCTTGCTCATTAAGACACACATTAAGGTCTTCACTAAAATCATGGTGACCAGATTAGCCAATCCTTGTCTCATTTTATTCATCCAGACCGGTGTGGTTTTATGCCAGGCATAAGTACCCACCACAGTATTTGTTGAGTGCAATTGGCTTTCTCCCAAACACATCACCTAGGCTGTAACCTGGCTGATCTCCTGGTAGATTTTAGTAAGGCTTTTAATATGGTCTGGTTTTTACTTGATGCTGTCCTTCTAGGAGCAGGACTGGGCCCACTATTCCGTAGAATGGTATGAATCCTATATAATACCCCCATGGCTCAGTTTCATGTCAAGAGAGTTTTGTCCCCGTCCTTTCCGATCTGTAGAGGCCCACGCCAAGGCTCCCCCTGTCCCAATTGCTATTTGCCTTGGTTAATGAACTGCTGGCCCGTCTAATACACTGTGATGCTTGGATCTCGGGCTGGAGATGTGGCAATGGATTTGTGGATCAAATAGCTCTGTATGCCGACGATGTTCTCCTTTTCCTTGGTGATCCCTTAACCTCTGGTCCATGCTGCCAGGAGATCCTTCTTCTTTATGGAGAGGCCTCTGGTCTCGAAGTTAATGTGCATAAATCCTTACTGGTGGAAGTGACTGGGGATGCTGCAGGGTGACACTGGTGCCCTGACATACCTCTCGGGTGGAACACTCTGACCCAGACTTGGTCAGGACCCTTAACTTTTAATCCTTGACCTCGTCCCTGAACTGTGACCTGGGCAGTTGGGACCGACTACCTCTTAAACTCATGGGGTGCATCACACTCTTTAAAATGATCTGCCTACCTCAATACTTATACGTTCTGGCAAACCTTTGTTATCAAGTTCCAAAGGGGTTGTTCAGTTCCCTGAATTACAGATTTACATTCTTAATATTGGCCTGTAAGCACCATCATGTGGCATTTAATTTAACACTTAAGTCCCCCTTCAATGGTGGTCTTGGTATGTCTGACATCTACACCTACGATCTAGTGGTGCATTTGGTGCCCATAAATTAGTGATTTGCAGCGGACTGGGATGACTCTGCCTAGTGCTAAGAGCTTCATCTTCTGAGCTTTAAAGGGCTTCTTGATCTACTTTATGGGGCAGAATGCCCCTAACGTCATCATCCTGCACCTGCATGGCCGTGCTTCCTTGGAAGGCAGCGCAGTGTCTTATCCAATGGGACTGTCATGGGTGTACGTATAGGGTTTTCAATTGTCACGTATTTTTATAGGGCAAAAAAAGAGATCATGCGATTCTTTATTCGATATAAGAATATTTCCCTTTTTATTGACTGTCATTTATTTGTTTGTTTCCATATTCTTTTTGTTCTTTCACCCTTATTGCCTCTCTCTTTTTCTCTCTCTCGTTATTATACCTGGTTTGGGGGGGTGAGGTTTTGTGCCTAAAAGTGTACGGATTATTTTGTTTCTAAGTGCTCAAGTGCTCATATGGTATAAAGGACAAGAAAACATTATGGAATATTTTTTCCCACTCCTTCCTCATCGCTCTTTCCTATATTTCTGTTAGGTTTCTCAAACCCTCCATCTCCTTCACATTCATCAAATAAGTATACAGGGTTGGCAAATAAGCCCGTACCTGTAGTAGCCACATCCCTACTGGGACGTGGCGGGTGGTTCTGGCGTCCTTCCGAGTCCTCTCTGCCTCCTCTGACTCCACGCCGCTCTCCTCCCTCTTCCTGCAGTTCGATGTACCGGTCTGTCTTCTAGCGTCCTCCTCGTCCTCGGATGCCTGTCTCCTCTTCTGTCCTTTCCCCGCCACCGACATTCTATTCGTCCTTTTCTCCTTATTCGGCGTCTCCGCGCAACCCTCTTCTTCCGGGTTTGAGCGTCCCAGGAGACGCAAGTTGATTGTCGAAATGTCCCTGGGGAACTCATTTATTGACCCCACTCGAGTAGTGGGGCCAGCTGTAACAGCCAACCTGTTACAGGGACCTCCGTCTGATGGAATTGACTCCTCTTTAGCAGGGCACGTGGCTTCACCAGGTGTCAAGCCTGAAGGCCCACTGGAATCGGACTGGAATCACATACTTGGGAGATGTCCACCAGGCGGGGATTCTGATGTTCTTTTAGGAAGGAGAGATCATTACTTTTATCTCACACACAGTTCTTCCACTAACCTTCAATTACAACATGCCCTGCAGGTCCTGCTCTCAGATTTTAGCCCACTTGAGGCCAAAATCCTCATGAGGTGCTTGGGTAAGGGAGCAGTGTCTGTGATTTACTGATCCTTGATTATTAACCCCCGATAATTTCTCTTATTTGGTGCAGAGGTAGGAGGGTTGGGTGTTTCAGCTGGATGATGGTGATTGAAGGGAGGCATGCCTGGCCCCTAGGTAGCTGACGTTGTCTTCACACTTGAGCATGGTCCAGATCAACTTTTTAGCTGCAACTTACTTGTCCCCACACTGCATACAATGGATGTTTCCCTCAGCACAAACTGCATGTGCATGCTGCACTTTCCTTGCTGCCAACTTCAATCATGTAGCATAGACTGCCAAGCATTGTTCTCCTCCTGGGATGGAGTGAGTCGTGAGATCTCTGCAGTTCTGGGACACTCAATTGACTTGGGCCTTCGGACTGCATTACTAGGCCTTCTGGAAGAACTGGAGGGACCAAGCTCTGAGAGGATTTTTATAGAGGTGGCCTGTATTATAGCCAAGAGGGATGCTGCCTGCCTGTGGAAGCAACTTTCACCCCCTTGATGCAATTATTGCGCAAAGAAGTTGACTGGTGCGCACACAAAGAGAAACTGATATATGATGCACATGACTGTCCCCAAAAGCATGACAAAGTCTGGGGGAAGTGGTGGATTCATAATGGGATACCTTTGTGATGGGACTGTTGTTTGAAATAATTGTTTCATATACTACTGTGATCCAGAGATGCCCTGGTATTGATGATGAAACCGCATTTGATGATACATTCTCGGCAAAACTATAAAAGCATGTTTATCAAAAAAAGAGGCTTGATTGGCAGTTGACAGTGCTTTGAAGAGAACTCATTTTCTCACCGTCACCCAGTGGAATTTTTAAGTCAGTCAGTTATATGGGATCTGTAGCAGCAGCCTGGCTGTAGCTTTTTGCACTATCTGCAGTTGTTCAACTAAGTGGTTGGGAAACTCCAAATACAGGGCATTAGATAGTTGATCATTGATCTTATCATTGCATGCACAATTGTTTTCAAGCTTTTGTTGGGTAAAAATCCAAGTTCTTCCTCAGAGCCCCAATATGAGAGAGGCACAAACAAGTCACACACAGAATCAAGGGGCAAAAAGACAACTGATTGCCAAATGTAACCCACAGATTTCTAGCAACTGTTATGGGCTCAGGCACAGGGCCTAGCTCTGCAGGTCACCAGTCCCTCAACCAGCCCTGGATCGCCTCTCCAAACAATAACACCTGTAAGTTGCATGTCAAGCAAACTCTTTCTTATCTACTCAACCACATTGTTCAAGTATCTCTTGAATGCTAACTGATCTACCTCAACCTTCTTCCCTAAAGAAATGATAATCTGTGTATCATCAGCATGTCTTGGCATACCTTTCCTCTTGAGCCACTGGAACCAAGTTATATCCAGCTGATGAGCCCTAATAAGGGCGAGAATAGTCCTGGGATGCTTGTATTGTGGATCAGGGCGGACCCGGTCAGGCAGTTCGGGCTAGACTGTTCTCATTCGAGCAGACTCAAGACTGATTTGCATATGGATGAGTCCAATTTAAGGTGGCATGGTGTGCAAAATAACAAAGGACTGGGATGAAACCCAAGTAATTGGCAGTGGTTGAGATTAAGTCAAGCAAAGCATTCCATCCATCACTTTTTTGTGTACTTCAATGTGACACCCTAAGAGCAACAGGTATGCCCAGACTTCGACACAGTGCACACTGTGCTACTGGAACTAAGCTATAGCCAGCTAATGAGTCCTAATAAGGCTGAAACAAGTCCTGGGTTGATTGTTTCTTGGTTGAGGGAGGACCAAGTCGCGAAGTTCAGGTTGGACAGTTTTTATTGGTGCATGGTCAAGACTGATTTTCATATGGATATGTCCAAACTGGGGTGGCATGCTGCGCAAAATATCAATGGACAGGGAGGCAACCTGAGTAACTACCAGTGGCTAAAATTAATTCAAGCATTACATCCATAATCTTTTTTGTACTTAATTTAGAGGTGGGCAGTAACAGGAAACTCAGGGACAATCAGTAGTTTTCCCTACTTCTCTTGAGTTTTTTTCCTCATTTAGAGATGAAGAGGCTGCAAAGTGCCTGATTGAGGAACCTAAGCTATCTTCCCTATTAGAAAAATCCTGCTGCTGTCATAAAACGAAGAATCCCTTGTGGTCAGAAGAGCCACTCTATTTAAATAATGCCTCCCAAAGGAGCTTATCTAGCTCAGGAGTGCCGTTCCCAAAAAAGTGATTCAGAGAAGATAGTTAAAGAATGCCTATAAATTGTTCTAAATATATATAGAAAAACAAACATTTTGACAACAGTTGGTAATAAATGATAGGCATGGAAATGGTCAAATGAACTGAAGTCAAATGGAGAATGAAAGTGCGTGGCCACAGTGGCAGCCGCTTGTCAACAGGGGTGGCGGAAGGCGTCAAGGGGTATTAAAAAAATTATAATAACATATAAAAAATGTACCTTTATGTTGGTAGAGACGGTTCCGTCTCTCCTTCCTCCTCGGACTCCCGGAAGCACAAGGCTTCCAGACTCCCCTCCAACCACAGCGCTGCTGTCAACAGCATGGCAACAATGTCATGAGTGGCCTAAGCGCCCTGCTTTGGTGCTCAGACAGGGAGTAGGGACCTGTGCACTTTATCCTTCCTGCAGTTCAATACAGCCGGGTGGAGAAATACAAAGTGCGCATGACTAGCCGGCCAAACATGGCCTGCCCCAGCGTCATGTACACTTATGTTCACTCACCACTCCCCCTCAAGCATGGCTCATATTTGCAAACAGATGTGGAACATAAACAACATGTAAGAGAGACAAAAACCTCAGCCAGAAATTGTCCCTAAATGAAGTATAGGCCCTTACCTTTTATCATCTGAATAAATGTCAAATTCGTTTTTGGTGGACACTAAAGGTCACACTTTTAAGTGAAGATGACATTTATTTGCATGCTGTCAGCTAGTACATACATCATGCTGCAATGAAGTGTGTGCTTCTTTTCACTTGAATTTGACTCCTCAGATAAATATTTTTTTTCTCCTTTTAAATGCCATAGCCATTTAATTGAGAGATATTTACTATGACTGAAGTGAAATAGTGCAATTTGAAAATGATGGCCCAGATTTAAGAAGGCCTAGCGCCTAATTGTGCCACATTAGTGTCATTTTTTATGATGCTAATGTGGCTCACCAAGGCCAAATTCACAGCAGCAGACTTACAAAGTGGTGCAATGCATTCATTGCGCAGCTTTGTAACCCCTTGTGCCACATTATTCCTGTGCCAGGCATAATGTATGAAAGGGGGGCGTCCCACCCTTTAGGCAGCCTGCTAAAATGGTGCAGTGGAATCTATAAGATTCCACTGCGTCATTTTTAGCAGGTATTTTTAACTCCTGAACAGAACATTAAAAGGGGCACACTATTATTCTTAAAGGGCTCTCATGTACCTTGCAGGATTAGCACCAATATTTTTGGCACTAATCCTGCAATGTGCTACAATAGCATCAACAATTTTAACGCTATTGTCCCTAACCTGTACCATGGTGCACTATAGGTTTAATACAGCGCATGGGGGGCTCTAAGGGGCGCAAAAAAAGTGGCACTGCATATAATGCAGAACTTTTCTTAAATTTGGGTCCATATGTATTTCTCACTGAAATATGCACACATCCTGGTTAAATGTGAGTTCACATTTTCAGGGCACATTATGGGTTCGGAATAAATGTTTTTTTCCCATTATTTCAAGTTCATTTTGAAACGCAGCCCACTAGTTATACAGCCCATTCCCCTTGCAAGTCGATTTTTGGTGGGTCGTAAAAAATCCAAGTAAAACATAAAGGTGCTTTTGTATTCTGTATTTATCTTGTCACATTTGCTGTGCTTCAAAGATAGAGGGTAAATATCAGGCTATGCCTATTGCCAAATTGCTGCTTATTTTATAACATTGGTATCTGGCTAACAGATTGTTCGTTCATAGTTGTTGGTGGCTTTGCTTTTTTTGTAATGCTTCAGTAAATTTACAGAGCATAGGTTGGATTCTCCTGTGCTTCTATTTTGTTGAACAAGTCGAACCTGAGAGAGTTGTTCAGGAATGAGGGAAACATTCTGGTCCTGCAGTCAGTTTGAATGTTCTCCACAACTTGGATGTAGGAAGTCTTCAGATAATAGAGATACATGTTTGCCCAGTAAATCAAATTCAAGCCGTCTCCAACAATAACCTGAAGCATATCCTGCATTACACGCTATGTATATATTGCCAGTGTTTTTTTTGCCTACACTAAATTAACTGAGTTGTAAAGAGAGCGTAAACATGCCATTGAAATTAATACAACTCACTCCATTTGAGAACCTTGAATACTTACAGACCCTGCCATAGGCTCTGAGCACTCATAATTATCAATAGCCAATGCATGACCCTCAGTAGCATCAGATTTACTTAACTGACAGTCATTCATTAACCACCAGTGCATCCCCCTGATGACCAACTCAAGTGACAGGCATGAGGTGACTATAATAGATATAATCTGGAGAATAGGGGCCTGATTTAGAGTTTGGCAGATGGAGTTACTCCATCACGAATGTGACGGATATGATCCCATCTATCACATGGGAATGATAGTGCAGCTGCTGGGGTATCTGTCACGTTTGTGATGGAGTAACCCATCAACCAAACTCGAAATCAGGCCCTTAGTTGCCAGGTCATAGGGCCTGATAACAATCTGGGCAGATCGCTAATATGGCGGGGTGAGGCTGCTATGAAGGTGGCAATGTTCACCCCTGTCATATTACGATGTTTCCACTGGGCTGTCTGACAGAAATGTCGTATTATGATGTTTCTACCGGTCAGCCAGGTGGAATTAGTGAGGCCAATTCTGTTGCACACAAGCACTCTTGGAATGTGTACTATCTGCAGAGCAGACAGTACGCATTCCGAGGGTGCTGGCAGGGGGACCCCTGCACTGCCTATGACATGGTCATGGGCAGTGAAGGGCCCCCTTGTGGCCTCCAGCACTACCTTTCTGCCAGCCTTTCCATGGCTGTGCAACTGCCATAGAAAAGCTGTCAGAAAGGGGAGTCCTGGTCTGCATGGTGGTGCTGACCATGACTTAGATCGCCACCAAACCATCGAGATGCATGAACCTGGCGGTGGCGGCGGTCTCTTGGCGGTCCAACCGTCAAGATTGTATTCTGGCAGTTGGACCACCAGGAGTGCAGTGGTCCAACCGCCACTGCGGGTTTGGGGGTCCTCGGACTGCCAAACTCATAATCGGGCCCATTGAATTGGTTTCATATGTGCTTTACACCACACCATCACAAATGCACAAGAGGTCGTGTACCCCTGTCTGTATACACTGCCTCACTAAACCTCTGCTGAATGCCAGGTAGAAACAAAGACAGTTTACTGACTTGACTACCATTTGAAATGGGCATCAAATGAATCTTCTGGCACAGTAACGAGTTTGTCATGGTCAACTTCCAACCCCATGATTCTATACCTCATGGAGAAAACAGTGTGAAAGAGGTGGGTCCTGATATCACTCAGTTGTAAAATTCCCAGAACTAATCTGGTGCTGGGCTCACTGGATGGAGGAGTGCTTGATGCCCTGACTATGGTTAAGGAGCCTCCACTCAGAGGTAACAGAGGAAGGGACACCCATCTTTTTGACAGTCTTAGTCACCCTCATACAGGTATGGGTCCAGAAACATGAACAGCAACACCAGGAAAGAGAGGGTACATCGGCAGACCATGAGCTTTTTCTGCATTTGGCTTGATGGTCCCCAGAAGAGGGGAAATAGGAACACATATTGGACAATACATGCTAAGAATGTGTTTGTGGTTATGCCCCTCCATAACAACAATAGACATTTCCAGTAAAGGTAAATTGTCAAAGGCAGGCCTCACAGAATGAACCCATCACACAAGGAATGCCATGTTTTCAATTCCCAACCACTGCCATAAGAACAATCGGGAAATCTCACCCCCTTTCACCACAAAATATTACTCTATGCGCTTCGCAACACCCTTATTCTGCAAACATTCACATTCAGGCTCTTCTTGAAAAACAATGAAGCATTGAAAACAGGTCACTTCTTAGGCCTTTGAGGGCCTCCAAGACCTCTGGCACTGTCCAAAGTTTCATTTCAGGTCCAGTGGACTTCTGCACCCATTTTTTATTATCTGCTTATTTATCTTGCAGCCACAAAGAGAAAAGTCAATCTCAGTACTGAATGTCATCCTGGTAGTGAGGAAGGAGGAAAGTGGGGTTTCTCCAATGGGAAACATCATGGGGTCCTAACAGAAAGGGTATCATACTCCATTGTGACTGGGAACTAGCCAAAGTCAAGCCACAAATTATCGGGTGAATATCTCCTCCTGAGGCAGACCATTTCATTTTGTGTCTTCCCCATAGATCTGTATCTTTAAAGCAGAATAATCCTAAATTAGAGGACACAAAAGGAACAAAGGTTACACTTACCTGTGTCCTAGACCAAAAGCAGGTGAGGAAAGCAAGTCTTTCCCACCTCAATGGAGCACCCTTGTGTTATTACTGGGCAGAATGACCCAGCGGCAGCTGCCGCAAACCTGAAGGAGAGGGACAAGGGGGGACTGAGGGGAAAAAATAAAAGTAAACTTACCTTATCACCGTTTCGCACGTGTTCCCTCAATGTGGTGTCCCAGCATTGACTGGGACACCAGCACAAGCTCCCCAGCAATCCCGGCGCTGCTTTCATGCGAAACCTAGTGTCGTAGTTTGGACTAAAAGAGAAAAGCGAAAGGCAAAACAAGCTAAAAAAGCATTTGCATGTGTTAAAAATATGTTAAAACAAATCAGTTGAAAATACATACAGAGATGTTAATGTCAACTATGACAAGTATAGCGTGCAACAGCAAATGTCAATTTAAATGCATAATTTGGAATCGAGAATGGCAAGTCAATTCATCAAATTATTTGTTATATGCATGATCTTAAAGAATGTCATCAAAGTCACCAGTCAATGATCTAAAAAATGAGTCAACATCGTCCGGAGTTAAATAGAGTGCTGGGCGGACAAACGGATCCACAGAGCAGAAGTAAGCCGTATTTCCTGGTGTATCGAAACTCGTTGCAGTGTCCTCATCCATGGTAGATCTCACAATGGAAGGATCATAGGTGGCCTCGCAGAGCAACCTCAGTCTCAAGGGGCATGACCGTGAATGAACCCTCATCGGGGACATCAGCAGTTCGTGGTCCACAGGAGATGTCGGTGCAACAGCAAGACAGACCATAGGCAGATGTTCAAAGAGACACCATATGCAGCGGAAGACTGGTTGTACACACCAGACAAGTGACCAAAATGACAACGACCAGTCAAGCTCCAGTTCCACCAGCAAAGGTGCACCGAAGATCCAAACCATGCGCTTACGGCACAGTGGAGTTGGCAGGAGCGGCTCCATTGCTCCGCGTTGCTGGAAAAAACAACCACTGCGAATCAGAAGAAATAGCAGTAGTAGTCCACCAATTAAAGCCAAAATAATTGGAAAGCCACCAAACACACTCGAAAAGAGAGAATGGATAGCTGATGGGATGACTCCGAAGACAGTCTGGAAGATGGACACAAAACCAGACCCGACAGCCTTAAAGAAATGAACAATCCCAGTGGTGCTCGAAGCATTGAATATTCTGGATACCAGCTCTCCAAAGTGTTTGGGGAAATTGGTATTTAAAAGGGATTGTATCTCGGCTGATGATCTTGCAATCTGGGGAGCATACGTCTCTTTTGCGGATGTCAAGCCGACCTGTTTCTGAAACAATAGCGCATTTAGCCTACTCAGCTTGTCATAGTTCACATTAATAGTGTCTATGTGGGGCCACATGTCCGATACTTTTATCTCTCGAGTGGGGGGAAACAAAACATGTCCACAACATGTAACGACCTTTGTGACCGAGATTGCGTAGGCAATTCCAGGTCGCATGCCGCAACAGCTTTGATCGTTCAGTACCACATAACTTCCATTGGAAAGTACATGAAACACTGGACGAATCAAGGGGACGGGAGTACCCTTCAGAAAACAGGTCAAATTTGCCACCCCCGCATTGCAAAGACCATGAAGAGACACCTGTTTGCATATCATAGAATGACGAACAGCCGTCTCACATTCGCTTCCGTTAAGAAAGACCTCTCTTTCACCGTTCAGACATCTATAGTCAAAGGGCAACTCCCACTCTTCCTTAATAAACCTATCTCCTAGTTGCTCATATCGTCCCACTGCAAGATGTTTCAGGCAGCTCGAGAAACGAAAGGTCGAAATCGGTAAATTAATAATGCCGTGTAAGAGCCAGATAGTTGAAGGACTCTCTGCTACCGTGAAGGGCAACTTGTCTAATTTCTCTACTTGAAGCAGGGTGAAACTAGCCTCCCTTTTAGCCATTGTCTCTTGTTCCCTGGAAAAACTAAAAGCAGTGAAGACTTCACTCCCATTAATATATCTCCATGGAATGTGGCCACTTTTCAGTGTCTGTAATGTCCAAACCAGATGTATGATGGAACGTAGCTGTGTTCGCCCATGATATAACCGGGACAAGTCTGTCTGAGTGATATCAATAGCAGACTAAACTATATTCGATAGTGAATAAATCCTGTTGGACAGCGTGTTCATGCCATTGACGACAACAGCTAATGTTTTTTCCAAATTTTCCTTATCTAGTTGCCTTAAACGCGCAGCAGCCTCAATCTGGGAAAGTTTCCAAATTTAATTGTACATAGCATATAAACAACCGTTTCGAGTGCTGTTTTCTATGACCTAGCAGAAAATCCTGTAAGTCTATGCTGTCAGAAAGAGTGTTCAAGTGTTTCTTAACCGCTGTTAATGTGTTTGTTTGCACCCATTGCTGGCACAGCTTACCCACACTGTATGTTGTAACTATACCTGTAAGCTGACCTGATATAAAGCGAGGGCAGACCTGTTAATTGAAAAGCCCCCTGAAGAGTTCAAGAAACGCCTTTGACACTCATTAGTGTCGGTGGGCCATACCAACCACCCGCCGGGACTGGAAAGTGAAGAATTATAGGTACCAGCCTTAACCAGTGCATCTAGCCTGTCCTCTGTGATATGTCCTCTTGTTGCCAATCTTTAAATTTTGCCGGGGTAGGGATACCGGGCGTGTTCAGATCTTTAATTTTTGCTAACCCCAGACAGGATGTCTGCTCAATAGTGTCATTTAAGAAAATAATTTGTACAGGAATCAGGCATGCTCGAAACAAAGCCTCCCTACCCTGTATTTGCCAATCTTGTGTTCCCCATAAACTTTTCAAGTCAATAGTTCTCTTCCAATATTCGTAACCCTCAATCGAGAGCCGGGAAGCAAAGGGATCTGAATGAATCAGTTTTGTATTAGCAAAATTTTCCTAATTTGTGCCGGAGGTATTTTAAAATAATACGACTCTGCTTTTTCTGTATCATGCCCAGTAAAGTATGTAAATTTATCGCTATAATACTTTGGACTCCCCACCTGTGGTGTTGAACAGTGTTCCAACTGTGTGTAGTTCAAGCGAGGCCTATATCTAGTAGCACGGTGTAGGTAGTGATGTCCCCAATTATTATAGCAGAACATTTCCCCATAATTCATTGTATATTCATATACATCATCACTTTCAAAAGAGGAATAGTCCTTCATTTCAGTTAGCATGGAATCAACTGTTTGGACATCCCAATCATCAGAGACAACATTAGGTGTAATAACATCAGACATTGACATTTTGAACACGTATGCTATTTGAATAATCTCTGTAGGCCCGTATATATCGAATGGAATACACAATCCCATCAGTAATTGGTATTGCTGTAATATTTACAGGGGACAAATCCCTTCGGATCTTATGTGAAGAATGATGTGGTGTTAAAATTTCATCAATAGGCTCCACTGAGGAGCGATCAGGAATATAGTGACCATTTATGAGCAAAAAGAAAACAGTCACAAAACCAATCCATAAAACAGAGATAGTTCGATGGGTAGATCAAATAGGTCTTTTTAAACCATCTATACAGCTTACTACTTTTTTAAATATTATCAATCACTGTAGAGGATGAATCCGAAGAAAAATCATCAATGTCAATGAAATAGCCAGAGGTAGTCTCTGCAAACACAGGAGCCGCTTTATTCTGATCCACCGCTCATGGAGGCTCTTGATAGACAAGGTCATTAGTCGTGGAAGTGTTTGTGTAAAATACAGCCAAATCTTGAAGTGGGGTGGTCACTGAAGATGTGACTGGAACCAACAAAAGTTCATTTTCCGCCCTCCCCATGGTCGAGGAAGTGTCTGGAACAACAGTTGACATAGTTGCATAATCATTAGTAGTGATGTTCATCCTACTATGTAGATGGATGTCCTGTTGCGTAGTGAGAGGGGATCGGGAACCACCCAAGGGACCTCCTGGTCTACTGTGAAGGATCGGCCACATGGTGTAATTTGATGTCATCAATGGAGATGAATCTGTTCGACTTAGAACCAGACAGTGGTGGTAGGATGACAGTCCTGGTGCCTTTTATTCCCAAGACTGGTACAGGTGCTCTGTATGATGGACCGAACTACTTTTTCACAGTGATCTTCTCACGAACCAGATCCCCAACATTAGGAATCCAGCCAGTGGAAGTTTTCGCCAATTCCCTTATTCCTAAAGTGGCAGCACTTGCAGATGATTTATCATCACAAAATTGTTGAACCTCCTGTAAAACAGTGAGACGTTCTTTTATGTCGAATGGTGTTTCTGCTGCCACCATACCAGGGGCATCAAGATCTGGGACATACATAGGTATCCCAAAGAGAACCTCATATGGAGAGCACCCCCCCAAGGACCGTTTTTGCAGATTATTCAGTGCTCTCTGGACCCCATATAGGTGGTGTAACCAACTGCGGCCTGAACCTAATACTCGAGCTGTTAAGGACTGCTGTAGATCATGATTCCGCCTCTCCACAACCGAATTTCCCTCGGATGGTATGGTGAGGAGTAATGGAGTTCAACACCCATCGTCCCCAAGGTGTCCCTGAATGCCTTAGAGGCAAATGCAGGGCCCTGGTCCGAATGGAATGCTGCAACTGCATATGTACCGATAAAGATCAGCAAATCTTTTATAACAGTCCGGGCGTCAGCCGACCACTATGGCCATACCCACAGGAATTTAGAACAGGAATCCACAGCCACTAAAATGTATTTGTAAGCACCATCAGGCTGTATGGGACCACAATGGTCTAGGTACACACACTGAAGTGGCTTGTCTGACACTAAGAGGGATGTCTGCGGAGGGCGTCTGATATTAGAGCCCTTAATCTGCTGGCAAATGTCACAGCAAAGGACATACTGCTTAGTTTGTCTGCGTAGACCAGGCCACCAGTATTGTTGCTGTAGAATTGTTATCATGGCCTGTATACCAGCATGTGCAGAAGCGACACCCTCATGTGTGGCTGTATTCAGCTCTCATCTCTGGTCTTTATTGGGGCTCACTCGATCTCCAACCCCAGGAATCGTATAAGCAACATTCTGTGCACTGATATGGTAAGTATAGTTTGTAGGGTATCCTTTCTGAAGGGTCTTACCCGCAGCCGAAGCTTTAACGGCAATCAGTATTTCCTTATCCAATCTCGTCCGAGAACGAGTCACTGCAGCCACAGAAGCCGTAGCTACTGATGCTTTGGCCGTTTCCTCAGCCAATGTATTACCGGCAATGTGTATTCTTACACGTTGGTGTCCTAATGTATGAACTACATGGACACATGGTAGCTTATCCTCTAGATCAGCCACCCTTCCCCACAATATTTTGTGTTTAATGGTGTTCCCTGTAGAATCCCTAAACCTGTTCAGCTTCCAATGATTGAGATATTCATTGTATGACTGGACGCAGTAATATGAATCACAGACTATCAAAGTCTGGCTTCCTGTCTCAGTATGTTCGAGCGCTAGAATAAGAGCTTTAAGCTCAGCCAACAGGGCTATGCAGTCCCCTAAGGTCTGCGTGTAGGTATTGTGAGGGTGGAAAACTCCATCTTCCATCACTCCGCACACGGCTGCGCAAGCTGCTGAGTATTGATGTTTAGTACCTACAGCCAGTTGTGCTGATCCGTCAGTATAAATGATAGTATTATAACTGTCTAGTGGTAAAATATTTAGAGGAGCGGGGTACTTTTGTTCATACTGGAGAAATTCTTGTGTTTGAAGTCGTGGACCGAATATATAATCAACATCAGTTGCGGTCAGAGACGTTGCCCATTGAATCCAGCGTGGATGTAATGCCTTAGCATTCAGAACGCTCGCTTTAGTGACAGCCTCTAAGGCTGGCACCGGGGAGACAACAATAATGCGTTTCCCCTGGGAAAGTGGCCTCTCTTTTATGACAGCCATCTGAACTGCTGTCAGAATCTTTTACGCAGGTGCAAAACGTTGTTCAACATTTGAATATAAATGTGATTTATATGCTATCGGCACTGTGTCATCCTCATTAAAGGTGTAATAAGTAAATCCAAGGGCACCAGCAATTATTCTGATGACCAAGTTTGTTTTATTGTCACGTGTATGTAAGTGTTTAGCTTCCAGCATGTCCCGTTGCATGTCCCTAAGGATGTGTGTGTGTTCAATCGTCCATCGTCTTCTAGTAAAATTGGGCTGAACTAAGTCATAAAGTGGCTTGATGCGTTCTGCATAATCTGGAATGTATGTTCTGCCAAAATTGAAGAAACCCAGTAATGACTGTAATTTCTTAAGTGTGTTTGGAGGCTGTAGTTGAGCACACTTTTCAAGAAAGTGCGGGCCAGGCTCTTCCCCTCGTTTGATAGCTCATATCCCAGGAACAATACACTAAGAAAGGCTATCTTGCTTTTCTTAAAATTAAATTTATAACCGAGGTCTGCAAATCCCAAAACGATCAGATCGACCCTCGCAAGATAAATGTTGAGGGCGTTGTCAGTGAGATAGATATCATCCACATAGGACAATGCATCGGAATCAATCTCGTGCAAAATTGATGTTACACCGGCTGAAAACAGGCCTGGGCTATTTTTTTATAGCCTTGAGGTAAACGACAAAAGCGTCTGAAAGCCAAATGAAAATGCACTTAGATCCCTACTTTCATGTGCTAAATTCTGGCAAAAAAATCCATTAGATATATCCAATGTAGTTTTATATTTTTTACGCACTATATTGTTTATTAGTGCCGTGCTGTGTGGAATTTGTATAGCGTGTACTACTATTTAAGTGCTATAATCGACTACTATTCTATATGAATGATCTGGCTTTGCAACGGGGAATAATGGATTATTCATCGCAGATGTACAGGGCTCAATTACTCCCTGGTACTCAAGTTGTGAGAGTATCTCCTTCACCGGAGCTTTCGCTTCATGTTTAACAGGGTATTGTGGCTGCGGTTGGGGTGTAGACCTAACGGGAATAATATGACAAGGAGACTCTTTGTCCCAACCTACATGATTACGGTATAGTGCAGGTGCTTACGCTAAAGCTCATTCAGCAGCATATGCTTCTTTTGCTGCTTCCGGAACAAGATCGGAGAAAGAAGGCAAAATGACATCTTCCCCATGCGGGAGCTTCCGGACATGTTCAGGTGGCCAGTCTCTCTCGGCCAATAGGATATCACTAGTAAGTTCATCCCAAAATATTACACTAATAGTGCGTTTCACGTCGCCCTCTATCTGAATTGTTAAATCATAAACCCTATCGGGGGGAGCACGCACCCATCCGCTGTTTCAACCGCGATGTAATCGCCAGTTGCTGTCGCATCCAGATGATCTTTCAGACTCCCGCGACATATCGTGACCTCTGCCGCGCTGTCCTACAGAGTCACTGCCCACCTCTTGTTCCTCAACAGTGTTCTCAATACTACTGGCATTTTTAACTGTCAGTGCTGCCACCTTCTTCTTTTTAAACTGTGGCTTTTGCTGAGGAGTCTTTTCTTCTTTTTTAATGGTAGACTGTGGTGAGTCTTTCTTTTCTTTCACGTATTCCGGACGTCGATCTTGACGGCCCCCTATCTCGCTACGTCTATCCGGTGCGTCCTGAAAGGAACGAGAGGGACGTGAATCAGTATATCTGTCTGGAGTTCTAATGTGTTCCCTATTTCTGAGATTATACCTCCTTTTGGAGTTCTCCGGATGTGGAGAATCAGCTCTCTTATTTCTTCTTTCTTTGAAATGTTTTTGTTTGTCCCAGCGCTTTTTAGAGCTCTCTTGTGCCTGCTTCGTACCCTCCTTATGGGCGGTACTTTGCAACTCCAATTTTTTAGGTTTGGCTCCCAAACTATCCCGTCCTATACTAGTATAGGTATCGGAAATTATTTTCGGTAGCTGTCTCTCCTGTTCCTGATGTGGAGTTTCCCGGAGATGCTGGCGAATTGCCAGTGCTACCGCTTCCCCTTTAATATTACTCAGTATTATAGAGGAGACTGCGTCAAAGTTATGCATTAATTTCATCCCCAGATCCGGGCGCAGCCCCATGTTCATTTTGTATTTGTTTTAACACTTCCGGTAAATTGGCAAGTGTCGGGGTACCATGTGTGGTAGTATATGGCAGCGAAGACTGTACCCCATGTGGCACAGTCATCCACCAAGGGAACCATCCCAAACGGCAAGCACATAGTGAGCAATCTATGTTTTTCCTGTGGTCCCGTATAGGGAAACAGAGCTTCCAGCTGATTAGTTTTCTGGGCTATCCAGAACGGTATTTTTTCCCGTTCCGTGGGCACTTTACCCACAATAGTATGCACTGTTTGTGGATTAGTCCCAGTAGCCAATTGATAACCACCAGCTACTGGCGGTGCTGGATGCGCTGGTGTTGTGTTCAGTGTTCGCATTACGAACTGAACCAATCGTCTATATAATGCCACTAATTCATTATATAAAACTCGTAAATCTGCTATCGGCATAGTCTGTATGACGGGGTGAGGTGTATATGTGGCGAACATAGGCCATGTAGGCCCCTCATTACTTAAGGGACCTAACCTCACTCTTCGTAGTATATGTGGTAGGGCGCCTTCAAACCAGTTCTGATGCTCTTGATAGGTGAGCGATATTTCATGATACTGGTATGCATCGGACTGTACAGGTACGTTCGCAACTTTATATGTGTGAAATGTGTGCGTTCTTTGGTCAACCTCAGGAAAGGTGACCCAGCAATAAAATGTTTCTGTTTGGTATGCTTCAGTTGCTTCTATTATCAGAGTAACATCCCCGCCCTCGTCTGTAAGGCCATGCGCTAATAAATGTTGTGTTAGTGCATGTCTAGCATTTGCAGGAATGTCTATGGTATTATCACCATCGTTGGTGGCCCCATGTCGTAGTTTGGACTCTTGCTCTGAGCAAGACTGCTGGTTTAGGGATGACAGTAATTTTGTTTATAGGTGACTGCGTCTTTCCTACAACAAGTCACAACTGTTGTCCCAACCTTACCGGCTCACTAGCAGCACCTCACCAGAAAAACAATAGTAAAAGGTGATTTATGGCAGCCGTTTATGCATGGACTCGAAAATAAGATATCTCAGGGAGTGTCGTGGTTAAACGGAGATTACCCTTTTCTCACAGATATATTATGTCTCATACAAACACAGGCAATGACACAGATGCAGTAAAGTTACAATAGTTTTTATTTAATATAACTGCAATTTGCGATTAGTTGCATGGGCTGCAATGATTAGGATAATGAATATAGCAAGTAACAGTATTGTGAAGACGAGAGTCATTGTTACGAAGACCCCACCATCTTGCAATACATAGAAAAGATATATGAGATGTAAGATGTCCTATTATCCTAATAAAAAGGCCTAACCTTCTACCTAAAGGAGAGCTGGGTTTGTAAAACCTAATCTGCCAATGCCATGTCCATGAGAGGAGCCCCCAACCCTCGTTACCTTGGAATGAGGTCTCTATCTCAGACTCCGCAGGGACACGAAGACTGGGTCAGTGTCAAGACGACTGCAGCATCGGTATCAGCGATGGTGGCGATGTCCTCTGGTCGGAATCCCTCTGATAATCTGTCTAAAGTGTGATGTATTTATACAGATCTACAAGGTCCCCTGACGTAGGTATATTCCTAAACAATAAATAACAGGCATGCTTGGGACGGCAATTATTATCAACAATCCCTCGAAAGTATAGAGAGGGAAAATCCCTAAGTGTGAACGCCTATTGTTTGTTTGTCTTTGGTGCTTGATCTTGACGCCTTGGCACGGTGACACTGATAATGTAACTCATAACAAGTGGCTTAACCATAAACAAGGCAGCCATCTTAAAATAAATAAATAATTAAATGGGCTAAGACAGAGCAAGCTAAGTAGGTTAAAAGTCACTAGGTGACGGGCATGAGTCTACAAGCCAGAGGCTAAGCTAACTCCTGTTATCCCATTAAAACGAACTAGGATTCACTGCCGCAAACCTGAAGGAGAGGGTCAAGGGGGGACTGAGGGGAAAAAATATAAGTAAACTTACCTTATCACCGTTTCGCTGCTGGTCCCTCGATGTGGTGTCCCAGCATTGACTGGGACACCAGCACAAGCTCCCCAGCAATCCTGGCACTGCTTTCATGCGAAACCTAGCATGAAAACAGTGTCAGGATTGGGCTGAGTGGCTCAGACTGCCGCTCAGACACAGCTGTGGGGTTTGTGCAGTTTCTCCAGCCCAGCTGGAGAAACCTGAGTCCACATGTGTGTTTGGCCGGCTATCCCAGGCCAGCCAAACACACATGCACACTTAGGTGCAGTCTCTCTTCTTCCCACCTCCCGTGACCCAGCCCCACCCCTCCCTAAAAAATGACTATGGTTGTATTTTTCTGCTGCTGGCTCAGCCAGGGGGGGCAACGCTCCTTCACCACAGTGGAGGAGCTGCCCCTGGAATTACAAGCCAGGAACATGGGCTCTGGTGGGAAAAGCAACCACAGTAACATTGGGCCAGTCATGATCAAGCAAAGTGGAATTCCATATTCTGTTTCTGCTGAGTGATTCATAATTAGACCCATAACCCTTTAAAAGTGACCCATGACGTGGAGTTGGCTCCTCTACCGGACGGAGGAGAATTAGAATATTCCGGAAAGTTCAAATTAATAGGAGAGAACGTTTTTAGAAGTGTGCCTGAATTTCATTAACGTCTCAATCACACTGATTAGGCTATTTATAACTAACATTCAATACATTTGTAAAATATACATTTAAATATTGAAAAAATGCTTGTTCATAATACTGGAGTTCCTTTCTTATTAAACTTCCACGTCTCTGCTGAATAGTTGATAATTTATCTATGTAAAGTAAGGAAGAGTGACATTTCATATTCAGAAATTATGACCATTCGTGAATGCGCCTTTATGACTCTCAATAATGAAAAATGCACACAGAATCATTCTCTCATGCCAAACATAATAGGCTCATTAACGTTGCATTTTATGGGACCACAGTGAAGAAAGTAGCTCAATCAAAACGATTTAGAAACCACACTGTGTATTGCAAGTACAAAACTAAAACAGAACTAAGGGCCAGATGTAGCAAAGTAGCAAATTGCGACTTGCAATTTGCGAGTCCGTGCGACTCGCAAATTGCAAGTCGCAATTTGCTATGCAGTACGGTGTCTCAGACACCGACTGCGACTCGCAATGGGGTCGCAATGACCCACCTCATGAATATTCATGAGGTGGGTCGCAAATTGCGGCCCCATTGCGAGTATAGGCACTCGCTAACATGGAGGCCTGCTGTCGTCAGCAGACCTCCATGTTTGCGACCTGCTTTTCAATAAAGCAGTTTTTTTTTTTTTAAGTGTAGCCCGTTTTCCTAACAGGAAAACGAGCTGCACTTCAAAAAAAACGAAACCTTTTGTTTCGGTTTTTTTTCAGGGTCCCTTGGACGACTCCCTGCCCTGAAAAAATATTTTGGGGTCCAGTCACAAACTGGAAGGGGTCCCATGGGGACCCCTTCCAATTTGCGATTGGGTTACCATCCACTTGAAGTGGATGGTAACTGCGATGCCATTTGCGACCGCATATGCGGTCGCAAATGGTATTGCATCCCAATGCGACTCGCAAATAGGAAGGGAACACCCCTTCCTATTTGCGAGTCTGAAATGCATTTTGCGAGTCGGTAACGACTCGCAAAATGCATTTCTGCATTGGGATACGCGTTTAGCGAGTCGCAAACGGCAAATTTTGCCGTTTGCGACTCGCTAAACGTTTGCTACATCTGGCCCTAGATTACGAAAGGAGGGTAAAAATACTCAAAGTCTGTAGATTGCTATAGAGCCACATGATAGGAATTTTAGCAACTTAGCATGGGGACATCTCATCTTTTGGTAATTGTTGCATTTGAAGTGCACTATCATGTTTATAAACTGTGCTGTTCTCTCCTAGCAAACCTTCAAAAGAGAGCGCCAGAATATTTTGTGCTATAAGCATGTCAAAGGTCATCAGTGAACTCCCCGTCACCTGAACAATTGACATAGAAACGAGAAATACAGAGTGCTTCAAGATTTAATATGAATGTGGATTTTCTAAAAAATGAAATCATATTTTCAGGTGTGCCAACACACTGGTACTGGTTATATCTGGAAAATTACAAGGGCTAAACTGACTTTACTAAACCCTCCGCCAGGTGATTGAACTATATGATCATGAAAAAATATCTCAATTCAAATCGAAGAAATTGTAAAAATAGTTTTATAAACAAATGCGGATGAGTTACACAATGTTATATGTATGATAATGTACCAAAGGTACTATTTTGAAGGTGTGTGTGTTCAGCAAAAGTGCTTTTTGTGAGACAGAAAGCCTGTTTGGAGCCATTTTAGTAAGTGTATTCTTAGAAATGTAAAGCCTTTACAAAGGTTATCCTGTTCTTCCAGAAATTAATTTGCCTAAAATATTCATTTTACACTTCCCTCTTTACAGTGACAGTTATTGCCACAATGCGATGAAGGTTGGTTCTTCCTACTTCTATTTGTGTCAAATCTGTATTTTGAGTCGTGCGCTTCAGATGGTCAACATTGGTTTATTCAATTTATTCAGTTTAAAGGACTTGGGGACACATATACGAAGCCCTGACTTGCAATTCCCTATTTGCGTAGAAGAGCAACTCGTAAAATGAGGATTGCAAATAGGAATGTACGTAGTGATGGCACGTAGAAATTCAAACTTGAAAAGAATGCGAGTTGCAATTTAAGGAATCACAATTTACGATTCCCTATTTAGCTAGTGCATTCGCAAATAGCGAATGCCTTCAAAAATACGAAAAAAACACTTTCTGCTACATGGGCTACACCCAAAGCCTAAACACCTACTAGAGCAGGAAATGCTTATCAGTGTCTGCCAGAGAGTGTGAGAGGGAGGTAGATGGTGTGGCAGCCTCCAGTAAGTGCTCCCAGCATTGTTCCTGTGAATTCAGTATTGCAAATTTGAAAACTATGGCAAGCCAGGAAGGAGAGAAGGAGACGGAGCGGAAAGTGTAAATACAAGTTCAGCTATGACAGATGAATGCTGCATCCACCATGACTTGCTGTTTGGCAAGGCCTCCATGACCATCCCTGAGGCCCAAAAAATAGAAGATCTATCCAGACATGCAGGCAGAAATTAATGCTGTGGGGGTCACTTAGCACTCTGCGGAGGAAATACATAATAGGCGGTATGACCTCAAGCTCAGGACAAAGGAGAATGTTTCCAGACGCCTCGCAGAGAGCCAAGCAACAGGGGGTGTAGCCGCCACAATTCGCTCTCCTACAGCTATAGAGACAATAGTGGAAGGCACCATGCAGCCTGAGGCAGTTTTTTGAATTTGGAGACCTGGACACCTCAAATCCTGACCTTAACCCAAGTAAGTACTGCATGTCCATTGTGTTAATGCAAATAGGGCATGCATTGCAACTTGTTAAGGTAACACTTTCTGCTGCCATTCCAGTGCATCATGTGTAGTAACAACCACACATTGACAGTTTATTGTGACCAAAACACAAAAGTATGAGTAGTAGGCACAAAAAAAGGAGTTAACTACATTGTTTTCTGCAATACAGGTGTAGCGGGGATACATTGGAAGATGGGAGACAGGCTTCACAAGTCTGAATTGGAACCATCACTATTGCTTTTGAAATTACTCTCATGTCGAAATAATGTACCATCTTTTGCCTCAACATGGAATTATCTGAGATAATGCATTTTTCCTCAAACAACTAGGATTATCATTCATTCAACAGTCTGAACTGGGTCCATCAATGTTGCTTTCGAAATAACTCCCATGGCAAAATTATGTACCGTGCTTTGCCTTAACATAGATTTATCTGAGATAATGCATTTTTTTTCCAAACAAATGTGATTATCATTTTTTTCTCCATATTATATGCAACTGGTAATATAACTGGAGATTATTCTGAAATAATTCAAGCAATTTTGTTACCGTTTTCCAGCACGAAAACCTATTTCAGTTAAGCGATCCATGCTGCCTGTGTTTAGAGTGCCCCGTGCCCTCTGGGCGGACTGCATTTGAGAATTAGGGGCCACATTTACATACAATTGTGCATGTCGCAAACGACAAATCGGGCCGTTTGCGATGTGCAAAATGCACTGTCCCATGTACCAAACCATTTTTGAGATTCGTAAACATTTGACTGAATCGCAAAAAGGGATTGTGACTCGCAATTAGGAAGGGGTGTCCCCTTCCTAATTGTGAGTCGCAGTCCCATGTATGATTATTTTGTGACCGCGAACACTGGTGATATCCCATTCGCAAACAGGAAGGGGTCCCCATGGGACTTCTTCCCCTTTGTGAATGTCAGTCAGAGCATTTTTTCAGAGCAGGTATGGTCCTACGGACCACTGTCTGCTCTGAAAAAATGAAACGAAAAAGTTACATTTTTTGCTTTTGAAATGCATCTTGTTTTCCTTTAAGGAAAACAGGTTGCATTTAAAAAAAACAAAAAACTACTTTATTAAAAGCAGTCACAGACATGATGGTCTGCTGCCTCCAGCAGGCCACCATCCCTGTGAGGGCCGCCACTTCCAATGGGGGGTCGCAAATTGTGACCTACCTCATGAACAGTCCTGAGGTAGGCATTTGCGACCCCCTTGTGAGTCGCAAATAGTGTCATGGCCACTATACAATATTCGGTTTTATGACTTGCAAAACCGAAGGTTGATACATGTAGTTTTAGGTTGCGCAAACTACAGCGAATCCAGAACGCAGCAGCACGACTCATCCTCGACCTCCCCCGCCATGAACACATCTCGCCACACCTCAGATCCCTCCACTGGCTCCCCATAGACAAAAGGATCACCTTTAAGATCCTCATCCACGCACACAAATCCCTCCACAACACCGGCCCATCCTACCTTAACGAAAGAGTGACCTTCCACACCCCCACACTCCACCTCCGCTCCGCCAACCTCTCCCTAGCCACAGTCCCCTGCATCAAACACACCACCACTGGAGGCAGATCTTTCTCCTATCTGGCCCCCAAAGCCTGGAACTCCCTCCCCACCCACCTCCGCAAACCCAAGACCTCCTACTCTTCAGGAAGGGCCTTAAAACCTGGCTTTTCGAACAGTGATCGCCCGCCCCCTCCCCCCAGCGCCTTGAGACCCTCACAGGTGAGTAGCACGCTTTACAAGTCTCTTTGATTGATTGATTGATTGATTGATAGGTTCCTTTCATTTGTATTTTTCTTTGGAACACTGGAGGGCGCTCCAAAGCCGTTGCATGCACATTACGTATGGCGCAAATCTATTTAGTTTCAGCACGATCAGAGAGATGCAAGTCGGCGTCCTCTGCCTCGCCGAAACTAGTAAGTCTTGTACTGGGGCTCTTAGTTATACACCAGAGGCTTCTATGTAAATATTATCCTTGGGGGTTTCTTGACTTATATGCCGTTTTTCAGGATATTTCAAAGAGAAACTGAAAAATAAGTGACGGTGTAGGTGCAGAGGAATCGTTTACCGATCCCAGTGGTCTACACTGATTTTTTTACCTATTTGAGGAACAAACATTCATATTGGTAAGTTAATGAGTAATAATAAATAGTAAAAATACATTGCAGAGGTGCTGATTGCACAGTATTGATTCCATAGTTAGAATAACCGTTCTTACACTGTTCACATTATCACTGAGAAAGGGAAGAGGGGATGTGATACCATGTTAATAGGAGACATACAATGGTTGTTCGTCTGTTTTGAACAGAATGAACGGCCATAGTTGACTATGAATAGCTGCTAATAAGAAACAGCTGAAAGAAATTCTCACTGAAAATTATCTGACTCGTGGGTAAGTAGTCAACAGCCATTAAGTAAGATAGGATCTTTAAATGTCAGGCAGTCACACAAAAATGACTAAAGGAAGGGTTTTTCATTTTATTTACTTTAGGTGCTACCATCATAAAGAATAGCAGTCCTGATGATGACCCATTTTTTCATTTGTGTTTATATGCTGGGTTGAAACATCAACAGATATAATTTGATGTGGTTTAATGTGGAGATAAATGGTGTCTTTGAGACACCTGGTTTGAAGATCACTGATCGTTTCAACCGAACATTTGTACATATTGTACATAACACCTCAGCCCTTTATATAACACATTATTCACTTTCACTGTGCCGTCACTATAGGCGCACCTAAATTTGTTTTTATTTGACACATTAGGTGAAATTGTTGAATAAATAAATTATATTAATTAATTTGAGAAAACCACATTTAGGCAAAAAGGCTTTTTCCAATAATTGCTTGAATTAATGCAGTGGAAGTCAAGGCAAACACTTCCCCCTGTGGGCCAATTGTTTCTGTTACACTTTTAGAAAGTGGGTATTTCTCTGTGCTTATGATAGTGTTTTGCAGCTTGACTCTATCCCACGTCTGGGGCAGAGTGACAGCTGGGCTTTGTGCATACGTTTCAGACAGCCTGTACACAGGGAGGGTGGAGGTATCACAGAGGTGTATCTGCATATTGAACAGTCTTCCTGGGCTGAGAGAAGGAGCAGCGGGGCACAATTGCATTTGTAAAGGTTGTGCCCTGGCCTCACACAAAGGGCTTGTTTACCTATCACTGATGTCTGGAGCCTGTGCTGGAGGAGAGAGGAGACACTCCTGGGACCAGTTAGTACTGGTTAGAACCTCTTCTCCCCCTTTTGTGGAGACTACGCAAAATGAGTATGAAAACAGGGGCTTTTCCTCATATTAGGGAGACACTAATGGACTGACCTGGACACAGGATGCTGCTGGAAGGACTCACATGGAACTGTCTTTGGACTGCAGCTGTTGTGCTGATCTGTGATCTGCTGGGTCACTAGGAGGAACTACCACTGACTGCAAACCTTTGTGCTGGGGTGCTTGCTTGAGCCCTGCTGCCCTGTGCCCCATTTTCTGTCTCCAGGAGCTGGGTACTGTGTCCCATTTTCCCCTCCGTTTTTCCTTAAAGCACTGGATGGGCACTTTACTTTTGTTTCCCCAGTGCTTGAGGAGCGCTTTATTCTATGAGATACGGTGTAGGGAGCACTCCCTTTATCGTGGCTGCTCAGGAGCACGAGGAGGCCCGGCATCCTGCTTTATCTTCAAAGTGCCTGAGGAGCACTACATGTTGTGGCTCCAAAGCTCCTGCTAAGCAATGCTGTTCCCCTCTGGCACAAGTGAAGGAAAGAAGAGCTGCCGGCTGAGAGTAACTGAGCACGGCGAAGGTGCACTCGCGTGGAGTGCCCTGGGGGGGACAGAATAGGTCTTGGTGGTCCCCCCGGGGCACATGCAGGCACCTGCTTTGAGTGCTTTTCACCGCCGCCGCCCCGAGCATTCTTGGGAGTGAACTGCCGAGGATGGGAGCCCCCACGCTGCTCCTATGAAGGTGGCGATACCATGAAACTGTGGACATTAACGTATGACTTTCGGGCCGGAAGAGAAGCCTCATAGGAGGTCCCTGTTCCCGCCGAGCCTCTTTCTGTGTTGGTGTGTGGTGTGTAGTACCATGCCAGGTTGGTGACCCTCAAAGGAGGTACCCGGTCCTGCCAGTACTGTGCCGTAATCCGAGTCATCAGGACCCGCCCAATTCCCCCCAAGACTGCAGTACCGCATTTCTGAGGGTAGCGACCCCTATGAGGAGAGATGGGTTGTTACCCTATACGCCACAAACATACCATAGACCTTGGAAACGTAGCGCGGACGCGCTTTAGACTTTGCATGCAAATTGTCATAGGTGTTCCACACAGCATGAGGAAGGGGTTGATGATGAGTACTCCATGTCAGAAGCATTTCTATTGTTGTCTTGCCATTCATGATTATGGGCATTCATGTAGTATGTTTTCTTGATAGGTGATTTTCCTATGTGCCTGACGTATACCACATGAGGAATGTGGTTGATGATGAGGTTGTGGCCTCCATGCTAATGTGATTATTCTGCCAGGAGCACTTTAGGTGATGTGGCACAATCCTGATAATGCACTGGCATTTTTCGTGATTTATTGATTATGACGTGCATTGGTGATTGTAATGACAATCTGACTACTGCTTGTGTTGCAGAATACCAGTAACCTTTGTTTTTTATATGCCTTCTGCTGGCTTTTGCAGAGTACTAGTAAATGAGAACTGCTTGTGTGGCAGGGTATTACTGACATGTTGTGTTTGGTCTAATGATGTTTTGTGCAATATAGTTTATTTTTTGTAAAACTTGGTGTTGTGTTTCCTATGTGGATTATTTATTGTGTCTTGTGTGTTGTGCAATCGCTTTACACATTGCCTCTGGGATAAGCCTGACTGCTTGCACCAAGCTACAATGGGGGTGAGCCAGCGTTATCTTGGGTGTGTGACTCCCTCACCCTGACTGGAGTGATGGTCTCTGCCTGGCTTAGGTGCATACCTCAGCCAACCAGAAACCCCATTTCTAACAACAATGCATTCATATTGATGATGTACCTCCCAAACTATTGTGTGGGAAGGTGGTCCCTGTGCCTACTTCTCTCCTGCTTTGCTGCCATCTCCGGGCTGTTGTGCTGGTGGTGCAAGATCATCATCCTCTGACTCAGACATCTCTATTTGGATGCCTCTCCTGATGGCAATGTTGTGTAGGATGACACACATTGCTACTATTTTGCAAGATGTTTCTGCTGCGTATTGTAAAGCACCCTTCACTCTTGTGCAGGCACCTGAAACGTGATTTCAGCAGGCCAAGGGTATACTCTATCACACTCCCGGTGCTACGATGTGCATTGTTATATTAGTGCTCAGTTGGGGAGGTGGGAGTGAGATATCGTGTTAAGACCCTTAGACATAGAGCATGTGCAATGTCACCAGCAATACAAACATAGTTGTGAGCCTACATGACATGATGCATGGGTGACTGCACCTCTACATCTCATATCTACTTTGTACTCATTACCTAATAGATATCCATCATCAAATTCACCTCTTTTTGTGTATTCTGCTATGTCTAAACATGTAGCAGTCATGTGTGCTTCCAGGATATTATGAGCCTATATCAGTCATGATACTGTGGGTATTACATACCACCCAGATGTTGAGGGAATGTATACTCTTCCTGTTTCCGAAAATATATTCCAGATGGAATGGGGGACACTTGGGCACGTGTCCCATCTATACACCCTATAGCATTAGGAAAATTCGCAATCCTGTAAAACTCTTATATGGTATTGTGCAGTTCCTGGATGTTCCTATGTAGGTCTATGTGTTGGTGAATGTTTGTCAGAATAGCATCTAGGAATGCATGGAAGAATCGTGAAAGCTCACTTTATGATACCCCTCCTTCTACTGCAATCACACTCTGAACTACCAGAGGCTAATAGGTGCAAAGTGCGCAACGCCTGTACATGAGTAGGGATTGCATTACTGTGTAGGGTCCTGCTTTCAAGATGTGGGTTTAGGAGTGTAATAATGTCCAGTATGACAGTGCTACTTAGCCTATACTTCTCATATATCTCTTCCCCAGTTTGCTGAAAGAGGGGAAATCCTGACTCTGAATATCCACTTGTCTCAACTCCTCTGGACATCCAGTATTTGCATCCTCCATACAATAAGGTAAAGGACAGCCATTTTGGTGATTCCTGATGCATTCTGGGCCAGATTATGTGCTCTCCACCCAGTTACCACCTGCTCCACATTTGTGCTAAATTGCATGTGCCAAATCTCTTTTTTTGCGATCGTTTAATGTTTGCGAATGGATTAAGCATACCATTTGTGACTCCTAAATACGGGTTCCCTATTTGTGAGTCATAAATTGCATTTGCAAATGTTTGTGCCTCAGAAAACAGTCTCATCACTTTTTTTGGGTTTGCTAATGGGTTCTGTACATTACGTACAGCGATTTTAGTGGCCATAAACCCCTTTGTGACCATTTTGCTAGTCGCAAAATGTTGTTACATGTGGCCCTTGGATTCTCAGCCTAAGGGCAGAGCAATGCAACTGATAATCTACAACAGCAACATTTTGCACGCAATGGCATTATATAAATGTATTGAACTTTGACTGTTTAGGGACGATTCACAAAACGTATATAGAGTTTCAAAGCATTAACCACCAAAGGACATGCATCAGATATCTAGGCACAGATTTAAGAGGGCCTAGCTCCTCATTGCACCACATTAGCATCATTTTTTTACACTAATATGGTGCAAAAAGGCCATAATTGCCACACCAGATTTACAAAGTGGCACAATGCATGCATTGAGACACTTTGTAACCCCTTGTACCACATTATTTCTATGCCAGGCATAATGGATGCAAGGGGGGTGTTCCCCCATTAGTGGGGGCAAAAAAAGGTCGCAAAGAAATCTGAAAGATTCCCCTGAGGCTTTTTCTTCATTCATGGAAAGAGGAAGTAATGAGAGAGATAAAGATATTTCTCCTGGTTATGCCTCACCTGGGGAGGCATAGGTTTTTGTCAAATTCCAAGGTACAGTCCTTCTGGTAAATCGGGGAACGTGTCAAACTCCATGGATGTTGTGTGGGCAACATCCATGGAAATGCCTCCCTGGCACAGAGGAATGCAATGCATCAATTTGCCTTGCGTTGCATTGCTCGAGATTTATGAAACCACTCAGGGCCGAGCTATAATTGCCCCATCACTGCCTCACAATTGGGACAGATTTTAATGCTTAGATCTTAAAGTCATTACTCCATTGTATTGACAATTTCAATCCTAGATGTATTGTAGCCAGGTCTAAATATTTCAGATTTCTAAAGTGGTTTTAGATTTATTTTAAAACCAGAGAGGTTTCCAAATTTTTGAATTTCTCTAAATATTGGGGCAAATTTGACTATGGTTGCTTGAGAAGTAAGAGGATATCATGAATTTGCACTGATACCAGGAAGGGCTGTATGTGCCTGGCATTCATCTAGCCAGCGAATAGTGGCTCCATCTCAATGGCGCACATTGCAGGATAGAACTGGTATAACTGTTGGATTCCCCAGTATACACCAAAGGGCTGAGAAATATGTTCATTAATCATCACTCTAGAAGTAGGACCTGAGGATAACAGACATATGAATCTCAGTAAGGTCCCTCAGTCTCAACCTCAGAAATTTGGTCATCAAGTAGAACAATTACAGTGAATAAAATGTTTTCTCTGCATCAAGAAACAATTGTATCACCTTGATTCAAGTGGTGTAATAGATCAAACACAGTGTGTATATGATGTCACCTTCCCTGAGATAAGTCCCATCTAGCCAGGCAATCAAATTCCTCTTAGCACAGGATAAAGCTAAATGACTATGATTCAAGCCAGGATTTGGCTAGCAATATTAATAAATTACAGGGCTACTTAGGATTGACGAAATAGGCAACCTTTACAGAATTTTACTAAGTCCTTATCCCTTCACCAGTGGTGGGGGGAAGAGATCCCTTGTTTAGAGCTTCCTCATCGACAGTTGAAAGGCACAGGGCACACAGGTCCCTACACCTACATTGTATGTGTATAGATTTGAGTGCTCTTGTCTACTTGGAAATACTGTTACATTGCATATATACCTTGGAAAACTTCCACTTTCTAGCACATATCCGCACTGTCCCCAAAATTATTATTGAAGAATTCAGCAATAGCTTTATCAATCACATTAATAAATAGTGAATTTAATAGACTTCCATTGGAAACTTATAGAATCTGAAAGTGGGTAGTGAAGTGCAGTCATCGGTAAAAGTAGAATTGGGTAGTGGTCAGAGAGAGTACAGACACAAAAAAGTGATTTCTGGTTCAGACTGGGACATTATTTTGGGCAAGAACCAAAAGTCTATATTGGAAATGGATTGGTACACTGAATAGCAGAATGAAATATCTCAGCATATATCTAGTATCCTCATGTTTGTGCTACCACTCTCACATCCAAGTTAAGTTGTTTGGCAAATATTTTCCATCTATCTCATTGGCAGACATTTACTACTATTTCATGCTAAGCGGCACAGCAACAAAACTTGCCTCACTGCTCTGTGTGAAAAATAGGGATTAGAAATACTCCATAGTTACAAAGTTATGGGACAGTCATGCTCTTTTCTTGCCCTGGCACACTGTGTGCTGTCTAACATCAACACAGACACCCTTGCAACGTAATGCAAAGGGCCTCCGTTATGGGCAGGATTGTTTTTGTGAGGGAAAGGACACATGTATGCACAAAACTATACTTATAGGCATATTCCTCTTTGTGTGTGTGCTGTAAAAGTCTGGGTCATTAAAGTCTAGGTCAAGATTGAAGTCTTCCCTCCATAGAATACCGTGTATGCAAACTTTCCTGCATATATCAAGCACTTCAAAAATATCAGGTGAATCAGTATTAGGACTGCAGGTTTTGATAAATGTAACTGGCAAGCCAAACAGAGTCCTCTTTATCACTCATGTCTACCTTTTAGGTTTAAATGCATGTCTTTGAGTTTTAAATCTTAAGCATTTTACACAACAGTATAACACCTCCTTTGTAATAGGAGCTGAAGGAGGCAAAGAATCTCTTGGCTTTTGATTTTGAGGCAAAGCGTATCGGATACCTTGGAGTAAGGTGCGACTCCTGCCTTATGACTGCCTAAATGCACAATAGAACTAGCTAAACTTTCTTGGAATTATATAGCTCTCAGACATTCCATGATAATAGCATAAGTTGAATGTGCCTGTGGGTAAAGGTCACAGAACAATATCCAACAAATGTAACAAGTTAGATGTACTAAAACAAGCAAGCCCCTGAGGTTTACACAACAGAGGCTTTATACAATTGTATTCAAAACTTTTACTGCTGCACATTCCATAAAACCCTTACACTCTGATTCCTTCAACAATCATCATATCTCTCAACACAGATACAATAACTAAAACACAGTGTCATAACAAAGGTGATTCCCTCTCAATAGTGTGGTGTGGTAGAAACTCCCGGAGGCCACCATTCCAGAAGCAGCAGACCTGGTGAACAAGGCAATAGGTGCTATAATAATTCAGGACCCACTCAATTTCTATTAATTGGCAAACAGATAGATAGATAGATAGATAGATAGATACGTACTTGCAGCCAGTGAGCAGTCTCTTCTGCAACACAAACAGAATGGAGACATGTGCATACCAATGCACCAACTCGAAGAGCAACACTTCTGCAAACATCTCAGGTTTCCTCTTCTCTGTGGATTCTACCAGGACAGCTATTCAGATGTTTTGGTGGCAGGGGTGTGTCTTGCAATTTTCTTTGTTGGCCTTGATGATGGCTAGCACTTTTTCCCTGATAAGTAACTTTCATTGGAAGCATTTCATTATCCTTCTTTTCTGATATGCAGCATTCTGTCATTGCAATTCGATTATTTTGTTTGTCCAACTGTTCCTTCACTTGATCTAACCATGTCACCAGAGTATCAATTTTGCCATCTATGGACTTGAGGGTACCCTTCATGTCCAGCTGAATGGACCTCATCCCTGAAGGTGTACCACTTCCCATACTTTCAATCTGTTCAGGCATATCATCCCTAAACAGGTTTTCCCCTAGATGGTGAGTTTACTGGTTTTGTGGTCATCCCTGCCCATGGCAGCCGCAGTTGCCAGTAACACAAAGGTTTGAGAAGGCCAAGGTATCTGATATTGGTGGGCATGTCATCAGCACAGATGAAATAAGTCTTCTGTTGAGTAGTCGGTGTAGGAGAAACAGCAGCAAGATGGATCTCACAGAGTAGTAAGCTGCACTGTGCACACCCCTCGTCCAGTCCTATTACAAGCTATAAAAGATATCCAGTCCACTTCACATTACCGTAATGGTAGACTTTGTAAGATATAGGTGATATGACAATATTGAATATATCACAAAGCAATGAAAATAAAAATAAAAACATAACTGAAATTAAAAAAATACTCATAAAAAACTAAAACATTTAATTAAAAAATGCATATCTTCAAAACAAAGGGAACATAACTTAAATTGCACATCCAATGTAATAAACAAAAAAATTAAATGAATATCAAACAAACTATTAAAATCCAGGAAAATAAAACTTAAACCAAAAACATTAATAAAACTAAATTAACATTCCAAATGTAACAAAAAAATCAAAAATGTTAAACTCTGAAGACTAAAATTAGCTTTTCCCAATTCAAGTTTCAAACAGTAGCAAAGTAATGCACTTTTTGTGGGTACAATTTACTATTTCCACTCCTCAAAACTGCCATTTTAGAGTAATGTCTTAGGTAGAGTTGTCTCACACAACTCAGAATTCCAACCTAAATATCTTAATTTTATCAGAGATGTGACTCCATGCATTCTCATATAGAATTTTGGACCTTCTTGCCCCTTCATACTCAATTCTCAGATGTGATTAAGACCAGTCATTCATGAGAACTCAGCTCCACGTTATTTCTCTTCTTACAATTTCACTTGTTTCAATGTATTTCACTTGACATCTCTACCTTCAACGTCCCAAGCCTCAGAAGGAAAAGAGAAACCTCCATAATTGTCAAAGTATTTCTAGATTTTGTCACATCTTGGCTAAAATGGTCTGAGTCCACACTCTTGTTTGGGGGAGTCAACAAACATTGAGGAGAAGTTAGCAAAACCCTGTTAAAATGCTCACTATCTTCCTCCAAGACAACAGCCTCACCCAACACTGCCAGAACTACATACATTTGTTGATTGGTTCAATTATCTTCTCGTTTCTTCACATTATCCTCTGTCCACCACAAGGCCACAGGTCAAACTAAAAAACATAAGATATTGTTATGTGACTCAAATAAACTTGATGCTGCCTCCTTCTTACTCCGTACTCAGGAGCGCTCGGTGCTGCTCTCTGGCAAACTCAAGTTCCTCCAGCACTGCTAGAGGGGAATCTCGGCCCCAAAAGTCTATCACCTCAGTCAACCTCTTCTCAAACAATGATGACGTAAGGTGGTTTTCAAAAACAATTAACAACTGCAATAGGCAAGGGTGACAAACCTCAGATAAAAAGATGGGCTCTACATCTATAAAGGAGACCCTCCATATGTGCTCCTGGAACGTTAACCGTCTCCTCTCCAAAGTTCAGGACTCCGATTTCATCCAATACATCAGCACCTTTGACATCATTTGAATGCAGGAAACTTGACTGGAGGAACCATTTCACTTGCAGGGCTACATATGTTTCATCACCCCAGCTACCAGGATAGCGAAGTATGGGCATCCGCAAGGTGGCCTGGCCACCTACGTCTCCTTAACACTATCGGCTAGAGTAACCCCTTTGCATTTCACCTGCTCCTCCATCAATACTGTGTCAATTACCACAACAACGAGTGTGTCTGCAGCAGAGATATTTCTTGTAAACACCTACCTTCACCCCAAACTCAAACTCAGTGATGCCAATCATTTAGTGTCTCTGCTCGAGAACTACATAAGCAATGGCGTCATAGCAGACGCGGCCAACATCATAGTCTCAGGCCACTTCAACCTGCACCTACTAGGATCCTCAACAGATGAAACCACAATTGCTTTTTCAAGCGCTTGGGACCTCCCCGCACAAGGGGCCAACAAACATGGCTGTCCAACAAAGATCAGCAGGACTGTGCCCAATGGCTTAGAACTGTTACAGCTAAGAGCCCTGAATGGCAGATTTACTGAGGACTTGATTCCGGTAGCATCATACTTTTCAACAACAGCATCCACCACAATTTACTACACGTTTGTTTCTCTTCCACTATTCAAGCAAGTTGCCTCTTTTCAGCTAGGCAACAGGTGTGAGAGTGATCACTGCCCACAGGAATCATCCATCAATCTGGGGATAACCAAAATGGAGAAAACAAACATTGCACACATCACCACTTTTACCACAAATTACAAGCGTCTCAAATGTAGGCAATCAAACATTGATCAACTCATCAAAGCAGCAACAGATCTCGCACTCGAACTAGAAACAACTAATGATAGCGAAGTGCATAAAAGGGAACAACTCACAACCAAGCTTAGCAGAATGTTTGCAGTACCAACCACCAACAGGCGACTGCCACCTCCTGCAGCAGCAACTCACCTGGCGCAAGCCCATAGTACAGCACCACAAGATGCAAAGAGAAAAATCAACTCCAGCATAAGGCAACGCCATGGCAGCCCAGGTAATCCAGAACTTCTGACAAACCTAAGGCACCACAAACAGGAATTGAAGAAGCTAAAATGGGCAATCAATAGGAGCTGCAACGAAGACTTGTGGGCCAGGCTACATTTGGATGTAAGGAATAATAACAGCGCACGCTTCTGGCGCACAATATGCATCCTCACACGCCCATACCATGGTGCCATTACATCGCATATATCAGAAGCTGTCTGAGTCAAATATCTTGTACTTCATTTCAACGGACCAATATCAGTAAGCATGGTCACACTAGGCATGATCTCACCAGCATGTCTTCCTCTACACACTCTGTTGGAAAATGGGTTATTGGTAAGGACAGGTAAGTACCTACACTTAGCAATAGGCCACTAACCTCCACTTAGGTCCAGTTAGGTCTCAGTAAATTAAGCCCAGCTCAACCCTTGGCAGCTTGGCAATGAGTGACAAGGCTTAACTTAGGAGACATAGGGGGTCATTCTGAGTTTGGCTGGCGGCAGGTGCCGCCAGCCAAACGGGAACCGCCAGAATACCGCTGCGCGGTCAAATGACCGCCGCGGTTATTCTGAGTTTCCCGCTCGGCGGGCGGGTGACCGCCAGAAGGCCGCCCGCCCGCCCAGCAGGAAACCCCTTCCCACGAGGAAGCCGGCTCCGAATGGAGCCGGCGGAGTGAGAAGGGTGCGACGAGTGCAGTTGCACCCGTCGCGATTTTCAATGTCTGCTATGCAGACACTGAAAATCTTAGTGGGGCCCTGTTAGGGGGCCCCTGCAGTGCCCATGCCATTGGCATGGGCACTGCAGGGGCCCCCAGGGGCCCCACAACACCCGTTACCGCCAGCCAGGTTCTGGCGGTCAAAACCGCCAGAACCAGGCTGGCGGTAAGGGGGTCGGAATCCCCATGGCGGCGCTGCCTGCAGCGCCGCCATGGAGGATTCCCTGTCCCGCCGGTTTTCCGTTTCTGACCGCGGCTGTACCGTCAGAATGCCCATGGGAGCACCGCCAGCCTGTTGGCGGTGCTCCCGCGGTCGTAGGCCCTGGCGGTCCATGACCGCCAGGGTCAGAATGACCCCCATAGTGTAAAGCAATCAAATATCACAAAACATTAATTAAATAAAACACAGGAAACAGTTTAAAAATCCAAAACCAATTTATAATAATAGATTATATTTTTATCTTTAAAATTACACAAAAATGAATAAAATCGGATAAGGGGAACCGGAGATATGAATTTTTAAAGAATTATTGTTTTCTGGTGTCTAGAAACAAAAAGTGCCAATCTGGTCATCTGGTTGCACCTCGACCGGGGCAAAGTCAAAGTTTAAGGCTGACCGCAATGGAACCCGGCTCGGCTACAGCCCACGGGAGGCCTCGGTCAAAAGTTACCTTCACACTTAGTCGTTTTCGTGAAGATTTTCTTCAGCGGGACGAACCCGCCAGTCTAATCCGACCTCCTGGAACTCTTCTCCGGATACGTGTCGTGGGAGCCCTAGGTGGAGATTTTTACCTTCAGACTTAGTTGTTTTTTCGAGGTGAAAATCCTTCGACTAGGGTAAACCTGGATCTTGATCCGACGTCCTTGGAGCCCTCCTCGGATACGATGGCTGGGAGGTCCCGGTCAACTTTCTACGTTCGAACTTAGTCTCTTTTTTGGAGATTTTCTTCACCAGGACGAACCTGCAAATCAGGCTGGGTCGCGGTTGAGGCAAGCCGGCTAGAGTTGCCGCTGCGGGTCGGTCCATCTATGGAGCTTTTTTTCAAAAAGTTCTCCAAACTCCTCCAAACTTCTGGATCTTCTCCCAGATGTTCCTTTAAGGTTCTTTTGGGGTCCACAGCTCACCCCAAGGTTCCAGAAGCTCTGAGATGATCCTTGGGGGTGTGGACTACAACTCCCAGAATGCACCTGGCGCAAACTCCTTTTTGGCCACTGGACAGTGGTCAGCTGGTTGATTTCTTCAGGAGTTGGTGCAGGGGACTCTGGTTAGCAATTTTTCACCTGTAGCGAACAGGGAATTCCTCCTTGAACCAGTTGAAGCCAGGCAAAGTCCTTCTTGTGGTGAAGCCCAAGTGTGCAGCTGGTGCAGTCCTTGAGAGTGCAGGGTCCGGGTGCAGACCAGGGGTCCAGCAGGGCAGTCCTTCTTCTCCTTTGGTTCTTCCTTGTTGGAATCTGATGGGGATCTGAGGTGTGGGTGCAGGTCTGCTAGTTTTATCCTTGCTCCTGGGTGAAAAACCAGGGGGTGCTGGTTCTCCAACCAGGGAGGGTCCTTCCCCCTGTGATGACCACTTCCTGGGAAGTGTGACAAAAATCAATCCCAGGAGGCAACATTACTCAAAAATCCATCATGGCTGAAAGTGATTTTTGGGGTTACATCTGGCTGAGCCCACCCACTGGTGTGGCTAAAAATCATAAACACACCCCTCTCCTGCCCTCTCCTAATCTAATCAAGGGGGCACCTAGTTGTCTGGAGTTGCAGGATGTGGGGGTGTTGCTGGGTTGCTCCAAATGTCCTTCTCTACCTCAGTTTGGCAGCCCTCCCCCTTCCTGCCTCACCATCTGTTGAGGGGAGATCCCCTCCCAAAAGCACATCTCTTTGTGTGAAGCCAGGCCACTTCACACCTCATCAAGGCAGCCTGGGCAGGCTGCCTGAGGCTGGCCAAGCAGAGCACAGCAGCAAAAACAATGCAGGGCTGAAGTTGGCAACTTTTCAGGTAAAGTTTAAAACTCTTTACCTGAACAAGTTATATTAAATCCCACAACTGGAAGTTGTGGGATTTATCATAACAATTAATTTGATACCAAACTCTTTGTATCTGTCACTTAAGGGGACTTTTAAAATTAAAATAAAATCTCCCCATTCTAGCCTGTGGAGGCCATTCACTACAATGAGGGAAAAACTAATGTGGCTGTTTTTACCTCATCAGGGCTTATAAAACTATTTTTATAAGGTCCCTGCTTATAGTTACATGGCACCCAGCCCTAGGGACACATAGGGCACACCTTAGGGGTGACTTATATGTAGAAATAAGGTAGTTTAAGACTTTGGAACTACTTTTAATTCCAAAGTCGAATTTGCATATAACTTTAATTTAAAAGCAGCCAGCAAGGCAGGCCTGCCTTTAAAATGACACTGGGCACCTCAGCAGTGCATGGGTGCACTACCTATGCTGTGGTCCCTAAACCTACATGCCCTACCATATACTAGGGACTTATAGGTAGGCCTAATAATAACCCTCCACGTCGACACATGGGTCCAGATAAAATTAGGCAGAAGCACTCATCTCTCAAGGCAGATCCCTACTGCGAAAGGCCAAAAACAGGGCTGCGTTCTGGCCCTCACACTGTTTAATCTATATCTAGCAGACTTAGCGGGTGCACTCACCCTCACAAACTCGCACCCTCCAAAAATTGGAGACCTCGAGCTACCATGCCTCATGTACGCCGGCAATCTTGTACTACTCAGCCACACGGAAATAGGCCTTCAGAGACTACTCAATGCCACTCAGCACTACACAGCTACGAATGCCTTGACAGCAAACTTTAGCAAAACACGCATACTGTCAGTTAGGTCAAGGACACACTTGAGAGCCTGGTTTTGGGGTGAGACACGACTGGTCGAAACAGATAAGTACAAATATCTTGGCGTCACTGTTGACAAATTGGGGAACTTTGTGAATCAAAGGAAAAGCCTAATGGGAAAAACTCTAGCCATAGCACTCTCCCTAAAAAGACTAAAAACCCTTCTGAACAGGCCCTTATACACCCCCTCTTAAAAGTGGTAAAAGCCAAGCTCCTCCCCATTATAACATACAGGAGTGAAGTACAAAGAGGCAGGGACTCTGATATCTTAAACCGTGCAGTGAGCAAAGCTTACTGGATGATATTCAACATCCCCAGATTCGACTCCCCTGCCAAACTGAGACTGGAGTTTAATCTGCTGAACCAATCCCAGGCTCGACCACAGAAACTTTTGGAGCAATGCCCGCGGTGCCTCCCTGGGCACTCTCAGCTACCATTTGTGGCAACAGCTTGAACGTAAGAACACCTCCCCGTTCAGAATCAACTGAGATGACTCACTTAAGAAGACCTGGCTAACGGACTTGTGGAAGACCCCAATCCCACACAATGCCTTTAAGAAAGCAGCTGGGAAATCACTTAGGCTCCAGTCACTACTGGAGGACAAAGCAGCCTTCTCACAGAGGTCTCACGCCTGGATGACCCTGCACACCTACACGTCTTCAACACCACAGCCATACCTAGGCCAGGGCTTCTCGAAACAAACAAAGGACGATTTCTTAAAGTACCGATTTGGTCTCCTACCACTCGCTTTAAATGCGAGTGGCTGGAGTGGTTGAGGGATGTAACCAACTCTATCTGCTGCCCGTGCGGTGAGGACATGGAATATCTCCTCCATGTCCTCTGTTCATGCAATCATCTTGCACTAGAACGAAAAGCCCAATGAAGAGCAAATTTAATGGAAAAGGCATATGGACACGGAGACAAGCAATAATGGCGTGCTTTGCACCTGGTGACCTACAGTAGAATTGTGCCTTGGTAAAGTTTCTATTGCAGGTGTCACAAAAGCAGGATTTAAACAAGCAGCACTGGCCCCCTGTTGATCGACAGGAGGTGGTCAGGCTGAATGCCTGACAATGGACTACAACGGCATCAAGCGGTGCTCTACTCACACTGGAGAAATGCAAAATCTTAAGTAGCAACACTCAACCATCTTTTAAAATGGGCTCCTATGGAGCGCAAATCAAAATGACTGAACAATGTATATAATTATTTGATGGAAACTTAGTAATACTAGAAATGTTCCTATTTTTTCTTTTTTTTAACCTTTTTATATAGTGTTTATCTATTTTTATTTTTTTGTGTTATAGTTTTAAGTAACTAAATAATAAAATCTTCCTATTCCTATGCCCCCTTAGCTGGATTACATGAATTCCATAATTTCATGGAGGTTCTTATTGAAGCATCAGCTCCACTAAAGTACAAGGTGAAGAGCCCTAAATTCTTTCACCACTGGTTCTCAAAAAAGCTCTATAGTGAAAGAAAATGCCAGATGAATCTTTAGAAACAATTGATGCAGTCCCCACCCGAAAACCCTAACTTAACTGAGAATGACCAGATAAAACTACAAATTCCATATCTTTGAAGCTAAGCCTTCATGCATCAAATCTCTCTTGGACACCTCCACAAACTGACCAACACACTCATTTGAAGTGGTCATATACTCCTTTATGCACTTATCCATCTTTTCAACCATCTTTTCTGTGATTTACAGATGAATCTGTGAAGACTTCATTAACCTCTCCACAAAGAAAGTTAAAAATCCATTGATTGGTCACTTTCCCCCTGCTTTACCATTCCTGACAAGTTCAGGATGAACTGCAAAGCTCAATTCTCTCGGTCCCATTTCAACATAGTCACTGTGGAGGAAGTACTTGACACCATTACCTTGGTTAACCATCTAACAGAGTATCTGGCTCCATCAGCAAAGAACGTGCCAGAAATCTCCTATACTACGGACAACCATGGTGAATTCCTCACTTAACCAAGGTGTTTTTCCTGGCAGTTCAATAATAGACCAGGCCTTTCCCATCTTGAGGAAAACCAGCAGAAGCTCTTGATGAGCTGAATAATTTCAGCCTGATCTTTAACCCCACCGCCTTAAGGAAGATAAAAGAAAAATGTGGAGCCTCTCAACTTTCCACCCACTTCTGAACAAACAACCTCCTAAGTACCTTTCAGTCAGGAATAATTTATGGTCACAGCACAGGGACTGCACTGCTATAAATTGCTGATGACTCACTCTATGATTTCAGCTAGCGAAACTCATACCTACTTATGCTCCCTTGTCTACTTTAGAGAGAGTCAATTTCTCCTCTGTAATCAATATTCTGTATACGTGGATGAAGATTAAGGGGGGTGTTCTTGAATGTTTCACTTAGTAGTCAAATGTTACCCAAATAGTTCAAATCTAGAGCTCTCTTTCCAGCAAAGCCAGACCACAACAAGGAGTTCATCATGGCTTGATCTTCAACCTTTATAATAAATCTCTAGGAGTGATCTTCAGCAATAGTGTTATCTGTTACCATCAAAGTATGAATGACACCCAGGTTTATCTGAAACTTTCAACCCTCAATGACTTCCCCCCATTCTCCAGCACCCTACCCAAAACAAAAAGGGGTGTCTGACCATCATCTGAAACTTGACCATACAAAAACTTATACATTCCTACTTAGCTAAACAATGTGCCTGTGACTCCCCATTAAGAAATAATTGGAATCCTTTCTTCACCTAAACTGAAAACTAGTTGTTGTAAATAGCACAAAATCCCTGTACTTCATCCTCAACAGCCACATTAACCTTCAGGGTCAAATTAATCTGGTGGCACTCAGTGCAGTATGCAATGCTCTTGCGTGCTTGGTTAAGAAATGTGCCCACTTTAATCCTCTCCTGCTAACTCTGCAATGGCTTCCATAGAAACAAGACTGCAGTTCAAGATTGCCTACATCACCCCACAAAGCCCTCCATGACACCTCCCACTCCTACATGGCTGATAAACTAAAAATCTCTGGGGTACATCAACAATGAAGCCATGCAGAAACCCTTTTTTGGAGCCTCCCATCTTTAAGCAATATCATTTTATAAAACAAGACCTTCTCAGGAAGTGCACTAAAGATATAAAACTCTTTTTTTACTGCTTTTTGCAAAACTCCCTCTGCCACCACCTTTAAAATAGAACATCCTGCTCTTGCAAAGACTCTTTAACTAACTCACTGATTGCCACTTGTTTCTGCTCAGCATCTCACTTAGTGACCCGGACTCCCTTATTCTGATGGATAGTTGAAGCAGTCTTGCATCACTTATTTGTATTTTATATTAATACTCCAATAAGGATACTTATATTGGTAACCATTCCCTCAATGTACTCTTCCTTGTCATATATAAAGTGTTCTACCATCATCCAATATATATATATATATATATATATATACATATATATATATATATATATATATATATATATATATATATATATATATATATATATATATATATATGTATATATATACATTTTTTAATGTTTAAACTTTAAGTTAAACTTTAAACTTGCACCAATTGTATCCATTATGCACCCAACCACATGGGCTTGCCGGGTAATTTAGCTAATGTAAAAACATTTCATACATTCTGTACATAGCAAATCACCTTTCTCTGTTTTATGGTACTGCAGCATTTTAAACTACAGCCATTCAGCCCACTGTGCATTCACACCTTTTATAGTCAAATATGTGGGTGAAGTATGTATACTCTGTGTCCCACAAGTAACATTTAACCCACAGGCCAGTTGTGCTTTATCTGTGCTGACCTATCATAGCCTTAGTGAAAAGTTAAATACGCCAAATGGGTGTATCCAGTTGAAATGCAGTGCAACGGCACAGTGTTACATTATGCAAGAAAAAATCAGTCCATAAAAAGGCATGAAAACTAAGGAGACAATGCAACAATCGCAGCAGTGCAACAGCCATGGAATTTCCCTGGGCCATTCATACCAAAGACATCAAACTAGAGCCAGCAGTAACAACGCCAAAATGGAATGTACTCAACCAGATGCATGACGGACTCCAGACAGTGTTATCAAGCACTGGTGCATAGTCTCACACTCAAAGATACTACTTCTATGACATCCTAGTGTTGTACGAACTAGCACTTACCAAGGGACAAGCATAATATTGTCTCTCTGGGGATAATATTTCTATTTGTGCCCATATTTTCAGCTTATGTTCCATCTAAACTGTGACATAAACCTCTGGGATGCACAACTACTGACTGAGACCTAACCTTACGGGGCATTTGACAGACCTCAATAGGGAAGCCACAGGGCAGACAGAGGTCACTGGCCCCGGCTAGAGTGGTTGAGAGCATCTGCACTGGTGTCCTGGAGTCCATCCTACTCTCATACTGGTGCACTTAAAGCTTTTCCTTATTTGACATTTTGAGTAACTAGACTGAGCAGTCATAGACTTTTCAGGGACATAGTATTGGGGGGACAAGAGCTCAGAACTCAACAGTCAACTAACAGGCACAGTAACATAATGTCCAGCCCTATGCTTCCCAGTTTTGGAATAATCAAAGTTGTAAGTACTATACAATCCGATGTATACAAAATATATACAATTTTGCCCCTAGCTGCGTTGAGGCAGTGTATCTTCCCTTCTCCTAGTAATCGTTCTTTCATCAACTAAGGTCAAGATCATGCTATTGCGATTCCCCAAGCCTTACAAATACAGGCAAAACATAGGTTTTGGTACAGTTTGGTGCAAAAATTCTCCTTTGTTCAAGGAGCATCTTAATTCAATTTCTTATCCTTTCTTTTTCAAATAGTCTCAAGCTTGTGTATTTGGTTTAGTCAAGAACATTAATCTTTTGTTCCTGTGATTTATGCTAAATCACACAGTTCACTTGCTTTGTTCACAATAGTCTGGGCTGTGCATGCATGTTCACCCCTGCCTCTCACACATTGACTTTATTTCATGCGATTCCAGGCTGTGTGGTGGATATAGATTGCACGCCCCCCATTATTGTTTATCTCAGCTTTCATGTGGGAGCTGCAGCTGTGGCCTCATTCAGGATAACATTTGAGGACAGTCTTCAGAGGCAGACTGTGCACCACCACCTGACTTCCTCAGCACAGTTCTCCTGGTCAGCTACAGTGAGCACTCAGCAGTGGCAGTTGCTGCCCCTGGGCTGAGTTCCTTTCAGTGGTGACTTTGGTGCCAGATGCCCCTTTGGGGCCGATAAGTATCCTATACTTCTGCGGTGACCATACTTTTTGTCACAGTGGCAGCACCAGTCTCTTGACTCCACAGCAGACAGTTGAGTTGGGTTACACTGCTAGACACGGTCTAGTACAGTTTTTTTTACTGGTCACTCTTGTGTGCTGCACTTCGTTTTATTTGGTTTTTGGTACTCTGGGCACTTTAACACTTCGGACCAGTACTAAAGTCCAAGTGCTCCCAGTTTGAATTGTGATTATGATTGGTTATCCCCGATTGGCATATATGATTTACTAGTAAGTCCCTAGTACAGTGCTCTAGAGGTGCCCAGGGCCTGTAAATCTAATGCTACTAGTGGGACTGCAGCTCTGATTGTGCAACCCATGTGAATAGCCCTGTAGACATGTCTCGGGCCTGCCACTGTAGTGTCTGTGTGTGCAGTCTTGCACTGTCAATTTGACCAGGCCCAAATCTTCCCTTTTACTACATGTGAGTCACCCCTGAGGCCAGCCCTAGGCAGCCCCATGGGCAGGGTGCAGTGTATTTTAAAAGTAGAACGTGTACTGGTGTGTTTTACATGTCCTGATTGTAAAATACTGCCAAATTTGGTTTTCACTAGTGCAAGGCCTATCTCTCCATAGGTGAACATGGGGACTGCCTTTAAATATCTTTTAAGTGCAGTTTCCTATTGGGAGCAGATGGAGATCGGGAGTTTGGGGTCTCTGAACTCACAATTTAAAAATACATCTTTTGGTAAAGTTGGTATTTTGGATTGACTGCTTGAAAATACCACTTTTAGAAAGTGGGCATTTTCTTGCTTAACCATTCTATGCCTCGGCCTGCCTGTGGAATCCTAATCAGTGTCAGACTGACAGTTGGGCTGTTTGTGAATTCCCTCTAGACAGTGACACAAAGGGAGCTGAGGTGTGCCCTGCATATCCTGATGAGTCTTCCTGAGCTAGAGCAGGAGGGTTGAGCTGTTACCTGCACCTGAAAGGGCTATGCTGTCCCCACACAATGCAGTCTCCAACCCCCTAGTGTGTGTCTGGGGCCAGGCCTGGTCCAGGCAGGAGACTTTCCTTTGAAATTTGCCTACTTCAAAGGCAAAAATGAGAATACGTAGTGGACCCAAAACCCCAGACTTTTAGAACACTTCTGGATCAAGAGGAACCTCTGTCAAGTAGAAGACATGATGAGCTGGAGGAGGAGTACTGCCTCTTTGCTGTGTGTGCTTTCCTGGGTTGGCCTGCAGTTGTTGCTTCCGGCTTAAAGAAGACAAAGACTGGACTTTGCTGTGTATCCTGCTGTTTCTCTAAGATCGTGGCTCGAGCTTGCCTCCTGTTAAGAAGTCTCAGGGACAACAAAGACTTCACCTACCAGCCTCTGGGTTCCTTTGCTGTGGATCCTAACTCGCCAGGTGGTGCTTATTCCAGTTTCAGGGCCCTTGGGAGTGAAAGCTGGCTTAAAAACAAGAAGAACCAGGTGCACAGACTAAGTACAACTCAAGGACCTACGTCGCTGCCTGACTTCGTGAAGTCGCCTGCACCCGAAGCCGTTGTCCCCGCTGGAGTGCAATGACCGCGACTGACTCTGCAGGCCCAACGCCACCACAGCCCCGCTGACGTTCTGTGACTTTGTGAGTCCCGAGTGCTGTGCCACCGACTCTGCTGCGTCACCTGTAGCCCCGTGGAATGACTACGACCCTGAGAGGTCGTCCCACCGTGTGTTGATCTGCTGGATTCATAAACTCTGCTGGAGCGTAAGGAGCTAACACTCTGCCCTGATGCTGCATCATCTCCTCTGCTCTGCAGTAAGGAACCGACGCTGCGCCAGATCCAGAAAAGCCTCACCTCTGTGACTAAGTACACTGGCTTGTTTCCTCATTATCAAAGGTACTGGATCTGGGGGTCCATGCGACTCTGTGACTGGTGTCATTGGTGTCAGATTGTTGGGAATGACTCCATCACAACGCTGTGATAGCACCAAACTGAAGTTTTTGTGTTCCTAATTTCTATATTGAAGTTTAATCTGATTTTGTTTTTCTCGGATAAACATTGGCTATTTTTCTATACTGGTGTTGGGTACTTTTGTGGTGTTTCCACTGTGATACTGTGTCTTTGTACAAACACTTCACACATTGCCAAGCTACCAAGGGGGTGAGCAGGGGTTATTTGAGCTGTGTATCTCCCTTACCCTGACTATATTGAGGGTGTACACTGACTGCCAACTAGAGACCCCATTTCTAGATGTGGTAAATGAAGAACAAATCAGCAGCCCTTTGCTAAAAATGCCCTCATGGACTTTCAGAAGGTAGCCCTGTCTCCTTCCTCCTCACTTCAGTGTCTTGAGTCCCCACCCTTCAGCCACAGTAACGCAGGCAATATATGTCTACTTGTATGTGGAAACTATCCTCATCAGCTAGTGCCATGCTAAACCAAGGACATCTAAAATGGATGTCACTTGTCTCAGTGCTAAGAGTCACACCAAGTCCTACTTCCAGATATGTGTTTCACGCGTACTGCACAATCACACTTACTTAACATGCCCACAAAATGTTAGAGCAAGGATCGGGGTTTCACATAACTGTAGAAATTTGCATGAGGTGCGTCGCTAGACTCACAATGAGAAATATGACTGGTAACACTACAGATTCACAAAGCACATTACATTGCAGGTATGGAGAGTACTCTAAGGGATCATGCACAGTTTGACCCTACGAGGTCACAACACCTCGCATTGTGAGGGATAGGCTTAGCTTTTGATAACATATCCCATCTAGATAATTTACTTACTATGGGACTCGTCTTAGGCCGATGAATATTTGGACCCTGATTGAAGACACCTTAGGACGAGATAACTTATCCACATGTCAATCAATAGATCAATAGCCTCATCAATAATCACAATAGCAAATCAATCAAATTACTCAATGACATCAATAATATTGAGTCACACCATGACCTTTCAGTCATGAATAACCATACCAGATTTAGTATGATTTATGATATTTATTCCCTATTGATTACCAGTGGCGTAGCGTGGGTGGTGCAGGGGGGGCCGGCCGCACCAGGCGCAACATCTGGGGGGGGGGGCTCGCGAGTGCTAAAATCCACGGGTTAGGGGGCGCAAATTACTTGCCTTGCCCCGGGTGCTGACAACCCATGCTACGCCACTGTTGATTACAATTCTACCAGTAAGTTTATTAGTCTCAATACCAGAAACCTCTTCAACAAAGTCATAATATGACTCGAATAAGATTTCATCAAAGCAAAGATCAGAAACATTAGAACATAGCACGACGTCAACATAGATTAACCTTTAGCAGAGTATCATTAGCGCATTATTCAACAAAGCATGGATTCAGTCATTTGCCTATTTGTGTCTGTTTACAATGAACTCCTTAACTAACCTCGAACTAGCATTAGCATGTTCGGCTTCATGCAAAACAATTTAGCAACATGAATTTAGAAAGCAGCTATCTATGGTCTCTATCAAAAGAGCAGTTGGTACCTAGAAGAAAAGGCAAACATTTACAGTTTCATCATTATATAGTTACCCTCCGTAATGGGTCAGCAGACAGAGTCAGCTTCGTCCTCAGGACATCAGTTGATTCGCCATCAGCCAGGAAACTCAGCAAAGTTCAGCAAGACGGGCAATAGGGACACTTCCCTCATAAGGAGGAAAAGTATAGAACGGGCTAAGCAAAGTAGGGTGAGGATGGTTTGAAAAGTCAAACAGCAAAGTCTTTAGGCAGAGTGACAAAGGCGGTCATTACAACATTGGCGGTAAAAGCCGCTTACCGCCGTGCAGAAGACCGCCAACACACCGCCGCGGAATTCCGCCACAGCTATTATGACCCACATCTCGAAATCTGCCAAAATTCAGACACCCACACAAGTCCGCCACACCAAAGGTCAGTGATAAACTGGCGAAAACAAAACCTCCACCGTCACGCCAACAGAAATACGCCCACACTATCACGACCCACGAATCCACGCGGCGGTCTTTCAACCGCGGTATTCCATTGGCGGTACACACCGCAGCGCTCAAAATACACACACATCTACAAAACACAGCCACATTGGACAATTCGAAATACACACACCTGATACACATACACACACCACTCCCACACACCCAATACAATATAAAACACACACCCACATCACCCACAAACCCCTATGACCAAAAATCGAGAACGAAGCACAGAGAGAGACACCACCAGCAAGTACAACAGCATCCACAGGCACATAACACCATCACCCACACAACTTCCACGCCCCTCACACAACACACCACTACATATCACCACACTTATCACCACACACACCACCCCACACATCACCTACACCACCCCATGGCACAGCAAAGACAGCCCAGGTTCTCGGAGGAGGAGCTCAGGGTCATGGTGGAGAAAATCATCCGGGTAGAGCCACAGCTATTTGGATCACAGGTGCAGCACACCTCAATTGCAAGGAAGATGGAGCTATGGCAAAGAATAGTGGACAGGGTCAACGCAGTGGGACAACACCCAAGAAATCGGGAGGACATCAGGAAAAGGTGGAACGACCTACAGGGGAAGGTGCGTTTCGTGGTCTCAAGACACCACCAGGCGGTTCAGCGGACTGGCGGCAGACCCCCACCTCCTCACCCACTACTAACAACATGGGAGGAGCAGGTCTTGGCGATTCTGCATCCTGAGGGCCTCGCAGGAGTTGGTGGAGGAATGGACTCTGGTAAGTCAAATCTTAACCATTACATACCCCACCCTACCTGCATGCTAACACATACCCCCACCCTCGCCCTCACCCCTATCACTCCAACTCCTCACAAATGTACCAATATCACAAACCACACATCCCAACACCAAGCCCTGCATGCAACAACAAAGCATGGACACCCATCACTAAAGCATGCCCACTGCACATACCCATACACCCTCCTAGACCATCATCGCACAAGCTCCCACACAGGAATGCCAGCACTGGGGTACATGGTCACCCACCCATTGCACACCATGCCACACACAGATGCAATAATCATGCCTTTCCACCCCTGCAGGACCACTACCCAACGTCACCAGACAGGAGGGTCCAGACATGTCCACTCCACCCACAGAAGAGGCCCACAGTGATGACAGCAGCTCTGTCCAACTGGATCTGGTTGAACAGCCCGGACCATCGTGGGCCTCGGGACAGTTGGTTCCCCTCACATGGGCACAGGCCACCACAGTCCTTCCCCCCTCTGGAAACACCAGCACAGCACCCACCCAGCGGGCCCATACCTCTGTCCCCAGGACACGTCAATCAGCTGTGTGTCCACCACTACAGGGAACCCAGGCTAACACACCACCCCAACAACAACAGGGACCTGGGGGCAGTGGCAGTGGGCACACGGTCCAGGGGACGGAGGCCCAGGAACACAGGGGAACTGGGAGGGCTGCTGTGTGGCAGGGGATGGACAGGCCCAGGGAACCCACTCTCCACGAGGCCCTCTCCTCCATCATGGGAGCTTACCATCACTCCCAGGAGACGATGGCAATGGTACTGGCCAAGTTTCAGGAGGCCCAGCGCCTGCAGGAGGAACAGTATATGGGCTTTAGAGAGGAACTCAGAACCATCAACTCCACCCTGGGCACCATCGTAGGGGTGCTGAAGGAAGTCCTCAACACCAGGAGGGACACTGTGGCACTCCAAGGGGCCCCTGACACTAGCATGGACGATGAACTGCCCACCACCTCCGCCGGCGCTAGTGGACAGGACGCCCCGCTAGAGGACCACCACACCAGCACCCCACCCCCTGCAGAGGGAGAACCACCCCGCAAACGGTCCCTGAGATCCAGGAACAAGACAGAGCACAATGCCAAGACCCCCGCCAAGAAATGAGACCACCCTGATTGTCATCCCACTGTCCCACTTTGTCACCCTGTCCATAATTAAACTGCCCCAGCTCCACTTCCTCTGCCCATATGGGCAATGCCCCTTTGAGACTAATAGACTGGACTCTGCCATGGACACTCCTCCGCCATCACCCATCACCATTTAACTTCCCCCTCCAATGTTTACCATTTAAATAAACACACCTAAAGCACAAAATGATCTGGAGTCTGTCTGTGATTTCGAAATAGTGTATTTGCTATTACAGTGACAAAATGTTCTTGAAATAGTAATGTCAACATACCTATGTCACACAGCTCTAGTCCATGAGGAATCTAAGCAGATGACACACGTTGGGACCCACATCTGTGAAATTGTAAGGAAAAGTGACAACTCAGTGACCATACACTGGGTGAAAACGACAGACAGTAGAGAGGTAGTACTGTAAAAGTACATGTAGTAGGCAGGAATGTATTCTCACCTGTGTTTCACTGGAAATATTGCTGGATCACCGAGTCCCTGTTCTGCATGTCTTCTTCCTCTGCTTCATCCTCATCACTGTCCACAGGCTCCACAGCTGCCACAACTCCGCCATCTGGACCATCCTCCTGCAGAAAAGGCACCTGTTGTCGCAAAGCCAAATTGTGAAGCATACAGCAGGCCACGATGATCTGGCACACCTTCTTTGGTGAGTAGAATAGGGATCCACCTGTCATATGCAGGCACCTGATCCTGGCCTTAAGGAGGCCGAAGGTCTGCTCGATCACCCTCCTAGTTCACCCATGGGCCTCGTAGCGTTCCTCTACCCTGGTCCTGGGATTCCTCACTGGGGTCAGTAGCCATGACAGGTTGGGGTAACCAGAGTCACCTGCAAATGGCGAGGGACAACTGTTGGACACACACTAACCTGGAGGGATAACCCCAGATAACCATTCCCACTGTCTTGCTTCCAGGGGCTCACCTAATAGCCACACACGGTGCCTCTGGAGTTGACCCATCACATAAGGGATGCTGCTATTCCGCAGGATGTAGGCGTCATGCACTGAGCCAGGGAACATGGGATTCGCATGGGAGATGTACTGGTCTGCCGAACATACCATCTGTACATTCATGGAATGATAACTCTTCCGGTTTCTGTACACCTGTTCACTCCTGTGGGCGGGGACCAAAGCCACATGTGGTCCCATCAATGGCACCTATGATGTAGGGGATATGTCCAAGGGCATAGAAGTCACCTTTCACTGTAGGCAAATCCTCCACCTGAGGGAAAACGATGTAGCTCCGCATGTGTTTCAGCAGGGCAGACAACACTCTGGACAATACGTTGGAAAACATAGGCTGGGACATCCCTGATGCCATGGCCACAGTTGTTTGAAAAGACCCACTTGCAAGGAAATGGAGCACTGAGGGGGGATTCCTGTGGGATGGCGGATTGCTGACATCAGGTCTGGCTCCAACTGTGTACACAGTTCCTGGATTGTGGCACGGTCAAACCTGTAGGTGATGATCACATTTCTTTCCTCCATTGTCGACAGGTCCACCAGCGGTCGGTACACCGGAGGATTCTGCCATCTCCTCACATGTCCCAGCGGATGGTTCCTATGAAGGACAACAACGAGCACAGAGTCAAACAACTCAGAGGTACGTACCCACAGTTTACCCACAACACCAATCATACACAATAGGTGGCCTGTATGTGTGTTGAGACTAGGCCTAGGTATGTGTGACGCAGTTGTGAATGAGGCAATGTGGGCCCCTGGAATGGCGGCTGCCTGACCTCTAAAGTGGGACAATGGGATGTGAGGTAACTGCGCTGGCGTTGTACACCGTCGCGGTAGGCGGTCGAAGACCGTGGCGCAATGCTGCATTGGTTAACAGGAGCCAATGACGATGTACGCCGGCGGTGATGGTATGCACCGCCGCGGACGTGACCGCCGCGGACGTAACCGCCATTTTCTATCTGTTCAATCACTCGATACCTGATCTTCGACAGGAGAGGACCTACACTGCAAGTGCTGCTGTGACCTCAGTCTGGAAGAGACAATGGCTCATGCGTCTGGGGAAAGGACCCCTGCCTTCACATCGGAGGAGTTGGAGAAGCTCATTGATGGGGTCCTCCCCCAGTACACGCTACTCTACGGTCCTCCAGACAAACAGGTAAGTACACAGGGAGCATGTTGTATGGGCTATGCCTGTGTGGAGAGGGCTGGATGTAAGAAGGAAGGGGGCAGAGATCTGCGTGCATGAAAGACGGTGGGTGCATGTGCCACATGGCAAGGGTAGGGATGGGGGCCACTCACTTTGACGGTGCAGTTGGTAATGACTTCTCTTCTTCCCCTGTACATTTCATGTAGGTCAGCGCCCACCAGAAGAAGGATATTTGGCGTGCCATCACCAAGGACGTCCGGATCCTGGGGGTCTACCACAGACGGAGCACTCACTGCCAGAAAAGATGAGAGGACATTCGCCGCTGGAGCAAGAAGACGGCGGAGGCTCAGCTGGGGATGGCCTCCCAACGTGGGAGGGGTGCCCGTCGAGCCATGAACCCCCTGATATTTAGGATCCTGGCGGTGACCTACCCGGAGTTGGATGGGCGCTTGAGGGCATCACAGCAGACACAAGGGGGTGAGTACACTCTCATTCACTGACTTTGCATGCAGTGGAGTTGTCTGGGTGGGGGAGGAGGGCTGTGGGTTTCCCTAGGCCAGGGCGAGTTTTGTAGGCTAGGCCCCTCCACAAGGCATGGCCCTGAGGCCCCCCACCCCACCTCTGTAGAGTGCCAAGTACAGCTATTCATGCCCCTGTGTCATCTATGTGTGCAGATGTCGTCCAGAGCCTTGTAGGCCATTTCCCAGGAATTGCACTGTAGAGCCCAAGAGCGCGGCATAGTGCAGGGGGCTTCTGTGTCTGTCTTGTCCCCCAATGGTAGTGGTAATCCATGTACTCAACATGTCTTTATTCTGTTCCCCCCCCCCTTTTTGTGGTTTCCGTATTCTTGTGTGCATTAGCATCATCAGGTGGAGGAGCAGTGGCACCGGAGCACGAGGGAGCTGCATCCCACATGGCTATGGAGGGCCACACTACGGACTCAGAATTCACCAGTGGGAAAGAGGGAGAGGGGAGCACCACGGCGGGGACAGGAGCTGACACCAGCGACACAGACTCGTCCTCTGATGGGATCTCCCTTGTGGTGGCGGCAACATCTGTGCCCCCTGCATCTACAGGTGCAGCCACCACCCCCCTACCAGCACCGCCCTCCCAGCAGCCCCTCAGCCTTATGCCCGTGCCCGCTCACCCAGGAGGGTGGGCATCACCTTCGCCCCAGGCACCTCAGGCCCTGCCCCAGTCACCCCTGCTGCCCTCAGTGAGGAGGCCATTGACCTCCTCAGGTCACTCACTGTTAGGCAGTCTACCATTTTGAATGCCATCCAGGGTGTAGAAAGGCAGTTGCAACAAACAAATGCATTCCTGGAGGACATTCATTCTGGTCAGGCGGCCCTTCACCGAGCCTTTCAAACTCTGGCCTCAGCACTGATGGCAGCCATTGTACCTGTGTCTAGCCTTCCCCCTCCAACTTCCTCCACCCAGACCCAATCCCCTGTACCTCTGCCTATCCCAAGCACACCATCAGACCAACCTGCACACACCTCACCACACAAGGGAAGCTCAGGCAAACATAAGCACCACACATCCCACAGGCACTCACGCAAGCATCAGACACATGCAGACAAACCAACATCCACTGCCTCCACTGTGTCCCTCACCAGCACACCCACCAGCACACCCCGCTCACGTGCAGTCACCACCCCCACTAGCATTCACACGTCCCCTGTGTCCCCTCCCAGTGTGTCTGTGACGCCCCCTCCCAAGATACACAAACGCAGGCACACACCCACCCAACAGCCATCCACCTCACGACAGCCTCCAGCGCATGCACCTGCACCCAAAGTCACCAAACGTACACCTCCTACTACCACCACCTCTTCCTCCACTCCCAAACCCCCTCCAGCTACCCGTCCCAGTGTGTCCAAAAAACGTTTCCTGTCCAGCCTTGACCTTTTTCCCACACCTCCCCCACCCCGTCCATCTCATAGGTCCCGAACTAGCACCTCAGCCACAACATCTCCGGGACCAGTGGTGCCTGTAGTCATAGGTATGTGAAGTGCACCGGCCACCAGGACAGCCAGTGTGGCACGGAGCCACAGCACAGCCAGTCCCCCCCCTGTGAAGCATCTGAAGTTGGCCAGTGCCCGGCGGGAGAAGGGGAAGACTCCAGCCACCCAAGCCGCTCCCAGGGGTCCCGTGGAAGTGTGGACTCAGCTGTGAGACCTCCCAAGGTGGGGAAGGGCCAAAAGAAACCCAGCAAATCTGGGAAGAGCAGCATGGCAGAGAAGACCGCCATCATCCCCGCTGCCCAGGAGGCCACTGCCAGCCCCAGCCCAGCTGCCCAGGAGGCCACTGCCAGCCCCAGCCAAGCTGCCCAGGAGGGCCCGGCCAGCCCCATCCCCGCTGCCCAGGAGGCCACCGCCAGGCCCAGCCCAGCTGCCCAGGAGGGCACCGCCAGTCCCAGCCCAGCTGCCCAGGAGGGCCCAGCCAGCCCCATCCCAGCTGCTCAGGAGGGCCCCACCAGCCCCATCCCCGCTGCTCAGGAGGGCCCCGCCAGCCCCAGCCCAGATGCGCCATAAAGGACCGCCAGCACAAGACCCGCTGGGCCATGAAGGACAGCCAAATCAAGCACCTCTGAACAGGGCAAGCATCGCTGAACAGGGCACCGCCAACTCAAGCACCGCTGAACAGGGCACCGCCAACTCAAGCACCGCTGAACAGGGTGCCACCAAATCAAGCACCGCTGAACAGGGCACCGCCAACTCAAGCACCGCTGAACAGGGCACCGCCAACTCAAGCACCGTTGAACAGGGCACCGCCAACTCAAGCACCGCTGAACAGGGCAAGCACCGCTGTACAGGGCACCGCCAACTCAAGCACCGCTGAACAGGGCACCGCCAACTCAAGCACCGCTGAACAGGGCAAGCACCGCTGAACAGGGCACCGCCAACTCAAGCACCGCTGAACAGGGCACCGCCAACTCAAGCACCACTGAACAGGGCAAGCACCGCTGAACAGGGCACCGCCAACTCAAGCACCACTGAACAGGCCACCGCCAACTCAAGCACTGCTGAACAGGGCACCGCCAACTCAAGCACCACTGAACAGTGGCAGTCGGAGTGTTAAAGTGGCTGTCTTTGTTGGCGGTTTCCACCACGGTCGTAATTGCTAATTTCTTTCCGCCGGCCTGTTGGCGGTCTTACTGCCGCTTTAACACCGTCCGCCAGGTTTGTAATGACCACCAAAGTGTCTAGATAACAGCAAGAATGGCTTCTCATCAGCTCCTAATCCTGATTTCTCCTCGTGTCATACAGTTATATCTGATTTGTTGTACAGTCCCCTAATTTCCAATTGGGCAAGTTTTGGTGCACCATTATCTCCATCCAATGGTCGACTTGTCGCCTCATTAAGATTGTCACCCCATAACAGTTCTCACATAGTTCAGTGGTTCCAGTGATTGACGTCTCCATCGGGTAGAATGCCAGGTAAAAACTTTTTAGTCTCTCAGGCTCAGTCAGTAGCTCTATTGTCTAAACCAGTTTAGGCGACCTTGTACCTGTTGCAAGTCTACACTGTTGCAGTCGGCAAGAATGTCTCCTTGGGCAAGTCGGTTCATGAGAACTAATTTACTACGGTTACACACATCTTCTAACTTCTGGAAAAGTACAACTTTATGTCCTTCAGCAAGTCAGCACATTGCACGTTAGAAAAACACATTTAATATGAAACCGGGCAGCTAGGCCCCGACTCATGCTAACTAAGGCCTAGTGATTAATTAGCAAAACCTTAACATATAACCCTTAATACTAGTACAAAATCACACAATATTACATTAATATTTCATTATTAGTCAATTTCATTAATCATCGTATACATTGGTGGCCGCTTCCCGCGGGCACATTTCAAACGCACGTTTTTAATAAAACACATTAATACCTTTTCTATGCAGCATCATTACTCATTCATTTGCAAATATTTCATGTTAATTTTGATTATAAAACTACACTCCAGCAATCCCTCCTCTGATGACCCTTTTCATCACACAAATCCATCCTTTAACATTTCTTTCATTTGTTCAATTCCCTCATTTCAATTTCTTCCTTTCGTCTCGCCTTTTCATATTTTGCTCTATACATTTTTTCCCTTTTCTTGTCTTCCTTCCTCCCTTTATATTTTGCCCATTTTGTTTGACATATTTTACTGCATTTACTTAATAACCGTAGTCCGAATAAGCAAGCTAAAATGATTAATATTCCCTGTGTTAATTTTCCCAATATCCCATTCCAAATATTACTAAACCAGCTTCACACTTTAGCCAGTCCCTTTCCAAACTTTTCCCAAACTTCTGGTTCTTTCAGTTCCTTCAAATCTGCACTGTCTCTTGTTAGGTTAGTAAGCATACTTCTAATCTTATCACTATTATCCGGAATATATGCACAACAGTGGCGCTCATTAAGCATCTTTCAGACTCCGCCACTTTTCGCTAAAAGAATGTCTAAAGCAAGCCTATTTTGAAGAGTCATAGCCCTCTCCGCAGCAAGTTCAGTATCCATCAGGAGTATAGCACCTGTGAAGTTTGTCAGCATGTTATACACAATAGTAGACAACTTTCGAATCTTAATGGAGTTAATGGAGTTTAAGATAACTCCAGCTGAAGGAATTATTGCTCCAAATATATCACCCACAACAGCAGCAGCTGTCTCTTTTTTCTGTCTAGTATGATGTAATTTAGACACTCTAGGAAACTTCCTTAAGTCATCAAATTGGTAAATCTTTGGAAAAACTATTCCCAAATAACATGTCCCATACCATCCCTTTGGAAGACGGTGATAAGCACTAAGTCCACATATGTAATAAATTCCCGGGATCGCTGGATTCTGTCCATTTAACATGAACGTCCACTTACTCTGAAACAAAAACACATGTCTGCACTCACTCGTTCCCACAAATAGGGTGTCATGGTCAGATTTTGGCATATATACACAAAGCTTTCCTACGTGTAATACATCTAAAGCTAATTTGCCCTGTGTCTTTATTGCACTATAAGCATAATCATTTGCAAATGTTCGTTTCTCTAATCCCTTTTCTAGCTTTTCTTTTAACGCTTTTCTTCTATCATCAGTGTGATTTAAAAAGCTCTTCTCTAGAGGCGTTAGTAAGCAGGTTAGATTATTGCGATGTGCATAAGCTGTACCAAATGTCAGCGTGGGCTCAAAGAAACCCGTAACTATTTTTATACTATGATCTTTAGCTATCTTACTCAAATATTCAATTACAGGCACAAAGGAAAACACTACATCTAGATTAGAATATAAGTACTGAATATATTCTTGATAATAAAACCTTGTCAATAACAAACTACAACTTATCCCGTATGTTAACAGCAAACTATGGTAAGTAACCCCTTCTTGTGCTGACAAAGGAATTTTTGTGCACACATAACAATTCTTCGCATCCATTGTTTCAACATACTCGTTCAACAAGCAATAGAAAACATTAGCAGATAGTTCCCTTTTTGTGTTGGTTCCCTCATGCAAATATTTCATATCCTGCTCAAATCCCTTCCATGGTGTTAGTGTAGCGGTCTCAGGAATTGTAGCATTGTTAGTCCCACTCTTATCCACCAATGGTATTCCCATAATCACACCTCTTATTACTACCGCACACACAATACCGAAAATAATACCCAACCATCTACAAATCCTACTCCCCTTATCATTATTATCTCTAGTGTTAGTCATGATCTGTAAAGAATCAGAAAGTAAAAGTACCATAAATGTAAACAACTAATTTGAGGAGGGTTAATAAGTCTCTTTTTTTTTTTCTTTCTGCAAGGTTAAGCAAAGTCTCTCTTTTATTTACAGCATTCTCATTCACTCCCAAGATCCTTGTCAAATCAGGTTAGCAGCTTGTCACAATCGGTTTTTCAAAAGTCAATTCAGGTTAACAGTGTCACATCCGGTAATTTATCAGTCTCTTTTCTCAGGTTTCCCTTTATTCAATTTCAGCTTAACACAGTCTCTTTATGTGTAGCCAATTTCAGGTACCATAGTATTGACCTGGAACTTCATGATCAAAACAGAATGCCAAAAATTCTTGCTGCCACTCAGCTGTCGTTGCATAAGCCCATTCAGGACCTGTGTACCTTCTGTTTGCTACTCTCTTTCTTTTCAATCTGCGGTCACCCTGCAATTCTCCTTCACTTGGATCTTCTTTCCGTGTGGTATCGACCTCTTCCTCTATTGTTTCATCAACGACCACTTTCTCTTTTGCAGGAGTCTGAACACTTTGACTTGCTTCCGCCTCAACTCCATCGTCTTCTGGGTCTGTCAGGGGTTCAACTTCAAACCCGTATCCGTCTGCTTCTGGGAGAACCTCTCTTCGGGTCGGTCCTCCTGGTGCATCAATTGAGATAGGCTCATTGTCACGATTCTGGATCTCGTTTGCTGTTTGAGTGACCAAGCCGTCCTCAACGGGCTCTCCACCAGTCTCAGTTCCCCTTTGATTACTCTCCGGCCCTGAGACTTCCTTTCCTGCAGCTGTTATTTTCAACAACTCAAGTTCCTCATCAGTTGGACATGTCACCTTCTTTGTGTGACTTGCATGTATCCAGTTTGGAACTCCTGCACATTTCACAGCAGTAGTAGTTGTCAGTATCACTTGTCAGTGGCCACTTCCACCGTGGATCCAAACACGACTTCTTCACGTGTTTCTTGCCAACAACCCAGTCACCAGCTTTCAGATTGTGACCTGGATCCTTAATCGGTGGCAGTTTGGTTGCTTCCACCTGGTGAGAGAAAGAGAGGACCACGTCAGGCAGACCCTTGCAGTAGTCCAACACCATATCATCCATGATATTCACAAGAGCATTTGCAGGCACTGCGGGCAACCTCATAGCTCGGCCCATGAGAATTTCATGTGGAGACAGTCCTGTCTTCTTGTTGGGCGTATTTCGCATTGACATTAACACTAAGGGCAATGCATCTGGCCATTTCAGATTGGTAGCCGCGCACATTTTCGCCATTCTCGACTTCAAGGTACCATTCATTTGTCCACTTGTCCTGAGGCTTCGGGACTGTAGCTACAATGCATCTTCTGTTCAATGTTCAGTGCGGCACAGAAGAACTTAACCACCTCGTTGTTAAAGTGACTTCCTCTATCTGATTCTAAAGAGATCGGAAACCCGAAACATGGTATCAATTCCCAAAGCAGCAACTTCGCTACAGTGAGACTGCCATTCCTACATGTAGGGTAAGCTTCAATGTAATGACTAAAGATGCACACAATCACCAACACGTACCTCAAACCTCCACACACAGGCATCTCAATAAAATCCATCTGCATCCTGCTAAATGGACCTCCTGCTCTCCCAATGTGGCTCAAATTCACCACGGTCCCTTCCCCTCATTCATCTGCTAACAGATGATGCACCTGTGACAAATTACCTCTGCAGCTTGTCTGAACTTTGGGTTGAACCAATCAATTTTGAACAACCTGATCATGTCATCCCTCCCAACATGTGCTTGACCATTGTAAAACCTTGCAATCTGTGACAAGAGACTGTTTGGCAAAACCATTTTCCCCTCATCTGAAACCCATAGATCATCAGGTCTTTGGACACATTGCATAAGCCAAGAATGTTTCTCCTCTCTACTGGCACGTCCCTGCAACAATTTTAACTCTTCCATTGTGTCAACCACCCTTAATGCGTAACCTGTGCATGACTCATTTTCAGTTTCAGGTAACAATTCCCACTGATCCTTGAACGATATACAGTTCAATGCACAAAACCTTGCGACTTGATCTGCATATCTGTTCCCCATTGACACAAAGGCCCTCATTCTGATTCTGGCGGGCGGCGGAGGTCGCCCGCCAGAATTCCGCCCTCCAAAATACAGCGCCGCGGTCAAAAGACTGCGGCGGGTATTTCAAGTTTTCCCCTGGGCTGGCGGGCGGCCTCCAAAAGGCCGCCCGCCAGCCCAGGGGAAAACGACCTTCCCACGAGGATGCCGGCTCGTAATCGAGCCGGCGGAGTGGGAAGGTGCAACGGGTGCATTTGCACCCGTCGCGTATTTCACTGTCTGCCAAGCAGACAGTGAAATACTTGTAGGGGCCCTCTTACGGGAGCCCCTGCAGTGCCCATGCCAATGGCATGGGCACTGCAGGGGCCCCCAGGGGCCCCGCGACTCCCCCTCCCGCCATCCGGTTCCCGGCGGGAGAACCGCCAGGAACTGGATGGCGGGAGGGGGAGTCGGAATCCCCAAGCCGGCGCAGCAAGCTGCGCCGGCTTGGATGATTCCTGGGGGCAGCGGGAAACCGGCGGGAGACCGCCGGTTTCCCTTTACTGACCGCGGCTAAGCCGCCGCGGTCAGAATGCCCCGCTGGGCACCGCCGGCCTGTCGGCGGTGCCACCGAGTCCCGCGGCCCTGGCGGTTCTATACCGCCAGGGTCGTAATGAGGGCCAAAGTCTTGTGATTTCACATGAGCATTGCATTTCACCACGGCAATTTCAAGCGGCAACTGAATCGCGTGCAACAACTCCTTAATTCTTTCACCATTTTTCACTGGAGAACCAGAAGAGGTCATGAAACCCCTCTGTGACCATAGCTGGCCAAAATCATGGGCAATTCCAAATCTGTATCTGCTGTCTGTATAGATAGTGACTTTCAAATTTTCAGCGGCATGGCATACCCTAGTAAGAGCAATCAATTCAGCCACTTGAGCAGAGTAGACTCTTTCGAGCCAAGATGCTTCTAGCATACCAGTGATTGTACACACAGCATATCCGGCTCTCAGCACTCCCACTGAGTCTCTCAGGCATGAACCATCAACAAAGATAATGTAATCATTTTCCTCTAATTGAGCATCTTTAATTTCAGGTCTCGGTTTGGTGCACAGTTCTGTTACCTCAAGACAATTATGTTCTACTTCCTCGGCATCATCAACATCTGTATTCTCATTAGGAACCAATGTTGCCGGGTTCAACACAGTACATCGTTTCAGAGATACATTAGGTAACCCCAATATAATCATTTCGAACTTTGTCAGGGGAGCATTTGTCAAGTGCTACGTCTTCGTTTGGGTGAGTAGTATTTCAACTGAGTGTGGGACCATTACTGTTAAGGGATGTCCCATTACTATGCCTTCACACTGTGTGAGGCTTTGACAAACTGCATGCAGACAACCCGGTAAGGCTGCTGCAAATGGGTCCAAAGTAGCTGAAAAATATGCTACTGGGCGGTTTGCACCTCCATGGACTTGTGTCAAGACAGACAAAGAACAAGCATCACGTTCATGACAAAACAGTACAAAAGGCTTTGTGTAGTCAGGCATACCTAAAGCTGAAGCCCTGCACATACTCTCTCTCAACTCCATGAATGCCCTCATCTCTTTCTCAGACATAGTAAGGGTACCCGGACCATCCAGAATTTCGGTAACGGTCAACCTCACCAATGCTTAGAAATAATTGAGAAGTTCGGAATCCACTGGCGACAGTACCCCACCATTCCCAAAAACATCCTAACGTATCTCTTGGATGTCGGGGGATTCATCTGCAATATGGCTGTCACTCCTTCTTTAGAAATTCTCCTCGACCCTTTCTCAATTATATGGCCTAAGTATTTCACCTCTTTCTGACAGTACTGTAGCTTCTTCGGGGACACTTTATATCCATTCTTTCCCAAGTGATTAAGTAAGGCAACAGTATCATACCTGCAGTCATCTTTTGTTTTGGATGCAATTAACAAGTAATCAATGTACTGGACTAGAGTCGAGTAGAAAGGCAGTTCCAATGATTCCAAATCCTTCTTCAATATCTGATTGAAGATGGAAGGCGATTCTGAAAACCCTTGAGGAATTCGACACCAACTATAAACCTTGTCCATGAATTTGAAACTGAAAAGAAATTGCCTGTCTTCGTGAAGAGGCACAGAAAAGAACGCTTGAGACAAGTCCACAACTGTGAACCACTCTGCATCACATGGAACCTGAAACGTAATCACGGCTGGATTTGGCACTATAGGGCAACATTTTACCACTATCTCATTAATTTGTCTCAAATCTTGGACAATTCGGACTTTCCCACAAGGCTTTCTCAGACCCATTATTGGTGAATTACATGGGCTGCTCATCACTTCTTTCAGGACCCCTTGCTTCACGAAATCTGCAATTATCTGCGTCACCTGTATAAGGACATCTTGTGCCATTTGGTACTGCGGTACCTGTGGAAACACTGCATTTGGCTTTGCCTCTATTTTGACTGGTTCTACTCATTTTATCAATCCCACTTCTTTTCCTGTCAAGCCCCACACCTTCTCTGTCACTGTTCCCTGTAATTCGATTGGCAAATCAGTTACTGTGAACATCGGCAAGAAGAGTATCAACGGGTACTCCTCATCTACAGTCTCCGTCTCTGGCTCTGAAATCTGACCATTGTCCCCTTCATAATCACTGTTTGTCTGCACCTCTATTTCTTCATTGGAACAGGTGATTGAACACCTCATTTTAAACAGAAATTCTCGTCCCAGTAGGGATACGGGACTCGAATCACAGACTACAAACCTGTGCAATCGCTGAAAGGTACCAATCTCAACCTGAACCGGATCTGTAATCGGATTTGTCAGGAGCTGATTTGCTACACCTACCACATTTATAGTACGTCCTGATAGGGGCAATTTCTGAACCTCTGCACTTCTGACTGCCGTAGAGCGTGTAGCTCCAGTGTCAACCAGGAATGAAACCTTGTGACCCGTCACCTTTCACTGTACATAGAGTCCCCTCTGATCTACTTCTAGGGACGCTGCAAGCCTGCACTCCTCACTATCTGAACAATCATCCGACCATTCAACGTTTATTCCATTCTCACCACGCAATGGGAACTGTTGTACTGTGTTATTTTGACTCATTGTTTGACCTGTGACCTGCTGAGGAAGCATCATCTGTTGCTGTCCCATCGGTGCTAAAGGCAACTGCATTTGCTGTCTAGGTACCAAGGGAATCTGCTGTTGTACTTGCTGCACCTGTGCTTGTTGAACATGTGGCATTTGCATCTTTTGCATGGGTTGGAGACCATGCATCTGAACCATGTTATTCTGGAAGTTTGGATTTTGACCCCTCATTCTTCGACCCCTTACATTTTGAAATGTACTGACATCATTGCTTTGTTGAACAACACCATCCTGCACCATCATCGGACATTCCCGCTTCCAATGTCCCACGCCCCGCACGCATGGCATGGTAACATCTTTTTCATCCCTTGCACATCATTTTGAACCACAACCGTATTCAAATCTGGACCACGTTCACAAAACTTCCTTGACCTCGGACTCTTGTTTGCATCTGAAACATCCCGTTCCCTTGTGGCTGCTGTACCATCTGTTGCACTTGGTTCCCCTGCATCCCTGCTTGAGCTGCCTTAATTTGCATCACCATCACTTTCTCTTTTCAGCTTTCTTTGCTTCAACTCAATCTCGTCACTACAGTATTTTGCATACTGCAACACTTCATCAATCGGCTTCGCTTGCCAAATGATCAAATGATTCTTAATCATCTGGCTAATCTCTGGCCTCAGTCCTTCAACAAACCTGAACACAAGGTGATTCATGTCTTTCGGTTCCATGACCTCTGTACCACTGTATTGTTTGAACGCCTTCAACAACCTCCATAGTAGACATGTATTGACTCTTTGCCTTCCTGTGCCGTTCAATCAATTTTCTGCCAATCAGTAACCTTCGGCGACACCTTCTGTTTCAAAAACTCAATCACCTTATGGTAATACCTCATTACATCAGGAGACGGTCCTTCAGTAATCTTGTCCCTTGCCGGTTCCTCTGTCGGCCAATCCACACCTCTCTTACACTCAAGCCACAAATCAGCTTGAACTATAATCTCAAACAGTGTGTTCAAGTCTTCCCAAAGACACTTCGCAAGCTTCACAAACCTGTCTGTCTGCTGATACCAGTCTATTGGCTTCTCCCTCAACTGGGGATAATCGTTCGTGAATGACAAAATGTCTCCCCTAGACCATGGTACATGAACTAGGACCCCTCCAACTGTCTCTCTCATCGGTAATATCTTTATTGTCCCTGTGTCTGGCACAGCTTTCGCCTGCTGCGGCTCCAGGCAGTCACTTTTCCTCTTATCTCTCTTCTTCGCCCATCTGCCTTCCCACTTCTCTAATGCTCCCCAAACTTGAGCACTCTGCAGTATCTCCTTAAGATGTGCCTTTATTCCAGTAGTTCTCATGTGATCAAAATCTTTAGACTCAAGGTCTAACCTGTAACTCCTTTTCAGATGCTTAGTATTATCTAAGTCTATGCCATACTTGTCTGCCAAATTCGCTAACCTCTGATGCACCTTACTCACTTCTTTGGTTATTTTCGGGCACAGATACTTCAATTCCGCTTCAGTGTATGACTCCAATCTGCTCACTCCCATAGTTCCTTCCACTAATTTAGCTGCTTCCACACCCAATCTCACAAAATTCAGGAATTCCTCTCTCTCCGACTGCTCTGCTGTTGCAGGAGTAGTCTGTGGAGTGTTAAGCTTATCTAACCATTCACTCAGCTGTTGCGCAGTTAACCCTTGCAACAAGATATTTCCCGCTTGCACCACCGGCGGTTGTGACGTATTTGCACTCAGTACCTGTGGTGTCAGTACTCCCAAACCTGCTTGTCTCATGGTTTCTAAAGTAACCCCAATCGGACTGAAGTCCAACAAAGATCTAGATCCTTCTGCTGTCTGTCCTCCTGGTGTCAGTCCCTGTGAGCTTCCTGTGAGCCCTCCTCTTATCGCCTTTTGAGTCATTACCCCTTGGTCACATACACTAGGCTTCGCCTGCGCATGTTGCGGCACCGCTGGACCAACAGTAATCGGCAAAGATATAGCAGCTGGTGTCTGTCCAATTCCTAATCCTGGTGGGGCATAAACTCCCATAGCTTGATTCACCCTAGGTGCTGTAACTGACTGTGGCCCTGTGACCGAAGTGAAACTCAGAACCATCTGTTGCTGTGGCTGTGGCAGCAAATGTGGAGTTGGCTCAATCTGTACTAACTTTGATCTTGTGTATACTGGACCAGAGGGGACCATCAAATTCGTAGTAGTTTCTAATACTGGGACATCAGGGTAGAGCCTCTGAATTGGTGGCGGCTGCAACTGTATCTGCGTCTCTGGTGCAGTGGATACACTGACACCATTCTGTATCAGAGCTGATGTGATAACCTTATTTGCCTGTGTTGCATTTGTAGTTCCCTGATTCTGTTTAGAATTTACAGGACCTGCACTAGTACTCGGTCTATTGCCATTTATGGTATATGGTGGCGGTCGATCATGTAACAACTGATTAAGGAATTCATCATCATCCAAATCATCTGTGTCTGCCCAAGACTTCTGAGTCTCTTTCTGCTTACTATAGCCCTTGTCCGTTTTACAAGTGGCCTTTCTTCCCTGTGTCTCGGCTTCTTGAGTTATTGCCGGAAACATCCTAACTCCGTCTATTATTTCCCTTCTCCACATCCTAGTCTCATTATCCCATCTAGCCTCAGCTAGAGTCTTTTCAGCTTTCCTCATTCTCCTCTCAAATTTCTGTTGCTGTTTCTGAATTGCCGCTAGTTCCCAAATTGCTAACGCCTCAAACTGAGCTGGTCTCGGAGGCGGCTTCTGCTCATTTAACACCCTTCGCAAATTTTCTAAAATCCTTATACTGAATGTTCCGTGCTCCGGAAACACCAAACATCCCTCCTTTCTCTGTCATTTTGCACCATTGCTTTAACCAAAGGCATGACGCCATTCCCATCTCCTCCATTACGGCATAAGCCAGAGCATCCTCTGGCGGTGTAGGCTCCCCCACACTCGGGGTAATGTATGTATCTCAAAGCACTCTTTAACGCCTTGAAATACTTCATTTTTGCATCTTTGATTTTGTTTAGAACCTAATCAGGAAGTGACTTTAATTCCCAGAACACTCTTCACCTACCTTCTCAACCAATTGCCTCTCACGGACAGCTGCCAATCCGTGCGCGACCCCTCTCGGCAACTGACCTATCCCAGCGTGGCTTCAATGACATCACACTCACACACACTGCATCTGACAAAGTCTTCTGGCTTGTCTTTCTCACACTAGATCCACACAAAACGAATGCAATATATTGCGAGCACCTTTAACAATAAAAACCCAAATTTGCCAGTTTTCTACAGGAAGGGTAACACAATTGCTTCAGAACTTTACAGAGATTTCACTTGAAGCCTCAGCCACTACTCTCTCCTTCTCAGATCCCGCACTCGCAAGCAGAATTCGACCCTCAAATCCTACTCTCGACTTGTCAATGGTTCGTGCACTTTAGAACTTGCCAAATCTCCATCGAAGGTTTCATTCACACAACTTGACTCAAACTTGACTCGTCAATCACGCCCGATTGACCTACTAAACCGCACAAATTACAGCATGAACCAAGTGTCTCATACACTTATCAACGTACTCCGGAGTCTTACACCACGCCGGGTCCGTACATCACCAACAACCACGTGGACAATTTTTTAGCACAAAGCACTACACTCACATGAAGTTCGCCGACTTCCCTACTCTCATACTGCGGAGAATGCCCACTCCTACTAAAACATTACCTGGCCTAAATTCTCACAAACCTCACAATTCACCTGCGATATGCATGAGCTGAGCAAGCGCAAATTCTACTTCACACATACTATCACTAGAACGCCGAGAACATACCCAACTCACTTCGGCAAGCTCTGAGACTCTGGAAAAGTCATTCGGGACTTAAGGGCACATCATACCTCCAATTTGCATTATTTCAAAAACAATTCTAACACAATGGTCTGTCGTCCTAGCGCCTCAAAGGGCCTAAACCATCCTCTGCTACCAGAACTGATAACGCTTCGCAATCTAGATAATTTACTTACTCTGGGACTCGTGTTAGGCCGATTAATCTTTTGACCCTGATTGAAGACACCTTAGGATGAGATAACTTATCTACATGTCAATCAATAGATCAATAGCCTCATCAATAATCAATAATCACAATAGCAAATCAATCATATTACTCAATGACCAATAATATTGAGCCACACCATGACCTTTCAGTCATGACTAACCATACCAGATTTAGTACGATTTATGATATTTATGCCCTATTGATTACAATTCTACCAGTAAGTTTATTGGTCTCAATACCAGAAAACTCATCAGCAAAGTCATAATATGGCAACTCGAAAAAGATTTAATCAAAGCAAAGATCATAAACATTAGAACATAGCACGACGTCAACATAGATTAACCTTTAGCAGAGTATCATTAGCGCATTATTCAACAAAGCATAGATTCAGTCATTTGTCTATTTGCGTCTGTTTACAATGAACTCCTTAACTAACTTCGAATTAGCATTAGCATGTTGGGCTTCACGCAAAACAATTTAGCAACATGAATTTAGAAAGCAGCTATCTATGGTCTCTATCAAAAGACCAGTTGGTACTTAGAAGAAAAGGCAAACACACAATTAAAATTTCATCATTATATAGTTACCCTCCATAATGGGTCAGCATACAGAGTCAGTCTTCATCCTCAAGACATCAGTTGATTCGCCATCAGCCAGGAAACTCAGCAAAGTTCAGCAAGACGGGCAATAGGGACACTTCCCTCATAAGGAGGAAAAGCATAGAACGGGCTAAGCAAAGTAGGGTGAGGATGGTTTGAAAAGTCAAACAGCAAAGTCTTTAGGCAGAGTGACAAAGGGGGTTATTCTAACTTTGGAGGAGGTGTTAATCCGTCCCAAAAGTGACGGAAAAGTGACGGATTTACCACCAGCCGTATTACGAGTCCATTATATCCTATGGAACTCGTAATACGGCTGGTGGTATATCCGTCACTTTACCGTCACTTTTGGGACGGATTAATACTCCTCCAAAGTTAGAATAACCCCCAAAGTGTCTAGATAACGGCAAGAATGGCTTATAATCGGCTCCTAATCCTGATTTCTCCTCATGTCATACAGTTATATCAGATTTGTTGTACAGTCCCCTAATTTCTGATTGGGCAAGTTTTGGTGCACCATTATCTCCATCCAATGGTCGACTTGTGGCCTCATTAAGATTGTCACCCCATAGCAGTTCTCACGTAGTTCATTGGTTCCAGTGATTGACGTCTCCATCGGGGAGAACGTCAGGTGAAAACTTTTTAGTCTCTCAGGCTCAGTCAGTAGCTCCATTGTCTAAACCAGTTTAGGCGACCTTGTAGCTGTTGCAAGTTTACACTGTTGCATTCGGCAAGAATGTCTACTTGGGCAAGTCGGGTCTCATGAGAACTAATTTACTACGGTTACACACATCTTCTAACTTCTGGAAAAGTACGACTTCATGTCCTTCAGCAAGTCAGCACATTGCACGTTAGAAAAACACATTTAATATGAAACCGGCAGCTAGGCCCAGACTCATGCTAACTAAGGCCTAGTGATTAATTAGCAAAACCTTAAAATATAACCCTTAATACTAATACAAAATCACACATTAGTACATTAATATTTCATTATTAGTCAATTTCATTAATCATCGTATACATTGGTGGCCACTCCCCGTCGGCAAATTTCAAACGTACGTTTAATAAAACACATTAATACATTTTCTATGCAGCATCATTATGCATTAATTTGCAAATATTTCATGTTAATTTTGATTATAAAACTACACTCCAACACTTTTTGTGCACACACTCGATTAGAATGACACAAAACAAAAGGACACTAGTTTCTCATGCAGTCGGGTACTAAGGGCAAAGGGACATGTCCGTTTACAATGTAGAGGACCTTTCCATCCAAACAGTGTTCTTGCACTATCTATGCATTTCTTGAGTAACCAGTGACTTGTCACGACCAAAGGTCCTGCTTTGATAAAGTCAGTCATTGATGAAATAAGTGTTAATCACTCTTTGAGATATATGTAATGATATGGCAAAATATTTTCTTGAAAGTAGAAAGCTGTGGTACATGTATTGGAGTCTTAGCTTTGTTTCTTTGCTAGGGATGCACCCGACATTTGTCTTTCTTCTGTTTTCTATGTGAATTTATCTGGAGTATTTAGGCTCAATTAACAAAACGTTACCTGTGAGTAGTTATGTCCTGGCTTGGTGACTGACTTGTCAATTTCCAGGAGTAAGAGTTTGCTTACTCATGGAATAAAGGTTTGTAAATAAGGGCTCACTGTGATCATGGAGATTCATGAGAAAGTTGTTTTTCAGTCTTTTAGCACAAATGTTACTTTGTGAATCAAGTTTTGAGTTTCATCTGGATGTGTTTCCCACCTTTGATATTTTGATATGATTTCAACACAACTATTCACAGAAAAGCTTTGAGAATCAGGCCACATATGCAGCTGGTTCTGGAGCAGAGGAGCTGGGGATAGGGCATGGCTATAAGTCAAGACCATGCCCGGAGCCCACTATGCACTGTGGCTGCATGATGAGCCTGCTGCATATGTTTAATGTTAGTCCACAAAATTCTCTGGTGCTGGATTTTTTCTGTGCTGAAAGGCCATGATCTTTACCAAGTGCCTAATGTGCACAGCCAAACGCTATGCTCATCTGGTTCTGGGCCCCTGATATATGGAGCCTATGCACGAGGTACTGATGAAGAGATTTTGGATATCTAAAAACTGGCAGGAGGTTTGAGGCCAAAGGGCCCATCCTTTTCTTTCTTATATTGAGGGTCTCTGCTTTCTTCACTGCACATGCATAACCACCATCAAAACCAGGCAGGGAAGACATTTTAGTTGCTTAAATAATTCTGATCCCTGCTTCCAATAGTTCATCTGCCTCTTGAGGCTGATTCTGTAAAACAGAACTTATTTCATTAAAGGGACACAGTTATTTAAAAAAAAATGTAAGAAGAATGTCCACCAAAGTGATAGCTCACATTCGATCTGGTCCAGGCTTGTAACTTTTAATGGACATTTTATACGTTATGACTCATATCCTCAGTGGAGGATAATGAGGCTTTCTATTCGTTTGGCACCCTGATGTGTTTCTTAAGACTTTTCCTTTTGGTGAGCCCTTAGCCATGAATTCAAAATGAAGCACAGAAAGAAGAGGTCAGATGGAGATCCCATCCACTGTAAGGCATTTAGGGATTTTGGGGGTCACTTTTATTGTATAAGTAGATATTGGCTTGTGAATGTGAAGAAACCACTAGTTTTAACTTCCCTGGCCTGTAAGTGCACAGACAAAGTTGAAGTTATTCAAAGGGTGAGGTCCACAACTTACTTTTATAGGAAAGGGGCAACATTATGAATTCATTTGCTGTGGAGGCTTGGAACGAATTGAAGTGACAATGTATATATGTGCTGGATACCAAAATATTAAATTAGCACTAGTTTAGTAATTTTCCTTTTCTTTGTACGTACGAGTTTTGGAGTCCATTTCTTTTTATGTGATTCAAACATACAGTCAATATAGGTGAGCTACATTTTGCCATCAGTGTAGCAATGCTGCAAAATATCAGAACACAGGAAATGGTGGACCTCATCTGTCTATCACACAGTCTTATAGCGCAAAATCATTTACATACTGCAGTGAGCCCCTGGTGCAAATTGACCAACACTTAGATGGTGAGGTATTTGCATTGCAACAAGGATAAGTGGGTCAAGCAGGGCTTCTTTGTTGCTGATCGTACATCCAACAGTTACCTTCCTTTCTTGCTTATTGTTTTTAATATTCACATGTTTCCCTCATAAGGTCCTCCACCTGTGTTGCCTTTTCTTTGCTTCCGATTAGGATGATACAAACAATGTCATACTCTTTAAGGAACAAAACCCCAAGGATTAAATGCCTTTGGGGTGAATGTGGAAAGAAGCAGCTTTGAAGCAGACGAGTTAACTTAGGGCCAGATGTACTTAAATAAGAAATACCGGTTTCCTAATTGTGATTCTCTTTAGATTAGTGATTCCTAGCGGGTAGCCAATATGCCTAACTCATGCATATTAATGAGATAGGTTACAATTTGCGATCCATTAGGACTCGCAGCCATCACAGAAATGGTGGTCTGCTGAGGTCAGCAGACTAGCATGTCTGTGATTGCTTTTTGATAAAGCAATATTTTTAAATGCAGCCCGGTTTCTTTAAAGGAAAACATGATGCATTGAGGGGAAAAAAAGTAAACTTTGCAGTTTTATTTTTTTAAGAATAGGTAGTGCTCCCTGCCAGAGTGGTTAGCAATACAAAAATACCGTGGGGCGTGATGAGCATAACTCACCATTAATGCTGCTCCCACCTGGAGAGGCACTTCTGTCCCCCAATACTGTGTCCATGAGCGGTAAAGGAAAGGAGTTCCTTCATGTCTAGTGAAGCGCAACTCAAACCAATCTTGGAGCTGCTCCCATGTTGTTTTCAGCATGAGGGCAGCCCCAGGATTGGTTGGGGCCTACTAACACAGTGCCCATTTTGAGGCTGGGGGCCTGTGCCAGCAATCCCTCGGCTGTTTTACAGCCCTGGGATTGCTGGGTCTACAGTGTGCATATCTGGCTAGCCGTCGCAAGACAGCCAAACAATTTGGCATGTGCACTGTAGACCCAGCAGTCATCATGCAATTGCAGGATTCAGCCCGCACCTTGCCCTCACACGTGTGCTGACGAGCCGGTAGCTAATTAAAATGGCACTATTATGCCATTTTATTTGTGTTTGCCTGCTGCGCTCGCAGCAGGTGGGGCAACGCTCCTTCGCCCTTTAGGAGGAACCGCCCCTTGTCCCTGCTCTTGAACAATATTATTATTACAATTTGAAACTGGTAGTAAAGCATTACTCTCAGAATTCAATCTCAAAACAGTAATACTCACCATACCAATTCAGTATTTGGAAGGAATGTCCCTAAACACGCACCTTCCAAATACCAAATCGCAAATGCAAAAATCGCATTTTGCATTTTTTACATTTATGAAATCATTTTTCTGGTTGCAAACTGTCTGATTCTACTAATTGGGCCATTTACGACTGAAAAATGCTTTGTATATATCTGGGCCATTGGCCTGAGACTGCAGTGTACTTTTTCTCATCTACTCATTGCTTGACTTATACTTTTATAGTTGGAGTTGGCATTAACGTCACTGTCATCTTGCCTACACTACCACTTTCAACACAATTCTCCTGAAACAACTTAGCAAGCCAAAGTCAGCAGATAATGTTAGATCAATACATCCAATGCTAAAACTCAAAGCACACTGCCTCACTTACAAGGGTTACACTTGACTAACATCTGTAGCAGAAATCACCCCAATATTCCCCACAGACTTTGTCAGCCTTCTCCCATTACCGCATGCCATTCCAAAGTTTTCCCATAGAAAGACATTGAATAAGCTTTTATTTTTCCAGCATAAGAGGACCCATATTATCTCACGAGAGATGACACTGGGGTTAAAACGGAATGACAGTGAAGCACGCAAATATGATGTGATAAATGGTTCTGTAGTAATAAATGGGTCTGTAGTAAAAAAAAGGGATGATAAAACAGACAAACATGAATATATGATAATATTTGTGGTGCTTGGTATGCACAATATGTGAGAGAACAGGGCTGATTGCAGAGGCCCCCTAACTTTTTGCCCCTACTTTCCACTTTTTGCTGGTTTTTCCTGCCTCTGATGGTGCCCTGGGTACTGCTAACCAGTCCCAGGGCCTGTGCTCTGTGTAAAATCAGTATGAAAATTAGGCTAATTATAATTGGCTAAGTCAACCTACCTATAGGTCTCTAGTCTATGGTAGGGCATGGAGGTTTAGGGACCCCAGCATAGGTAGTGCCCCCATAGGTGCACTGCTGAGGTGCCCAGTGTCATTTTAAAGGCAGGCCTGCCTTGATGGCTGCTTTTAAATTAAAGTTATATGCAAATTCGACTTTGGAATTAAAAGTAGTTTACAATGTCGTAAACTACCTTATTTGTACATATAAGTCACCCCTAAGGTGTGCCCAATGTGCCCCTAGGGCTGGGTGCCATGTAAAGATAAGCAGGGACCTTATAAAAATAGTTTTATGTGCCCTGGTGAGGTAAAACAGCCAAATTAGTTTTTCCCTCATTGTAGTGAATGGCCTCCATAGGCTAGAATGGGGAGACTTTATTTTAAGTTTTAAAGTCCCCTTAAGTAACAGATACCAAAAGTTTGGTATCAAATGAATTGTTATAATAAATCCCACAACTTCCAGTTGTTGGATTTAATATAACTTGTTCAGGTAAAGAGTTGTAAACTTTACCTGAAAAGTTGCCAACTTCAGCCCTGCAGTGTTTTGCTGCTGTGCTCTGATTGGCCAGCCTCTGGTAGCCTGGCCAGGCTGCCTTGATGAGGTGTGAAGTGGCCTGGTTTCACACAACAAGATGTGCCTGTGGGAGGGGATCTCCCCTCAGCAGATGGTGAGGCAGGAAGGGGGAGGGCTGCCAAACTGGTCTTCAAAGGCAGAGAAGGACATTTGGAGCAACCCAGCAACACCCCCACATCCTGCAAACCCAGATAATTAGGTGCCCACTTGATTAGATCAGGAGAGGGCAGGAGAGGGGTGTGTTTATGATTTTTAGTCACACCACTGGGTGGGCTCAGCCAGATGTAACCTCCACAAATCACTTTCAGCCATGGTGGATTTTTGAGGAATGTTGCTCCCTGGGATTGATTTTTGCCACACTTTTGCCAGAACCCCACTGTTTCTCAACCAGGAGCAAGGATAAAACTGGCAGACCTGCACCCGCGCCTCAGTTCCCTACCAGATCCCTATCAGATTCCAACAAGGAAGAACTACAGGAGAAGAAGGACTGCCCTGCTGGACCCCTGACTTGCACCTGGACACTACACTCTGGAGGACTGCACCAGCTGCACACTTGGGCTTCACCACTAAAAGGACTTTACCTGTCTTCTACTGCTTCAAGAAGGGACTCCCTGTTTGCTACAGGTAAAAAGGAGCTGCCCAGAGTCCCCCTGCATCAAGTCCTGCAAGCAGAGCCCAGCTGACCAGCGTCCAATGGCCATTTGAGGATACTGACCAGGTGCATTCTGGGAATTGTAGTCCCGACTCCCAAGGAGCAACTCAGAGCTTCTGGAACCTTGGACCAAGTTGTGGACACTTCAAGGACACAAAAAGGACCTCTGGAAGAAGATCCAGAAGTTTGGAGACGTTTGGAGCAACTCCATAAGTTGAAGAGGTGCATTGTGGGAGTTGTCGTCCCAGACCCCAAGAGGCACACCAGAGCCTCTGAACCCTTGGCTGGTGCTGTGGACCACTTTCCTGAATCAAACACTTCTGAAAGTAAGTGTGACAGTGTTACCTCGTGGGTGGCCTGAACCCTGGACTTTGTTCCTTTCCAGTGTGACCTTTTTTAACCCTTTGAGTGCTAGTTGCTTCCATGCGCTAGAAAGCATTGATTCTTTAGCAATTCTAATCTCCGGTTCCCTTTATCTGATTTTATTCGTTTTGGTGTCATTTTAAAGATAAAAATATAATCTGTTTTTATTAATTGGTTTTGGATTTTTAAACTGTTTCCTGTGTTTTATCTAATTACTGTTTTGTGATATTTTAATAGTTTACACTTTGTCTACTAAGTTAAGCCTTGTCGCTCGTTGCCAAGCTACCAGAGGTTGAGCTGGGTTTAATTTACTGAGACCTAACTGGACCTAAGTGGAGGTTAGTGGCCTATTGCTAAGTGTAGGTACTTACCTGCCCTTACCAATGACCCATTTTCCAACACAATATAAATATAATTTGTCTTTCGGTGACCAAACAATACTTGCAAAGGGCATCAAAATAAACTCTAAATTCCAGAGAGCAAACTAAACAATGTAGAAATATTATCAAATATAGGAGAATTGCCACATGGGAGGTGTTCATTCGTACATATGGATGAAGTAATGGTGGGAACTGTAGGAAATTGGTTTACGTTTTGAGGGGGGACCCTACTCAGGCAGCACCCACAGTTTTTGTCAGGGTAAAACACAAGCAAACCCAAATCCCAAATTAGATTGTGATCAACCCTCTGGTAGTTTGGCATAAAGCAGTCATGATGAATTTAGAGGAAATATGTAAAGTATTTATGCAACACATAAACAGTATTAAAGAGAAAACACAACACAAGAAAAATCCCATATCAGTTTAGAAAAAGTAAAATTGCACAAAATGATTTGACACCAAAACAACAGAAATACAGTCAGTAGAACCAGAAATATGCAGTTTTCAAGAATGAGATAACATTTGTGCCTAAAAGCACAAAGTGCCAACAGTGGTTATCTGGTCACACCAGACTAGGATAAAGTCACAAGTTCTGGATGACCACGATGGAATGCAGGCTGGATACAGGGAGTTTTACACCAATTTGGTGTTGGAAGGCCAAACATGCAGCACCATATTTACAAAGTGGCGCAGTGCTTGCATTAAGCCACTTTGTAACCCCTTGCGCCACATTATGCCTGCGTCAGGTATAAGGAATGCAAGGGGGCATTGAAGGATACATTGTGCAGCAAGGGTTCTGAGGAGCTGCAGGGCTGGGATGCGAGGTCCTGTGTTGAGGGCGCATTATAAAATGAAGGCTCTGAGCAGCTGCAGATTCCTGTGTCGAGAATGCTTTTTGCAGCAGTGGTTCCAATGTGGAGCTGTGAGGTGACATGTCAAACTTATCTGGTTCTGCAAGGATCACAGTTGGGCTGGCAGAGCTCCTTCAGGCCCACTTCCTAAGTTCCAGGACTAGGATGGTACCATTTGGGGGCAAGGACTCATACCAAGCAGAGCCCACGTGCAGGTTTTGAGGTGGTTGGAGTCTTTTGTGTCTATGAGGCACTGATAAGGAGGCCAACCAACTAGCCCTTGCAGTCACACTGGTGGTCTTGGTTTCAAGGTGCCAATCCAGTCCTTCTCACTCAGACAGCAGGCAGCAGAATACCAGTCCTTCTTGCAGCAGAGCCTTACAGCAGTCCTTATGAGTCTTCCACAGGTACATAGGTGTACTCAGGATTTGGGTCTTAGGGTCCACTATTTATACCTGGTGGCCACTTTGAAGTGGGAGACACTTCTGGGGTCCTCCTCCTAAAAAGGTGTCTGGAATTTCCTGCCTCCCAGCCCTGACCCCAGCTTGACTAGGTGCACAAAAGACTAATGTGAACCCTTTGTGAGTGTGCTGAGGCTTTGCATTTGTGATGTGTAAGTGTGGTAGGTGACAGCTCCACCTTGTCATCAGGTCAGAGATGGGCCATCCTGTCAACACTTATTCCCTCTTTGTTTCACTGTCTGGGAGTGATATGCAAATACCAACTTCCAGGTACACCTAATCATGTGACCTAGAAAACATGCTGTAGGCACCAAATGATTTGGAAAAGAAAATTCCAACTTTCTTAAAGTGGTATTTCGAGAATTGTGACTTAAAATCCAACTTTACCATTAAAGAGGGTTTTAAAGTACAGTTCTTTAGAGCTCAAGCTTGACTTTTCTACTTGCTCCCAATTGAAAGTTATCACTCATTAACTGTAATAAGGTCACCCAATGTTTTTCAGTACCAGTACATACAAAAGTTAAAAGTATGATATCAAAAATTGTCCAGGAAGAATTTTCTTCACGAATCCGGTTCAACAACCACCGACACGCAGGTGAGACACTATCATTATTCTCTCCTGTAGAGGTTGACTGAATCTTTAGACTTGGTGAAGAATGTAGTAGTCAGAATCATTCAATCACAAACCAATTATTTATTCCATAAACAATTCAAACACCATTGACAATTTAACACTAATCAATCTCCAAACTGATTAAAGTTTCAAACATTTATTACAATCCCAAAATTATTGTCACATATATGTGCCCAAAACTCAGCTATAAACATACATGAAAACCAAAAGCTCACCAAAAGGTCTGAAAAGATGTAACCTACTAAATATCAATACTATTAAACACTCCAATAGAATGATATAGATTGACAGCAACACTATATGACATTATGGTTAGAATTCAAAGCTGATGATGGTGACATCAGTAAATCATCAAAATACAAGTTTAACACTCAGTGTCAAATTTTAGGGCTGGGCCATTCCTGTCACTAACACGAATTTGGACTTGCATATGTGGGAATGGGCTAACATGTAGGCAAAAACAAAAAGAAAAGAAAGACAAAAAATAATTTAGAAAACGTTTAACTAAGGCAACTCACTAAAAATACGCTGATGTAAGTAACTAACTGAAATATGAAACCGCATTTAGTTATATATCTCCTCGTGGAGCAGCATACAGTGATGATTTATAAGGCAGGACGGTCACCTTTTTCCACCGTCAGTTGACAGCAGCATCAGGACAGAGCAGAACATGGGCTACACATAGGACAGAATCAGCAGTTCAGAATTAGTTGGGCTTATTAGTACTGAACCACATAACAGAATAGGACAATTAAACTAAGATGAGTAAATTCATCTGGGACTTAAAGAATAGGAGGGTGACAACAGACTTTAGCAGACTACGACAAAGTTTTAAACAGCCCCGTGGCAGGGTAGAAGACAAACAGAAGCCTGAATCAACAATGCCAACTACAGAACTAACTCCCAACTCAAAGTTTCTCACTAATTTAAATAAGCACAATCCTCTTGAGGGGTCCTTCAGGTGGGCGCGCTTCGGACGTCAGTTTCAGTATCCAGTAGCTGCAGATGACACCACCAATTCTGCTACTTTTCCAGATCTTGTCAGCAAAAGTTAATTGTTCGATCTCATGACGTCACACATTTTTGACAAAATGTTACATTCTCTAATTATTTGTTACTTGAGCTCCTTTCTCACAACACACAATAAACCAAACCAATACATTTCACATGAGAACTACAACCTTTAATACAATAGGACATTCAAAATCACGTTAGCAGCCTAAGAAAAATAATTCAGGTCAGACGGGACAGAATAAGCAAGTCATTTTCCGTTACTGCTGCAAAATGAATCTCTTCAGGCCTAGTCAACCTATGAAAGCCTTAATATATCCAATGCATTAATAAACCTATAGTGCCCCTTACAGTTCATATATGCAAAGTAAATAATTTAATTGGAAACATTAGTTATAACATGTTAAAGCTAATTTCAAACATGCATTTATTTTTCTGCACACATTTAAATTACATAAATACAATTTATTAACTAAATATACATGCATTTAATTCAAATGCATTTTAATAATACAATTATTAATTCCCATTAAATAAAAAATTATTTAATAATAATAATTTTATTTAATGTTAATGTTATTTAATGTTAATTAATTTTAGTGCTTTCATTTAATATGAATGCAAAACTCTCATGTAAAAATACGGTGCACAATAGGAATGGTGGCCTCATGGTTCACCCTAATTCAATTGTGCACACTTTACAACTCATGTTTTTTTCTCTGTTATGTTTTTCAATATAGGTTAATTTGTCACCATATGCTAACTTCTATGCCACTAATTTACTAATAGAATTTGATCTCAAGTACATATCTAACTTTTTAAATACACTGCACCCTGCCCTATGGTTTGTTTAGGGCCTAGCCTAAGGATGAAGAATATGTATTAAAAAGGACTGGATTAAGGTTTATTTTGCCAGATCAAAATGGCGGTTAAAGACTTTGTACAAATGCTGCAATATCAGGCCAGAGACATGTTTATAGGGATACTTAAGTGGGTGCCACAATCAGTGCTGCGGTCCCACTAGAACAATGTAATTTACAGGCCCACAAAGTACCACTTTACTAGGGACTCACAAGTAAAGTAAGTATGCTAATCGGTTGTTAGCCAGTTTCAACATGTTTAGGAGAGAAAGCACAAACTGGTTGGATGGTTAGCAGTGGCAAAGAGTGCATGGTCCTAAAGTCCAGCAAAACATGTTCAGAAAATAGAATGATGAAGGCAAAATGTGTGTAGATGACACTGCAGAGAGGGCCAAGTCCAACAGGAGCCAACCAGAAAGAACCTCTGGATAAGCCAGAGAGGGAAAGGTTAAGTTGTAGGCATGTCTTCTTGCGCAGCTGGTAGTGTTTGGAAAATTAAGCTTCTAAAGTAGATAGGTACAGTCTAAAAGAGCATGCACCAAGACAAGGAGAGATCAGCTCTGTGAGAAAGGCCAAGCAACACAGCAAAAAAATATAATTAGGAGACACAAAACAGGTGAAATGTAACAGTGGCAATACCAGTGCACCATTGAATTTCTCCTTGGTATGCTACATGTATTGGGTAAGGCAAACAGGAGCTCACTTACCACACTTCCAATAAAGATCATATTATCTGCCACCACAAATACATCTAATGCACAAAAGGTGATTGGAGGGATGCTTACATGTAGCATAAACCAAGGACAATTGCTCTGGGTAGCATTCAAGGTTATCTTTTTTGCACACTGAGTCACTTTAGATAGTGACCCACTGTAGTAAGTAAAGTACACAACGTAAGTTGCAAGCCTCTTTATTTGCCAACGGCAGTCTCCTGAAAACTTTGTTAGCAGTGAAATGTTTACATGACATCTAGTCTACATTCCTCAATAGAATTAGAAGACTTGCATGTGAATACTTACACAACATCCACCCTCACGAGTCAGTACTGATCCTGTTCCTCATGGGAACAGTCCATCTATAGCTGTCAGCTCTGCAGAAGGGAATACAAGCAACCATGGTCCAGTGATGTCCTTGTCACTCTGGCATAGCCTGGATCCTGGGGTACAGAAAGCAAGGGACCGAGGTCTAGACATATCCTTGGCCACTTAGGAAAAATACATCAAACATGCAAAATGTAATGGGAGGAATCCTTGCAAATAGTCTAAACCACTGGCAATTGTTCTGGGTAGCATTCCACCTAACCATTTTTCACTCACTGAGAAACTCTAGGCAGAAACCCACCATATGCAAAGCAGTACTGACCTTTCTTTTTCCAGGATCAGTCCATCCTGAACCGCTAGGTGAGGTTTCCTAATGGGAACATAAGCAACCCCAGACCTGTGTCAACCTTGTTAGACATCATCAGAGAGGTAAAAGTTGGATCCTGTGGTACAGTGAGCAAGAGTCCCACGTCTGGGCATACCCTTGGCCACTTAAGGAGTGCATTGCAAAAACACAAAAGTTGATGGGAGGAATGATTGCAAATAGTCTAAACCACTGGCCTTCATTCTGGGTAGCTCCATAACCCATTGTTTTTGCCACTAAAAATGCATGCCATTCTTAGGAAGAATGGCTTATCTGCTGCTCACATGACATATCACTGAAACATCCCCAGAAACGTGCAGAAATGTTTCATGCAATTTTGAAATTGTATGCCAAAGCAACAGGGTCCAATACATTTTATGATCAAACCCTTTAGGTTCTCAAGGTCTTATTTGCATGAATTGATTTCACAATGTTAACCAGTACTTGTGCATAATCTGGTTTAAAATTTTCCAAAGCACTGCATCAAACCTTAAACATTTACTCCTGGATGCTGTCGCAGATTGTATATGACACCTCGCACAGTAATATCTGTAGGGTTTGGCTTTCGCATTGGCAGTGGTCCCAAGAATACTGTGGACTTGGCGGTCTTTCACCTGCAGTATTTAGATGTCACCCAGCGGCGGTGTTTCTGATGCCAGGGGACCGGCGTGGGACACAGTCAGCAATGCAAGAAATATATTTCATATGTGTCAATGCAGGTGTGTACATTTTGACTAAATAAGTGTCAAATGTATACATATGCATAACTTGAAAAAATAACTTGTACAGTTACTTTTCTGGTGCTGGAGTTCAGACCATATGTGTCCAGTGCAGTCAATGTCAATGGGAGAAAAGTATGAAACATGCCTGCGTGTATTTCGGCTCTAGTGATGTTGTTTTCTTCGGGGTCAAGTTGCTGCTGTGAAGGGAGCCCTGACCGAAGGGATCCACGTCAGATAATGAAGGGAAAAGAAGGAAATGGGTGAGTTTGCACCCCATTTCCTTTGATTCTGCTGTTTCAAAGCAGGCGGTCTCCTTTCCACAGTCGGCTCAACAGAAAGGCACTTTGTGGTCTGGACAGCAGAAACCTTGTCTATACTGCCCTTTTACAGATGCTTTTCCCCATGCCACCACCGAGGCAGTCGCTAATGGCTGGCGGAATAGGTGGGACTCCAGCAGTCTCTCATTCAGCAACCCACCAACATCATAATTCAGTGGGTGGACCACCAAGTTGACAGCCAGGGAATTCAATGCCGTTTTGACGATAATACCCTTTCCCCCAAACTTGTAATCAGTTATAGAATTTATGTGCCAATAATTCCAGACTCTCTTTCCGCTCACTTCTCAGATTATCAGGCCACATTAATACAGAATGGACAGACACACATGCAATGTCTGTTTTTGCAGTTTTTTTATAGCACAAACTCGGCCCAAGGAAATGGGCGCACTTTACACGGGCGCAGGATTACATTCACAAGATCAGATTCATCTGTTTTTCATTTTATGATAAATGGGTAAAATCGACACTAGAGCAGAAGGACAGTTCTTGGCAAAGGAGATGATGAAATGTAACTCATATTCTATTTTACTCATTATATTGTATAAAGAACCGCCTAGGAAGAGGGAATGAATAATAGCTGCTGACGTTCTAGGTGTAACATGTCATGAAATGAATAATGCGTCCCTACAATTATTAGGGGCAAATACCGAAAAATTGGTCAGTTTGGGCACTCAAATTAATGACCGAAGCTCAGCGACATAACATTAGCATATAAAAACGAAAGGCCTGATTACGATCTTGGCAGACTGGTTACTCCATCACAAACGTGACAGATATTCTATCAACTGTATTACAATCGCATTATATTTTACGGCCCAAAGTCAGATTTTTGGGAAAAACGGTTAAAATTATTATTACATCCTTTAGATTACTTGCTCCTAAGATAAATGGCTTCCACTGTGTCAGACGCATTCTCTCTTATTATAAATTCTTTATAAAAACATATAGCTTTGTTGCCTAGTGCTCTGGGTGGATTTTCTACTTCTTTGGTTAAAAAAAAACCTACTTGATTTACAATTTTGTTGACTTGGCGGTGGTCTTTGCCGACATCTGAGCTGATCTAGCAAGGGTATCTAAATTTCCCCTAAATTAATGTGGCAATAAATTTGCTCTTCACACTGCCTGATTACCAAACTGCAGAGTGGTGTTGGATGCACGCAGACACGCCTTTTGGCATGGATGAGCTGGACCGAGGCCCAGGGTGCCAGGCTTCAGGGGCAAGCACTCTCACTCAAATACACCCAGGACATGGAAAGACCTACCTCAACCTCATCACATCATAGATTTCTCCTCCTCACTTTTACAAGAAGCTGAAGACCTGGCTCTTGGTATAAGCACCTTGAGGACCTAAACGCCCGTCCAAGTGCCTGGATACCGTCTTGGGTGATAAGTGCACTATACAAATCAATTTATCATAATATAACTGGTGCCTGCATTGTGGTCCTGCACCGGACACCTGTGGCTGGCACACACTGCAATTTTGCGTGGAGACTCCAAGGGCCATATTTATACTCCGTTTGCGCCGAAATTGCGTCGTTTTTTTTGACGCAATTTCGACGCAAAACTAACGCCAACTAGCGCCATATTTATACTATGGCGTTAGAGGCGAATAGCGCCAAAGTTCCCGGAATGTGGTACATTTTTTAGCGTGAACCCCTTCCTTGCGTTAATGATATGCAAGGGAGGCGTTCCCGTCTAAAAAATGACTCCCAGGCCTTTACGTGGTATTTATACTCCCGGGCAAAAGAGACGCCCGGGAGTTGGCGTGGCTAAAAACGGCGCATTTGCGCCGCTTTTTAACGCCTGGGTCAGGCATGGCGTTAAGGGACAAGTGGGCTCAAAATGAGCCCAGAGTGCCCTCCCCTGCCCCCAGGGACCCCCCCTGCCACCCTTGCCCACCCCAGGAGGACACCCAAGGCTGGAGGGACCCACCCCAGGGACATTCAGGTAAGTTCAGGTAAGTATTTTTTTATTTTTTTTTAATAATATTTTGTGGCATAGGGGGGCCTGATTTGTGCCCCCCTACATGCCACTATGCCCAATGACCATGCCCAGGGGACAGAAGTCCCCTGGGCATGGCCATTGGGCAAGGGGGCATGACTCCTATCTTTACAATGATAGGAGTCATGTTGATGGGGGATGGGCGTCGTTAAAAAATGACGCAAGTCGGGTTAAGACGATTTTTTCGACGTAACCTGACTTGCCCCATTTTAAGACGCCCATGCGCCATTTTCCCCCTACGCCGGCGCTGTCTGGTCTACGTGGTTTTTTCCCACGCAAACCAGGCAGCGCCGGTCTGATTGCGCCGTCTAACGCCATTCCATAAATACGGCGCCCGCATGGCGCTTCAGAATGGCGTTAGACGGCGCAAAACTTTTTGACGCTAAACTGCGTTAGCGCAGTTTAGCGTCAAAAAGTATAAATATGGGCCCAAATATGTTATATTTATGTGCACATTGGCAAGCAGGGCCGTTTTCTTTCATCGGGTCATCGAATAAGAAGTATATGCTTCAACTGTAATTGGCAATCATATCGATAGAATGAATCATGAAGATGAGAAATTAGCTTTTTGCATCATATATCCCCCCAGGGCCATAACTGTTAAAAACAGCTAGGGCTTACTACTAAAGTCTTAAGAACAGCCCCCCAACTTTCACGGCGTATCCCGGGCTAATTATGTTGACATATTCCGGGGCTTAGTTTCTGATTTGAGTTTTAATGTCTTCAATATCCATATTTAACGAGCAATTAGATACTTAACTTGAAAACGTTCTGAGAAACGAAAAGGGTATCTCCATAAACTACTCCACGATTCCGTTGACAAGCTCTGATATTGCTTCATAAATAATGTTTTATGCCTTTTCTCTAATTTTGCACAACAAGGGAATTGACTGTACACTAATAATGTGAGCAAGTACCACACTATGCACTGGTACAGGACACAAAGCCCGTTACTATTAGATCTGAACAAAACTAATTGAAAAGTTGCCGAACATTATTCAAAGGATTTTCATTTGGTGCATGAAAAATAAGCAACCTATGGTATGACGCCAATATGCGTGAAGCGTGGGACACAATGAAAACGTCTGGGTAGTGTTACTTTTCACCCAATGGCAAGATCTGTACAATCAGAATTGGACTGAAGCACATGAAAAGAGGTAGTTAATGTATTAGCCTGTGTGATTGAGTTCATTTACATAAGTGCTTGAGTATAGGTTACGAAAAAGACTCCTGATTTACATTTGTTTATGGCACATAACTAAAATGATATAATATGAAATTTGGCATTTCAAATTAGCAATGTCTGCTGTGACAAAAAGAAAATCTGAGCATGTGTATGTTCAATTGTGAATTCATAAATAAATAAATTCAAGGCTTATTTCCTCCATTTAAAAATAATGTCTGTGATGGAGTGAATATGCATGACAAACAATGCAGTGAAACTTCCCTATTGTGACAGAGCCTCGTAGCAATAATTGACTACCATTTCACAGCGGTTGGAAGAATGCTATTAAACAAAACAGAAATAGGCAAAACCCACCATTCACTCAAAGACTGCGCTTGGAAAATTACTCATAGTAGTGTTAGGGCGTCTGACTTTATTTTGCTTCTCTTTATTAGTTTATAAGGGGCCGTGTAAAAGGGTCGATGGACCTTTTGACTGCTCCTTGAGTACTTCCCACCACAAGACGCAATTACAATAGTAATCAGTAACAATATCCGTCAATAGGATCAATCATCAGTGGGAGTCAGAAATTTCCACACACTATGACCCCCTTGGCCATGAATAACCACACGTAACTTAGTCTCAAAATCAAATGATAAACATACCGAAACAATACCGGTTGACTGAATCTTTGAAAGAATCTCAATGTAATCAATGCGTGGATCACTACACATTCTGGAGTCACAGTACTAATCAGTAGCAAGAATAACTATGCAATAGAAATAGCGTACATTTAGATTCAGCAAAGAAAAGACATCAACTGTTGTTAATAATTTGGCATACATCTTCTGTGAGTCTCCTGCCTAACCTTCTGATTAGAATAGCATGTTTGGGCCCCATGCAAAATATTTTAGTCAACACAGATTTGGAAAAACATCTAGCTATGGCTTTAACAAATCAGAGGTTTGTACCTAAAGACAAAAGCAAATAGACATGGCAATGTGTAACATATTCTTATACCTTGCCTCAGTATGGTTTGGCAAGCTGCGACTGTCTTTGTCAATTGGGCATCAATTTGGTCAGCATCGGAACATAGCAATAAAGTTCAAGATAGAAATGTCTCAGGAAGGAGGATAATCGGAATGAAACTTCTCAATAAAAGATTTTGGAAAAAGTGAGCACATCTCCTCTCGTATGTTTACGTTTAGTCCAATGAAAGTAGAACGTCAAATCTAAGATACAGCTAAACTGTCTTTCACATGTCTTCAACTGTTCCCATCGTCAGACTCATTAGGCAGCAATATTGTATTGTCTTGTAGTCAGTCAATGCATCCATTGTTAGTTCCTGAGAACATCGCTTTCACACATACAAACTTTACAAAGTAGCAAAGCTAATACAACGTATTCTAGCAAGCAGTTCTCATAAGAAAGAAGATTTTGCTACTAGCATTCGGTCAAAGAGGTGGAAAAACACATTTAGTTCTCAAGGCAGCCATTTTGTGTGAATAAAATAAAAGTGCAACAGTTCAACTTAACATGAGGCTGTGCAACTACGACCAAGACCTCGATTACTTAAATTCTACAAAATAAAGAAAATATATAATACATGACCATCAGTATAACACACTACTTCATTAATCTGAATATGAGCATGACATTTTACAGTAATAAGTACTTAATAAAGACTCTTTGTGATTATTAGTGGTCACTCAAGTAGGCACATTTTCAAAGTTGTGTATTATTTCTCTATGTTAATAAATTTTCTATGTAGATTTAACATTCAGAATACATGAGAATTTGTTAGTAAAATTCAGCATTAACAATCCCTCCTAAGCTAAAATTTGCCCTCTCTACCCCTTTTATTTCTTCGGTCCCTTTTCAAGTTTTCCCTGGACAAGTTTTCAATTTCCGTTTCTTCCCACCTCTGATCATTTTTTATTTTCTTTGAATTAATCACTTTATGCAATGTACATATTTATGCACATTGCAATAATCAATATTCCTTGTATTAATTTCATTATTATCCCTCTCCCAATGTTGCTGAGCCAATTTCCCACTGAAACAAATCCTTTGCCAACCTTTTCCCAAACACCTGGTTCCTTCAGCTCTTTCAATCAACGCAATTATTAGTTATATTACTAAGTAAGCTTCTAATTTCTTTGCTATTATCAGGAATATATGAACACCAATGCTTCGAATTCAGCATTTTGAAAACTCCGCCATCCTCTGCTAAAAGAATGTCGAACGAAAGGCAGTTCGAAAGTCATAGATCTCACCGCAGCCATTTCTGTGTCCATTAGGATCATGGCTCCTGAAAAATTTGTCAACATGTTATCCACAATAGTAGACAACTTTCGAATCTTTATAGAATTTAGGATAACTCCTACTGAAGGAATTATTCCTCCAAATATATTTCCAACTATACTAGAAGAAGACTTTCTCTTTTATATAACGTGATGTAATCCCGTCATTTTTGGCAATATTTTCAAGTCCTCGAGTTGAAATATCAAGGGAAAAACTATCCCTAAGTAAAGTGCCATGCTATCCTCTTGGAAGATGGTAATAGGCATTTGGCCCACAGATATAATAGATTCCGGTAATCACTGGATCCTGTCCATTCAACATGAACGTACACTTTCTGTAAAACAGAAATATGTTTACATTCACTCGTTCCCACAAACAACGCATCAGTTCTAGATTGAGGCATATATACACAAAGTTTTCCTACGAGTTGCGCATCTAAAGCTAACCTTCCTTGTGTCTTTATTACACTAAATACATAATCATTTCTAAATGTCCTTTTCTCTAAACCCTTTTCTAATTTCTCCTTTAGTGATTTCCTCCTGTCACAGGCTGATCTAAGAAGCTTTTCTCTATGGGTGTAAGCCAGCATGTCAGGTTGTTCCTATGCAAGTAAGCTGTACCAAATGTCAATTTAGGCTCAAAGAATCCTCCCACTAATTCTAAACTGTTCTTCTTTGCTACTCTACTCAGGTACTTAATTATAGGGACAAACGGAAATACAACCTCATATTTGGAGTAAAAATACTGGATATACTCCTGGTTATAGAACCTTGTTAGTAACAGACTACAACTAATCCCATAGGTGACGGGCAAACTATCATAAGTAACTCATTCCTAGACTGGTGAAGGAATCTGTGTGCAAACATAACAATTTCTCACATCTGTCGTCTCAACATACTCATTCAACAAGCGATAGAAAATGTTAGAAGAAAGTTCTCCTTGGGCATTATCTATGTGCAGATACTTCTCATCTAACCTACACTTCTCTATTTCTGTGAGTGCAGTTGTCTCTAAAGCTAATACATGGTTAGCTTTACTTTTGTCAATAACAGCCATACCCACAATCAATAGCAGGCACAATGTCATGCATACAATTGCCAATCCAATATTTACAGCACCCATTCTTCCTACCTTGCTTGCTAGGGTTATTCATGATCTGTAAAGAATTGGAAAGTAGAAGAGAAAAATTATAACTATGCAACGAAATCAAAAACAAATCTTCACTTTTCTCCAGCAATTATTTACAGCTTTCAGTCTTATTTCCAGGATCCTTTTGTCAAAATCGGCAAGGTTGTCAAAAATCAGTTTGGTAACTTGTCAAATCAGGTTATCAACAGCCTTCTCCGGTTATGTTCCATATTCTCTTTTTCTTTGAAATTCTCTCTCAACTTATAGTTTTAACGGATCAGTTCATTGGTTTCCTTCAAGTGTCAAAATATTGGTTTAGAATGTCTCGAACAATACAAAAAGACAAAAATTCTCTTTGCCATTCACTTGTTGTTGCATACGCCCATTCAGGACCAGCGTACCTTTGATTCACAATCCTTTTTCTTTTCAATTTGCGATCTCCATTTAACACTCCATCACTCAAATCTTCTCTCCTTGTCGTGTCTACTTCTTCCTCGATTGTTGTCACAGTAAATGTCTTTTCTCTTCGCTTGTGACTTGTGCCACTTATATCCTTTCAGTGGACCTTTCGTCAATGCTCTTTTTAGTGTCAGAATGGTAATTTATCTTTGCAGGATTTTTTCTTGATGGACCTGCAACTGGTTCAGGAGGAGTCAGTCTACATTGACTTTGATCCACCTCAACTCCTTCCCCCTTGGGGTCTGTTGTTTGCTCTGTTTGTCTCTCAAGACTGTCTGCTTCTGGAAGAGCCCTGCTCTGACTAGGCTCTCCTGCTGCCTCAGTGGAGATTGGTTCACTTTCACTTTCCTGTGGGTCTTCTCCTTCATTTCTCACAGGAGTGACTTAACCACTTTCAGTTTGCTCAGATTCAGTTTCAGTTTTTCCTTTTCCTGTCCCCAATTCTGGAGTTTGTCTGGACGTTGTTGGTACTCTCAACAACTCCTCTTTTTTGTCCAACAGACATGCCACTTTCCTCGTATGGCTGGCGTGGATTCAGCTTGGAACTCCAGTGCACTTCACAGCTGTGGTAGTGATCAGCACTACCTAGTAAGGGCCTTTCCACTTCCTCACGTGCTTCTTGATCACAACCCTGGTACCTGCTCTCAGGCTATGTCCTTGATCTTGACACAGTTGCAGTGAGGTGGCTTCCACCTGATGAGAGAAAGAGCGAACCACATCAGCCAGACCCTTGGAGTAGTCCAACATTATATAATCTATTATGTTCACAAGAGCATTTGTAGGAACCGCTGGCAACCTCATTGCTCTGCCCATGAGGATCTCATCTGGTGACAGACCTGTTTTCCTGTCGGTGAGTTTCTCATTGTCATCAGAACTAATGGTAGTGTGTCGGGCTATTTCAGATTCGTGGACGCACTAATTTTTGCCATTCTTGATTTCAAAGTACCATTCATCTGCTCCACAAGTCCTGAGGCTTCAGGGCGGTAACTACAATGCAACTTCTGCTCAATGTTTAAAGCTGAACAAAGCAATTTAATTACTTCATTGTTGAAGTGACTTCCTCTATCTGATTCTAAAGAGATCAGAAACCCGAACCGTGGTATCAGTTCCCTAAGCAGCAATTTCGCTACTGTAAGGCTGTCATTTCCTCGTGTAGGATAAGCTTCTATCTAATGACTAAAGATACAGACAATCAGCAACATATGTCTTAATCCTCCACACACAGTCATTTCAATAAAATGCATCTGCATTCTGCTGAATGGACATCCAGCTCTTACAAAGTGGCTCAAATTGACCACTGTCCCTTTCCCCGCGTTCATTTGTTGACAACTGATGCAACAATGGCAAACTGCTTCAGCAACCTGTCTGAATTGTGGATTGAATGAATTCTGTTTGAACACTCGAATCATGGCATCCCTTCCAAAATGTGCTTGATCATGATAATATCTAGTCATTTGTGTCAACAAGCTGTTTGGCAATACCAATTGACTCTCTTCTGCAACCCATAACTCATCCTCACGCTGTACACACTTCATTTTGACCCATGACCTTTTTTCCTCTCTTTCAAAGTTATCCTGCAAAGTTTTCAGTTCCTCCAAGGTATCTATAACATGTAATGCACAATTTGGACATGTCTCATCTTCCTCAGGTAACAATTCCCATTTATCTTTGAATGATATACAGTTCAGTGCGCAAAACCTTGCGTCTTAATCTGCATATCCATTTCCCATTGACACAAAATCTTGTGATTTCAGGTGCGCACTACATTTCAATCTTCTCAGGCCTTTTAATAGCTTGCAACAATTCATGAATTCTCTCACCATTTCTGACTGGTGAATCAGAAGAGGTCAGGAAACCTCTCAGTGACCACACCAGGCCAAAGTCAAGGGCTATTCCAAAGCCATATTGGTTGTCCATGAAGATGGTAACTTTAAGCTGTTCAGAAACATGGCAAGCTCTAGTAAGGGCTACCAGTTCCGCCACTTGCGCTGAATATACTCTTTGAAGCCAGGATACTTCAAGTACACCAGAAATTGTGCATACTGCTTACACTGCTCTGAATGTTCGTGTTGTCTCTTAAAGAGGAACCATCTACAAAAACCATAATAGTCAGGGGATGTCGAATCACAATGCCCTCACTCTGACTGAGGCTCAGTCCAATCACGGCGACTGAAAGCAAACAGCCTGGTAAAGCTGCTGCAACTGGGTCCAAGGTAGCTGAAAAATAGACTACTGGGCGGTTCACACCAACATGGACTTGAGTTAAGACAGACAAAGGACATGCATCACGCTCATGACAGAACAACATGAAGGGTTTTGTGTAGTCAGGCATTCCCAAAGCCGGGGCTTTGCACAGACTTTCTCTCAACTCAGAAAATGCTTTCATACAGGATTGATTTTACACTAAGGGATCTGTAACTCCTTTGTGATTCAGCTTCTCCAATGCCTTCAAAATGGTTGAAAAGTTAGGAATCCACTGATGACAATAGCTTACCATTCCCAAAAAAATTCGGACATCTCTCTGTGTTGCTCGGGGACTCATCTGCAATATGGCTGTAACCCTTTCTCTGGATATTTTCCTAATTCCCTTCTCCATCTGATGACCCAAATATTTCACTTCTTTCTGACAGTATTGTAATTCAGCTGGGGACACTTTATGACCATTCTTCCCTAAGTGATTCAGTAAGGCAATTGTATCGTAGTTGCATTCCTCCCATGTATTGGACGTAATTAACAGGTCATCAATGTACTCTACCAATGTTGTTTGGAAAGGCATTTCCAATGACTCCAAGTCCTTTTTCAAGATCTGGTTGAAAATAGAAGGTAATTCAGAAAACCCTTGAGGAATTCTACACCAACAGTAGACTCAATCTAAAAATTTGAAACAGAAGTGAAATTGACTATCCTCATGAAGAGGTACAGAAACGAATGCTTGTAACAGGTATATTACGGTGATCTATTCAGCATCGCATGTGATCTGAAACAAAATCACTGACGGATTTGGCGCCAAGGGACAACATTTAACCACAATATTATTTATTTTTCTCAAATCTTGAACAATTCAATCTTTCCCACAGGGCTTTCTCAATCCCATTATCGGTGAATTACATAGGTTGCTCGACACTTCTTTCAAAACCCCTTAGTTCATAAATTCTGCAATTATGGGAGAAACTTTCTCAGTTATATCCTGTGTCATGTGGTACTGGGGAATCTGGGGAAAAATCACAAACTGGCTCAACTCCTTTTATCAGACCAATATTTTTTTCTGTCAAATCCCACACCTTCGTTTTAACTGTTCCTTGTAAATCAGAAGGAAGATATTTCACTGGGAAAACTGGAAAGAAGCTTATCAAAGGGTACTCCTCATTTATTGTCTCGCAATCTGTCTCTGGAGCTGGGTCATCTTCATCATCATTGTTTGTTTGAATTTCAGTTCAATCATTTGAGCAAGTAATTGAACACCTTGTTTTACACAACAAGTCCCTTCCCAGTAGGGATACCGGACTTGAGGCACAAACCACAAATTTCCCTTAAAGTTGCCAATTTTAACCTGCACTGGTTCTGTAACTGGGTTAGTCAAATACTGATTAGCTACTCCTACAATCCGGACTGTTTTTCCTGAAAGGGGCAAATTTGGAACTTCTGTTGTTCTTACTGTAGAGCATGTAGCTACTGTGTCAACCAAGAATTAAACCTTGTGACCCATTACATTTCCCTTCATATAGGGTCCTTTCTGATCTAGTTCTAGAGAAGCTGCAAGCACACATTCTTCTTCATCCAAAGTCTCAGACACCTAATCATCAGTTATTCCATTCTCACTGTGTAATGGGAATTGGTGTACTGTGTTATTTCTCTGGTTAAACCTTTGACTGGTGACCTGCTGAGGATGCATCACCTGCTGTTGTTCATTGGGGATTGAGGTGTTTGTATTTGCTGTCTAGGTACCATTTGAACCTGCTGTTGCCTTGGCTGCGACTGTGCCATTTGCACCTGTTGCATGGGTTGAAAATTCTACAACTGATTTATGTTACTTTGAAAATTTTAATTCTGCCCTCTCATTCTTGGTCCTCTCATGTTTTGGAAAGAATTGATGTTACTTGTTTGCTGAATCACCCCTTCCTGTACTAAAATCGGACACTCCTGCTTCCAATGTCCAAGTCCTCTGCAAGTGTGACATGGCAACAATTTCTTCATTCCCTGCACATCATTCTGAACCACTACAGTATTCAAATCAGGATTATGATTTCCATTTCCAATTCCTCCGCGACCTCTACCTCTCACCTGATGCTGAAATACCACATTTCCCTGCTGCTGTTGCTGCCGAAAATGTCCCTGCATTCCTGTTTGTGCTGCTTTAATCTGCATCACTATTGCCTTCTCCTTCAACTTTCTCGGTTTCAACTCAATATTGTCACTACAGTACTTTGCAAACTGAAATACCTCATTGATCGGCTTAATAACTTGACACAAATCAGTACAACCGGAAATACGCAGTTTTAAAGACTGAAGTCAAAATAATGCCTAAACACACAAAGCACCAACTTTGGTTATCTAGTCCCACTTTACTGGGAAAAAATAACAAGTTCAGGCTGATACTGAGGGGGCACCAGCTGGATAGAGGGACCTGATTAGGTCTGCTGAACAAAAGTACCTTAAATCTTGTTTTGAGGGAGTTTTGTGAGATCCAATGATTAGAATACGTCACCCATGGTGGTTCTGTGGTGCTAGTGGGCTGCGATACGGAGATTGCATCATTGCTGATGATGCCATCAAAGAGGGGGTTGTGATGCCAAGACCTATGTTGAGGAGGTGTCACACAGCGCCGGAATCTACAGCCTGTGATGCAAGGTCCTGTGTCAAGTATGCAGTGGTTCAGAGACAGCTGCGAGGAGATGCATGACATTGCGTTTGTTCTGGTTACAGGACCACAGCTCAGCTTGCAGAGCACTTTCTGGCCAACTAAGTGTCCAGGACTGCGGTAGCATGACTTTGGGGTTAGGACTCATAGCAGATAGAGTTGACGTGCTGCGTTTAAAGTGGCTGGAACCATTTCTGTCCCTGAAGCTCTGATCAGGAGGCCAGCCATCTAGCCATTGGAGTGAATCTGGTGGTCCTGGGTTCAAGCTGCAGGTCCAGTCCTTCTCACTCAGACAGCAGGGCAACAGAGTATCAGTCCTTCTTACAGAGCAGTACAGCAGTCCTAAGTCTTCCACAGGTCGAGAGGTGTACTAAAGAGTTGGATCTGAGGGTCCAGCATTTATACTTGATGCTAGCTTTGAAATAGGGAAAGGATTGAGATCCACCTCTAGTGTGTGGAATTTCCTGTCTCCCTGCCCTGTCCACAGCTTGTCTCGGGTCACAAAAGACTAGTGCCAATCCCTTTGTGAATGTGCTCAGGCACAGTCTTTGTTATGTACAAGTGGTAGGTGACAGCTCCTTCTCCTCATCAAGTCAGAGATGGTCAATCCTGGCAACACCTATCTCTCCTTTGTCTCATTGTCTGGGAGAAATACATAAAGACTAACTGCCAGCTATATCTAGTCATTTAACAGAGGATGCAGGCACCAAAAAGTTAGGACAGGAAAATGCCAATTCTCTAAAAGTGACAAAACTTGAGACACCAAACTCGACATTCCTACCTGCTCCCAATTGAAACTTGTCACCTATTGGTGTGGGACCCGTCAATCCGAAATGGCCACAAGGTAGGAGAGAACACTACGTGGTGCTGCTGGTGCTGATATGCTGCGTCTGGTTTAAAGTTTCAAGTGCTCTAGACCCTGGAGACAGATAATATGCCCCCGGGATTAGTCCTACCTGCACAGCGGCGGTGCTTGGTGGCCTGATTGTTTTGATCAGCCTGTTTTTTTCAATGGATGCTTTGGCATTCTGCACAATGACTTCATGAGCATGAGGTTGGTCAGGGAAGCTTCTGACAAAGGCTCAAGTCCAGACAGGCTCACAGAGTAAAGTAGACTCTCCGGAATGTTCCAGCCATTACAGCTGTTTCACTAGAGACTGAGATGGTGCATGAATCCAGGATGGTTAGACCTCAGCAGCAGTGGCCACAGCCCAAGACAGCGTCATTCTTCAGCTCCGTGGCTCCTGCAGTGGCACAGACTCTCTGTATTGTTGCAAGCTCATCCAGCTTATGAGAGGTGGCACCATTTTCTGGTGTCCTACAATTGGATGTTTCTTGCCCAAAAGAGGTTTGTATCATGGGAAGAGAAGGCATGGATGGTATGGGCTTGATGATAGCTGGCTTGTTGGAGGCAGGTAACACTCAGAAGCAAGTGACAAGGAGATTATTATCATTGCTGGAATTGGAAGCCGGCCCATGAGTAATGTTTCTAATATTCTGTTGGAAACACTGGGTACCTCTACTATGTCAACCTCCACGGCCACCCCTGACCTGATTTCTGACCCTGGAGTGGTGTTAGGTACTTCCATACTCAAGGTGACAATATCTTGTCTCCGCCACCTAAAATCTCTCTGACCTAATTCATTAGCACAGAACTCCATCTGTATGGTGCTGTAAGAAGGTCTGAGGGTTAGCAGTACTAATGGGAGCACCAGATCTGGGAATAAAGGTAGAGGAGCCAGTTTGGTGTGTAAGATGGCTGGTGAGCTGACTGACATGGATAATCCAACATGAGGCACGTTGGTGGGTAACATGAAATCTGAAAAGAATGTGTTCTTTGGAACTGGTGATGCCAATCTGTCAGCCTCTTGCACCATATTACAGGACAGCCTTGAGCCTTTTTTTCTGTCTGATTATTCAGATAATGACTTCTCAGATCCTGAAGTGGATAAGGATAGGGGCAAGTAAAACATAGGAACAGAGATAGGTTCATGGGGACCAGCTCCATGGTTAGGAAGAATTAGCTTCCCCCAAGGGGATAAGGGAAGGATAAGATGTGCCTTCCTTCTTCACAGAGCCCTCCTCTGTGAGCATCTATTTACAATCTATTGAGTGCTCCTATAGAAGGATACAAACTGGAATTGGCTGCATTTAAGATGTCACATATAAAGATACTAGCTGTGTTACATTGGCTGTCTAAACAGTTGAACACTATGAGCACTAGGGTAACTGAAGCTGAGCAAAGAATCTGGCACTTTCAGGATAGAACTAAGGGGGTGGCGGAGCATCTTTAATATGAAGAAACTATCACGAAAGAGCTGTTACGAATGTTGGAGGATTTAGAGAACAGAATGCACCGGAACACTTTGAGGGTCCTTGGTGTTCCTGAAAACATAGAGGGTTATAACCCTTGTGGTTTTATAAGCAGCTAATCCTGAAAGCCTCACTCAGTTTGGTAGACTGGGATATTGAATCTCGAATTCAGCGACTGCATTGTTTTTCTTTTCATAGATCTGAGCGGACTGAAGCTGGGACGAAGCCAAGGTCTATTCTCATTTATGTCTGCAAGTTTATCTTCCGCCAGCATCTTTATTATGCAGCTCACCATAGTAAACCAGATGTGATTAGTCACATTAGGTTTTTTGTTTGGTCTGATTTTTGCCTGACTCCTGTAACCCTACTTTGGCAATTTTCGGAGCATGATTTCATGTTTTTAGGCTTTGGAAACTCAAGTATTTCTGCAGGAGCCAGCTAAGCTTAAGATAATCATTAAGCAACAGGTCTTCTTTTCAAACACAGAATCTTATGCCAAAGGTCCCTTGAAACAATGATCTCAATCCTCAGTTAGAGAACTTGATAAAAATAAGGACTGAAGGGAAGGGTATCGAATGAGCACCTTATCTGGGACACCATAATGTCATGGCCGTGTATTGAAATGTGATACACAAGGGCGATTCTGTAGATTTTTCCATGTTGGTTAAATCCCTTGGGGGATGTTCTGTCTTTATTTTTCTGCTGACCAACACGGGCATCGATTGGGAGCTTAATTTTATTGGTGTTATGTAAAGCATGTAGCAACTCACTTGGTAGTGCTGTTTTGTGTTGGCATGGGAGGGGTGGAGCATTTTGGGCTTACATGGGTATGTAACCTATAAGTCGCAGGTTGAGGCAGGCTGTGGGACAAATTCTTGCCTCAAAGCCGAGTGGAATACTTTTTGGGGTTGGGGTGGGTCTGCTTGGTGGCTTTTAGGGTGTTGATGGGTTGGTATTCTTTAATTTAATTTTTATTCTTTATACTTGCTTTGTGGTGCTCAGTAGTAGGTCCTCTCTGTATTGTGTATTGTGTTTTTGACTGAATGAACAGGTTAATTAACATACTCTCTGTTCCAAAGGTCAGCAAATTAAGCTGGAATGTTTATGAATTATGGTCTTCCTCAAAGTTTCAAAAGGTTAGGCATAAAATTGAGAATGATTAGTCCATCACTGGCCAGCTGCAGACAGGTCACTTGACACAAATAGAGTCACATAGAGTGGAGGGTTTAATAGATGGCATAATGGGGGTGTCTGGGAATGAGAAGCCAATCAGAGATGTTGCAAATTTAGCTGGGATACTTCTTCAACATGTACAAAGGGATAATTCTAGCTGTTGGGACATTACAAATCTTAGTTTGGGTCAGGTGAGATTAACGATGTGCTGTGTTTATGGCACAAATGAGTAAGACCCAACACTGCTGCAACAGCTTCTTGTAGAGTTGGCCTTGTTGGAGGATCCGATAATTGTTTGTGGTGATTTTAACATGACTATGCTTCCGAATATTGGTGGTCCAAATAGGAGTAGTACACCCAAGAAAGAGCAAAGGCAGGCTGTTTTGCATCATCTGGTGAGCACGTATGGGTTGAATGATATCTGGCACTCTACACAAGCTGCAGAATCCAGATATATATATTATTTGTTTCCTGATCTGTGTAATTCTATGATATTTGTAGATGAGAAATGTTTAACGAAATTTCAACTTGTATTTTGTCTGATCATAACCCTTTGCTGGCCACAATTGCTGTTATAGGTGAAGGTGGTATGGGTAGGCCCAAAAGATGGACATTGGATTGCTTGTTGCTGCCAGAGAGACTATTGTCATTACATGACAGAGACTTTGACTACCTTTTTGAAGAGAACCCAGGCTCGTCATCCCCAGTTGTAATCACTGAGATAATATCAGATCCAACAATATCATAGAGCAAAAACGATGTGTCAAAAATATATTGATTACAAAATACCCTTTTCCTGTACTAGCAAGTTCAAAGATTTAAGAAATAATACTGTTTTACACTAATATCATTAAACATCATCCAAAAATATTGTTTAATATATATATATATATATATATATATATATATATATATATATATATATACATATATATATATATATTATATATATATGCAGAATAAAATAGTAAATCTTAAAGATTTTTTTAATATATAACATTAATACAATGTAAATGAAATACATTTAAATAATATTTATCATCGTATAAAATAAATACTAATATAAACACACATATGTGTGTTTGTTTATATATACATACATATATAGCAACACTATATTATTATTAAAAATATATATTTTACGTTATCTTTACTTTTTTGGGTTATATAATTCAATTTACTATTATAAAATGCATCTATCTATCCATCTATCTATCTGTCTCGCTCTCTATATATATATATATTTACATATACACTCTCTGAAATCCTCACTAATGACAGGATTACTCAGACACCTTCTGATGCTTCACAAAACGATTCATTGAGTAAGTCTCACTCCAACGTGTTTCAGCCCTTGCCTTGATCATGGATAGAGTGTGGAAACAAGTGTTGCCAGATTTTCAAAGCCTTATACAGCCCAAAGCTGTTCAACTACCAGCCCAAAGCAAGCCCAAAATGAACCAGCTCTAGCCCAAAACAAGCTCAAAGTTGTAACGCTCAAAAAATGCAATTACAGGCTGTAAGAAACATTTTGGATCATAAATCTAACATTTTAAAGCATAAGTCTAATTTCTCTTTTAAAGAAATATGTAGAATTCCATGTTTTTCCTTTTACTTTTTACACTAGTAGTCCTGTTAATCCCAATATAATGTCAGTGCCAAAATGTAAGACAAGCATTTGCTAGTTACCTACAGCATTTACCTGTGAGATTCGAGAGCCCTACCTAATGGATCCAAAGCACAACTTGCTTTTCTTACTGCCTTTCAAATGCACACTGCGCATGTTAGATATGGGTGAAACACATGCACGTCAGTGGAACCCATTCAGGCAGGAGGCTGACGATTTCCAAAGCCAAAAATTGCTTTATTTTTGCTGTACCCCGCATGAAAATGTCTCTGCTTCAGTAGAAGTCAATGGGGAAAATACATTCTCACAATATTTGTTTTTTAAATCTGCAACTTTCTTTGTCTAAAATTTTGGGATGTATAGAAATGCAACTGACCATCTAGCATGTCCAGTGCATATCTATAGCCTGTTCTGATGTTCTTCTACTTTAAAGACTTGGCAATAAAAGGGCATCAGGCCAGTCTGTCAGTCACCTCATGCTGCCTCCTCTACACCTACTGAGGCACTGCCCCACTCATGTATTAGTGAGCTACATCTGCCCTGGATTATGAGGGTCAACAGGATCTAACAGCAAAAGACATTTTTGCACTTTTCTCCTTTGCTGATGCAGTGATCCTGATCAAGAAATTTTTTTGTTTCAATCCACACCACAAAATTAAGCCTGGAATAAGCATGGACATTACAACCAAAAAAAGACAGGTGGAAGGGTTTTTGGACTCAGAGTTATTAAACCATTAACACTAAGAAATACCATTTTATTCAAACTAAGGCCCATATTTACACTTTTTTGTGCCACATTTGCGTCATTTTTTGATGCAAAAGCGGTGCAAACTTACAAAATACAGATACATTTTGTACGTTCGCGCAGCTTCTGAGTCAAACAATTACGCAAACGCAGTGCAAAAAAAGTATAAATATGGGCCTAAGTCTACACCCTTTTGTTGCATGATACACATTCCTTTTAGTGAGACTACAACATGCTGCTATAATATGTAGGGAGTTGGCTACAAGCTCCCCAAATAATAGTCCACATCTATTCCATTAAGCATCGCTCTTCTAGGTTTCGTGTGTGTAACACACTGATACATTTATTAAAAATAAATGATATACAACTTTCTCTTTGTATTTTCTATGCCCTGCTCCTTTGTAAGACACTGTCCTACTCTGCTGTGTACTGTGCCATCACGCTTAATCTCTTCATCAAACATGGTGCCTCAAAACAGATCAGAGTTGGAGGTGGTATAACTTAGTGTGCCTAAAAGGGAGTCTTGCTTGGAACAACATAGCTTACAAGCATCAAACATCTTATTTAACAGCTACGATGACCCAAGGTGTGAATGTTTGTTTTACAAATAACCTTTTTATGTTACAGTATGCATTTAAAATTACTCCATTAATCATTGCCCCTGAAGCAATTTGTAAATCCATGTGCTTCATCCATGATAATCTGTCATACAGTTTAAAAAGTGACATTTCCCTTTAATGCCTTGCAAGCCTTACAATGCGTGCATACAATCTGTGCACAATGCAAGTGAATCTTTTTTATACAGCAGATATACTGATCACATGCATTTCAAAGGGGCTCTCATATGTTCTCATGACCTGGCAAGCACATATGACAGTGCCTTAAAATACTTAAGCATGTACATTGTACGACAGAGGTGGGCGAGTTATCAGGGAGATCCAAGCCAAGGATGGTCCTCGCTCGAAGATCCCGGTCATGAGTTAAGTCCTGAAATTAAAAGCCAGGTAAGTGATGCCACAATCATGATAGAATATGATAAGGTGTTCTAAATTTTAAAAAAGTGCATTTCTTTAATATATAGATGCTTTGACATTAATATGTTTTATTATAGGAATACATACTGAAAGTGATAGTTTTTAAACATGAACTAGAACCATTCCTGCCCCTGTCCCCACACTGCTGACAGTGCCATTAGTGACCCAAGAGGCAAGGCAGTTGTCATGTGAATCCTGTATGTAGCCCAAATTATTATAGAGCAACATTTTAGTCTAGGAAGTCAAAAACAACAGGTTTTTGTACAGCTGGTATTCTGAACACACACATTTGAAAGTGCTTTCATTCCCTATTATCAAGAATTTTTTTTAGGTGAAATAAAATATTTGCCTAAGGTCACACAGTTTCAGCATGGAAGCCGTGATTTATCCAGAATCTCTGGCTTCACCTTGTACAAATCAGACAGTAAATGTGTTTCTATTTGTCTTTCCTTATGCTAAGGTTTTGTTTTTTATCTCTGAGCATTTTTCTGCAATTTTTATATAGTACAAACTGTACCTAAAGATGGTGCAGTGCTTTATATGTGCATCACTTACATTACACAGGGTCTCGGTCTTGTTTTTATAATCATGGACCAGAGTAATCCTTACTGCACACACTCACTGGGGACTGGGTACGCTCTTACCTGCAGTGAAAGTGTCCCAGATCCTCAAGGTTTCACTTCTGGATGCTATCAGCCCTACTCTGACCTCGAGAGAAGCCTTTGGAGCCCCAGGACCCGGCACAATGATGTTGAAATGCTGATGGGCTTGGGAGACAGGCTCAAGAGAGTGGCTCTGGGGTTGGGCTGGGTGTATAAGGGTAAGGCCAGGCTTGGCTGGCTGTGGCTGTTGGGCACTGCCTGCCACAGCACTCACTAATCGTCATTAGTCACTTACTGGCACTGCAGGGTAATGGCACACTATCTGCCAGTACCACAAGGAGGTTAAGTAGTCCCATGCCTCTGGAGTGGAGGCTTGAAGAGGATAATCTAAAGCGCGGGCCGAGCAGGGGGCGGGTGGGCTGGCCAATATATTTATGTTGGGGCCGTCATTGGTAGCTCTTTTTCACGCTACTAGATTGATGGCCCTTCGACCCAAACACCAGCTGAGGTCTTAGCTGTCTGCACGCATGCGGTGTCACTTTAGAGTCCTCCGCCTGGTTGTGAAGATGCCTGCCCTGCCCTCCTGAGTAGTGGGGACTGCATTCACCTGGGCGTGTGTTGTTGCCTCCCCATCTTCCGCTCTCTACTCGCTCAGCCGCTGTCGGTACACTGGCCCAGGAGTCAGTGTCGCACCAGGGGGCTGTCAATTGGTAGCGCTTTCGCACGCTACTAGATTGACGGCCCTCTGCCCCACTGGGAGCTCATGAGCTCTCAGTGGGGCAGAGGGCTGTCTATCTAGTAGCGCGCGAAAGCGCTACCAATTGACAGCCCCCCTGAGACACTGCACGGGCACGGCGGCGGCGCACACGCTGCTTCCTGCCCCCGCCGGCTGCAGTCCCTCCTGCGCGCGCGAGTCTTTGCGTCTCTCCTCGCACCAGTATCTCTGGCGGCGCCGGCCCGCCGTGATTTTAGCGCACACAGGGCTAAAAATAGCCCAACAATCGGGGTCCCCGCAATTGGGTTTTTTTCCCGCACAAATAGGAAAAATATCGCCCATTTGTGCGGGAAACCGCCCAATCTGGCAACACTGGTGGAAACTGACACACTTCTACAAATACTTTGTGACACAAACAAAGGACTAAAACGCCCAAATAGGGTTGAACTAAAGCAAATGGTAGCTGCCATTTTTAAATGTCCATATTAGTAACAACAGTCCCATGCAACAACCGTTAATAATTCCATTTCTATCTGCCCAAATATTGTTCCTGTATATCCAAATAAAAAAACATTCCTTACATGAATGTCATTGTAATAAAATCATGACATTCTATGTTTATGACATTCCATCACATATTTGCATAAATTAGCCATCATCTATATCCAAAATACATCACTTACATGAATGTAATTGTAATAAAATAAGGAGATTATATAATCACGACACTCCGTGGCACATATGCATGAATTAGTCACCCGTCACATTCCGTAGGACACTTACTGAAAATGCTAGTTACGAGACCTCTATTAGGGTTAAATGTTGATCGGATAGCAGTCTAGTGTAACAGTACCCGAAACTGGACATGTAAACATGATTTCCTGACATACGAGCGTGCAACAACAACTTCCAATACACCACACTCCTGCCCCACGTAACTATCTTTGTATACCACCAAACTTTACTGCAGCACAAACTGTGCGCTGCTCATAGACCAACCCAGTGCGCTCTAAATTGCAACTTCGCTAGTGAGATTATAGGTGTGCCTGTCTGCTTGAAACATCGAAAACGACTAATACTAGAACGATCATGATTCATTGAGGATATGCTGTGCACCCTCATCCCATGCACCGAAGCCCATGCAACGCGTCAATGCACTCTTAACCTACTTGCAACTCCACCACTTTCATCATGTTATATTATACATCTGCAATATGGAATCCCCCATAACAAGAAGCAGGTTGCAGAAATGTCATTCATAGAAACCCATTGTTGTGAGTTTATCAACCATGCAGCAGGAATGTAAGTGCTTATCAAATACTATTAACACTGATGGTGGAACTGATATAACTGTTATCCAGGCGGAGAGGATGGTTCAAAGGTGACTGTTCATGCTGGCCTTGCTATTGTCATAATCAAAACAGTGCTCATACCGAAGTGAAAAAGAGATAAATGTCATGTCACTGCAGTATTAAAAACAAGCTAAAAGACAGTGATTCCTATGGGAGCTACACGTCTCACTTATCCAGTGCACTACGTTAAAATCTAGACATTAACCCAAGTTTATCAATCACGCAGCAGGAATATAAGTGCTCATCAAATGTTATTAACACAGATGATGGTACTGATGTCACTGTTGAAAGTTATCTCGAATCTCCAGGGTGGCGGACTTTGATGAGAAAGTGATTCCATGGTGTAGATTCATAGATTGTATTTTTGTCATCTGGAAGGGGGATGACTTTTAACACGGACCCCATTAACCTCTACCACAGGAATTTCAGGAACTGGTTTTGCGCTCCCCTTGCCTCTCTCCTTGGCAGCTGTCTGGGACAGTGTTCCAGGCTCCAGACGTGCTTAACTCCCCTCCTGGGCAGCCATTGATCGTGTGGTCATACAGACTCACTCAAGCAATCCCATCAGCTCCAAGTGAGACCTGAGCTCTACTTCCTTCCAGGTAGCATGCTCCAGGTCATCGCCTTATAGACAATTTACACAGATGGAAAGGCTCACAGCTACTTTCAGAGTACTAGAGACCCTCCCCACTCAAAGGGAACCACTAATAGTTGGCTCTTACAATGGTTGGGGACTATGACTTGGTGGAATGTGTTTGGTAGGACCTACTCTGCTGACACCAGCTGACACGTGATGGTTGTCATGCTGGCTCCCGTGTCACGCAGAGCCTCCACCTGTTGCCCAATAATGGTGATTAACTGCCTATACTTGGAAGTATTGGCATGCATGTGGGCGTTTGGCACCATATCTGCATCCCCTAGGGATACTAGGGTTACCTCTGTCTCCTCCCTGAGCGCTACACTAGCCAACCCAGGTGTCTGCCCACTAGCCTGTGTCCTCTTGGGACATTTGGTGTTGGCCTTTGAGTGTCCATACTTGGAGCACTCAGCACATTGGGGAACAAATGTGCCTGTCTTATGATCATAAAACCCTTTCTTTTTAGGATCAGAGTGGGACTGGTTACTAATACTCTCTCTGGATTTATTTTGGGGGCCTTTAGAGAACTTCTTATTTGTAAGTTTTTTTCTCCCCTCTTTCTTCTGTTGGGAACACATTTGTGCATGTACCTCCCAGATACCTTTTTGGACACTCTGGTGCTAGCTCAAGAGGTCCGCATCCTCAGCAAGCTTCCTGGGCTCAGTCAGCTTACTGTCAACTAGGTGCTGGTGCAACTGTACAAAACAAATTCTGAGCATGCGCTCTCTCAAGATTAAATTGTATAGCCCAACATATTGGGTGCTGCCCCACATTCAGCAATTCAGTGCCCTAATAGAGTAATCAATGAAATCTACCCAGGATTGGTTTGGGAGCTTGTTACTGTCCCTAAATCTTTAGTGATACTTCTCAGGGATCAGTCTAAATTTGGCAGTCATAATGGCTTTCATGAGAGTGTACGTGACCTGGTCCCAAACCTTTAATGTTAGAAGTGTGTCCCTCCTAAGTGTTGGCATGTGTTTCCACAGACCCTCCCCCCAGTGCTCTTCAGGAATCTCATGTACCCTCTTTCCATCTTCATAAACAGAAAACCACTTTTCAATGTCATCTCCCACCCCATAACTGGGTACCGACACCTTGGGTATACAAAGCTTCTTGCCTCCATCAACTACTGTACGTATGCTGCCACCATCACTGCTGGAATCCGCCTACCTGGCCTTGAGTTCCATCTCCTTCAGGCTGTGTTCATGAGCCAGAAGTATTTTCTTCGCTGCTAAGGGATTTAACTTCAGAGTAGTGACAGATAACCTTGACTCAGGGAGCAAAAGAGATGTCAGCATTCTCAACCCCTGTAGGGCCTTTACCAATTCCGGGTGTCAACCGTTTGGCTTGATGAATGCACCTGCTACGTTCCAACAGTTGGCTAACAGGGTCCTGGCTGACAAGGAGGCTTTCTGTGGGACCTTCTGAGACGACATTGCTGTCTACAGTGCCAGCTGGGAGGAACACCTGCATCACCTGCACAAGGTGCTTCAGGTCCTGCATCAGACAGGCCTGACAATCAAGGCCAGCAAGTGCCAGATTGGGCAGTGTTCCATGGTGCATTTGGGATACCTTGTAGGTGGTGGCAAGGTGCAGCCCCTCCAGCCCAAGATTGAAACCATCATGGCCTAGTAACCACCTAAAACCCAAATGGAAGAGAGCCTTCGTGAAGGGATATGGCACGATTGTTACCCCCTTAACTGAGCTGACTTCTAAGAAGCAACCCAGGTTGGTGATCTGGACAGAGGCTTGTCAGAAAGCATTAGGGGCCAGATGTACAAAATGTTTTGCGACTCGCAAACGGCAAAATTTGCCGTTTGCGAGTCACAAAACGCGTATCCCAATGCAGAAATGCATTTTGCGAGTCGTTACCGACTCGCAAAATGCATTTCAGACTCGCAAATAGGAAGGGGTGTTCCCTTCCTATTTGCGAGTCGCATTGGGATGCAATACCATTTGCGACCGCATATGCGGTCGCAAATGGCATCGCAGTTACCATCCACTTCAAGTGGATGGTAACCCAATCGCAAATTGGAAGGGGTCCCCATGGGACCCCTTCCAGTTTGTGATTGCACCCAAAAATATTTTTTCTGGGCAGGGAGTGGTCCAAGGGACCACTCCCTGCCCTGAAAAATCCGAAACTAAAGGTTTCGTTTTTTTTTGTAGTGCAGCTCGTTTTCCCTTAGGGAAAACGGGCTACACTTCAAAAAAAAAAAACCTGCTTTATTGACAAGCAGGTCGCTAACATGGAGGCCTGCTGACGTCAGCAGGCCTCCATGTTAGCGAGTGCCCATACTCGCAATGGGGCCGCAATTTGCGACCCACCTCATGAATATTCATGAGGTGGGTCATTGCGACCCCATTGCGAGTTGCAGTCGGTGTCTGAGACACCTTACTGCATAGCAATTTGCGACTTGCAAATTGCGAGTCGCAGGGACTCGCAATTTGCAAGTCGCAAATTGCTTTTTTCGTACATCTGGCCCTTGGTTCTCTCAAGGAGGCCATGTATCCAGCAACAGTGTTCAGGGCCCCTGATTACTCCAAGGAATTCATCATACCGACGTACCCTTCAGAGCATGACATAGGGGCAGTCTTAGCACAGCTGAATAAGGAGGGCCTAGACCAACCAGTATCCTTCATTAGCAGGAGGGTACTCCCACAGGAAACAGAAGTAGAGTGCCATTGAAAGAGAAGCATTTGATGTGGTCTGGGCACTGACGAAGCTGAGACCATACTTGTTTGATACTCACATCCGGATTCAGACAGTCCACAGATACCTCAGATGGCTCATGCATATTAGCGGTGAAAATCCTAAACTTTTGAGGTGGTCCATCTCCCTACAGGGAATGGACTTTATAGTGGCGCAACGCCCGGGGATCGACCATGCCAATGCGGATGGTCTCTCCAGATTCTTCGGTCTTAGAGAAGAGAGCTCCCAAGGGGTTGGGTAGCTGTCCTCACTTTCAGCTGGGGGACACATGTTAGACCTAACATCCTTAGGGTGGTCTTCCCCCAACATTTTGCCTGCCTCTCTCTATATTTCCGAACTCACTTTTGCTAGTTTTAGTACTCTGTGCACTTTACCACTGCCTGCTGATCAGTGCTAAAGTGTTTGTGCTTTCTCCTCTAAACATGGTAACATTGGCTGATACCCAATTGGCATATTTAATTTACCTATTCTTCCCTAGTAAAGTGCACTAGATGTGCTCAGGGCCTGTAAATTGCTACCAGTGGGACTGTAGCACTGATTGTGCCACCCACATGAGTAGCCCCTTACCCATGTCTCAGGTCTACCATTGCAAGGCCTCTGTGTTCAGTTTCATTTCCACTTCGACTTGGCATTTAAAACCGCTTCCCAGTCTCAAAATTGCCCTTTTTTTACATATAAGTCCCCCTATGGTAGGCCATAGGTAACTCATAGGGCAGGGGGCTATGAAAGTAAAAGGCAGGACATATAATTAAATGTTTTAATTGTCCTGGTAGTGAAATACCTCCAAAGTTGTTTTTCACTACTGTTAAGCCTCTTCCTCGCATAGGCCAGCATTAGAATTTTCCTTATATGCTTTTAAGTGGTAATTTCTGATCTGAGAGGAATAGACTTGTCATTTTTGGTATGGTTGGAATGATAGTGAGAAATGCTACTTACTGGTGAAGTTGGATTCTACATTACTATTTCAGAAATACCACTTTTAGAAATTAGGCATTTCTCTACACTTATTGCTATCTGTGGTTTATAGACTGTCTCCAATCCACATCTGGTCAGTGCGGGTGGACAGCTCCTGTTGTGCATTCCACCCGACAGCCATAAACACAGAAAACTCAGCTGCACCAGCATTCATCTGCATACTGATGGGTCTTCCTGGGCAGAAAGGGTGGTGGGGCTCTCAGTTACACTTCAAAGGCCAGTGGCCTGCCCTCATACAAAAGAGTGATAACCGCCCACCCCCACAGGGCTCCTGGCAGACAGGGCTGGGTTGAAAGGGGAACTTCTCCACTTCAAATGCACATTTGGGAATATATACTGGGTCTGTGCCCTCATCAAATCAGACACTTCTGGACCTACAGCTGGACTATGTCAGAGGTACTGCCTGGCTGCCCAAAGGACTCATCTGGGCAGCTTTGCTGGGAGGACGGCTGTCATGCTTGTCACCCTTCTTCCTGCTGACCCCTGACTCTGCTGGAAGGCCTCTGCCTTCCTCCACAAGTGCTCTCCAAAGGCTTGGATTGAGCTTGCCTCCTGTTCTGCGGTCTCATGGCTATCAAAGATTTCACCAGAGAGAAGAAAATTCAGTGCATCGTAAAATCGTAATAACGCCTGAACAATGACACGTAGCACCTGCCGGATCAATGTAGCTCCTGCTTTGCGGCTGAAAAATCACTGCATCTTCTGCTGGATAGACGCAGCACCTGTAGTCGCTTCTCAATACGTCCTGGATTTTCCACGCACTGTACCTATCAAAATATCCCTGCATTGCAGTGAGGAACAAAGGCTGCGCTTCTGGAAACGGACACATCGCCTTGCAGAGCGGAAAGAAACAACGCATCACCTTTGCTGCGCCGGAAAAATTGATGCATCACTTTACTTTTCAACGTATCTCCTTCTCTGCGGCCCTCTGCGTTATTATTTTTTTACGCATCCCAAAAGGTGCGTTAAAAGGATACAAGCACTGGTTTTTAAGGATTGAGGCTCATCTAAACCTTTAAAAAGTAACATCATGACTTGTGTATAATGGATTTTTGGTCTAATTTTATTGAGACAAATATTATCTGTTTTTTTGTGATGTTTTCATTGTATTACTGTATGAGTCATTGCACAAATACTTTACGCATTGCCTTCTAAGTTAAGCCTGACTGCACTGTGCAAGCTACAGGAAGGTGAGCACAGGATGATATAGGTTGTGTTATAAATTACTGTAGGAAAGTCCTGCTTTTTGCCCTGGTCGCCCCAAAACCTTTTGGACAGATACTGGTGATTACTGACCCTTGGCTGTGCCCTGGGTACTACTTACCAGTCCAGGGGCCAGTGCTCTGTGCAAACTGTATATACAAATTAGGCTAGTTAAAATGGGCAGTATCAACCTACCTATAAGTCCCTAGTAAATGGTAGGGCATGTGGGTTTAGGGACCCCAGCATAGGTAGTGCACCTATTGGTGTATTGCTGAGGTGCCCAGTGTCATTTTAAAGGCAGGCCTACCTTGCTGGCTGCTTTTAAATTAAACTTCTATGCAAATTCGACTTTGGAATTAAAAGTACTTCCATAGTCTTAAATTACCTTATGTTTACATGTAAGTCACCCCTAAGGTGTGCCCTATGTGCCCCCAGGGTTCGGTGCCATGTAACTATTAGCAGGGACCTTGTAAAAATTGTTTTATAAGCCCTGGTGAGGTAAAATAGCCAAATGTGTTTTTCCCTCACTGTAGTGAATAGCCTCCATAGGCTAAAAAGAGGAGATTTTATTTTAGTTTACAAAGTCCCCTTAAGTGTCAGATACCTCAGGTTTGGTATCAAATTGATTGTTATAATAAATTCCACAACTTACAATTGTTGGATTTAATATAACTAGTTCAGGTAAAGAGTTTTAAACTCTACCTAAAAAGTTGCCAAATTCAGCTTTGTAGTGCCCTTCTCTGATTGGCCAGCCTCTGGCAGCTTGGCAAGGCTGCCTTGATGAGGTGTGAAGTGGCCTGGGCTGAACACAAAGAATGTGCCTGAGGGAGGAGAACTACCTCGGCAGATGGGAAGCAGGAAGGGGGAGGGCTGCCAAACTAGTCTTCAAAGGCAGGGAAGGTCTTTTGTAGCAACCCAGCATATCCTTCAGATCCTGCCACCCCAAACAATTAGGTGCCCCCTTGATGTGATTAAGAGAGGGCAGGAGAGGGGTGTGTTTAGGATTTTTAGCCACACCAATGGATGGGCTCAGCCAGATGTTACCTCCAAATATCAGTTTCAGCCATGATGGATGTTTGAAGAATGTTGCTCCGTGGGATTAATTTTTACCACACTTCCCAGGAAGTGGGCATCACAGGGAGAAGGACCCTGCGTCTGATTGGAGAACCAGGACCCCCCTGTTTTTCACCTTGGAGCAACGATAAATATGTCAGAGCTGCACCCACTCCTCAGATTACTACAAGGAAGAACATTAGAAGAAGAAGGACTGCCCTGCTGGACCCCTGAACTGCACCTGAACACTGACCTCTGAGGGACTGCACCAGCTGCACCCTTGAGCTTCACCACAAGAAGGACTTTGCCTGGCTTCAACTGGTTCAAGGAGGGACTTCCTGCTTGCTACAGGTGAAAATTGCTAACCAGAGTCCCCTGCATCAAATCCTGAAGAAACTAACCAGCTGACCACTGTCCAGTGGCCAGTTTGAAGTTTGAACCAGGTGCATTCTGGGAGTTGTAGTCCATCAAGGAGCAACTCAGAGCTTCTGGAACCTTGGGGTGAGCTGTGGACTCCTAAAAGACCTTCTGGAAGAAGACCGAGAAGTTTGGAGAAGTTTGGAGAACTTTTTGGAAAAACCTACATAAAGGGACTGACCTGCAGCTGCAACTCTACCACGACCCGGCCTGACTTGCAGGTTCATTCTGCTGAAGTAAATCTCAGAAAAAGTTACTAAATCCGAACATAGAAAGTTGACTGGGACCTCCCGCACAGTGTATCCGAAGAGGGCTCCAGGGTCATCGGATCAAGATTCAGGTTTCCCCCGGTAAAAGGATTTTCATCTCAAAAAATTGTCTAAGTCTGAATGTAGAAATCTTCACAGAGGACTCCTGAGACACGTATCCGAGGAAGGGCTCCAGGGAGGTCGGATTAGACTGGCGACTTCATCCCGCTGAAGAAAATCTTTAAAAAAACGAAAAAGGTAAACTTTTGACCAAGGCCTCCTGCTTGCTGTTGCTAATTTATTGAGATCTAACTGAACCTAGTGGGATTTAGTGGCCTATTGCTAAGTGTAGGTACTTACCTGCCCTCACCAATAATCCACTTTCAAACACTTAACCTGACTAGGATTGTGATCCCTACTTAGGCAGAGTGTATACTGCTGGCAACGAAAGACACAATTGTAAACACGCACCATTCCACAATATAAATAAATCATCAATATAGTGGGTCCAAACAAGGACATGGTGTGTGTATTCTTGTTTTTTCTCTGCCCATACCATTTGCTTCTCCCACCAGCCCATAATGAGATTGCAAAGCGGGGGCAGAAATAAAGATTTATAAGTTCTTTAATTGCAACTCAGACTTCTGCATATATGTTTTAGGTTGCCCATGTAAACTGATGTATGTCAGAAGTACGACTTCCCACCTTAAGAAATGCATTTTGAAGCATCAGTGTGCAATCAAAAATGCAGATTCCACCTTCCCACCGGAGCATGGGGGTGATGTGACCAAACGACACTTCTTTGCGATCTGCAGGCTGTTTCACAACATATGTGGAGGTAATAGAATTAGGAAACTGAGGCAATTGGAGTCCACATACATCTCCACACAAAACACCCAATGGGACTTAACAAGAATGAGGAGTTTGAGGTACATGTAGGAGAGTGAGAAAGGCATGATAATTGCCCCGTCAGGAGCTTGGTGTACTGAAAAAGACAGACCTGTTACATTGCCATTGGGGGCGAGAGTAATGGGGATGCTGATTAGGATATCCAGGAGGATGTAATGGTTAATTATGTTTTAGAAAAGTTAAGATATTCCAAGGTATGTCTAAATTGATTCAATTGACCACTGGAGCATGATGTGGTGCAACTTGGTTGATTTGTTCACCTGATGCAATTGCCCACTCACTTGGGCTTGATGGACTTTTCTTCCAAAGCACTGTAATATCCCTGTTTATTATCGCGTTGCTATTATTACTCTTGCTCCCACCAAAGCCTCTGTTTTTTATATCCTGGTAGTTTCATATTTTGTTATTTTTGTAAGAGATGCTGATGCAACTGTTTCTCAAAGTCTATCCTCCACAGTCAGAAGAAAGCTTTTTTCGATATCTATAGTTGGTTTTGTTCGACTTTACAACATGTGTAAAATATCATGTTCATTGGCATCATTCATTTGCTGATAATGCATATAATGATGAATGATTCTAAAGTTTGTCAGTAACAGTATATTTTTTCACATTTGTGAGGAACAATGATATATTTTCTGAAGTCTTTTGTTTGTTTTCACTAGTATGTTGGCATTTGTTTTTTGGGGTCATCTTTAACCATTGGTATAGAAGAGATTGAGATGGTTTACTGTGTCCGTCACGGAGAACCCGCACGCCAGGTGGACATAACTAATAACCAGTGGCAGAGAGTCAGCATGTGTGTGTATATATGCATACACTACCAGTAGGTAGTTATAGTTAAACCGTATTATAGTGTTCCCACCAGGCTGACCAGCAGGAACACTGTAATAGAGCATTCTCGTCAGTCAGTCTGGCTGGAACAGTGCTATTGTATAGGACTTTGCTCCCTTAAGCATAGAGGGGGCTGACCAGCACCGTCGGAATGTGCACTGTCTGCCAAGCAGACAGTGCGCATTTCGACAGTGCTGGGCAAGGGGGCCCCTAGGCAAGGGGCATGGTCAGTGTAGGGGCTGCCCTGTGACTCCTGGCACAGGCTTTCTGCCAACCTTTTAATGGCAGGGTCCCCATCATGAAAAGGCTGGCAGAAAGTGGGGGTGTAATCGCCAGGTGGTGCTGAGTTCAGCACGACCATGGCTGGTTAGAAGCCCGCCTGCAGTCACCCTGTCAGGATGTATGAACCTGGCGGGGACGGCGGTCTTTAGGCAGGTCCGCCTGCCAAAGTTGGAATTGGGCGGTCCAATCACTGGGAGTGCGGTGGTCTGACTGTCAATGTGAGTGGGCACTCCTCAGATCCCGGCTCCTGCTATGAACTGCGGTGCCCGCTCCCGCTGTCAGAAAGCAGAGTTTTATCTGTCTTCCCTGCAAGCAAATATGTGTGCAGGGAAGAAGGATGAAACCATTGCTCCCCCATTGCTATTTAAAGCAGCTCCCTGCTTCTGGGAGCAATGCTGGCTCCTGCAGGATTCGGAGAGCTGGCTAGAACTGCAGGGTGGTCTGAGGCTGCCCCCGCAGCCCTGTCACTCTCTCTCTCTCTTTCATTCCATAACGGGGATGAAGATTCTGGACATTGAAAAGACATTTGATTGAGTATCCAGGCCTTTTATATCAGTTACACTTGCTGCAATGAGGATTGGTGTTCAAATGTTTGCTACAATTCAAGCTCTTTGTTCCAACTTATCGGCACAGTTGATTTGTTATTATCAATTTCTGAGAAAGTGGCTATTAAAAGAGGAAGACATCAAGGGTGTCTGTTGTCCTCACTATAATTTTTGCTTTTCCCTGCCCCATATCTACGCGGTTCAAGGAACTTGATGCACCACAATCAGTTAACGATTAATGCTGTAAATTACTTCATTGCAGCATATGCAAATGACTTGGCAGTTTTTTACATCTGTACCCTCTACATCTGTTGTGACAATTGAGAATGAAGCTTCTACATTTGGGGCCTTGTCTGGTTATAAGCCCAATATGCTTAAGACACAAATTCTTTCTTAATCAAGCTAGGCCAGATGGAGATAAGTGTTTCGTAGAGTCTGCTCAGTATTTGGGAGTTTTTCTCTGTCCTGAGGCTAAGGATACTGTGTCATTCAATCATGAGCCATTGGTAGAGAAATCAAAATGTGTCTTTGGTAATTGGAATAGGCTACCCCTAGATCTATTTGGATGCTGTAATCTGATCAAAATAGTTATTCTTCCTGAATAATATATCTACTTAGAGCCATAATGCTATTGTGAAGAGCAGCTTTTATTTCTTGGTTGGAAAGGTCATGGAGTCAGTTTATCTGGCAATACAAGTGCTGGTTATGGGCAATTTGGATTTTCCAACTTTTTGAAGGATAAAGGCAGATAGTCACTCCTGAATTTTAAGTTTTATTTGGGGTCCACTTATTTTGAGCTATTGTCTCAAGTGATTAGCCAAGGTCTTTGAGGAGTTCTCTAGGGTCATTCAATGTCCTATTTATGCGGGTACCAGGCTGATTATTCTTGGTACCTCCATTGCAGTACCCTTTGAAAGGTATTACATTTTTCATGATTCTAACTGCTAAGATCCTTGTCACATGGCACTGGCTTTAACCAAATCCAACTTTGCCCGCCAGTTAGTTTAAGCAGTTCATAGACATTTATGGGCTAAAGCTGTCCCTCACTTTGAGGAATCCAGAAAGAAAATATTTACTGCAAATGTGGGCTTTGGTTGAGATAGGTGGGGTTGCTCTTTGGGTTTTTTGGACTAAGGGCTCGCCTCTTTCTGTTGTTTATCTTTTTAGTTTTCTTATTACGTCTTACTGTGTTATCACTCTGTTGCATTAAGTTTGTAGAAATGTGTTTAAAATAAACACACATATTAAAACAGAAAGAAAAAGATCTCACTTACTAAATGTAACAAGTAAATCCAATACTATCCTATGGGGTGGCAGGCCTTGATGAGGTGAAAAATGAATTAAGGGTTTTTTCTACCAAGATATGTAAAACTTGCAAATACATGTCCACATTTTTATATATACTGCACCCTTCCCTATGACCTGTTTAGGGCCCACCCTAAGGGTAACATTTCTATTAGAATGCGAGGCTTGGATCTGACAAAACTGGAAAAAGGTTTATTTTGTCATGTCGAAATGGCAGTTTCAAACTACACACACAGGCTGTTATGGCAGGACTGAGACATTTTTGAAAGTACTGAAATGACACAAGTCATGGGTAGATGCCGGTAGACGGTGCCTACTCCTTCTTTTAAAAGGTTGGATGCCGTCTACCCTGCCAAGATGTTGGACCCCACAGAAGAATGCTAAACTTGTATCCCTGTAATTTTCAGAAACTGGGAGACATTCAGCAGTGCCTGAAAGTTGTCTGCCAATTGGGCCCATAACCAAGGGCAAAGTTAATCATTTTACGTGTACCGAGGCTGGGGAGAATGCTACATCTGGCGACAAGATAGGTGATACATTATCTGAAGAACCAACTGTATCCCAGAGAGTTTGCCGTGGTCCAGCAAACTGTTTGTTCGTGCCACATGTACCTCAGTCGAAGTGAAGATCAGCACTTGGCGTAGTTGGTGTCAAAGCGCAACTCCAGCCAGTTCCACGCTTCCGAAGAAGACGAGGGCCTTACAGAGAAATTTTTGTATTATTGGCCGGAAACCTGCTAGTGAGGCCGTGAAAGATGTACTGCGCCACAAAGCAACAGAGAAACAGTGATAGTTGAAGGCAAAAAAGTTTGAAATATCAAGTTCAATCGATTGCCAAAGTTGATTTGAGAGAAATATTTTCAACCAAGAAAGACAGAGAGCTCATGAAACAATTGATAAATGTGTGGAAAGACTTGATATGCCCAAACATTGCAAGTTTAAATAATACAATGATGAAGAAGCCATACATCTCAGAGTTAGAGATGGTTGTTCATTGGTTTGTTCAGATATTAGAGACTGAGTTTGTGTGCATTCAGCTGCAGAACTTTTTCAAGAAGTCATTTGACGTATAATACAAACTGTCACAAATGTTTTCAATTACAGTGATGACATATTGGTTCTTGGGGCCACATGAAAAAAACATGATAAAGCTCTTACACAAGTTTGTTGCTTACTTTCTGATGCACATGTAACCTTGAATGCAGAGAAGTGTGATTTCGACAAAATAAAACTCAAATTCTTTGGCCATATTTTCTTTGATAGTGGAATGACTCCAGATCCAGCTAAAGTACGGGCATTGTCAGCCATCTGCCCTCCACAAGATGTTACTATGTTACGTTGTTTTCTTGGCATGGTCAGTTACTGTTCTAGGTGACTTTGCCACAGTGTTAGAATTAGGGTGTCTGGTTTTCAGAGTATGCACCCTGTACAAGCAGGAGCCACCACGTCTAGTCAAGGTATGCTAGACACACTGAGAGATAACCTGTGGTCACCCTCAGGTATATTAGCACACAGCAATCAGGCTTATCTAAATATCCGATGTTTAAAGTATTTGGGCAACACAGACACACAGTAACACAATGAAAACAACACAAAAAGTACTCCACATAGATTCAGAAGAATAGATAATAATTTTATGAGTAAACCAAGACCAAAACAGCAAAAATCCAATTAGTAGAATTCGGTTATGATTTTTTAAAGAATAAACCAAAAATTGTGCTTAGAAGTCAATGGCAGAAAAAAGTTACTTGAGGTCACGCAAGACCGGGGTAACTCCAAAGTTCAGGCCAACCGCGATGGAGGACAGGCTGGCTAAAGAATCCATGCAGGGCCCTTTGAAAAAGTATATTGGATGGAAGAAGCTTCTACATCGAGGACTAGATGCGTGGAGCAGAGGAGGAGATGCATTGCTATCAGTTGAGGAGATGTAGGTGATGTGATGGTTCCAAGCTGCGCAGGGTTGGGTGTTGGGGCGATGACTTGTCGTCAAACCGGTGGGTTGGGGCGATGCATTGGTGGCGACCCGCACATGTATGAAGAAGGATCAGAATCAAGGGCCAATGTGTTGCTCAATGCGACTTCTGCATCTTAGGCAGAGTTGATGTGTGTCGGCATCAAGAGGAAATGCACTGGTTCTGATGGGCATAACTTCAGCAATGCATGGATTTTCTTGAGTTGCAGCACAGATACTTACTTCCAAGGGCCTAGGACTGGACTGGGACCACGTAACACAGCAGGACTTTCAGCAGACTGAGCTACTGGTTGCAGGCAGTCTTTGATGTTCCTGAGACTGCAGGTCAACATGGATCAAACCAGCCAGCCCTTGGAGCCACTCTGGGTTCAGATGAGAGGGGTCCAGTACTTCCTCATCAGAGACCAGCAGGCAGCAGGATAACTCATCAAAGCAGAGAGCAGTCCTCCTTGGACAGCAGTCCAACAGATTGGCATTCCTTGTAGTCCAGCAGTCCTTACCCCTGGCAGAGTTCTTCACGGGTCCAGTAGTTTACTGATTTGGTAGGGATAGAGACCCAGTTCTTATGCCCAAATGTGCCTTTAAAGAGGAGGTGACTTCAAAGAAGGGTCTATGAAGTTCACTGAGATAATTTCTTCCTCACCCCTGGATACAGACTATCAGTAGGGGGTAATCAACCCCTTGTATGGGGAGAGGCACTCCCTATTCAGATGTACGTCAGGTCCCCTCAAACCTTCCTGTCTAGGAAGAGCCATCAGAATACAGATGAAAGCAGATGAATGATCAGACACACCTAACCATCGTGTGTTTGTAGTTGTCTAGAGGGAATGCACAAAGTGTGGCTGTCATCCACCCCAGACATGTATTGGAGACAGGCCAGGCGGAACATAGATCTGAAAGAGCATGGAAATGTCCACTTTCTTAAAGTGGAATTTCTAAAACAGTAATGTTAAATCTGACTTTACCAGTAAAGAGGCTTTTTCATTATCATTCCAATGATATGAAACATGATGTATCCACTCCTTTCTGATAAGGAATTACAGCTGAAATGTAAATTAAGGAATTCACAATGCTGCCCTAGGAGAGGTGAATAATGACTTTGGGGTTTTTTCATCACTGGGACATTTAAAACTTTAACGTACATGCCCTTCCTTTTACTTTCATAGCACCCTGCCCTATAGACTAGCCAGAGCCTACCTCGGGGTGTCTTATATGTAATAAAAGGGGAGTTTAAGGTTTGACAGGGAGGTTTAAATGCCAAGTTGAAGTGACAGTGAAACTACACAAAGAGGCTCTGCAGGGGCAGGCCTGGGACATGTTTAAAGGGCTACTTAAGTTGGTGGCACAGTCAGTGCTACAGGCCCATTAGCAGTATTTAATTTACAGGCTCTAGGTACATGGTATACCACTTTACAAGGGACTTACTAGTAAATTAAATTTGCCAATTTGTCGATACAAGAATGTAACCGTGTTCAGGGGAAAAGCACATGCACTTTAGCACTGGTCAACAATGTTAGAGTGTTTACTGTCCTAAGGCCAACAAAAGCATATTAGCAAAAAGTGGAGGAAAAAAGACAAAATGTTTGGGGGTGACCCTGCAGAAAGGGCCATTTTCAACACACAGTAAGTGCACCCTTAAGAAACTCAACAAAACAAAATACTTTGTTTTACTGGTCACATGGGTGTGAACAAAGCTACAAAGAAATCAAACATGCAATTAAGAACGCCACTGAAAGGACCTATTTTGATCCAAAGCTTCATACATAGGTTGTTGTTGAGGCAAGCCAGTCAGGTTGGGTGTGATGTTTGCTCAACACAGTGGGCACCCAAGTGCTCAAAGGCATATTGTGGCATATGCCAGCAGAAGTTCATCACAAACTGAACATGCCTATTCACAACCTGAAAAATAAAGTTTAGCAATGGTGTGGACTTGTGAAAGTTTCCACATATTTTTATATTGGGAGCATTTCATTCTTGTCACAGATCCTCAAACATTGCTTACCATTGTTTACAATCTTCGGCAATCCTAAAGCTAACATGTCTCATCGTATTGAACGTTGGAGTTTGCGTCTACAGGAATATGACTACACTATTGTGCACCGATCACGGAACCCTCAAAACATTGCTATTTTCCACAAGTTCCAGTACACTGGCCATGTTCCACTTCCAAAGGGGCTGAAGCATACATTAATGTTATCTTAAAGTCCAGGACACCTGCTACTATTTCATTGGAACAAATCATTGCTATCATGAGCACAGATAGTGACATGCTGACACTTAAAGACATTATTGCACATTAGCGCTAGAAACAGTGGACTCAACCTGTTACAAATGACGGTGAATGTCCCAAATTAAAAAATGTGAGAGGTGAACTGTATGTTACTGAAGAAGGTATTGTCTTATGATGTTTTATAATTGTCATACTGAAGAGTCTGCGACAAAAAGTAATTGAAGTGGCACATGAAGGACATCGTGAAATTGTTGCAACTAAACCAGCTGTCCGAGACCCGGTCTGGTTGAAAGAGAATCAGTAGTCTATCATTTGTGCAATCAGCATCCAGGGGGTGCGGAGCTTCCCAGGCCTGAAGACGGATGCCATATAGGCAAGCTCCTTTGGACATAATTTAATCCATCATCATCCTGGTGATATAGAATGCTGCAAGTCTGCGGAAACTACATGTATGTAGCAAACAACACTCCGTATACCTATTCAGCCAAAAGAAAGTGAGATTTGACCATTGTGGTGATCCTGAGCTGACCCTGTAGCGGGTGGTGCATGGTGGAATATCTACGGGCGACAAAAAATACAAACACCCAGCCTTTATGCAAGAGCATAATTCATGCATTGTTTTTATATGCAGTATGTTAACCTTTTGCATTGCAGACTTTAACCTTGAGAAACACTATTAATGATGTTTGCGATAACTGTTCATTTGCAATGTATTGCTGCAGGCTTACTGAGTGTGTTAGGGTGTGGTCCCTTTCTAGGACCTTCTAGAAGCTTTCCCTGCAGCATGACTGGGTGTGGTTTTGTGGGCTGGGCCAGACTCTATATAAGGGAGCCAGCCCAGCTCCACGTGCTCACTATTCAGAGGTCCCAGTGCAGAGCAGCAGCAACTTCCTGAGCTCCTGTTCCGGAGTCCTACCTTGATGTTCCAGGCCTGCCCCGCATTATATTGGTGATCCTTGAGCAGGGTGGTAAGGCGGAGGTCGGGCTGGGTCCCTGACCCCGTTCTCAAAGACTCTTGAGTTTTGGGCCTACTCATGAAACTTTCAGAGTGTCCGATTCATTTCCTGCATGTAAAACTTGGTGTTCGGGTCGACAACAGCTTGCGCGATCATTTCTTGGCAATTAAAACTTTGATGTGTAGTGTTTGTTGAAGTGCATACATTTATCCTGGGTTTTTGGATTTTCTGTGAAGATGCAAAATTCAAAATGTGACATTCTTTGTGCATATTAAGTCCCTAGTATAATTCCTAGTTTTCCTAGGGAATGTTCCAGATTGCCTTTTGTCCTTTTTTTGTAAAAATGCAATGTTGGTTCTGAAACATTATTCTAGAAGGTTCTTGTATTACTAGACCGTATGTGATATTTCATGAAAAGCTCATATGAAACATTGTATTAACCATTCTTGATTTTTTCCAGGTACCCAGAGTTCTTGAGGTCTAGTTATAATCACTTCTTAGGTTATCCATGGTTACAGTATGAGAACTCTTAGAACCATAGTCTAGTGAAAGTCAATGTGATTATGGTGGTCATTCCAAACCTGGCGGTCGGTGTTAAAGCGGCGGCTAACCCGCCGTAAGTCTGGCGGTCCAAAAAATGGAATTCTGACCCTGGCGAAAACCGCCAACAGAGACTGCCACTTTAACACTCCGACAGCCACGGCGGGACAAACAAACAGCGCGGCGGTCACCGCCAACAGACAGGCGGGCGACAATGTACCGCCCACCCTATCACAACCCACCAATCCGCCACCTTTTCCGGGGCGGTAGCCCCGCCGATAAAAACACGGCGGAAATAGACATTTCAAACGGAAAAACGCTCACCTCCATACACCCCACGAGGAATCTGGACAGCATGGAACCCGAATTACACATCCTCCCAGCTATTGTATTCCTGCTCCTCTACCAGGAGCACGAACGCCGGCGCAGAAGACAACGGTGAGTACTGCACCTACGACACAGGGGAGGCAAAAAATTACGGGGACACACATATGCGACACACCCACCCTCACCCCCACCCACTACAACACACACATCAATGCATAGCAATACATCACTGTTACAACCCCCAAACCCCCCCGAAAGAATGCAAAGACAAAAGCAAATGATCATAAACAGTCGAAAATATTGTATTATTGCCTTATAAAAATATCACAAATTTAAAAATAATATATACATAAATATTAAAAGTCCGATAATTTTAGCTGTCATTGTCCGTGGACCACTGGGCACAAATCACATGGGCAAGGCCCACACAAGATACCTGCCACCAACGGAGAGAACACTGCAGGGGCATCAGATAGTAAAACTACAGACACCTCAGGGGGGAGGGAAGGGGGTTCACCTCAGCCACATGAGTACACAACACCAGATCCACGAGGGGCCTCCATGGCCACTGTCCCATCCTGGGGAGTGCAAACCCACAGTCTCTCAAGTCTCTACAGTGGGTGAGTTGCCCACTGTTACATCCTGGGGAGTGCAAAGCCACAGACTCTCAAGTCTCTACAGTGGGTGGTCTGCCCACTGTTCAATCCTGGGGAGTGCAAAGCCACAGTCTCACAAGTCTATACAGTGGGTGGTCTGCCCACTGGTCAATCCTGGGGAGTACAAAGCCACAGTCTCTACAGTGGATGACAGTGTCCACTGGTTCTGGAGGGGGACTGGTGCCCAGAGTGCTTCGTGCAGCCCTGCCCAACACAGATGCGGCACTGCCCCTTCCGCCAATGGGCCAGTGGTGCTTGAGACGGCGGTGCTCTGTTCAGCGGTGCTTGAGACGGCGGTGCCCAGTTCAGCGGTGCTTGTTTGAAACGGCCCAGTTCAACGGTGCTTGAGACGGCGGTGCCCTGTTCAGCGGTGCTTGAGACGGCGGTGCCCAGTTCAGCGGTGCTTGTTTGAAAGGGCCCAGTTCAGCGGTGCTTGAGACGGCGGTGCCCTGTTCAGCGGTGCTTGAGACGGCGGTGCCCTGTTCAGCGGTGCTTGAGACGGCGGTGCCCAGTTCAGCGGTGCTTGTTTGAAAGGGCCCAGTTCAGCGGTGCTTGAGACGGCGGTGCCCTGTTCAGCGGTGCTTGAGACGGCGGTGCCCAGTTCAGCGGTGCTTGTTTGAAAGGGCCCAGTTCAGCGGTGCTTGAGACGGCGGTGCCCTGTTCAGCGGTGCTTGTTTTAAAGGGCCCAGTTCAGCGGTGCTTGAGACGGCGGTGCCCTGTTCAGCGGTGCTTGTTTGAAAGGGCCCAGTTCAGCGGTTCCGGCCCAGGCATGGGTGCTACTCGCCACCTGACATGTGGCTGGCGGGGCCTTCCTGCTCATCTGTGCTTTGGCTTGCGGGGCCCTCCTGGGCTGCCGTACCGGGCCTCTGGGTGTCCTCCTGCACACCTGGGAGGGGGCTGGTGGGGCACTCCTGGGCAGCTGGCCTGCTGCCGGACTTGTCGGGCGTGCTGCCCTTCCCACCCTTCCCTGGTCGTCTGTGGCCCTTTGACACCTTTGGCGGTGTGCCAGGTGGCACCCCACTTCCAGACGGAGCCAGGGTAGGGATTTTTGTCCCTGGTGTCCGTGGCCTCTCGCTCCGGGCACTGCTAACTTTTGGGTGCTTTTCCGGGGGTGGGCTGGCCGTGCCTTGGCTCCTAGCCGGAGTAGTTGCCCTTGAGGGTGGGGGACTCCACAGTCCTTGGACAACAGTCCTGATAGGTCCTGGTTTGGTGGTGGCTGAGGTGCTGATTGCAGTCTTATGAGATGGACGGGGTGGGGGAGTTGTAGGAAAGAGGTCAAGTTTTGAAAAAAAAAGCAATTTGGAAAGAGAGGGACGGGTAGGTGTAGTGGCTATGGGAGTGGAGGAAGAGGATGTGGTTGTAGGAGTGTGAAGTCTGGTGTCTTTGGGTGCAGATGCTTGGGCTGGAGGCTGTCGTGAGGTGGATGGCTGTTGGGTGGGTGGCTGCTTGCGTTTGTGTGCTTTGGAAGAGGGGGTGACAGACACACTGGGAGAGGACACAGGGGACGTGTGAATGGTAGTGGGGGTGGTGACTGCACGTGTGCGGAGTGTTCGGGTGGGTGTGCTGGTGATGGACGTAGTGGCTGAAGATGTGGTGCATGCAAGTGTGAGTGGAGACGTCACAGGGGGGAGGAGGGCGACGAAGAGGAGGGGGACACAGTGGAGGCAGTGGCTGTTGGTGTGTCTGCATGTGGATGTTGCTTGTGTGAATGCTTGTGTGATGTGTGGTGCTTATGTCTGGATGAGCTTCCCTTGGGTGTTGAGGTGTGTGCAGGCTGGTCTGATGGTGTGTCTGGGATAGGCAGAGGTACTGGGGATTGGGTCTGGGTGGAGGAATTTGGAGGGGGGAGGCTAGAGACAGGGACAATGACTGCCGTCAGTGTTGAGGCCAGAGCGTTGAACGATCGCTGATGGGCAGCCTGACTGAATGAATGCCCTCCAGGTATGCATTACTCCGGTGCACCTCCCTTTCTACACCCTGGATGGCATTCAAAAGGGTAGACTGCCCAACAATCATGGTCCTCAGTAGGTCAATGACCTCCTCACTGAGGGCAGCAGGGGTGACTGGGGCAGGGCCTGTGGTGCCTGGGGTGAAGGAGATGCCCACCTTCCTGGGTGAGCGGGCACGGGGCGAAGGCTGAGAGGCTGCTGGGTGGCGGCTGTACCTGTTGTTGCAGGGGACACGGATGTTGCCGCCACCACAAGGGAACTCCCTTCAGAGGACAAGTCGTTGCCACTGACATCAGTACGAGTCCCCGCTGTGGAGCTCCCCTCGCCCTCCGTCTCACTGGTGAAATCCGAATCAGTTGCATGGCCCGCCATGGCCGTGTGAGATGCAGCTCCCTCGTGCTCCGATGCCACTTCTCCTCTGCCTGATGATGCTGATGCACACATGAACAGGAAGACCACAAAAAAGGGGGGGAGAAATAAAGAGATGTTGAGTGCATGGGTTACCGCTACCGTTGGCCGTCAAGACAGACACAGAAGCCCCCTGCACTACGCTGCGCACTTGGGGTCCACTACGCTATCCGTGGGACATTGCCTACAAGCCTATGGACGACAACTGCACACATAGATGACACAGGGCCATGGATACCTGAACTTTGCACCCTACAGAGGTGGGGGGGCGGGGGCACAGGGCCATGCCTTACGGAGGGGCCTAGCCTACAGAAATCGCCCTGGCCTAGGGAGACCCACAGCCCTCCTCCCCCACCCAGACACCTCCACTGCGCGCAAAGTCACCAGATTGAGAGTGTACTCACCCCCTTGTGTCTGCTGTGATGTCCTCATGCGCCCATCCATATCGGGGTAGGCCACTGCCAGGATCCGGGACATCAGGGGGGTCAATTGATGACTGGCACCCCTCCTACGTTGTGAGGCCATCCCCAGCAGAGCCTCCGCCGTCTTCCTGCTCCCGCAGCGGATGTCCTCCCACCTCTTCCGGCAGTGGGTGCCCCGTCTGTTGTGGACCCCCAGGGTCCGGACATCCTTGGTGATGGCACGCCAAATCACGATTTTCTGGTGGGCGCTGACCTATGTGACATGTACAGGGAGAGATAAATTGTCATAACCTTCTGCATGCTCGATGTGAGTGGCCCCCCTTCCCCACCCTTGCCATGTGGCACATGCTCTCATCTGTCGTCTGATGCATGCATGCCTCAATCGCTCCCCTCCCCACCATCTTTCATCCACCCGACTCAACCCAGGCATTGCCCACAAAGCATGCTCCCAGTGTACTTACCTGTTGGTCTGGAGGACCGTAGAGTAGCGCATACTGGGGGAGGACCCCATCCACGAGTTTCTCCAATTCTTCAGAAGTGAAGGCAGGGGCCCTTTCCCCAGTCGCAGCAGCCATTGTCTCTTCCAGACCGAGGTCACAGCAGCACTTGCAGTGTAGGTCCTCTCCTGTGGAAGGTCAGGTATTGAGTGATTAAGTTGATAGAAAATGGCGGTCACGCCCGCGGCGGTGCGTACCTCGGCGGTGCGTACCACGACCGCCTGCGCACATCGTCATTGGCTCCTGAAACCCATAGGTTTCAATGTAAACCAATGCGGCTTTGCACCGCGGTCTTCGACCGCCTACCGCCACGGTGTGCCACGCCAGCGCATTGACCTCACATCCCATTGTCACACTTCACAGGTCAGGCAGCCGCCATTTCAAGGGCCCACATGGCTTAATTTCTACTGCGTCACACATACCTAGGCCTTTCCTCAACACTCATACACACCATTCAATGCATAGTGAATCGTGTTGTGTGCAAGCTGTGGGAACGTACCTGTGGGTTGATTGACTCTGTGTTCGCTGTTGTCCTTCCTAGGCACCGTCCGCTGGGCAATGCGAGGAGATGGAGGAATCTTCCCGTGTACAGACCGCTGGTGGACCTGTCGACAATGGAGGAACGACATGTCATTCTGACATACAGGCTTGACCGAGCCACTATACATGAACTGTGTGCCCAGCTGGAGGCAGACCTTATGTCACCCATCCGCCAACCCACAGGGATCCCCCCTCTAGTGCAGGTGCTGTCAGTACTCCATTTCTTAGCAAGTGGGTCATTTCAAACAACAGTGGCCATATCATCAGGGATGTCTCAACCTATGTTTTCCAAGGTGTTGTCCAGAGTGTTGTCTGCCCTGCTCAAACACATGCGGAGCTACATCGTTTTTCCTGAGGCGGGGGATTTGCCTACAGTGAAGGGTGACTTCTATGCCCTTGGACATATCCCCAACATCATAAGTGCCATTGATGGGACCCATGTGGCTTTGGTACCCCCCAGAGAAAGTGAACAGGTGTACAGGAACAGGAAAAGTTATCATTCGATGAATGTACAGATGGTCTGTTTGGCAGACCAGTACATCTCACATGTTAATGCCAAGTTCCCTGGCTCTGTGCATGACGCCTACATCCTGCGCAATAGCAGCATCCCGTATGTGATGGGTCAACTCCAGAGGCACCGGGTGTGGCTATTAGGGGACTCTGGTTACCCCAACCTGTCCTGGCTATTGACCCCAGTGAGGAATCCCAGGACCAGGGCAGAGGAACGCTACAATGAGGCCCATGGGCGGACTAGGAGGGTGATCGAACGCACCTTTGGACTCCTGAAGGCCAGGTTCAGGTGCCTCCATATGACAGGTGGATCCCTAATGTACTCACCAAAGAAGGTGTGCCAGATCATCGTGGCCTGCTGTATGCTTCACAACCTGGCTTTGCGCCGCCAGGTGCCTTTTCTGCAGGGGGATGGTCCAGATGGTGGTGTTGTAGCAGCTGTGGAGCCTGTGGAGAGTGAAGAAGAGGAAGCCGAAGAGGATGACATCGACAACAGGAACACAGTAATAGAGCAATACTTTCAGTGACACACAGGTAAGAGTACACACCGGCATATTACATTTACTTAGACTCATACCTCTCTACTGTCTGACTTTTTCCCCCAGTGTATGGTAACTGTGTTGTGACTTTCCCTTCCGTTTTCAGAGCTGTGGGCCCCACTGTGTGACATCTGCTTAGTTTCCCCATGGACTACAGCTGTGTGACAGCGGTTTGTTGGCATCACAATGTGAATTTTTTTTTGCCACTGTCATGTCTAATACATTTGTTAAAATCACAGACATACTCCAGATTGTTTATGTGCAATAAGTGTGTTTATTCAAGTGCTCTAATTTGGATGGGTGGTTACAAATCGGTGAGGGGTGATGGTGGAGGATTGTCCATGGCAGAGTCCAGACTATCAGGTTCACAGGTGCATTGTCCAAATGCCTGTGGGAAGTGGAGCAGGGGCAGTTTAAGGTTGGACAGGGTGACAATGTGGGACAGTGGGATGACAATCAGGGCGGTATCCTTTGCTGGCGGGGGTTTTGACATGTTACTCTGCCTTCTTCCTGGATCTCAGGGCCCGCTTGCGGGGTGGTTCTCCTTCTGCAGGGGGTGGGGTTCTGGTGGGATGAAGTAGTGAAGATGAGACTTACCAGAGTCAATTCCTCCATCTACTCCTGGGAGGCCCTCAGGATGCAGGATGTTCAAGACTTGCTCCTCCCATGTTGTAAATTCTGGGGGAGGAGGTGAGGGTCCGCCGCCAGTCCGCTGTACCGCGATGTTGTGCCTTGATACCATGGAACGCACCTTCCCCCGTAGGTCGTTCCACCTCTTCCTGATGTCATCCCGATTTCTTGGATGCTGTCCCACAGCGTTGACCCTGTCCACTATTCTGCTCCATAGCTCCATCTTCCTGGCAATGGTGGTGTGCTGCACCTGTGTTCCAAACAGCTGGGGCTCTACTCGTACTATTTCCTCCACCATGACCCTGAGTTCATCATCTGAGAACCTGGGGTGTCTTTGAGGTGCCATGGGGTGGTGTGGATGATGTGTGGGGTGTAGTGTGTAGTGATAGGTGGGGTGCTATTTAGTGGTGTGTTGTGTGAGGTGTGTGGAAGTTCTGTGGGTATTGGTATTGTGTGCCTGTGGATGCTTGGTAGTTGACTGTGGTGTCTCTCTCTAGTCTTCGTTCGAAATGTTTGGTCGTAGGGGTTTGTGGGTGATGTGGGTGTGTGTCTTATATTGTATTAGGTGTGTGGGAGTGGTGTGTGTATGTGTCTCAGGTGTGTGTATTTGGAATTGTCCAATGTGGTAGTGTTTTGTAGGAGTATGTGTATTTCGACCGCGGCGGTGTGTACCGCCAATAGAATACCGCGGTTGAAAGACCGCCGCGTGGATTCGTGGGTCGTAATGGCATGGGCGTATTTCTGTTGGCATGACGGTGGAGGTTTGGTCATCGCCAGTTTATCGCTGACCTTTGGTGTGGCGGTCTTTTGTGGATGGTGGTATTTTGGCGGTTTGCCTAGTGTGGGTCAGAATGACCGTGGTGGTTTACCGCGGCGGTGTTATGGCGGTCTTCTGTCTGGCGGTAAGCGCCTTTTACCGCCGAGGTTAGAATGACCCCCTATATCTTGATATTGTGTTGTTTTACCTTTTGCTTCCTACAGGTCTCCTTCCCAGCTGTGTCCTACCTAATCCCCTTTTCCCCCACTTGGACTCTCTCAGGCTCTGTGATATATCGGAGTTTTGGAGCTGCCTAGTGGTGGACATGTTGGGAATGTGCGCAGGCCCAGAGGATCTGGTCTCCCTGACACCGGGCTTGGCCTGGGTTGATGGTGTAGAGAGGCAACCCGGGTGGGTCGGTGCTGGGAAGACCCTTGGATGCAGCTGGATTCCTGCCTAGAGGTGAGAAGATTGCAATGACCGTGGGCCATGCTGAAATAGCTTGGAGGGAACAGAGAGAAGGCCCATTAAAGCGTCCTAGTGAGACCGGCCAGAGTGCACAGCCGAGACCCTGCTTGGCTTCAGCACCAATGGAGGAGATTTGCAGGCCAGCAGAGAGAGTAGGCAGCGCAGTGGTAGCTAGGGAAGTATGTTTGGCCCCTGCGGCGATTTTAACTGAGGCAGTGAACCGGCAGAGTAGCCTGGCTCTTGCTGTACTGGAGTGGGTGTGGATGGATTCCGAGAGTTAAAATATATGGGCCATAGGAAGGCCGGCAGAGTTTTTGGAAAGTGCACGCTGAGGTACGTGGCCCTGGGGCCGCACAGCAGTCAATCACTGGTGGCAGGAAGGTACCCCACTACATTGAGGACATAGCCAAGTACGCCCAATACAGGACTAAGGCCGCAAACCACCCCTAAGGAGTGGAAACATTGGACCGTTTGATTGAAGGTCTACTCACAATATTAACACAAAGAGATCTGAGCCTCATGCCACCACCTAGGCATTGACTATACCTGCGTGACGTCCACCTTCAGAAATGCCCTATGAGGAACTGCAAGGGGAACTCATTTCTCCCAGGTGCACTTATCTACTGGGCAGAGAGAGGAGCCAGCAGGAATAAGTGGACTGAATCAGACAGTCCTTTAGGGCAAAAGAACCCACGCACATGAGTGGGCAAGTGCACGACTACACACTTATGTTGGTATTCTAGACATCAGTGAGGGGGGGAAATCTGTTGTACCTGGTCCCCCTGGTACTTGGTTCCCTTGGCCCCATAAATTTGTGCAATGGCCTGGAAGCATGTTTGGGTGTGGTGGAGTGCCATCAGGATCCATAATACACATCCCCTGTAGATCACAGGGGCAGCTGCACTTTCAGCCCCATTGACAAGGTACACGCCCCACAGGACTGCTGAGTGACTGGGTCCTCTTGTGGAGTGGTGAATCTGCTCCCTCCCAGGTCCTGCATTAACTGGATGCTGAGGGATGCTAAGCCTTAGCTGCGGTGAAGTATCTCTTCTACTGCATTTCTCAACCACATTAAAGCCTCATCTACTAGACGGGCTATCCTGCCAATGTAGGTTATTCTCAGTGGCGTGGTAATATCTAAACCCCGTGAGGATAATAACGAGTCAGATTCAAGAAGGGAGGAAGCAAGCCTGAGGTAGACAAAGAACTATGACAAATATTGGCAGCAATGCAGCGCAGTCTCACTAAAATATATGCTATGAGAGATGCCCCGCCCTTTCCAATGGACCGCGTGTGGGGGTGCCTTGACAAACCCTCTCAGCACCTAGGCATGTTTGAATTGTGCGTTGAATGAGGCTTCTTACAGACCTATTGGGAAAAAATACATTCTCTGACATGTTTGTGGTGGAGCTGCCCCACAGGTCTCTGGTGCCATAGCCAGTACCCCGGGCGAGGCCTCATCCCATTATAGTACACATCCTAAACTTTAGGGACTGGGATGTGGCACTCTGTAAGGTGTGAAAACTCAAGGTGCTGCACTATGAGGTCACAAAAATGGTGCTTTACAACAACTTCATGCAGTAAAATCAGGAAGCATGTAAGCAATTTCTCCCAGCCAAACAAAAACTACAATCATGGCAGGTAGAATACAACATGCTTTATCCTGCACACTCGCGGGTAGTGGTAGATGGGAAGGTGAAGATCTTTGCAGATTCAAAATAACTGCAACAGCTCCTCCACCATCACAAGGCTGTGGAAATGAGACGGGCTCCCCTGGGTAAGAGGGCTCAGACGTGGCAAAGTCCTAAGACCGGGAGGAGTGAAGCACTCCACAGTAATAACGCCTGTTTTGGGACTCGCTCTTTGAACTGCACTGTTGGAATTCATAACTACCTGGTCATCACTTACTGAAGTGGTAAAAGCCGGGGAAGTGCTGAGATGTAACTGCTTGCTGCTAAGGGCTCATATGTTGACAGATAGGGGTGTGTGGCAAGCTAATGACAGACAGTCATAGATGGGTAATGTACTTGCAGTTTTCACAGTAAGTGGGCATGTGTTTCATGCTACCATTGTTTTACTGATTCATGTTACCAAGATGTTTGGGTGGTGCTTCTGACAAAAGCAGTATGGGTGGCAGAAGTGGCCCAAGCAACACACTTGTTCTGATGAAACTATAGCACACACTATGGGGGGTCATTATGATGCCGGCGGTCGGTGTAATAGTGGTGGTATTACCCCCAACAGGCTGGTGGTACCTACCACCACACACCAACCGCCACAGCGGTAATGACCGTAGGGCTGGAGGCTACAGTCTCCAGCCCGGTGGCCGTCACTAGGCCACCCATGGCATTTTGACCCCATCCACCGCCATGGTTTCCGTGATTTCTGTACCGCCACCGAAACCAAGGGGATAGGCACTATCACTGCCAGGGAATTCCTTCCCTGGTACTGATAGGAGTCTCCTCTGCCCCCTCCCCTGAGTCCTCCCCTCCTGACCCCCCCAACATATACAAACATACACGTACATACATACACGCCCATACACACATGCATACCCACATTCACCCACGCATGCATACATTCATACTCACTCACAGCAACATTCACTAATATACATCCAGGCACACACGCAATCACACGACACAACATGCATGATCACACACAGCCATTCATTCACACACACATAACACATGCATGCAAGCATACAAACACAGTCACACACACCCCCACACACGCACACAACACCTCCCAACCACCTCTCCTATAGGAGAACCCGAGTTACCTGCTTGCAGGGGGTCCTCCGGCCAGAGATGGGATGCGGTGCCGCTGCCAGAAGCAGAGTCCACCAGCAAAACACTGCCAGGCTGTATCATGGCTCATAATATGGTCAGCGGTGTTCTGCAGGTGTGGCGCTGCTGCTGGCAGCCGCGCCACCTTACCACCATCCGTCGCCATGACCTTTGATGGAATTCCACCAGCCTTCTGGTGGAATTCCGCCACTGGTTATAATTAGGTGGACGTTCGGTAGTCACGGTGATGATATCTTGGCGGCCGTCGCCGTGACGGTAGGCGGCATTTTCCGCCAATGTCATAATGAGGGCCTATGTACTTAACACAGCCCCCTGCACTTCAGCAGAGTGGGGGGTTATTGGCACGGCAGCAGCTATCCTCATGTGTGCAACACCTTACTATGTTCTAATTTCTGTGAGTGTGAAAGGGGAGGGTTAAAGGGCTAATTTCTCGCTGTGTAAGTTGCAGGATCACACAGTGTTGGAGGGTTCCATTTATTTTAGCTGTTTTTTGTACGATGGCAATGGCTGCAGGCTGACAAAAGCACACTTGCTGTGAAGAAATTGGCTGAAATGCCTGGCAATGGCAGATCAGATGGGAAGGGCAACACTGGGCACCAACCTTTTCATTGATTAGGCTCTTACATGGAATGTCCAGAGCCCTAATGATTGTCAGAAAGTGTGCAAAGCTGTAAGACACTTGCAGCGTCAGAAAATATATGTGGCAGGAGATGCTCCTTATGCTGGTAAGCGGCATGCTAACACAGCACCAAAGGCAGGGAGTCTACTGCGCTGCTGGCTTCACTTAGTATGCTTGGGGGTGCTGATTTTGGTCAAGTAAGGTTGGGGCATAAAGTGACAAGAGTTGTGCACTGACCAGGATGGCAGATATGTAGTGGTGTGTTGCTTTTAAAGAGGACCCAACAACAATACCTCTGGGTTTGTATGGCACTAATTACGATGTCTCTCAATTCTATCATGCACTGAGTGCTACCTCAATGATACGTATTTGGGGGGAAAATCTGCAGATCTGGGGAAATGACTTTAATTGTGTAATGGGCCCTGATCAGGACCATTACAGGGGGCCACGTCCTTCAGCAGTGGCAGAGCCCTCCAGGTGATAGTTGCGCAACAGGGCTCAGTGGACATTTGGGGTTTCAAGTACCCCAGGGGAAGAGGTTACCCACACTACTCTACAGTGCATGATGTTCACACATAAATTGACTTCTGGTTATTGTCTTCCAGCATAATACTGCGGGTGAATGGTTGCGAACCCTGGACATGCACATACTCAGATCACACACCACTGCTCCTCGAGTTGGAATTACAACCTCCCGCCCATCTGCTTTTGCATGGTGGTTCCCACCATACTTCTGACTAGTTGCGGTATTTAGGGATGAGCTAGCACAGGTGATAAACAACTTTGTTCATATTAATGTTAGTTCAGTACCCATGTATGCAATGATCTCGGAGACGTTCAAGATTTATTTTAGGGGGAGGTTCACCAATTCCAAATATGCAGGCGTCCTCTAATCCCTACATGGTAGGTTGGACAGGTTGGAGGTAGAAATTAGAAAATTGGAAAGGCAGCATAGGGAGTTAGCAGACCTGAGAGTATTGGGTGACACTCAAGTCAAGTTAGAAGAATAACATGACACAACGCAGAGTGAAATCAATCATCTGAGGTAGTATGCAACGGCGCGAGCGTATGGGAAGGACAAGCGTTTGGGAGCCACCCTGGTGGCACACCGACACCCCAGATAGGAGGGGGACACAATTTTAACATTACAAGACGAGCATGGGAGATCCTTATATACAATCAATCAAATTTCTGAATAGTTCCATCAGTGCTATGTGGATTTATATACTTTGAGACCTATGAAAGATGAGGAAGCCACTGCAAACTACCTTGCGCATATCACCATGAAATGGCTGTCAGAGCCACGCAGTGAGCATATTATGGCACTGCGTGGCCCAGCTGATGTTGTGGCGGCTTTAAAGGACATGCCGGGAGGTAAGGAACTGGAAACTGATGGGTTGACAGTGGCCTTTCGTGAAACCCACCAAGATATGCTTGTTCACCTGATCACTCTCTATACTCTATGAAGAGATGGTAAAAGATGGGTGTATACCACCATCGATGCGTGAGGCACTTTTAGTCACCTTGTTGGAACCCTGAAAGTCAGCAACCAGTTGCACATCTTACAGGACCATGTCATTATTGAATGTTGACACAAAAAATATATGCAGAGATACTGGCCAAACAATTAGCACCCTTGCTCCTGAGAGTAGTGAGCCCTGAACAAACTGAGTTTATTCCAGGTAGAACATTAATATATAACCACCTGACCCTTTTTGGAGTGATTACACAGGTAGACCCAGAGGTGAAGGCTACAGCTCTATTCTTAGACGCTGAAAAGGCTTTTGATTCGGTGGAATGGGCCTTCATGATTGCAGTACTGAGGCACATTGGTGTGGGAGACATTTTTTGCACTTAATTCAAGTGCTATACACAAGACCGATGGTGCATACACAGATCAGTGGGAAAGTCACATACCCTATAGATATATTCCAAGGGGACTAGGCAGGGATGCCCTCTGACACCATTATTGTGTGCGTTGGTAGCAGAGCCCCTCGCTTGTGCGTTAAGAGAATACCATGCTCACAGAGGCTTAAGATTCCCGGCTATAACCTAATTATCTCAGCTTACAAGGATGATACACTTTTATATGAGCACAACCCAGAGTGTAACTTGTCACCAACTCTCCGAGAGGTAGTATGCTTCGATGGTCACTCCGGTCTGCACATAAACTGGTAAAATTCCTTAATATTGCCCCTTGCCATGCCAAAGACACCAGTGGAGTTAGAGTATCCCCTTCAGTGGACAGCAGACCTGGTGCACTCTTTGGGAATATAGGAGCACACTGGCCTGGTGGTAGTCATATTGGAAAAGTAGAGCAAGGCAACACAGAAGCTTTTAGAAGTGGTAGAACGCTTGATATGGCTTCTACTATCTCTTACTGTCCATATAGGCATTATGAAAATGGTCGTTTTGACTAGAGTTTTGTTCCTGTTTGCGAATATTCCAATCTGGTTGCCATAGGAGGTGTTCCACAACCTGTGAACAACACTGACCAGGCTAGCCTGGGCAGGGAAGCAGCCTCCTGTTACTTGGGACACACCTACCTTACCATATGACATGGGGGGCTGAATGTCCAGGACCTTGAGGCTTACTATTATGCTGTGCAATGTATGTACGCCCACTATTGGTTACATGGACCAAAGGGTCTACCCCATCTTTAGCTTAAACGTGGCACAGCCTCCCCGATTTTGCTGCCTCAGATGCTGTTCCTGAAGCCTAATCGATGTTACAGTGTGCTTGACCCACTAAATACAATGGTCTGCTCTTGGCATGGAGTGCTGTTGAGGCCAGCCGGCTCCCTCCTTTATATACCATATATCCCTTTAGGGAGCTGTACATGGTTTACCCTGGGGCAGAAAAAAGGTGCAGCACATGCACTACTAGTAGTGGGGCTGACTAACATGGGAGATTTTTTTGCAGAGGGTGCAATGCATACATGGGAACAGGTCAGCGGGCAATGCACTGAATCATCCATACTCACTCTGGTTAACTACTTCAGAGCCTGCCACATGATTCATGTCTTACTTGGGGAAGATCTACTTGAGCCCCCAGAATTGACAGTAGTAATGTATTTGTGTCTTATAGCTAAGCTCTCTGCATTCAACCACTAGGCACCCAGACCCAGGGTCGCAGTAGTTAGACTGGAATGACAAAGTGAGCTAGATGTCACTTTCAGTGATAGGCAGTGGAAATATTGCTGCTTGGTGGTGCGTGCTGTCTCATTAAATAGTAGGCAGCAGTTAAATAATTTGAAATCTATCAAAAGAGGTTATTACACATCAGCCTTCTTTCTCTATGTATTGGGGGACAGTGCAACCTGCACCCTTTGTAGGACAGACAGTGCAGGATCCATGCATGTGACATGAGTTTGGGTATTGCTAGTAGAGGGTTGATCTAAATGACAAATATCCAGGAGAAATGCGTCAAACTGGTTGCTGCTGCCATTCAGTTATATGATAGATATATATGCTCCTCAGAAGTGTGTTAATCAGTTGGTATTGTTTGATAGTCAGGCTTGTTTTATTACACAACACAAATGATATAAGCTATGATTGTAACTGCTTTATGCCATGCAAATTGTCTCTCTGCCATTGTGTTATGTATGGCATTAAATAAAACTAAAATAAAGTTCAAACAAAAAATAACCCAACATGTGTTGAACATGTCTGATCTCCCAAAGTATGTGTGGGAGAGAATCATTGTTGACTTCTTTGGCCCCCTTGACAATGGACATCGCTGGAAGGTGGTTCTTGATGAGCACTCTTGTTGTCCTTTGGTAGAAGGCCTCTAATTGATCACTCAGGAAAAAGTTATTGAGAGACTAGATGGCCTTTTTGCAACATGGGGTGTTCCTTCAATTCTATAGCCTATTAATGGCCCCTCTTTCAACAGTCGAGAATTCAAAGATTCATCAGTAAAGCACACCTCTTTGGCCACAAGCAAATGACGTTTATGACAACACTCAAGAAGACCTTTCACCGTGCTGCACAGGAGAAGCTTGATCTCAAGTCAGCTCTTCATTCTGCTGTTTGTGCCTGTAGTCTGGCGCTAGATGCCCCCAGGACTTCCAAGATGGACGTCATCAAAGTCTCCCAGTAGCTCAGGCAGGAGTCCTAGGGACTCCTGAGCACCCACAAGGGTTGGCTGAACTCGGAGGAGGCAGACCCTGGTCGGAGTGAATGAGGCGGTTCAACGCTGGACAGTGGTGGTCTGGACGCATGGGAAGGGGAGATGCAAAAGATTAGAGAATCATGGAAACAGAAGGAGGCCCGATCAGGACTGAAGGCAGGGGACACTGGAAAGTGAATGACTGCTCCAGGAGCATTGCCTTCAAGTCCAGTGGCCCCAGAGAAGAGGCGGATGCTGTGACTCCAGACCCCACAACCTTGGAGGGCTGTGGTCTCAGGCAAGTCCCTGAGCCTCATTGTATTGCATTACAGAGGTGGTGGGCTGGTGTGCGAGCGCATCAGATGGGTTACTGGGGAAAAGGTAACCACGCCTCATTCACAGGCACTACCTGGTTTGTGAGCACAGTGGAGGGCACCATAGGAAAGCACTAAAATCAATTCTTCGTAATTTTTTTACCCATTGCTTTATGATTTGTTTGAGGGTCACATTATGCCTGAACTCTGCATCCACAGAGGAGTCAGAGAAGGTGGGAAGATGTGGAAAGAGAGCCAGGAATCACACCCATAATACAGGGAGAAGAGGAAATCCTCTACCAGACTCAACCCTCATATGAAAACCTTAACCCAAAGACTGACTCAAAACCTACATAATAAAAGGTTAAACCTTACTTACAGCTGGGTGTATGCTTCTGAAACTGGAGGCAGAGTGACCACATGGCCTATTGCTCGACTCTCCACTAAATGAGGTGAAAGTCCTGCCATCCTAATATTCAGGATACCTATGACAACAAAGCTGCTACAGCTACAACGGGCCAATAAAAGATTAATAAATGATGGTAAATTTCGTCACACAGATTTGTGTCACAAGCGCAAGATGAAAATCAATTCAGAAAAATGCCAATGTGTTAAGAACAATGGCCAAAATGTAGGTAATTTTTTTACGCTAATGTGGTGTTAAAAGGCCCAAAACGCCGCACCATATTTACAGAGTGGCGCAATGCTTACATTACACCACTTTGTAACCCCTTGTTCCACATTATGCCTGCGCCAGGCATAATGTATGCAAGGAGGCATGCTGCCGCTAGTGCGGGCCGAAAAAATGGCACAAAGAAATGTATGAGATTTCTTTGCATAATTTTCATCAGCAAAAGAGGCTCCCATTGTGTTCAATGGGTCTCTGGCTACTTTGCAGGATTAGTCCTGCAAAGCACCGGACTAGCGACTCTAGTCCCGCAACCACCGCCATGGGGCACCGTATTTTAAATATGGTGCACAAATGGTGGCATTAGGGGGGATCTAAGGGGCGCAGGAAAAGTGGCGCTGCACTAGGTGCAGCGCCACTTTTCCTAATCCTTCCCCAATGTGCTTACAGAAGGACATCGAGTCCTAATAAAACAAAGGAGAAAATGTAAGTCTAATGCTCCATTTGATGCTGACCCTTTGAAGTTGTGGATAGTAAAGGTTGCATGATGACTGCTCACCATCCTGGAAAATCCATCATGCAAGATTCTTTGCATTTCAAGCATCTGTCTCATCATTTGCCAATTCCAGATGTTAGGGGCAAGCCTGTTTCTACTGAGCCTTCTGAGAGCCCAATGGCTGCACCTGTCCCTGTATCACCAGTGCCAGTCAAGGACACATCTGTTATCTCTTCACAGCCTCAAAGTGCACGCTCTGGATGTTTGACTAAAGCTCCACAGTGACTTATCGAAGAGTTGTGATGTACATATGCAATATTTGTACTTTTTATTTAAGAAGGGGGGGAGATGTAGTTTCTTGTGAGTTAGAGCTGACAGGGCCCTTTTAGATCCTTATGTACTCCATAGAACTGCGAGTGTTTGATGTGGTTGATAGAATTAATGATTTAGAATGTTGAGTTACACACTGAGGAATAAAGACATGCAATACCAAGCTCTATGTGTGGTGTAATCATTTTACATGTACCTAGGCTGGAGGGGACTCTACACAAGGGATGAAGAGTTGGGGAGAGTGCCATGCACACCACTACCTCAGAAAAAGAAGTGGGGCCAAATGTACAACCCTCAATTTTTGCGACTCACAATTTCCAGTTCTTTGCAAGTCGCAAATTGCGAGTCACAAACAGTGATGTACAACAGTGTCTGAGACTCTACTTGCGATTCCCAATTGGGTCGCAAGGGACCTGCCTTATTAATATTCATGAGGCAGGTCGTGATTTGCAGTCCATTTGAATAGCCGGCACTCATAGGGATGGTGGCTTGATGGGGTCAGGAGACCACCATGTCTGTGACTGCTTTTTAAACAAAGCAGTTTTTTTTTAAATGCAGTCCTTTTTTCGTGAAGGAAAATGGGATGCATTTCAAAAATAAAAATTAAAAGTTGATTTTCATTTTTTCCGAGTGGACAGTTGTCGGTGGGACCACTGTCTGCTCTGAGAAAATGTTAGAGCCCCCATTCACAAAGGGGAAGTGAGTCCCATTTGTGAATGGGTTACCACTTCCTTCAAAGAGTCAGTAAAGTATGACTATTTTGTGCCCCCAATCACGTTCGCAAAATATTCGTACATACCATTACGAGTCGCTATTTGGTAGGGATGCCCTTTACTCGCCCTTCCGTAATAGCGACTCGCAAACCCTATTTTGCAAGCTGGTAATAACTACCAACTCGCAAAATAGGTTTGGTACATGGGTAACAACAATGGCCCGTTGCAAACGGCCCGACGGGTTGGTTGTGACTCGACAAAGGCATCGTACATCTGGCTCATAATTACGTAAGTTACAGAGTCTGTATGTGGACATTATTCCAGATTTCAATCAAGCGTGCATTGACAACTTTAATTGAAGTCACTTTGAGAAGAGTGTTGAGAGATGTTCCAGTCACCATGATGTAAGGCTCAAGATTAAATATGCAGTACATGTGAGTATATTTGAGGTATTCTCCTGGGCCATAATGTCAACATCATAAACGGCAAATAAGTAACGTATAATTTGTCCACTGATGCGAGTTAAAGCCTTCATGGGCGCCACCAGAAAAGAAGCCACAAATACGATTGAAAGACTCACCTTGCACTGCAGGTAGCTTGCACATTGGCAGAGTGCCATTAGTGAGGTTTGTGACTCTGGAGTGTTTCTTGACATGTGTGCAGTCCATGGCTTATGGCACAGAGAGAAAGGGGAAACTGCATAAAGTACCTTGTCTTCCATTGCCAGTCCTACAATGACCATGAGATGCAGTTATTCCTGCACTGGACTAGTTTTACATTTCAATACCTGGTGCTAGCACCAATGTTTTCTTGTCTGTGACATGCCAGCAAGGGCCCAACTGGACGCTTGTAATTGCCAATGGCAGAAAGTAGAGTGCAGTTAGCACCTTCACATGGGCAGGTATGAAATAAGAAAGTCAGGCCAAGATTTAAGAGGGCCTAGTGCCTCCTTCCACATCAGTGTCATTTTTATGCATGCATTGCACCACTTTGTAACCCCTTGTGGCACATTATTCCTGTGACATTTATAATGTATGCAAGGGGGGTGTTCCCCCATTTAGCGGACTGCAAAAATGGCTAAGATTCCACTGTGCCATTTTTGGCATCGATTTTTAATGCCTGCACAGAGCAGGTGTTAAAATGGTGAATACCATTGTTTTCAATGGGCCCCATTGTACTCTACAGCATTAGCACCAAAATGTTGCTAATCCTGTATAGTACATCAATAGCTTAAAAAATGTTTATGATATTGCCTTACCCTGCACCATGGTGCACCATATATTAAATACGGCCACACATGGTGGCGGTAGGGGGAGCAAAGGGGGCACAAGAAAAGTGCTATTGCATTGGATGCAGCACCACTTTTCTTAAATTCGGGCCTCAGTTTTAATGGAACATAATCTGAGAATATGGCACTTGCCTCGGATTGACTTTACCGTGATGTCCACCAGGTCTTTGTGTTTGAAGTATTTTAGGCTATTTTTTTACTGATCAGGAAAATAGGACCTCTAAAGTTTGGTACATGCATTTTTGAAGTCACATATGTTACGAAGTTCTTGTTTTATGTTTGGTGGTCACAGCATATTATGAAAAATGTGAAGGCTATTGATATATTGAAAAAGGCCCAGTATGGAATGGAAACAGTATACAACCGTGTAGTGTCATTCAGTAGAGAGAGAAAATGCAGTAGTAAGAGAGCTCGTTGAGGTGCACAATCAACCCAGCATGGGTGCACGAACGGATGAACAAGCCACATTTATAAGCATAATCACATAAACTGCAAACATCGATTTAGGGTACAACATTACTTTTAGGTATGAAATCACACTTGGTAGAAAGTTAGCAGGTTCATGATATCTAATTGAAATGCATGACTAGAAATATAAAGGTATGAAGTTATATAAAGTTTATACTGTAGGTATTAAGTCCAATTAGTTTGAGTCCCTTTTCACCTCTGACCTGTTTTTGGTCTAGAGGTCGCCCCCCACGTCCGCAGCACCACCTTGCTGTCTCGTGCCCCTGACCCCCGCCCACGCTGCTGATAGCGTGTTCGAGGCCCTCCTCCACCCGCAGGCATCCTCCTGCGCCTCATCCCTGGTGTCTAGTGGGCTCTGGTAATCTTCGCTAGTCCCGTGTGCTCTCTGCCGCTTTTTGCCGTATTTGTAAGTGTTTTCTACTTCTCAGCACCTTGCCTCCTTGCGCTCTTGCCCCCATTTGTGCCCCTTCTGATTGCTGTACTCCGATTGTATTTTGTGCCATTTACCGTATTTTGTGACTGTTTTTGACTTGTGCCTTATTTTGTCATTTTGTGCCTTCTTTAACCTGGTTTTCACCCCTTAGGCGCTCCCCCTTGCCGCTTCCCCTGCCGCTGCCTCCCTGCGGCCCTGCCCCCCTCGCGCCCCCATTCGCCGCTCCCTCCCACCTCCCAGCTGCTCCTCCCTCCCCCCTCCCTTCTTAATGGCTGGCGCTGCGTGTCGAGGGTGAGCGACCTCTGACCTGTTTTTGGTCTAGAGCTCGCCCCCCAGGTCCGCAGCACCACCTTGCTGTCTCGTGCCCCTGACCCCCGCCCACGCTGCTGCTAGCATGTTCGAGGCCCTCCTCCACCCGCAGGCATCCTCCTGTGCCTCATCCCTGGTGTCTAGTGGGCTCTGGTAAGCTTTGCTAGTCCCGTGTGCTCTCTGCCGCTTTTCGCCGTATCTGTAAGTGTTTTCTACTTCTCAGCACCTTGCCTCCTTGCGCTCTTGCCCCCATTTGTGCCCCTTCTGATTGCTGTACTCCGATTGTATTTTGTGCCATTTACTGTATTTTGTGACTGTTTTTGACTTGTGCCTAATTTTGTCATTTTTGTGCCTTCTTTAACCTGGTTTTCGCCCCTTAGGCGGTCCCCCTTGCCGCTTCCCCTGCCTCCCTGTGGCCCGCCCCCCTCGTGCCCCCATTCGCCGCTCCCTCCCACCTCCCAGCTGCTCCTCCCTCCCCCCTCCCTTCTTAATGGCTGGCGCTGCGCGCCCGTGCCGCTGGCGCGCCAGAGGTGCGCCAGGGGCAAGCCAATCTGCGCCCGTCCGCGCCTGGACCGCGCCCAGCGCCACCCCCGTGGTCCGCACACCCCGCACCACCAGCCTTCACTACTCGGCAAGCAAACTCCTCGCCCTTAACCCTGGCTCCTACACAGCCTGCTTCCAGGCCACTCTGAAGCACACCAAAGGGCCCTTCTCCTGCCGCACCTGCAACTTCACCTGCAACAGAACAAGGAAGCCTGCAACAACCAACACCAACCACCTCCACTGCATCCTCCTCAACACACGCTCTGCACGAAAGCACGCCATCGAGCTCTGGGACCTGCTTGACACTACCGCCCCAGACGTAGCCTTCCTGACCGAAACCTGGTGGAACTACTCCTCGGCCCCAGACATCGCCATCCCTGAGGGCTACAAGATCACCAGAAGAGATCGCACCAACGGGATCGGTGGAGGAATAGCCATCGTCCACAAATCCACCCTCAAGATCCACACCCACACGGACGACACCCTCAAGACAGTGTGGGACAGTGGGATTCACTTCCGGATCCACACGGATCCCAACACTACCCTCAGAGGAACTCTCATATACCGACCTCCAGGACCAAGAGCCCCCTTCAGTGACACCATCTCCGACCTCGCAAGCACCCACGACCTCGCCTCGACGGACTGCATCCTCCTTGGAGACCTCAACTTCCACCTGGAGAACAACAACAACGCCAACACCGCATCACTGGCCACCAACCTCTCCAACCTCGGACTAAGACAACTGGTCAACACACCCACCCACATCGCCGGCCACACGCTAGACCCTCTCTTCACTGCAAGCAACCACATCTCCTTCAGCCACACCACCGAACTCCACTGGACCGACCACCACTGCGTCCACTTCACATTCAAGAAACATACCGAACACCACCGCACCCCACTACCGCCGCATCGCCGCTGGGGCAAAGTCACTGAGGATCAACTAACCAGCACCCTCGACAAGAACCCGCCGACCAACCCCACTGACCCGGACTCCGCCGCCATCAACCTCCATCAGTGGATCCTCAACTGCGCCAACACCCTCGCACCACTCAAGAGGCCCACCGTCAACCAAGAAAAGAAAAAAGCAGCCTGGTTCACAGACGAACTCATCACCTCCAAACGCACCTGCCAGAAACTTAAGAAAAAATGGCTCCTCGAGCGCACACCCGACAACCTGGCAACCCACAAGGAAGCCACCCGCAAGCACCACCAACTTATCCGACTCGCCAAATGCTCCGACTTCACAGAATGCCTAAACAACAAGGAGCTCTTCTGCATCGTGAAGGAGCTCTCGAACCCTAGCGCCAACGTCAACGACGTCCCACCATCCCAGAAACTCTGCGACGCATTCTCCACCTTTTTCTACCAGAAAATTGCCGCCATCGACGACAGCCTCAACACCACACCTCCGCCAGACCCCACCCCCGACAACTCCTCCTACGCCGACCGCCTCACCATCTGGACCCACGTAGATGACGCCGAAACTCAAAAGACCATGAACTCCATCCACTCAGGATCCCCCTCAGACCCCTGCCCACACCACGTCTACAACAAAGCCGACTCCACCATCGCCCCCCAACTTCGAAAGATCATCAACCTATCCTTCGATACTGCGACTTTCCGGGACAGCTGGAAGCACGCCAATATCCAAGCCCTCTTCAAGAAACCCAAGGCTGACCTCAACGACCTCAAAAACTTCCACCCGATCTCCCTCCTCCCTTCCCAGTGAAGGTCATCGAGAAGATCGTCAACGCCCAGCTCACCCACTACCTCGAGGACAACTCCATCCTAGACCCCTCCCAATCCGGCTTCAGACGCAATCACAGCACCGAGACTGCGCTCCTCGCCGCCACAGATGACATCAGACAGCAAATGGACAACGGCGAAACTTCAGCCCTCATCCTCCTGGACCTCTCCGCTGCCTTCTATACAGTCTGCCACCGCACCCTACTAACACGTCTCCACGAAGCCAGAATACAAGACAAAGCCCTCAACTGGATCTCCTCATTCCTCTCCGGCAGAACCCAGAGAGTCCGACTCTCACCCTTCCGCTCCGAAGCCACCAACCTCATCTGCGGAGTCCCCCAAGGCTCCTCGCTAAGCCCGACGCTGTTCAACGTCTACATGGCACCCCTTGCACAACTAGCCCATCAGCACAACCTCAGCATTCTCTCCTATGCCGACGACACCCAGCTCATCCTCTCCCTCACCAATGACCCACTCACCGCCAAAGCCAACCTCCATGAGGGATTAAAATCCATCGCCGAGTGGATGAAAAACAGCCGCCTGAAATTAAACTCCGACAAGACGGAAGTCCTCATCCTCGGACGCACCCCCTCGGCCTGGGACGACTCTTGGTGGCCCACCGCGCTGGGACCCCCCCTACTCCAGCCAACCACACACGCAACCTCGGCTTCATCCTCGACTCCGCCCTCACCATGTCCAAACAGGTCAACGCAGTCTCCTCCTCCTGCTTCAACACCCTCCGCATGCTCCGCAGAATCTACAAGTGGATCCCGACGGAAACCAGAAAAACGGTGACCCAGGCCCTCGTCAGTAGCAGACTTGACTACGGCAACGCACTCTACACAGGCATCCCAGCAAAAGATATCCAACGACTCCAACGCATCCAGAGCGCCTCCGCCCCCCTGATCCTCGACGTACCCCGCCGATGCCACATCTCCCACCACCTGAAGGGCCTCCACTGGCTCCCCGTGGATAAAAGGATCACCTTTAAACTCCTCACCCACGCGCACAAAGCACTACACAACGCCGGTCCCGCCTACCTGAACAACAGACTCAACTTCTACGTCCCCTCCCGCCAACTCCGCTCTGCCAACCTCTCCCTCACCATCGTTCCCCGATTCCAACGCAAGACCTCCGGCGGCAGATCCTTCTCCTACCTCGCCGCCAAGACCTGGAACTCCCTCCCGACCCCCCTGCGCCAGACCCAGGACCTCCTCACCTTCAGGAGACTCCTCAAGACCTGGCTCTTCGACCAACAGCAGCTACCCCCCCCTCCCCTCAGCGCCTTGAAACCCTAACGGGTACGTAGCGCGCTTTAGAAATTTAATGATTGATTGATTGATTGATAGAGAATTTGTGATGGTAAAAAACTAAAAAATAGACTTTTGTGCTTCCTCTTTGAAAACATTTCTTTTGTTTGTTTTGCATGTTGTGCAGCAGTCTGCTTTCGGTTCAGCAGAGGCTGCAGACAGAAAAGGAGGTACTGAATCAGACCTGTAGAATCCCAGAGGCGGATGGTGGGCATCGCAGTGACAGTGGGGCTGGAGAGAACTCGGCATCGCAGTGTTATGACGGGCCATGGTGCGCCGTGCAGAGGGATTTATTGCTGTCACCTATCAGCCATTTTAACCAATTTATGCTCTTGCATGTATTTTAAAACGGCATTTTCATGCCTATACTAGTTTCCACCGAGAAAGGGCAAGGTGGAGAACATCCTTGGGGCTATTAAAGCGTTTTAAGTGGGATCTGCCACTTGTTTACTCTGATGAGGCGCAGCCCAAGCTACGAGGGAGTGGTAAGGTTTTTTGCAAACACCCACACATTCTAGTGCAAACACTCTAGTTTGTGGGTTTTCATAAACTTTTATGACCCACTCCAGCTCTTGAAATGGTCAGAGATTTAATCTTGACAAGAGTAGGTGTAAATCCCTTTCCTGAGTGGTAATAGAAAGTGCATACCCCCACAATTGTTGGAGCTGTAAAGGAATGGGTTTCACAACAAGACCCAATATTTTCCCCTTTGAAGACAAGAAAAGAAAAAAAAAAGTGCAAACGCACTCACGCGACAATTATTTGCATGCACCATTTATACTACATATGATATACCTGCTGAAAAGCCTCCACAACTGAGTAAGTAGAAAATTGCAAAGGTTTTCCAACATAAATGTGCTAACCTGTGATCATGGAAAGTTTCCATTCTTGCTCTTGAAAATCTTTGAGAATTCCACAAATGAGTGTCAGGTCCACAGTGCTTAACCCACAGAGATTTATTAAAACAAGTACGCAGGTTATCAATGGTGGAGATGAACAGTAGCAACCATATGGAAATATATTAAAGATGTGTAAACATATTCCTATCTTGGTGATGAGAGAACATACACCATGGTAGTGAATACAGACTCCTAAGGCCTTATTGCCTAAAAACAATGCAGAAGTACTTGCAGCGATGTAGGCCTCCTCTTAAGTGAACATTTCCATTATTTTTCGAATAGCAACCACTACAAGGAACATGCCTGAAAAGGTCTTCCAGATGCTGGCTTCTAGGCATGCCTCTGGGAATGTATTGTGAGGATTTGTGAAGGCTCTTATTCCCACTGTGTCGAGATCTCCATTTAGGAGAACTCCAAGGAGCAGCAATAGAGCATCTGTACAAAAGCACTTTTGGTCCACGGGAAAAACATAACAGACCCGACCTCTACACTCTTGCCAAAACTGGCAATGATTCATTCTTCTTCTCATCCTGAAAGGGGAGTTATTCTCGCCCTTGTCTTGGGCAAAACTCAGACTATTGCTAAGGTGGGAATAGATTGTAGAGCAGTTTGGGAATGCCTACAAATCGGTGGTTAAGTGCAGAACATAAGATATTAGAGATTAGGATGTTAGATAACAGAAATAAAGAAAAAGATAGGAAGACAGGAAGAGATAGAGAAAAGTGGAAGGAGATTAGGTAGGTGAAGCATTGGTGAGGAGGCTCTTTTCGAGGAGCATGCAAGCGAGTGGGATAGTAGGATTTGGGGATGGGAGTAATACAAAGTGAAATGTAATAATGAATTAGAGAGGGAGGAAGAACCTGAACAGAAGGGCTGAGAAAAAAATGAGCAAAAGGTTATGTATATAAGAGGCCTAGGCCTGGGTTAGAAGAACCCAAGAGCAGTGTCAGCTAATATGTACAGATCCAACATGAGAGATATTGCCACCAGATTATATGTTCTCTTTTGATACTTACCTCTTGACTCTAAGGCCCTGATTACAAGTTTCACGGTCCAAGGATCACCAAACTCATGGTGGCAGTCAGACCGCTGCAATCCTGGCGGGCCGACCGCATGATTATGATCCTGGCAGTCCGACCGCCAGGAGACCACTGCCATGCCCAGGATCATAGATCCCGATGAGTTTGTGGCAGTCGAAGTTGTGGTCAGCCATGGCAGTGTCGAGTTTGGTACCACCATGCTGATCATGACTTCTCTTTCCGCCAGCTCCTTTTCAGGGCAGGGTCCCCGCCATGAAAAAGCTGGAGGAAAGGCAGTGCTGGGACCACAGGGGGGCCCCTGCACTGCCCAAGGCCATGTAATTGAAAGTGCAGGGGCCCCACTGGCAGCACCCTCGGAATGTGCACTGTCTGCTATGCTGTGTGCAACAGCATTGGCTAAAGCTCCCTAAGGGAGCTGAGGCCAATGGAGCTACACTCTTTCCTCCGGACTGACCAGTGGAAGCATCATAATATGGCAGTTTCTGCCGGCCAGCTTGGTGGAAACATCGTGATGATAAGGCCATTTTTGTGGGCCACCTCACCACAGCTGTATTGGTGGTGCCAAGTTTATAATCAGGCCCTTAATCTGGCACCTGTCTGCTCTCTTTTGTTGATGCATTTATTGAATGGTGGATTAGGAGGTGTAAGTGAATGGAGCAGGCTAGAACTAATTTGACTTGGCAAATCGAGGCAGTGAGCAGGCAACTTATGGAGCATGCAAAAAGATGCATCTCAGGAAGTATCTGCTCACCACTTTTGTCATCTTTTATAAAGGGATTTATATATCCTAGTAAGTTAGCAACTTTGTTCCTTCCTTTCTTTCTTCCAGCTGAAGCTCTTGGTATGATGAGATGTTCAATAGGAGTGCATGTATGCTCGTTGTGAGGGCAGATGTTCCTGTGTGCTCATTGTGAGGGCAGAAGTTCCTAAGTACTACAACTTTCAAAATTTGTAAGAGAATAGGCACAAGTGAGGATTGATTGGTTGAACATTCCCTACTGGTGGTTTCTCTGAGTACAGTTATTGTGCATGATTAAGTTTTGAATGTTAGTTACTAGGAGAAGGTATGCAGTAAGAACAAGGTTAGCATGACACACAATACTCCTTTGTTCTCTGCTCTCTATGTGGATCCCCGAATGGCTTGTGGGCATGTACAAGGCAATGTATCACAATTTAATTTTGACATTTCTCCTGAATGTAAATGTATTTTCAGCACAAAACTAAGACAACATTCATAAGTCTAAGATTGCTTCCACCTGAGAAGGAAACTAATGGTGAGGTTTTCAGTTTTCATTACATTGTATTATTTTCTCGGATTTCACTCTCACGTTTGTATCTGACTTTGTATGAAGTTTCAGCTGGGTGAATTTATGGACCATCTGTATTGATGTGGTCGTGGCAGGCTGAGGGTGGTGTTCATACAGCAAGATCATGTTGTGTACTAATGATATTGTTTCTTTTCCCCAGCATGGAATCCAACTACCCCTCACAAATAAGTTCTTAGCTCAGGCTTACATCTTTTTCCTTGGTCTCCAATGAGTTATGATACAGCCAGCAGTGCCCTCTCATTTATAATGCATGCCTCTTCTCTATCCCACAAAGGGTTGCCTCTTGGCAAAAGCACCACTTTGGTGCAGTCAAGAGGCATTAGAGAATAAGACCCTTGTTTAGAGATTGGCAGAGATAATACTCAATCCCAACAGCAATGGAGTACCCTCTCTGCCAAACTGCTGGTACATCTGACTTATTTAGAAGCAGGTGGACCTAAAGTATGTTGACAATTACATATGCAATTATATTTCATTGATACCATTATTAGGCTTACAAAAAGATTCACCCAATTTATTCTAGTTTTTGATATATTCTTTCTACACAGACTGAGCAGGTAATTGTCTTTCTAATTCGTTAGCTCTGTTTTGCAGTTTTCATTGTCATCTGGGTAGAAGCCATGCAAAACGTCTGGGAGCCGCTTCAAATGCCTTACATCATGTGTTCATATCATTTAGGAAGTTTGTTTATTTTGAAACAATTCTTTGATAGTACTTAAATGCCTGTTGAAAATGAAGATAGTTTGTGTGGTGTAGCCCAAGGTTTTTGCCTTACTGTTTTGCTAGCTGTAGTATTGTTCTGACCAGTGGTAGAGTGACTGTGCCCCCCCTTCCAATATGATAAAATTTGCATACTATATGGTACAAAAGTATACCCCGGGCCTGTAAGTTAAATGCTACATGTGGGCTGCTGCACCCAATGTAGCATCAACCTCAGTGGTACAATAAACTTGACTGCAGGTCTACTCTCTGTAGCCTGGCTATGTAGTTTTAAACTAAAAGTCTAACCTGTTGAACTAACCCCTTGTGATAGGCCTAAACCTTCCTTTTGAATATTAATGGCATCCAGAAGTAGGTCCTAAAGCCCATAGGATAGGGTGAATGGTATTTAAAAGCAGAACATGTGAAGATTTAATGTTAAACATGTCCTTACAGTCAAAAGGCCAAAAAAGCTAGTTTCACTGTAGAATAGTTGGCGGCGCAATATAAAAACATTGGGATATAATAATATATTTAATAATGTTATCTCTTGCTAGGAAATGGCTACAAATTTCATTTTTTGCTGTTTGAAATGTTTATCACAAGCCCAATTCACTGGTGAAGTTGTATTTGTAAAACATATTTTGGAACATGTATTTTAGAAAATTAGATTTTACCTTCATAAAGCCTCTGGGTGCACATTTACAAGAGCCCAATGGCCACCTCGTACTTGAATAGCTCCATTGATGAGTTGTGAACTTTCTTCAAAACCAGAGCCAAAGGCATTATGTGTTGAGAGGTGTTTTGTTCATCTCGCAGGATGACCATCTGGGCATAGCATTTTTAACTTCACAGGCGCCTACCTTATCACAGGCAAATATTAGCTGACACCTGGGCAGGGCCCTTCTTTTGTTTCCTCAGTCAGACATAAACCAATGACAGTAAAACAGGAACTGCCCCAGTAACAAGTTTCGAGAGACCACGTGTGAGGGCTTGTTCATTTCCCTGGTCACACCTCTAGGGAGGGCACATGGGCTGTGCATAAGGGGTGAGGATTTCACCATCTTGGATTTAGGCACAGAGTGTCACTGTAGGATTGTTTGCCGTACAGCACACAGGAAGTAGAGCAAACGTGGTTATGGTTGCCCTGGGGAACCTTTACACTAGAGAGGGGCCAGGAGTATCCCTCACCAGCAGACTGGTGCCTGGAATAAATGTGAAACAAACTGTACCCTTCTCAAAACATTTTCTGGACCTGAGAAAGAACAGAAGAGGAGTGGGTCTTCTGTGTGTGACCTTAGACTTTCGGCCTAATTTGAGATGCTGTTTCCAGGCTTTATTCATCAAATGTTTTCCAGAAGAGCTCATTCTTTTGAGTACATACTTCATTTGGACCATTTGACACCTGCTAGGATGGAAGCATCACTTACATTTGTTTTAAAAAGTAATGTTTGTTATTAATATTTTTCATAGTATTAAAACTGTTCAATTCGTTTTTTTATATAATTGTAAAAAAAAACTGTTGTTGTTCCTTGTTATTTGACAATATTCTTTATTTCTAGCAGTTTGTTAGTAAAGTAAATGAATTATTTTTAATGTGTTTTTTGGTTTTGAATAAAGATGTTTTTGTGACTTGTGTTGCTGTTTGGAGTTGAACGTTTTATCCAATTTGATTTTAAAGTGTAGAATATTGAAAGCTTTTTATATGTTTCCTTACAAATTTGTAATTTTTAATTACTTATTCTTACAACTTATAAAGTTATGTTAATTATTTGGTTTTCTGCTCACTACCCCACCTTATTTATGCATATGGTTAACCTTTTGGAATAATACAGTGGTTTCTCTAAAGTGATATTTTTACTGTGATGTCTATCATATATTTTTTTAATCTTTATTACCGTTTTCTTTTCCATTATACATGAACATGTGTTATGGTCATCAGCATGAGGCAAGTGGACAAAACAGACATTAGCGTGGGATGGTGCATAACTTTGTACAAGAATAAATTGGACATTCACAGCCTAATCTGTACACATTTGACCTGGTTTAGCATCACACATTAACCAATCAATGAGATCTTCCTGGGCCCATAAGTGGTCATCCTGTTGACTGAACACATCCTGATGTGAATTGTCTTATTGCATCGCAGCTTTTCTGGCTACAGCCATTTAACAGAGACGTCATCTCCGTGTGGCTAACTTAAAGATCTTAGGTATTCCTGGTAGGGGCCCCGATATTTTTGAAGCAGCTGTGCTGTGGTGCCAGCTCTTTGTATGTGTCTGACTGAATGTTACAAAACATCATATCTTCATGCCCATCTATAAGTAAAGGGTGGGGGCCTCTGATCCATCTCATAGCTATTCAAATTTTGGCTAGTAACAGTCCCAGTGCCACTTGATGTTGCGCTGCCTTTCGCACCTTCTTTGCATAACCTCGTAGGGCTGCCAGAGGACCAAGTGACAGGATTTCCCAAGTAATTGCCTCAAAATCAGTAAACACACCATGCCAGAAGGATTTCACTCTGGGACAGTACTAGGCCAGGTGTGCAAATCCTGCAACCTCTGTCTGATAACGCTGGCACTGAGAGCTGTCCCACAGGCCATAGAGACAGAGTCACTCTGAAGTACAGTATACCCTATTTTTGTATTTGAATTGTAATAATTGGTGCCTGCTATTCATGGAAATCTTCTTAGTCATAGTGCCATTGTTTGTCCCTCATAGGAAATCCAAGCTCCCTTTTCCACTCTAGTTGAACAGGTTGTGTCTCCGGCCTATGGGCTTTCTATGTGTAGGCTTGCAGGTGAGACACAAAGCGACTGGGTGCACTGGTCTGCAGTAGGGATGTGAGAGCCAGCTTTTCCAGAGGTTCTGAAATATCGTCTTCCAGTACGTCACGCAATGTGGTGCATGCTGTATGGCAGTGATTCCCAAACATTTGACTTCTGTGGACCCCCCACTTTATTGTTACTGGATCCTGGGACTCCCCACTGAATCGTTATTGGAATCCGGGGACCCCCCCACTGAGTCATCACTGAAAGCTGTGGACCTAATCTGTTAATATTATTTAATTTTCTAAGTAGTCGCGGACCCCCTGAGGAGGCTTCGTGGACCCCCAGGGGTCCCTGGACACAGGTTGGGAACCACTGCTTTATGGTATTGAAATCATGTAAGGGCAGTGGGATCATTGGACATTTCACTCGTTGCCGCCCAGGTGAGCTTAAAATCTTTGCTGAAGAATTCTCCCATTAACCACATGTGCAGCTCACTCCCTGATCCTAAGTGGGAACCACATACAGCAGGGTACGGGAATCAGAGGGGAATATAGATGCGATCCCTCCTGCTTCTCTAGAAGCATGCGCCATGCATAAACCGTGGTGTTGAGGGAGTTCAGCACATTGTACTATTGGGTGGGTTTGCAAAACAGCACTTGAGGTAAAAAGAGTGGGGCCCCAGCATCTTTTTCTAGCCAGAGATGTGAAATGCCCTGGGGACCACGAATCCAATATTGTGCAAATGTGCTCTGGGTCACCTTTTTGTATGTGTCTGAGTCCGGGGCTTCCAACTCGCCCCAGTCATATGGTAGTGTAAGAGTCTCCTATCGTATTCTGGGTTGTTGGCCTGCCCAAGTTAGATGGATCAGGAGTGTTCAAAGTAACTTGAAAAACGCACATGGGAGCAGCATTGGTACGGTTACAAATAAAAACAAGCATTTTCAATGCAATGGGTCTCGCATTTGCTCGAGTTAGAGCTATTAGCATTGTAAACTCCTAACCGGACTTTTCTTGCCACACAAATTAAAAGAAGAAAAAACGCAGCGCGATCACACTATGTAAAATCCAGCACGATCGTGCTGAAATTGAAAACAGAAAACCCGAGCACGAGCACGCTATGTAAACACCAGTGCGATCGCGCTGCATGGAAAATAAACAGATAAAGTAGTCCGGAAACCATGCTGAAAACATCGAGTCTCGCATGTTTTCAGTAGTTTACTGGTGCTGTGTAGGTGGGCTAAACACCGGAAAAGGCATGACGTATGCATGCCTTTCACAAAAGAAAGTAGGCGGATTTTAAAAGGTAAGCCCACGAACCAATGAAAGTGACTGACGTGACATGGGTGTGATTGGAAGCCCAAAGAGAGATTACTACAGGGGACGGCGCGCTTTGCGTTCAAACGTAATGAGAATCTGGGCAGTACCACCATCTTCATCACATCTATGCGCTCGACAGTGACAATTGTAATTTGATCCACCGGTTCATTTCTTTCCACAACTTCTGCACTGCTCTGGGGCTAAATGTGGTCATTTTGATTTGTTTACACTTTGCACAAAAAAGTGGAAGTTGTGCAATGGGACCTCAGTGTTGTAAGATAATGCAAATATACTCTGCTGAATACAGTGCACAGCAGTTCATTGTGTTCTGGGAGACTATTTCCAGTGCATTCTGTTAACAATATGACTTTAGAACTACCAATCACATGGCAGCCTGGTTTAAATGAAAGTGGTCATTTAATTTTGTAACATTATGCCATCTGTGATCATGGCTCATTGCTGAGCCGAAACACGTCAGGAAAAGGAAGAGAGCGCAGTGCCTGTTTGTAAGGAAATGCCTCCTTGGCATGGTTGCCCCCTGACTTTTTGCCTTTGCTGATGCTATGTTTACAATTGAAAGTGTGCTGAGGCCTGCTAACCAGGCCCCAGCACCAGTGTTCTTTCCCTAACCTGTACTTTTGTATCCACAATTGGCAGACCCTGGCATCCAGATAAGTCCCTTGTAACTGGTACTTCTAGTACCAAGGGCCCTGATGCCAAGGAAGGTCTCTAAGGGCTGCAGCAGGTCTTATGCCACCCTGGAGACCTCTCACTCAGCACAGACACCCTGCTTGCCAGCTTGTGTGTGCTAGTGAGGACAAAACGAGTAAGTCGACATGGCACTCCCCTCAGGGTGCCATGCCAGCCTCTCACTGCCTATGCAGTATAGGTAAGCCACCCCTCTAGCAGGCCTTACAGCCCTAAGGCAGGGTGCACTATACCATAGGTGAGGGTACCAGTGCATGAGCATGGTACCCCTACAGTGTCTAAACAAAACCTTAGACATTGTAAGTGCAGGGTAGCCATAAGAGTATATGGTCTGGGAGTCTGTCAAACACGAACTCCACAGCACCATAATGGCTACACTGAAAACTGGGAAGTTTGGTATCAAACTTCTCAGCCCAATAAATGCACACTGATGCCAGTGTACATTTTATTGTAAAATACACCACAGAGGGCACCTTAGAGGTGCCCCCTGAAACTTAACCGACTGTCTGTGTAGGCTGACTAGTTCCAGCAGCCTGCCACACCAGAGACATGTTGCTGGCCCCATGGGGAGAGTGCCTTTGTCACTCTGAGGCCAGTAACAAAGCCTGCACTGGGTGGAGATGCTAACACCTCCCCCAGGCAGGAGCTGTGACACCTGGCGGTGAGCCTCAAAGGCTCACCCCTTTGTCACAGCCCAGCAGGGCACTCCAGCTTAGTGGAGTTGCCCGCCCCCTCCGGCCACGGCCCCCACTTTTGGCGGCAAGGCTGGAGGGAACAAAGAAAGCAACAAGGAGGAGTCACTGGCCAGTCAGGACAGCCCCTAAGGTGTCCTGAGCTGAGGTGACTCTGACTTTTAGAAATCCTCCATCTTGCAGATGGAGGATTCCCCCAATAGGGTTAGGATTGTGACCCCCCCCCCTTGGGAGGAGGCACAAAGAGGGTGTACCCACCCTCAGGGCTAGTAGCCATTGGCTACTAACCCCCCAGACCTAAACACGCCCTTAAATTTAGTATTTAAGGGCTACCCTGAACCCTAGAAAATTAGATTCCTGCAACTACAAGAAGAAGGACTGCCTAGCTGAAAACCCCTGCAGCGGAAGACCAGAAGACGACAACTGCCTTGGCTCCAGAAACTCACCGGCCTGTCTCCTGCCTTCCAAAGATCCTGCTCCAGCGACGCCTTCCAAAGGGACCAGCGACCTCGACATCCTCTGAGGACTGCCCCTGCTTCGAAAAGACAAGAAACTCCCGAGGACAGCGGACCTGCTCCAAGAAAAGCTGCAACTTTGTTTCCAGCAGCTTTAAAGAACCCTGCAAGCCCCCCCGCAAGAAGCGTGAGACTTGCAACACTGCACCCGGCGACCCCGACTCGGCTGGTGGCGATCCAACACCTCAGGAGGGACCCCAGGACTACTCTGATACTGTGAGTACCAAAACCTGTCCCCCCTGAGCCCCCACAGCGCCGCCTGCAGAGGGAATCCCGAGGCTTCCCCTGACCGCGACTCTTTGAACCTAAAGTTCCGACGCCTGGGAGAGACCCTGCACCCGCAGCCCCCAGGACCTGAAGGACCGGACTTTCGCTGGAGAAGTGACCCCCAGGAGTCCCTCTCCCTTGCCCAAGTGGAGGTTTCCCCGAGGAACCCCCCCCTTGCCTGCCTGCAGCGCTGAAGAGATCCCGAGATCTCTCATAGACTAACATTGCGAACCCGACGCTTGTTTCTACACTGCACCCGGCCGCCCCCGCGCCGCTGAGGGTGAAATTTCTGTGTGGGCTTGTGTCCCCCCCGGTGCCCTACAAAACCCCCCTGGTCTGCCCTCCGAAGACGCGGGTACTTACCTGCAAGCAGACCGGAACCGGGGCACCCCCTTCTCTCCATTCTAGCCTATGCGTTTTGGGCACCACTTTGAACTCTGCACCTGACCGGCCCTGAGCTGCTGGTGTGGTGACTTTGGGGTTGCTCTGAACCCCCAACGGTGGGCTACCTTGGACCAAGAACTAAGCCCTGTAAGTGTCTTACTTACCTGGTTAACCTAACAAATACTTACCTCCCCTAGGAACTGTGAAAATTGCACTGTGTCCACTTTTAAAACAGCTATTTGTGAATAACTTGAAAAGTATACATGCAATTTTGATGATTTGAAGTTCCTAAAGTACTTACCTGCAATACCTTTCGAATGAGATATTACATGTAGAATTTGAACCTGTGGTTCTTAAAATAAACTAAGAAAAGATATTTTTCTATATAAAAACCTATTGGCTGGATTTGTCTCTGAGTGTGTGTACCTCATTTATTGTCTATGTGTATGTACAACAAATGCTTAACACTACTCCTTGGATAAGCCTACTGCTCGACCACACTACCACAAAATAGAGCATTAGTATTATCTCTTTTTGCCACTATCTTACCTCTAAGGGGAACCCTTGGACTCTGTGCATGCTATTCCTTACTTTGAAATAGCACATACAGAGCCAACTTCCTACATTGGTGGATCAGCGGTGGGGTACAAGACTTTGCATTTGCTGGACTACTCAGCCAATACCTGATCACACGACAAATTCCAAAATTGTCATTAGAAATTCATTTTTGCAATTTGAAATTTTTCTAAATTCATAAAAGTCCTGCTAGGGCCTTGTGTGTTAAGTCCCTGTTTAGCATTGTCTTTTAGAGTTTAAAAGTTTGTTAAAAGTTTGAAATTAGATTCTAGAAACAGTTTTAGATTCTTTAAAAAGTATTCCAACTCTTAGCAGAATAATGTCTGATACAGAGATGCAGGTGGTGGAACTCGACACCACACCTTACCTCCATCTTAAAATGAGGGAGCTAAGGTCTCTCTGTAATATCAAAAAAATAACCATTGGCTCCAGACCTACCAAAATTCAGCTCCAGGAGCTGTTGGCAGAGTTTGAAAAAGCCAACCCCTCTGATGATGACATCACAGAGGAAGAAATTAGTGACTTGGAGGCCAATGTCCCTCCTCCAGTCCTAAATAGGGAGAACAGGACCCCTCAAGTCCTGTCTTCAACTGTGTTAGTCAGAAATAGTGAGTCCCTCACAGGAGGGTCCCACATTTCTGAAATCACTGAGGATGCTCTCAGTGAAGATGACCTCCTGTTAGCCAGGATGGCCAAAAGATTGGCTTTAGAGAGACAGCTCCTAGCCATAGAAAGGGAAAGACAAGAGATGGGCCTAGGACCCATCAATGGTGGCAGCAATATAAATAGGGTCAGAGATTCTCCTGACATGTTAAAAATCCCCAAAGGGATTGTGACAAAATTTGAAGATGGTGATGACATCACCAAGTGGTTCACAGCTTTTGAGAGGGCTTGTGTAACCAGAAAAGTGAACAGATCTCACTGGGGTGCTCTCCTTTGGGAAATGTTCACTGGAAAGTGTAGGGATAGACTCCTCACACTCTCTGGAAAAGATGCAGAATCTTATGACCTCATGAAGGGTACCCTGATTGAGGGCTTTGGATTCTCCACTGAGGAGTACAGGATTAGGTTCAGGGGGGCTCAAAAATCCTCGAGCCAGACCTGGGTTGACTTTGTTGACTACTCAGTGAAAACACTAGATGGTTGGATTCAAGGCAGTGGTGTAAGTAATTATGATGGGCTGTACAATTTATTTGTGAAAGAACACCTGTTAAGTAATTGTTTCAATGATAAACTGCATCAGCATCTGGTAGACCTAGGACCAATTTCTCCCCAAGAATTGGGAAAGAAGGCGGACCATTGGGTCAAGACAAGGGTGTCCAAGACTTCAACAGGGGGTGACCAAAAGAAAGGGGTCACAAAGACTCCCCAGGGGAAGGGTGATGAGACAACCAAAACTAAAAATAGTAAAGAGTCTTCTACAGGCCCCCAAAAACCTGCACAGGAGGGTGGGCCCAGAGCCTCTTCACAAAACAATGGGTACAAGGGTAAAAACTTTGATCCCAAAAAGGCCTGGTGTCATAGCTGTAAACAGCATGGACACCAAACTGGAGACAAGGCCTGTCCCAAGAAAGGTTCCACTCCAAACTCCCATCCAGGTAACACTGGTATGGCTAGTCTCCAAGTGGGATCAACAGTGTGCCCAGAGCAAATCAGGGTCCACACTGAAGCTACTCTAGTTTCTGAGGGTGGGGTGGATTTAGCCACACTAGCTGTCTGGCCGCCTAACATGCAAAAATACAGACAGCAACTCTTAATTAATGGGACTAGAATAGAGGGCCTGAGGGATACAGGTGCCAGTGTCACCATGGTGACAGAGAAACTGGTTTCCCCTGGCCAATACCTGACTGGAAAAACTTACACAGTCACCAACGCTGACAATCAGAGAAAAGTACATCCCATGGCAATGGTTACTTTAGAATGGGGAGGGGTCAATGGCCTGAAACAGGTGGTGGTCTCCTCAAATATCCCAGTGGACTGTCTGCTTGGAAATGACCTGGAGTCCTCAGCATGGGCTGAGGTAGAACTAAAAACCCATGCAGCAATGCTGGGTATCCCTGAACTGGTGTGTGTGAAAACAAGAGCACAGTGCAAGGCACAGGGTGAACAAGTAGAGCTGGAGTCTGGAAGAATGGCCCAGCCTACCAAGAGGAAAGGAAAGTCAGTTGGGAAACCAACTGCAACACAGCAAAAGAAAGGGAACCTCTCTTCTCAGGAAGAAGTTCTGCCCTCTGAGGGAACTGAGCCTTTGGAGCTTGAACCTTATCAGGTTGAGCTCTTAGGCCCAGGGGGACCCTCAAGGGAGGAGCTGTGTAAGGGACAAGAAACCTGTCCCTCTCTTGAAGGCCTTAGGCAGCAAGCTGCTGAAGAGTCCAAAGGCAAGAAAAATGGAACGCATAGGGTCTATTGGGAAGATGGACTCCTGTACACTGAGGCCAGAGACCCCAAACCTGGTGCCACTAGGAGAGTGGTAGTGCCTCAGCTGTTCAGGAAGTTCATCCTAACATTGGCCCATGACATTCCCCTTGCTGGACATTTGGGACAAACCAAGACGTGGGAGAGGTTAGTCAACCACTTCTACTGGCCCAATATGTCCAACATGGTTAAGGAGTTTTGCCTCTCCTGCCCCACCTGTCAAGCCAGTGGTAAGACAGGTGGGCATCCAAAGGCCCCCCTCATTCCACTTCCAGTGGTGGGGGTGCCCTTTGAAAGAGTGGGTGTGGACATAGTTGGTCCACTAGAACCTCCCACAGCCTCAGGAAATATGTATATCCTGGTAGTAGTGGATCATGCTACCAGGTATCCTGAAGCTATTCCCCTTAGGTCGACTACTGCCCCTGCAGTAGCCAAGGCCCTCATTGGTATCTTTACCAGAGTGGGTTTCCCTAAGGAGGTGGTGTCTGACAGAGGTACCAACTTCATGTCAGCATACCTAAAGCACATGTGGAATGAGTGTGGAGTGACTTATAAATTCACTACACCATACCATCCACAAACTAATGGCTTGGTTGAGAGATTCAACAAGACATTAAAAGGCATGATCATGGGGCTCCCAGAAAAGCTCAAAAGGAGATGGGATGTCCTCTTGCCATGTCTGCTTTTCGCTTACAGAGAGGTGCCACAGAAGGGAGTAGGATTCTCACCCTTTGAACTTCTGTTTGGTCATCCTGTAAGGGGACCACTTGCCCTTGTTAAAGAAGGCTGGGAGAGACCTCTCCATGAGCCTAAACAGGACATAGTGGACTATGTACTTGGCCTTCGCTCTAGAATGGCAGAGTACATGGAAAAGGCAACCAAAAACCTCGAGGCCAGCCAACAGCTCCAGAAGTTTTGGTATGACCAAAAGGCTGCACTGGTTGAGTTCCAACCAGGGCAGAAAGTCTGGGTTCTGGAGCCTGTGGCTCCCAGGGCACTCCAGGACAAATGGAGTGGCCCTTACCCAGTACTAGAAAGGAAGAGTCAGGTCACCTACCTGGTGGACCTGGGCACAAGCAGGAGCCCCAAGAGGGTGATCCATGTAAACCGCCTTAAGCTCTTCCACGACAGGGCTGATGTCAATCTGTTGATGGTAACAGATGAGGATCAGGAGGCAGAGAGTGAACCTCTCCCTGATCTTCTGTCATCAGACCCAAAAGATGGCACAGTAGATGGAGTGATCTACTCAGACACCCTCTCTGGCCAACAGCAAGCTGATTGTAGGAGAGTCCTACAACAGTTTCCTGAACTCTTCTCCTTAACCCCTGGTCAGACACACCTGTGTACCCATGATGTGGACACAGGAGACAGCATGCCTGTCAAGAACAAAATCTTTAGACAATCTGACCATGTTAAGGAAAGCATCAAGGTGGAAGTCCACAAGATGCTGGAATTGGGAGTAATTGAGCGCTCTGACAGCCCCTGGGCTAGCCCAGTGGTCTTAGTCCCCAAACCTCACACCAAAGATGGAAAGAAAGAGATGAGGTTTTGTGTGGACTACAGAGGGCTCAATTCTGTCACCAAGACAGATGCTCATCCAATTCCAAGAGCTGATGAGCTCATAGACAAATTAGGTGCTGCCAAATTCTTAAGTACCTTTGACTTGACAGCAGGGTACTGGCAAATAAAAATGGCACCTGGAGCAAAAGAGAAAACAGCATTCTCCACACCTGATGGGCATTATCAGTTTACTGTTATGCCCTTTGGTTTAAAGAATGCCCCTGCCACCTTCCAAAGGTTGGTGAATCAAGTCCTTGCTGGCTTGGAGTCCTTTAGCACAGCTTATCTTGATGATATTGCTGTCTTTAGCTCCACCTGGCAGGATCACCTGGTCCACCTGAAGAAGGTTTTGAAGGCTCTGCAATCTGCAGGCCTCTCTATCAAGGCATCCAAATGCCAGATAGGGCAGGGAACTGTGGTTTACTTGGGACACCTTGTAGGTGGAGGCCAAGTTCAGCCACTCCAACCCAAGATCCAGACTATTCTGGACTGGGTAGCTCCAAAAACCCAGACTCAAGTCAGGGCATTCCTTGGCTTGACTGGGTATTACAGGAGGTTTGTGAAGGGATATGGATCCATTGTGACAGCCCTCACTGAACTCACCTCCAAGAAAATGCCCAAGAAAGTGAACTGGACTGTAGAATGCCAACAGGCCTTTGACACCCTGAAACAAGCAATGTGCTCAGCACCAGTTCTAAAAGCTCCAGATTATTCTAAGCAGTTCATTGTGCAGACTGATGCCTCTGAACATGGGATAGGGGCAGTTTTGTCCCAAACAAATGATGATGGCCTTGACCAGCCTGTTGCTTTCATTAGCAGGAGGTTACTCCCCAGGGAGCAGCGTTGGAGTGCCATTGAGAGGGAGGCCTTTGCTGTGGTTTGGTCCCTGAAGAAGCTGAGACCATACCTCTTTGGGACTCACTTCCTAGTTCAAACTGACCACAGACCTCTCAAATGGCTGATGCAAATGAAAGGTGAAAATCCTAAACTGTTGAGGTGGTCCATCTCCCTACAGGGAATGGACTTTATAGTGGAACACAGACCTGGGACTGCCCATGCCAATGCAGATGGCCTTTCCAGGTTCTTCCACTTAGAAAATGAAGACTCTCTTGGGAAAGGTTAGTCTCATCCTCTTTCGTTTGGGGGGGGGTTGTGTAAGGAAATGCCTCCTTGGCATGGTTGCCCCCTGACTTTTTGCCTTTGCTGATGCTATGTTTACAATTGAAAGTGTGCTGAGGCCTGCTAACCAGGCCCCAGCACCAGTGTTCTTTCCCTAACCTGTACTTTTGTATCCACAATTGGCAGACCCTGGCATCCAGATAAGTCCCTTGTAACTGGTACTTCTAGTACCAAGGGCCCTGATGCCAAGGAAGGTCTCTAAGGGCTGCAGCATGTCTTATGCCACCCTGGAGACCTCTCACTCAGCACAGACACCCTGCTTGCCAGCTTGTGTGTGCTAGTGAGGACAAAACGAGTAAGTCGACATGGCACTCCCCTCAGGGTGCCATGCCAGCCTCTCACTGCCTATGCAGTATAGGTAAGCCACCCCTCTAGCAGGCCTTACAGCCCTAAGGCAGGGTGCACTATACCATAGGTGAGGGTACCAGTGCATGAGCATGGTACCCCTACAGTGTCTAAACAAAACCTTAGACATTGTAAGTGCAGGGTAGCCATAAGAGTATATGGTCTGGGAGTCTGTCAAACACGAACTCCACAGCACCATAATGGCTACACTGAAAACTGGGAAGTTTGGTATCAAACTTCTCAGCACAATAAATGCACACTGATGCCAGTGTACATTTTATTGTAAAATACACCACAGAGGGCACCTTAGAGGTGCCCCCTGAAACTTAACCGACTGTCTGTGTAGGCTGACTAGTTCCAGCAGCCTGCCACACCAGAGACATGTTGCTGGCCCCATGGGGAGAGTGCCTTTGTCACTCTGAGGCCAGTAACAAAGCCTGCACTGGGTGGAGATGCTAACACCTCCCCCAGGCAGGAGCTGTGACACCTGGCGGTGAGCCTCAAAGGCTCACCCCTTTGTCACAGCCCAGCAGGGCACTCCAGCTTAGTGGAGTTGCCCGCCCCCTCCGGCCACGGCCCCCACTTTTGGCGGCAAGGCTGGAGGGAACAAAGAAAGCAACAAGGAGGAGTCACTGGCCAGTCAGGACAGCCCCTAAGGTGTCCTGAGCTGAGGTGACTCTGACTTTTAGAAATCCTCCATCTTGCAGATGGAGGATTCCCCCAATAGGGTTAGGATTGTGACCCCCTCCCCTTGGGAGGAGGCACAAAGAGGGTGTACCCACCCTCAGGGCTAGTAGCCATTGGCTACTAACCCCCCAGACCTAAACACGCCCTTAAATTTAGTATTTAAGGGCTACCCTGAACCCTAGAAAATTAGATTCCTGCAACTACAAGAAGAAGGACTGCCTAGCTGAAAACCCCTGCAGCGGAAGACCAGAAGACGACAACTGCCTTGGCTCCAGAAACTCACCGGCCTGTCTCCTGCCTTCCAAAGATCCTGCTCCAGCGACGCCTTCCAAAGGGACCAGCGACCTCGACATCCTCTGAGGACTGCCCCTGCTTCGAAAAGACAAGAAACTCCCGAGGACAGCGGACCTGCTCCAAGAAAAGCTGCAACTTTGTTTCCAGCAGCTTTAAAGAACCCTGCAAGCCCCCCCGCAAGAAGCGTGAGACTTGCAACACTGCACCCGGCGACCCCGACTCGGCTGGTGGCGATCCAACACCTCAGGAGGGACCCCAGGACTACTCTGATACTGTGAGTACCAAAACCTGTCCCCCCTGAGCCCCCACAGCGCCGCCTGCAGAGGGAATCCCGAGGCTTCCCCTGACCGCGACTCTTTGAACCTAAAGTTCCGACGCCTGGGAGAGACCCTGCACCCGCAGCCCCCAGGACCTGAAGGACCGGACTTTCGCTGGAGAAGTGACCCCCAGGAGTCCCTCTCCCTTGCCCAAGTGGAGGTTTCCCCGAGGAACCCCCCCCTTGCCTGCCTGCAGCGCTGAAGAGATCCCGAGATCTCTCATAGACTAACATTGTGAACCCGACGCTTGTTTCTACACTGCACCCGGCCGCCCCCGCGCCGCTGAGGGTGAAATTTCTGTGTGGGCTTGTGTCCCCCCCGGTGCCCTACAAAACCCCCCTGGTCTGCCCTCCGAAGACACGGGTACTTACCTGCAAGCAGACCGGAACCGGGGCACCCCCTTCTCTCCATTCTAGCCTATGCGTTTTGGGCACCACTTTGAACTCTGCACCTGACCGGCCCTGAGCTGCTGGTGTGGTGACTTTGGGGTTGCTCTGAACCCCCAACGGTGGGCTACCTTGGACCAAGAACTAAGCCCTGTAAGTGTCTTACTTACCTGGTTAACCTAACAAATACTTACCTCCCCTAGGAACTGTGAAAATTGCACTGTGTCCACTTTTAAAACAGCTATTTGTGAATAACTTGAAAAGTATACATGCAATTTTGATGATTTGAAGTTCCTAAAGTACTTACCTGCAATACCTTTCGAATGAGATATTACATGTAGAATTTGAACCTGTGGTTCTTAAAATAAACTAAGAAAAGATATTTTTCTATATAAAAACCTATTGGCTGGATTTGTCTCTGAGTGTGTGTACCTCATTTATTGTCTATGTGTATGTACAACAAATGCTTAACACTACTCCTTGGATAAGCCTACTGCTCGACCACACTACCACAAAATAGAGCATTAGTATTATCTCTTTTTGCCACTATCTTACCTCTAAGGGGAACCCTTGGACTCTGTGCATGCTATTCCTTACTTTGAAATAGCACATACAGAGCCAACTTCCTACATTGGTGGATCAGCGGTGGGGTACAAGACTTTGCATTTGCTGGACTACTCAGCCAATACCTGATCACACGACGAATTCCAAAATTGTCATTAGAAATTCATTTTTGCAATTTGAAATTTTTCTAAATTCATAAAAGTCCTGCTAGGGCCTTGTGTGTTAAGTCCCTGTTTAGCATTGTCTTTTAGAGTTTAAAAGTTTGTTAAAAGTTTGAAATTAGATTCTAGAAACAGTTTTAGATTCTTTAAAAAGTATTCCAACTCTTAGCAGAATAATGTCTGATACAGAGATGCAGGTGGTGGAACTCGACACCACACCTTACCTCCATCTTAAAATGAGGGAGCTAAGGTCTCTCTGTAATATCAAAAAAATAACCATTGGCTCCAGACCTACCAAAATTCAGCTCCAGGAGCTGTTGGCAGAGTTTGAAAAAGCCAACCCCTCTGATGATGACATCACAGAGGAAGAAATTAGTGACTTGGAGGCCAATGTCCCTCCTCCAGTCCTAAATAGGGAGAACAGGACCCCTCAAGTCCTGTCTCCAACTGTGTTAGTCAGAAATAGTGAGTCCCTCACAGGAGGGTCCCACATTTCTGAAATCACTGAGGATGCTCTCAGTGAAGATGACTTCCTGTTAGCCAGGATGGCCAAAAGATTGGCTTTAGAGAGACAGCTCCTAGCCATAGAAAGGGAAAGACAAGAGATGGGCCTAGGACCCATCAATGGTGGCAGCAATATAAATAGGGTCAGAGATTCTCCTGACATGTTAAAAATCCCCAAAGGGATTGTGACAAAATTTGAAGATGGTGATGACATCACCAAGTGGTTCACAGCTTTTGAGAGGGCTTGTGTAACCAGAAAAGTGAACAGATCTCACTGGGGTGCTCTCCTTTGGGAAATGTTCACTGGAAAGTGTAGGGATAGACTCCTCACACTCTCTGGAAAAGATGCAGAATCTTATGACCTCATGAAGGGTACCCTGATTGAGGGCTTTGGATTCTCCACTGAGGAGTACAGGATTAGGTTCAGGGGGGCTCAAAAATCCTCGAGCCAGACCTGGGTTGACTTTGTTGACTACTCAGTGAAAACACTAGATGGTTGGATTCAAGGCAGTGGTGTAAGTAATTATGATGGGCTGTACAATTTATTTGTGAAAGAACACCTGTTAAGTAATTGTTTCAATGATAAACTGCATCAGCATCTGGTAGACCTAGGACCAATTTCTCCCCAAGAATTGGGAAAGAAGGCGGACCATTGGGTCAAGACAAGGGTGTCCAAGACTTCAACAGGGGGTGACCAAAAGAAAGGGGTCACAAAGACTCCCCAGGGGAAGGGTGATGAGACAACCAAAACTAAAAATAGTAAAGAGTCTTCTACAGGCCCCCAAAAACCTGCACAGGAGGGTGGGCCCAGAGCCTCTTCACAAAACAATGGGTACAAGGGTAAAAACTTTGATCGCAAAAAGGCCTGGTGTCATAGCTGTAAACAGCATGGACACCAAACTGGAGACAAGGCCTGTCCCAAGAAAGGTTCCACTCCAAACTCCCATCCAGGTAACACTGGTATGGCTAGTCTCCAAGTGGGATCAACAGTGTGCCCAGAGCAAATCAGGGTCCACACTGAAGCTACTCTAGTTTCTGAGGGTGGGGTGGATTTAGCCACACTAGCTGTCTGGCCGCCTAACATGCAAAAATACAGACAGCAACTCTTAATTAATGGGACTAGAATAGAGGGCCTGAGGGATACAGGTGCCAGTGTCACCATGGTGACAGAGAAACTGGTTTCCCCTGGCCAATACCTGACTGGAAAAACTTACACAGTCACCAACGCTGACAATCAGAGAAAAGTACATCCCATGGCAATGGTTACTTTAGAATGGGGAGGGGTCAATGGCCTGAAACAGGTGGTGGTCTCCTCAAATATCCCAGTGGACTGTCTGCTTGGAAATGACCTGGAGTCCTCAGCATGGGCTGAGGTAGAACTAAAAACCCATGCAGCAATGCTGGGTATCCCTGAACTGGTGTGTGTGAAAACAAGAGCACAGTGCAAGGCACAGGGTGAACAAGTAGAGCTGGAGTCTGGAAGAATGGCCCAGCCTACCAAGAGGAAAGGAAAGTCAGTTGGGAAACCAACTGCAACACAGCAAAAGAAAGGGAACCTCTCTTCTCAGGAAGAAGTTCTGCCCTCTGAGGGAACTGAGCCTTTGGAGCTTGAACCTTATCAGGTTGAGCTCTTAGGCCCAGGGGGACCCTCAAGGGAGGAGCTGTGTAAGGGACAAGAAACCTGTCCCTCTCTTGAAGGCCTTAGGCAGCAAGCTGCTGAAGAGTCCAAAGGCAAGAAAAATGGAACGCATAGGGTCTATTGGGAAGATGGACTCCTGTACACTGAGGCCAGAGACCCCAAACCTGGTGCCACTAGGAGAGTGGTAGTGCCTCAGCTGTTCAGGAAGTTCATCCTAACATTGGCCCATGACATTCCCCTTGCTGGACATTTGGGACAAACCAAGACGTGGGAGAGGTTAGTCAACCACTTCTACTGGCCCAATATGTCCAACATGGTTAAGGAGTTTTGCCTCTCCTGCCCCACCTGTCAAGCCAGTGGTAAGACAGGTGGGCATCCAAAGGCCCCCCTCATTCCACTTCCAGTGGTGGGGGTGCCCTTTGAAAGAGTGGGTGTGGACATAGTTGGTCCACTAGAACCTCCCACAGCCTCAGGAAATATGTATATCCTGGTAGTAGTGGATCATGCTACCAGGTATCCTGAAGCTATTCCCCTTAGGTCGACTACTGCCCCTGCAGTAGCCAAGGCCCTCATTGGTATCTTTACCAGAGTGGGTTTCCCTAAGGAGGTGGTGTCTGACAGAGGTACCAACTTCATGTCAGCATACCTAAAGCACATGTGGAATGAGTGTGGAGTGACTTATAAATTCACTACACCATACCATCCACAAACTAATGGCTTGGTTGAGAGATTCAACAAGACATTAAAAGGCATGATCATGGGGCTCCCAGAAAAGCTCAAAAGGAGATGGGATGTCCTCTTGCCATGTCTGCTTTTCGCTTACAGAGAGGTGCCACAGAAGGGAGTAGGATTCTCACCCTTTGAACTTCTGTTTGGTCATCCTGTAAGGGGACCACTTGCCCTTGTTAAAGAAGGCTGGGAGAGACCTCTCCATGAGCCTAAACAGGACATAGTGGACTATGTACTTGGCCTTCGCTCTAGAATGGCAGAGTACATGGAAAAGGCAACCAAAAACCTCGAGGCCAGCCAACAGCTCCAGAAGTTTTGGTATGACCAAAAGGCTGCACTGGTTGAGTTCCAACCAGGGCAGAAAGTCTGGGTTCTGGAGCCTGTGGCTCCCAGGGCACTCCAGGACAAATGGAGTGGCCCTTACCCAGTACTAGAAAGGAAGAGTCAGGTCACCTACCTGGTGGACCTGGGCACAAGCAGGAGCCCCAAGAGGGTGATCCATGTAAACCGCCTTAAGCTCTTCCACGACAGGGCTGATGTCAATCTGTTGATGGTAACAGATGAGGATCAGGAGGCAGAGAGTGAACCTCTCCCTGATCTTCTGTCATCAGACCCAAAAGATGGCACAGTAGATGGAGTGATCTACTCAGACACCCTCTCTGGCCAACAGCAAGCTGATTGTAGGAGAGTCCTACAACAGTTTCCTGAACTCTTCTCCTTAACCCCTGGTCAGACACACCTGTGTACCCATGATGTGGACACAGGAGACAGCATGCCTGTCAAGAACAAAATCTTTAGACAATCTGACCATGTTAAGGAAAGCATCAAGGTGGAAGTCCACAAGATGCTGGAATTGGGAGTAATTGAGCGCTCTGACAGCCCCTGGGCTAGCCCAGTGGTCTTAGTCCCCAAACCTCACACCAAAGATGGAAAGAAAGAGATGAGGTTTTGTGTGGACTACAGAGGGCTCAATTCTGTCACCAAGACAGATGCTCATCCAATTCCAAGAGCTGATGAGCTCATAGACAAATTAGGTGCTGCCAAATTCTTAAGTACCTTTGACTTGACAGCAGGGTACTGGCAAATAAAAATGGCACCTGGAGCAAAAGAGAAAACAGCATTCTCCACACCTGATGGGCATTATCAGTTTACTGTTATGCCCTTTGGTTTAAAGAATGCCCCTGCCACCTTCCAAAGGTTGGTGAATCAAGTCCTTGCTGGCTTGGAGTCCTTTAGCACAGCTTATCTTGATGATATTGCTGTCTTTAGCTCCACCTGGCAGGATCACCTGGTCCACCTGAAGAAGGTTTTGAAGGCTCTGCAATCTGCAGGCCTCTCTATCAAGGCATCCAAATGCCAGATAGGGCAGGGAACTGTGGTTTACTTGGGACACCTTGTAGGTGGAGGCCAAGTTCAGCCACTCCAACCCAAGATCCAGACTATTCTGGACTGGGTAGCTCCAAAAACCCAGACTCAAGTCAGGGCATTCCTTGGCTTGACTGGGTATTACAGGAGGTTTGTGAAGGGATATGGATCCATTGTGACAGCCCTCACTGAACTCACCTCCAAGAAAATGCCCAAGAAAGTGAACTGGACTGTAGAATGCCAACAGGCCTTTGACACCCTGAAACAAGCAATGTGCTCAGCACCAGTTCTAAAAGCTCCAGATTATTCTAAGCAGTTCATTGTGCAGACTGATGCCTCTGAACATGGGATAGGGGCAGTTTTGTCCCAAACAAATGATGATGGCCTTGACCAGCCTGTTGCTTTCATTAGCAGGAGGTTACTCCCCAGGGAGCAGCGTTGGAGTGCCATTGAGAGGGAGGCCTTTGCTGTGGTTTGGTCCCTGAAGAAGCTGAGACCATACCTCTTTGGGACTCACTTCCTAGTTCAAACTGACCACAGACCTCTCAAATGGCTGATGCAAATGAAAGGTGAAAATCCTAAACTGTTGAGGTGGTCCATCTCCCTACAGGGAATGGACTTTATAGTGGAACACAGACCTGGGACTGCCCATGCCAATGCAGATGGCCTTTCCAGGTTCTTCCACTTAGAAAATGAAGACTCTCTTGGGAAAGGTTAGTCTCATCCTCTTTCGTTTGGGGGGGGGTTGTGTAAGGAAATGCCTCCTTGGCATGGTTGCCCCCTGACTTTTTGCCTTTGCTGATGCTATGTTTACAATTGAAAGTGTGCTGAGGCCTGCTAACCAGGCCCAGGCACCAGTGTTCTTTCCCTAACCTGTACTTTTGTATCCACAATTGGCAGACCCTGGCATCCAGATAAGTCCCTTGTAACTGGTACTTCTAGTACCAAGGGCCCTGATGCCAAGGAAGGTCTCTAAGGGCTGCAGCATGTCTTATGCCACCCTGGAGACCTCTCACTCAGCACAGACACCCTGCTTGCCAGCTTGTGTGTGCTAGTGAGGACAAAACGAGTAAGTCGACATGGCACTCCCCTCAGGGTGCCATGCCAGCCTCTCACTGCCTATGCAGTATAGGTAAGCCACCCCTCTAGCAGGCCTTACAGCCCTAAGGCAGGGTGCACTATACCATAGGTGAGGGTACCAGTGCATGAGCATGGTACCCCTACAGTGTCTAAACAAAACCTTAGACATTGTAAGTGCAGGGTAGCCATAAGAGTATATGGTCTGGGAGTCTGTCAAACACGAACTCCACAGCACCATAATGGCTACACTGAAAACTGGGAAGTTTGGTATCAAACTTCTCAGCACAATAAATGCACACTGATGCCAGTGTACATTTTATTGTAAAATACACCACAGAGGGCACCTTAGAGGTGCCCCCTGAAACTTAACCGACTGTCTGTGTAGGCTGACTAGTTCCAGCAGCCTGCCACACCAGAGACATGTTGCTGGCCCCATGGGGAGAGTGCCTTTGTCACTCTGAGGCCAGTAACAAAGCCTGCACTGGGTGGAGATGCTAACACCTCCCCCAGGCAGGAGCTGTGACACCTGGCGGTGAGCCTCAAAGGCTCACCCCTTTGTCACAGCCCAGCAGGGCACTCCAGCTTAGTGGAGTTGCCCGCCCCCTCCGGCCACGGCCCCCACTTTTGGCGGCAAGGCTGGAGGGAACAAAGAAAGCAACAAGGAGGAGTCACTGGCCAGTCAGGACAGCCCCTAAGGTGTCCTGAGCTGAGGTGACTCTGACTTTTAGAAATCCTCCATCTTGCAGATGGAGGATTCCCCCAATAGGGTTAGGATTGTGACCCCCTCCCCTTGGGAGGAGGCACAAAGAGGGTGTACCCACCCTCAGGGCTAGTAGCCATTGGCTACTAACCCCCCAGACCTAAACACGCCCTTAAATTTAGTATTTAAGGGCTACCCTGAACCCTAGAAAATTAGATTCCTGCAACTACAAGAAGAAGGACTGCCTAGCTGAAAACCCCTGCAGCGGAAGACCAGAAGACGACAACTGCCTTGGCTCCAGAAACTCACCGGCCTGTCTCCTGCCTTCCAAAGATCCTGCTCCAGCGACGCCTTCCAAAGGGACCAGCGACCTCGACATCCTCTGAGGACTGCCCCTGCTTCGAAAAGACAAGAAACTCCCGAGGACAGCGGACCTGCTCCAAGAAAAGCTGCAACTTTGTTTCCAGCAGCTTTAAAGAACCCTGCAAGCCCCCCCGCAAGAAGCGTGAGACTTGCAACACTGCACCCGGCGACCCCGACTCGGCTGGTGGCGATCCAACACCTCAGGAGGGACCCCAGGACTACTCTGATACTGTGAGTACCAAAACCTGTCCCCCCTGAGCCCCCACAGCGCCGCCTGCAGAGGGAATCCCGAGGCTTCCCCTGACCGCGACTCTTTGAACCTAAAGTTCCGACGCCTGGGAGAGACCCTGCACCCGCAGCCCCCAGGACCTGAAGGACCGGACTTTCGCTGGAGAAGTGACCCCCAGGAGTCCCTCTCCCTTGCCCAAGTGGAGGTTTCCCCGAGGAACCCCCCCCTTGCCTGCCTGCAGCGCTGAAGAGATCCCGAGATCTCTCATAGACTAACATTGCGAACCCGACGCTTGTTTCTACACTGCACCCGGCCGCCCCCGCGCCGCTGAGGGTGAAATTTCTGTGTGGGCTTGTGTCCCCCCCGGTGCCCTACAAAACCCCCCTGGTCTGCCCTCCGAAGACGCGGGTACTTACCTGCAAGCAGACCGGAACCGGGGCACCCCCTTCTCTCCATTCTAGCCTATGCGTTTTGGGCACCACTTTGAACTCTGCACCTGACCGGCCCTGAGCTGCTGGTGTGGTGACTTTGGGGTTGCTCTGAACCCCCAACGGTGGGCTACCTTGGACCAAGAACTAAGCCCTGTAAGTGTCTTACTTACCTGGTTAACCTAACAAATACTTACCTCCCCTAGGAACTGTGAAAATTGCACTGTGTCCACTTTTAAAACAGCTATTTGTGAATAACTTGAAAAGTATACATGCAATTTTGATGATTTGAAGTTCCTAAAGTACTTACCTGCAATACCTTTCGAATGAGATATTACATGTAGAATTTGAACCTGTGGTTCTTAAAATAAACTAAGAAAAGATATTTTTCTATATAAAAACCTATTGGCTGGATTTGTCTCTGAGTGTGTGTACCTCATTTATTGTCTATGTGTATGTACAACAAATGCTTAACACTACTCCTTGGATAAGCCTACTGCTCGACCACACTACCACAAAATAGAGCATTAGTATTATCTCTTTTTGCCACTATCTTACCTCTAAGGGGAACCCTTGGACTCTGTGCATGCTATTCCTTACTTTGAAATAGCACATACAGAGCCAACTTCCTACATTGGTGGATCAGCGGTGGGGTACAAGACTTTGCATTTGCTGGACTACTCAGCCAATACCTGATCACACGACAAATTCCAAAATTGTCATTAGAAATTCATTTTTGCAATTTGAAATTTTTCTAAATTCATAAAAGTCCTGCTAGGGCCTTGTGTGTTAAGTCCCTGTTTAGCATTGTCTTTTAGAGTTTAAAAGTTTGTTAAAAGTTTGAAATTAGATTCTAGAAACAGTTTTAGATTCTTTAAAAAGTATTCCAACTCTTAGCAGAATAATGTCTGATACAGAGATGCAGGTGGTGGAACTCGACACCACACCTTACCTCCATCTTAAAATGAGGGAGCTAAGGTCTCTCTGTAATATCAAAAAAATAACCATTGGCTCCAGACCTACCAAAATTCAGCTCCAGGAGCTGTTGGCAGAGTTTGAAAAAGCCAACCCCTCTGATGATGACATCACAGAGGAAGAAATTAGTGACTTGGAGGCCAATGTCCCTCCTCCAGTCCTAAATAGGGAGAACAGGACCCCTCAAGTCCTGTCTCCAACTGTGTTAGTCAGAAATAGTGAGTCCCTCACAGGAGGGTCCCACATTTCTGAAATCACTGAGGATGCTCTAAGTGAAGATGACCTCCTGTTAGCCAGGATGGCCAAAAGATTGGCTTTAGAGAGACAGCTCCTAGCCATAGAAAGGGAAAGACAAGAGATGGGCCTAGGACCCATCAATGGTGGCAGCAATATAAATAGGGTCAGAGATTCTCCTGACATGTTAAAAATCCCCAAAGGGATTGTGACAAAATTTGAAGATGGTGATGACATCACCAAGTGGTTCACAGCTTTTGAGAGGGCTTGTGTAACCAGAAAAGTGAACAGATCTCACTGGGGTGCTCTCCTTTGGGAAATGTTCACTGGAAAGTGTAGGGATAGACTCCTCACACTCTCTGGAAAAGATGCAGAATCTTATGACCTCATGAAGGGTACCCTGATTGAGGGCTTTGGATTCTCCACTGAGGAGTACAGGATTAGGTTCAGGGCGGCTCAAAAATCCTCGAGCCAGACCTGGGTTGACTTTGTTGACTACTCAGTGAAAACACTAGATGGTTGGATTCAAGGCAGTGGTGTAAGTAATTATGATGGGCTGTACAATTTATTTGTGAAAGAACACCTGTTAAGTAATTGTTTCAATGATAAACTGCATCAGCATCTGGTAGACCTAGGACCAATTTCTCCCCAAGAATTGGGAAAGAAGGCGGACCATTGGGTCAAGACAAGGGTGTCCAAGACTTCAACAGGGGGTGACCAAAAGAAAGGGGTCACAAAGACTCCCCAGGGGAAGGGTGATGAGACAACCAAAACTAAAAATAGTAAAGAGTCTTCTACAGGCCCCCAAAAACCTGCACAGGAGGGTGGGCCCAGAGCCTCTTCACAAAACAATGGGTACAAGGGTAAAAACTTTGATCCCAAAAAGGCCTGGTGTCATAGCTGTAAACAGCATGGACACCAAACTGGAGACAAGGCCTGTCCCAAGAAAGGTTCCACTCCAAACTCCCATCCAGGTAACACTGGTATGGCTAGTCTCCAAGTGGGATCAACAGTGTGCCCAGAGCAAATCAGGGTCCACACTGAAGCTACTCTAGTTTCTGAGGGTGGGGTGGATTTAGCCACACTAGCTGTCTGGCCGCCTAACATGCAAAAATACAGACAGCAACTCTTAATTAATGGGACTAGAATAGAGGGCCTGAGGGATACAGGTGCCAGTGTCACCATGGTGACAGAGAAACTGGTTTCCCCTGGCCAATACCTGACTGGAAAAACTTACACAGTCACCAACGCTGACAATCAGAGAAAAGTACATCCCATGGCAATGGTTACTTTAGAATGGGGAGGGGTCAATGGCCTGAAACAGGTGGTGGTCTCCTCAAATATCCCAGTGGACTGTCTGCTTGGAAATGACCTGGAGTCCTCAGCATGGGCTGAGGTAGAACTAAAAACCCATGCAGCAATGCTGGGTATCCCTGAACTGGTGTGTGTGAAAACAAGAGCACAGTGCAAGGCACAGGGTGAACAAGTAGAGCTGGAGTCTGGAAGAATGGCCCAGCCTACCAAGAGGAAAGGAAAGTCAGTTGGGAAACCAACTGCAACACAGCAAAAGAAAGGGAACCTCTCTTCTCAGGAAGAAGTTCTGCCCTCTGAGGGAACTGAGCCTTTGGAGCTTGAACCTTATCAGGTTGAGCTCTTAGGCCCAGGGGGACCCTCAAGGGAGGAGCTGTGTAAGGGACAAGAAACCTGTCCCTCTCTTGAAGGCCTTAGGCAGCAAGCTGCTGAAGAGTCCAAAGGCAAGAAAAATGGAACGCATAGGGTCTATTGGGAAGATGGACTCCTGTACACTGAGGCCAGAGACCCCAAACCTGGTGCCACTAGGAGAGTGGTAGTGCCTCAGCTGTTCAGGAAGTTCATCCTAACATTGGCCCATGACATTCCCCTTGCTGGACATTTGGGACAAACCAAGACGTGGGAGAGGTTAGTCAACCACTTCTACTGGCCCAATATGTCCAACATGGTTAAGGAGTTTTGCCTCTCCTGCCCCACCTGTCAAGCCAGTGGTAAGACAGGTGGGCATCCAAAGGCCCCCCTCATTCCACTTCCAGTGGTGGGGGTGCCCTTTGAAAGAGTGGGTGTGGACATAGTTGGTCCACTAGAACCTCCCACAGCCTCAGGAAATATGTATATCCTGGTAGTAGTGGATCATGCTACCAGGTATCCTGAAGCTATTCCCCTTAGGTCGACTACTGCCCCTGCAGTAGCCAAGGCCCTCATTGGTATCTTTACCAGAGTGGGTTTCCCTAAGGAGGTGGTGTCTGACAGAGGTACCAACTTCATGTCAGCATACCTAAAGCACATGTGGAATGAGTGTGGAGTGACTTATAAATTCACTACACCATACCATCCACAAACTAATGGCTTGGTTGAGAGATTCAACAAGACATTAAAAGGCATGATCATGGGGCTCCCAGAAAAGCTCAAAAGGAGATGGGATGTCCTCTTGCCATGTCTGCTTTTCGCTTACAGAGAGGTGCCACAGAAGGGAGTAGGATTCTCACCCTTTGAACTTCTGTTTGGTCATCCTGTAAGGGGACCACTTGCCCTTGTTAAAGAAGGCTGGGAGAGACCTCTCCATGAGCCTAAACAGGACATAGTGGACTATGTACTTGGCCTTCGCTCTAGAATGGCAGAGTACATGGAAAAGGCAACCAAAAACCTCGAGGCCAGCCAACAGCTCCAGAAGTTTTGGTATGACCAAAAGGCTGCACTGGTTGAGTTCCAACCAGGGCAGAAAGTCTGGGTTCTGGAGCCTGTGGCTCCCAGGGCACTCCAGGACAAATGGAGTGGCCCTTACCCAGTACTAGAAAGGAAGAGTCAGGTCACCTACCTGGTGGACCTGGGCACAAGCAGGAGCCCCAAGAGGGTGATCCATGTAAACCGCCTTAAGCTCTTCCACGACAGGGCTGATGTCAATCTGTTGATGGTAACAGATGAGGATCAGGAGGCAGAGAGTGAACCTCTCCCTGATCTTCTGTCATCAGACCCAAAAGATGGCACAGTAGATGGAGTGATCTACTCAGACACCCTCTCTGGCCAACAGCAAGCTGATTGTAGGAGAGTCCTACAACAGTTTCCTGAACTCTTCTCCTTAACCCCTGGTCAGACACACCTGTGTACCCATGATGTGGACACAGGAGACAGCATGCCTGTCAAGAACAAAATCTTTAGACAATCTGACCATGTTAAGGAAAGCATCAAGGTGGAAGTCCACAAGATGCTGGAATTGGGAGTAATTGAGCGCTCTGACAGCCCCTGGGCTAGCCCAGTGGTCTTAGTCCCCAAACCTCACACCAAAGATGGAAAGAAAGAGATGAGGTTTTGTGTGGACTACAGAGGGCTCAATTCTGTCACCAAGACAGATGCTCATCCAATTCCAAGAGCTGATGAGCTCATAGACAAATTAGGTGCTGCCAAATTCTTAAGTACCTTTGACTTGACAGCAGGGTACTGGCAAATAAAAATGGCACCTGGAGCAAAAGAGAAAACAGCATTCTCCACACCTGATGGGCATTATCAGTTTACTGTTATGCCCTTTGGTTTAAAGAATGCCCCTGCCACCTTCCAAAGGTTGGTGAATCAAGTCCTTGCTGGCTTGGAGTCCTTTAGCACAGCTTATCTTGATGATATTGCTGTCTTTAGCTCCACCTGGCAGGATCACCTGGTCCACCTGAAGAAGGTTTTGAAGGCTCTGCAATCTGCAGGCCTCTCTATCAAGGCATCCAAATGCCAGATAGGGCAGGGAACTGTGGTTTACTTGGGACACCTTGTAGGTGGAGGCCAAGTTCAGCCACTCCAACCCAAGATCCAGACTATTCTGGACTGGGTAGCTCCAAAAACCCAGACTCAAGTCAGGGCATTCCTTGGCTTGACTGGGTATTACAGGAGGTTTGTGAAGGGATATGGATCCATTGTGACAGCCCTCACTGAACTCACCTCCAAGAAAATGCCCAAGAAAGTGAACTGGACTGTAGAATGCCAACAGGCCTTTGACACCCTGAAACAAGCAATGTGCTCAGCACCAGTTCTAAAAGCTCCAGATTATTCTAAGCAGTTCATTGTGCAGACTGATGCCTCTGAACATGGGATAGGGGCAGTTTTGTCCCAAACAAATGATGATGGCCTTGACCAGCCTGTTGCTTTCATTAGCAGGAGGTTACTCCCCAGGGAGCAGCGTTGGAGTGCCATTGAGAGGGAGGCCTTTGCTGTGGTTTAGTCCCTGAAGAAGCTGAGACCATACCTCTTTGGGACTCACTTCCTAGTTCAAACTGACCACAGACCTCTCAAATGGCTGATGCAAATGAAAGGTGAAAATCCTAAACTGTTGAGGTGGTCCATCTCCCTACAGGGAATGGACTTTATAGTGGAACACAGACCTGGGACTGCCCATGCCAATGCAGATGGCCTTTCCAGGTTCTTCCACTTAGAAAATGAAGACTCTCTTGGGAAAGGTTAGTCTCATCCTCTTTCGTTTGGGGGGGGGTTGTGTAAGGAAATGCCTCCTTGGCATGGTTGCCCCCTGACTTTTTGCCTTTGCTGATGCTATGTTTACAATTGAAAGTGTGCTGAGGCCTGCTAACCAGGCCCCAGCACCAGTGTTCTTTCCCTAACCTGTACTTTTGTATCCACAATTGGCAGACCCTGGCATCCAGATAAGTCCCTTGTAACTGGTACTTCTAGTACCAAGGGCCCTGATGCCAAGGAAGGTCTCTAAGGGCTGCAGCATGTCTTATGCCACCCTGGAGACCTCTCACTCAGCACAGACACCCTGCTTGCCAGCTTGTGTGTGCTAGTGAGGACAAAACGAGTAAGTCGACATGGCACTCCCCTCAGGGTGCCATGCCAGCCTCTCACTGCCTATGCAGTATAGGTAAGCCACCCCTCTAGCAGGCCTTACAGCCCTAAGGCAGGGTGCACTATACCATAGGTGAGGGTACCAGTGCATGAGCATGGTACCCCTACAGTGTCTAAACAAAACCTTAGACATTGTAAGTGCAGGGTAGCCATAAGAGTATATGGTCTGGGAGTCTGTCAAACACGAACTCCACAGCACCATAATGGCTACACTGAAAACTGGGAAGTTTGGTATCAAACTTCTCAGCACAATAAATGCACACTGATGCCAGTGTACATTTTATTGTAAAATACACCACAGAGGGCACCTTAGAGGTGCCCCCTGAAACTTAACCGACTGTCTGTGTAGGCTGACTAGTTCCAGCAGCCTGCCACACCAGAGACATGTTGCTGGCCCCATGGGGAGAGTGCCTTTGTCACTCTGAGGCCAGTAACAAAGCCTGCACTGGGTGGAGATGCTAACACCTCCCCCAGGCAGGAGCTGTGACACCTGGCGGTGAGCCTCAAAGGCTCACCCCTTTGTCACAGCTCAGCAGGGCACTCCAGCTTAGTGGAGTTGCCCGCCCCCTCCGGCCACGGCCCCCACTTTTGGCGGCAAGGCTGGAGGGAACAAAGAAAGCAACAAGGAGGAGTCACTGGCCAGTCAGGACAGCCCCTAAGGTGTCCTGAGCTGAGGTGACTCTGACTTTTAGAAATCCTCCATCTTGCAGATGGAGGATTCCCCCAATAGGGTTAGGATTGTGACCCCCTCCCCTTGGGAGGAGGCACAAAGAGGGTGTACCCACCCTCAGGGCTAGTAGCCATTGGCTACTAACCCCCAGACCTAAACACGCCCTTAAATTTAGTATTTAAGGGCTACCCTGAACCCTAGAAAATTAGATTCCTGCAACTACAAGAAGAAGGACTGCCTAGCTGAAAACCCCTGCAGCGGAAGACCAGAAGACGACAACTGCCTTGGCTCCAGAAACTCACCGGCCTGTCTCCTGCCTTCCAAAGATCCTGCTCCAGCGACGCCTTCCAAAGGGACCAGCGACCTCGACATCCTCTGAGGACTGCCCCTGCTTCGAAAAGACAAGAAACTCCCGAGGACAGCGGACCTGCTCCAAGAAAAGCTGCAACTTTGTTTCCAGCAGCTTTAAAGAACCCTGCAAGCCCCCCCGCAAGAAGCGTGAGACTTGCAACACTGCACCCGGCGACCCCGACTCGGCTGGTGGCGATCCAACACCTCAGGAGGGACCCCAGGACTACTCTGATACTGTGAGTACCAAAACCTGTCCCCCCTGAGCCCCCACAGCGCCGCCTGCAGAGGGAATCCCGAGGCTTCCCCTGACCGCGACTCTTTGAACCTAAAGTTCCGACGCCTGAGAGAGACCCTGCACCCGCAGCCCCCAGGACCTGAAGGACCGGACTTTCGCTGGAGAAGTGACCCCCAGGAGTCCCTCTCCCTTGCCCAAGTGGAGGTTTCCCCGAGGAACCCCCCCCTTGCCTGCCTGCAGCGCTGAAGAGATCCCGAGATCTCTCATAGACTAACATTGCGAACCCGACGCTTGTTTCTACACTGCACCCGGCCGCCCCCGCGCCGCTGAGGGTGAAATTTCTGTGTGGGCTTGTGTCCCCCCCGGTGCCCTACAAAACCCCCCTGGTCTGCCCTCCGAAGACGCGGGTACTTACCTGCAAGCAGACCGGAACCGGGGCACCCCCTTCTCTCCATTCTAGCCTATGCGTTTTGGGCACCACTTTGAACTCTGCACCTGACCGGCCCTGAGCTGCTGGTGTGGTGACTTTGGGGTTGCTCTGAACCCCCAACGGTGGGCTACCTTGGACCAAGAACTAAGCCCTGTAAGTGTCTTACTTACCTGGTTAACCTAACAAATACTTACCTCCCCTAGGAACTGTGAAAATTGCACTGTGTCCACTTTTAAAACAGCTATTTGTGAATAACTTGAAAAGTATACATGCAATTTTGATGATTTGAAGTTCCTAAAGTACTTACCTGCAATACCTTTCGAATGAGATATTACATGTAGAATTTGAACCTGTGGTTCTTAAAATAAACTAAGAAAAGATATTTTTCTATATAAAAACCTATTGGCTGGATTTGTCTCTGAGTGTGTGTACCTCATTTATTGTCTATGTGTATGTACAACAAATGCTTAACACTACTCCTTGGATAAGCCTACTGCTCGACCACACTACCACAAAATAGAGCATTAGTATTATCTCTTTTTGCCACTATCTTACCTCTAAGGGGAACCCTTGGACTCTGTGCATGCTATTCCTTACTTTGAAATAGCACATACAGAGCCAACTTCCTACATTGGTGTATCAGCGGTGGGGTACAAGACTTTGCATTTGCTGGACTACTCAGCCAATACCTGATCACACGACAAATTCCAAAATTGTCATTAGAAATTCATTTTTGCAATTTGAAATTTTTCTAAATTCATAAAAGTCCTGCTAGGGCCTTGTGTGTTAAGTCCCTGTTTAGCATTGTCTTTTAGAGTTTAAAAGTTTGTTAAAAGTTTGAAATTAGATTCTAGAAACAGTTTTAGATTCTTTAAAAAGTATTCCAACTCTTAGCAGAATAATGTCTGATACAGAGATGCAGGTGGTGGAACTCGACACCACACCTTACCTCCATCTTAAAATGAGGGAGCTAAGGTCTCTCTGTAATATCAAAAAAATAACCATTGGCTCCAGACCTACCAAAATTCAGCTCCAGGAGCTGTTGGCAGAGTTTGAAAAAGCCAACCCCTCTGATGATGACATCACAGAGGAAGAAATTAGTGACTTGGAGGCCAATGTCCCTCCTCCAGTCCTAAATAGGGAGAACAGGACCCCTCAAGTCCTGTCTCCAACTGTGTTAGTCAGAAATAGTGAGTCCCTCACAGGAGGGTCCCACATTTCTGAAATCACTGAGGATGCTCTCAGTGAAGATGACCTCCTGTTAGCCAGGATGGCCAAAAGATTGGCTTTAGAGAGACAGCTCCTAGCCATAGAAAGGGAAAGACAAGAGATGGGCCTAGGACCCATCAATGGTGGCAGCAATATAAATAGGGTCAGAGATTCTCCTGACATGTTAAAAATCCCCAAAGGGATTGTGACAAAATTTGAAGATGGTGATGACATCACCAAGTGGTTCACAGCTTTTGAGAGGGCTTGTGTAACCAGAAAAGTGAACAGATCTCACTGGGGTGCTCTCCTTTGGGAAATGTTCACTGGAAAGTGTAGGGATAGACTCCTCACACTCTCTGGAAAAGATGCAGAATCTTATGACCTCATGAAGGGTACCCTGATTGAGGGCTTTGGATTCTCCACTGAGGAGTACAGGATTAGGTTCAGGGGGGCTCAAAAATCCTCGAGCCAGACCTGGGTTGACTTTGTTGACTACTCAGTGAAAACACTAGATGGTTGGATTCAAGGCAGTGGTGTAAGTAATTATGATGGGCTGTACAATTTATTTGTGAAAGAACACCTGTTAAGTAATTGTTTCAATGATAAACTGCATCAGCATCTGGTAGACCTAGGACCAATTTCTCCCCAAGAATTGGGAAAGAAGGCGGACCATTGGGTCAAGACAAGGGTGTCCAAGACTTCAACAGGGGGTGACCAAAAGAAAGGGGTCACAAAGACTCCCCAGGGGAAGGGTGATGAGACAACCAAAACTAAAAATAGTAAAGAGTCTTCTACAGGCCCCCAAAAACCTGCACAGGAGGGTGGGCCCAGAGCCTCTTCACAAAACAATGGGTACAAGGGTAAAAACTTTGATCCCAAAAAGGCCTGGTGTCATAGCTGTAAACAGCATGGACACCAAACTGGAGACAAGGCCTGTCCCAAGAAAGGTTCCACTCCAAACTCCCATCCAGGTAACACTGGTATGGCTAGTCTCCAAGTGGGATCAACAGTGTGCCCAGAGCAAATCAGGGTCCACACTGAAGCTACTCTAGTTTCTGAGGGTGGGGTGGATTTAGCCACACTAGCTGTCTGGCCGCCTAACATGCAAAAATACAGACAGCAACTCTTAATTAATGGGACTAGAATAGAGGGCCTGAGGGATACAGGTGCCAGTGTCACCATGGTGACAGAGAAACTGGTTTCCCCTGGCCAATACCTGACTGGAAAAACTTACACAGTCACCAACGCTGACAATCAGAGAAAAGTACATCCCATGGCAATGGTTACTTTAGAATGGGGAGGGGTCAATGGCCTGAAACAGGTGGTGGTCTCCTCAAATATCCCAGTGGACTGTCTGCTTGGAAATGACCTGGAGTCCTCAGCATGGGCTGAGGTAGAACTAAAAACCCATGCAGCAATGCTGGGTATCCCTGAACTGGTGTGTGTGAAAACAAGAGCACAGTGCAAGGCACAGGGTGAACAAGTAGAGCTGGAGTCTGGAAGAATGGCCCAGCCTACCAAGAGGAAAGGAAAGTCAGTTGGGAAACCAACTGCAACACAGCAAAAGAAAGGGAACCTCTCTTCTCAGGAAGAAGTTCTGCCCTCTGAGGGAACTGAGCCTTTGGAGCTTGAACCTTATCAGGTTGAGCTCTTAGGCCCAGGGGGACCCTCAAGGGAGGAGCTGTGTAAGGGACAAGAAACCTGTCCCTCTATTGAAGGCCTTAGGCAGCAAGCTGCTGAAGAGTCCAAAGGCAAGAAAAATGGAATGCATAGGGTCTATTGGGAAGATGGACTCCTGTACACTGAGGCCAGAGACCCCAAACCTGGTGCCACTAGGAGAGTGGTAGTGCCTCAGCTGTTCAGGAAGTTCATCCTAACATTGGCCCATGACATTCCCCTTGCTGGACATTTGGGACAAACCAAGACGTGGGAGAGGTTAGTCAACCACTTCTACTGGCCCAATATGTCCAACATGGTTAAGGAGTTTTGCCTCTCCTGCCCCACCTGTCAAGCCAGTGGTAAGACAGGTGGGCATCCAAAGGCCCCCCTCATTCCACTTCCAGTGGTGGGGGTGCCCTTTGAAAGAGTGGGTGTGGACATAGTTGGTCCACTAGAACCTCCCACAGCCTCAGGAAATATGTATATCCTGGTAGTAGTGGATCATGCTACCAGGTATCCTGAAGCTATTCCCCTTAGGTCGACTACTGCCCCTGCAGTAGCCAAGGCCCTCATTGGTATCTTTACCAGAGTGGGTTTCCCTAAGGAGGTGGTGTCTGACAGAGGTACCAACTTCATGTCAGCATACCTAAAGCACATGTGGAATGAGTGTGGAGTGACTTATAAATTCACTACACCATACCATCCACAAACTAATGGCTTGGTTGAGAGATTCAACAAGACATTAAAAGGCATGATCATGGGGCTCCCAGAAAAGCTCAAAAGGAGATGGGATGTCCTCTTGCCATGTCTGCTTTTCGCTTACAGAGAGGTGCCACAGAAGGGAGTAGGATTCTCACCCTTTGAACTTCTGTTTGGTCATCCTGTAAGGGGACCACTTGCCCTTGTTAAAGAAGGCTGGGAGAGACCTCTCCATGAGCCTAAACAGGACATAGTGGACTATGTACTTGGCCTTCGCTCTAGAATGGCAGAGTACATGGAAAAGGCAACCAAAAACCTCGAGGCCAGCCAACAGCTCCAGAAGTTTTGGTATGACCAAAAGGCTGCACTGGTTGAGTTCCAACCAGGGCAGAAAGTCTGGGTTCTGGAGCCTGTGGCTCCCAGGGCACTCCAGGACAAATGGAGTGGCCCTTACCCAGTACTAGAAAGGAAGAGTCAGGTCACCTACCTGGTGGACCTGGGCACAAGCAGGAGCCCCAAGAGGGTGATCCATGTAAACCGCCTTAAGCTCTTCCACGACAGGGCTGATGTCAATCTGTTGATGGTAACAGATGAGGATCAGGAGGCAGAGAGTGAACCTCTCCCTGATCTTCTGTCATCAGACCCAAAAGATGGCACAGTAGATGGAGTGATCTACTCAGACACCCTCTCTGGCCAACAGCAAGCTGATTGTAGGAGAGTCCTACAACAGTTTCCTGAACTCTTCTCCTTAACCCCTGGTCAGACACACCTGTGTACCCATGATGTGGACACAGGAGACAGCATGCCTGTCAAGAACAAAATCTTTAGACAATCTGACCATGTTAAGGAAAGCATCAAGGTGGAAGTCCACAAGATGCTGGAATTGGGAGTAATTGAGCGCTCTGACAGCCCCTGGGCTAGCCCAGTGGTCTTAGTCCCCAAACCTCACACCAAAGATGGAAAGAAAGAGATGAGGTTTTGTGTGGACTACAGAGGGCTCAATTCTGTCACCAAGACAGATGCTCATCCAATTCCAAGAGCTGATGAGCTCATAGACAAATTAGGTGCTGCCAAATTCTTAAGTACCTTTGACTTGACAGCAGGGTACTGGCAAATAAAAATGGCACCTGGAGCAAAAGAGAAAACAGCATTCTCCACACCTGATGGGCATTATCAGTTTACTGTTATGCCCTTTGGTTTAAAGAATGCCCCTGCCACCTTCCAAAGGTTGGTGAATCAAGTCCTTGCTGGCTTGGAGTCCTTTAGCACAGCTTATCTTGATGATATTGCTGTCTTTAGCTCCACCTGGCAGGATCACCTGGTCCACCTGAAGAAGGTTTTGAAGGCTCTGCAATCTGCAGGCCTCTCTATCAAGGCATCCAAATGCCAGATAGGGCAGGGAACTGTGGTTTACTTGGGACACCTTGTAGGTGGAGGCCAAGTTCAGCCACTCCAACCCAAGATCCAGACTATTCTGGACTGGGTAGCTCCAAAAACCCAGACTCAAGTCAGGGCATTCCTTGGCTTGACTGGGTATTACAGGAGGTTTGTGAAGGGATATGGATCCATTGTGACAGCCCTCACTGAACTCACCTCCAAGAAAATGCCCAAGAAAGTGAACTGGACTGTAGAATGCCAACAGGCCTTTGACACCCTGAAACAAGCAATGTGCTCAGCACCAGTTCTAAAAGCTCCAGATTATTCTAAGCAGTTCATTGTGCAGACTGATGCCTCTGAACATGGGATAGGGGCAGTTTTGTCCCAAACAAATGATGATGGCCTTGACCAGCCTGTTGCTTTCATTAGCAGGAGGTTACTCCCCAGGGAGCAGCGTTGGAGTGCCATTGAGAGGGAGGCCTTTGCTGTGGTTTGGTCCCTGAAGAAGCTGAGACCATACCTCTTTGGGACTCACTTCCTAGTTCAAACTGACCACAGACCTCTCAAATGGCTGATGCAAATGAAAGGTGAAAATCCTAAACTGTTGAGGTGGTCCATCTCCCTACAGGGAATGGACTTTATAGTGGAACACAGACCTGGGACTGCCCATGCCAATGCAGATGGCCTTTCCAGGTTCTTCCACTTAGAAAATGAAGACTCTCTTGGGAAAGGTTAGTCTCATCCTCTTTCGTTTGGGGGGGGTTGTGTAAGGAAATGCCTCCTTGGCATGGTTGCCCCCTGACTTTTTGCCTTTGCTGATGCTATGTTTACAATTGAAAGTGTGCTGAGGCCTGCTAACCAGGCCCCAGCACCAGTGTTCTTTCCCTAACCTGTACTTTTGTATCCACAATTGGCAGACCCTGGCATCCAGATAAGTCCCTTGTAACTGGTACTTCTAGTACCAAGGGCCCTGATGCCAAGGAAGGTCTCTAAGGGCTGCAGCATGTCTTATGCCACCCTGGAGACCTCTCACTCAGCACAGACACCCTGCTTGCCAGCTTGTGTGTGCTAGTGAGGACAAAACGAGTAAGTCGACATGGCACTCCCCTCAGGGTGCCATGCCAGCCTCTCACTGCCTATGCAGTATAGGTAAGCCACCCCTCTAGCAGGCCTTACAGCCCTAAGGCAGGGTGCACTATACCATAGGTGAGGGTACCAGTGCATGAGCATGGTACCCCTACAGTGTCTAAACAAAACCTTAGACATTGTAAGTGCAGGGTAGCCATAAGAGTATATGGTCTGGGAGTCTGTCAAACACGAACTCCACAGCACCATAATGGCTACACTGAAAACTGGGAAGTTTGGTATCAAACTTCTCAGCACAATAAATGCACACTGATGCCAGTGTACATTTTATTGTAAAATACACCACAGAGGGCACCTTAGAGGTGCCCCCTGAAACTTAACCGACTGTCTGTGTAGGCTGACTAGTTCCAGCAGCCTGCCACACCAGAGACATGTTGCTGGCCCCATGGGGAGAGTGCCTTTGTCACTCTGAGGCCAGTAACAAAGCCTGCACTGGGTGGAGATGCTAACACCTCCCCCAGGCAGGAGCTGTGACACCTGGCGGTGAGCCTCAAAGGCTCACCCCTTTGTCACAGCCCAGCAGGGCACTCCAGCTTAGTGGAGTTGCCCGCCCCCTCCGGCCACGGCCCCCACTTTTGGCGGCAAGGCTGGAGGGAACAAAGAAAGCAACAAGGAGGAGTCACTGGCCAGTCAGGACAGCCCCTAAGGTGTCCTGAGCTGAGGTGACTCTGACTTTTAGAAATCCTCCATCTTGCAGATGGAGGATTCCCCCAATAGGGTTAGGATTGTGACCCCCTCCCCTTGGGAGGAGGCACAAAGAGGGTGTACCCACCCTCAGGGCTAGTAGCCATTGGCTACTAACCCCCCAGACCTAAACACGCCCTTAAATTTAGTATTTAAGGGCTACCCTGAACCCTAGAAAATTAGATTCCTGCAACTACAAGAAGAAGGACTGCCTAGCTGAAAACCCCTGCAGCGGAAGACCAGAAGACGACAACTGCCTTGGCTCCAGAAACTCACCGGCCTGTCTCCTGCCTTCCAAAGATCCTGCTCCAGCGACGCCTTCCAAAGGGACCAGCGACCTCGACATCCTCTGAGGACTGCCCCTGCTTCGAAAAGACAAGAAACTCCCGAGGACAGCGGACCTGCTCCAAGAAAAGCTGCAACTTTGTTTCCAGCAGCTTTAAAGAACCCTGCAAGCCCCCCCGCAAGAAGCGTGAGACTTGCAACACTGCACCCGGCGACCCCGACTCGGCTGGTGGCGATCCAACACCTCAGGAGGGACCCCAGGACTACTCTGATACTGTGAGTACCAAAACCTGGCCCCCCTGAGCCCCCACAGCGCCGCCTGCAGAGGGAATCCCGAGGCTTCCCCTGACCGCGACTCTTTGAACCTAAAGTTCCGACGCCTGGGAGAGACCCTGCACCCGCAGCCCCCAGGACCTGAAGGACCGGACTTTCGCTGGAGAAGTGACCCCCAGGAGTCCCTCTCCCTTGCCCAAGTGGAGGTTTCCCCGAGGAACCCCCCCCTTGCCTGCCTGCAGCGCTGAAGAGATCCCGAGATCTCTCATAGACTAACATTGCGAACCCGACGCTTGTTTCTACACTGCACCCGGCCGCCCCCGCGCCGCTGAGGGTGAAATTTCTGTGTGGGCTTGTGTCCCCCCCGGTGCCCTACAAAACCCCCCTGGTCTGCCCTCCGAAGACGCGGGTACTTACCTGCAAGCAGACCGGAACCGGGGCACCCCCTTCTCTCCATTCTAGCCTATGCGTTTTGGGCACCACTTTGAACTCTGCACCTGACCGGCCCTGAGCTGCTGGTGTGGTGACTTTGGGATTGCTCTGAACCCCCAACGGTGGGCTACCTTGGACCAAGAACTAAGCCCTGTAAGTGTCTTACTTACCTGGTTAACCTAACAAATACTTACCTCCCCTAGGAACTGTGAAAATTGCACTGTGTCCACTTTTAAAACAGCTATTTGTGAATAACTTGAAAAGTATACATGCAATTTTGATGATTTGAAGTTCCTAAAGTACTTACCTGCAATACCTTTCGAATGAGATATTACATGTAGAATTTGAACCTGTGGTTCTTAAAATAAACTAAGAAAAGATATTTTTCTATATAAAAACCTATTGGCTGGATTTGTCTCTGAGTGTGTGTACCTCATTTATTGTCTATGTGTATGTACAACAAATGCTTAACACTACTCCTTGGATAAGCCTACTGCTCGACCACACTACCACAAAATAGAGCATTAGTATTATCTCTTTTTGCCACTATCTTACCTCTAAGGGGAACCCTTGGACTCTGTGCATGCTATTCCTTACTTTGAAATAGCACATACAGAGCCAACTTCCTACATTGGTGGATCAGCGGTGGGGTACAAGACTTTGCATTTGCTGGACTACTCAGCCAATACCTGATCACACGACAAATTCCAAAATTGTCATTAGAAATTCATTTTTGCAATTTGAAATTTTTCTAAATTCATAAAAGTCCTGCTAGGGCCTTGTGTGTTAAGTCCCTGTTTAGCATTGTCTTTTAGAGTTTAAAAGTTTGTTAAAAGTTTGAAATTAGATTCTAGAAACAGTTTTAGATTCTTTAAAAAGTATTCCAACTCTTAGCAGAATAATGTCTGATACAGAGATGCAGGTGGTGGAACTCGACACCACACCTTACCTCCATCTTAAAATGAGGGAGCTAAGGTCTCTCTGTAATATCAAAAAAATAACCATTGGCTCCAGACCTACCAAAATTCAGCTCCAGGAGCTGTTGGCAGAGTTTGAAAAAGCCAACCCCTCTGATGATGACATCACAGAGGAAGAAATTAGTGACTTGGAGGCCAATGTCCCTCCTCCAGTCCTAAATAGGGAGAACAGGACCCCTCAAGTCCTGTCTCCAACTGTGTTAGTCAGAAATAGTGAGTCCCTCACAGGAGGGTCCCACATTTCTGAAATCACTGAGGATGCTCTCAGTGAAGATGACCTCCTGTTAGCCAGGATGGCCAAAAGATTGGCTTTAGAGAGACAGCTCCTAGCCATAGAAAGGGAAAGACAAGAGATGGGCCTAGGACCCATCAATGGTGGCAGCAATATAAATAGGGTCAGAGATTCTCCTGACATGTTAAAAATCCCCAAAGGGATTGTGACAAAATTTGAAGATGGTGATGACATCACCAAGTGGTTCACAGCTTTTGAGAGGGCTTGTGTAACCAGAAAAGTGAACAGATCTCACTGGGGTGCTCTCCTTTGGGAAATGTTCACTGGAAAGTGTAGGGATAGACTCCTCACACTCTCTGGAAAAGATGCAGAATCTTATGACCTCATGAAGGGTACCCTGATTGAGGGCTTTGGATTCCCCACTGAGGAGTACAGGATTAGGTTCAGGGGGGCTCAAAAATCCTCGAGCCAGACCTGGGTTGACTTTGTTGACTACTCAGTGAAAACACTAGATGGTTGGATTCAAGGCAGTGGTGTAAGTAATTATGATGGGCTGTACAATTTATTTGTGAAAGAACACCTGTTAAGTAATTGTTTCAATGATAAACTGCATCAGCATCTGGTAGACCTAGGACCAATTTCTCCCCAAGAATTGGGAAAGAAGGCGGACCATTGGGTCAAGACAAGGGTGTCCAAGACTTCAACAGGGGGTGACCAAAAGAAAGGGGTCACAAAGACTCCCCAGGGGAAGGGTGATGAGACAACCAAAACTAAAAATAGTAAAGAGTCTTCTACAGGCCCCCAAAAACCTGCACAGGAGGGTGGGCCCAGAGCCTCTTCACAAAACAATGGGTACAAGGGTAAAAACTTTGATCCCAAAAAGGCCTGGTGTCATAGCTGTAAACAGCATGGACACCAAACTGGAGACAAGGCCTGTCCCAAGAAAGGTTCCACTCCAAACTCCCATCCAGGTAACACTGGTATGGCTAGTCTCCAAGTGGGATCAACAGTGTGCCCAGAGCAAATCAGGGTCCACACTGAAGCTACTCTAGTTTCTGAGGGTGGGGTGGATTTAGCCACTCTAGCTGTCTGGCCGCCTAACATGCAAAAATACAGACAGCAACTCTTAATTAATGGGACTAGAATAGAGGGCCTGAGGGATACAGGTGCCAGTGTCACCATGGTGACAGAGAAACTGGTTTCCCCTGGCCAATACCTGACTGGAAAAACTTACACAGTCACCAACGCTGACAATCAGAGAAAAGTACATCCCATGGCAATGGTTACTTTAGAATGGGGAGGGGTCAATGGCCTGAAACAGTTGGTGGTCTCCTCAAATATCCCAGTGGACTGTCTGCTTGGAAATGACCTGGAGTCCTCAGCATGGGCTGAGGTAGAACTAAAAACCCATGCAGCAATGCTGGGTATCCCTGAACTGGTGTGTGTGAAAACAAGAGCACAGTGCAAGGCACAGGGTGAACAAGTAGAGCTGGAGTCTGGAAGAATGGCCCAGCCTACCAAGAGGAAAGGAAAGTCAGTTGGGAAACCAACTGCAACACAGCAAAAGAAAGGGAACCTCTCTTCTCAGGAAGAAGTTCTGCCCTCTGAGGGAACTGAGCCTTTGGAGCTTGAACCTTATCAGGTTGAGCTCTTAGGCCCAGGGGGACCCTCAAGGGAGGAGCTGTGTAAGGGACAAGAAACCTGTCCCTCTCTTGAAGGCCTTAGGCAGCAAGCTGCTGAAGAGTCCAAAGGCAAGAAAAATGGAACGCATAGGGTCTATTGGGAAGATGGACTCCTGTACACTGAGGCCAGAGACCCCAAACCTGGTGCCACTAGGAGAGTGGTAGTGCCTCAGCTGTTCAGGAAGTTCATCCTAACATTGGCCCATGACATTCCCCTTGCTGGACATTTGGGACAAACCAAGACGTGGGAGAGGTTAGTCAACCACTTCTACTGGCCCAATATGTCCAACATGGTTAAGGAGTTTTGCCTCTCCTGCCCCACCTGTCAAGCCAGTGGTAAGACAGGTGGGCATCCAAAGGCCCCCCTCATTCCACTTCCAGTGGTGGGGGTGCCCTTTGAAAGAGTGGGTGTGGACATAGTTGGTCCACTAGAACCTCCCACAGCCTCAGGAAATATGTATATCCTGGTAGTAGTGGATCATGCTACCAGGTATCCTGAAGCTATTCCCCTTAGGTCGACTACTGCCCCTGCAGTAGCCAAGGCCCTCATTGGTATCTTTACCAGAGTGGGTTTCCCTAAGGAGGTGGTGTCTGACAGAGGTACCAACTTCATGTCAGCATACCTAAAGCACATGTGGAATGAGTGTGGAGTGACTTATAAATTCACTACACCATACCATCCACAAACTAATGGCTTGGTTGAGAGATTCAACAAGACATTAAAAGGCATGATCATGGGGCTCCCAGAAAAGCTCAAAAGGAGATGGGATGTCCTCTTGCCATGTCTGCTTTTCGCTTACAGAGAGGTGCCACAGAAGGGAGTAGGATTCTCACCCTTTGAACTTCTGTTTGGTCATCCTGTAAGGGGACCACTTGCCCTTGTTAAAGAAGGCTGGGAGAGACCTCTCCATGAGCCTAAACAGGACATAGTGGACTATGTACTTGGCCTTCGCTCTAGAATGGCAGAGTACATGGAAAAGGCAACCAAAAACCTCGAGGCCAGCCAACAGCTCCAGAAGTTTTGGTATGACCAAAAGGCTGCACTGGTTGAGTTCCAACCAGGGCAGAAAGTCTGGGTTCTGGAGCCTGTGGCTCCCAGGGCACTCCAGGACAAATGGAGTGGCCCTTACCCAGTACTAGAAAGGAAGAGTCAGGTCACCTACCTGGTGGACCTGGGCACAAGCAGGAGCCCCAAGAGGGTGATCCATGTAAACCGCCTTAAGCTCTTCCACGACAGGGCTGATGTCAATCTGTTGATGGTAACAGATGAGGATCAGGAGGCAGAGAGTGAACCTCTCCCTGATCTTCTGTCATCAGACCCAAAAGATGGCACAGTAGATGGAGTGATCTACTCAGACACCCTCTCTGGCCAACAGCAAGCTGATTGTAGGAGAGTCCTACAACAGTTTCCTGAACTCTTCTCCTTAACCCCTGGTCAGACACACCTGTGTACCCATGATGTGGACACAGGAGACAGCATGCCTGTCAAGAACAAAATCTTTAGACAATCTGACCATGTTAAGGAAAGCATCAAGGTGGAAGTCCACAAGATGCTGGAATTGGGAGTAATTGAGCGCTCTGACAGCCCCTGGGCTAGCCCAGTGGTCTTAGTCCCCAAACCTCACACCAAAGATGGAAAGAAAGAGATGAGGTTTTGTGTGGACTACAGAGGGCTCAATTCTGTCACCAAGACAGATGCTCATCCAATTCCAAGAGCTGATGAGCTCATAGACAAATTAGGTGCTGCCAAATTCTTAAGTACCTTTGACTTGACAGCAGGGTACTGGCAAATAAAAATGGCACCTGGAGCAAAAGAGAAAACAGCATTCTCCACACCTGATGGGCATTATCAGTTTACTGTTATGCCCTTTGGTTTAAAGAATGCCCCTGCCACCTTCCAAAGGTTGGTGAATCAAGTCCTTGCTGGCTTGGAGTCCTTTAGCACAGCTTATCTTGATGATATTGCTGTCTTTAGCTCCACCTGGCAGGATCACCTGGTCCACCTGAAGAAGGTTTTGAAGGCTCTGCAATCTGCAGGCCTCTCTATCAAGGCATCCAAATGCCAGATAGGGCAGGGAACTGTGGTTTACTTGGGACACCTTGTAGGTGGAGGCCAAGTTCAGCCACTCCAACCCAAGATCCAGACTATTCTGGACTGGGTAGCTCCAAAAACCCAGACTCAAGTCAGGGCATTCCTTGGCTTGACTGGGTATTACAGGAGGTTTGTGAAGGGATATGGATCCATTGTGACAGCCCTCACTGAACTCACCTCCAAGAAAATGCCCAAGAAAGTGAACTGGACTGTAGAATGCCAACAGGCCTTTGACACCCTGAAACAAGCAATGTGCTCAGCACCAGTTCTAAAAGCTCCAGATTATTCTAAGCAGTTCATTGTGGAGACTGATGCCTCTGAACATGGGATAGGGGCAGTTTTGTCCCAAACAAATGATGATGGCCTTGACCAGCCTGTTGCTTTCATTAGCAGGAGGTTACTCCCCAGGGAGCAGCGTTGGAGTGCCATTGAGAGGGAGGCCTTTGCTGTGGTTTGGTCCCTGAAGAAGCTGAGACCATACCTCTTTGGGACTCACTTCCTAGTTCAAACTGACCACAGACCTCTCAAATGGCTGATGCAAATGAAAGGTGAAAATCCTAAACTGTTGAGGTGGTCCATCTCCCTACAGGGAATGGACTTTATAGTGGAACACAGACCTGGGACTGCCCATGCCAATGCAGATGGCCTTTCCAGGTTCTTCCACTTAGAAAATGAAGACTCTCTTGGGAAAGGTTAGTCTCATCCTCTTTCGTTTGGGGGGGGGTTGTGTAAGGAAATGCCTCCTTGGCATGGTTGCCCCCTGACTTTTTGCCTTTGCTGATGCTATGTTTACAATTGAAAGTGTGCTGAGGCCTGCTAACCAGGCCCCAGCACCAGTGTTCTTTCCCTAACCTGTACTTTTGTATCCACAATTGGCAGACCCTGGCATCCAGATAAGTCCCTTGTAACTGGTACTTCTAGTACCAAGGGCCCTGATGCCAAGGAAGGTCTCTAAGGGCTGCAGCATGTCTTATGCCACCCTGCAGACCTCTCACTCAGCACAGACACCCTGCTTGCCAGCTTGTGTGTGCTAGTGAGGACAAAACGAGTAAGTCGACATGGCACTCCCCTCAGGGTGCCATGCCAGCCTCTCACTGCCTATGCAGTATAGGTAAGCCACCCCTCTAGCAGGCCTTACAGCCCTAAGGCAGGGTGCACTATACCATAGGTGAGGGTACCAGTGCATGAGCATGGTACCCCTACAGTGTCTAAACAAAACCTTAGACATTGTAAGTGCAGGGTAGCCATAAGAGTATATGGTCTGGGAGTCTGTCAAACACGAACTCCACAGCACCATAATGGCTACACTGAAAACTGGGAAGTTTGGTATCAAACTTCTCAGCACAATAAATGCACACTGATGCCAGTGTACATTTTATTGTAAAATACACCACAGAGGGCACCTTAGAGGTGCCCCCTGAAACTTAACCGACTGTCTGTGTAGGCTGACTAGTTCCAGCAGCCTGCCACACCAGAGACATGTTGCTGGCCCCATGGGGAGAGTGCCTTTGTCACTCTGAGGCCAGTAACAAAGCCTGCACTGGGTGGAGATGCTAACACCTCCCCCAGGCAGGAGCTGTGACACCTGGCGGTGAGCCTCAAAGGCTCACCCCTTTGTCACAGCCCAGCAGGGCACTCCAGCTTAGTGGAGTTGCCCGCCCCCTCCGGCCACGGCCCCCACTTTTGGCGGCAAGGCTGGAGGGAACAAAGAAAGCAACAAGGAGGAGTCACTGGCCAGTCAGGACAGCCCCTAAGGTGTCCTGAGCTGAGGTGACTCTGACTTTTAGAAATCCTCCATCTTGCAGATGGAGGATTCCCCCAATAGGGTTAGGATTGTGACCCCCTCCCCTTGGGAGGAGGCACAAAGAGGGTGTACCCACCCTCAGGGCTAGTAGCCATTGGCTACTAACCCCCCAGACCTAAACACGCCCTTAAATTTAGTATTTAAGGGCTACCCTGAACCCTAGAAAATTAGATTCCTGCAACTACAAGAAGAAGGACTGCCTAGCTGAAAACCCCTGCAGCGGAAGACCAGAAGACGACAACTGCCTTGGCTCCAGAAACTCACCGGCCTGTCTCCTGCCTTCCAAAGATCCTGCTCCAGCGACGCCTTCCAAAGGGACCAGCGACCTCGACATCCTCTGAGGACTGCCCCTGCTTCGAAAAGACAAGAAACTCCCGAGGACAGCGGACCTGCTCCAAGAAAAGCTGCAACTTTGTTTCCAGCAGCTTTAAAGAACCCTGCAAGCCCCCCCGCAAGAAGCGTGAGACTTGCAACACTGCACCCGGCGACCCCGACTCGGCTGGTGGCGATCCAACACCTCAGGAGGGACCCCAGGACTACTCTGATACTGTGAGTACCAAAACCTGTCCCCCCTGAGCCCCCACAGCGCCGCCTGCAGAGGGAATCCCGAGGCTTCCCCTGACCGCGACTCTTTGAACCTAAAGTTCCGACGCCTGGGAGAGACCCTGCACCCGCAGCCCCCAGGACCTGAAGGACCGGACTTTCGCTGGAGAAGTGACCCCCAGGAGTCCCTCTCCCTTGCCCAAGTGGAGGTTTCCCCGAGGAACCCCCCCCTTGCCTGCCTGCAGCGCTGAAGAGATCCCGAGATCTCTCATAGACTAACATTGCGAACCCGACGCTTGTTTCTACACTGCACCCGGCCGCCCCCGCGCCGCTGAGGGTGAAATTTCTGTGTGGGCTTGTGTCCCCCCCGGTGCCCTACAAAACCCCCCTGGTCTGCCCTCCGAAGACGCGGGTACTTACCTGCAAGCAGACCGGAACCGGGGCACCCCCTTCTCTCCATTCTAGCCTAGGCGTTTTGGGCACCACTTTGAACTCTGCACCTGACCGGCCCTGAGCTGCTGGTGTGGTGACTTTGGGGTTGCTCTGAACCCCCAACGGTGGGCTACCTTGGACCAAGAACTAAGCCCTGTAAGTGTCTTACTTACCTGGTTAACCTAACAAATACTTACCTCCCCTAGGAACTGTGAAAATTGCAGTGTCCACTTTTAAAACAGCTATTTGTGAATAACTTGAAAAGTATACATGCAATTTTGATGATTTGAAGTTCCTAAAGTACTTACCTGCAATACCTTTCGAATGAGATATTACATGTAGAATTTGAACCTGTGGTTCTTAAAATAAACTAAGAAAATATATTTTTCTATATAAAAACCTATTGGCTGGATTTGTCTCTGAGTGTGTGTACCTCATTTATTGTCTATGTGTATGTACAACAAATGCTTAACACTACTCCTTGGATAAGCCTACTGCTCGACCACACTACCACAAAATAGAGCATTAGTATTATCTCTTTTTGCCACTATCTTACCTCTAAGGGGAACCCTTGGACTCTGTGCATGCTATTCCTTACTTTGAAATAGCACATACAGAGCCAACTTCCTACATTGGTGGATCAGCGGTGGGGTACAAGACTTTGCATTTGCTGGACTACTCAGCCAATACCTGATCACACGACAAATTCCAAAATTGTCATTAGAAATTCATTTTTGCAATTTGAAATTTTTCTAAATTCATAAAAGTCCTGCTAGGGCCTTGTGTGTTAAGTCCCTGTTTAGCATTGTCTTTTAGAGTTTAAAAGTTTGTTAAAAGTTTGAAATTAGATTCTAGAAACAGTTTTAGATTCTTTAAAAAGTATTCCAACTCTTAGCAGAATAATGTCTGATACAGAGATGCAGGTGGTGGAACTCGACACCACACCTTACCTCCATCTTAAAATGAGGGAGCTAAGGTCTCTCTGTAATATCAAAAAAATAACCATTGGCTCCAGACCTACCAAAATTCAGCTCCAGGAGCTGTTGGCAGAGTTTGAAAAAGCCAACCCCTCTGATGATGACATCACAGAGGAAGAAATTAGTGACTTGGAGGCCAATGTCCCTCCTCCAGTCCTAAATAGGGAGAACAGGACCCCTCAAGTCCTGTCTCCAACTGTGTTAGTCAGAAATAGTGAGTCCCTCACAGGAGGGTCCCACATTTCTGAAATCACTGAGGATGCTCTCAGTGAAGATGACCTCCTGTTAGCCAGGATGGCCAAAAGATTGGCTTTAGAGAGACAGCTCCTAGCCATAGAAAGGGAAAGACAAGAGATGGGCCTAGGACCCATCAATGGTGGCAGCAATATAAATAGGGTCAGAGATTCTCCTGACATGTTAAAAATCCCCAAAGGGATTGTGACAAAATTTGAAGATGGTGATGACATCACCAAGTGGTTCACAGCTTTTGAGAGGGCTTGTGTAACCAGAAAAGTGAACAGATCTCACTGGGGTGCTCTCCTTTGGGAAATGTTCACTGGAAAGTGTAGGGATAGACTCCTCACACTCTCTGGAAAAGATGCAGAATCTTATGACCTCATGAAGGGTACCCTGATTGAGGGCTTTGGATTCTCCACTGAGGAGTACAGGATTAGGTTCAGGGGGGCTCAAAAATCCTCGAGCCAGACCTGGGTTGACTTTGTTGACTACTCAGTGAAAACACTAGATGGTTGGATTCAAGGCAGTGGTGTAAGTAATTATGATGGGCTGTACAATTTATTTGTGAAAGAACACCTGTTAAGTAATTGTTTCAATGATAAACTGCATCAGCATCTGGTAGACCTAGGACCAATTTCTCCCCAAGAATTGGGAAAGAAGGCGGACCATTGGGTCAAGACAAGGGTGTCCAAGACTTCAACAGGGGGTGACCAAAAGAAAGGGGTCACAAAGACTCCCCAGGGGAAGGGTGATGAGACAACCAAAACTAAAAATAGTAAAGAGTCTTCTACAGGCCCCCAAAAACCTGCACAGGAGGGTGGGCCCAGAGCCTCTTCACAAAACAATGGGTACAAGGGTAAAAACTTTGATCCCAAAAAGGCCTGGTGTCATAGCTGTAAACAGCATGGACACCAAACTGGAGACAAGGCCTGTCCCAAGAAAGGTTCCACTCCAAACTCCCATCCTGGTAACACTGGTATGGCTAGTCTCCAAGTGGGATCAACAGTGTGCCCAGAGCAAATCAGGGTCCACACTGAAGCTACTCTAGTTTCTGAGGGTGGGGTGGATTTAGCCACACTAGCTGTCTGGCCGCCTAACATGCAAAAATACAGACAGCAACTCTTAATTAATGGGACTAGAATAGAGGGCCTGAGGGATACAGGTGCCAGTGTCACCATGGTGACAGAGAAACTGGTTTCCCCTGGCCAATACCTGACTGGAAAAACTTACACAGTCACCAACGCTGACAATCAGAGAAAAGTACATCCCATGGCAATGGTTACTTTAGAATGGGGAGGGGTCAATGGCCTGAAACAGGTGGTGGTCTCCTCAAATATCCCAGTGGACTGTCTGCTTGGAAATGACCTGGAGTCCTCAGCATGGGCTGAGGTAGAACTAAAAACCCATGCAGCAATGCTGGGTATCCCTAAACTGGTGTGTGTGAAAACAAGAGCACAGTGCAAGGCACAGGGTGAACAAGTAGAGCTGGAGTCTGGAAGAATGGCCCAGCCTACCAAGAGGAAAGGAAAGTCAGTTGGGAAACCAACTGCAACACAGCAAAAGAAAGGGAACCTCTCTTCTCAGGAAGAAGTTCTGCCCTCTGAGGGAACTGAGCCTTTGGAGCTTGAACCTTATCAGGTTGAGCTCTTAGGCCCAGGGGGACCCTCAAGGGAGGAGCTGTGTAAGGGACAAGAAACCTGTCCCTCTCTTGAAGGCCTTAGGCAGCAAGCTGCTGAAGAGTCCAAAGGCAAGAAAAATGGAACGCATAGGGTCTATTGGGAAGATGGACTCCTGTACACTGAGGCCAGAGACCCCAAACCTGGTGCCACTAGGAGAGTGGTAGTGCCTCAGCTGTTCAGGAAGTTCATCCTAACATTGGCCCATGACATTCCCCTTGCTGGACATTTGGGACAAACCAAGACGTGGGAGAGGTTAGTCTACCACTTCTACTGGCCCAATATGTCCAACATGGTTAAGGAGTTTTGCCTCTCCTGCCCCACCTGTCAAGCCAGTGGTAAGACAGGTGGGCATCCAAAGGCCCCCCTCATTCCACTTCCAGTGGTGGGGGTGCCCTTTGAAAGAGTGGGTGTGGACATAGTTGGTCCACTAGAACCTCCCACAGCCTCAGGAAATATGTATATCCTGGTAGTAGTGGATCATGCTACCAGGTATCCTGAAGCTATTCCCCTTAGGTCGACTACTGCCCCTGCAGTAGCCAAGGCCCTCATTGGTATCTTTACCAGAGTGGGTTTCCCTAAGGAGGTGGTGTCTGACAGAGGTACCAACTTCATGTCAGCATACCTAAAGCACATGTGGAATGAGTGTGAAGTGACTTATAAATTCACTACACCATACCATCCACAAACTAATGGCTTGGTTGAGAGATTCAACAAGACATTAAAAGGCATGATCATGGGGCTCCCAGAAAAGCTCAAAAGGAGATGGGATGTCCTCTTGCCATGTCTGCTTTTCGCTTACAGAGAGGTGCCACAGAAGGGAGTATGATTCTCACCCTTTGAACTTCTGTTTGGTCATCCTGTAAGGGGACCACTTGCCCTTGTTAAAGAAGGCTGGGAGAGACCTCTCCATGAGCCTAAACAGGACATAGTGGACTATGTACTTGGCCTTCGCTCTAGAATGGCAGAGTACATGGAAAAGGCAACCAAAAACCTCGAGGCCAGCCAACAGCTCCAGAAGTTTTGGTATGACCAAAAGGCTGCACTGGTTGAGTTCCAACCAGGGCAGAAAGTCTGGGTTCTGGAGCCTGTGGCTCCCAGGGCACTCCAGGACAAATGGAGTGGCCCTTACCCAGTACTAGAAAGGAAGAGTCAGGTCACCTACCTGGTGGACCTGGGCACAAGCAGGAGCCCCAAGAGGGTGATCCATGTAAACCGCCTTAAGCTCTTCCACGACAGGGCTGATGTCAATCTGTTGATGGTAACAGATGAGGATCAGGAGGCAGAGAGTGAACCTCTCCCTGATCTTCTGTCATCAGACCCAAAAGATGGCACAGTAGATGGAGTGATCTACTCAGACACCCTCTCTGGCCAACAGCAAGCTGATTGTAGGAGAGTCCTACAACAGTTTCCTGAACTCTTCTCCTTAACCCCTGGTCAGACACACCTGTGTACCCATGATGTGGACACAGGAGACAGCATGCCTGTCAAGAACAAAATCTTTAGACAATCTGACCATGTTAAGGAAAGCATCAAGGTGGAAGTCCACAAGATGCTGGAATTGGGAGTAATTGAGCGCTCTGACAGCCCCTGGGCTAGCCCAGTGGTCTTAGTCCCCAAACCTCACACCAAAGATGGAAAGAAAGAGATGAGGTTTTGTGTGGACTACAGAGGGCTCAATTCTGTCACCAAGACAGATGCTCATCCAATTCCAAGAGCTGATGAGCTCATAGACAAATTAGGTGCTGCCAAATTCTTAAGTACCTTTGACTTGACAGCAGGGTACTGGCAAATAAAAATGGCACCTGGAGCAAAAGAGAAAACAGCATTCTCCACACCTGATGGGCATTATCAGTTTACTGTTATGCCCTTTGGTTTAAAGAATGCCCCTGCCACCTTCCAAAGGTTGGTGAATCAAGTCCTTGCTGGCTTGGAGTCCTTTAGCACAGCTTATCTTGATGATATTGCTGTCTTTAGCTCCACCTGGCAGGATCACCTGGTCCACCTGAAGAAGGTTTTGAAGGCTCTGCAATCTGCAGGCCTCTCTATCAAGGCATCCAAATGCCAGATAGGGCAGGGAACTGTGGTTTACTTGGGACACCTTGTAGGTGGAGGCCAAGTTCAGCCACTCCAACCCAAGATCCAGACTATTCTGGACTGGGTAGCTCCAAAAACCCAGACTCAAGTCAGGGCATTCCTTGGCTTGACTGGGTATTACAGGAGGTTTGTGAAGGGATATGGATCCATTGTGACAGCCCTCACTGAACTCACCTCCAAGAAAATGCCCAAGAAAGTGAACTGGACTGTAGAATGCCAACAGGCCTTTGACACCCTGAAACAAGCAATGTGCTCAGCACCAGTTCTAAAAGCTCCAGATTATTCTAAGCAGTTCATTGTGCAGACTGATGCCTCTGAACATGGGATAGGGGCAGTTTTGTCCCAAACAAATGATGATGGCCTTGACCAGCCTGTTGCTTTCATTAGCAGGAGGTTACTCCCCAGGGAGCAGCGTTGGAGTGCCATTGAGAGGGAGGCCTTTGCTGTGGTTTGGTCCCTGAAGAAGCTGAGACCATACCTCTTTGGGACTCACTTCCTAGTTCAAACTGACCACAGACCTCTCAAATGGCTGATGCAAATGAAAGGTGAAAATCCTAAACTGTTGAGGTGGTCCATCTCCCTACAGGGAATGGACTTTATAGTGGAACACAGACCTGGGACTGCCCATGCCAATGCAGATGGCCTTTCCAGGTTCTTCCACTTAGAAAATGAAGACTCTCTTGGGAAAGGTTAGTCTCATCCTCTTTCGTTTGGGGGGGGGTTGTGTAAGGAAATGCCTCCTTGGCATGGTTGCCCCCTGACTTTTTGCCTTTGCTGATGCTATGTTTACAATTGAAAGTGTGCTGAGGCCTGCTAACCAGGCCCCAGCACCAGTGTTCTTTCCCTAACCTGTACTTTTGTATCCACAATTGGCAGACCCTGGCATCCAGATAAGTCCCTTGTAACTGGTACTTCTAGTACCAAGGGCCCTGATGCCAAGGAAGGTCTCTAAGGGCTGCAGCATGTCTTATGCCACCCTGCAGACCTCTCACTCAGCACAGACACCCTGCTTGCCAGCTTGTGTGTGCTAGTGAGGACAAAACGAGTAAGTCGACATGGCACTCCCCTCAGGGTGCCATGCCAGCCTCTCACTGCCTATGCAGTATAGGTAAGCCACCCCTCTAGCAGGCCTTACAGCCCTAAGGCAGGGTGCACTATACCATAGGTGAGGGTACCAGTGCATGAGCATGGTACCCCTACAGTGTCTAAACAAAACCTTAGACATTGTAAGTGCAGGGTAGCCATAAGAGTATATGGTCTGGGAGTCTGTCAAACACGAACTCCACAGCACCATAATGGCTACACTGAAAACTGGGAAGTTTGGTATCAAACTTCTCAGCACAATAAATGCACACTGATGCCAGTGTACATTTTATTGTAAAATACACCACAGAGGGCACCTTAGAGGTGCCCCCTGAAACTTAACCGACTGTCTGTGTAGGCTGACTAGTTCCAGCAGCCTGCCACACCAGAGACATGTTGCTGGCCCCATGGGGAGAGTGCCTTTGTCACTCTGAGGCCAGTAACAAAGCCTGCACTGGGTGGAGATGCTAACACCTCCCCCAGGCAGGAGCTGTGACACCTGGCGGTGAGCCTCAAAGGCTCACCCCTTTGTCACAGCCCAGCAGGGCACTCCAGCTTAGTGGAGTTGCCCGCCCCCTCCGGCCACGGCCCCCACTTTTGGCGGCAAGGCTGGAGGGAACAAAGAAAGCAACAAGGAGGAGTCACTGGCCAGTCAGGACAGCCCCTAAGGTGTCCTGAGCTGAGGTGACTCTGACTTTTAGAAATCCTCCATCTTGCAGATGGAGGATTCCCCCAATAGGGTTAGGATTGTGACCCCCTCCCCTTGGGAGGAGGCACAAAGAGGGTGTACCCACCCTCAGAGCTAGTAGCCATTGGCTACTAACCCCCCAGACCTAAACACGCCCTTAAATTTAGTATTTAAGGGCTACCCTGAACCCTAGAAAATTAGATTCCTGCAACTACAAGAAGAAGGACTGCCTAGCTGAAAACCCCTGCAGCGGAAGACCAGAAGACGACAACTGCCTTGGCTCCAGAAACTCACCGGCCTGTCTCCTGCCTTCCAAAGATCCTGCTCCAGCGACGCCTTCCAAAGGGACCAGCGACCTCGACATCCTCTGAGGACTGCCCCTGCTTCGAAAAGACAAGAAACTCCCGAGGACAGCGGACCTGCTCCAAGAAAAGCTGCAACTTTGTTTCCAGCAGCTTTAAAGAACCCTGCAAGCCCCCCCGCAAGAAGCGTGAGACTTGCAACACTGCACCCGGCGACCCCGACTCGGCTGGTGGCGATCCAACACCTCAGGAGGGACCCCAGGACTACTCTGATACTGTGAGTACCAAAACCTGTCCCCCCTGAGCCCCCACAGCGCCGCCTGCAGAGGGAATCCCGAGGCTTCCCCTGACCGCGACTCTTTGAACCTAAAGTTCCGACGCCTGGGAGAGACCCTGCACCCGCAGCCCCCAGGACCTGAAGGACCGGACTTTCGCTGGAGAAGTGACCCCCAGGAGTCCCTCTCCCTTGCCCAAGTGGAGGTTTCCCCGAGGAACCCCCCCCTTGCCTGCCTGCAGCGCTGAAGAGATCCCGAGATCTCTCATAGACTAACATTGCGAACCCGATGCTTGTTTCTACACTGCACCCGGCCGCCCCCGCGCCGCTGAGGGTGAAATTTCTGTGTGGGCTTGTGTCCCCCCCGGTGCCCTACAAAACCCCCCTGGTCTGCCCTCCGAAGACGCGGGTACTTACCTGCAAGCAGACCGGAACCGGGGCACCCCCTTCTCTCCATTCTAGCCTATGCGTTTTGGGCACCACTTTGAACTCTGCACCTGACCGGCCCTGAGCTGCTGGTGTGGTGACTTTGGGGTTGCTCTGAACCCCCAACGGTGGGCTACCTTGGACCAAGAACTAAGCCCTGTAAGTGTCTTACTTACCTGGTTAACCTAACAAATACTTACCTCCCCTAGGAACTGTGAAAATTGCACTGTGTCCACTTTTAAAACAGCTATTTGTGAATAACTTGAAAAGTATACATGCAATTTTGATGATTTGAAGTTCCTAAAGTACTTACCTGCAATACCTTTCGAATGAGATATTACATGTAGAATTTGAACCTGTGGTTCTTAAAATAAACTAAGAAAAGATATTTTTCTATATAAAAACCTATTGGCTGGATTTGTCTCTGAGTGTGTGTACCTCATTTATTGTCTATGTGTATGTACAACAAATGCTTAACACTACTCCTTGGATAAGCCTACTGCTCGACCACACTACCACAAAATAGAGCATTAGTATTATCTCTTTTTGCCACTATCTTACCTCTAAGGGGAACCCTTGGACTCTGTGCATGCTATTCCTTACTTTGAAATAGCACATACAGAGCCAACTTCCTACACTGTTGTAATGAAAAATAAACGCTGTGAGTTTCCTGAAATTTGGCTCAGTACCTTTCTTTCTTTGTGCTTGATAATGGGCTGCTCCATCTCCATCCATCGACTGAAGCTGCCCTGCAGGGTCGGAGACTCTCTTTGTTTGTTTCATATATGTAAAAGAAAAAAATATATATATATATATATATATATATATATATATAGAGAGAGAGAGAGAGAAAGAAATATATAGATATATCGATATCTATATATACACCTAAAGATAGATAGATAGATAGATAGATAGATAGATAGATAGATAGATAGATAGATAGATAGACAGACGGATAGATATTTGTGTATTATTTTTATATATGCTTTTTAAAGTGCTGAGTTGTAAATATAAAAAAAATAAAATGTATATTTTATAAAATAAAATGTATTATTATACCATACTAATTATATTTTTATATAAACACACACATGTATTTTGTGTGTTCATATAAATATATATTTATATATGGTATTAAAAAAATAGTGGAATTTATTTACGTTACATTATATCAGTTTTATATATTAAAATGCAAATTGTGTTTTCTGAGTATTTATTTTGCAGAGAGTTGCATTACAGCACCCTGCCATTACTGTGAGGTGAGCTTGCAAGCCTTTCAGTGATCATGATAGAGTTATTGGCATACATAAGCACATAGATTGCAAAGGTGCTGTAAGAAATGGGGTTGTTGGTTGACTGCGGTCTGAGACCTGGTCAAGCAACAACCACAATCCTTATTAGGGTAAGACACAAACCAACCCCAAATTAACCTGGGCATAATGCCGGGTAATTCAGCACAAAAAGCAGTCATGCTTAACTTAGAGGGAATGTGTAAAGTATTTAAACAGCACACAAACAGTAATAAAGTGAAAATGCAACACATGAAAAATCCCAAACCAAGTTAGAAAAATAGTACATTTTAATAAATAATTTGACACCAAACTTACAAAAATCCCATCAATAGAACCAGAGTTATTGGAATATATGGTTGTGCTGGACCAGCACAAAATCTCATTTTTAGACTGACCATGATGGCGCACAGGTTAGCTACAGTCACCATGTTAGGCCCGGTGAACCTATACCTTCTCAAAGTCCAAGCCAGGAGTCCCGTTCACATTGGAGGGGGCTGCAAGGAGCAGGTAGAGCTTTGTGTGCAGCTGTCATCATAGTGCGAAGAGCAGGCCAGGTGTCATAAGCATTGCTGGAGCTTTGCATTGGTGGTCACCACGGCAATCGATGTTGGAATGCGAAGAGTTGTATTGATGGGGCTTCACCCTGAATTGCATTGTGAGTGGTGGAGTCTCGGTGTGAACAGGCCAGTTTGCAGTCACAAAAAGCCCAAAAGCTTGAATTTGGCTCCTGTGAGCCATACCAAGGGTCCATGGACTGAGGGGCACCACTTGAGGACCAGGAACTCGCTGCAGCTGGGTCCAGGATGTTGAGGAGTCCTTTATGCTCCTTATTTTCAGATCATGAGGCCAGCAGACTAGTCCTTGATGTCACTCTGGTGCCCTGGGTTCAAGATGAAGTTGCAGGTCCAGTTCTTCTACCCCAGGCAGGAGGGCAGCAGACATCAGGCCAGCACAGCAGGGCAGCAGTTCTTTCATAGTAGCAGTCCAGCAGAGTGGCCGTCCTTTCAGCAGCACAGCATTTCTTCCTCTTGGCAGAATATCCTCAGACCCAGAACTGTACTGAAGAGTTGGTGTCTGGGGTCCTGTATTTATACACAGTTGTGCGTTTGAAGTGGAGAGAAGCTTGTGAGGCATGCATTCAAAGTGCACAAATGCCCTATTTTCTTGGCCCTGGACCTAGACTAACTACAGGGAGTATGCAACTCTTTATGTGAGACAGGGCATAGCCTATTCAAGTGTAAGTGGGTCTGGGTCTAGCTCCTCCCTCTCATCCTGCCAGTGATGGCCCATCCAGTCACACCTAAGCTCCCCATTGTGTGTGGCTGTCTAGGAGGAATATTCAAAGATCATATGTTACCAACACCCAGTCGTGACCCTGAGACAGGCTGTAGGCACTAGGGGCCAGATGTACAAAATACTTATTTTGCATTTCCAAAAGAGTTACTCCTTAGAAATCACTATTTAGGAAATGCAAAATGGTATGTACAGAAATAGAGATTCCCTAATAGTGATTCCTACACTGTAGAATTTGCTATTAGGAAATCGCTATTTAGGTAGGTATAGGAACTATTTGTTCCTACAGGCATAATGGCCCATGGGTACGAAAGGTTTAGCATTTACTAATTTGCAGTTTCCAAATCGGAAATCACACTTTATGAAATTCTAAAGCAAGGGTTACGTTCAGCTTAAGGCCCCTCCTTGCTGCACCCCGAAAAAAGTAGTGCATGTGTAAAGCTTTATTGCACTATAAAATGCTTTTATAAATTGCACATGGTTACCATCAACTTGAAATCAATAGTAATTGTATTTCCTAAATGCTCATTTTGCATTTAGGAGATGCTTTCTACATGTGCCAAGAAATCACAAATATGAAATCCCTATTTGCAAATTCCTATTTAGGGAATTGCAAAATAAAATTTCTACAGGGTAGAAATCACATTTTGCAATTCCCTAAAGGGCTTTGTACATAGGAAAAGTTTGTTTTGTATTACTTAACAGGCCGGAATTGCGATTCGGTCCGTTAAGACATGCAAAAGGCCTTTGTGGATTTGGCCGTATATGGTTAAGGCAAGAAAATCCCAACTTTCCAAAACTGGCACTTTCAGAATTGCAATTTAAAATCAGACTTCAACATAAATTAGGATTTTGAATTGTGATTCCAGAAACACCAAACATGAAATGATAGCCTGGTCCCATTTGAAAATTACACTATAAAATGTCATAAGGTAACTCCAATCTTATATTTTAGGAGAGTGAGGCCTTAAGAGTGTTTCATTACCAGGTCATGTAAAACTTGAAAGTGCACGTACAACTTTCTGAATGGATTGCACCCTACCATCTCGGTTTTTCAGGGCCTACTCTAGGGGGAACTTTTGTGTATTAAAAAGGAAGGTTTGAGGTGGCAAAGGGTTTCCTTTGGCAGGTCGAAATGGTAGTTGAAACTGCACACACAGGCTCTGCAATGGCAGACCTGAGACATGTTTAAAGTGCTACTTAAGTGGGTGGTACAATCAGTGCTGTTAGCCAACTAGTAGCATTCAATTTACAGGTCCTGGGCACAGGTAGTACCACTTTACTATGGTCTTACACGTAACTTAAATATGCCAATTGGGTATAAGCCAATCTAACATGTTTTAAGGAGACAGCACACGCCCTTTAGCAGTGGTTAGTGGTAAAGTATGCAGAGTCCCAAGGCCAACAAAAACATATTCAGCTAAAATAGAAGGAGTGAAGGCAAAATGTGTGGGGATGATCCAAGTCCAGCAGGTATATATTGCTGGTACATATTTGATTTCTTTCATGACTTCCCTATGTGTTCCCTAAATAGATGCCTTGTGTGCCTTGCGTAAAGAGTGAATAGGAGAGGAGGAAGTAGGCAACCTTTTTCCACTCCACTGATTGTATCAAATTGTTGGCTGAGAAAACCTTTCTGGTTTAGATTGACGTGAGAGGTGATTTCCAAGTACAGCATTATTATAATGATAAAATTGCTGGATCCAGGTACATGTCTTGCAGCTTTCACCAGTGTTTAAGACTGGGGACCTGGTCAAAACCTATCATGAAATCCAGAAAGGCTACATAAAGCAGCATTGTTTTTGCTGTGTTTTACTTGTGAGTTATGTGAAAAAAGTTGAATATCTGATCAACAGTAGATAGGCTTTCACTGAAACCTTCTTGAATTTGTGTTAGGACTTTTTTTGTATTAAATCTTCAAGAGCTCTAAGTATCATCTTAGAGAAGCTTTAGCAGTCAGTATTTATGAGACTAGTGTATCTGTAAGATCTTGGGTACCTTTATTATGCACGGGTATGACTCCACTGTTTCACCAAGATTGAGGACAAACAACTGACAAAGAGATTTCTCCAAAAGTTGGTTTTAAGATTTTTTTGCCACCAATCTGTACAGTGTTTATATGCTTCCACCAGGATCGTTAATGGTTCTTGGTGCTTTCTCCTTTGGGAGTACCTTTATAGCTGTCCACTTTTTATCTCTCCAAAAATGCTTTTCTGGCTGTTAGATTTTTTTTAAATCTCAGGTGCAACTTGTGATGGCTCTATGGTCATGCTTAAATTGTTGTTTTGCTGAGCTAAGTACAGCAGAGAAGTGATTTATTCCAGTTTCCTCAGAGATGTCTGCCTCTAAGGCATTTCCGTTTGTCTCTAGTCCTTTGTTCATTCTCTGCCAGAAGGACCACAGGTTTCTCTTGAGTGCAGATTTAAAAAACATTTGTAAAAGTTGATTTTTTTGCACTGGCCATTTCAGCAGGGGGAGCAAATAAGCATTGCTGATCCTCAGATTGGTCTAAAAAAGTGGCAACATGCAGAATGTAGACATGGGCATACAAGTACTACATGATGTAGATCTTGAAAATGTTTGAGACAGAGATCACAAAACCTCTCATCCTTTAGAATACTTTCCCATATTCCTGTAATCATCCATAGAGGAAGCATATTTAGCCTTAAATGCGAGATAACTCTCCAAACACCATGTGGAAGATTTCGTAGAAGGTAGAGTTGTTTTTTTTTGTAGATACTAACTTCTTTTACTATCTTATTCCTCACATGCTGTATACTGTTTAAAATGTCCCTTTTCCTACTCACGCTATGCAATTAAGTGTTTATTAAGTGTTTTTTTAAGAAGGATGTTGGAGACAGTGAATTCTCATACTGGACTATCTCAAATATTTCCATTGCTTTTATGTAGGAAGAAAGTCTACTTTTCTCTCTGTTAGTTTGGAAACTTTCATGATTTAATGCGACTCAGATAGCCCCCTATTGGCTTCCTAACAAGCAATTCCCTCACCTCAGAACTGCTGCCATGGCAAGCACAGTCACTGAGTTTAACCCTAATTCAAGTTGAAGAGGAGATGGAGAGGCCAGGGAATGCAAGTTACAAATTTGACTCCAAGCACGCCCTTCGACAAAATCGAAGAAAGACCAAAGTTGCATGACCATCACTTCACAGCCATAACTCAATGTGGGCAGAATTTTTGCCATGTATACCAATAAGACAAGTGCAGAATGCTTTCTCCAACAACAATTATACAAACCATGAATTGCAATGAGACAATGCCTTAACTTTACAATGGTTTATATGATCATTATCACTGCCAAGATAAGGATAAAATTGCATTTTTTCCATCTTGACACTTCCCAAGAATCAGCTAAAAGTTTGCCTAATTCTGACCCCTTCTTTCTAAAGGTCAAACCTTACCCTTGGAGGTGTTTATTTTTAGATAATGATCCTCTGGATACTTTTCCATCAGCATATAAGAGACAAGACATCCATGAGGCCAAGTCTAGGTGGGTCCCCCTTTACCAGATGAACTCTGCAGGACAAATCCTGAGTATAAAGCGAGAAGAGGTGCCAGCAAGCACCCTTACATTAAACCGTTTGCGTCACTACTTTTTTTCAACAAGCTTTGGTTCCCTCCCATCAGAACTTAAGTCCACTTAGAGGAGTGAAGGGCTATTATTAGCCTCAAAAGATGGACAGGAACTCATAGTGCCAACAGTTTTCTCCAAAGAATCCCCCGATCTATCCTTTCCAATGCTGTGGAGAAATTGATAAATGTGGAGTATGTGGGCATGCCCATTGACTGCAGATACTTTTCAGTGAATGTTTGCAAGGCTGTAACCTTGTCAAGGGTACCTCAGGTCTTACGAAAGCCAGCCTGCTCTACAGGTATGATGATATTACCAAATGCCCAAGATGAAGTAAGATGCTTTTAGCAAATAATTTGCCTGTCTCATCCAGAAGGACAATTTGTCTACAGCTAGTTTGAGAAGTCCGGTCCTTTTTAATATAGGGGGACAATAATGTTCCCTTCCAGGAAGATGGAATATCAACAAACAGGTAGCAATGCTGAAATAATGGGCATTAAAAAGTAGCCCATAAAGTAACCTTCTGCTTAATGAGTGCTATCAGGAATTCATTGGGATGCATGGCACCTGATGTTCTTGCGCCTTGGATTAATCCCTCGATTGCATTACCATTAGTCAGACCCAACAGTTCCAGGAAATCTGCTTCAGCACGTAGAACGGGCAAGACACTACCACTTGAATTACAGGCATATAATTCAGAAATATTCTGGGACCAAACATCGCCTGGTATTGGGATTGCTTCAGCAGTATAGAGCCATGATATTGTGCTATTAGAGTTATTTCTAGTTTTCTCAGATTATTAGAGGTGGCTGCTATCCACAAATTAATCCACTCCCTAAACTCTTCTTTCCTCCATTATGCCACTTTCAATCTTGTTCTCTTGCAATTAATTTCAGCCTGTCTCGAAATCATAAAAAATTTAAATTGTTTACTGTCTAAAATATGTATTTCCTGGTTTACACTCTTTATGGCCCAGGAGGTCCTAATAGATGTTTTTGATCTATTACCTCTATTTGTTACTCCCAAAAACATGGATGGAGTTCATCTGCCTTTCATACCAAGACATAAGATCATATGAGGATACATCAGGAGGATCCAAACATGCTACTCAAAGACATTGGCAAAGAGCTTTCATATTGTTACGAGACTAGAAGGTGTGCCATTTCAATTTATTATAAGTGACATTATTCTTCTTCGAGTTCTATGAATTAAGAGCCTCCAACTCTAGGTCAACCGACACAGATCATGATTACTTAAATCAGTCCCCAAGATCTTCAACTGCCAGCAGGCACTAAGCATATAGTCAATTAATGATTGACCACAAAGGGAATGAAATGTATTGGAGGCAGGAGGATCTTCATGGAGTCTACCCTGCAGAAAAACAAAATCATGAGGTCTCAGACTTTCTAGGAATAGTAAGCCCTGCCTGTCTGATCTTATCTTATCAGGAAGATCCACTTTGGGAATAGACCATGCTTAATCCAATTCAGTATTCATCCAATTTGGCTTGTATTACGACCAAGTGAAGGCATGGAACCGACTGAATAATCCTAAACCTTACCTAGAGGAATATATAAATGCACAAGCAGGAAAGATGACAGCCCACCTGCCCTACTAGATAAGGTCCTCTTTAAGCAGAGGCAGAAGGTTGATGAATGAACGAATACTTTTTGATTTCAATTGATGTCATTTTTTACTTAAATAACAATTCCACCACTAGCACAGCCTTTTCCAGAGGTTTTTGCTATGCAAGAAAAAACTAAATAATTCTCATTTGTAAAGTCTGTACAGACCCATGTTTCCTGCAAACATATGATCAAAGGCTTAAAGCATATGATAGAATTTAATTTAGATTTGATTGGCATAGACCAGCCATATTCCAGGATACTAATTTACCTCAAGGTTACCTCCGCAGTACCAGATGCTTTACAATATTGTGGGCCCCATTCAGTGTACCTGCTGTGATTCCCGAACACTCATATCCGCCTTATCCACAACATTGATTTCTGTCCTCCCTCCTCTACTCACAGAAATAGCAATGTCCTTAGGGTTAACAGACGCAATCAGTATTGGGTCCTGTGACTTACCCTGGGAATTCAACATGAGACGATTACAATCAGACTCTACAAGTGGCTCTACACAAAAACACCAATTCCCCTTTTCAGAAAATAACCTGCAGTCTCCAAGAGCAGCCTTGTGAATATCTTGGAGTTAAATATTACTTTCAGGCTCCGCAAAGTAGCTGAGGAATTTATGTAAGCATTATCAATATCTCTGCTTAAAAACAATCTCAGGGCCTCAACATCCAATAAAGAATGTAAAATGAAATGTCTATTCAAATAGGTGTGCATCCCGATTAATGGGTCTATCAGGCTTAAACTCATGCCCGATTGGTAGTTTTCCAAGGGAGAGAGCTAATGATCCCTTCTCTGTGCTCTGTCCAATCACAGCAATTCCCATGGGGCCTATTTAGGCCTCTGAAAAACCCATTATTCCCTTACCCACTTCTACAACCACCATCTGAACAGATCTCATCCTTACAAACATATGTATCATGGATAGTTTCCATATTATAGGATACTGACATCTTTTTTGACATGATATACTAGAAACTTGCTTCTCCACTACATGTAGATGTAGATAGAAGGAATAGACATTTCTGTTTGACCAGACCCCAAACCCAGAAGCAATGAGATGTGATCTGACATTACAGTATTTATGGAGGGGTTAGAAGAAAGAGAATGAGCAGGTATTCTTTCAAATCCTACGTTTTTTGACTTGCATTTCATAATACAACGGTTTTTTTTCTCTTCCTTTTGGCAGATTTATCTTAGAGCTACCTGACATGGGTCCCACCCCCTGTGTGGTCCCGTTAGAGGCCATAACTGATGTTGAAAGAGGAACAACAATGGACTGAGCATGGAGGGCACTTTCCCTACCAGGAGGAATTACCCTTTTATTAAAAATCAAGAAAACATATAAAACATTAGCCATACTCGGGGCCTCTAGTGCATCCTGTTGTACCCCTGAAATAAAGATGTTAGTTAATAAGTACACCTTGTCCTCCATCTGTTTTGTTTTAGATTTTACAATACATTTCTTGGGAGATGGATTCTCTGACCACCAGTGTTTACCCACTTGAACTCCGTCAGCTTCACATTCAACTTGAGTAACATGCGGTTTCAACTCTTTTGCCTTTTGAACTGACATTTGACACAACTTTGAAGTAATGAGTTGTTGAACCCCCCAAAAGAATTGGAGACAACACATCCGACACATGATCAGAATTGGAGACTGAATTTTCTAACAGAGATAAAATAGAAGACAGCACTTTCTTAATACATAACAGTATTTCGGATGAGGCACCCCCACCTTTCCCTTCCAGAGTATACAGCTTCAAATTCCATTGTGCCCTTAAAGACATAAATGTTTCACAGTTTTTAGAGTTCAGAGAGGCTTAGGAGCCCCTCAGGGAGGGATTACTACTATATAGAGCAGGCAGAGATGGACAACTGGGCAAACCTTGCGAAAACTGGGCCAACTCACCCTTTCTTAGCACAGTGGATGAATTAAAACATGCCTCCCTTACCCAGTTCTTATTATTAAACAACTCTAAATCTGGTAGAGTAAAGTACTCTGGAACAGCAGGCCCCACAGTCCCCACAGCAGGACCGTCGCCATGTCCCTCACCATTGAAATCAAGGAGACAATCTGTAGAAGTCATATCTATTGGAAATGAAAAAAGCCATCCAGACCTTGATCACAATAAGAATTCAGAAGGGTTTACCGGGCAGGACTTAAGACCTGTTCCCGCAAATTAGGCGTGCCACTTACAAAGCTCAATACAGCATGACTGTTTAATACAAGGTCCAACGGTGCAACATCTAACTCCTTAAGACCCAACTCTAGACCACCATTTTCCTGTGTTACAGAAATGAGCTATGGAACAGCCTTCCTGGCGCCGGCCCCAGCCTCATCTAAGCCAGGAGATCTACATAATATACTTGTTTTTGATGAGGGGATATTTTTTGACCAACTTGAGATTGGGCTTCCTTACATGTGGATACATGATGAGTAGATGAAGGGGCATTGAGCACATTAGGGCTTAAATCCACGTCAGAGACTATCTCTATTTCATTTAGCTCTTTATCGCTCACAGAGAAGAAGCTTGAAATACGAGGATAGGACTTCAAGTGGGACAACTGAAACTTCTTCCAACAAATTGATTTTTTTAGTTTCAGGAGGCTGGTACATAGAAGAGATTAATTAGTTTGAGAAATCAGAGGAACAGACTGTAACGTCCTTAATGTCATTTCAATCAAATCAGGCTGAGGAAAGATGAAACTCACCACTCCAAAAACAAAAAAAGAGGAATGTCAATCATGTCCTGTTAATCGAGAACCTCTATTGAATGTCATTACCTCCTTACACATATTGGGAGTTTTGGGATGCTTGTTATATTCTGCTCCCTATTTTTAGAATTTGTCTGGATGCTATAGTTATAGGTCCCGGGCCTGTGTCCTGGGCCAGACCTTTTACCCAGATACTTGTCCAGGTTGCATCTGGATCAGGAGGCGGTGTTCTCTTCATTGGGAGATGGAGCTGTGATGAATTAACAAATTTACAGTGGGGCTTAGATGTCAGTAGGGGAGCACTTTGTTGCCTTACTGTGGGTCATAGGCCATCCAAAGCTCATTTAGTTAAGTTTGGAACAGTTATGGAAACTCTAAAACTGACTAATACTACTCTGAGCTGTTGGGGCCATACTCTTCTCTCCAAGGCATATGAATTGAAAGATGTTGATTAGCCCTCTTTTGTACTGGGCTGCTACACGTGGGAAATTATAGCTTCTTGGGCTTCAGCTGTAGGTATTTCTCTTTTAGATATGTGTAGGTTTGCTACTTTGGTCTCCTCGTCCACTCCCCATTATCACTTACAAATACATGAACTGAATGCAGCTGCGGTGACTGTAGTAGTGCTATATGCTTCTGTGTCCTGATATGCATAATTTCCTCAATAAAATGTTCATGTTTGCGTTTCACAAGTTGTTGATTCTTGTTCCTGCGTGTGGGGTTTATGATTCAAATTTAGGATTATATTCTTGGGTAAATTCAAGATTTAATAAATATTGTGAGGAACTTGATGATATGGTGATAAGGCAATCCTCATTACACCTAGGCCAATATTTAAGAGGGCCTATCACTTCCTTGCGCCACATTGGCGTTATTTTTTTACTCTAATGTGGCCCACTGAGGCCAATAACCACGCCAGATTTACAAAGTGCTGCAATGCATGCATTGCACCATTTTCTAACCCCTTGCGCCACATTATTCGTGAGCCAGGCATAATGAATGCAAGAAGTCATACCTACTTCCAAAATCTAAAAAACGTCATTGCAACATTTTTTCCGGCATTTTTAACGCCTGCTTGGAGCAGGTACACACTCTTGGTTACAATAGGTTCCTATCTACTGTTCAGGGTTAGAGCCAAAATGTTGGTGCTAACTCTGAACAGTAAATCAATAGGGTCAGAAATGTTGATGCATTTGCCACCTACCCTGCGCCATGGTGCATCATATTTTAAATACAGTGCACGCATGGTGGGAGTAGTGCGGTGCTAGGGGACGCAAAAAAAGTGGCGCTACCCCCAGTGCAGCGCCACTTTTCTTAAATCTGTCCCCTAGTCTTCTTTTCCGCACTAGATTCCCTACTGCTTGCCTGGAGAGTTTGCGGCATGTTTTCTTAGTATAAACAGGATGTCGCCATGGATCCTCGGTTACCCATGAATAAAAGCAAGGCAGGCTTCGGGATCAACAAGCAAAAAGAAAAGCAGGATTTCTATGCAAAAGCCAGGAATTTCTAATAGTCTATGCGAAAAGCAAATGCCTCAATATGGTATAAATCTAGAAAGGACTGGAAGACAGGGCTGAATTCCAAACACTCAGAATATTTTAAAAAGTGCCTATGCCATTCAGATTGATTCACACCTAGGCCTTAGCCTTTCCATCCACTAGTGACTCCAGTCTCACCACTGAATCACGTGCATGCAGAAAAGAAACCTGGATTTGAATTTCAAACACAAGGAATGTAAATCTCATTTTCGGTTGTGCCCCATAAATATTGAATCAGCAATATCGATGGGATAGAATATCAAGGACAGATTATTGAAAATAAAATATCAATAGGTTACTAAGTGTAGATTTTTCACACCTAACTCCACATATATGTACCTACACTGTACATATAATTTCAAAGTACTTATATGTGGAGTTAGGAATAGTAAATCCACACCACTATATACATGATTAAATGTCAATATTTTGTCCTTCAATATTCTGTCCTCGGTATTAGTATGCCACGACATTGTTGGTATCACTGTTCAGTAGTAGAGTCTCATTTTGGGGATCTAGCAAAGCCGGAAACAGACACCCACATATTTCCTGAAAGATGAAAAGATCGAGAAACCCAAACTGCATAATCCAGCACACACTGTGGTCCATGACTTCTTTCTTCCCTCTTTAGCATTCATGAGGCCTCTGCGAGCTGCTCCATACACCATCGTGAATGCATGGCCTCTTGATCTTGTTTAATACTGCTCTTCTCCTCATCATCTCCACTGCTGACTTCCCTGCCAGTTCCCACAGCCTCTTCATGTCCTTTGTCATGCTCCACAGCTGCCACAAAGAGCCCAGACTACCAGCATGACCTCCCAGATACATTTTGTAGAGGAAGGTTATCTTACATATGGAACACACAGCATATGAAGTCCGTCAGGCTTGCATATTGATATCTCACATTAGCGCCCCAATAATGCAGATGCCATTTTGATTTGAACAGTCAGGTTGTGGGGCGGGAAAGGGAGTGGTGTCTACCTGAAAATAACAAATGGGATACATTAATATCTCAGTTTCTGTAAGTACTTCCTGGCCCTTGTGCCTTGTCTTTTGGTTCATGTTTCTCAAAGTTGTATTAGCAGATCAAAGCATGAAAAGCGTGCTAAGCACTAAGGGACATAATTATGAAATGTTTGCGCTGCGTTAGTGTCATTTTTTTTACGCTAAAGCGGCACAAACCTAATTTTATATTTATATTTTGACGCTAGACCCATCTAGAGTCAAAATATTGGAGCTAGCGCCATTTCTAGGAAGCGACAACCCACCTTCGTCAATGAGATGCAAAGTAAGCGTTCCCTTCCTAAAAAAATGCTAGCCCCCTAGAGCCATATTTAACTCCTGTTGCTGAAATGACGTGTAAGTAGAAGGCGGACCGAAATAATGGTGCTAATCCCACTTAGCACCCTTATTTAACGCCTGTTCAGACCACCCGTTAATGTGCAGGTAGGCCCATTTTCTTAGGGGAATACCATGGATTTCACCATGGTGTCCCGGTATTGAGCACATAGATGCCCACCCCAAGCCACAGCAACACTCCCTCCCTTACCACAGGGACCCTACATGTGGAGGGAACCCATCCCAGGTAAGTTTAGGTAAGTATATGTTTTTAACTATTATGTGACACTAGGGGCCACTTACATGTGGCCCCTGGCTGGCACTGGGTATTTTGGGGTTGTGCTGGGGACACTTTTCCCCAGAGGTGAGCAGTGGGGTTCTGGTAATGACTTCCTTAGTGCCATTGTGCATAATTTTATAAATATGGCACTCAGATGACTCTAAGGTATGGTATTAGCTCATTTTTTTGACGCACAACTGCACCTGTGCAGCGTGCGTCATTTTTCATAAATATAGGCCCAAATCCTTCCACTGTTGTGGGAGGTTAACTGTTTCTACAGGAAGAAGTACAGGTGAACTACTTTTGCCATTTTTTTTACATAAGGATTGTCAGAACTGTTTCAGACATATACAATCCAGTGAAGCAACTCTATCCAGCCAGCACCCCGAAGCACAAACAACAGTGATAAGAGAAGTAAGCCAGTGGAGGAAATAGGATGATCACCCAGCTGTGCCACCATCAGGCTGCAGATTACTTACCAGTATCCTTTCATTTCCACCACCACTGAACACAAGTTATCATCTAAATGCACCAATAGTTGCACTCACAGGATGTGTTAGCAGGCAATGACTCATGCGTTAGTGAGTAACTGGAGAATGTGAAGACCACTTGTTTGAGACAATTGAAGAAACACAGGGGCATATTTAAGAAAAGTGGTGCTGAACATAGTGCAGTTCCACTTTTCTTGTGCCTCTTAGTGACCCCCACTAACGCCATCATGTGTGCCTCGTATTTAAAATACGGTGCACCATGGCGGTAGTTAGGGGACTAGCGTCAGAATTTTTGACTCTAGTCCGTTGCTTTGTAGGATTAGTGTAAAAAATGCTGATGCTAATCCTGCAAAGCTCATTGAGGCCCGTTTTAATCAATGGTGTGCCTCCTTGCCAATAAAAATGACGCAAAGAAATCTCTTAGATTTCCTTGAGCCATTTTTTCGGCCACCCCTAATGGGGGAATACCCCCTTTGCATACATTATGCATGGCGCAGGCATAATGTAGGACAAAGGATTACAAAGTGGAGCATTGCATGCATTGCACCACTTTGTAAATATGGCGCAGGGATTTTGGCCTTGTTGGGCCATATTTGCATCACAAAAAATGATGCTAATGTTGCGCAAGCAGGCGCTAGGGGCTCTTAAATATGCCCCACAATGTTCGAGTGGACAATCCACAATGTTTTCTTCCAGGACAATTAAGCTTAAATTTCATCTGGTATTTTGCACTAATTTTAATTTAGAATCCAATTAAGTTGCAGGATTTGCTTATCTGGTAAATGTGTTATTTGTCCACCACCTGGCCGCACCGCTCTCATTCACTAAATGTTTAGTACACATTACAATCAAAATAGCTTTTATGGTTTGTCTTGAAATGCAGTCACTTCTGTCATCTGAATCCCCGAAGAAAACCAGACTTAAGTCCCCATGTGTCCTCCCCAGTCCCTCCAAGAATAAATGTATGTATTGTTCCACGACAAGTATGTCATAGCAGTCTTTCTCTTAACCCCAATTCATTTCAAAGAAACATGTGAAATCAACCGCGTGAAATCGGTTCCAAGTTTCACACAGTTTAGGAGAACCGTCCATTGAGTGTTTTAATTAGATTCACTTTTCTGTGTACTGGAAAATGAATTGTCAGTAGTTAACTTTCTAATGTAAGGTGGTTTTGGAAAGTTGCAATATATATAATCTTAAATGTAAATTCCCACATACGATATTCAGGGAATATTGTGTAGAATCAATGTGTATAGGAACGAATTAAAACGCTCGTGTTCATAAAATTATAATATTGTGCAAAGACTGTTTTTTAAATATAATGCTGGAGGTAAAATTCATCACTGTTTTTCGAAATTTCTATTTACTCCAATGATAATGAAAGTGTGAGGAACAAGCTTTTTTATATTTTCAACATTAGGCTGAAAAAGATCATGTCCCATCTGGATACTCACTAATTTTGTAAAATTACCTCAGTAACTGTGAAGCAGAACAAGTAGAGCAGTCGATTGATGTCTGGGATTTAATATTCTGTGGAAATCACTTAGGACACTGCAGAATATTTCTCGCTGCTTCTAATATACTGTGGATTATTTTTAAATGTTCTATTTATTGCGGTAAAAACAAGAAATAAACAAAGCCTTGCATAAAATATTGCTGGTCGCTTCGCTTTAAACTTATTGGAACATTTATTTTGTAGCTTCGATGAATGTTAAAATGAAATGACAACAGAGGCGTAACGAAACTTGAGGGGGGGGGGGTGCTGCAAAGTACCTAGAGCACCCCCTCCCCCCGTTCTTGCGCAGTGTGCTGTGCTGATGGGGTCCCGTGGAGCACGAGGGCACCCCCGCACCGCCGGGGCTGCGGGGGCCTTTGATAGGCACAACGTTTTGATGCGCACCATAAGATGAACAACGTTTGGAAGCCCACAAAAAGTTAAACATTTCCCTGGCTATTGCGAGGTAATTATTTGTTTTTACTAGCAGCAGAAGACACAATTTAATTGAAACAACCATTGACAAAGCAAATAGTTCAAGCATTAATGTGCTAACGATTTCGCAGGCATCCACAAATGCACATATACTATTTGAGACGTGTTTTTTCACGACTTGCATTAGTATGTGCCTCCCAGGCAGAATAGTCTCAGGCTAAATTTGCCATTTGTGTTTGTTCAACAGCCAGCGATGTAATATGAGCTCCTATTCGAGTGCTACATTCAGGGGTACACTTACAAATGAAAAAGTCCAGGGAACAGAGGCATTTTGGTTTCTGCCAAATACTGGGGCAGATTTATTATTTTTTGGCGCTATGCACCCAAATTGTTGAGCTATTTTGCACAAGCAGGAGAAAGCAGGGAAGGGCCATGTTTACTATGACCTGCAACTGCTTTCTTCCCTTCCACTGGTGCATTAACAGGTTGACTAGCGACATGCACAAAACTTAGAACCACGGTGCAAATGTTGGTGTGTAGGTTCCAGCAAGTATACCTTTTCAGTGCAAAATCCTACGCCTATACCCTTTTTTAGACATTTCACACGTTGGATGTGTGATGCACATGCTCAGTCGGTTGAGTGCTTCCTGCGGAAGTGTGCGGTGCCTAAGCCATGGGTTCAAGTCCCTGCAGGGGCGATTCAGTCTACCATCCATCTGAGGTTGGATAATTGAGTACAATCCAAGAGGGTAGTTAGAGCACGTGTCATATCCTGTGCTTAGAAGTGGAAGAGGAAGTTCTATCTAAATATTTGTGGTGTTCGAAATCAGTGGCCCTTACATTTTTTTTACAGCTACGCACACTCCCTCATGTTTAAAAATTTCATCGTAACCCCCCGAATGGCAAACATGTTTTTTCATAATTCAGCTTTAAAATTGGCAGCTGTGAATATATTTAACAATTCACTGTTCAGTTATCCTTTAAAAAATGCTAGAAACTACATGATTTCCAACATGCTATGGGAAGCATGATCTCCCTGAGGTGCAAAGGTAACCACAGAATGATCTATTATCGGAAACTGTAGGGGGACAGGCTTTGAGGGTTATAAAGAGCCCTGCAATCTCCCTTTTGACAACTACTCCAATCCAGGACATGAGTTACAAAGGAGGATACCAAGTGGCTCAGTGCCATTTTGTTTCTTTAACTATAAACACGTCACTCTGATGCTTCTCTTGGCCAGTGCCTGTCCTCCCTCCTGAGATCAATTTTGATCAGCAGTTCAAGGATCTCTGTTGTAGATGCTTCCCCAATGATTCAGAGACAAATGTATCCGAAGTTCAGATCAGACCCAGTTGGACTCCAGAGAAGACACATGCCAGTACAATCAGAATAGTCGCTTAAAAATGAAAACTAATAAAGGTTATGACATTCAGAAAGCACAAATCTGCTGTCCATTAGTATGGGAATGGAATTTAGTTGTTGTCTCAGAAATAAGTAGTTGAGTATTGTTAATATTGATAAAAATTATGCCAGTGCACACCATAAAATGTGTATGCATAACAATGAACTTGCAACGCTGGTGTTGAATCCACCCGATGTGACCTCCTCTTCAACCCCGAGTCAGAAATATGTGTTCAGGCAAGCCCTGTGACCTAAGCCAGAAGCAACTGTTTGACAGCCCACAGGTGGAGTGACACATAGCCCTTAGACAGATGTGCAAACAGGAAAAATCCTGATCGGACCCTCAGATAGGCAGTGACACCAAAATAGTCCTAGGAGATTGGCCCCCAATAAAACACATTTGGCCGGAAGGGTGCAGGTTCACAAAATACCATAAAAGTTAGATGCCACATGAAGTTAGGAACACTCACCCCTTCGGAACACAACACACACACACAACATGCAGTGATCACGAGTCCCCCATGCCGGACATCTGGACATGTTACCTACTGGCCCACATAATGACCACACAAGGTCAAGACCCATGTGCGCACTTTATAAGATGGTCAGATTTAGGACTCCATGACTAGGTCCGATTCCTTTCACCAAAGAATACATAGAATTGTTTTATGATGCTTCAAGAAATGTATATAATAGTGCTCAGAACTCATGTACTTTGAGACAGCCATCAGACCCCAACTCTGTACTGTTCTCCTGGCTGCTGCGTTTAATTAAACCAACTGTTCTTGTTAGGTCAAACGCCTCTTGTCTTTCAGTTCTTTAAGGTAAATCCACATTCAAGCAACAATATCTTCTTTAATGGTCAATTATATTGATAAAATCAAGTTGAGGATCTGGCAAATAACACTGTGAGAAATAGTAGAGGAATTTCCCTTTTTGATAAACTTTATGAACACACTTCCCTTACACTCTCTTGAAAGTTTATGAAGCAAATGTTTCACTGCTTTTTAACTCTTCCTTTATTTATGCAAAGACGTTTATCAAGCGGTTTGACATTTTGGAGTCCAACAGATGGAGGAAGCGACTGCATATTTGTTCCCCATCCTAGATGAGTGGCGCAAATTATGCCAGCTATTCCATCAGGGTTTAAGCACTTGGATAAAGGTTTTATCATGTACATAAAAAATATAAAAAATCTAGGGTGAATGCAATTTACAGTAGTAATCTGGTAGGAGCTTGGCACATCTAAGTCTCCAATATGAATTGCTTGTAAAGGATGCTTACTGAACTATACATTTTCATTGACCTAGAATGATGAGTTTAGTAGGACAAGCATCTTTATACCGACAGTGAGAAAAAATTGTCATTAATTTTCAATGATGATCATTTTTTGCTCCCAAATAGGTTCACAGGAGGGGTAGGAGTCCTCGACTGCTGAAGCATACCTGCACTTTACAATTAATCTGCTTTCGCAAAGAAATTTTATGAAGGTGAACTTTGACCAGATCAGACTACTAAATTATATGGGAGAAAGGGATAGCTACGTTTTCAGATTGCTATGTGGGCTATATCAGTTTGACGAAGAAACAGCATTTCATATAATCTCCAATTGTCCCAGCATCATGTCTCTCAGAAATGTCACCTGCAGTCAATTTTTAAATAGAAAAAAAGTGCAGTCTTGCTGAGATTTTACGAGTTGTTTCTTCAAAGGAACCACAAATAAAATATGTACGGATTGTTAATGTTGATAAAAAAGGCATTGAAATTTGTAAGTGGAAAGAGAGTGCACAAACTGGGAATCAGTGGCATGTTAACCTGAGTAATCATGTTGTAGTTTTTGTAATCATGCCTATAAGAAATTGGGTTACTGGTTGAGGGAGGTGAAACACTTTCCCAAGTAGCAACTACAATTCTTTTCAGGGTGAAGTCACAAGCAAACCCTAAATTAACCTTTGCTCAACCTTAGGATAGGGTGGCACATAGGAGTCAGGCTTAACTCAGAGGCAATGTGTAAAGTATTTTTGCAAAAATTCAAATAGTAACTCAGTGAAAACAGACCACAAAAGGAAACCACAACTCAGTTACAAAATAGAGTAGTTTTTGATAAATAAAACAAAGTGAAAATGAAAACAATCCAATTAGTGGAAACAGAGAAATTGGTTTTTAAAGTTTTTAGAGAAAATAGCACCAAAAAGCACAAAACACCAACTGTGGATATCTGGTGGCATCGGACCAGGACAAAGTTACAAGTGCAGGCCAACCGTGATGGAGCACGGGCCGACTATAGGGACCCAGTTTGGCCCGCTAAACACAGTTCCTTGAAATCTGGTTTGCGGTGCCTTGCATGGCTCCATGTCAAACCAGAATCGTGCAGGTGAAGCTGTGTGGATTCCTAGATGCGGAAGGCTGTGATGCAAATTGAGAATCCTGTCAACGAGGCTTGTGTCTCAAACTCCGGTGTGGAGGATGTGTCGCACAGTCAGGCACTATGTGGGTTCCAAAGAGCTGTGAGGCTCTGATATTGAGTCTGGTGTCATCGTTGAGGCTGCCACTGGTGAGGAATGCAAAGACTTGTGCCAAGGATATGTCACGCAGTTGGGGCAATGCAGCGGTTCCAATGAGCTGTGATGCAAAGCGGGTCTTTGTGACGGGTCCAATCCACACAGAAGTGTGATACTTCAGTTCTGCTCTGCCTTGTGTCATGCAGCAGAGGTGATTCATTGGTTCTGTTGGATTAACAGAGGTTGGCACAGCCCCTGAAGCCCACTTCCAAGGGTATAGGATTGGGTGGCACCACCTGGCATGGTGGACTCATAGATGGCAGAGTCAGGATGCAGATATAAAGTGCTGGAGGCCTCTTATGTCCCTGAGACTTTAGATCAGGAGGTCAGCCAACCAGCCCTTGGAGTCACTCTGGGTCCTGGAATCTAGAGGTGCATGTCCTGTCCTCCTCCCCCATACATGAGGGCAGTAGGAAGGATGTCAGCACAGCAGGGCAGCAGAGCAGCAGTCCAGCAGAGTGGCAGTCCTTTCAGCAGCACTGCACTCCATCTTCCTGGTAGAGTATCCACAGGTCCAGAAGTGTACTGGTGTCTATGATTCTTCTTTTATAGCCAGTGTTGCCTCTGAAGTAGAGGCGAAGCTTCTAGAGGCTTCCCTTTGAAGTGCCTAGGCATCCTGCCTTCCCTTTCCTGTCCTGGGTCCAGAAAACTACAGGGGTTATGCAGCCCTTTGAGTGGATGCTACTATTGGGCTGCCTCACTTATTGTGCCACCCACTAACATAGCTTTTGAAAAGGCCTTCTACTGCAGCTTGTAGTGCAGTTTTGAACTGCCGGTTTGACCTTGTAAAATACACCTTTTTAAAGGCCTAAGCCCTCCCTTTTAATACTTATAGGTCATCCCCAAGGTAAACCCCAAAGGCTCATAGGTCAAGGTGCATGCATTTGGGCCTTCCGTCAGTATCTTGGGTCACATGTCTCTGAATGGCTCTGCTGTTAGGGGTTTGAATATTCCTGCAAGACAGTGAGGCAAAAGGGACTGGGTGTAGGCAGGACGGGCCATCCTCCCAAAATTGCTGGTGGCAAAGCTGTGTCCTGTCCCACTTTACTTCTGTTGGACATGGCCCTTCTTAGGGGATTATCCTAAAACTTTTTGCTTTTTCCTCTTGGATTTTGCTGACACTCTTTGTGTGGCCTTAGGAATCTGGGCACTTTCCCACTGCAGTACAGGGGCGCTTACGTGATTAGTTTTGGTGCTGTACCCAGTAGTGCCCTGTGAAAAGGTACACCACATACCCAGGGTGGGTACGGCCCTGGCTAGTGGTAGGATGTGGCACTGAGCATGCCCACCACCACACTAGCCAGTCAAACATGTATCAGGCCCACCATTGCCGGCCGGTGGGAGTGCAGTTGGACTTGTACTTAGGTTGGCATAAACCACTCCTTTGGCAACCCTGAGTGGGTTGCTACTACCCTAGAGTCCCCCCTGAGGGGCACAGCAGGTGGTAGATGAAAGGCTGGGGAGATACACATGGATGTTCCATGCTCCGGTAGTGAAGAACCCCCAAGTGGGGTTTCCCTAGCTAGGAGATCGGCTTTTCTCATAGGTTTTGCTGATTCTCTTTTAGTGGCCTTAAGGCTTTGGCACTTTCCCACTCTAAGTACAGTGTTGCAGTGCACATGCCCTTCCTACACATGATAGGAAGTGTGCTTACCAGTGTGTGTGCACTTGCACCAAGGATGTCTTCAAACATGTGTGCTAAATGTGAGCGTTTGCACCATGGTGTTGTAAACATGCGTCCTGCCTGCCACTGTAGGCCAGTGAGTGCGTGCTTGCACCAAGGGTGTTTTTAAACATGTGCTAAGCCAGCCATTGCAGGTCTGAGTGTGTACACTTGCACCATGGTGTTGTAAACATGTGTCCCACCTGCCATTGCAGGCCAGTGTGTGCACACTTGCACCAAGGGTGTGTTTTAACGTGTCTTAAGCCTGCCCCTGAAACCTAATGTGCACCCCTGCACCATGGGTTTTAAACATGTGTCCTGCCTGTCATTGCAGGCCAGTGAGTGCACACTTTCACCAAGGGTGTTTTTAAACATGTGCTAAGCCTGCCATTGCATGGTCTGAGTGTGCACGCTTGCACCATGGCGTTGTAAACATTTGTCCCACCTGCCATTGCAGACCAGTGTGTGTGCACGTGCACCAAAGGTGCTTTTAAACATGTGCTAAGCCTGCCACTGCAAATCTGATGTGCACACTTGCACCATGGGTTTTAAACATGTGGCCAGTCTGTGTGAGCACCATTTCACGTGTGCTTGACTTGGCCTTTTTAAATCCTCACCCACCTCTGAGGAGCCCTTCCACTACCAATAGGGCACACCTAATGTAAGTCCTGAAGGGGTGAAGTAAGTGGCAGGTTAAAGGGAGGGTAGGTACACAGTGGTATTCTCTGACCAGGTAATGAATAATATCCTTTGAAGGTTGCTCTTCCCATATGCATAACATGAGGGACTGATTGAAATCACTCCAAACTACAAAAGTGGATTAGAGTGGAGCAGCCTCATAATGTTTCTTATCATTGGACTTACAATGACAACCCCCTTTCTATGGTAAAGGTGGTTTTGTCATTACTAGCTTAGAAATGCCACTTCTTGCCTTGTGTGCCTTTCTACTTGGCTCTAATCTACACTGGAGGCTGGGGGAGCACACCTGTGCATTCCCTAGCGGCAGCTATAGACATTGAGCATGCAACTGGAATGACAGACTTCTGCCATTTGAGGGCCTGTCTGGATACATTGGAGGGAAAGGTTTTGACACTTGACCTCTGGGAGCCAGATCATGACCCCACTAAAGATTAAGATATGCATTTTACTGCACCATGGCAGGACTGAAATTTAGGTGTAACATCTGTGGTTCAAAGGGCGAACCTCTGAACCACCTCCAACTTCAAGGGCACATTACAGTATAAGTTCTGGTGCCATACTTCAGCATGTCAGAGATACACTTGTGGGGATGTGGGACAAGAGAACCTGGTCCGCGCAGTGCACACTGCCAGAGCAACGAATTGTGCACAAGGAGGATTACTGCCATTGTAAAGGACCGGACACCCTTCCTGAATAGTGGCTGGCTTGGGTTGATTACAACTATTTGTGACATCTGGAGAGCAGTGCCTTCATAAGTGCCCACTTCATCTGCTGGATCGCAACTGGTTGCGCGGTGTGAGCGCAGAACTAGGAACTGTGTCTGGAGACCGGATTGCCTTGTGTGAATCCTCAAGAGCATTGCCTGCATCTAAGGAGTGTGTCCCCCACATCATGGGGCCTCAACACGCATAAGTGTCTTGTTGGTGGTGAGTGGATTCACCAGTTGCGGGAACCCACATGGTGTGCTTTGTCGAATATGCTACATCTCTCTTGTGCGAGATGCTGACTCCACTCTCATTGCGTGCAGTGTATGATTCACAAGGGGCCACCCTCGGAGGTGAGGGTGCACCTGTGGTAGTGCCTCATTCTAACTCTTGCAGCTCTGCTCAACTTGAATGTGTGAAAGTGATTGGAACTGTCTGGCGAGACCCATATCAACCCACATTGGGTGTTGTGCCTCATTTTCAGGGAGGCATGGAACTTGCATCTCTTCATTGTGTGTTATCAGAATTGTCTAGTGTGACCCATATCATTGTATACCGGGCATTGTGCATCATTTCCCAGGAGCCACAGAATTCATAACTCTTTGTTGTGTGTGATCGGAACTGTCTGGTGAAACCCGTATCAATGCGCACCAGGCTTTGTGCCTCATTACCAGGGAGGCACAGAATTTATAACTCTTCATTGTGCGTGACTGGAATGGTCTGGTGTGATCCAGATCAGCACGCACCAGGCGTGGAGCTCAGCTTGGCTTGGTGTGATTCTGATTGACGTGTACCTGACGGGGCACCTCTCTCTTCCAAGAGGCTCCCCTGCTATGTTCCCCTTCATTGTTATTTCTTTTTGGGCCTTCCTTGTGGTGAACTACCTGACCTCTCCTCACCAGGCCCCTGACAACATCGTTGTTGCCAGGTAGTACTGCCCAGGCCAGGCCTCGGTGGTGAGAGCAATTGACTGGGCTGAAGGAACGCTTCTGAGAGTCAACAGAAGCAGGTCAAGAGACTGCACGACCTACTCCCCTAGTGCTTCGCAGAACTAGGCTGGTACCAGAAGGCCCATTACAGAAACCTTGGGTTGAATAAACTATTGCGCTCATCCACTTCTGCTCAGCACCCTGGGGGGAAACTTCCAGAGTGGTGGCCAAATCCTCCATTTGCCAACTGCCTCCTAATCAGTCCTGCTACCTACCCCCACCTTGTTCCCTGGGATCTTGACTAAGTGAGACTCCGGCCCCGATCGGCTTACTACAAGGGGGAGGGGGATTTCTCTGCAACCCATGGATGTTGGGTAGTCAGAGTGAGCTGGAGAGTGGAGGAGGGTTTGTGCCACGGGTCTGCATTGTGTCATTAATTGAACTGCCGGATATAATTTGCTCCGCAATACAGTGCTGCGTGCATGCGTGTCCGAGTGTGTTTCATACGAACCTGCCTGATATCCGGGACACCGCATATCAGTGCTTAGTCAGTGCATGTGTGTGGGAGTGACTGCCTGAGTACCACACAATAGCGATTGCATCAGCCAGCAGTGTTGCTTTACACTCTGATTTCTTGCCAACAGAATACTATGTTTGACTTTGGTTTTACTTGTGCAGCCTTGGCCAGTGGTGCTGCTTAAAAATGTTGTCATTATTTGTGTGTACAGATTTTTGGTATTGTAGTGATCTGGGGCCCTAGGGTGGTAACGTTGGATCTTTCCCCAGTGTGGATGCTACTATTGCCATTTCATCCCAGGTTTGGGCCTACTACTCCTAGTAATATTTCAGAGTGTGATATATGCCCAGAAGTTCACAATGTTCATATTGTGCTAAATAATGTGTGTTGAATACAATCTTTATTTACATTTAAGTTTTATGGTAGTTTTAGATTGGGAATTGAAAGTTATATCAGCTACTCATATAGCAGGCCACCTGTTAGACGGGATATTCACCCATCCTGAGGATCAGATGATACTGACAAATACTCCACTTAATTGGACAGACCATCATCTCCTAATTTTTTGGTTTCTGAAGGTCTATTCATCACAGAGATTTAGCGCTAATGGGAAAACTGTTAGACATTGGAATCGTATTGATACGCAACAACTAGGCCTGGCGCTATTGGCAGGATGGGCAGCTGCCAAAAATATCTCTCTGTCAGCTAAGGACAGTTTTAATTATGGAATAAATATTGCAATTAACCAACTTGCCCCACTCAAGACCTCTGTCTCTTTAGGAACTAAACAAAATAGTTGCCCCTGGTTCACTAAGGACCTTAAGCAACTTCAATGGAAATATTGCCAACAAGAACGGTGATGGAAGTTAGACCCTAACTCTGCTGAGAAAGATAAGTTAAGAGCCGTCCTGAGACTTTACGAATAGGGGACTGCTAAAGCTAAATCTGAGTACTTTACCCAAAAGATTAAGGAGGCATTAAACACCCCCAGAGAACTTTTCAAAGTTATACATTCTCTGACGGTGCCTCCCTCCCCGTCTGAGTTGGAAAATTCACAAAAATTCTGCAATAAGGTGGCAATTTTCTTTAAAAATAAAGTTCTACAAATTCACTCGAACTTTAATTATTCTGAACAGATTGATTGCTCACCTGACACTGCAATTAGCACTTTAGACATTGATTGTCCTTTGTTAACCAATTTTCGGTCATTACTCCCAGAAAGGATTAAAGAGCTGATGTTAGGAATCAAGTCAGGTTCCCCTAATGATCCTTGTCGTCCACATATCTTAAAGCAGGTTCCTAACCATGTCTCAGCAGTCCTTGCCCTGGGTTTTTGTGGAAGTTCTAACCACAGGAGTTTTTCCTCCTTCTTGGAGGGAAGCGGCGGTGGTTCCTCTGAAAAAGAAACCTGATGGAGCTGGACATGATTTGAGCAATCTACGGCCTCTCTCTCTACTTCCTTTTCAGGCCAAGATTTTTGAAGAGCACATTAATAATGAATTAGCCAACTTTCTTCATAATTCAGGAGGCTTAGATTCTTCCCAACATGGCTTTAGGAATGTCCATAGTACTGAATCAGCGCTTATTACCACCTCTGACACGTTTCGTAGACTAGTGGATGAGGGGCAGGGAGCCTTATTAGTGCTATTGGACCTATCTACTGCGTTCGATACTATCTCGCCTCAGATCATGGTATCCCGTCTTCATCAAGCAGGAATTAGAGATACTGCATTGAAGATCTTGAAATCTTTTTTAAGAGACAGATCTATTACGGTGAGCTGCGGAGATTTTAGGGCACCAGCATATTGTTTGCCACGTGGTGTCCCACAAGGCTCCTCACACAGCCCCACCTTATTCAATCGGTATGTTGCTCCTTTAGAAAGAATAATTCACTAATTTTGTTTTATGCCCACCTCCTATGCTGATGATACTCAACTGATCGTTCCAGTCTAAAAAAACTGGGAGGAAGTGGCTGACCGTTTTAATAGTTGGATGCGAGAAGTCAATAGGTGGATGAGCCTGAATTGGCTAAAGTTGAATGGTGTCAAAACCGAAATTTTGTGCTTCGGCTCCGGCAAGGAGCTGTGGAACTCACGCTGGTGGCCTCTAGAGTGTGGCGAGCCTCCCGCCCCTATTACTGCCACCAGAAATTTGGGCATCATCTTTGACAACTCTCTTTCCTTTAAGTCCCATGTGAATTCCATTACTAAATCCAGTTTCTGGACTTTGAAATTGTTGAAAAAGATCTTTCCCTACTTACAGAGGGAGTGGAGAGTCATAGTCATCTTGGCACTGGTAATATCTAAATTGGATTATTGTAATGCCTTGCTGCTCAATCTGGACAATTTTTCTCTTAAGAAGCTTCAGCTGATCCAAAACACTGCTATATTAAATCTCCCGCGCTTGGCTTCTGCCAGTGGTAGTCTGAAACAATTACATTGGCTACCAGCTGCAAAGCGCATCATATTTAAAACCTTATGTTCAACCTATAAGTCTGTACATGGAGGTGGATCCGAATATTTATCCTCAAGACTACAATGGTATAAACCTAGGTGGCAACTCAGATCCACAGGAGCCTTCATGATCCAGTCCTCGTACTCATAGGGTGAGATGGAGTGACAAAGCTTTTACGGTAGCTGCTGCCAAGTACTAGAACTCACTCCCTGTGTCCATAAGGAAGGAACAACATTTTTGGACCTTCAGGAGGTTGGTGGAAACCTGGCTCTTCCCTCGCTAAGCTTCAGTTGTATTGAGCCCCTTTTGGCCCTCAGTTACTTACTCGTCTCATACTCAGCACTTCGATGCTACAGCCGGAATGCGCCTATAAATACCAAATACAATACAATACAATACATACCACACGTATGAAGTCTCTTTTGTGATGCTGAGTGTATTTATTGGGGGAGCGAAGTGCCAATGCTTTATGCATTGCCTTTGTGATGATCCTGACAGCTCACTGTCAACCTACACAAGAGTGAGTGCAGGTTATACAGTGACTGAAATCACCCACACCTTATGGGAGTGGTAGGTTCTGCCAGGCTGGGGTATCGCCACAGCCACCCAGAACGGGCCACTTCCAAAAACTTCAAAGGGCTTGCCTCCAGCACACACAAAGAACCCTAACACCAACCTGTTGTCACCCTAGACAGTGTGGATCCTTGACAGGGGGAGATCTTTCTAGAACAAGATGTGGAGGTAGGACAGGGTATTCCCGCCCATGCAAAGAGTGGCACCAGGTATAAATATTAGACCTCCTGAGACACTCATGAGTACACTCTTGGACCTGTGGAAGACTTCAAAAGGACTGGCCTGATACCCTGGAGGACTGCCCTGCTACTAACAGACGCCTGCCCTGTTCCTTGAAGGACTGACTTGCTGCCTGAAGGAGAACTGACCATTTCCTCGATCCCAGGACTACCAGAAGTGACTCCAAGGGCTAGTTGGTTGGCCTCCTGTTCTAGCTACAGGGCTATTATAAGCTCCTGAGGCCTTAAACCCTGCAGTGGACTCTGCTGGAGTGAGTCTTAACCCCCAACTGTTGTCTTCTGCAAGTCCTGAACCCTTGGTAATGGTGTTGGTAGTAATGCTCCTGCCTAACTCTAAAACCTGTGACTTTCACCAAAAACCTCCTGAAGAATGTACAGAAGAATGTACAGAAGGCCAAGACCTATCTGCCAGCTGATCTGTCCAAGGCGCACTTGCCTGTCAGCCAGACGTAAGAGTTGCTCCTGCTATGTTCTTCTCTGCAGCAGCAATTCCTGTTCAGCAGAACCTCTTGGTGATGGTATCTGGTCTCACGGAGCCCTTTTTGGCCTGCATCCCTGGACTAGGGTCACAAATTGTGACGCAGTCTCCCAACTTCTGCCATGGTGCGCTGTAATTCAAATACGGCGCACACTTGGTGGAATTAGGGGGGTGCTAAGTGGTGCTGCATTGTGTGCAGCGCTACTTTTCTTAAATATGGCCCTAGATTTCTCTTTAACTTTAAAAATTCAAGACTCCAGTTCTAATGATTGGATATAATAATTTGTTTTGCTGTTAGTTTATTTAGTAACTCTTTCTCTATTTTCTAAATTTGGTTTGGAATTTTCTTGTTTTTTCTCTTCATTACTGTGTGTGTGCTGCATAAAAACTTTACAGGGTGCCTCTAACTTAAGCCTGGATGCTTTTTTGCCAAGGTTACAGGTCGTTAAGCACAAGTTAATTTAACTTTTGTGGTTCACCAAGACAAGGATTGTGGTTGTTGCTTGAGAAGGGTCTTGCCTGATCAAGGAAGCGAAATTAGTAAGTGGGAAAAAAGTGCACAAACTAGATATGAGTGTCATGTTCACCCGAGTAGTAATTGTTTAGTTTTTTAATCAGGGCTCATTATTTCAGTCATAAGGAAATCAAGAGGGTTTTTCTTAATAGAGTTTGTGATGTAAAATCTATTTATAAAGGTACATTTTAGTAGTAAGTGTGTGGTTTAAAATCAATTGTTCTTTTTGATTAATAATGGAAGATGAGATTCATTTTGTTGTCATGTTTTAAGTGCTGCACTTCCCTGAATGCTAATTAAATAACACTGGATTCAAGGACTATTTTACTTTAGAAATCAAGTTATTTGTATTATATTTGGTTGAACAAAAACACTACTTTAGAGAACACCTGTCCACGATCTCTCTTTGCACCGCAATCCACCACAATTTGAAAAATATAAGAACACAGTCTTTAAAAATAGTTTGTTAATTAATGTTATAGCTAGTTTTCCTATTTAAGTCTAATGATTAAATCACCGTTATAGATGCCACACAACATTGACTGTGCTCAAAGTACATGTGATAACCTCACACGCAATCTTAGACAGTATTACAAATGACACAAGTGATTGTTTCACTAACAATGAAAGTGATGACATCACACATGCCACAGTATTCACTATCATATGTTCACATTGCCAATAACATCACTGTGGTAATTACACTAAACCTGTGGACCTGGATCTTACAGTACCTGGTACCGTCATTAAGACTCTCAGTTTAAGCGATGTGCTTTTTCAGCCATGCTTTATCACCTGTCACATCACATTCATTTCACATTTAAGTGACGCTTTTTCTGACACATGTACTCTCTGTTAAGATGAGGATATCTATATTGCCTAATGAATAACATTAGCAAATTTCATTAACAAAGATTCTTCTAAGGCTAATTCACAATTAACTGGATTTTTTGCAGCTCAGTAAACTATCACTGCATCTAAATGAGATTATTCACTTATTGATACATCTTCAAAATATATACTTGTTCCACTGAAATACTTTTCAATTTACCGGAACAATTAATAGACAATTACAGTCCTTATAAAATATTTCAATTTAATGTCTAAGTGAGATCACAAAAACTATCTTTGGCGTTGTACCTGCTTCCAATTTATGTTCATAATTTACTTTACCATGGTATATTTAAGCACATGTGTTGTTAACTTCTCTTTATTATGTGAAGGTTCCATCTTTCTTTCTTTCATTTGACGTGTGTGATTCACATGACTTGTAACCATCCTTGAAAGGCTTAGGAGGCATGTTCGCTGTCCCTTGCATGAACCTTGGTTTGAAGGTGAACTAGAATTTTGTCCCACCCACAAATTTCTGGTTGAGAGAATCTTTTTGCCAAATGATTTAATGTTCGTAACCACTATTTTATTTGAAGTGTGAAAAGATAGTGTTTTGACAACCTGGTACTTTTCATGTTAAACTCGCATTGACACACCTCAAAAGATAGAGAGCCTGGTATGTAGATTAATTGCAAACTGGGTCCCTACACAATACAGCTATGGGACAATCTGCCTCCTATTCACAAAACGTTGTACTGGATTTTGATAATTTAGAAATATGAGAAAGAAGAAATGTGAGATGGATGCACGAGGAAAAGGTGGGAGCTAGTTGTTTGCAAGAGTAGGGTTTTGCCAGAGTGCCAGATCCCAGGAGTGCAGCACAATAGTGAGATTCCAGGGATCAGGAAAGCATTATTGTCTATAATCCCGTACTGATTAGGGTTCCTCGCAAGAATGACGACTGTGAGAGGTGAGGCAGCCTACATGAATGTCATCATAGATTTTGTCTCTCTGACGCTGATAAACAGGCTATTGGTTGTACTGCACCTGTGCTGCCTGGCTGCCCCCTTAGGGTGGCTGTGGTAATGAAGATGACCCTGGATGGAGCTGGTCCCCGGACATCCTGTCGTGGCAGGGCCTATGAGGAATTGAGGCAGAGAGGCTGGGTGTGACTGCATTTGTGGAAGGCGATGCGCTGAGATGGCTTGCAAGACCCTGTTTGGTATGGGGAGCTGGCACGGCAGGAAGGCCCCATTCAAAAATACTTCTGCACAGGCGGTGTGGCCACAAATAAAACTGTGGTGTACCTGTGCCCTCAGACCCCGCTGGGTTTGATACTGTGCTGCTCTGTTCATGTCCTTCTGCTGCAGGGGGCATGGCCCAAATGCTGGGCACTGAGTGGCATAATATGGCTTTGCTTAGAATGAACAGAACTTTTAACCAAAAAACGGGGCATTTTAAACAAATAGAAGAAGAACTACAATTTTACTTCGACCGAGCACACGGAATGGCAGCCCTCATCAGCACAGAATTACAGAAGGGACACTAAGAACATACATAAAATGTGATTTTTAAAGCCAGTGTAATGCCTGTTAATTAAATTGCTTTCTGGTAACACCTGCTAAATATATCTGCTTTGGAAAACAAATAATTCACCTCTCACCATTTTCAGGCAACCCTCTCTAAAACCGGGACTTGAGCTAAATTTCCCAAAATCTGCCGGGATATCTGGCGAAAAACCAGGACTGGCCTGACAAATCCAGGGCACCGGTTCACTCTAGATGTGCTCTCCCCCAGTTGGGGCCTGGATGAAATTGGCAATGACATGCTGCATAAGTAGTTATTTGTTGGTTAATAAACTATTGTATGCCTCCTGCCGTTATGGACCTGCATGAGCCCAAAGCACACCCCACTTTCTGGTCTTGTGACTGCCAGTGCCAATTGCACCTGTGCCCCAAACAGGATTGTATAAATTTGGTCTGGGATGCTCTGCTCCTGCAAGACCCCTTGTCATGTGGACCATTGATCCCTAATATTACTAAGTAGCTTCCAATTCGTAGTGGCTCGTCTTAGTGACCAGGCTAGCACAAGACAATAGAGAAAAATGATCATAAACGGGCATACCTAATATTCGAGGCCCGCCAGTCACATAAGATAGTGGATTCAGAAGCCCTGGTGAGTGGGAGAATGCCTTGAGCATTCAAGTACATAAATATTAACAGAACATGACATTGCTGCTTAAGTCCGTAAAACAGAAACATCACTCTATTGACTCAAAAATTGACTCCCTATCTGCCAGAACTGAACAATGTATCTCAGATAATGCAGATTGTATCCAGGGCGGGTGAGAAAAGCTACTTAATATGGAGACAGACTTTAAACCACTCATGGCTAAGACAAGGACTTAGAGGTTAGATCCAGAAGCAACAATCTTCATATTCTGAGAATATCAGATTTCACAAACACTGACAAACTGAAAGTATTAATTGAGGACCTACTGTCTACACTGTTTGGGGCACAACAATTCTCCTGTGAACATTTACTCTGGAAGGTGTGCTTAGCTCCCTGAACCTACTGATTGGTGCAGTGATGCACTCCTTTATTTCCAGATTGTTCAATTTCTGCGACAGTGGAGGTTTCTCTGCTTAGCAAGAGAGAAGAAGGAACTATCATATAATGGCTTGTCATATTTTTCACAGACTTTACCACAGCAGTTCAGAAGGCTAGGCATGAATATCTACTGATTAAAAAGATACTTCAGCAAACTGGAGCAACGTAAGTCATTCTATGTCCAAAACATCTGAGGGTAACTATTGGCAACGGGGTCTCTAGCTGGTAGAGGTATGCACCCTGTCCACCTAGGGACCACAATCCTAGCCAGAGTACACAACCTAAATTATACTGTGCTCACTCTCTGGTAGCTTGGCACGAGCAGGCATGCTTAAATTAGTAGGCAATGTATAAAGTATTTCTACAATAACTAATAAAGAAACACAGTGAACGAACCATAAAAATAATCCACACTGGGTTAGAAAAATAGAAAGTATTTATATAGCAGGAGACAAAAACAATAACATTCTGATAATCAGATCACAAGGTATCACTGTTTAATGATTAAGGTAAAAGCGGTCATTTCAATTAAAACAATAACATTCAGATCAATAGATCACAAGGTATCCCTGTTCAATTGATTAAGGTAAAAGATGTGCTTTCAATCAGTTGTGAGGGTAGACCACTTGGGTCTGGTCCAAAATATTCACAGAGTACTTCCATGCACAACTGCGGAGCTAGGGTCTTCCGCATCAAGTGTAATTACAAGATACCTCAAAGGGGGGGTCCAAGTGAGGATGCACTCCATAGGTGAGCAGCTTCAGCCACGTTCAGGATCCCTCAGCTGGAGATGGGAATTGGCTTTGGCTTCTCAGCATTGCTCCGCAACCAATCACGGTTTCAAGGGAGGCGCACTGAAGGGGGGGCTGTTGTGCAGCTGCGGTGAGTCAAGAAACCTAGTCGGCAGTGCCCTCGCTAACATCTCAGCTCAGGACAGCTGTTCACAGTCACCTCAGGGGTGCAAAAGTGAAATTACAGGCCTGAGGGGCCGCCAGCAAGATCTTGACTGAGTAATGCATGCTGAGCCCAAAGCAGGCAGTCACCAAATGGCAAGCTTGAATCTCCTAGAATGGAGTGCTGACATTCGCAGGGAGACTTGGACCAGGGGTGAAACCAATGAAGTTGGTAGCTAGCTCTTTGATGTCCCTGAGACCATGGGAAAGCCAACAAGCCCTTGGAAATTCCTCCTGGAGGGAACGTAAGGTCCTTCCAGTCGGGTCGGAGAGCAGCAGGGCAACAAACAGTGGAGCAGATCTTGCAGGAAAGCAGTCCAGTTGAGTCCTTTCGGCAGCACAGCAGTTAAGGATTCAGTTCCAGATCCAGAAGTGTCTGATGTTGGTGGGTCATAGACCCAATACATATACCTAAAGATGCCTTTGAAGTGAGGGGGACTTCAAAGAGTGGTTTTGAAGTGTACAAATATCCCTTTCACCCCTGTCTTGTATGTCACACCTTCTGTGGGGAGTTATCAGTTTTTTGTCTGGGGTCAGGACACTACCCCTTTGAAGTGTAGTTAGGCCCCTCCTTCCCTACCAGCCCAGGAAGGACCATGAAAATGCAGATGTGTGTAGATGGGTGTTCAGCCACACCTAACCTTCCTGTGTTTGTGGCTGTCTGGGGGGAATGCACAAAGTGGAGCTGTCACTCATCCAGACATGTATTGCAAATGGCTGCAATGTGCACAGGACAATAGGAGCAAGAATATGCCCACTTTCTAAAAGTGGAATTTCTAGAATAGTGATGTCAAATCCCACCTCACCAGTAAAGAGGACTTCTCGTTACCATTCCAAAGCTGTCAAACATGATGTACTCCTTTCTGATCAGGAATTACAGCTTAAGTTATATTAATGAATTCCCAGTGATGGCCTATGAGAGGAGTATGCCTTACATTAGTGAAAAACAATTTTTGGAGTTTTTCATTAACAGGACAAGCAAAACTTAAAAGTAGATGTCCTGCCTTATAAATACACTACAACCTGCCCTATGGGTTACCTAGGGCCTACCTTGCAGAAGCGTTTCAACTACCTTAAGGGTGGCCTATGTGTAGAAAACGGGGAGTTTAAGGCTTGGCAAAGAGTTTTAAATGCCAAGTCAAAGTGGTAGTAAAAATGCACATACAGTGAGTAGCACAATAAGTGCTGCTGGCCTACTAGTAGCATTTAAATTGCAGCCCTGGGCAAAGGTAGTGCACTTTACTAGGGATGTATAAATATTTAAATATGCCAGTCGGTATAAGCCAATATTACCATGATTCAGGGAGAGAGCACAAGTACTTTAGCACTGGTCAGCAGTGGTAAAGTGTGTAGAGTCCTAAAGCCAGCAAAAATGAGATAATAAAAATGGAGGGAAGCAGGCAAATATTTGGGGGAAGGCCACCCTAAGGATGTTATGTCTAACAGTAACCATCAACAGCAAGCAGTATGTCTTCACCAGTCCACAGCAGGTGTCCACATTTCTACGGAGGGAAGGAGTGCTTCAAAATGGATGCTTAGGGGCTCCAGCTACATCCTCCGCTATGACCAGGCTCTCTTACTGTGTCCTGACCTGCATTCTTGGGCACTGTCCATAACTACTTTACTATTTCCTCCTTTGATGGCTGTTGATCCCCTATGTTTCTTGTATCCCCTTCCTAATGTTGACAGTATTGCAAATATTGTTAAATGCTCACTTCACTTAGGTTATATCTGGATTCATCTTTTAGCCTCCACCCCAGTGCAGGTGGTGCCCTGTGGCCCTTGAAATGCGCCTCTGGAAAAGCCATTCTAAATCTCAGATAAAAGAGTATTGTTTTACATACTTATGCAACTCTGTGTTCGTATGTCAGTACTGAATGTCAATTAGGAGGTGGGATGGAACACATTCATAGGCATGATTGGCGTGTTGGGTTCTTTTTCATTGTTTATGTTATACACCAGAAATGATGTTTAAATGCACAATGCTTCTGTGCACATCATCTACACTTGTCAACTTGCTTCAATCCAGGTACCATCCAAGAACATGACTTTGCACACAAAGCACCTGCAACTATGGTACACCTCCTCATCTGTAATGTTAGAGCCCTGATTAATAGCCTTGGTCTTGACATACATCGACAGACGACAAGGTCAAAAGAGCCCTCTTACATGAAATCTAATTCACTAAATGCTTTGTGACCTTGGTTGCGGGACACCGTGCCTCCTTCAGTTACGCATCTGCTTATCACATGGAGGTGTGCATCCTAGTCAAGAAGCTGTCACGGACGAGCATGATAGATTTGTGGCCACACAGGGTACAACATATGGGACATTTGTGTCTTTCGTAAACACATACAGTCCCTGTACTGATCGACCCATGTTCTTTATCAACATATGGAACAGGGTACTTGCACTATCCCACTGAGTAACATTTTCGGGGTAACTTTAACACTGATTTTAACCCCTTGGTAGATAGGCCGTACATAACTGGGAGACATGTACTTGCTGCTGCCTTGACCTTCAGGAATATACTTGAAGTACATGCTATCCTAGGCACCTGGAAACTCACACATGACAGAAAGGGAGGACAGATTTGCATACTCAGTGCATGGCTTCTGGTCTAGACTGGACTGTTGGCTGACCTCCAAGGATGTTATCACATGGAACAAACTATACAAATGTTTAACTAAGATTCTTTCGTACCAATCACCACTTCAAACAAACATTACAAAGTGCTTCGGGGATAATGTGGAGTCTATTGTCAATATAAGCACACTGCGGAAGGCATTCAATGTTTTTTTGTCTGGGGCATTTTTATAGCAAAACATGATGAGATCCTGAAAACACTTAGGACACATATGCATAATGTAGAACAAGGAATCCACAAGCTTGAGCAGAGACACACACAACACCCAGATTTATGCTATCTGTCTTAGAATTCTGGCATAACATTTATAGTCTCTCCCAACCAGGATATTCACTGGAGCAACACAGAGAGTAAATGTGCTGGGAGGAACACAACCAAGTTACAGATAGAACCCCCAACTGTACCTGAACCCCATGGGAAGGCAAGAATCACACCTATAACAGGGAGCTGTCATGGGCCATAATGAGTCCCATGAGAGAAGAACCATAAGTTAACTTACTTACTAAACATTTCCACCAATAAATTGACAAACATTGGGATCTAACAAACAAATTCATGATGAATATCATGGACCCATAGAGGCAACGCACAGCAGAAACATGTCGACCAGATTTCTAGATGTGTATGGCCTATTAATTGTCCAAATTAACATTGCTATGTTTTCACTCTTGATCCTATCCCTCTTTAAAAATAAATAAAGCCTATTCAGAGGTATATAAGGTAATTTTACTTATATCACCCAGATCCCACTGTTGTTTTACAGCTAGATAATCTCCCTTCTGGTGGATGTTTGATTCACGTGTAGAACAGAATACTCAAGTGATGAGACCCGATGTTGACGGTATCCACGTCACCACCCTGATGAAGATAACATACACTGTTGGTAGAGACAACATGGTTGAGGTTCTCTGAGACAATTTCTTCGAGACTCTGATCTATAGACTGTGGAACTCCACGAGGTACCAAAAAAACTCAGCGCGCTACATGAAGATCCACGAGCAGCGGAGTTTGGGTAAGGTGCGCTGTTCGCATGGATTTTCAGTGCAGGAGTTTCCCTCTTGCTGTAAAGGGAACACCCCTTACTATTTGTGAATCGCATTCCTATTTTGCGAGTCGGTAACCAGGTTACGCGATGTGCTTTTTGCATGGCGCAAACAGCGAATTTCGCTGTTTGCACCATGCAAAAAGCTTTGTACATCTGGCCCTTAATCTTTAGAAAACAGTGAGAATGCTGTTGTTACAGGGTAGCGTAAAAAATAAAGCCGCAAGGCCGAGCATGCGTCAAAAAAGTCCAGCAATGCACTGATTTCTCACTCGCAAGCGAGACCGTGTGCCATTCCTCCTCCGGTTGGGTCAGCGTGCGTCATTTAATCTCTCCCACAAGAGAGCGATGCATCGATTCCCAGACAGACACCTCGGGTCCGGGCAGGCTTTAAATTGATTTTTCCCACACAGTGATGTTGCATTGAAATTCGGTCGCACTTTGTTAGGAAACTGCATTGCGTGGGGCTTGCGTTGTTAACAGCAGCCGCTGCAGGTGTTGTGCGTTGTTTCTCCACCCATGATGCATCAATCTCCCATCCGCGATGCAGGTGGAGCATCAATTTTAGCTGTGAGGCCAACTGCGCGTCATTTATCAGCCACATTGTGGGTGGTGCTCAAAAGCTTCCCCACACGGCGGTCTTTGGGTGGATTTCTGACCTTTTCCACCAGTTTCACCTTTCAAGGGCCCAGAGACAGGTTACAGTACCACTTGGCAGGGCAGGACTCTCAGCAGAGAGTCCAGGTGCTGGCAGAGAGAAGTCTTTGATGTCCCTGAGACTTCATCAACAGGAGGCAAGCTCAGTTCAAGCCCTTGGAGATTCTTCACCAGTGGGAAGTCACACTAGCGTCTGTCTTTGTCCTCTCTCAAGCAGAAGCAGCTACTGAAGGGCAACCCTGCAAAGCACAGTCACGGGCAAAGGGGCAGTACTCCTCCAGCTCTCCACCTCTTTTTCTTGGCAGAGGTTCCTCTTGATTCCAGAAGTGATCTTGAAGAAGTCTAAAGTCTGGGGTTTTGGGTCCACTACTTTTTCCCCTCTCTGCCTTTGAAGTTGGCAAACTTCAAAGGAAAATCTCTCTTGTTAACAGGACTCTGCTTGGCCCACGCCAGGCCTCAGACACAAACCAGGGAGTTGGAGACTGCATTGTGAGACGGCAGGAACAGCCCATTCATGTGTGAGTGACCACTCCTCCCTCCACTCTAACACAGATGGCTCATCAGGAAAAGCGGGCTACACCTCTGCTCCCTTTGTCTCACTGTCTAGAGAGGATTCACAAATAGCCCAATTGTCAAACTGACCTAGACAGGCAATCCACAAACAGAGTCACAGAATGATTTAAGCAACAAAATGCCTGCGTTCTAAAAGTGGCATTTTCAAACACACAATCCAAAAACAACTGTGCAAAAGATGTAGTTTTAAATTGTGAGACCCTAAACTCCAACTTTCTATCTGCTCCCAAAAGGAATTTGCGCTTTAATAATATTTAAAGGCAGCCCCCATGTTAACCTATGAAAGAGATAGGCCTTGCAACAGTGAAGACTGCATTTAGCAGTATTTCACTGTTAGGACATGTAAAACACATCAGTACATGTCTCACCTTTAGCATATACTGCACCCTGCACATGGAACTACCTAGGGCATACTTTAGGGGTGCCTTACATATATGAAAAGGGAAAGTTTAGGCCTTGCATGTGGGTACACTTGTCAAGTCGAATTGGCAGTTTCAAACCGTACACACAGACACTGCAGTGGCAGGTCTGAGCCATGTCTACAGGACTACTAATGTGGGTGGCACAACCAGTGCTGCAGGCCCACTAGCAGCATTTGATTTACAGGCCCTAGGCACCTCTAGTGCACTTTATTAGGGACTTACTACTAAATCAAATATGCCAATCATGGAAAGGCCAATCAACAATATAATTTACACAGAGAGCATATGCACTTTAGCACTGGTTAGCAGTGGTAAAGTGCCCAGAGTCCTAAAGCCAACAAAAACTGGTCAGAACAAATAGGAAGAAGGAGGCAAAAAGATTGGGGATGATGCTGCAAAAAGGGCCAGGTCCAACAATAATCATTTTTATTGATTGATAAAAAATAATCGTACAATAACAATAAAACATATTAAAGTACAAAACATCAAGTGTTGAATTGATAAGTTTGTATATGAATTTAGCTAAAAGTTTATTGAATTATGCCACTGCATTGGACTTTTTAGAAAAGCCCCCACAGAAAAACACAGAACAGGATCAGACAGCATACAGAGAACGTGAAGGGCTGGTCTACATTGACAAAAACCCTGAGGTTATAGAATAGGCAAAAAATAGGTGCATCTAAAGGTTCAAAATATTTACAAAAAAGGGTAAAGTGCATCAACATTTGAGAAGAAATTTCATGATGAGGGCACACTTAAATAGATTTTGCGTCATACTGTCTCAGAGGGAAACAGCAGTTGGATCTGATAGAGCCTATTCGGAACTTAGTTAAAAAAGTGATCTATCTCAGACATTTTTTACCTGGGAGAGATAGGGTTCTATACACCACACAAGCTTTTAAACATAAAAGACACTCTCAGTGATAGTTTTTCCAATTCCTTTGCCCCTCTAATAGCATTTGCAAACCTCAGAAATAACTCCTTAACACTAAGACTCGCCCTTTTATCCAGCAAGTGCGGGGACAAAAACAACCCAGATATTCCTATTATTTCAATTGTGTTCAAGATGCAATTTAACCAAGGGATCTTGTGCCCAAAATGACAAGCTAAACATTCAGTAATGATCTTGTGATTAAATTTGGTATGTTTGATCCACTCTTTTTTTAATCCTTTTTTATAGCTTTTTTTTATTATGAACACTTGCAGGTGTGTTACACTGCTGCATGTAGTGAACAAATGAAAGAATGCAATTTTGTCTTGCTGGTGTTTGACATCCATAATATAAAATCATTGCCAGCAACATATATAGGATTGCTTGGATAGTGTATACAAGGTGTTATATCTCATGCATTGTGAACAAATGGAACAAAGCTAAACAGTTTAATTTAACATTACGAACATGAAATTATAGAAATGTTATTAAAGTTGCAGCAGCATGGCCACACTAGTATGGTTATGCTCGTGTATGTATGATGATTACTGATGAGACATTGCTTAAGGAGTATTGTCAGTGCCTAGGCCAGGCTGTGTAGCTTGGAGAGTGGTTAGGGCCATACTTAATTCAGCACTTAGGCCCTCATTATGACCCTGGCGGTCGGCGGTAATTTGGGGAAAGGTACTGCCAACAGGCTGACGGTACCTTTTCCCAAATTATGACATTAGGGGTTTGGCTCAAGCCAAACCACCAATGTACCACTCCGTCCGCCAGGGTGGTAATGGCCGCTGGGCTGGAGACTTTGGTGTCCAGCCCGGCGGCCGTCACAATCCTTCCCTCGGGATTATGACCCCGCCTACTGCCATGGTTTTCGTGGCAAGCGTACCACCACGAAAACCATGGTGGTAGGCACTATCAGTCCCAGGGGAATTCCTTCCCTGGCACTGATAGGGGTCTCTCCCAGCCCCCTCCCGCTCCCGAGAGGGCTCCCCCACCCTCCCCCTCCCTCTCCTGCCCCGTACAATTGCACACCAACACGCGCACACATACACACTAATACACACATGCATACCTACATCCACCCACGCATGCACAAATACATAGCCACACACCGCAACACACACCAACATACATTGTCACACAGACGCATTCACAACACACAACATACACATACACTCACATTCAGTCATTCACGCACTCATTCAACGTGACTCACACCCACATGCACGCATGCAAAAACACACACCCCCACACACACAAAGCACCCCAACATATGCACACACCAGCCTCCAACCCCCCTCTCCTGTCAGAGAACCCGACTTACCTGCTTGCAGGGGGTCCTCCAGCAGGAGACGGGATGCGGCACTGCTGTCAGCAGCAGCGTCTGCCAGCAAATCACCACCAGGCCGTATCATTGCTCATGCCAAGATACTGTCGCCGTGGCTACCAGCCGCCCACCCGCATTATGACCGTAGATGGAATTCCGCCAGAAGTCTGGCGGAATACTGTCAATGGTCATGGCGGCGGACGGCGGTAACGTGGCGCTGCTGTCAGCAGCAGCGTCATGCCAGCAAAACTCTGCTGACCGTATCATGATCAATGATACGGTCTGGCAGTGTTTTGCTGGCTGATGCTGCTGCTGACAGCAGCGCTGCATCCCGTCTCCCACGAATGACCCACGAATAACCACGGCGGACCATTCAATGGCGGTAAACCATTGGCAGTACACACCGGCGCACCCAAAATGGAGACCCATATACTAAACTACACAACATTGGACAATGCCAAAAACACACACATAACACTCATACACACACCACACACACACAGCACTATAAAACACACACCCACATTACCCACAACCCTTTACAAATACCTATTGTTGCCATCAGACTGACACCAAGACCACTGTGACAACTAGACACACACACCACATGCACCCAGACATCCCTCACGCACCCCACTTCACACACCCTCCCACATACTTACACACACCACACAACACCCATGTCCCCACAAAGGCACCCCGTTTCACTGATGAGGAGTTGCGTGTCATGGTGGAAGAAATAGTCAGGGTAGAGCCACAGCTGTTTGGAGCACAGGTACAGCAACTATCCATTGCCAGGAAGATGGAGCTATGGCAGAGGATCGTGGACAAGGTGAACGCCGTGGGACAACATCCAAGAACTAGGGACGACATCAGGAAGAGGTGGAATGACCTATGGGGGAATGTACGCAAAATGGCAGCAAGGCACCAGCTCACCATACATAGGAGTGGCAGTGGACCGCACCTCCTTCCCCACAGCTCGCAACATGGGAGGAGCAAGTCTTGGCATTACTTCATCCTGAGGGACTCACTGGAGTTGCTGGAGGAATGGACACTGGTGAGTCAACATTTACTACTTATCAACCCCAATACCTGCACGCCATCTCACCCCCCCACCCTCACTCCCAGCACTCCACACCATCCCACACACTGCACCTACACATATGACTAACCCCAATGCCAGGTCCTACATGTTATACCAATGCATGGACAGCACTTTCAGCCCTGCATTGAGACGCACCACAAAACCATGCACAGCATGGAGAACTAACAATCACACAATACATCACCATACACAAACAAAAGTGGCAGGGCAACAGCAACGATAGGGGGGAAGATAGGGATGTACAATATGTCACAGACCTGAAACATAATACATCACTTACATCCCCATCGATCACCCCCAGCCAATGTCAGCGCAGAGGGGATGCCACGACAAACCAGTCACCCAACAGAAGATGCCCCCAGTGATGACAGTAACTCTGGACTTCTGGATCTGGATAAACCACCTGGCCCATCATGGATCAGTGGTCAGTCGGTCACCCCAGCCCACTCCCAGTCAACCACAGAGCCTCCCCCTTCAGTATCCAACACCACAGCACCCACCCAGCGTCCCCACAAATCTGTTCACAGGACACGTCAATCAACAGTATGCCTACCTGTACAGGGACCCCAGTTCACACCTTGCCCCCAAGACAATCAGGGACCTGGGGTCAGTGGCAGTGGGCACACTGTTCAGGGGACAGAGGCACAGCGCAACAGGGACACTGGGAGGACCGCTGTGCACCAGGGGGAGGACAGGCCCAAGGAACCGACTCTCCAGGAGGCACTCACCAAGATCCTGGGGCCCTACCAACAATCCCAGGACATGATGGGCCAGATCCTTAACAACATGCAGGAGAACAAGCAGCTGCAGGAGGAACACCATCAGGAGATCAGGGAGGACTTGCAGGCTCTCAACACCATCATGATCTCTGTAGCAGGGGTGCTGGCAGACATGGCCAACATCATGTGGGGATTGACACCACACCAGTGGGCCCCTACCTCTAACCAGTGCATTGACCATCCCTCTGCTTCCGTTGCAGCTAGTGGGCAGGAGGCCCCACCACAGGACCCACAGGCCACCAGCACCTCTCCCCCTGCAGAAGGTGAACCACCCCGCAAATGTTCCCTGTGTCCCAGACAGAAGCCAGAGACACTTGCCAAGACCAAGACCACCGCCAGAAAATGAGACTCTCCTGATTGTCCCCCTTGTGTCCCACCCTGTCACCTTGTCCACTTTGCACTGCCTTTGCTCCCCTTCCTATGGCCCTTTGGACACTGGACCTGTGCTACAAACAGACTGGAACAATACCCTGGACATTCCTTTACCATCACCCCATTCCATTGCACTTTTCAGTCAATTACTTGCACTACAATAAACACCCTTGAACCAAACTTGAGTGACACCATTTTATGTGTTGAAAATGTGCATTTATGGGAGAAGTTACATCTAGTGCAAATGATCTGAATACTGTGATAGCATACAAATAATGCCCTGTAGCTGTCTGCAGTAAACACATCAGTATACTGTCATATCACCAACATCTGTAAAATGACAAGCCATAGGTGACAGTAAGTCGAGATGCAAAGGAAGTGGATGCCTTCGTGATACAGCCACAAAGAAAACAACAATAGTCAGAGCAATGGTCAGTTCCACTGTCTCACCTGTGTGTCGTTGGAACTATTGTCGTATTACTGATGTTCTGCTGTCCTCATCCTTTGCCTCCTCATCCTCACTGTCCTTGGGGTCCACTGCTGCCACAGGGTCATCTCCAGTTCTCTCCTCCTGCAGAAAAGGGACATGTCGTCTGAGGGCCAGGTTGTGCAACATGCAGCATGCCACTACTATCCGGCGGACCTTCTTGGGTGTGTAGCACAGGGATCCACCTGTCAGATGCATGCATCTGAACCTGGCCTTCAGGAGGCCAAAGGTCCTCTCAATTATTCTCCTGGTTCGCCCATGTGCATCATTATAACGGTTCTCAGCCCCTGTCCTGGCATTCCTCACAGGGGTTAGGAGCCACGATAAGTTTGGGTAGCCAGAGTAACCTGCAAGTATTGAGGGACAAAACTTAGATCCTTACACAATGCTATGGGGATAACACTTTAAGGCATACACTGACATTCAGCGGACAGGGACTCTGGCTCACCTATTAGCCACACTCTGTGCCTCTGTAGTTGCGCCATCACATTTGGGAGTTGAGTGGAAACTCTTCAAATTCCTGAACACCTGTTCATTGTGGCGGGGGACAAATGCAATATGTGTACAATGAATCTCCCAATAATATTGGGAATATGTCCCAATGCATAGAATCCCACTTTCACAGTGGCCAAATCATCCACCTGGGAGAAAGAACTGTAGCTGCACATGTGTTTCACCAAGGCAGACAACACCCTTGCCAGCACGACTGGGGACATTGGCTGTGACATTCCTGCTGCCAAGCCCACCGTCACTTGGAAAGAACCAGTTGCCAGGAAATGGAGCACTGATAGAACCTGCACAAGAGGGATGATCCCATTGGGATAACGGAAAGCTGATATCAGGTCAGGCTCCAATTGGGCACACAGCTCTGTGATTATAGCCCTGTCCATTCTATAGGTGAGAATAATGTGCCTGTCCTCCAGTGTAGCCAAGTCCACAAGGTGTCTGTAAACCAGGTCTTGTCTCCTCCTCCTATTCATCTGCACTGGTAGGTATCTAAGGGACACAAGAGTGAGTAGGCTGTCACACTTTGTACAATGGCACCACCACCTAAGTGTGCATACAGCATTAATGTGATAGAACATTGGAAATGGCAATGTATATGCAGTTTTCATAAATTATGCAGTTATGGAAGATCTGTATGTAGTCCACCACCATGAAATAGTGACCGCCTGTCCTGTATCTAGGGACAGGTGGAAGTGAGGGAACTCCTCCGACATTGGGTGTTGTGGCAGAAGGCGGTCTTGCACCACCGTGCAATTCCTCATGGGCTAATATGAGGCTCCATGGAATACAGTGGCCAATGGGGATCAGCATCAGCGGTGACGGTGTACACAGCCGCGGACGTAACTGACATTTTCTGTCTATAACCTCACTTGATTCCTGACTTTACACGGGACAACACCTACACTGTGTGTGCTGCTATGACCTGTGTCTGGACCCTACCATGGCCCATGTGACTGGCGAAAGTGCCCCTGCCTTCACTTCGATGGAGTTGGAGCGCTTGGTGGATGGGGTCCTGCCCCAGTATGGACAGCTGTTTGTTCCTCCAGACCAACAGGTGTGTGCACCTTGGGCACAATGCATGTGGGAGGGTTGCATGCAGATGTGTGTGCAGGCATCGTGTCATATGTGAGGTGGTATGTCTGGTGGTAGTGTACATGGTGTGCGCCGGGCAATATGTGTGCAAATGGATTTGGACACGGGTTTGGGGGCCATATATGTGACAGGCTGGTTGTATGTGTAATGCTGGCCTCCTGTGTGTATTACCTCTGCAGGTCAGCGCCCATCACCAGAAGGGATTATGGTGTGCCATCGCCAAGGATGTGCTGACCCTGGGTGTCTACAGCAGGCAGACCACCCACTGCAGGAGACGGTGGGAGAACCTGAGAAGCTGGGCACGGAAGACCGCGGAGGCCCAGCAGAGGATGGCCTCCAAACGAGGAAGGGGTGCCCGTCGGAACCTGACCCCCCTGACGGCCCGCATACTGGCAGTGGCCTACCCAGAGCTGGATGGGCGCTTGAGGGCATAACAGCAGCCACAATGGGGTGAGTACAGTGGGCCTTACTACAATAATTGGTAGGTGGCATTGGATCCGGGTGGTGGTTGTGAGTTAGTGGGTGCCCCTTAATGCCAGCACAGACATTGCAGCGTGATCCACCTCAAGGGTAATGGGTTTACGGCAAATGCAGGTAACCTAGCTCATTTGCATTCCATGTCAGTCAGGGTTTTGTGGGTCCCAGGAGGTTTGCAGTTGGCAGTGTTTGGCCTTATCTTGCTGTGGTATATAGCAATTCAATGCCACTGCAATGCATAGTGCTCAATTCTGATCCCTGTGTGTGACGTTGCTGTATATGCCAACTGTGATGTCGGTGATGTAATTGACCCAGTGCTCCATTTCTCGCCCTCCCCCCTTTCTCCTTCTGTCATCTGGCAGAGGAGCAGGGGCACCGGTGACAGAGGGAACTGCATCCCACAGGACCCAGAAGGCAGAGTGCACTGACGCTGAGGGAACTAGTGGGACAGAGTGCGAGGGACGCACCACGGTGGAGACAGGAGGTGACAACACTGACTCAGACACATCCTCTAATGGAAGCTCCCTGGTGGTGGTGGACACCTCCGTGACCACCCCAGCTGCAGGTACAGCAGCCACCCCTGTACCAGCACCACCCTCCCAGTGGTGCCTCAGCGAGTTGCTTGTGCCCGCTCACCCAGGAGGATGGGCATCTCCTTCGCCCCAGGCAACTCAGGCCCTGCCCCAGTGAGCCCTGCTGCGCTGAGTGAGGAGGCTATTGACCTCCTGAGATCCATTTCTGTAGGGCAGTCAACCATTGTGAATGCCATCCAGGGGCTGGCATCCTAGATGCAGCAATGCAATGCATTCCTGGAAGGCATCCACAGTGGATTGGTGGCCCAACAGAGATCGATTCAGGCTCTGGCCTCCTCTCTGGTGGCAGCCGTTGTCCCTGTTACTACCGTCACCCCTTCAACTACCACTTCCCAGTCCAAGTCTCCTTACCCCTAACCCATCCCATGCACACAAGACATCACACAAGAGTGGCACAGTCAAACACAGGCACCACACTTCAGTCCACAGCACTCACAGAAACACCAGACAATTGCAGACACATCCACATCCACTGCCTCCACTGTCTCCCCCTCCTCCTCCTCTTTTATCTCCCTCGCAGTCACGTCCACACTCACACCTGCATGCACTGCTTCAACAGCCACAACCAGCATCACCACACCAAGCAGCACACACATCTCACTAGCAGACATCTCCACAACATCCATCCAGGCGTCCCCTGTGTCCTTTCCCACCCTGTCAGTCCCCCCTTCCTGAAGGACACCCAACAGCCATCCACCTCACATTAGCACACTGCCCATGCACCTTCACCCAAGTCCAGCAGATGTACTCCTCAAACAACCACTCTCTGAACCTCCATTCCTGTCCCTCCTCCCTCATCCCGCCCCAATATCCCTAAGAAGCTTTCCCTTACCCAACTTGACCTTTTCCCTCCCCCTCCCTCTCCCCCTGTCCTGCCCATAAGAGCAGGGTCCCAATGACCCAGCCCAGCACCTCAGCCAAACAGTCCACGGGGACAGTTGAGGAACCTCCTAGTCGTGGAGGCAAGACAGTGAAGGATCCCACTCCACCAGCCAGGAAAGGGAAGGATCCCACTCCACCAGCCAGGAAAGGGAAAGATCCCACTCCACCAGCCAGGAAAAGGAAGGATCCCACTCCACGAGCCAGGACAGGGAAGGATCCCACTCCACCTGCCAGGAAAGGGAAGGATCCCACTCCAGCAGCCAGGAAAGGGAAGGATCCCACTCCACTAGCCAGGAAAGGGAAGGATCCCACTCCACCACCAACGTCAGAAAAGGTTCCCACTCATTCACCAATGACAGAAGAGGTTCCCACTCAACCACCAATGTCAGAAAAGGTTTGCACTTAACCACCAATGACAGAAGAGGTTCCCACTCAACCTCCAATGTCAGAAAAGGTTCCCACTCAACCACCAATGACAGGCAAGAGGCACTCAACTCCAGCTGGGACACATCAGCCCTCAACTCCAGCAGAGGCTGCCCAGGAGACACCTCCCCCAGTAGAGACACAGCAGCCCTCACCTCCAGCAGAGGGTGCCCAGGAGACACCTATCGCCCAGCAGAGACAATGTAGCCTTCACCTCCAGCAGAGGGCATGGAGGCCACCCTTCAGGGACCGTTGTACACGGAGCCCCCTCCAGGAGCAGTGGGCATGTTCCCCACCTTAGAGACTGTGACCTTGCACTCCCCAGCATTGGGAAACAGGCATGGAGCCCCGCCCCAGAAGCAGTGGGCAAGTTCCCCACATCGGGAGACTGTGAACCTGCACTCCCCAGCATTGGGAAATGGGCATGGAGCCCCCTCTAGGAGCAGTGGGCAAGTTCCCGACTTCAGCTGAGGTGCCCCCCACCCCTCTTCCCACTGAGGTGCCATCCCACTTCTGCAATGTTGCTCCTGCACCATGTTGTGCGGAATTCGTCAGGATCAAGTTGGGGCTTGGACTGTGCCCTGTGGCCATGTGGGCCATATGTACTTTGGACTGGGCATTGGCCCTTTCTGGACAATTGTTCATGTATCTTTGTTCTAAAATTGGTTCACATGGTGCGTGTTGCCTTGCTATTACAATGTCAGAGCTGCCGACCAGTAGTCCTTGTATTATTATGCTGTGCGTCGTGTGCCATTGGTTAACGTCTGAAGCTGGTTGTGTGTATGGTGGGTGTGTGTCTGGTGTGTGTTGTGCATGTGCCTGTCACTCTTCTTTTCCTCCCTCCCTCCCTTGTGTGCTAGGCGGCTGTACTCACCGCCATCACCTTCATCGGCGTTGGTGTTCCAGGTGGAGCATGGCGTAGAAGAGCATCCGGAAGACTTGCAGTTGCGGTTCCATGGCGGCGCTGGTCTTCTTTGTGTCTCTGTTGGAGAGTCTTTGGTCTTCTGTGATGTGTTTCCGGCAGGCTTTTGATGGCGTTTGTACTGCCCCGGAAATTGTGGCGGTTTTGCAGTGTCATAATATGGTGAGCGATACCTTGGCTTCCACCTGGCTGTTGATAGCTACCGCCATGGTCAGTGGTGTTAATTCCCTGGAGGTTAGTGTGGTACATTGACTGTCTATGGGAGTTATCACCGCCATGGTCATAATTTGGCAGTAATTACCAACAGCCTGTTGGCGGTATTACCACCACTTTAACAGTCACCACCAATGTCATAATGACCACCTATGTGTCTGTAGGCCTACTTTAGGTGTGACTTATTTAAAAGTGAGGTTTAGGCCTAGAAAAATGTTTATTTTGACTTGTCAAAATGACAATTTAAAACAACACTACAGTCTGCAACAACTGGCCTGAGACATGGCCTAAAGTGCTATTGCAGTGGTTGCACAAGGAGTTCTGCAGGCCTACTAGTAGAATCTAATTTACAGGTCAAGGAGACATGTAGTTCCACGTACTAGAGTCTCATATGTAAATAAATGTGACAATCAGGTATAGTCCAATTTCACTTTATTTTGGAAAGAGAGCACACACACTTTAGTACTGGTTAGCAGTGGTACCGTGCATATAGTCCTAATGCCAACAAAAACTAAAATGAGTAAAAAAGGAGGGATGAAGGCAAAAGGTTTGGGAGTGAGCCTGCAGGGACGACCAAGTCCAAAACTGTGTAACTATCTTCACATATTACTGTCCCAGTCCTTCTTTAAAAAATAAAGATCTTTATTCATCTAGCTTGAGCCAGTCATCACCCTAGACTCAAGTGGAACATTTTGTGGCTCCAATCCCACTACAGGTGATGTAATATCAGAAACCACTGATTTGCCACAACACAGTTGAATGCAATCTAATGACCTGGTGCAGGCTGGGCGATTGATCCTGAATGAATGATCTATACTTTTCAGAAATACCACTCCTATATCACTCACAACTTACCCACACAAGTGAAGAAAAATTGTTGCAACTAATGCATGAACACAATCTGTGTACATTTGGGACCTGTTCATGGAGGGCACCTTCATATCCACAGAGGATGCGATTGGGCTGCACTGTAAAAGTCCAATACATATATAATTTTTTAACTATCGACTACCTGCAGCCTGTAAGGCTGCCTTTACTATGTACCCCTGCGAACCACCCTTTCAAAACATTGACAACTTTTCTGAAGGCTGCATCACCTCAGAATTTGATCACATGATTATACAATGCTATGGAGTCCAAGACCCCTTTCACTACACCGCGTTCCCGGGATGTGTAGAATCTTGACGTGGACACTGCACTGTTGGAGGCTGAATGTGCAACCTGCTGTACACATAAGGGCTTGCTAGCATTTGGCACTTGACTATGCTTTATTCCACTTCACATTTACATCTTGTGTGGTTATGCCCCCATCATGCCCTAACAGTCACACCTACTGGAGAGCAATCCTTAAGACACTAACAATCATGACAGAATTCCTTATTGACCCTAATCCTAGAAAATGTCTAGAAGATTAGGGGCAATAGCTTTAATACTTGTCAAAAGGCAGATTGCCATGCACTGGGGCAAGGGCTGAACACCCATGTAGGAACACTGTCTCACAATTTCATATGCACTAATGAGCAACTTGAAGCCTCTGCGGACGTATGGCTATCATTCAAAAACAACTTGCTCGGCTGGGGTCAGACTGTGCAGTCCCTGGGAACTCTAGCGTAGGACACTGTCTTGATAACTACTCCTACAGGCTAATCTCATGCAGCCACCTGAGCTCTTGCACACATGGCCTATAAATTGAATAACACTACTCAGTCCTGTTTCATAAGCATTGGTTCTCCTCTGTGTTAGCCTGAATTGAGCCGTGAACTAAAACCCACTTAAAGACATCAGTTCTCATTATGTTGGTAGCTGGTTTTATGCAAGTAGTACCACACTGACCCCAGCTGGCAACAGATAGCCTGGCTTAGTGGACATTTTGGTGGTGACACTCAGTCTGGTTATAATGGCAAGTATGTCATGGAGAATAACTAAGTTGTAGTATTCTCATGTTGTACTCACTCTTGGCTATTGCTGTGTCCTATTAGGTAAAGTATGTTTCACAAAGCTACAGTCATGTATAAACATATTATTGAATGGTATTGTGCATCATTAGCCTATGCAATTGATATTGACTCTATTACATTCATTTTACCAACAAAATATCTTGAAAGGATGGTGTGGCGGTAGTACACACACACTTACTTCTCCCCATTCACAAGCAAAAACCCTCACACTCATCTATTTAAAGGCACAAACATGGACACAATGGCATTCACCCAATCATAGCACACATGCACAAATACACATGCATTCACACATAGACACATGCACGTAAGCATTCAATAAGGCACTTACTTGGCTGCGGTGGTGATGGCAGTACCAGCAGGTGACAGAAGGGAGAAGTGCAATGGCACATGAGGAGCTGGAGGCTTCATGGGGGGGAGCAGGAAACAGAACAGCCTGATTCCTCCTATCACTGGCTCACATTGTCAAAGGTAGCCTAAGAAAGAAGGACGTACATAGCTCGTCAACGAGGAGATGGGCTCAGTGAGACTTGCTGGTCGAATCCCACTCTGTGATGAGTTAAGGCAGGGTGATGTGAGGCATCACTGATAGTCAGTCCTAGGCATTAAAACCGAAGTGCCAAGGGCTGCCTCTATTGATGACTGACACCCTTGTCATGAGGAGTGCAGATCCTCACAGGGATATGCTGGGCTGATGGTGTCATTGCTCTCAGGGCTGTAATATGTTCAGCCTGGCAAATCTTGGCTCAGACTGGCTGCCTGGCCCTTGAGATTACTACAAGTAAAGCACCTAGCTGCCTAACTCTAACATGGTGAGTGTCTGCAAGACTGACCTTTGATCAGCCTGACAGATACTAATCATTCTTTGAAAAGGGGGTGGTGGAGCCCTGGCATGGTCATGATAAGCTGTCACTGTAAGCAAGTAGAGAACCGTGAGAGTATAAAGGGGGTCATTAAACAAACATTAAAGTCAGGAATGCACAGAAATGGAAAGGAACTACTTTTCCAGGCTTTCATATTGCAGGTGTGTGTTAGTGAGCATAGTTTTTCTTGAAGTCATACAGCTAATAAGAGATGTCTGAAAGGTAAAGATTACCAGGAGCTCATAGAAACACATGGTTACTACATGCCAGTGGCGGGTCCTTAGTGTGGGTGGAGAAACGTCGCCCCCGGCCAGCAGCAGAAGCTGCAAATCTTTCACAATGAAGGGAAAATAAACTATGTTTATTTTCCCTTCCTTGTAAAAGGAGCGGGCCATGAAGTGACGAGCAGTGAGGGGAGTGCACTGTGCACTCCCCTCACTGCACATGTATGTTTAGCCTGCCGTCGCTGGCCAGCCAAACATACATGTGCAGAAGGCTGTCTCCAGCCCAGCAACATAGTTGCTGGGCTGGAGAGAGCCTGCACAGGCTCCCAGTCTGCCTGGGAGCTCCCTGGCTGGGCGCTCCCAGCCGATCCTGATGCTGCTCTGAGCAGTGTCACAATTGGCGCAGGGCAGGCTGGGTGCCTGTGCCTGCCTGCAGGATGGAAGAGAGAAGCTGTGCGGCGAGAAGCGGTGTGGAGGTAAGTTTATTTATTTAATTTTTTATAAAAATTTCTTTAAACCTCTACCCTCCCCTCCCCCCACGCACACCACTCCGCCCCCTGTAGCCCTGGCGAGCCGCTCCTGCTACATGCATCTGAAGAAATAAACTGTATGTGACATAGCTGGACAGTAGGCGTTTAGGAAGAAGACGTGTCCGAGCTGGTACAAGAATATCGATGTCAGAATATTGTGTGACATAAATATTGTGCTTTGAATATAGTCTATAAAAATATTACCCGATTGAGGTTAATAAAAGAAGATCTATACCCAGTCGGACAATATTTCTGTAATGATTGCTTAGGGCACGTTATTTATGTAAAAAAAGCTTCTGATATGATATGGAATCATGGGAGCTATGGGTATATGTTTGGGGCTTATTGGTGCCAAACATACGTGTGAACAGCACCTAGGGTTAGTAGGTGTCATATATGAGTAACGCCTATTTATTCCTGAGGAAACATGTATTTGGAGAGACTGTTAATGACACCAGGATAGCGGAAATGTGCGCAATGTGAAGAGGTAAAAGGGTTTTATTCCGGACTTACTGATGCTATGGGCTTTGTTGTATGTGATGGGTGCACACGTTAGCAGTAGGTCTATATGTAGAGCACCCACCTGCCTTAACTTTTTGCAGAAAGCTTGGGGAATATCGGCCCATGAAGCATCTAAAGGTGCCATGTGCCTCTGTATGTATACCACTACAGCAATCATCCTCTAATGTAAAAGTAATATAAAAGGTATTGGCTTTGAAGCTTTGGCTGATGCCATTAACGATGTAAATTAGTCATGTCAGCAGTGATGCCAGTGAACATATAATTTGTGAGGTCACTTTTGGTCCCTAGGGAAATTCCATTTCTTTTAAAAGAGATATCCGAATTTAAAAAAAATGAGGTGTGTAAATATGCAGTAATGTCAACTAACACTCTAATATTGGCAACATTATAATGAATGTATACAGAATTATACGTAATATACGTACATGAATGAGTTTTATATATTGTCGACATTTATAACTTTGATTTTTAGCTTGTTCTGTACATAACTAGGTTATCACGCTTTGACATGGTTTCATACATAAAAAATATCAAAATGTAGCACTGAGCACTTTATTGACAGACCATCAGATTGTTGCAGGCATTGTTGATGGTATGCACCGTCTCTGTTTGTTTTTTGCAGTTTGCGCGAGCTCAACCTTAACGAGCGCTTTACATGAACATCAGTTACATTACGCAAGGATACAATCATTTTTGCATTTTTTTAGACAAGGGGAGATTATGTGATTTGCCCAGAATCACAGGATGTTGAGCCCAATGGCACAAGGAAACTTCAGCACCCCCACCACCCCCTGCAAAGTACCTTGATGGGGGTCCCCTCCCCCCTGGACCCAGTCACGGGCCTTCCACCTGAGCACAGTGTGCTGAGGGGGTCCCCTGAAGCTCCCCCCTCCCACTGACCCCCGCACCACAGGAGCTTCGGGGGACTTTGTTATGCCACTGATTGAGCCGATGCAGAAACTTGAACCTAGTTTACCAGTTCCAAAGTCGCATCTCCAGCCACAACTTTCTGTGAAGAAAGAATTATATAAAAGATTTGAACAATCTATTTCCTCGTGGCCTTCCATGAGTGCTTCGTTATTTTGCTAACTTTTCTTGATGATCTTGATCAATGAGATTGTAAAACAAAGCTAATGAAGAAAATCAGACTCAGCGGGCAGCAGAGCCGATTGAGTCTAATAGACGACCGGGTTCTCTCCAACACTGCATTCGTCATAATACAGCTTTTGTAGTTGGTATCACTGGTGGTGGATGACTACCCACATTTGTAGGAAGCAGACCCCTCTGCACAATCAATCAATCAATCAATTCTATTAGGTTGAGCTTATTGTTGTGCTCCACCAATAAGACACCCAAAACGCTGGCCCACACGGCTCAGCCTCAACCGGCCAAGTGTAACAGGAAGGCCATTATGATTACTTTCTGGGTGAAACATACACCCAATTTGTAGTGAGAGGTAGAGTGCCTTGTTTGCATTGTACGAAACATTTTAAATCAGTAATCCAAAACACTGATTCAGCTGTCTAATCGTTCCCTTTATTTATAAAAAATACGTTAAAAAAAAAAATACTCCTCAGATTCTCTCAAAACTTTTTTTTACCAGCTTTGAAGGACAACTTCAACTTTTTAACTCTAGTTGTTAGAGCAAAAATGCTCGTAATGAATTAATTGAAAATAACATTGGTTTCCAAGAATATTGAGGGGCATACTTATGTATGAGTTGCGTCACACTTTCACAACGCAACAGGGTGCAAGTGTAACGCACCCACTAAGTGTGATTTATGTGGCCTGAGAAGCTAGATATATCTGGAGGAACGCAACACAGCACATTTCGCTGCATTGCGTTACCCTGCCCAGGGAGGCGTTCCATGGGTGAATCGTGTAGTGCAACGGTACTCAAAGTACGGCCCGCGGGCCGCCAGCGGCCCCACGGACCTAGCTTGGCGGCCCGCAAGACGCACACCAAACGCCACATCATAATGGCAGCAGTATGTAAACATGGAAGAGGGCCGCGGGAGCATGCTCCCGCGGCCCTCCTCTATGTTTACATACGGCGGCCATTGTTTATGGCGTTGCCCTGACGATCCTGGAAGCCAAAGCCCCGTAAAAGTCAGCGCTTGCAGCTAACTTTTATGGGGCTTTGGTCGTCTGCTTCCTGTCACCGGCTCCACGTCTGCTGCCCGCCTGCCTGCCTGCTGTTCCACATTTGTGGCATCTTTACAGTGCTTTGAGTCAGGTAAGGCTCCTTGGTTATTTATTTATTTGTTTTTAATGTAGTGTGTGTTACTGGGGTAGGCGTGAGAGCAGATTGCGCTGTGTGTGTGTGTTACTGGGGTAGGGGTGAGAGCAGATGGCGCTGTGTGTGTGTGTGCGCTGTGTGTGTTACTGGGGTAGGGGTGAGAGCAGATGGCGCTGTGTGTGTGCGCTGTGTGTGTGTGTTACTGGGGTGGGGTGAGAGCAGATGGCGCTGTGTGCAGATGGCGCAGTGTGTGTTACTGGGGTAGGGGTGAGAGCAGCTGGCGCTGTGTGTGTTACTGGGGTAGGGGTGGGAGCAGATGGCGCTGTGTGCAGATGGCGCAGTGTGTGTTACTGGGGTAGGGGTGAGAGCAGATGGCGCTGTATGCAGATGGCGCTGTGTGTGTTACTGGGGTAGGGGTGAGAGCAGATGGCGCTGTGTGTGTTACTGGGGTAGGGGTGAGAGCAGATGGCGCTGTGCAGATGGCGCTGTGTGTGTTACTGGGGTAGGGGTGGGAGCAGATGGCGCTGTGTGCAGATGGCGCAGTGTGTGTTACTGGGGTAGGGGTGAGAGCAGATGGCGCTGTGTGTGTTACTGGGGTAGGGGTGGGAGCAGATGGCGCTGTGTGCAGATGGCGCAGTGTGTGTTACTGAGGTAGGGGTGAGAGCAGATGGCGCTGTGTGTGTTACTGGGGTAGGGGTGGGAGCAGATGGCGCTGTGTGCAGATGGCGCAGTGTGTGTTACTGGGGTTGGGGTGAGAGCAGATGGCGCTGTGTGTGTTACTGGGGTAGGGGTGAGATCAGATGGCGCTGTGTGTGTGCGCGCTGTGTGTGTTACTGGGGTAGGGGTGAGAGCAGATGGCGCTGTATGTGTGCGCGCTGTGTGTGTTACTGGGGTAGGGGCATTGTTTTGAAAAAGGGGGTGGGGTGGTTGTTCCCCCTCTAAGCCCCACCCCCTCTAAGCCCCGCCCCCCGCTGTCACTTCAGTGCGGCCCTCGGCCGCAAACCATACTGCAATTTTGGCCCCCGAGAAAAAGTTTGTGAGTACCCATGGTGTAGTGTCTTGCATGATTAGAACATAACCTTTATGGCTGCTCAAGCATTCTGCAGCACACATAGAAAGAGAAAAATATCTTAGTGGATTGTTTTTGTGCAGGAAGTGCCTCTTCCTGCACAAAACAATCCTGCTTTCAGTGCTGGCACCCTTGCACCATGGTGCCTGAGTGCCTTCATTGGTGCTAGACAGCACATTGTGCGCCAGCACTGGGAAAAGACATGAATGTACAGTATAATGTTAAATCCAGCGCATTCCTTCCATTTCCTTGTTATGCAGCGCAGCAAGGTTGTTTGCTGCACTGCATGACTATTTTATAAATATGCCCCCTAGTCTTTCAGAGATAATGTCTGATGAGATATTTCGAAAAATATTGCTCTTTCAGAGGTATTGCCTGCTTCTCTTCAAGAAGGATCACCCAGTATCTCAGAAGATAGTCAGCATTATGTTTTCCTTAATAAGGGAGTCTGCCTACCAGCCTCCCATTCATCACCAGTGTCCCCTTTATCGATTTGCTTTATGAGTGATAAATAGAAGGTCACTGTGATGTTATCAGGTCACTAAGTTATAGAAACAGCTAACAGTCACGTGATCTACTGTATATGCAACAACATTGTTTTTTCTGAATTTTCCGTCATTTCACTGACTGGAGAGGGGACAGGAATGTAGAGGTTATTCATCTGCACAGCCGCGCAGAAAAGCTCAGGAACAGGAGTCTCTTAGGGCCTGATTTATGCTTGTTTAGCGCAGCTAATTATGTAAATTTGCCTTGCTTTTGCATCGAAAAATAACGCAAATGCGGTGCTGAAAAAGTATAAATCGGGCCCTTAGTTTTCATTGTAATTGTGCAATAAGAGCCATAGTGCAGGTACCCACTTGTGGAAAAGGAACGTGACTTTATGCAGAAATGTACACGACTAACAGATTTCACTTTACTTTCTCACGCCATTATTCAGCCACATAGTCATGAACCAGCGAAGAAGGAATCATCACCTGAACGTGCTTCTTTAATATGAACAGCCATACAGTAAAAAGGATATTTAGTTCTGGTTGATTTTACAGCCAATTATTTGAGGGTAGTCGTGCATTTGTATCTCTCTAGCGTTTCTGAAATGGGATGAGGGCTCCGGTGTGGCCTACCTAGACTTGGTTTCAATGGTTGTACCCGTAGTGAAACTGCAGACACCCGTATGGTGCTGTATGCTGCAAAACAATGACTTTTCACACCAGCTGCACGAGGTTTCTGGAGGCTCAGAGAGTTTACAAACAGATACAGAGAGAAAAAAAAAACATTAGCAAAGCCAATACGTCTCGCTATTTTTTAGAACGAATGGCACTCACATTTTCTTGCCTTTCAAAAGCTTCAATTAGTACTTTCTTGATGCAGGCTGCAGTATCTTAACCCTCTACTAGAAGTGTCCTGTCATAACTTGCACCCTTTCCTTAAAACTACCACTTCAGAGGCACTGGAGAGGTGGATTCATGTTAGGAATGGTGGATTAGGATTTCTATGTTTGTCATGATAATGTAGATCGGTATGTTATGGTAGATATGGTAGGTATGACTAGTATGGTGGGTTAGGTATGGTACATTAGTGATGGTACATAAGTGTGATAGATAAGTACGTGGTTGGGAGGTATGTAGGCATGATAGGTAGATTTTAGTAGGGAGGTATGATATTTTAGGTATGTTAGATGTAGTAGGGAGGTTAGGTATGATAATTAAGTGTGATAGGTTATTTATGGTAAATATAGCAGATTAGGCAAAGTAGGTAGGTGGGTATGTTCAGCATGAATAGTAGGTACGGTAAGCAGGTGTTGTAGTTAGATAGACATGATACGTTGGATATGTTAGGTAGGTGTGGTAGGTAAGTATTGTAGGTAGGTAGAGTAGGTTAGGTTTGGTAGATTGGCATGTTGAGTTAGCTATGATTGGTAAGCATGGTAAATTAGGTATAGTATGGTATATTAGGAATGGGTGGATATAACATTTGGGTCTGATGTTTCAAAATGTGTGCTAGTGCAGGCTTTTTTATACTCCTTGTCAAGAGCACAATGTTTACGTATAGATAAGTGTTTTGCTATTTTTGATGCTGTACATTTATTATGCTTGTTACTAACAACTCATTGTGAAATGCAATACTTACAGGCCCTCATTATGATCTTGGCGGGATGCCTTGCCACCAACCATGCCGGCGGTCAATGGAAGACTGCCAGTGGCCGCAGTTGGCATCCCGCCAAATAATGACGCCTTGAGCCTCACCACCATTGATGGCGGTGAGGGCCGCCAGGCCCCATGCTGGCGGTCGGTGGCGGGGGTGGATGCTGCTCCACCCTCACCGCCACGTCAGTCCAGGCACCGCTACGCGTATGATGATGCAGTCATAGGTGTGGCGGTGTATGGAGGCGTGGCGATGGCAGCAGAGCAGCATCCACGGAGCCCATTCCCTCCCGGAGCAGCACCATGGAACATATAAGTGCTGCCTGAGAAAGAAGGGGGGAAGGGGTCTGTGTGTGTGAGTGTGCGAGTGCATGGGAGTGTGCGTGAGTGTTTGTGTAAGGGGGTGTGTGTGTCTGAGTGTATGTATGCATGTGTGCATGTAGGTGAATAGATGCATGAGGATGTAGGGGTTTGCAGGGACCTGTATGTAGGGATGGGGTGGAGGATGGTGAGGGTGGAGCTGGGAAGCACACAAGGATTTTTTTGGGGGGGGAGCTTGGGGGTCGGTTTTCAGGGTTTAGGGGGTGGGTGGTGGGGACGGTTCTAGGGGCTTGGTGTTGTGTGGGTAGTGACAAGAGGGGGGCTGGCATGTCACATACAGGTGACAGGAATGAGTATTCCTATCGCCCCTATGCTTTCCGCCAGGGATTACCTGGTGTGGTATCCCGCCAGGAAATCCCTGGTGGAAATGGGATCATCATCCCACCGCCGGTCCGGCCGCACCCCCGGGTCGAATGTGCCAACAGTCGGCCTGGCGGTCGATTCTGGCCTGGCGGTGGGTGGTAGTGAACTCCCTGCTTTGCAGCCGGTTTACTACTGTGTTCAGAAAATGGCGGTCTGGACCACCATGCCATTGGCGGTAATGACCGCCACCGCCGGCGTGGCAGTCCAGACCGTCATGTTCATAATTACCACCATAGTCTTGGAGGAGAAAAAAATAATGGTTTATTATAGTGCTTTTTTGAAAGGCTTAAAATTGAGTATCAAGTACCCAATTACACATGCGACACATAGGCCCTCATTACGACCCTGGCGATCTTAAGACCACCAGGGTCGCGGTGGAGGTTGGACCACTGCCAATGTGGCGGTCCGACCACCACATTACGACCGTGGCAGTAGTGCTGCAGTCGAACCGTGAGCACCACCAGTTTTCCTCCACAAGAGGGTCTGGCAGTGCTGGTGGTCCTAATCCGCCAGGGCAGCACTGAAAGCCGCGCTGTCCTGGGGATTACGACCCCCCCTCTCCACCAGCAGTTACATAGTGACAACCCCACCATGTAAAGGCTGGTGGAGAGGGAGTGCAGGATGCCCGAGGGGGGCCCGTGCACTACCCATGCACTTTGCATGGGCAGTTCAGGGGCCCTTGAGCAGCCCAAGTTGCAGCGTTCACTGTCTGCTTTGCAGACACTGAACATTGCAATGGGTGCTGGTGCACCCTATGTACTACAGCATTGCCACCGGCTCTATTACGAGTTGCAACAATGCTGTAGGTTGTTTCCCACTGGGCCAGTGGGCCCCTGGCCCAGTGGGAAACTCATAATGGGGCCAGCGGGAGGCAGCTGCACTGGCAGCAACCTACCTGTCGGGACTTCGGCAGATGGGCTTTTCCGTCCGCCAAAGTCATAATGACGCCCATAGTCTCGATCTGCTCCCATGTGCAAAAACAAGTTACCTTGACAACTCAGGTGAGAGAGCGACAATTAAAGACCGAGCACTTGCCCCTTTGCTTTTCAATGCAGGTGGACAAAGGTGGTCATTATGAAAATGGCGGGAAAGACCGCCTACCGCCGTGGCGACGATGAACAGAAGACCGCCATTGGCAGTGAACAGCACACTGCCATATTATGATGCCAAAACCAGAAACCTCCAAAAACTCTGCAACCTCCAGCCACCGCCAGGGCCCTTGATGGCAGAAAGGCAGCACACCCCACCCCACCCCGCCACCACCAAGCAGACAAATCCTCCGCCCTCCAAATAATGATGCACAAATCACATCACTGCGGCGGTTAGTGGATGTCGAACGACCATTGGCGGTACGGACCGCCACGGCCAGCAATTGGACCCAACAGCAAGAAATGCACACATTGGCAAGTTTGAAACACACACACCTGACACACACCCACAACACTATAAAACACTCACATACACACCTCGCAATCCTTTGCATCACCAAAAGGACAACTGAGATTGACAACACAACACGCAGACACTGAACACATCACACAAGTCACACATCCAACCACACAACAGCACCCTCACCAATAATCCTACAACACACCACCCACAACACACACCATGGCACCCCCTAAGCACCTCCGCTTCACTGATAGGGAGCTAAGAACAATGGCGGACGAAATACTGAAGGTCGAGCCACAAATCTTCGGGCACAGGTCCAGCACACATCCATCGCCAGGAAGATGGAGTTATGGCAGACTATAGTAAACAAGGTCAACGCAGTGGGAAACCATCCACGCAAAAGGGACGACATCCTCAAGAGATGGAACAACCTGCGGGGAAAGGTGAGGTCTATGGCATCCAGGCACAACATTGCGGTACAGAAGTCTGGGGGAGGACCCCCACCTACACCCTCCGACTACACCGACTGGGGGAGAAGGTACTGGCTATCCTGCACCCTGAGGGCCTCGCTGGACTCACTGGAGGACTGGACTCGGGTAAGTCATCTACAATTACTTCATATCCACCACTCCACCACACCTGTAATGCATGTACCACCCCACCCCTCCAACTACCACCAGAACCACTACCCCACCCAGGCCACAGTCACTACATCCAGTCACCCTGTATGCCCACAAACCCACAAACAGGTCCACATCCATCCCCCTGTGCACAGCCTCCTACCCCTGCAAGGAATCACAAAGGCACTACTGCACCCACAATGCACCTCCACATCCCAATCAAAATGTAAGGACAACCCCACAATAGGTCCCTGGGGAATAAACAGCACAGAATAGGGCAGAGCTGTGCATTCTTATCTGAATGAATACATGCAACATACATGTCCATTACCCCCACAGACACCACCCCCCATGCCACCCTGACGTGGCAAGGCAAGGCCAAGGAGTGTCAGCGCCCCACATGGACACAGAGGCCCCACTCAGGACACTGGAGAGGAATGTATGGACAGTGAGGATTACCCTGGCCGTCACACAGTCCTGGACTGTCACCCTCCAGCAGCCCCACCCAGAATACCACTAACACCCCTACCACCCAGCCACCAACATCAGCTCTGGCCAAATGACCCCACACCAGTGTCTCCAGGCCACAGACTGGCAGACCACAAGTACCAGAGGCCAGAGTCACCACCAACTAACAGGCAGGATGATGAGTGCAAGTGGGACTGCCAGACCTCTGCAGGGGACACAGGCAAAGTGGGGAGGCCGAAGGACGGATGCTGCAGCCCAGGAGGTGATCTCTGAGGTCCTGGGAGCATACTACCATATACAAGACAGGATGGGCCATAATCTGGCCACCCTGGAGCAGAGTCAAAGGCTGCAGATAGCCCAACATTAAGAGACCATGGAGCAGTGGAAACAATTTAATGTCACTGTGGCCACTATTTCAGTGACCACTACCCAACTCAGCCTGAGACCCCCACAAACCTGGAAGCCCCTACCATTGACAAGGACACAGACCTGCCTTCTTCATCAGCAGCAGCAACTGGACTGGTGGCACTGGCAGAGGACACACAATAGACCAGCACCCCTACCTATGCAGCCCAGCACCAGACACTCAAATGGGCCCTCAGACTCAGATATGGCGCTGCAACACCTGCCAAGACCAAGGCCCCCACTAAAGAAGTGACTTTGACATGAACTGTCTCCCAAGTGTGCCACTGTGCTACCATTCTCACCCGCCGATAGCAACCTAACAACTTGCAAGGGACATATGGACCAATACCCACTGCCACCAATCGTTGAGCCCATGTGCCTAGTATGGACATCCACCATGAGCCCACTCCCTATCACTGTACAGCGCACCAATGCAATTGTGACACCAAATAAAACACATTTACACCAAACCGTATGTCCTCTGTCATTATGAATATTCAATTGTATGTGTGAATGCATTTGCCAGTCAATTCCATATTTATAACTTTATTGCAGGAATGCTACCCCACGCACAACATCGTCTGGAGTAAACCAAAATGAACACCATGTTTGTTTTCATGGCACATGCCACCTTATTCTTCAGGTAACAGTGTCAATGACTACAGACATAACATCCCCAAACAAATGAGTCAGTCAAACATTATGCAGTGCAGACAACATCATCAGTGAACAGTACCTCATAGTCACTGGAAGTATAGTTGGATCAGCTGGTTCCTGGAGTGGACATCTTCCCCCTCTTCATCCTCACCATCACTCTCATCCCCTCTCAGAGGTAGCAGGTCTGGATGTACAGCACCCTCCTCCTCTAGTAGGCAGTAGCTCTCCTCACAGCCACGTTGTGCAGCATGCAGCACGCCACCACTATTCTACACACCTTGTCAGGGCCATAGCACAGGGATCCCCCAGAGAGATGGAGGCATTGAAATCTAGCCTTCAGGAGACCTATTGTGTGCTCAATCACCCTACTAGTACGTCCATGGGCCTCATTATAATTCCTCTCTGCATCTGTCCTGGGATTTCTCACAGGTGCCAGGAGCCATTGCAAGCTGGGGTAGCCAGAATCACCTGCAAAAGTGGTTGAAACAGGACTGTAACAAACTGCCATTACCTGCAGACAGCATGGCTGTCAGCTATGTACTGATCCAGTGTCATACACACTCACCTTTGAGCCAACCTCTGTCCCCTTGTAGTTGTTTCATCATGTGTGGCACACTGCTGTTCCTCAGGACAAAGGAATCATGAACTGATCCTGGAAACATGGCATTTACATGTGAAATTTACTGCTCAGCAGTACACTCCAATTGTATATTCATTGAGTGGAAGTTCTTCCTGTTCCTGTACACCAGTTCATTCACTCTTGGGGGGATGAGAGCTATGTGGGTGCCATCAACTGCACCTATCACATGGGGAATGCTAGCAAAGGCATAGAATTCAGACTTGATGGCAGGGAGTTCAACCCTTTGGGGAAACTTGACATATGTCTGCAGGTGTTGTACAAATGCATCCAGGAATTTGGACAGGACAAGGCTAAACATTGGCTGTGAGAACCCTCACCCATGCCCACTGTCACCTGAAATGAGCCCGTAGCCAAGAAATGGAGTACAGAGAGCACTTGCACTTTAGTAGGGATATCATGCTGATTCCAATCAGCTTGTCTCAGTACAGGATCCAGTAAAGCACATAGGTCATGGATTGTTGTACAATTGAGTCTGTAGATGACAATGATGTGACGTTCCACCATGGTTCCCAAATCAACAAGAGGTCTGGACACAGATGGGGCCCTCCCTCGCCACATGAATCTGTACCTATGGGGAGGAAAGAACACATATGAGAAACACACATACACATGCAAAACATGTTGTGTATGAATAACTGCTGTACAATACGTTAGTGAAACACACAAGCGATGTATGATGTACAACTTTTGGGACATGTGTGCAGTGATACCTCTGGACTGATGTGAGGAACAGACACTCATGTGGGCAGGCGAAAAAGGGCTGGGACCTGAAGGCCCTCAATGGGGCCCATGACCAGGAAATATGTAAGTGGTGCTAGCAAAATGGCAGCCTCCTGCCATCCAGATATGAAGGACTGGAAGTGACATAATTCCGCTGGCAGTAGTTGTCTGGCGGAAGGCGGTGTTCCCTGCCATGCACCCATTTATTGGTTTACATGGTTGTCAGTGGGGAACCTGGGCCTATCATGATCGCCGCCAGCAGTGTCAGTGCACACCGCCGCGGAGCGTATGCCACCATCCCCAATTTCACTTGACTCCCGGATCCTGTGCATGCAAGTACTCCACTGAGTGTGCTGCTGTGTCCTGACTCTGGTTACTCCAATGGTACGTGTCACAGGGGACAGGGCCCAAGCCTTCACCACGGAGGAGCTGGAGAAGCTGGTGGACGGAGTCCTACCCCTGTATGCCAAGTTATATGGGCGACCAGAGGACCAGGTGAGTTGGCGGTTGCCTTGCATGGATGTGTGTGATGGTGGGGGATGCCTGTATGCACGTGTGGTCGATTTGTAACTGCACAGGCATAGATTGTGTGGCAAGTACTGTGAGTGAGGTGGTAAAATGATCCTGTGAAGTGTCCATCCCATAGGGGACGATATGTCAGCTGTATCAAATGGACATATCCTGATGTCTGTTTTTCTCCTCTGTGTGTCCCATACAGGTCAGCGCCCATCAGAAGAGGGGACTCTGGCAGGCCATCGCCAGGGAGGTGCAGACCATGGGGGCCTACAACTGGCTGAGAACCCACTACAGGAAGCAGTGGGAGGACCTGCGGCGCTGGGCCAGGAAGACCTGCGAGGCCCAGCTGGGGAAGGCATCCCAACAAGGAAGGGGTGCCCGTCGGACCCTGACCCCCTAATGTGCTGCATTCTGATGGTGGCATATCCGGATTTGGATGGGCGCTTGAAGGCTGCACAGCAGCCACAAAGGGGTGAGTACCAACACTGTTTCATACCACTGAAATCACAGCGAAAACAGGTGGAGAATGCCAGAGGCACTCGCACATCGACATAGGTTTATCTAATGTCCATCAGTAATAGTCTTTTTCAAGCAAAACAGCTAGTCATGGGTGCCAGGCTAGCCATACACCTGCCACCTCAGGTGTCGAAGGAACACACACTGCAAGCAGTGAGTGGTAGCCTAAATATGAATGTGAAGGCCAGGGCACACCCAAAGTGAAATTTCGTATAGTAGATCCAAGTAGTGAACACTCGTATAGTAGATCCAAGTAGTGAACACTACTTGGATCTACTATAAAAAAAATCACTTTGGGTTTGCCCTGGCCTTCACTTTCACTGTTTCATACCACTTTGATGGATGTGTTTGGGTTTCTGTGGTATGTATACTGTCTAGTGCCAGGCACTCTGACAGGTATGTTCCAACAGTCCTGCCCCCCATGGCAACGGAAATGATTATGGGCAGGTCTGACAGCTCGTCAGGTCCGTGTGTCATGTGGGAAATTAGTTTTATGCTGGGGTAGTGGCCACAAGTCAGGAGCATAGTCATGACTATAGTTGTAAGTGCTTCGTGTAGGTGTGTAAGCTGGATGGAAGTGTGTGTGGACCAAGTAGTTACATCCAGTCAGGTATTTACAGATTTCTCTCATGTTTTGTCTCCCCACCCCTGTGCTCTTGTGTTCTTTGTGTAAATCAGCATAATCTGGAGAGGGAGCAGTGGCACCGGTGAGTGAGGATGCAGCGGCCCACTGTTCCAAGGAGGCAGAGTCGACCGATGCCAATGGGACCAGTGGGTTGGAGGGTGAGGGGAGTACCATGGGGAAGGCAACTACCACTGGAGGTAGTGACTCTGATACCTCCTCCGATGGGAGCTCCCAGGTGGTGGTGGTCCCTAGTGGGCCCACCCATTCTGTGTCATCTTCTGCCACCCCCATACCATCACCACCCTGCCAGTTGCTCCCCACCCAGTTGCCCGTGCCCGCTCACGAAGAAGGGTGGGTGTCTCCTTTGCCCCAGGCACCTCATCCCCTGCCCCAGTTAGCCCTGCTGCCCTCATGGAGAAGGCTATTGACCTCCTGAGGACCGTCTCTGTAGGGCAGACAACCATCGTGAATGCCATCCAGGGGATAGCATTCCAGATGCAACAATCCAATGCATACCTGGAAGGCATTTACGGTGCCATGTCTGGCCTACAGAGATCTTTTCAGGCTTTGGCCTCCTCTTTGAAGGCAGCCAATGTCCCTAGTCTTTCCGTCCCCCCTCCAACCACCTCTACCCCTTCCAGCACCCCACTCCCTTCACCCATCCCAAGCACACCTTCAGACAGCCATGCACACACCTCGACACACAAGAAGTACACAGAGAAACACAATCACCACACTACGCACCATAGGCATACACACAGCCAACATACAAAGGCACACATGACAACATCCACTTCCCCCAGTGTGTCCACCTCTCCCGCCTCCCTGTCTGTCACCTCACATGCACACCCACTAGCACTGCACCCTCAGTCACTGCTGCTGGCCCAATTCTTGCAGTCATCACAACATGAGGCATCCAGTCATCCACCCCAGACACCACACCTGCACTCACCACAACGACATTGACTGACACATGCAGCACACTCACCAGACCTGCATATGCCCAGACAACATCCATTTACACTGGCAGCCTATCTTGTCCCACTGTGTCCAACCCCCCTCCTCCCAAGACACTCAAACGTTCCCAGACACCCACTCAACACACATCCACCACACCTCAGCATACTGTACAGGCACCTGCATCCACATCCAGAGCATCTACACCGGTTACAAGCACTCCCTCTACCTCAACTCCCACACCTTCCTCCATGTCCACCACAACTGCCACTAAAATCTTTTCCTGTCCCGTGTTGACCTGTTCGAACCTACTGGCCCACCCCGTCTTGCCCCTAAAAGTGCACATCTCCTTGCCCTGTCCACTCATTTGTCATCTAAGTCTGCCCCAGTCTGCCCATCCCATTCCCGTGCGCCTTACCCAGAGAGGAAGAAGCCCTGTGCTGCCCCAGGTCCATCTGCCACCCCCCAGTCAAAGCCCGCTCCCCCACCTTCTAAGAGCAAACCCAAACCCCCTCCACCTCCCAAACACAAGCCCCCCCAGACATAAGCCCCCATCCCCTCCTCCCCCACCCCTATTCCCTGAGGTGCCTGGCTGCCCCAGTGATGTCCCTTTATGGTGGAGTACACTGTGCACATATGGGAGTCAAGTTTGGGCCTTTTGGGACCTTCAGGCTGTTTCTCAAGGACTGGCCAATGGCCTTATTTGGACTTTCCTTTATTTATTGTGTAATAAAGTTTGTGTGCCAAGTGGTGCTGTTGGCACACTATGGAGACGTGGTTCATCGTTTCATGGGTTCACAGGGTTGCTTTGCATGCTGTGGAGAGATCCAACATGACCTGAAGCATATATCACTCTCCTCCAACATGCAGAGGGCATTTTCCCCAAAGGCAAGCAAAGTGGCATCCATTCCATATTTTGGCTGGAAACTAGTTTGCATATAGAAATGGGTTTCATTGTGTTGATGTGCTGTGCACATGTGTGTACTTTGGGCAAGTTTTCTTTGCCTTGTGTCGGGTAAGTACCTCTTGTTCTGGTATGTATGGTTTGTGATGGTTTGAGGGGTTGGGAGTGCAGGCTGTGGAGGTATATTGGAAGGAGCAGGATTGGCATTATTTGCAACTCTCTCTCCATGTCTGCTTGGCGTGTTGTGTGTGCCTACGGTGAGTGTTTCCTTTTATTTGGTCCGTGGTGGTTCCCGCCCTGCAACTGACAGTGTTCTTGTGCTTCATTATTTGTTGTGTGGGTGGGGCCTTTCCGTCGACCTTTGGGTGGCCTCTTCCGTCGTTGTCGGCACTCCAATGCTGGTGGTGCGTTGATAGCCCACTGGCTGTTTCTCATGTGCTTCATTATTTACTGGTCAGGACCGCCAGCCTGTTGGCGGTAGTTACCGCCACCGCTGGCGGAGTGGTGATTGACGCCATGTTCATAAAAAGGGCCACAGTCTGATTTTAGACGGGGACGGGTCTGATGGTTCGCAGGGTTGCTTTGCATGCTGTGGAGAGATCCAACATGACCTGAAGCATACATCACTCTCCTCCAACATGCAGAGGGCATTTTCCCCAAAGGCAAGCAGAGTGGCATCCATTCCATGTTTTGGCTGAAAACTAGTTTGCATATAGAAGACGTACTGTTGCGAATAAATATGCTCCAGCTGCTGAGTGACAACAATTTTCTACATTATCTTACTTATGTTGAGATTGGTGGCAATGAGAAATACTTATATGTAATTGTCGCATCAAGGCAGAATTGTTAATTAAGAAAGCAAATGTGTTGCGCCGCGGGCCGCTGCGGCGCATCCTGGCCAAACGCGGGGGAAGCCGCGGCAGCCCACGGCCGAGCCGCGGGGGAAGCCGCGGTCCGGGTCAAGGGTTGCGGCGCCCGCGTTGCCCTTTTCTCCGGCTGCGCGCTGTTATCAGAGCGCAGCGGGCCCGGAGACCCAAAATTGGGTCGCGGTTCTCGCTGCGCACGGCGCATGTAGCACACACTGTTCTAGGGTGTCTGGGCCTCCCCCCTAGCTTTACTCACCTGCCACACGCCTTAGGGCCTTCCTCATTCGACATGCATGGTTTTAAAGCATGTCTTCTCCTTCCCAGCATGCTGTGCACTTCCCTTCTTCCCTGCATGCATCTGTTCCTCTTGTACAGGGGTATATTTTCTATCTTTAGTTATGGCTTCTTCCCAAGCCAAGATGGTGGTGTAACTTCTTCCTGTTTATCACTTCTTGTCTAGGGGTATATAAGGGGAATCCTTTCTTCTTCTCATTGCGTTGCAACACTTCAGCGGTGGTGGTCACGCTCCGGCTGGTTTTCGTTTGAGACGCCAGTCGTTCTTGTTCTGTCTTCAGTCTTCCAGATTTCCAGGATCCTGAGTTTTAAATCCTTGTGTCCTCCTTCTGTGTCAGGGAGTTCCTGTTGGAGGTTTTTTCCCCCTTGGGGTTTTTCCTCTGAGACTCCTTCTGGGGGCACGGACTGTAGTGGCTTACTATTGTCAACAGCACCGTGGCTACCGGTAGGGGTCACCCCTACCTCGGCCACAGCAGGACTTGCAGGAACCGGGGCCGCTCACCATCCCTCTCCAGTGTCGACGGTAAGCCCAGGGTGAAACGTGACAGATTGCAACACCCAAAACTCCAGTCGCTGACCGGAACCATGGAGAATCCCGTGATGAGTACAGAACCAACAAGTCAGACCTTGCTCCTGACGATCCAACAACAGGCCCAAGAACAGCTACGTACCGAAAATACGGCTTTCCGACAAGCCTTAGCCTCTAGAGCCACAGATGTTCCTACTGTCTCTGCAACCACACCTCGCTTCTCTGGGGACCCCAACAAATTGCAAGAGTTCCTGAATGCCTTGACAGTCTATTTCGCATTCCGTCCTTCACAGTTCATGCAAGACAAGACTAAGGTTGGATATTTGATCAGCGCTCTATCTGGCCCAGCCTTGGCCTGGGCAACCCCTTTGGTGACAGGCAACGACCCCAGCCTGTCTAATTATTCAAGCTTTGTCGCTGCCTTTAAACAAATGTTTGAGCATCAGGACGTCCTACAATACATCACACGATTCAGACAGTTGGCAGCTGAAACTTCTTGGGTGGAGCGTACTTTGGTAACCCTGTTTCGCAGGGGTCTCAGGGATGACATCAAAGACGAACTAGTGCACTCCGCCAGAGTGGAGAACCTCAAGGGTTTAATGGATCTGACCCTTTCAATAGAATATCGTCTAAATGAGCGAAAGGTGGAGAAGAAAAAGAGTCGTATACCATCACACTCGATGACGTTCCGCGCCCTTCCTCATTGCTCCGAGGAGACTCGCTCTGAACTTAAAGGTACTACTGATGAAGAGCCTATGCAAATTGACATGGCACGAGGGCCATTATCACCTAGCGAGCGGGAAAGCAGACGAAGAAAAGGACTTTGCCTTTATTGTGGGGCTGCTGGTCATCTACTTCGTACCTGTCCCGTCCGTCCAGCCAAGCCCTTGGGAAACGCCAACTCCTGTCCTCTGTGAGAAGGGTGAGGATGGGATATTCCGAGATACCTTCCATCTGTTCCTCAAGGGAAGAAGTAACTGCTCTTTTCCTCTTACCTGTTACCTTACACTTAACAGACGGCCGTGAAGAAAGAGCACTGGCCTTGCTGGATTGTGGAGCCAGTGGTATCTATCTAGACGAGACCTGGGCCATGGAAAGACAGATTCTGCAAATACCTAAGGAAGTACCAGAACAAGTCCACACGGTGGATGGTTCACTCCTAGCCTCGGGACCTGTCCGGCATACCACTCCTACCTTATGTCTGCAGTTCGGGAAACATCAAGAAAACATTTCCTTCAACTTAATATCCTCACCGCATCACGTAATGATCCTGGGTATTCCATGGCTAACTCGGCATAATCCCTACATTAATTGGGAAACTAGAACCATTTCTCTTTCCTCCCACTTTTGCCAACACCATTGTTATTTAGCAGGAAACTATTGGTCTCCGAAGAGTCTCTTACTCACACCACCTAAGGTGGGATGTTCCATTAACGTCCTACAAGGAGTACCCAGACATTATCTAGAATATGCCGATGTATTCCAGAAAACAGAAAGACCAGAACTGCCACTGCATAGAGAATACGATTGCGCCATTCCTTTGGAACCAGATGCTGTGGTTCCTTTTGGGCGAATGTATTCTCTAACCGAGCCTTAGAAAAAGATCCTCAAGGAATATCTAGAGGAAAATGTACAAAGTGGTTTGATTGCCCCTTCCTCTTCACCTGCAGGGGCTCCTCTCTTTTTCATACCAAAAAAGGAGAAAGACTTGCGTCCTTGCATAGACTTTAGAGGATTAAATAAGATTACTACTAAGGATTGCTACCCTCTGCCTCTTCTTAAGGACATCTTAGAAGCCGTCAGAGGGGCTAAGAAATTCACCAAGTTAGACCTTAGAGGAGCATACTATCTTTTAAGGATAATGGAAGGTGATGAATGGAAGACTGCCTTCAGAACACCTTTCGGCCATTATGAATATCGGGTGATGCCTTTTGGACTAACCAATGCTCCCTCCATCTTTCAAAGATTCATGGACGCTATTTTTTCTGATCTTGTACACCAGACTGTGGTCATCTATCTGGATGACATTCTAATATTCTCTGTCCACCCAGAGCAACACACTTAACATGTACTCCAAGTATTGGAAAGACTTAGACAACATCATCTATTCTGCAAGCCAGAAAAATGCGAATTTGACCAAACTGAGGTAAAATACTTGGGGTATTGCATTAACCAAGTAGGTGTTGCCATGGATTCAGATAAGATTCAAGCCATTCTGGATTGGCCATCCCCTTCTTCCATCAAGGAAACTCAGTGTTTTTTGGGATTGGCCAATTTTTATCGACAGTTTATAGCTGACTTTGCCCAGAGAACCAGTTATATTACACAAACCCTTAAGAAGGACAATCTAAGGAAGAGTTTTTGTTGGACCCAGGACGCCGAGTTTGCCTTTCAAGAGCTAAAGAAGGCCTTCATTCAAGCCCCCATTCTACGGCATCCAGACACCCCCAAACAGTTCTAAATCCTTGTGTCCTCCTTCTGTTTCATGGAGTTCCTGTTGGAGGTTTTTTCCCCATTGGGGTTTTTCTTCTGGGACTCCTTCTGGAGGGCACGGACTGTAGTGGCTTACTATTGTCAACAGCACCGTGGCTACCGGAAGGGGTCGCCCCTACCCCGGCCAGAGCAGGACTTGCAGGAACCGGGGCCGCTCACCATCCCTCTCCAGTGTCGACAGTAAGCCCAGGGTGAAATGTGACAAAATGAGGATTTCAGATAATTAGACAATGAGAATGGTGAAGATCTTCCTTGACCATGTTCCAATTCAGCAAAATCTTCAAACCAGAAATAATTTACTTTACTGGTAGTCTCTTTTTAGAGTATTGGCATGCTGTATGAATAATGATTGACATGCAATAGGGGACATACAAGGCCAAAGACCCGTAAAAATGAGATGCCAAGTAAAAGGAAAAAAAGTTCACAAATATAATTTCTCTATCTTAATGCATAATATTTGCAGAAATGCTATTGATTCACACCAGTCATTTGTGTTCTTGAGGCCTTGACTTACGTGCAAATGTATGCTGCAGCATGGAACTCAGTGGTTGAGGAAGATATAGAATACTGTCCAGTAAGCATTACTGATGTGACACCTTAAAGTGCATTAGTGCCACCCACACAGATCCCTTTAAAGTCTTAATAATGCTACCGTTATCCACTGCTCCTGCCCTGATGCTGGCAATATGCTATTGCATGCTGCTTTATCTGGGAAACTCTTGTGACTCCACCCTGGAGTTCGCTTGTATCCACCTTGTGCAGTATAGGTTTGTGTGCTGAAGATATTGCGAAAAGAAAGGGTTGATTAGCTTGGACAGTGTTGATGATTGAAAATGGATGCAGAAAAAACAGTGTTCTGCGCTGAGCTTGAGATGCTTGCGATGCATGTTTTCGGCTTTCCACAGATGCAGCCATTGACCAAGGTGTTCTGTTTATCAAACCAGGCTGCACTGAGTTTGTAATACTTGTTTCCAACATTCCGTAGACACCACTATGTATTAAGGTGCGTTATTCACTTACAAAGCAGCCATGTGAATCATGGGAGACATACCGTTGAGGGTGTACTGACCCTGAAAAGGCTTGGATGAGGTTTTGGAGACCCTGGGAGGATGATTGATGAATCCTAGTAAGAGCAGAGTCATAAACACTGATAACAGTAGAGGAATTTGCGAGAAGGGAACAGAATGTTGTGCAAGCCAATTTTTGGTATATAAAAGAAGGGGTGGCAGGTGGCTGGAGGAAGCTCATGGATGGAGTTATACAGAACTGTTGTCGTCTACGAGCTGTCACCCATTGATTACGCCGCTATTACCCAGTGAGAGAGAGAAAGAGAGGTTTATTGGCATGGGCATGGGCCTCCTGGCGTTGTGGAAAGTTAAATCCCAGGAGATGAAGGGCTGTCTCTTAATTCATGCAATTCTGACTAATTTGCATTGTGTTTGCACTGTGCACTTGTATATCATTTTGTGATTAGTTTATTATGAAAAAAGTAAGATTTTGCTGAGTGCAGTTCTAGAAAGAAATCAGTCAAATCATGGTTGCTATGACTGCCATTGTTGCCTCTATATTTCCATAAAAATCAGTTGGGAAGATGTTCTCAGTTTTTAGGACATTTACCTAGAGTGTCTACAGAGCCATTCAGTGATGGATAGCAGAAAGACAGATGGGGACATGTTACTGAAGCTGTGTTGAATAAGTAGGAAAGTAAGTATGTATAAACTAGGGCTTAGATTTGGGGCCTGATTTAGATACTGGCAGAGAAAATACTCCATCACAAATGTGATGGATATCTCACCCGCTGTATTATGATCCCCATAGGATTTAATAAGAACGTAATAGGGCGGCCGGGATATCCGTCACCTTTGGGACAGAGTAACCCCTTCCTCCAGGATTTAAATCAGGCCCTTGGTGCCTGTCACACAAAAAAATCGCTGTGCGAAAAAAAATGAGTCACTATGTTGATCAAAATGCGGCACAGAACTCCACTATTGTGCAAACTTAAACCCGGATGTGTATCCTAGAAAATGTACTGGGTGTAGCTCCTCCAATACAAATTCACTGATGAGACATCAGCACTGGAATCAGACATGTAAAAGTGTGTTTTAGTGTAAAGCACACATGTTACAGTGAAGATATCCAGGCCATATATAGTTCGACCCCTTGCTTGCACCTATTTTCATTTAGCATTCAGGCTTGGGGCACAGCCAGATCATGTTAACTTAATAGAGTAGCACTGCATCAAAAGGATAGGTTTTTTCATTGACCCAGTCCAAACATTCCCTCCACTCTTTACATACATTAACAGCAGGATGGAGCAAAAGGGTTTGGAAGCAGTTTAGGGGTTAATTTTCAGTGATTTTTTTTTTTTGTGGGTGAAAGTTAATATGTCACTACTGTTTGTGCTGCTTGGCAGTGCTTTGTATTTGTATTCTTCGCACCAGTGCACATTTAGGGCATAGTATGAAAACCTGCATGAGGTATTAGTTTTCCAGAGGTACAGCCCAGCTAATCATAAAAGAATACAACAAAGCCAAAAGTAATCCTACTACCAAGCTAGATCTCAACCCAATTTTTGGTTGTGTAATCGCCAATGATGTAATCTTGTGAAGGCCAAATAACTTACATTAACACCGGTTCTCCCATCTTATTGACTGCATTATCTTATGTGGGAAGACATATAGAGGTACTACAAGTCAGTATAGGAATAACTGTTGCCTGGTATGCTTTGTTTAAGGGCTTTGCAGTATATTCACCATATATATTGTTGAAATAGTGTAAAGGATTCCCATGGAAGTGTGCCAAAGGTAGTTTGCTCTAAATTTCATCTATGCATCTCAGTGATACAGTAAATGGGACAGATAAATATTAATAAGTGTGTTGCGATCAGATAACAAACACCAGTCAGGAGCAGTTTCACTCTGGTTTATTCGATTAACCATAAATGTACAGATACACTGCGAGGATTACCACCAGTGTCTGGCTCCTCATCTATCCCTCATAACCGCCTCTCATGGAATCCCAGAGCATTCGCTTAATGGAACTGTCACAACGAGGAATGTGGCGACAATTCCATTCACACGTGAATACAACATATCCACTCCCTTTATACAAACCAAAAGAACAGACAAGTAAATACAAAAAAACAAATAATAAAGTAAACAGAATTATTAAACAAAACAAGAAAACAAATTACAGCAGCACACGATTTCTTCCAGAAACACAAAAATAAAAAATAAATTGTGTGACCTCAAACCCTGTCTTACAAAGCTACTATATAACGCCATATTATCATTTGTTCGACCCAATCCTAAATAGCATCACATTATATAACATACTCCTTTAAATATGCTGGAGCTCTCCGACATCTAGGACCTATCCCACGTGTACGAGGAACATCACTGATGGCGGTGGTAGGCGTGTGCAAGCTATTTGATGTCTGTTCCCCACCTTCACCATTTGCATGATTATTCCTCACCAAATCCTCATCCGACATAAACAAGAAACTGTTGCAGCCACTCACATTTTCATCCTTATATTCAATACGTTGTTTTTCCCCTGCTTTGCAAAGCCACTTTCCTTTTGTTCCAGCGTGGACCATTCTCCAAAACCACATGAAAATCGTGAACTTCCCTCACCTTCCAAGGTCCATGAAATTTCATAAGACCCCCACACACACGTCCTGATCTTACCTTAACCAAGTCCCCAACTTCAATCACACTCCTAACTTTTGGTAAGTGTAGTACCCTCCCACTTGCAGACACTTCACCTTTCTCAACTAAACTAGACATCCATACAGGGTTCAATTTTGTCCCAACTTCTCTACCTCTCATTACCATAAAAAGGTGTTTTTTCCTGTTCCCCCATTTACAGTTGTTCTATAAGCCCAAACTAGGTCACTAATCATATCCCGTACATCTTTCCTACTACTCAATGCCATTTGAATAAGGCGTTTCACCATACGATTACACCTCTCCACAATACCATTCGCTTGCGGGTTGTACAAGGAGGTGCAAGAATGGCCAATTCCACCTGACCTTAAAAATTGTTTGATTTCAAAGGATGTTAATTGTGTACCATTATCAGTGATGACCTTCGCAGGGCACCCCTCCTCCAAAAACACCTCTCTCATTGCTTTAATTGTATTTGTGGTAGTAATGTTCCTTAGAAACTTCACAATTAGCCATCGTGAATGTACATCCACCATGACCAAAGCACACCTCAAACCTGGGGTGACCCCCCCAAGTGGAACGATATAGTCCATGCATACTGTATGCCACGCTTTTCCAGGGTCTGGTATACTCCCTACCACACCTTGTTTCCTCACCTTAAATCTCTTCTCGCCTTCCTTACAATCACTACAGTTCTCAACCCACAAATCCACATCTGTATCAAGTCCAGGCCACCAAAACTGCTCCCTCAACCTTTTCTTAGTTAGAGTCTGACACAAATGACCCTCATGACCTAACTTAAATAGTTTAATCCTTAAGTCCTTAGGAGGTACAAACCTGTCACCTCTCAAAATAATGTTGTCAGCAGTCAATGATAGCTCCTCCAGCACCTTCACAAAGGATGGATTCGAACATTAAGAGCACTTTCTCTCCTCCAACTTCCTTGATCAACTTAATTACACCCTTCATGGCAATGTCATTTCCCATACTCTCACACCACTCATCCTGGGAAGTTGCGCCTTGAGAGCACTCCATTACATCCTCAATACTTGCCACTGCTCCTTCCTCCTCACACTCTCGCAGACCCTCCTTATCCACTTTTTGCCAGCCTTGTGGTACTCGAGACAGACAATCCGCTCTAATATTACGCCAACCTTGAATATATTCTACTTCAAACTGATACTCTTGCAAACGAGCTGCCAATCTAGCCAATCTTGCTGACACTTTGCCCACACCTCCTGGTAGCAATATCCTCAACAAAGGTTTATGATCAGTGCAAAGAATGACCTTACGCCCCCACACATACGTTCTAAAATACTCAATCACCCAAGTTGCAGCTCAAGTTTCTCTCTCAATGACCGAATAATTCTGTTCCGTTATAGTCAAAGATCTGGAAGCAAATGCCACAGTTCTCACCATGTTACCATGCATCTGCGACAACACTGCCCCCAAACCAATAGCACTTGCATCAACAGTAATGATAGTTTTAGCATTAACATCGAATGGGATCAACACTTGCGCCCTACACATCTCCTCCTTAATGTTCTGAAACACAGTATTTTGTTCCACACTCCAAAGAAATTTCTGTCCCTTAAGCAACAATTTCCTTAAGTTCTCCGTCTTATCTGCAAAATTTTGTGTGAACTTTGAATAATACTCTATCAACCCAAGAAATTACCTGAGCTGATCTTTATCCTGAGGAGGAGGAGCATTCCTGATTGCATCCAACAAACTCTTCTTTGGCTGTTCAGACAATGTATACCCCTAATACTCAATCTCATTCACCCAAAATTTTCATTTCTCCTTCTTCAATGTTAAACCAGATATTTTAATCTTATCCAACACACACCTCAACACCTCATTATGCCTCCCCACTGACTCCCCAAACACCAAAATGTCTTCCTGAAAATAAATAACATTCTCCACCCCCTTGAGCAACTCAGTCATCAACTTTTGGAATGCCCCTGCAGCTGAAGCAAGTCCAAAAGGCATTCTCGTAAATTGAAAAATTCCTTCCATGGTAATGAAAGCAGTAAGTTCTTTAGACTTGGGGTGCAGTTTGATTTGGTGATAAGCACTCCTAAGATCAAGCTTCAAGAAGTACTTCCCCCCTCGTAACAACAAAATCAACTCATTGATATTAGGTAGTGGATAGTTATCCACCACGATGTTTTGATTGAGCGTGCAGAGATCAACACAAAATCTGAAACTTCCATCTGATTTTCCCATAACCACCACTGGAGAAATCCAACTCGATGTTTCTATTGGCTCAATAATGCCCTCCTGCACCATTTTAGAGATCATCTTACTCACTTCTTGACTAGCCAAAACTGGTACCCACCTCAATTTATGTTGAACTGGAATTGCATCCTTCTTCACCACAATCTTATGTACATACCCTTTGAGTTCTCCTTAAGTATCCTTAAAAACATCCTTATATTCATCTACAATCTCATCAACACCGTCACAGCCCACCAACATAACACTTTCACAAGCTTGTGGATCGATCTTGATATTAAGGTCATACTGATGATACCACCCCAAATTCAGAGGACCACTGTTAGCTACATACACCTTCCCACCAACATGCCTCTCCCTGAACTCAATTTTGGCCATCAGATATCCTAAAATGTCGATTTTTTTCTCCCTGGTAACCTCCTGGACTAATGTCTTTAGGCAAAAGTCTAGCACCTTGCCACTCCTGTAAGAATAATTTCTTAGGTAAGATACTATACAGTGACCCCGAATCGATCATCAGTCCCACCCCTTTGCCTCTTATCACAAAGTTCATAGTAGGCCAAGGAGGTTTACCATCACGCGACACTCCACTATCACCTAATGACAATACTCTGTCAAATCCTTCGTCAATTGCAGGGTTATCACTCACCACTCCTTCACCCACCACTCCTACACTATGCTTGTTGGGCAACGTCTTACACACATGTGTGAAATGGCCCTTCTTCCCACGCTTCGTACATTCTTTTCCTATGGCAAAGCAAGTCTTAGACTCTGAATTATGAAATTTGCTCCCACATCTCGTACACGGCTTATACCCATTTTTCCCACCATTACTGGCCTTGCTCATATATTTACGTGTCGAATTTGTAGCCGCCAATACTTCAGGATCCTCATACCCTACTTTGTTTACAGAATTCACATTAATGTTCTCAGCATCTACTTTTTCCTTCCTCTCCATTTCTCTCATACAATACTCAGACTTTTCAACCACTTTTGCAATTTCTATAGCATCCTGCAAGGTAGGATTTTCTTGCCACCCCCAATCTCTTCTGCATTGTTTTACTTCAACATTGTACAATTAATTGGTCATGAATGAACTCATCAGTCATTGTCCCAAATTGACACTTTGTAGACAATTCCCTCAATCTAGAAACAAAATCGTCACTACTTTCTCCCATCCGTTGAGGTTGCGTATAAAATTTATGTCTTATCATAACAATATTAAACTCCATCGCAAAACGTTTTTCCAATCTCTTCAAAGCTTCAGTGAAAACATCCATTGCTTGTTGACCTTCTTGCTGTGTTATGGGAAGTAAGTATTTAAATATCCACTGTCCATCCTGGCCCAATGTACTGAGTAGAATTGCTTTTTTCCTTGCAGGTTTCAAGTCTTGTCCATCCAGTGCCACCACATAATTTTCAAAAATGTCCACCCACTCCTACCAAGGAATACATGGAGTCCCTGGTTGTGTCAAGAATGGAGGTGGAGGTATTATACCCTGATTATTAGTGCTCATAATGACACTAGAACTAACAATATGTCACTGGAACAATACCAACAATATTACACACAAAAACCACAGAAATAACAACAAAAAAACATTGGTGGTCATTCTGACCCTGGCGGTCTTTGACCGCCAGGGCGGAGGACCGCGGGAGCACCGCCGACAGGCCGGCGGTGCTCCAATGGGGATTCCGACCGCGGCGGTAAAGCCGCGGTCGGACCGGCACCACTGGCGGGGTCCCGCCAGTGTACCGCGGCCCCATTGAATCCTCCGCGGCGGCGCAGCTTGCTGCACCGCCGCGGGGATTCCGACCCCCCCTACCGCCATCCAGATCCCGGCGGTCGGACCGCCGAGATCCGGATGGCGGTAGGGGGGGTCGCGGGGCCCCTGGGGGCCCCTGCAGTGCCCATGCCACTGGCATGGGCATTGCAGGGGCCCCCGTAAGAGGGCCCCTACATGTATTTCACTGTCTGCTGCGCAGACAGTGAAATACGCGACGGGTGCAACTGCACCCGTCGCACAGCTTCCACTCCGCCGGCTCGATTCCGAGCCGGCTTCATCGTGGAAGCCTCTTTCCCGCTGGGCTGGCTGGCGGTCTGAAGGCGACCGCCCGCCAGCCCAGCGGGAAAGTCAGAATTACCGCCGCGGTCTTTCGACCGCGGAACGGTAACCTGACGGCGGGACTTTGGCGGGCGGCCTCCGCCGCCCGCCAAGGTCAGAATGAGGGCCATTGTCTGGTGTTGATGAAATGTACGTTTTCCTTTACAACTTGACTGTGTTCCATAAATAGCTTCCTGACAGGAAAAGGAATTAACTCTCGTTTTTTTTTAGTAGACAATATCTCCTGAACTGCCTAAACTGCTTCCAAATTCTCCTGCCCGGAGCGCATGCCCCGGAACTGCTTCAACGTTTACTTGGACACACAGTTCGCGCTCACTAATTAGCTTACAGCCACAGCGCGAGGTGGAGTGCACGTGCCACGCATATCCCAGTAAGTGCCGAGAATTATTATGTTCCGATAAATATCGCCGCCACAAAAACAGTACCTCACAGTGTATTGTTAACACCAAAATTGTTCGCTGTGAGTCCGCTCGTCATTGTCTCTCCCTGCGTGTGTCCGTTCCTCGTCTGTAACCTCCTTTCCAGACTGCTAGCGCTGGTTGCTCTTCACCATAAATATGTTGAGATCGGATAAAAAAACACCAGTCAGGAGCAGTTTCACTCTGGTTTATTCAATTAGCCATAAATGTACAGACACACTGCGAGGATTAGCACCAGCGTCCGGCTCCTCAGCTATCCCTCATAACCGCCTCTCATGGAATCCCCAGAGAAATTCACGTAATGGAACTGTCACCATGAGAAATGTGGCGACAATTCCATTCACACGTGAATACAACAAAGTGCTTCTTCCACATTTTCTGAGAGTGCAGAGGGAGACACTGATACTCCAGTGTTATCCCTTAAAGGTTGTAAGGGGTCATGTGAACTCCATGGATGATGGACACAGACAAACCTCTCTATCTCGCCCCTTGGTTTATGGGGTAGGGAGTGGAGATTAGGTGCAGCCGACCAAACATCTAGGACTGCAAGTATAGCAGGCACCAGAAAACATTATCATTAAGAACATTAAGATCAAAATAAAAAATAAAATCCTACACATTAACACTTAGAAAATGTAGACACTCCAGGCCTGATATAGAGTTTGGCAGATGGTTTTACTCCAACACAAACATGACTGATATCCCGTCTGCCGTATTATGATCTCATTATATCCAATGGGAATTGTAATATGGCGGGTGGGATATCTGTCATGTTTATGATGGAGTAACCCGTACGCCAAACTCTAAGGCACATATTTATACTTTTTGATGCAAAACTGCTCTAATGCAGTTTTACGTCAAAAAGTATAATGCCGACTTGCGCCATTCCAGGACGCCAGCCGGGATCCATGTTTATGGAATGGCACAATCCGGTGCAAAGGGTGGGCTAGCGTAAAAGAAAATACATTAGCCGGGTGATTGTCGGTGTGGTGGTATGGGCAAAGGGGGTTTTGCACCAAAAAATGACATTAGGCTGGTTAGAGTCAATAAAAATGACTCTAACCTGCCTAGCGTCATTTCTTGATGCAAAACCTACTCTACCACATGACTCCTGTCTTTTAAAAAAAGACAGGAGTCATGCCTGCCACCCCAATGGCCTGCACAGGGGACAAGTGTCCCCTGGGCATGACCATAGCACCCAGTTCCATGTAGGGGGCATTTCAGGGCCCCCAATGGCACTTTGAAATAACACAAAATACTTACCTCTACTCACCTACACTTACCTGGGATGGGTCCCACACCCTCCACTGTCCCTCAGGTGTGGGTGGCGGTGTCCCTGTGGCCTGGGAAGGGCACCTGTGGGCTCTTTCCATGGTATTCCACCATGGAAAAAGGCCCACAGGTCCCCTTACGCCTTCCCTGATCCAGCCGTTAAATAATGGCGCTAAGCAAGCTTAGCGCCATTATTTGGGCCCACTTCCGTCCCGTGCACCATTTTTGTACGGGAGGATAAATAATACGCCTGGGCCTTAGAGTCATTTGTTGCCCACGAACGCCTACCTTGCATCTCATTGACCCAAGGTAGTTGTCCGCAGGCAAAAAATTACTTTAACTTCAATATTTTGATGCTAGACTGGTCTAGAGTCAAACTATAAATATGGAGTTAAGTTTGAGCTGAAATAGCATAAATTCATACTTCTGAGATCCCTTTCACCTAGCCATCTGAAATGCATCCCTCTCAACCCCCTGCTAAAATCGCACACGGTTTTATGCTTATGTTTGTTGCAGACCTGTACTGTGCCCCAGAAATTCAAACAGTACCAAATACACTTACTTTCATTTATACAACTTGTTACACTTGGGTTCCCCCATCCAGTACACCTGGATTGTTTGCTTTTTGGCTCACCCTGTTTTGGACTTTTTACTGTGGGTGAGTGTTGGAGGTGGCTCTTATATGTAGTTGGTAACTGTGTGTGTGACCGGAACTGCCTGGTGTGGCTCAAGTCTTTGTGCACCAGACGTTTTGCCTCATTCCAGGGAGGTACGGAATTGATGACTCTTCATGTGTAATCGGAATTGTCTGGTGTGACTCAAGGCATCGCACACCAGACATTGTGCCTCAATCTAGAGAGGCACGGAATTGGCAGCTCTTCTTGTGTGATTGGAACTGTCCGGTGCAACCCAAGTCATTGTGGACCAGACTCTGTGCTCATTTCCAATGGGGTGTGGAGCAGCGGATTAGTGTACTGGACTGCCAGGCTTGGCTGGGTGCTATTGTGAATAGCGTGTATCCTATAGTGACCCTCTCCCCATGCTTGACAGAACAGGGCCATGGAGTTGTGGAATGCAGATCTTATTTTTTAGTGGGGCCATGAACTGGCCCTGAGTGGCCGAGTGCCAAAACCTCTCCCTCCAATCTATCCAGCCAGGCTCCCAAATGGCAGAGGACTGTTGTTTCAGTTGTGTGCCCACAGTTTATAGCAGTCTCTGGGGAATGCACAGATGTCCTCTCCCAGCCTCCAGTGTGGATTAGAGTTGAATTTAAAAGGCACACAAAAGCCTTTTAGAGGAAAGAAATGGCCACTTTCCAGAAGTAGTATTTCTAAGTTATTATTGACAAAACTACCTTTGCCATAGGAAGGGGTGTGTCAGGGCAAATCCAATTATTGGAAACATTATGAGGCTGTTCCACTGCAATCCACTATTGCAGCTAGGAGTAATTGTAAACTTCTCCCATGTTAATGGTAGTAAAAACACACATGGGTATTAATCTCTCCCTGGGCATATGTTCCTTTGTGCACACACAAGCCTGCATTGGACTCATGTTAATGAACACCATTGGTTCAAGTGAGAACACACAGGCCTGCAATGACAGGCTGGGCACAGGTCTAAGAACAACATAGGTGCAAGTGCGCACATACAGGTCTGCTATGACAAGCTGGTCACATGGTTAGGAACATCATAGGTGCAAGTGTGCAGACAGGCTTGCTATGCCAGGCTGGACTCAGAACACAGTTGAAAATGGGGTCTCTAGTTGGCAGTCGGTTTACACCCTGTCCAAGTAGGGACCCTCACTCTGTTCAGGGTATGGGAGTCACACACCTAAGATAACGCCTGCTCACCCCATCGTAGATTGGCCCAAGCAGTCAGGCTTATCTCAGAGGCAATCTGTAAAGTATTCATACACACACACAGTAACACAGTGAAAACACCACAAAAGCACCCAACACCAATTTAGAAAACTAGCCAATATTTATCTGAGTCGAACAAGACCAAAACAACAAAAATCCAACATACACAAGTAGAGATATCACTTTTTAAAGTTTGAAAGAATCTTAATCCTGAAGGATCAGTGGTTGTATCCTTATAACACACAATACCTTGGATGTGCCAAAAAGCAGTCAATGCGGGCTGCAAAGGAGGTAATGTGTCAGAAAAGCAAGCAATGAATTGATTATTATCCCACCAGACGAGTGATGCGTCAATTCTTTTTCCTCCAGATTGTTGATACGTTGATTCTTTCCTTGCAGGAAAAGCAATACATGGAATCCTTTCTGTACTACAGCGTCAATAAAGAAAATGATGCCCAGGAGTGATGTGTGGAAACTCCAGACACACCGCAAAGATTAATTTGTGCTGAAGTAGGAGATGCATTGATTCCACAGTAGCAAGACAGGCACTGTGTCGCTTTTTCTGCCACAACAGCTCGGTGCGTGGATTTTTCTTCAGATCACAAGCTTCCACTTCCAGGGGACCAGTGACTGGATTTGGCACCACTTGGCAAGTCAAGACACTCAGCAGCAGAGCCTAGGCACTGGCAGGTGAAGTCTTTGATGTCCCTGAGACTTCTTAACAGGAGGCAAGCTCAATTCAAGCCCTTGGAGAACCACCTTGGAAAGCAGGATGTAGAAAGCAGAGTCTGGTCCTTTCACTCCCAGGGCAGAAGCAGCAAGCAGCAGGACAGTATAGCAAAGCAGCAGGCAGAGTGGCAGTTCCTCCTACAGTGTCCAGCTTTTCTCCTTGGCAGAATGTCCTTAGTCCGGAATTTTTCTCAAGTTGGTTCTCAGAGGCCCAATATTTATACTAATTTCTACCTTTGAAGTAGGCAAACTTGAAAGGAAAGTCTTTGTAGTGCACAAGATCCTGCCTTTCCTGCCCTGGCCCCAGGCACACTCCAGGGATTTGGAGACTGGGTTGTGTAAGGACAGGCACAGCTATATTTAGGGGCAAGTGTCAGCTGCTTCCACCACTCTAGCCAAGAAAGACCCATCACGATATGCAGAACACACCTCAGCTCCCTTTGTGTGACTGTCTAGAGTGATTCACAAACAGCCCAACTGTCATTCTGACCCAGATGTGTATTCCACAGCCAAGTAGAGGCACAGAATGATTAAGCAAGAAAATGTTAAGTTTCTAAAAAGTGGCATTTTCAAACTTACTATCTAAAAACCAACGTATTTTGAAATTGTGAGTTCAGAGACCCCAAACTCCAATCTCTATCTGCTCACAATGGGAAATTACACTTAAAAGGTATTTTAAGGCAATCCCAATGTTAACTGATGGGAGTGATAGGCCTTGCAATAGTGAAATCGAATTTAGAAATTTCACTATCAGGAAATGGGTACACTTGCCAGGTCACACTGGCAGTTCCAAACTGCTCACGCAGACACTGCAGTGGCAGGTCTGGGACATGTTTACAGGGCTACTTATGTGGGTGACACAATCAGTGCTGCAGGCCCACTAGTAGCATTTGATTTACAGGCCCTGGGCACACATGGTGCACTGTAATAGGGACTTACTAGTAAATCAAATATGCCAAACATGGAGAAACCAATCACCAATCCAATTGAGAGCAATTGCACTTTAGCACTGGTCAGCAGTGGTAAAGTGCCCAAAGTCCTAAACCCAGCAAAAACAAAATTCAGCAAAGGATAAAGAAAACAGGAGGTCAGAAGCCAAAAAGACAGGGGAAACCTTGCAGAAAGAGCCATATCCAACAAACACCATAGGTGCAAGTGTGCACACAAAGGCCTGCTATGACAGACTAGACTCATGTTTGGAACACTAGTGGGCACGCATGCACATACTGGCCACTGCCACTTACTAACATATGTAGGAAATACGCACACACTTTCACACTGCTCTTGCAGTGGGAAAGTGCCCAGGGCCCTAACACCGCTAAGAGAGAATCTGCAAAACCTACAGAAAAAAGCAAAAATGTTTGTTGAAACACTACTTCAGCATGTCAGGTCTAACAGTGAGTCTCACTTTATGTGTCTCACCAATGGCTATCACATGGCATATGGACTGTGCATGTTTACCACCAATGTGCGCCTTTTAAGATAAGGCCACTATAATGCAGCAAGGATTAGGGGCACTTAGATGGTTACATGTGAAAATGTGGGCACCTACATGTGCACACGCATGAGGGCTGCACGTTAGACTACTGTGTGCACAGCTTGGTAACTGCACACAGGTAACCTGGATCAGACTCTGCAGGATTAGATATTGACCTTGGGTAGGCCTTATATTATCATTGTGCACTAATAGGGAATGTCAGTGTGAGTTACTGCTTTTTCTGTAGTGACACTTTACTATACACATGCGGGAAAACTGTCTTAAAGTGCAGTTTTGCTTCCCTTTGGCCTACAGAGATCAGTGATGTATCAAAATGGGATGTAAGCTATGCAGGACAATCAAATGTGCAAGTTCTAAAAATAAATCTGTACAGCTTATGGTTCATCAAGCACTGTCATATTCCTGTGGCTCAGCTCGGGATCAGAGCCCAGGACTTTTGTCACCTTTCTATGCCAAGTTAACTAAATTTTGCTCCAGCAGCAGGAACGAAGGCCTTCCTTTGCTGAGGGACTAATTAACAGTGCTTTGTCCAGCTCCTGAGGAGGAAGGGGGTATGGCTGAAGGATCTGAATCAATCAGTAAGCTGTCTCACTCTAACAATGATGGGCCTACCCACGCCAACTCAACAAAGGAGGGAGCCCATACCTCTGGAGCCAACACAGGAGGGACTCCCCTTTTGAAAATGTGGTGAGAAAGGCTCAGGCAATGATGTTAGGAAGGACCAGAGCTGAAGCCCCCAGAGGAGATGTGACTAGCGACTACTGGATGCCGCCATTTTGAACTGTTCTATCATACTGTGCAGGAGGGTTGAGACAGGGGTGGAGAGTTGAAGTGGCATCCTAGGATTGACCAGGGTTGCCTGGCTTCTGGAACCTTCCACGCTGATTTAAAGACTCTTGCACAAGAGGGAGACTGTCTTCCTTGCCCGTTTTCTGCATGTCCCACTGGACCCTGGGGCCTCCATGGACAACAGGAAGGAAAAGACCCCTGATCGCCACACAGGCCTAAGGACTCTGCCTAGTTAACCCTGGGACAAGTGGGTCTCCCCAAGGGCCAGTGAGGCTGGCCCCTTTAGACTCCCGGAGGACCAGTTGGAGGAAAGCCCTGGACTTCTGCATCTGGAGACAAAGATCAAACGAAAGGCTGACACAGGGAGAGAGGAGAACAATTTCTCTGTGGATTACACCACTTTGGAGATTAGGAGATCTGCTACAACTGCTACTGGTAGCGAGAGCTCACCGCCAGCGGTAAAATGAGCCCAGGAACACCCAGAACCACCCAATGGGTCCCGAGTTATAATGTCTTGAAATTAAGTGATCTTTGACCTCCCCTGAACTACAGCATGCATGGAATTCTGCTACCCTTTTCCGAACTTAGCCTCGGGTGGGCCAGGGCCAGGTGGTCAGTGCAGGAAGAATTCAAATTTTTCCAGGGAGGGGGTGTGCATGGGGCCACTCCCAGACTCTTCCTTGTCCAGGGGACTCCATCCCTGGGAGGTGCAATCTGAAAAAGGGTGTCTGAACCCCATCCCTGACCCTCGAATATCAAGAGGAGCGAGGGGAGTGCCGTAGCGCACCACCCGCAGTAGCAGTTGGCCTGTCTTGCATGTAGTCACAGTGAGAAAGGTGATCCCTGCCCGCAAGGGTGACCAGCAAGGTAGAAGTTGCCGGCTCCTGGGGCTGCACAAGGAGGTGCAGGCAATGAGTGAGCTGGTGGGGCAGTAAGGGGTGGGCTTCCTCACCTGCCTCCAACAAGTAGAGGTTCGGTGTGCACAATGACAATGAGCATCACCCCACCAAAAATATAAAAGAAAGAAAAGGAAAATACACTCGACATGAGACCACGTGGCAAAGTAACAAAGGCAGCAACTCTCCACAGAGCAGCAGGAGAGCCACTCATCAAATATGCTTGGCTCCAGTGGAGCACCCCATACTGCCCTGCAGGGCTTTTTCATTGGTGCGATTTCGGTTTGTGGCTCCCCAAAATAGTCAGAGGATACCACCAATGGAATATAAGAAGCATGAGGGAGCTACAGGAGAAAAGCATCACCACCCTTCTGAGACATTAACAGGGACTGACCCTGGGGTGTGGCCAAGATGGCGACCGGAGCGGCAGCATAAACCGCAGCTCCGTCGCCCAGCCCGCACAACTATCCTGTCGCTGAGCTCCTAGCCCCCCCGGGGGCAGGGTGGAGAGGCCGTTCGAGGGGCCCTGCAGGGCTGCACCATTGACCGAGTCCGCGGCTTTGGGGACGCTGCGTTCCCGGAGGGGAAAAAAAGGAAAGCATCGCCAGGATCTGCGCTCGCCTCGTGGACCGCCTGGCCCAGCTGATTGGGCTCGGCGTACCGGAACCGTCACTCGGACCCCGTCGCCACCAGAAAGGTAAGGGCTCGACGCCGCGACCCCGTCGTGCGCGCCGGAGCTGTCCGCTAGCCCACGAGGGGCTGCCCGGCGTGCACAGGGCCGGCCGAGTCCCTCCCGCAAGCGGCCCTGCTCCGCTGAACGCTGCGCCGGAGCCGCCTGTTAGTCTAGATCTCATTCCTCCTGCGGGCGCCCATCGGCCTCCCGCGCTTCGCCCTGAAGTTTTGTCTCATGCCTGGGACTTCTGTAATTTAATACAGGCGCTATCGACGGCTCAGGAGGCGGCCTGGAAAAAGGCATAATTGGACACTTGCAGGATCGGAAGCCGCCATTTTAGGTGCCTCAGACCTCGTTGGGACCGAGATCCTGTGGCTCAGTAATACCGTACTCGTCAGAAAAGACAACTAAACTGCATAAGCGCCCCCCTTAATCATGCATACCAGGGGCACTGACTGGCCGCATTTGAGTAATAATATCACCCCAAACCCCACTGTGCGCCCCTAAGGTACCAAGAAAGCTAGAATTAGTGAAGTTAATATCGATGGTGCAGGAGTGTAGCGGCAGAGACAGAATAAACCGCGGACGAATCCCTGGGGCACAAGTAGTGCAGATAAAAACATAAGGGGAGCCTCCTGGCGATACTCGTAAGGTCGAAGCTCCACAATAAGTTAAATACTCCTTTCAAGAAACCCTAAACATCCAGTACAAACACTGCTTCTACCTGATATGGAAGCGCCAAATCCACGCCTCCTCAACAACGTGATACCCGGCTGACACCGCCAACCGCAGCCTCTTTAAGAAGATAGTCAACGCTTCTAGCTGCTCCTTCTCTGGTTAATCGCCGGACGTGAGCTCCGGACGGCCGGCTTGCCACAACACTTGATCTGGTGGCTTTCGCCGCAGGGACCCCAAATGCAACACTAATTCACAGACACTGCTGCATTTCTCAAATGGTGAAGCCAAAGACCACCCGAGCACCTCTCACCAAAATGGACCACACTACAACATCCCCACCGGAAGCTCACGCCACTGCGCAATCAACATTACAGAAGCTGGAACTAACTTTACAATCACATACTTCACAATTTGAAAAAATCCTGCAAGCCATTCTAGACACTAAGACCACCTTGGAAGCCAAAATAGGCTCTGTAACAGAAGATCTCAATATCCTTCGCACTGACCAACACGCTCTAGCCAATAGAGTATCCGAACTTGAAAAAGACACGGTGTCCCTACATGGCTCTATGAAAGACCTGCAACTACAGCTAACACAACTGTCAACAGAAGTTGATCTCTTAAAGCGCAGAACAGAAGATGCAGAAGGCTTGTCTCGCCGCAACAACATACGCCTGGTCGGATTCCCTGAACGCGCAGAGGGCTCAAGTGCGGAACTGTTCATTGAGCAATGGCTCATAGACACAATCCTTAAAAATAAAATCCCGAAGTTCTTCTCAGTTGAAAGAGCACATAGAATTCCAGACAGACCCCCAGCACCTGGCTCACAACCACGCCCTCTTATAATAAGACTCCTTAACTACCGAGACAGAGACCTCATCCTCCAACTATTCCGCAAATCAGGCCCGGTGTGCTACGAAAATGCTACGATAACAGCTTATCCAGACTTTACAGCATAAGTGCAAAAAAAACCATAACTCCTTCTACCGGGTTAAAATATGCCTTCGCAAACACGATATCAAATACGCACTGATGTTCCCAGCCAGACTTCGGATACAGGATGACTCTCGCTCCTTCTTCTTTACCACCCCGGAAGATGCCTGGACCTGGCTACATGCCAAAGGCCTAGCAGACCCGTTGGACGCAAGCACTCAAGACGACAATAGATCTCTCTCCACGATGAACCGTAAGCAACGCAAGAGACAGGGATCCAGACCCTCACCTGAGCAGGCAAAATCCAAGCGCTCTCGGCTCCTTCGAACAACATCCAATTTTGTTAATGCTCCCTCCGCCGCCCTACCCTTGCAAACGGAAATCGAACAGGAACAAGATCTAAACTCTGATTCAACTGAGTCCACATGTGGTCCTCTTCTTACACCACGCACAGCAGACGACATCTGATGAGTGATCGGACTAGCTCACTTAACGTCTAAAAGTTCCATCGCAGCTTCCTTGAGGCTCCTACACGTAGTCTTGCAGTCAGCGAGTGCCCCCCGTCCGACGTGCTTCGCCTTTTTAACTATGCGAAACTCGGGCAGGGTAAGACCGTACCTTTGCACCAACGCTAACTGGCACCCCCCTGCTCCATATGGACAATTACCTCACACTGGATTTTTCCGGTATTGTTTTCTATATGTTAATAGTTTATTTCTTGTATGTTGTTTTAGTGTGCACCTCTATATTAGGAGTAGGGATCTATAGAAGGCGGGCCAAACATAAAAATAGCAGCAAACACACAAGCGACGCTTACTGTAGCAACAAAAATACAGCTCCCAGCTTGTTTCTTGATTGTCGGCCAGCCACAGCGACTGAGTCCCATAACAATGTCAATACCGGGTCATCAGATAATTATAATCCTGATCATATAACACACACAAAACAATAATGGCCACTCACAAGCACCCAGGAACCCTAAAATATAAAACACTCTCATGGAACGTTAAGGGTATGGCAAATCCTCGGAAACGCCAAAGGGTTCACGCCTTTCTCACAAGACATCAAATACACATAGCTTTGCTACAAGAGACACATTTCACCAAATCTATCCTAGACACCACACGTTCAAAATGGAAGGGGCAATTATATGGCACTACTTCTTCATCCTTTGCTCGCGGAGTAGCCATCTGGATAGCACCCAGTGTCCCGTTCGCGCCTTCCCGCACGCAATGTGATCCAAACGGTAGATATGTAATACTTGAAGGCACCTTAGACGGGTCCCCATTAGCCCTGGTCGCACTATATTCTCCAAACACGAACCAGCGCGACTTCTTATCCACGCTCACTACTGGCAACCTTAGCGACCCCACATTGGAAAGCATATGGGGAGGCGACTTTAATAGCGTCCTAGACACTCAAATGGATCGCTCATTTCCCCCACTCATTGCAGCCCCCGCCAATCGTGCTTCAGAATCTTTGGCGCAGTGGGCATCAAACAATGGAATGAGAGATATATGGAGGGTGCATCATCCCACTCACCGCGAGTACTCTTACTTCTCCCCAGTCCATAAGCTGCATACCAGGATAGATATATTCTTTGTATCCGCCACCGTTAACCACAAAATATGCTTATCTGAATATTTAGCACGCACGATATCAGACCACAACCCATTATGCCTAACATTGGCATGGGGACACATACATACTCGGATACCAACATGGCGTTTGCAACCAGAGGCCCTCCTAGATCCTCCCTTTCAAAAAGATATCTCCAAAAGTTTAACCGACTACTTTCTATTAAATAAAAATACAACACCATCCCGTGCCATAGAATGGGACGCTCATAAGGTGGTGATAAGGGGCCACTGCCTTTCGGCCACGGTAGGGGTCAGAAAGGTACTCATTAAGGAATTACAAGACTTAGAAATAAAGCTCCGTAATGCAGACAATGCAAATGATAATAGTGAACCCGCACTAGCAACACTACACCTGCTTAGGGCTTCTCATAAGGAGACAGACAATAGACTGAGTAAGCACGATTACAGACACTATATGACCAGACAACACGCTGAAGGCGACAGATCTGGTAGATTATTAGCTTGGCTGACTCGGCAACCATCACAACCAACACCCATTGGCGCAATACGCTTAAACCCTGACACGATCGTTAATACCCAAGCAGGCATAAACGATGCCTTTTCCACATACTATCGGACCCTCTATACGCCCCCTCCACAACCTCCAGAGCAATATATTATCAACACACTAAGCCTGGTCCCTCAAAATCAACTTATCCTCGATAACACCGCCACTCTAGATGGCCCCATCACTATTGAAGAGTTGCGTCTTGCATTATCATAAATGGCACGTAATAAAACGCCCGGCTCAGACGGCCTACCGATAGAATATTACAATTCTCACGCTGCCCTTTTATTACACCCACTCACAGAAGTATTCAACGAAGCACACCATAAATTACAACTGCCGGACTCAATGTGCTAGGCACTGATAGTTGTCCTTCCAAAAACGGGCCGCGACCCTCTAGATGTCAAATCATACAGGCCGCTCTCCTTGCTGAACACAGACTGCAAACTATTAGGAAAAATATTCGCAAACCGTCTCCTCCCGTATTTACCGACTTTAATACACATGATCAATCAGGCTTCATTCCTGGCAGAAGCACCTTCTTGAACATTAGGAGACTCTTACACATAATACATAGTAATACAAACTCGGAAGCAGTGGCCCTATCTCTAGATATAGAAAAAGCATTCGACACACTCAGTTGGAATTATCTGTTACACACACTTAAAGCATTCGGCTTTGGTGCCGGTTTCATTAACTGGATCAAAACGCTTTACTCTAGGCCCACTGCTCGTGTCAAAAATGGACGAGTTATCTCTGAAGCATTCCCTATAGGCAGAGGCACCAGACAAGGCTGCCCATTATCCCCATTACTGTTCGCTATCGCTATGGAGCCGCTAGCGATTAAACTACGGAGCTACGCACACATATGGGGTATACCGGAGGCTAACACCCACCACATCATATCTATGTACGCAGATGATGCCTTAATATACCTGCGTGACCATTCGGCTTATATGACTGAGGCCCTGCAGCTATTGGACTCCTTCGCTATCGCCTCTGGATTGCACGTCAACTGGTCCAAATCAAGCATATTCCCCATTTCTCCGTTCCCGGTAGCTCACCACATGTCGCTACCGCAATACAACTTGCCATGGTCAAATATAACCTTTGAATATCTGGGAGTGCAGATTTATCACTCCGTCACGGATCTAAGAGAAGGAAACATAGACAGGATCCTTGGCTCCGTTCGCGGCTCAATACCCTTCTGGAGTTCACTTCCCCTGTCTCCAATGGGCCGTGTGGCGATAGCCAAAATGCTCATCCTTCCAAGGTTTCTATATTACTTCACAGCTCTCCCGCTGTGCTTACCGCGTTCCTTTTTTAATAAGCTGCAATCAATACTAACGGATTTACTTTGGGGTAAAGATAGACGCAGAGTGGCGCTGTCAATAACGCAACATCCGCAGGAGATGGGTGGATTGGGAATGCCTAACCTCGAAAGATATTATGCAGCCGCCCAATTATCATGGCTGTCTACATGGCTATGTGACACCCCGTCGGCTGAAAGCAGGATGTTACAGACACATATAGCATCACAGAGGCTGCTACTCTCGATACTAACTAGTACCCCCCATACGTCTCCCAGACTAATATTACTAGAAGCAGCCCGATTCTGCTGGCACAGGTATGTCCAAACTAAGTCCACATCTTTCCTTTACTCGCCTCTGTTGCCACTACTTCAATTGCCGGGCACCCAAATCCTGTCAATACACCATGACACACGTGAAATGAACATGCTACAATTGGGTGACTTATACTCTCGCTCCGTGATGCGTACTTTTGCTGAACTGGTGACCGCAGGCACTATGCAAAATGGGGCCTTCCTAACATTTAATGCCATAAAGCTATTGCTCAATAATATCTGGAGCGCAGGAGACTCGGAACCTCCTGAATCCTCGCTGCTCACCACTATACTAACCATTGGCAGCTCAAAGAGCATTATTACCACTCTATATAAAGCATTGCTTGAAGCAATATGTACAACACTGCCACACGCAAAGGCGCGATGGGACGCTGTCCTTCCTACCCCACTACCACAGAAGACCTGGGTCACTGCCCTCGCAACAATCAAATCAATATCCCGTAATCCTCGTCTACGGTACACTCAATTCAATTATCTTCACCAATCATATTTATCACCAGCCCGCATTCAAAAAATATACCCCAATACAACACCAACATGCCCTAGATGCGCTACACCTGCAGCTGACTTCTACCATATGGTTTGGAGTTGCCATTCCATAAACTCGGCCTGGCAACGGGTGACGGAGGTCACAGCAGAGATCTCATCTCACACCCTAGTGCCCACTCCTGACTCCTCCTTACTCGGCATAAGACATCGTACTAAAGCGGACAAACATACGCACAGGTTTATCGACCTGGCATTTGTAGTGTATAAACGCTTGATAGCAACACATTGGAAAGCTCCACATGCTCCCTCCCACGCGACATGGCTACATGATTTACATAGCCGATCTCAAGCTGAAGCCCAGACACTTCACTTGCTACAACACAAAGGTCTCATCCTTGCTGGCCCGGAGGTCTGGGACACATTCGTGGTAGCAATGGAGGCCAGGGACGACATGTATCCCCCATGAACAGGTTTCATCTCGCGTACACCACAGCCTGTGCTGATACTGTTAACACCTTAGTCGCACAGCATCAACTCTGATTGTCCTTAAATGCACTCATTGCTAATACCCTTCTTCTTCCTTAAAAGACATTTCTTAGCTGTGCCCAATTACTCCCCACACGCTTATACATGCATGTGACACACAATCATAACAAGTAAAACAGTCCTGCCCCTGAACCTGTCAACACCACAGACACTCTTTACATCCTTGAAGTGATTTCTATTTTAGTTACGGACATCGTCAGTGTTTGGCCAGACCCCTCAAGCTGCAATCAGCCCTCACAATAGCTTGCACGCTAAATATCACCACATTCTCCTGTTACCATGCCCTTAACTCTCTCGCATTATTAGGATTAGTTGTAAAAGTTTTCCATTCCAATTACCCTTGCCTTCCTCTTCCAATTCCCCTCTCCCCTCCTTTCTTTTTTTTTACACCTTTCGGTGTGGCAATGCTGTGTAAAATTATACAAGTGTGTAAATGTATTGCAAAATAACGTACAGCTATTGTATTGTTGTGTGAATTTTGTATTCAATAAACAGATTTAAAAAAAAAAAAAAACAGGGACTGACCCTATGCCTTTGGTGTCAAGAATCCTGAACGCTCTAGGATTTTCTAATGTTTCCAAAGCACTCCCAAGGCTAAAGCTTTGGCTCTGCAGTTGGGCCCTCTAGGAGCTACGTTTATGGTTGCATTTATTGTGGCCTAAATTCTATGGTTGCTTGTGGTGTCTTCAAAATGTAATGCCCTCTAGTGGTTGTTTATATGATTGTATTTCATGGTTGGAAAGTTTATAAAAATTACACAGACAGGTGTTTTCCTCATTTTAATTGCATTATTGATTTAATAATGTTGACCATCAATACTGTTCAAAGTGCACATGCTTTATCAACAGTAATAAGTGCATTTGCACATGATTATTGTGGATGATGGCATTTACGCACAGAATGATGATGTCTTTAACATGTAGTCTGTTGATCTTGAACCTATGGCCAAGCCAATAGAACCATTTTATATGCTTGCATGACCTCTTTAGTGGGCCAAAGGTGATTATGTGATGTAATTTATGGTACTTTCTACCTGCCAATGTACATATTTGTAAATTACGTAGTATTTAGTAGTGTGTGTAATACATTTACTTTACTTTTTTCTAAAGAAAAAGCACTGACTAGGCAATCATTTATTGATGTTATTATTGCGTGCCAGGGAACAGTGATTAATAGCCCACATGACCTCCCATGAGTTGGCCTTGGACAGCTCTGCTTTACTCTCCTAGGAAAGTCAAATGCTACAATGGGGTGCTTGGTTCCCAGTAAGGAGAATAGTGGACTTAGAGAAATTAGGTTGTTGCTTTACTAGGTGAAACAGCAACAACAATCCCTGTAAGTGTGAGGCACAAGTCAATCCTAAATCAGCCTTTGCTTTTTGCAGAGTGTTGCGAGGATCCATGTCAAAGATGCATTGTGCAGTCAGACCGATGTGTCGATGTGGAAAGGCTGTGATGTGAGGGTCGGCATTGTCATTGGGCCAGGAGTACACTTCGGCTCCACCAGCCTGCCTCCGTGTCCCTGACCCCACTGTTTGGTGCAAGGGAAGTTCGAGGTCCTCCACCACCCGCAGGCACCCGACTGCGCCTCATCCCTGGTGCCTAGTGGTAGGCGTGTCTAGTATACCGTGTATTTCGTTCCATAGCTCGTATTTTGTTTTTTGTATTTAGTTTTTTGTTTTTAATACTGTTTTTAGCCTAAACTATGCCCATTTTGTGCTCCGCTTTGTATTTGCGCTTGAATTGTGCCCGGTTTCTTTTCCAGCTCTCGGCGGTTCCTTTAAACCCAGCCTCTGTGTCCCCTGCGTCCCCGCTCCCCTCGCGCCCCCATTGGACACTCCCTCCCGCCTCCCAGCTGCTCCTCCCTCCCGCCTCCCCTTCTTAATGGCGGCCGCTGTGCGGGCTCATGCAGCGGGCGTGCCGCTGGCGCACCAGAGGCAAGCCCCGTCTGCGCCTAGACTGCGCCCAGCGCCTGTCCCCCTGATCCACGCTTCTCCGACCCCCCCAAGTGCCACTACTCCTCCACAGAACTCATCGCTCTCAACCCAGGCCAGCACCCCACCTGCGCCCAGGCCAACCCCAAACACACTCACGGACATTTCACATGCCACTCATGCCATTTCTCCTGCACTCACACCAACACCAGCAACACCAACAAGCACCGCAACAACACCAAACCCCGCAATTACCTTAACTGCATCCTCCTTAACACCCGCTCCGTCCACAAGCACGCCATCAAGATTTTCGACCTGCTCACCACAATCTCTTCTGACATTGCCTTCCTCACTGAAACATGGATGAACTCCTCATCAGAACCCGACATCGCCATAGCCATCCCAGAAGGTTACAAAATCACCTGTAGAGACCGCACCAACAAACCAGGAGGAGGTATCGCCATAATACACAAAAACTCCATCAAAATTTCCACCAACACCAACGACACACTAGACAATGCAGAACACCTACACTTTCAAATACACATCAATGCCAACACCACCCTTAGAGGAACCCTCATCTACAGACAACCAGGACCCACCCCCCATTCTGTAACACCATCGCCGATACCATCAGCTCCCACGCCCTCACCTCCACAGACTACATACTCTTTGGTGACCTCAACTTTCACCTGGAAAGCACCCACGACTGCAACTCCACAGCCCTGCTGGACAACCTCACAAACCTCGGCCTCAAGCAACTGGTCACCTCACCCACCCACTCAGCGGGACACACGCTAGACGCCATCTTCACCTCCAGCAGCCACATCACCTTCACTCACTTTACAGAAATCCACTGGACTGACCACCACTGCGTCCACTTCTCCTTCATGAAACCCACCACCCACCACCAACAACACACTACACCCTACCACAAGTGGAACAAGTTCTCCAAAGAACACCTGATCTCCAACCTCGCACAAGCTCCACCTCCCATCACAAACGACCCCAACACTGCCACCCTCAACCTCACACGATGGCTAGAAACCTGCACAGACTCCCTTGCCCCTTTGAAAACAAACAACAACACCCGCACCATCAAGACTGTCCCCTGGTTCACCACAGAACTTCAGGCTTCCAAACGAGAATGCCGAAAAATTGAAAAAGCCTGACGCCAAGAACCCTCAATGAGCAACTTCTCCGCCCTCAAAACAGCCATGCGCAAACACCACCACCTCATCCGGACCACCAAACGGTCCTTCTACAAAGAACGCATAGACAACAACACACACAACAGCAAGGAACTCTTTGCCATCATCAAAGAACTCACCAAATCCAAATCCTGCACCATAGCCCCTCCACACTCCCAAGACCTCTGCAACTCCCTCTCCAACTACTTCCACCGCAAAATCGCAGACATATACGAAAGCTTCACATCATCAGCACCCACCATCACCACCACCGATACAACCAACACCACAATACTCTGCCGCACCAACCTACTGAACACCTGGACCCCCACGAACGATGAAGAAATCGGCAAAACCATGAACTCCATCCACTCAGGCTCCCCAACAGACCCTTGCCCCCACCACATTTTCAACAAGCGCAGCCAAATAATCGCTCCCCAGCTCCGTGCCATCATCAACATTTCCTTCGACACTGCAACCTTCCCAGATATTTGGAAGCACACCGAAGTCAACGCTCTCCTCAAAAAACCCAAAGCAGACCCTGAAGACCTCACAAACTACCGACCCATTTCTCTTCTCCCCTTCCCCGCAAAGGTCACTGAGATGATAGTAAACGCACAACTGTCTCGCTTCCTAGAAGAGAACAACATACTCAACGCCTCCCAGTCTGGATTCAGCATGAACCACAGCACTGAGACCGACTTCAGCGCCTGCACGGATGACATCAGGACCAGAGTGGACAAGGGCGAGACCGTTGCCCTCATCCTCCTAGCCTCTCTGCAGCTTTTGACACTGTATGCTACCAAACCCTCCGCGCATGCCTTTTCGACTCCGGAATTCACCACAAGGCCCTGGACTGACTCACCTCCTTCCTCTCCGAAAGAACCCAGAGTTTGCCTCCCTCCTTTCCGGTCTACAGCCACCTACATCATCTCTGGGGTCCCCCAAGGATCCTCCCTCAACCCCACCCTCTTCAACATCTACATGGCTCCTCTCACCAACATCCTCCGCCCCCACGGCATCACCATCATTTCATACGCTGAAGACACCCAGCTCATCATCTCCCTCACTAGGAACCCAGCCACTGCCAAGAAGAACCTGCATGCCAGACTCCTCGACATCGCCAAACGGATGACAGCAAGCCACCTCAAATTGAACTCAGACAAAACAGAGATCATCATCTTCGGCCCCAACAAGACAGCATGGAACGACGCCTGGTGGCCCACCACCCTGAGACCACCCCCAGCACCCACCACCCACGCACGCAACCTTGGCATCATACTGGACTCATCTCTCTCCATGACCCAGCAAATCAACGCCATATCATCCTCCTGCTTCAACACCCTTCATATGCTATGCAAGACTTTCAAATGAATCCCTTTAAAAACAAGAAAAACAGCCACCCACGCCCTCATAAGCAGCAGATTGGACTACGGCAACGCCCTCTATGCAGGGACCACAGCCAAGCTTCAAAGAAAACTCCAGCGAATCCAGAACGCAGCCACACGTCTCATCCTCAACCTCCCTCGCTACAAACATATATCCACCCACCTCAGATCCCTACACTGGCTGACCATCAACAAAAGGGTAATTTTCAAAATCCTCATCCACGCTCACAAAGCCCTCCACGACACTGGACCGGCCTACCTCAACAAACGAGTCAACTTCCATGTACCAACTCGGTAGCTCTGCTCCGCCGACCTCGCCTTCGCTGCAGTCCCCCACATTCAACGCACCACCAACGCACCGCTTCCGGCGGCAGATCCTTCTCCCACCTCGCCCGCAAGACCTGGAACTCCCTCCCCACCAAGCTACGCAAGACCCAGGACCTCCTAACCTTCAGAAAGCACCTAAAAACATGGCTTTTCGAGCAGTAACCTGCTTCCCCCCCCAACGCCCTGAGACCCTCCCGGGTGAGTAGATCGCTTAAGAAATTATTTGATTGATTGATTGATTGATTGATGAGGCTTGAGATGTGAAGTCTGGCATTGGGGATGCGGCATGCAGTTGTGGTGATGCATTTGCTTCAAAAAGCTACGAGGCTACTATGCAAAGTCCATCATCGTTGTCACGCTGACATGGATGACGGATGCAAGGGCCTGGGCTGAGGATGCGTTGCACAGTCGGGACGATGCATTGGTTCTGAAGAGCTGAGATACAATGGTTCAATCCACGCAGCAGAGGAGATGTGACATTCGGCTGGATTCACAGAGGCTTGCAGTGCACCTTAAACCCACTTCCAAGTATCAAGGACAGGGGTGGCACCACTTGGCAAGGTAAACTCGCAGATGGCAGAGGGTGTTGAAGTCCTGTTTTTAACCCTGTGGCTTCTGGGTTAAAGAGATGAAGGTCCAGTCCTCCTCACCCAGGCAAGAGGACAGAAGGTCAGCACAGGAGGGCAGCAGTTCCTTCAGAGCCGCAGTCCAGTTGTGCGGCAAAACTTTCAGCAGCACAGCAGTCCTTCTTCCTTATAGAGTATTAACAGGTCCAGAAGTGCACTGAATAGCTGGTATCTGAGGTCCAGTGGTTATAGCTAGTTGTGTCTTTGAAATCTAGAGAAGCTTCTAGAGACAAGCCTTTGAAGTGCACAGGTGCCATGCCTTCCTGGCTCTTGCTCCAGACTAACTACAGGGGTTATGCAGCTCTTTGTGTGGAGACAAGACACAGCCTGTTCAAGCGCAAGTAGGCTGCACCTAGTTTGTCTCTCCCAGCCTGGCAATGATGGCCCATCCAGACACACCAAAGCTTTCTATTGTGTGGCTGTTTAAGAGTAATACACAAAGCCCAACTGTCACCCACACCCAGTCAACACAGAGACAGGATGATTGGCTTTGCAGTAGTGAAAAATGAATTTAAGAGTTTTTCACTACCAGGACATGTAAAACGTAAAAGTACCTGTCTAATTTTTTTATACTTTTCACCCTGCCCTCTGGGATGTCGAAGGCTTAAACTATGGGTGACATATGTATTAAAAAGGAAGGTTTGGCCCTAGCAAAAGGTTTACTTTGCCAGGTCGAAATGGCAATTTAAAACTTCACACGCAGGCCCTGCACTGGCAGGGCTAGGACATGTTTAAAGGACTACTTAAGTGGGTGGCACAATCAGTGCTGCAGGCACTCTATTAACATTTAATTGTCAGGTCGTGGGCATAGGTAGTGCCACTTTACAAGGGACTTATAAGTAAATGAAATATGCCAGTTGGGTACAAGCCAATCTAACATGCTTAAAGATAGAGTAGAAGCATGTTAGTGCTGGTCAGCAGAAATTAAGTCAGCAAAAACAAGAAGACTGAAGGCAAAATGTTAGGGGAAGCCACACCAATGATGCCAGGTCTAACATGGGCCTATTACTTGTGCAGGACACACAAATAATAACCACTATCCTATGCAAAATATATACAGTGTGTCCCTTGTTGGCATCTTACTCATCCAAGTTACTGTGTTCTACAGACTCCTTTATTCTATTGTTGAGCTCAATATACCTCAAAAGATGCTGGCCAATCTACAAGCAGTGCAAAGCAGAGCCATCATGTTCTGCCTAAAATAATAGCAGAAATGTCTCTTCTAACAACTTTCAGAATGAATGTGCTATCCATTGAAGCAGAAATCAATATGAACCCCGTAAAACATGTTGAAATATGTGCATCATCAACCAGCACTACCTAAGTATTTTTTAACTAAATCACAAAGAAAGGTCCATTAATGACCCTAAATGTATCACCACATAACGGCACTGAAGGAAATTTGGCAGAGTAGGTCTGACTACCTTGGGAGTCGTACTTCAGAGCAAAAATACCCGGGTGTATCAGACATACCTCCAAGCACAATAACCGCAAGATAACACTGAAAAATCATTCTCACTGAATTAATCTAGGCTGGCCGAATCATCTTTGTCATAAGAGACGTCCTACAACACAGACCAGCGCTACCTCACCTATCCCATGATTCCTTAACCCACCCCTCTCCCCTGCCCCGCAAGCCCATTCTTAGCTTTCCTGGTGAGCTCTTCTTTTTATCTTATATTGCTTAAGTGTATGGCAATATGAAACAAAATTTGTTTCTGGTAACTGTCAGCACTTTACAAATAAATAAAATACAAACCCAAATAAAAAGGACCCTAGAGGAGCAAACCAATTGCTGACTGCTGTATCCTGCCAATGGCTTGCAGGCTACCACTCCGCGCAGTCTAAGAAAAAATAATGACATTTTTTTTTGACTGCTGCCAAAACTAGCCTTACTATTTTCTAAGGAAAACATAGAAGTGACTGTACAGGCTATTATTGGTATTAGATGATGCAAATATATCATGTTATGCAACTAATCCAAGTATATTTAACAATTCTTCAGCGAATTGTTTGACAATAGCTTACAGTGGTACCATTGTATAGCTTACCATATTTACTTAAAATATGTAGATTTGGAAGGTGAGCTAATGAGCACAGCCAAAACAACACATTCTGATTTAATCGTCCACTATTCTTTTCACATAAGCAATATGCGAGTGCACATTGAAATATAAAAGTCTTAAAAATGGATTCCATACCATTTTCAATGTCTTCTCTCAAATGACATATAATGATCATTCCTACATTACAAGGTGCACAATTATATATATCTTCAAGGTTTGAAAGTCAAATTTCCCGTCATCTGCAATAACATACAGAGGGGGGCGCAGATACTTGACATGGATATATCACACATATGCAAAATAATGATGTGAATAATAATAAGAAATGTGTTCTCGCTGTACCACTGTGTAGGTTAGTTACGGAAGGTACCTTCGGGCGACGGGTTTTTAAGGTGATCGTGTTGGTGGGAATGTGATATCAAAGGGCTGGGTTAACTGACAGCCCGAGTAGTGCTAAGTTGCACAAAGATGCTTGCTAATACCCTGCCACATATCATAGCGAGAGGCAAGGTTTTACTGTGACCTAATGCCAACAAGCAAAATGTACCCCCGCCGCCTCGTCTGGTCGTGAAGGACAGTCATAATTGGAGTGCAGAGCGTCGCTCACACGCCTAAGCCCTGGTAAGACCGCACATGGTGGTTCTGTCTGTAGCTGCTTAGCAGGATTTCAACATGTTTTGTGTAGAAATTGTGCACCCCACATTCCAGCCTCGTGTGCTTCAAGAGAGTAAAGCTCGGGGGCTTGATCAATAAGGTCTGGGGCACCATATTCAAGGCTGTTTTCAACCGGAACTTCAAGCCCAGCCCAGTCTGATCAACACTATGTCTACGTTGTTTGTGAAGCAAGACCTCTAACATGAAAAACGATATGCAGGAAAAACACAGTTTAGCACATATCATAGCACGAAAAGGCCTTCAGAAGACCATGAATCTGTGTAGTTAGAAACTCCAGAACATAACAAAAATGATCACAACACTAACATAACATAGCATGACATGACACAACTAACATGACATCATAAAATCATTAGACAGGGCATGCTTAACTAACATAACATGACATAACATACAATAATATGACATAACATAGCATGACATGACTGAACTGACATAATACAGAACATGAAACATGACAGTAAATTGTCTACCATGTTAAGTTATCTTAAATACGTCGCATAAATAAGAACAAATGCATCATCCATGTTTTAGAATTATGTTTTTCTGTTATCCTATAAATCCTATAGTTCCTATAAAGGGTGAATTTTAGGGTATTATTGGAGCTGGTACTCTGTCATCATTATTGTTTAACTTCTGTAGTGCAGGGTTAGCGGGCTATTTGTCTTCTCTGTACTGTACGCAAGAGTTCACAAGGTAACATTGATCATGGCTGTATGGTTAATCAATGGTTCAAACTACATCAAATAAACCCTAACACACCTGACTTCCCTCCAAAAAGCAATACACTGCCTCACTCTAATTAACCATCGAACATCAAATATCCACGATGCAGCCGCAACATAATATATATTCAGATTAAGCAGCTGTCTCTCATCCATTGTAATGACTGTGAAACTGACACTCACAACTGCATATTTGCCTTGCTTCGACCGTCCTACCTTGCAGCGCGAGGTGGCCGAGGATCCTACAGCGGCGCAATAGTTAACGCCTAGTGCTGCGCATCACGGTCAGTATCCAGTGTAAAGAAATTTCACGACATCTTGAGGGAGCGCAGCTGCGAGTCTCCTGCGCCAGGCGAACAATCTTCCCCTCAAGGCGGCGAATCCACGTCCAGGTCTGAGGATGCGAGGGTGGCGAAATGAAGGAATGTTAACAGAGGCGGCGCTACTCACTTGATATAACCAATGTACCGTACATGCATGTGCAGAACAGTACGAAGGAGCACAGCATCAAAGCACGCAGAAAAGAAAAGATACCCAAGAGAATGTCAAACAAGTTAGCAACAAATTTTCTGAGGAGTGCGAGACTAAACAGTTTATAGTTAAGCAACTTAAAATGTAAACTTCTCTCGTCTTAACACAAAATACAGTTTTACTTTCAACCGTCTCCGTTTTCAACGGTATGAAATCGGGAGCGTACGAGTGAGCATGAAAAGTCTGGCATTATAAACCGCTGCTTAACACGTGGAAATCGCAAGATCTTACATGCTGTGGTCTTGGCAGGAAGATGGACGCAGCTGTTCGGATAAAGCTGAGAGACTGGCAAACCCTGCGCGACAGAAAACATTAAACAGAACTCATCCAAACACCTCTGCCAGGAGGAAGCGGCACAGATGTTCTAACAGTCCAAGCTGCCTGCCTGGGGGGGGGGGTGCTGTGACATAGCCAGTAATGAAATCCTGCTTCATGGATGCTGCAGCCTTTAGTTGTCACAGCACAGCAGTAACCCAGCGAGAGCTGGCGAGCAAAAACTTACCAGGCAGCATTTCAGAAGCATTCGCAGCAGGTGTTTGTGTGAGTGTTGGGATGTGTGCACGTGTATCTGTATTAGCGTCTTTTTGTGCATGTTTATTTCACCGTGTATGTGTCTTTGTGTACGTGTGCGTTTTTCTGCGTATGTGTGCGTGAAAGCGTGACTGTTGTAGTGCCCTGTTTCTGAGCGTGTCTGAGTGAGCTTGTGAGCGTTTGTTTCTCTGAGTTTGAGCGTGAGGTTCTGTCTGTGAGTATGTATGTTGGTGTATGTGTCCTTGTGTGTCTGTATCACTGTGTTTTATTGTGTCTGTGTAACTGTTTGTGTGACTGTGTACGTGTGTGTGTTAGCGTAAGAGTGCTGGTGAATGCGTGATCTTGTGTATATGAATGTGTGATTCTGCGTGTGCCTGAGTGTGCGACTGAGCGTTTGTGTCTGCACGTCAGTTTCTGCACGAGATTGTGCGTGTTTGTGTGTGTGTAAAGAAAACAAGTCAAACTTCTTTCAGCCTCTGTCACACAGCGCTGGTTATATATTATATATGGCAGAGGCTGCAATTGCAATGATATAGCTGAAGAAACAAAGCAACAGGCGGTGAAAATATGTACACAAATCTACCTAATTATGCATCTGTGAAGCAGAATAAAGGATGTCTTATGAAAGCTGTTTGGTATGACTGCCATACAATGGCGCAATGCATCTATTTCCTTCTCATGAAAAACGCCACCATCAGCGCCACTATACAATGTTAGTCTGCCATTTCCCGTGTGACTCTGGCAGTACTGGTTATTCGTGGCCAACGAGCTCAGAAATGCAGACTCGGTGATGTGGGGACTCGTGGGAGTTCCTTAAAATGTACTTGTACTCAGTTTGTTTTAATTTTAGGATTTTTCAATGTCTTTTTTTAAAGATAATTACTTGCATCTAACTAACAAAAGATGAGAATATTACACACAAATGCACTACAAATTAAACAGCCGAACATGTGACCCACACCACAAGACAGCATTATTCTATTCAGTACCCACTCTGACAGTCAAAATAAATCGAAATCGAAGCACTAAACGAAATTTACTCAGAAGGTTTGCGGTAGCTGTAAAAAAAGTATAAACAGTATCCTCAAACATACAAGGAGAGGTCTGTTTTATGTTAATGCGAAATATTTGGTGTTTGGTACCTTTCGGTATACAGAAGTAAGAGAGTTACAAAGAGTTCATTAAAGTTGCTAAAGCTTGGGAATTACAGGATTTTTGTGGGTTACTCTATTATTTTGTTTCATTTCGTAAATGTAACTTCAGTTTAACTATGTTTTAAAAGTAAACATACGATACACGAGTTTCCATAGGAAATGGATTTTTGTTTTGCCAATGATTTTAATGCTGTTTGACAAGTCTTCACAAAACTTTACAAACAATAGCTCATATACACCAGTTCCTTCCTTGAAAGTATCTAGGTGATCTGTCAAGGGGGCTTGAAAAACCGGCCGTCCCAAAACAAGTTTTCCCCATGCAGTTTCCTATAGAAAATGTGGACAACGCTTAAGCCAAAATGGATGAGCAGAATTACACCAAATGTGCTAGAAATCTAGATCTTTACACAGAAAGTGTGCTTTTGCGGAGCGATTTGGTGTAAGTCTGTTTAGTAGTTTTGGAGAAATTAAGGTTCAAAATATTTGTATATCTGTTGCTGCGAGACATCTGTGGGACAGGACCTGCAAGTCAAAAGGTAATTGTTAGAAATGGGGTTTTTGGTTGGCAGTCAGGTTACCCTCTGTCCAAGCAAGAACCCTCCCTCTAGTCAGGGTAAGTCACACACAATCCAAAATTATCCTGTGCCCACCCTCTGGTAGCTTGGCACGAGCAGTCAGGCTTAACTTAGAAGGCAATGTGTAAAGTATTTGTGCAATAAATAATACAGTAACACAATATAGCACCACAAAAATACACCACACAGTGTTTAGAAAAATATATAATATTTATCTGGATATTTGCAGGTCAAAACGAATAAAGATGCAATATGAAATTGTAGAGATATCACTGAAAAGTGATATAAAGTGTCTTAGGTCTTTGAAAAGCAAACAAAGTCTCTTTCAAGCGCAAAGTACCTGGTTTAAAGTGGAAAATCTCCGCAAAGGGCCACAGGGGAGGAGATACGTGGAAAAATGGTGTGTGCGTCGGTTTTCCGGCGTGCGGACAGTCTCCTTCTGTGGTTCGTGGGATTACCAGATGTCCCGGTGTCTGTGCGTGGAATCCTAGGCTTGTTTTCCGGCTGCGCGTCGTTCCGGTGGGCTGTGCGTGGAATCTTCTCCCTCACGGCAAGCGTCACGTCGATTTCCTTTCTGAAGTCGGGCGGCGTTGTCCAGGCGAGGCCGTGCGTTGAAGTTCTGGGTGCACCGCAGGCGTCGCGTCGAGCAGCGTCTTTCCGGATCAGCGTGCAGTGAATTTTTCACCGCGGAGCAGACTGTGCATCAAATTTTTCGGCGCACAAGGCATCCAAATGAAAAAGAGAAGTCTTTTTGGTCCAGAGACTTCAGGGAACAGGAGGCAAGCTCTATCCAAGCCCTTGGAGAGCACTTCAGCAGCAAGGTAAGAGTTCAGCAAGGCAGCAGGGCAACAGCAAGGCAGCAGTCCTTTGTAGAAAGCAGTCAGGTGAGTCCTTTAGGCAGCCAGGCAGTTCTTCTTGGCAGGATGCAGGTTCTGGTCCAGGTTTCTTCTCCAGCAAGTGTCTGATGAGGTAGGGCAGAGGCCCTGTTTTATACCCAAATGTGCTTTTGAAGTGGGGGAGACTTCAAAGAGTGGCTAAGAAGTGCACCAGGTCCCCTTTCAGTTCAATCCTGTCTGCCAGGGTCCCAGTAGGGGGTGTGGCAGTCCTTTGTGTGAGAGCAGGCCCTCCACCCTCCCAGCCCAGGAAGACCCATTCAAAATGCAGATGTATGCAAGTGAGGCTGAGTACCCTGTGTTTGAGGTGTGTCTGAGTGAATGCACAAGGAGCTGTCAACTAAGCCCAGCCAGACGTGGATTGTAAGGCACAGAAAGATTTAAGTGCAAAGAAATGCTCACTTTCTAAAAGTGGCATTTCTAGAATAGTAATATTAAATCCAACTTCACCAGTCAGCAGGATTTGGTATTACCATTCTGGCCATACTAAATATGACCTTCCTAATCCTTTCAGATCAGCAGCTACCACTTCAATACTGTATGAGGGCAGCCCCAATGTTAGCCTATGAAGGGAGCAGGCCTCACAGTATTGTAAAAATGAATTTAGGAGTTTTACACTACCAGGACATGTAAACTACACAGGTTTATGTCCTGCCTTTCACCCACACAGCACCCTGCTCTAGGGGTTACCTAGGGCACACATTAGAGGTGACTTATATGTGGAGAAAGGGGAGGTTTAGGTTTGGCACGTACTTTTAAATGCCAAGTCGAGGTGACAGTGAAACTGCACACACAGGCCTTGCAATGGCAGGCCTGAGACAAGGTAAAGGGGCTACTTAAGTGGATGGCACAACCAGTGCTGCAGGCCCACTAGTAGCATTTAATCTACAGGCCCTAGGCACATATAGTGCACATTACTAGGGACTTATAAGTAAATTAAATAGTCCAATCAGGTATGATCCAAGGTTACCATGTTTAAAGGGAGAGAGCATATGCACTTTAGCACTGGCTAGCAGTGATAAAGTGCGCAGAGTCTAAAAGCCAGCAAAAACAGTGTCCAAAAAGTGGAGGGAGGCAGGCAAAAAGTTAGGGGTGACAACCTTAAGGCTGTCAGGTCTAACAGTAATGATCTCATTGGCTGTCGACAACATCAACAAAGATATTTGGCTGCCATTTTAGGATTCAGGGACTCAAACCCAGTGTGGTAGGAAAAAGAAAGCAAAAACATATAGGGGCAGTGTAGGGATGCCCTGGCTGCCTTGGCCTTACTAGAGAAGGGCCTAGAGGGACTCCCCAGGGGCCAAAATCCAATACTTTTTTGTTGTATATTAGTAGTAGGACTGTGGTAAAAAAATATTTAAAAAAGGAGGAGCCTACTTTTTTCAATTATAATCCCCTTGGGGTATCAGGGCTTGGAAGGGTCACCCATCCTGAGCCCCCGGTGTCCATGCTCCTGGGGGTGGTGCAGAATTGTAGGAGGTCCTTGAACCTCATCTTAAGAACCTCAAAGGAAATGGAAGAGAGTGCCATCCCATACCCACACATTGCCATTTGCTCTCTTCCTCTCCGTGACCAGGGTAGCAAAACGCACACCACAGCTCCCTGCTCGCATGGAGCAGACAGAGAGCAGGAAGGTGCCAGCTCCTGTCCCAGCATTAGGTGGCAACATATATATATATATATATATATATATATATATATATATATATATATTGTAATAGTTGAACAGCATGATGCACCTTTATTCGCTGATTTGCACTACTTTGCCCTCTTTTTGTGCAGTTGTCATGTAGTGGTTTACACCTTACACACAGCTCTTTAATCAGATACTTAAACTGGCCTGGGATAAGAATCGTTTAGAGAGGGTGCATACCATTATGCGTTATTTTGCACATAGTGAGCCTTTACCCTTGATTTTAGGATCACATCTGGGAAACCTCTACTTTACATCTAAAACATTTGAACATCAAGATGCTCCCTTAATTGTGGATTTACACTTTTTTGCTCTGTTTTGCACATTTGAGAAACAGCGGTGGTACTTTACATACATTACTCTGAAAGAACTTTATGTGTAGGACATTAATTAGGTATTTAAAAATTGACCTGGGACAAGAATTGTAAAGAGTTGTGTTTGTACCACCATTTGTTAATTTACACACATGCATATGCAGCACTTTATGGAAATAATAATGTATCTTATGAGAGATCCATATGGACATATGATGGTATACCAAAGCATGCTCAGTACTGCACACATTAGAGATCTGTGAGATAAGAGTACAGCTCATATATGTAAGTTTCCTTGAAAATTCAATAGAGTTTTGTAAATAATAGATTATGTGACCACCTTGGTGAGGATGTGAATTGTCAAGAGACGATATGTAATTCTATGTGCTTTTTTATACATGTGCACATGTAGACCTTTATGGAAATATTTCAATACTTTATTAGGGACTTACAAGGATATTTGATGTCATGGACCCCTTTTTTGCTCACTGCAGCATATTGGGATATATGTGGGAGATATATAAGTTGTGTAAGTTGAATTGAAAGGCGATAGGATGCTGTTTCCTTCAAAAAATTGAACAACAAAGTCCCAAAAAATGGTCAAATGAAATGTGGGATTGTTAGACGCTGGGTATTGGAAGGGGTAAGTACACACCTACCACTAACAATGCTCCCCCAACAGAAGGTTGTGCTCAGTCAAGGTCCCCAAAGTACCCCCTGGCTCAGTCCCTAGTAGCTTGGCAATAAGCAGTCTGGCTTAACTCAGGAGACAGGTATTTAAAGCATTAAAATACACCAATACAGTAAATAAGTAAGACACAACATACAATATAAATCCACCATCAATTTATAAAAAATGTAAATATTTATTTCTTTAAAATGACACCAAAGTGAAAAAAATCCAATATGGGGAACTAGAGATATGAATTTTCAAAGATTAACAATAAAACTAGTGATTTAAAGCAAATAGCGCTGAAAGGGAAGGTTGCTCTTGATCGGGACACAGTCAAGAGTTCCAGTCGTCCGCAATGCAACATATTTACACTTACTTCCAGAAGAGTTTCTTGATGCAGGAAAGTGATCCACAACCCCGATCCAAGGTTCCAGAATCTCTGAGTTGCTCTTTGGGGCGTTGGGAATACAATTCTAACAATGCATCTGGCCAATTCCTTGCAAGTCCACGTGACACACTTCAGGCTGGTGAATTTTGTAGAAGTTGGTGGAGGGAAGCTCTTTTAACCTGTTTCTTCAGTGACTTCACTCCTGAGTCGTTTTTGAAACAAGGCAAGGTCCTTTGGTCTGTGGTTACAGTGTGCAAAAAGTGCAGTCCTTAAGTGTGCACACCTCGGGATTGCAAACCAGGGTTTCAGCAGGGCAGTCCTTCTTCTTCTTGTGGTTTCAGACAGCAGATCTGAATTTCGATGCAGATCGCCATTTTTATTTATTCATTTTGGGGGACAGTCAGTGGGCATCCTTGTCCAGTGAGCTGCAGGGTACCACCCAGAAGTATGACAACTTCCTCCAAAGTGTGGCATCTTCATATCCCATAAAGCACTGCACTTTAACATTACAAGATGGATGATGTTCCTCCAGAGCAGTAAGATCTGGCTAAACCAGCCCCCTGGTGTAGTTCATTTCTATTAACCCCACTGACAACTGCAAATTCCTTTCTTAAGCCCACCATCTATCTGTGAGGTATAGGGGTGAGAGGGTAGGCCTGGCTGCATTCCTTCCTGACTGGTATGCTTTTGAACCCTCAGCTTGATTCACCCAGCCACCTTCCTGACCCGGCTTCACCATCTGCCTACCTCACCCATCAGATAATCTCTGCTCAGAGCAGGCCACTTATCACCTCATCAAAGACGCCGGGCTAATCCTGTTAGGGATGACCAATCAGGAGAGACCATTAGCATGCTGGAAAAAGTCTTACAGTAAAGAAAGTCTCATAACTTATTTTCTATATAAGTTATGATAAATTCAACAACTGCAAATTTTTGCATTTATCAGTACCATTCATTTGAGTCCTTCTATGGCATTTTATCTTTTTCCTAGCAATATTTAGCCTTATGAAAAATATTTTTATTACAGCCTATGGAGCCAACTTTCTACAGTAGGGGGAAATGAAAGGTGCAGCTTGTTCCTCACCAGGGCATATACAAATCTCTTATAATGTCCCTGCTTATAGTTACATGGCACCCTACTCCTGGGGCATCCAGGGGAGACTTTGGGGGTGACTTTTATGTAAAAATAAGGTAGATTGTCATTTTGGAATTACATTTTATTCCAAAGATGAATTTGCATACATTTTACATTTTAAAGACAGTCTGCAAGACAGGGCTGCCTTTAAAATGAAAGATGGCACACAGCAGTGCACACTCCAGGACAGGAAATCTACTGGGCCTCTAAATGTCCCTGCCTTATTATATGCTTGGGACTCATAGGTAGTTTGAATCCCCCTTGCCCTATTATCTACTAGGGACTTACAGGGACTGTTATTGCCAATTGGAACATTGTGCCATTTGACCGTTGTTAGAAATTGGGTCTCTGGTTGGCAGAGGTATGCATCTTGTCCAAGTAGGGACCAAAATACTAGTCAGTGTAAGTCACAACACAACCCAAATTATCCTGTTATCACCCCCTGCTAGCTTGGCACAGAGCAGGCAGACTTAACTTAGAATGCAATGTGTAAAGTATTTGTGCAATAACTCATACAGTAACAAAGTGAAAGCACCACAAAAATACACCACACAGGTTTAGAAAAATAGACAGTATTTATCTGAATAAAATAAGATTTAAAAAAAAAAATCCAATATGCACAGGTTGAGATATCCCTTTTCAAAGGTTTAAAAGAGTCTCAATCCTTAAGAATCAGTGTGTGTATCCTTGTAACACACAGTACGTGGGATGCATCAATGACTTTCAGGGCCACAGAGGAGGAGATGCGTTGAAAAATAAGGCGCTGTGTCAGATTACCCGGCGCAACACAGACACTGCGCCATTTCTTTCCACGCTTTAAGGTGGTGCGTCGATTTCCAGGAGTGCAGCTTTGGTTCCTCACTGCAATGTGGGATATTTTGATGGCCAGGGATGATGTGTTGAAAATCTTTGACACTCTGGTAAGAAAAAGCAGGTGTTGTTTCGATCCGGTAGGTGATGCAGCAAATTTTCAGCTGCGAGGCAGGCAATGTCGATTTCTGCAGGCGTTGCGTCCATTTTCTGACGCACAGGGATTTTCTTCTCTGGGGTGAAGTCTTTGTGGTACTGAGACTTCAGAATAGGAGGCAAGTCCAATCCAAGTCCTTGGAGAGAACTTGTGGGGAAGGCAGAATCCTCCAGCAGAGTCAGAGGCCAGCAGTCAGCAGGACAACAAGTGGGGCAGCAGTCTTTCTCAGTAAAGCAGTCCAGATGAGTCATTTTGGCAGCCAGGAATTCCCTCTGACAGAGTCCATGTGTAGATCCAGAAGTGTCTGATTTGGTGGGGCCAGAGACCCAGTATATATACCCAAAATGCCTTTGAAGTGGGAGAAACTTCAAAGAGTGGTTTTGAAGTGCACAAGATCCCCTCTCAGCCCAGTCCTTCTGCCAGGATCCCTGTGGGGGGGTTATCAGTCCTTTGTGTAAGGGCAGGCCACTGGCCTTTGAAGTGTAAGGGAGAGCCCCTCCACCCTTCCTGCCCAGGGAGACCCATTCATTATGCAGATGTGACTGAGTGTCCTGTGTTTATGGTTGTCTGGGTGGAATGCACAAGAGGAGCTGTCACCCAGCACAGACCAGACCAGACGTTGATTGGAGACAGGCTGCAAGGCACAGATGGCAGTAAGTGAAAATGCCCAGTTTCCAAAAGTGGCATTTTTAAAATGGTAATATTAAATCCAACTTCACCACTGAGCAGGATTTTCTATTACCAATCTGGCCATACTAAACATGACAGGGCTACTCCTTCCAGATCAGAATCTACCACTTAAAAGTATATGAGGGCAGTTCTAATGCTGGTCTACGAGAGGAACAGGCCTCACAGTAGTGGAAAACGATTCTGTGTGTTTTTCACTACCAGGACATGAAAAACACATGAGTACATGTCTTGCCTTTTACTTACATAACAATATGCCCTGTTGGCTACCTAGCTCCTACCTTAGAGGTGACATATATACATAAAAAAGGGGAGTTTAAGGCTTGGCAAGTAGTTTTAAATGCCAAGTTGAAGTGACAGTGTAACTGCACATGCAGGCCTTGCAATAGCAGGCCCGAGACATGGATAAGGGGCTACTTATGTTGTTGGCACAATCAGTGCTGCAGGCCCACTAGTAGCATTTCATTTACAGGCCCTGGGCACATGTAGTGCACTGCACTAGGGACTTACAAGTACATTAAATATGCCAAGTGGGTATGAGCCAATGTTGCCATGTTTTTAAGGAGAGAGTATATGCACTTTAGCACTGATTAGCAGTGGTAAAGTGTCCAGAGTCCTAAAGCCAACAAAAATGAGGTCATAAAAAGAGGACGAGGAAGGCAAAAAGTTTAGGATGACCCTTCAGAGAGGGTCAGTTTTCAACAACCAGCTCCAGGGTCAGCTTTTATTCAAAGCACTGGCCCTGGGCCTTTTAAGCAGAGCCCAGGGCACAGTAAGGGTCAGTTACCATCAGTCTCAGTCAGAAACATTGGGGTGTGCATGCTAAAAGGGTAACTTTCCCACAGGGATAATGTGCAAAAAATGAGTTCACAATGAGTGACTTAAATTAATTAATCTCAAGGATATATGATGGTATGCAGTGCTGGGCCTTGTGTGGTATGTATTGAGACACATGAGATTCATATGACATATGAGCATATATCACAGGTCGGAATATAATTGAAATTTAATACAATGTTGTCCCAGAAAAATGGTTAAATGTAATGTGGAACTAAGTGCAAAGAAGTGAGCAAAATATGAGCAAGACAAAAATACTTATCTCTTTTGGATTTATGAGAGCAGTATCATAGATAACATGCAAACTAATGGTGGGCGATTTGATCGGAACTGGAAAATGGGAGGTTAGAAGCTTAGTAGCTTTTAATCGCACATCTTTTTGGATGAGTAGGTGCCTCAAATGGACGGTTTATGCAGATGCACTTTTTGACCCTGTTGAAGGCTATGACTGGAAGAATTGATCGGTCAGTTTTTTCCTGCACTAAAATAAGAGTACAATAAAGGATCTCAAAGAAACTGTAGCTGAATCGCTGGTTTCATTCTTCCGTTCAATTGAGGATAATGGGGAGTGGGGAGATAATGGAACAAGTTGATTTATATACATATGTGTGTATGTGTGTGTGTTCACTGTAAAAGGAAAGTTTAGAGGAAGGTTATAAATAGGTAAAAATATTAGTTAAAACATATTGTTTTACACAAATAAAACCACTGAAATTCACAAGTTATAGTTATCTCAAGTAACTACAACTCGTGCCCAATTTTGTCATCAATGATGTCAGTTCATTGGTCATCAGTAATGTTATAAATTATGTAATGTAACATGTCATGAGATATGTAATATGTGAGGTCATAAGCAATGCATAATGTATAATGTGCCAAATTTCAATGAAATCCGTTCAACTGTTTGGCAGTTATGCTTGAGTAGAAAGTCTATGGAAAATGCATTGCTGCCAAAACAACCCCCTTTTTTCTTTGCTCCCTCCTCTTGCTGCACCTCTGCAAAATTTTCTATCATCCACCAACTGAGAAAAGAAGAGGTCAGGAAAATTTAGTGGAGATTTGTCATACAGTTTGAAAGTTATTAGCGAGCAAAAAATGGAGGAAATTCCTAACCCTGGGAATCCTAACTATAACTTCAGATGGGCTACTGCCACTCTTTAATTATCTACAAATACATTTATTTGTATCCTCTAGTCTCAGTCTCGTCTCTTTCTCTCTTGCTCTCTCTCTCTCTTCTCTCTCTCTCCCCCTCTCTCTCTCTCTCTCTCTCTATATATATATATATATATATATATATATTTATATATATATATATTCACTTAAAAAAACTAAGGTTACAGGGACAGTATAGTTAGGTTCTGAATTATTTAATCATACAAAACCATAGAAATTCAGCAGTTATAGTTAGAGTTATTTCAAGTAGCTATGACACGCCCTAATGTAAATATAACTCGCACTCCTACCATGCACAGTTTTTTGTTGAATACTTTGAGTGCTAATGTTTAATTTATATTTTTAATGAAGTTCTAGAAGTTTGTCAAGAGTGCTATAATATCTGGGGTAACAAGCAGTGCATGGTGTGGGCATGAGTTATAGTTACCTTATGGACCAAGTGATAGTTACTTGAAATAATTCTAGCTATAACTGCTGAATTTTAATGGTTTTGTTCAAGTAAATTCAGAACCTATAATGTCCCTTTCACCTTTGTTTTTTTTTGTGAATTTCATTTTTTAAATTTTATTATATATATATATATATATATATATATATATATATATATATATATATATATATATATATATATATATATATTGCGTGCCTGAGTGGGCCTGACAGTGTGTGTTACATATATATATAATTTTTTCTTTTATCAGCAGTATTCATGACCCCATCGCAACATTATACGTGGGCCACACTGTGCGCTGCGACGCATGCGCCCCCCAGGCCATATATGGTCCCGGGAACCACCATCTCCCTATGGCCGGCCCATACTAATTAAAGGTGGGGAGGTCACATGGCCCCCCTCCTGGAGCCATTAATAGGCATGGGGACCGCCACCCCCCAGGGATGGCTCCTGCTATCTCTGGAGGTGCCCACCCTCAGGAGATAGCTATTTGCTTTCGCTTGGCGGGTTCTGTGACACCTCCCGCCATGCAGGAGCTGTCCAAGAGCTCGATGGCAGTAGAGGTTTCATCAGTTTCCCTGCCCGCTGCCTGCATATTTAGCAGCTCCCTGGGTGCTTTAGCAATCTTTCATATATTTCCCTGCCTGATTGGCATCAGGAAGGGAAACAGATGAAAGATTGCTCCAGCGTGCAGGGAGCTGCATATTTATTTGTTCCCTGCATGCAAGAGCAATGCCGGCTCTCGCAGGAGGCAGGAAGCCGACTCAGACCATGGGGCCTTGAAGCTCCCCATGCAGTCCCCATCACTGTGAACTAGGTGCCCTAGGTGGGGCCTGGACACCCATGTGGACATGGCCGGGCCTTGGGGGATGGGGTCCAGAGCCTCCCTCCCAGTTAATAATATACATTTGGCCCTGGGGACATGGTGGTCCCCACACATTAGTTTTTTTTTTTTAACCATAGGGAGGTGGTGGTCCCTGGGGCATTTAAAAGCCACAGATGGGTCCACGTGCCCCCCCCCCCCTCATTTTTTAAAGAAAGCCCCAGGATGTGGTGCTCTCCAGGATTCAGTGAGCCCAAAGGATGGGGTCCGCACTGCCCCCCTCCTATTTGTTAGTAAACCCTCGGGGAGGTGGTGGTTCCTGGGGCTAAAAAGAGCCCTTGAAGGGGAGCCCCAAGCACTCCTTTCACCATTCTTAATTATTACCATCATTCCCCCAGGAACTGACCACCAGGGGTTTTTCTGTATACAAGCGTAGGAGACCACACTTTTTTTTTTTTTTTTTTACATTTTTGCGAATTTGTGGCAAAAATAATAATTATTTTTTTTTGCCCTGTCAGGGACCCAGGGAGACCCCAGCAGCAAGGTTACCAGGTTAGGGTATTCCTACCCTGCCACCTTTTCTTTTGTTTCCAAAGGCAGTGTATGGCACGGGAATAACTGCATAATTTTGTTATGGCCAGAGGGCCTGCCCCAACTCAGGCCACACATGGCTAAAGGCCATGCATGGCTTGGGGTTGGATGCACATAAGGGGAGCTGCAGGGCCTGGCCACAGGCCAGGCTCTACGGACAACAAGGGCCACGCCAAAGGCAGGTCATGGTGCAGGTTTAGGTGCTAGTAGGGGGTTGCCCGCAGGCCCTCCAATGAACCCCGGCTGCACACGGTTGTGGTTGGATGAACCTAAAGTAATACTTAACGTTAAAAAAAACATAGAAATTCACAGAAAAAAAAAAGGTTACAGGGTCATTATAGTTATGTGCTCAATTTGCACACACAAAACCATGGAAATTCAGTAGTTATACTTATGGTTATCTCAAGTAACTATTATTCATACCCTAAGGTTACCACAACTCGTACTCTGGCCATGCACTGCTAATTACCTCACACATTACATCACTCATAACATCTTTGATGAAATTATTGATATTATCAGTGTAACATTTGCAGTAAGATTATTGAGGATAAAATTGTGCATGGTGGTGGCACGAGTTATAGTTACTTGAGCTAACCATAACTATAACTTCTGAATTTCTGTGGTTTTGTGAATGTAACTTTTAAACCTAACTGCAATATCCCTGTAAGTTTGTTTTCTTAAGTGAATATATCTATATGGCTATAGCAATCTCTCCCTTTTTCTCTCTCTCTCTCTCTCTCTATATATATATATATATATATATATATGTGTTTTCATTGAAATAAAAAGGTTGCTGGGGCGTTATAGTTAGGAAATAGAATTTAAGAAAAACAGATATTCACTTAAAAAACCAAAGGTTACAAGGACGTTACAGTTAGGCTCACTCTTTAGAAGTGCAAAACAATAGAAATTCACCTCTTATAGTTCGAGTTATCTCAAGTAACTATAACTCGTGCACTAAAGTATCTATAACTTGCACCCGATGCAGTTTTTTTATGGATATTTTTACAGCAAATTTTACAGTGATAGTATCAGTGAGGTTATAGAAGATGTCATGAGTGCTGTAATATATGGGGTTATTAGCAATGCATGGTGAATGTGCTATATATATATACACACACATATATATATATATATATATATATATATATATATATATATATATAGTGTCAAAAGAAAAAGTTCAGGTGGCACTCCAAAACAACCGTAATCTTTAATTTCGGCTTTGACATCATAACAGATGGTAAACAGAAAAAACTTGCTTCAACAGCTACGCGTTTCGACCATTGCGGTCTACTTCAATAGCATCAAATATTACAGAGGTCCCCCCTCCCTTTAAAGATAAGCCTTTCCAGATACTAAACATAGAAAAAATACTCTGCAACAAATTAAACAACCAAAATCCATATTCAATCCATACCAATAACATTCAGTGTTTAAATCTTTGACTCCACTTCCCTTTACTAAATAGAAAAATATCTATGAAAAAAATAAATATGAAAGGTAAAACACAACTAATACCGATGAGTAAAAGTAATATAGGTAAAATAAAATAAATTGAATACAAGCAAGATATGCTTTTAAAACAAAATAATTATTTTTCCAAACTATCCAATATACAGCGGGGATCTAACACAATTTATAACATTAATAACATTAGTAATCTTTTTTCTCAAATTTCTTACTTCATCAACTTGTTCCTGTTTTATAAATTTTTTCAGCTATGTTTTAGAGCTATGTTTTCTAGAACTATTTCTTCAGAAAAACCTCTTTTCCTGGCCGTGTGGCCCTTCAAAGCCAATCACATCCTAAGGTGGGCCAGCAAGCAGAAAATAAAAAAGAAAAGCAAGCTATTAAAATTCTTTCAAGGATCTCCAAATGCATCCCCTCCCTAGACACCAAAAATGTTATCTAAACAAATCAACCCATTGTGTGTAGTATTGTTAGTTCAGTGCCATAATTACTCTAAATGTACATAGAGTTCCTCATCCTTATTCAAACCTCATGGGTGTCTGCTATTTAGCCTAATTATATATTCGGATTTCATTTTTCTCAAAATCCGCTCCCTGTCACCCCCCCTTGGGGTTGGTAACATCTAGTCAATTCCAAAAAACAACATACTTTCAACTTTCCCTTCATGTACTAGGTTACAATGGCATCCTACCGAGTAAGGAACATCGTTATTCCTGATAGCTTGCCAATGTTCCAAGATCCGTTCCTTCAAAAGGAAGGTCGTACTGCCTACATATTGTAGACCACATGGCCATCTTATTACATAAATGGCAAACTCAGAATTACAAATGAGAAATGTCTTAATCCTAACTAATTCTCCTGTGGGTAACAAATACTCCTTACAAATTTTACTATTTCTGCAGGTCTTACATTTCAAACACCTGTAAAAACCCTGTTGTTTACCAAGGAAGGTCTCCTTATTTCTGATCTGATGACTGTGTACCAACATCTCCTGTAAGGAGTAGCTCTTCCTGTATGTAAGTTGTGGGTGAGGAGTAGCAATTTGACCAATCACTCTATCTGCCTTTATAAGATGCCAATATTTTATCAATACCTTTCTAATCTGTGCTGAATACGCATTATAAGTGGTAATGCATCTCAAGGTGTTGTCCTGTTCTTTCCTTTTCTTATCATCACATTCTGAGAGGCATTCTGAATTACCTGATTCGGATAACCCCTGTACTGAAACCTCCTAATCATGTTTGCTTGTTCACTCTGAAAACTTCCTGGTGTGCTACAGTTCCTTTTGGCTCATAATAACTCCCCATATGGTATACTCCACTTCAGACTAGGGGGGTGGCGACTGAGAGCATGTAAAATACTGCTTCCTGGCGTACTTTTTCTGAACAGTTTAGTTTGTAAAGTATCGCCCTCAACTACTACCTCTACATCTAAAAACCCCATGAAATCATTGTGAGGAAGCCAGGTTAAAAAGTCTGTTAGAATTATCTCCGGGCCATCACAAATCATAAAATTATCATCAATGTATCTCGTCCAAAATGTTATATGTTTGCACCACTTTTCATTTTCATCTACCATCACATGTCTTGTCTCCCACCATCCCAAAAATAAACAGACATAGCTTGGCGCAAAGGAACTTCCCATTGCAGTCCCAGTGGTCTGCCTGTACCACTGATCTTCAAATAGGAAGAAATTGTTTTCCAAACAAAACCTCAACATTTTCAAAAGTAATTTAGAATGATCGTATACTCTAATGGGCTTATCCCTAAAAAAATGCTCACAAGCTTGAATGCCTAAGTCATGTGGAATGCATGTATAAAGAGACACTACATCTATTGTGACCATAATGTAATTGTCTTTCCACTGTATATTCTGTATCTATGTGATAAAATCCTTACTGTCTCTACAATATGATGTCAAACTAAATACATATGGGTGAAGGAAGTGATCAAGATAAACAGAGGCATTTTCCAAGAGACTGCCCCTTGCTGATACTATTGGTCTGCCCGGAAGATTATCCATATCCTTGTGTATCTTTGGCAGCATATAAGAACAAGGTGCGATTGGCTTATTCACTGCCAAAAATCTTAACTCATCATCTGTAAGTAAACCTAAATTGTAACTGTCCATTAACAAATCATGAAATGATGTCAGAGAGGTCCAATAATCCAACAATGTTGACTTCTCATAACAACCAGAGAGTAATAGTGTTCTTCTCGCTTCCTTTTGATATTTTGCCAAATCCCATAGTACCACATTACCACCTTTGTCAGCTGGTTTAACCACGAAGGAGGTTGCCTTACTTAGTGAGACCAACGCAGCTCTCTGTCCTGATGTTAAATTGCTCACATACCTTGTTCTGCTAGTTTTCCATATTTTATATATATATATGTTTTCACTGAAAAAAAACAAAGGTTGCAGGGGCGTTGTAGTTAGGAAATAGAATTTAAGAAAAACATAGAAATTCACTTAAAAAACAATGGTTACAAGGACGTTACAGTTAGGCTCAATCCTTAGACGTGCAAAACCATAGAAATTCACCTCTTATACTTCGAGTTATCTCAAGTAACTATAGGAATATCTTTACAGCAAATTTTACAGTGCTAGTATCAGTGATATTATAGAAGATGTCATGAGTGCTGTAATATATGGGGTAATTAGCAATGCATGGTGAGTGGGCTATAAATAAATATATATATGAGCACTCATATATATATATATATATATGTATAATCTACTGGTGGTCACCAGCAGTTATAGTTATAGTAGTTATAGTAGGTATAGTTAGGATCTAGTTTCCATTGGAAAATATTTTTTGCACTTGGCTATCTCTTTTGGCGCCCTTTGACAAATCTTCATGAAGTTATCCAAGGAAAGTGTCTTCTTGGGCATTGTTGTACATGGAAAGTTTCGGGTGATCAGTCAAACGGGGGCAGAGAAAAAGGAGGGGCACAAAAGTGTGTTTCCTATGTTAATTCCCATGGATATTTTAGACATGACTGCAGCCAGAACTGCTGAATGGAATTACACCACATTTGGACGAAGGTAACAGTCTAGAAAGCATGATTTATGTTTTTCGTGTAAATCCATTCAGTACTTTTCAAGATATTAAAGAAAATCGAATTTTCATGGCAAGATTGAAGGCTCATGTTATGCTGTTCTAATCTTGCTTTTAATAAATAGCACCAGTCAAGAAACGTGAACAAACTGCAAATACCATAGGGCCAGGGAACGTAGGCCAATGGGAATACAGAAAACCAGAGTATAATGGACCAATCAACGATAAGGCATAGACTATTATACCTGACTTGACTGCAAGCAGCCCTCTTTTCTTGCTGCTTGCAATCAAGATAATTATAATCTCTCATACTTATTCCATATTTCGAATAACATCAATATTATGTGGTAGTACTTATATTATATATTTGTAAAAGCCTTATACCATGTTAATCCTTCAATAGCCTCTTTTTATTTTACCACATGCTCACATGTGTCTTTCCTTTTCTCCCCTATCATCGTGGTCACGTCCATTTCTGTTTGTGGTACATCACTTTATTTATCTTTAATGCGTCCCGTTTTTGTCTGCCACGGCTCCCGCTTCGTTTTCACTACAGCTCACTTGCTCGTCAAGCCTGTCCTCATTTGACATGCCTTGGAGGCTGCCCCCTCCTCTGGAGGGCTACCATGGTCTCTGCATTCAAAGACACGCTTAAGCGGCACAGCCTTCAGTCATTCTACCACCCCTTCTACAGTTTCCTCAGAGTGTTTCCTCCTATGGGGAGGGTTTTGTGAGGACTTTCTGTTTCATTAAACCTTTGTTGGCATTTCTTCTGCTGTGCCTTAATTTATACAACACCCATACAACATATTATATATATTCTTACTAATAATTTTATAAAAAGGAGTGCAATATTGTGTTCTTTTCTGAAGAATATAATGACTGTGAAGAGGATTTTAAGAAAAATTTGATTGATTGTATTCAATCCTCTGTTACTCAAGCTGTTTCAGCTTCCATGACTAAGGTCACTAAGCAATATGAAAATATTGATCTGAATTGTATGTCACAATCCAACATGGCCCTATCTGTGGGGGAAAGCAGAAAGTGAACAGCTATGGAAACCTTTACATCAACTCAATCCTTAAATAAGAAACCTAAAAAGAAGTCTGCGTTGGGGATTAGTGAGCACAGGTGATTGAGAATGACTCATCAAACAATAGAAAAAAAAGGGAGGGCTAAACAAATGGCGGGATGTTCGGAAACAGCGTCCTGGTCCTGTGTATACTGATCCCGATAAACATATAAATCAAAACCATGAAGAAACTTAACAAGCAGGATTTCAGAACACAAAGTCCAGTCCTTTCCCTTTTAAGACAGAAGCAGCAGCAGCAGGCCAGCACAGCACTGCAACAGGCAGAGTGGCAGGTCCTCCCATTAACTAGGGACTTATAGTGGCAGCTAAAGGTGTTGCCAATTACCTTTGAAATTTTAGGGAAAGAACACTGGCACTGGGAACCTGGTTAGCAGGATCCCAGGGTGCTCCGGTCCAAGTTGCATCCAGCAACCAGGCACAAAGTGTGGGGGGTTTACTGCAACAAAGTATCAATTTCCCACATCCAATCCACCTCAGGGACCTTGTGCACCACTGGAGCGGCCTCATAAGCCTGAACCTCCTGGTGTATGTCATCCCCCTCCTTCAAGTTGGGCACAAAGTCCATTTCCAATTGATGTCTCCTGGTTTCCCGCCTGTCCTCCAGTTCCTCCTGGGTCCGGCCTTTGGAAGAAACACTGTAACCTGCCCTAGAGGACCTCCCTCCAGGCAGGCCTTGGTTATCCAACAAAACATCATGGATGCTCTGAACCTCCACATTCCCAGCAACATTCTGCATTTCTGAGGGCCCATCAGCCTCCTTTGCCGTCAGCCAGTCTCTCAGTGCCTTTTGCAGCACCTCCTTTTTAGTGAGGTTTTTAATAGGACACCTGAATTCTCTGTAGAACGTTTTGAGCTGAGGAACCCTTTTGGTCTCCTGCCTCTCCTGCTCAAACACTACTTCTGCAGCTCCAACTGAGGCTCACCAGACTGAGAAATGATTGTGAGTAAGGCTTAATAAGGTGCAGAGTTTCAGAAGGCAAGGGAAATCGAAAAAGGAAAAAGCAAACATCCAAGAGAAAAAACTGTATGTGGTTGTGTAGTTGTCTGCAATAAACAGTAGTGTACAGCAATCACTCTATGTCAAGTACAAATACAAGTCCTATCCTCACCGCTGATCACCAAATGTTAAAAATGGGGTCTCTCGTTGGCTGTCAGTTTACACCCTGTCCAAGTAGGGACCCTTATGCTAGTCAGGGTGAGGAAGATACACAGTTCAAATAACCCCTGCTCACCCCCTTGGTAACTTAGCACAAGGAGTAAAACAATAAAAACACCACAAAAGGACGCCACACCAGTTTAGAACAATAGCCAATATTTATCTAAATCAAACAAGAACAAAATGACAAAAATACAACATACACAAGCAAAGATATGAATTTTTGAAGTAAAAAGAGTCTTAATCCATAGAAATCAATGAATGTGTTGTTTTAGCACAATGTTCCTGGTATGCGTCAAAAATAAGGCTGCAAGGACGATGGTGTGTCAGAAAAGAAAGAGATGCATTGATTCCTTACTCACAAGTGAGACAGTGAGTCGATTCTTTACCCGCAAAGGTGTGTCAATTCTTTCATCGCAATGGAGGCTGTGCGTCAATTCCGGGTGCGCAGCCTTTGGTCCATGGGGTGATGTTTGCAGAGTTGGACGGCCAGGATCCATGTGTGGAAATTTCTGACATGCTGTGCGAAGAGTCTGCATTGAGAACAGGCATGGCGTAGTTTCCCCAGCAGCGAGGCAGGCGCTGCATCTAATTTTCAGCCACGGGGCAGAAGGTGCGTGGATTTTTCTGAGGTGCACACAGCGGTGCATGGATTTTCCCTCACAGGTTACCAGCTTCCACTTCTAAGGGCCCAGGGACTGGATTTCATACCACTTAGAATCACCTAGCAAGTCAGGACTCAAAACAGAAGAGCTCAGGCACTGGCAGATGAAGTCATTGCTTTCCCTGAGACTTCAGAACAGGGGGTAAGCTCCGTCCAAGCCCAGGATAAACTTTACAAGCAGGATTTCATAAAGCAAAGTCCAGTCTTTTCCCTCTTAGGGTAGAAGCAGCAGCAGCAAGGAAGCATGGCAAAGCAACAGGCAGAGTGGCAGGTTCTCCTGAAGCATCAAGCTCTTCTCCTTGGCAGAGGTTTCTCTAGATCCAGATGTAATCTGAAGTTGTGGGGTCAACAGTCCAATACTTATACTCATTTCCTCCTTTGAAGTAGGCAAACTTCAAAAGAATGTCTTTGTATTGCACAAGACCCTGCCTCTTCCTTGCCCTGCTCCAGACACACACCAGGGGGTCAAATCCAGTATTGTGTGAGAGCGGGCACAGCCCTTTCAAGTGCAGGTGTCAGCTCCTCCCTCCCACTCTAGCCCAGGAAGACTCATCAGGATATGCAGGACACACCTCAGCTCCATTTCTGTCACTGTCTAAAATGATTTCGCAAACAGCCCAACTATCAGTTTGACCTAGACGTGTATTCAGCAGCCAAGCAGAGGCACAGAATGGTTAAGCAAGAACATGCCCACTTTCTGAAAGTGGCATTTTCAAACAGACAATCCAAAAACCAGCTTCATAAAAAGATGTATGTTTAAATTGTGAGTTCAGAGACCACAAACTCAAGATCTCTAGCTGCTCCCAATGGAAAACTGCACTTAAAAGACATTTAAAGGCAGATCACATGTAACATATGAGAGAGATAGGCCTTGCAATAGTGAAAAACGAATTTGGCAGTATTTCACTATCAGGACATGGAAAACACACCATTACATGTCCTAACTTTTCAATACAATGCACCCTGGCATGGGGCTACCTAGGGCCTACCTTAGGGGTGACGTACATGTAGTAAAAGGGAAAGATTGTGCCTGGCAAGTGAGTATAGTTTGCCTGGTCAAATTGGCAGTGCAAAACTGCACACAGAGACACTGCAGTGGCAGGTCTGAGACATGTTTACAGGATACTCATGTGGGTGGCACAGTCAGTGCTGCAGGCCCACTTGTAGCATTTGATTTACAGGCCCTGGGCACCTCTAGTGCACTTTGCTAGGGACTTACTAGTAAATCAAATGTGCCAATCATGGATAAACCAATCACCAACACAAGTTAGACAGATAGCATATGCACTTTAGCGCTGGTTAGCAGTGGTAAACTGCCCCAAAGCCAACAAAAACAGGTCAGAAACAATAAGAGGAAGGAGGCAAAAAGTTTGGGGATGACCCTGCAAAAAAGGCCAGGTCCAACAATGACATTCTTCCAAGCCTTCTTTCTAAGTCTAAAACAAAAAATATACCGAACAGTCATGAAATGATTTTGATTTCCAACATCAAAGATACGGATGATGATATGGGCGAGGCTGATACTGATAGCGACCATGATGCAGGGGATGATTCAGACGTTTGATTTGGACCCAAACCAAAAAAGTAAAAAATGTCCAGTCTTCCCATGACCCATTTTCTTTCCGAAACAATTATAGACACTGAAGGTAACCCCATGTTCTGCCCTCAACTCATTCACCACTGAAATTCTACAGAAAGGCTCCCTTCAGATCATGTGGGAGAATATATTGTTGCCAAACTCCATCTCCCACTAGACAAACAGACCAGAGAGAAACTGAGACCAGAATGTCCCAGACACTCTTTACCTTTTCATATCAATTCTACCCCCTCCATTGATTCAAACATGTTGACCTTCTTCTCAAATTTGGCAAGGAACTTTGTAAAGGAGTGGACAAAGCTTGGTCCACGTGCAACTATAAACTATTAGACATAGTTGGTCCCTTGACACCTATTTTCAACAAAGCCAGATTGTATGAAGTGGAGTTGATAAACTTTCTATGTGGGTCCAGAGAGCTTTTTGTCTCCTAAGGAATGCTAATTCAGCTATTACCCAGGAGCGTTGCAAAGGACTCCTCCTAAAACTAGATCCCAAATTGGCAAATATGACTTTCATGAATCCTGTCCTCAAGGTAGATGGGCTAACATTTGGTGACTCTCTCATTAAGGAACTGAGCAAATATGTTACAGCTTTCTGTTCCCTGAATAAAGCCCAACAATCTCTTAAAAAAGTAGTTTCAATCGAGTCTTTGCCAGGGCTGGTAGAAGCAGGAACCGTTTTACCTGCTGATATCCCAGGACTCAGGCAAACAAAGGTTCCTTTTCAACAACCTACCAAGACGTACTTTCACAATTCTACCTGCAACGCTAAAGAGGCTTTTGAGGTCACCATCAGAGAAACTCCAGCTCTTCTCAACCTGCAAGTAAGGCTTCCTTCTCATCCTCCTTCTGTAGGGGGTCATTTACATTTATTTCTAACCAAATGGCAGACTATCACATCTGACCCTTGGGTATTAAACACCGTCCAAGGCTTTACCAATTCGCTCCTCTCCCTCCTCTCAAATTCTCAAAAGAAACATCTCTTTTCATCTCTCAGGAAATGTCTCCCCTGTTATAAAAAAGAGCAATTCAACTCATTTCTCATCCTTCTGGGTTCTTAAGCACGATTTCCTTGGTAAAAATAGAAAAACAAGAAATTCATACTAGTTATAAACCTCAAACATTTCAACCAGTTTGTTGTTTACCATTATTTCAAAATGGAAACCATCCTTCATCTTCAGGATTCTCTATTACAATTCGACAGGATGGTTGTGTCGATCTTCAAGATGCCTATCTTACAATTCCTATTCATCACAGTCACAGGAAATTCTTCCCATTTCAATGGCAAAGGAAAACCTAGAAGTTCCCTTCCTTTTGGCCTTTTCTCCGCACCTTGTTGTTTTACCAAATTCATGAAACCAGTTGTCTCCTTTCTCAAAGTCCAAGGTATAAGACTAATCATTTATCTGGATAACATTCTTCTAATGTGCCGAAATCTTCAAACTCTTAATTCTCACATTCACATCACTTGCTCTCTTCTTACTGATCTCAGTTTTCTAATAAACAAATACAAGTCAGTACTGGTTCCAGATCAAGAAATAGAATTTCTTGGTTTCCTCATAAATATTTAAAAACGCAACTCTTCACTTACCCCAATTAAAAGTTCATGCAATCAAATCAGAGATCTTTCACACTCTGAAACTTCCAAATATTTCCCTCAGACCTCTTGCAAGAATAGTCAGACTGCTTTCCTCATCGATTCAGGCCATTTTTATGGGACCACTTGATTATCGAGCTCTTCAGAGACTGAACATTTGCTATCACTGTAAAGGTCTTGCTTATTCAGACTCCATTCCTGTAGACCAAGAGTCCAAACTGGAACTTCAATGGTGGCTATACTATTTAGATTCCTGGAATGGAACCATCTTCGCTTCGGCCCTGGATCTTGTATTAGAATCTGATGCAAGCCTGATAGGCTGGGGTGCCCAGTGTGGTCCAATATCAACTGGTGGTATATGGTCTCCTTAGGAGTCCTCATTGCACATCAATTGTTTAGAGATTCTTGCAGGCTCCTTTGCAACCATGAGCTTCACAAAAACAGAATTCAGTGTTCCATTCTCCTCAAAACGGACAATTTGTCAGAAGTCTGTTACATAAATCACCTGGGTGGAACCAAATCAAAGCCCCTGGGGGAACGAGTGAAGAGCTTTTTGGAGTTCTGTCTCCTTCACAAAATGTCAGTTTGCGCAGAGAATTTACTAGGCTCTCTCGGTTCTATTGCAGATTGGCACTATTGTCATCTCCACAATTACAGAGACTTGAAATTTCATCCTTCAGTCTCCAATAAACTGCGGCACAAATGGGGTCCTTTTCAAACAGATCTCTTTGTATCTTACCTCAACTGTCAACTTCCTCAATTTTTCAGTTGGCGTCCAGATTCATTAGCCTTGGCGATAGACACCTTTCTTCAAGAATGGTCCCAATCACTCAGTTATGCATTTCTCCCTTTCATAATGATCAATAGGGTCCAAGGTCACATTCACTGCCAAAAGGCTTCGGTGGTCCTAGTTGTTCCATTCTGGCAATCTCAAGTATGGTATCCACCCCTTCTAGAATTGACAACAGACTTTTCCCTTTACCTTCTCTCTTTTCAGGACCTCCTTCTCAGTCTGGAAGGACGCAGACATGATCTGGTCTTCAACAAAACCTTAGCTGTCACAGCCTGGAGATTTTTTGGTGCTCCCAATCTTAACCAGGAATTTCGGCAGAAGCTTCGGACTATATCAGTAAATCTTAGGCCCCAGGTACTACCAAGGCCTACAAATCTGACAGGTCTCTATGATCTAGCTGGTGCTTGGGAAAATCTGCCAATCCCTTTCTAACAGACATATCTTTCATAGTCAACTTTCTCGCATCTCAAGCAGGTACAGGTAAGATGTATTGTACAGTAAACCTTTATCGCTCTGCAGTTTCCATCAGCCACAAATATATCAATGGGAGATTAGTCGGAGAACATCCGCTCACATGTTGTCTATTAAAGGGAGTAAAATGTTCGAATCCTCCTATTCCAAAATACAGTCAAGTATGGGATGTTAACCTGGTTTTGCAATTGTTCATTTCTTGGCCAGAAAATAATTCTCTTTCTCTAAAAATGCTTTCAGCCACGTTAACAATGTTATTGTCTTTAATTTGCATTAAACGCGTATCTGATGTCAAAGCTTTAGACATTTCCTCACATTTTTTCAGTCCCACAGGTATCCTCTTCAATATTCACAGATGTACCAAAACTAATTTAACCTCAGTATTTCCCCTCTCAACCAAACCTTTGTGTGGGCAATTGCCTTAAAGTGTATGAAGAAAAGACAGCACATCTTAGAACGTCCTCTCATTCTCAACTCTCATTTCTTTCCGAAAAACCCATATTTTAGTCTCTTTCCCTACCCTTGCCCATTGGGTTAAAAGAATCATGTCCCTTGCCGGTATTGGAACCACCATTTTTGGGGCCCACTCTGCTTGGGGGGCTATGGCCTCAAAAGCCTTTTAGTCAGGTTCTCGTTTAGAGGACATTCTGAGATCTGCTGACGGGTCTAATGATACCACATTTAGAACTTTTTATTGTAAACTTAATTTTAAACAACCATAATATGAGCCTATGGTCTTGCAATAAAATGTAGATTTTCATAGTAATGTTTGAAGGAAAGTCTTGATTGTATTAAAGGCATGCAGGTGAGAATCATCCCACCACAAAACAATTCTAATCCTGTGTTTTTCCCACCATAACAGTCTCTGCTACTCCATTTTCTACATCCACATAAAATAATCTTATTTCCCATGGAGGCATCATCAATGCCTCTCTACAAGTAGACAACTCCTTCCTGCTCCAGTGGTTCTATGGTCTCTAATCACCTTTCTGGATCCCTTTGGATGGACTTTCTTCAGGACAGTTTTGCTTTATATTAGCTTTATATTAGCTCTTGCTATTGTATGTTTTTTTTCAATGTTTATTACATAACTTTGCACCTCACGCAAGAAAAGAGGGCTGCTTGCAGACAAGGTAGGTATAATAGCCTATGCCTTATCGTTGATTGTTCCATTATACTCTGGTTTTCTGTAGTTCCATTGGCCTACGTTCCCTGGCCCTATGGGATTTTTAGTTTGTTCATGTTTCCTGACTGCTGCTATTTATTAAAAGCAAGATTAGAACAGGATAATACTCCCCTCTGTGTCTTTAATAAAGTTAAGATTTTCCATCATTAATTACTAGGAAAATCTAAATTTCTATATCTGGGTGGGGCCCAAGCACAGGTCTCATGGTGTCAACTCTTCAACCAGAAAGCGATGACAGCCATCTTGGGACTAATATACATGATAACACCTTATTGAAATTCATTGTAGTGAATGATAGTTTGTGAGGGTCACAAAAGGAGACGTATACAGGGTGATAATACATTTTAGTTACAGTATAAGTCCTTTGTTGTTAAGGTGATTTTACCCTGTGAAAAAGCTTCTGCTCATGTTTGAGAGAAAATAGTTTTCTTGTGATTTTCCCATTAAGGTTACAGAAAGTGCTCAGGAAGCTAAAATGAGAGCATATTTTCTGTGAATTCACGCTATCTTTCTCAGCCATGTGAGAATGAAGTCTGACATTCTCAGTAAAATGTGTACTTCCAACAGGCGTGCCAGTTGATTCCCTTGTGTTCCCTTGTGTTCTGCTGCAGCCTTCCAGAGTGGGGGGGGGGGTTATTTTGTCATAGAAACTTTGGCTAGTGCTGTAGAAAGAAAAATTAGGAGACGTTTTAGTGGATCCTCAAATATCTTCCAGCTGTCCTTCAAGAGGCGCAGCCTGTCAGTCGATTCCCCTGCCCGTATGTTCTACTGAAGCCTCCCAAAGTGCTCTAAAGAACAGCTCGAGCACTAACAGTCTTATGTATGGCACACCTGAAGCCATATTGATTGAATCAAATTGGTAAAACTTAAACAATTTAAGTTTTGGAAGGAACAAAATTAGGGGTTTCATTATGTCATAGAAATTATGGTCAGAGCTGTAAAGAAAAATTAGGACATTTTTTAAGTGAGTTCTCAATTAACTTCCTCTTACATTTCATTAAAACATTCTGACAAGTAGACTGAAACATGCACTTTCATCCCCAGCAGCAGACTGCCAGTTAATTCCCTGGTGATCAGCAGTTTACTTCAGTGTGTTAATGAGCAACTACACTGCTAACATTCTGATTTACACCAAAACTGTGGCACATCTGACTGCCATTGTGATGGCATCGACGTGGAAAACTGAAAGCACTTTCTACTGAGGCTACTGCAGTAAATGAGGAGATTAGGGAACTTCATAACAAGTACGTTTCCCATGAGGGCCATCAGAGGAAAAAGAGCCAAAATGTAGGACAAATATCACCCAAAAGTAGCCCAAGTATAGCCCAAAGACAGAAGTGTGAAAAACTCTTATTTTGTGTGTGCAGTTTTATATAAAATTAACTTGACCCAAAGCTATTGGATTGCTTGGTAGGAGCATAATTTTTATTACACAAGGACACATTCCTTCTATGCTTTAAGCATCAGGAGATTAAGTAATTTCCCCAGAATCACAGGATGTCAAACTGACGCCACAATTTGAACCTGGTACCCCAGCTGCAAAGTTTGCAGCTGTAGCCGTAACACCGCATTCTCTCCCCTAAGTGCACATGTGATCAAGTGGATACAAATCAAGATATAAAATAATGTAAAATGGCTTTATTGCTATTTGAGAACTCAGACAAAATGCCCTCATTTTTGTTTTTTAGAGCACTAACTATAATTGACATTTTTTCATTTCTAAAGGAAGTGGTTTGGCTTTTAAACTTTTGATTTCATCAAAATGAGGTCAGGTGCGCCACACTTTTGTAAAACATATAGGGCCTGATTCTAACTTTGGAGGACGGTGTTAAACCGTCCCAAAAGTGGCGGATATACCACCTACCGTATTACGAGTCCATTATATCCTATGGAACTCGTAATACGGTAGGTGGTATATCCGCCACTTTTGGGACGGTTTAACACCGTCCTCCAAAGTTAGAATCAGGCCCATAGATTGTTAGCAAACTAGCTGTTAATTAAAATACTGTGGGGAAGCAGATGTCAGGGGCACAGACTCAGATAATTGAGGGTAAGGAGGAGAGTGCAGAGCCAACAAGTTGACCACGCAGGATAGGTGGGGATGGGGTAGTGATAGCTAAATTGGCCATGGAGGGTAGGGGAAAGGTAGGTAGTGTGGCAGGGGCATCAAACCAAGCATGTAGGACAGGAAAGAGAGGCTATGGCAATATAACAAACCATTGAGGGCAGAAGGAAAAGGCAGTGGCAGTACAACCATACATACCAACAGACTTGATTCAGTCAGGAGACTCCTGATGTTTTTAAGCTTAAAAGGACTTTATTTTATTTATCTCCTGCCTAAAATCTCTTCTTTTTCAATGCAAGCCAATGGGGAAAATCAATTCCCCAGGCTTTTTTTTGTTTAAATCTCCCTCTTACCAAGTTCAAAATATTGGCAAATATATTACATTGGCTCACTGAAGGAAGGAGAAATGGGGTAGGGACATGCACTCAGATAACAGAAGGCAGGAGGGAGATAGGCATTATCTTAAAGGACAGGCATCAGGGGTTGCAGCAGCACAATACACAACACAGGGCAAGCAGGTGCACAATGAACCATGGAAAGCAATAGGGAGGGGACAGGGCCATACACATGGGGGCAGGGCTATGCACAAAGGACCATGGAAGACATAGGTGAGGGGTAGGGGCTGGACAAAGACAAGAGAGGGCAGGAGAAGGGGCTTCACAACAAACCACCCAGGGTAGGCAGGAAAAGCAGTTGCAGCACATCGAGCTTGGAGGACAGAAGTTAATGGCAGTGAAATGGATAATGGGGGATAGGATGGAGGGAATAGAGGTATGGAACTGAAGGAACTCAGGCAGGCAGGGTGGAGGTGGCAGGGAGAGGTGGCAGTCATCTGACCATGATAGGCAAGTGGGAGGGGCAGTAGCAGCTACACAGAACACTCAGAGTACACAGGAGGGAAAGTGACAGGTCCATGGAACATGGTGAGCAAAAAGAAGGGAGCAGGGGCAAGCCCGCAGGCATTGGAGGGCAGGAGGAAGAATGGTATAGGCAGTGATTTAAGCGCATAAGCTAAGCAGAAGGGCAATGATGGGACCTATAACTGGGCAATGGAGGACAGGAGTGGTGGGCAAGGACATTAATCTAAAGGGAGGGCAGTGACAACACATCAGATTATGCAGGACAGGAGGGATGGGGCTGGAGCATGGACTTGGACAACAGAGGGTAGGAAGGAGGTGGATGGGGCAGCAAGCTCACTGTTCAGGGCAGGTGGGAAGGCCAGTGGCAGAACAACGGCGACACAAGGCTGTAATGAGGGAGCAAGGGTATAGACTTAGACAATGGATGGCAAGGAGGAGGGAAAGCAGGAGCAGCAAGCTTGGGTGGGGGCAGCACAATGCCAGGCCAGGCCCTGCGTCCACCTCCACCCACGTGCATTGTGATGGGCATTTTACATAATGGGAAAAACCCTAGAGATTCACTGAAAAAACAAAGGTTACAGGGATGTTATAGTTAGAAAATATAATTAAAAAAATCCTTAGAAATGTATTAAAAAACAAATCTTTACATACAGGTTATAGTTAACAGTTTTTAATCTCCTGCCATGCATCTCCTGCCACGTGGGAGCAAACACCAAGTCAGCTCCCAGTGGATGGGAGCTTCATCATGCTCCTGCTGGCAGTCAACAGACTTTTGATCTCCATCATTGCGGGCAGGGAAATAGATCAAAATATTTGTCCTGCCCACAGGGAGCAGCATAAATAGCTGCTCCCTGTTGGATGGAGCATTGCTGGGTCCTGCTGAATGTGGGGAGACTGCTGAGGCTGCGGGGGCCCTGGGCCTCTCCCCACTGCCCCCCAAAAATGTATATTGGTGCCCTGGGTAGGCATCAGGGCACCCCCCTTTAATAATGGATGAGCCAGGAGATATAGAGGGTCATTCTGACCCTGGCGGCCGGTGGCCGCCAGGGCCACCGACCACGGGAGCACCGCCAACAGGCTGGCGGTGCTCCAATGAGCATTCTGACCGCGGCGGTTCAGCCGCGGTCAGAAGCGGAAAGTCAGCGGTCTCCCGCTGACTTTCCGCTGCTCTTTGGAATCCTCCATGGCTGCGGAGCGCGCTCCGCAGCCATGAGGATTCTGACCCCCCCTACCGCCATCCAGTTCATGGCGGGAAAGCCGCCATGAACAGGATGGCGGTAGGGGGGGTCGCGGGGCCCCTGGGGGCCCCTGCCGTGCCCATGCCAATGGCATGGGCACGGCAGGGGCCCCCGTAAGAGGGCCCCGAAAAGTATTTCAGTGTCTGCCTTGCAGACACTGAAATACGCGACGGGTGCCACTGCACCCGTCGCACCTTCCCACTCCGCCTGCTCGATTACGAGCCGGCATCCTCGTGGGAAGGTAGTTTTCCCCTGGGCTGGCGGGCGGTTTTACTGGAACCGCCCGCCAGCCCAGGGGAAAACTCGTAATACCCGCCGCGGTCTTTTGACCGCGGCGCGGTAATTTGGAGGGCGGGATCCTGGCGGGCGGCCTCCGCCGCCCGCCAGGGTCATAATGAGGCCCATAGTCCTCCTGACCAATGACAGCTTGGGGACGGTGGTGGGGTGCATGGCCCCTCTCCTCTTGAATAAAGGAAATAAAAGAAAACAAAGTTTGGATGATGGCATCAGTGATGTCATCAATGATGTAATTTGAGATGTCATCAGTGTGTCATCAATGATGTCATTTGAGATGTCATCAGTGATGTCATGAATGGTTTCATAGAACATTTTATGAGTAATGTAATATGTGGGTTGTAAGCAGTGCATTGGAGCACAAGTTTTAGTTAGCTATGCTAAGTATAACTGCTGAATTTAGGGTTTTTTTAAGTTGAAAACTTTATTGTTTTAACTGACATGTTTATCAAACTATAATATCCCTGTAACCTTTGTTTTTGTAGTGAATTTCTAAGGCTTTTTACAAATAAAAAAATACATCTTTTTTATCATATAACTATAACGTCCCTGTAACCTTTGTTTTTGTCAGTGAATTTCTAAGGTTTTTTTTTACAAAGAAAAATACATCTTTTTATCACTCCTAACTATAATGTCCATGTAACCTTTGGGTTTTTCAGTGAATTTGTGAGGATTTTTTGACAAAGAAAGGTAGATCTCTTTGTCACACCTAACTACAATGTCTGTGCAACCTTTGTTTTTTCAGTGAATATGTAAGGTTTTTATACAGAGAAAAATAAATCTTTTGGTCACACCTAACATAACTTTAATCTTAGATTTTTCAGATATTTTAATCTAAAAATGTTTAAGGTAATACAACTACATAAAAATATGTAACAACGTAACTTTAATTATCTTAAAAACAAAAATTGTGTATTTTAATGTTTTCTGTGACTTGAAGATCTGCCAAGAGCTCGGCCCATGCATATTTCTTGCTCCAGGCTCCGTGTGGGGAACAGCAGATCCAGAGTGACTTTTAACATTTAAAAACATAAATGGACACTATTAAGTTGATGTTTGAGGTAAGTGATTTAATAAATTCACATAGATACTTAAATTCTAATAAGATAAGTAATTCTAGCTTATAAGGATGTTTAACACTTATTTCAGGATTTGCGGTGACATCACAGTCCCACCCCAATAGATCCCCAAATCCCATGTGACAGAGCAACAAATACATTGATTGGTTGGAACACCTGCCAATCTCTTGTACAGGAAGTTCCTTCCCGTTTCTTCTTCATTGGGTGCGTCTCCTTACTCTTGACACCTTTGCAGCTCAGTTGAAACTGTTTCTTTTTTATTAACCACCATAGAAAATTACATCAGGAGAACAAAGGGAAAAGGCCCCAAAAAAGGAGTCCATCATATGGCAGTTTTTGTCTATACCATCTGGAAAAAAAAGTGTGAGCAAAGCATGCCAAATGCAAACTTTGTAATAAAGAACTTTCAAGAAGAGCATCTAAAAAATGTTCTCATAGGATGAGCAGCAGGTTGAAGCATCTCCTTACCATCTACCCCCAAAAGTTGGCATGAACAGTGATCCAGAGGGCTGCATCACATGCATCAGCATCGAGTGGTCAACCTAAACTTGCTCCTGGAGACCCAGTTCCTGATGCAATAACTGCCAATATTCCTTTGATGATTCCCCAAATGCACAAAACCGCATTTTATTGCACAGTTTAAAATATTTAGGTGGTCATTATTAGTTTGGTGGTCTCAGGACTGCCATGTTGGCGGCAGCGGTCATACCGCTGATGGCCCGGCAGTGAAGACTGCGAAATGATGACCATAGCAGTGTTCCCAACAGAACACAGCCAAACTACCGCCAGTACCGCCAGTACCGCCAGTGCGGTCAGGCTGATGCAGATGGCTGTAGGCACCTTCAGAAAGCGAGGACCATGTTTACGCCGGACACATTACAAAGCTGCACACCGTCAGCCTTTCCGCTGCGGTTGCACTGCCACCAAAACCCTAGTGGAAACCAACTCTAGAAAAGGAAACACTCACCTTCAGGAACACATACCTGCCCAGCGCCACCATGGACCCTGAACTCAAAGTCCTCCCACTGCTCGCACAATGACTTCGGAACCAGCGATGGCGATGAAGACAACAACTGTAAGTACACATACCTAGCATTCACTGGAGCGAAAGGCATTAGTGCACATGCACACATACAACACACATCCAGGACGTCCTGCGACCTCCACAGGGTAAGGGCATCAAGGGGGCAGGCACCTCAGGGATTGGGAGGGTTTAGGTGGGTTCGGGCTTGGGCTTGGGAGGGAGTCCTTGGGCTTGGGCTAGGGAGGAGGTTCCTTGGGCTTGGGTTTTTGGAGGGTGTCCAAGGGCCTGGGCTTGGGAAGGGCATATTTCTTGGCAGGGGAGGAGCATGGGCACTAGCAGGAGAGCAGGGGAGGTCTAGTAGGTGGAAGGGCTGGAATTGGGCAGGGACACAGAATGATTGGGGGTCTCACAGGGTGGCAGAGGGGTAGGGAACAGGGAAAACTCTGTGAGGAAATGCTTTTTAGAAACACAGGGCGATCATGGCAAAAGGGCTTAGGAGTGGAGGGAGTGGTTGTCAGATATGTAGGTGTGGATGTCTTGGGTGCAGGTGCATGCATGAAATGCTTGTGGGTGTAGGGTGTCTGTTGGGTGGGTTAGTGCAGGTGTTTAGGTGTTTTGGGAGGAGAGGGGAGGAGGAGCTGGGAAATGCCATAGTGGATGGGTGACTGTTTGATGGGATGATGTCTGCAGATATGGTACATGTGCTGCATGTGGGGGTGTCAGTGGGTGTGGTGGGTGTGGATGTGGTGCCTGGGGTGGATGTCTTGGGTCTGCTATTGTGCTACCTGTGGGTAAGATGGGATTGGTGGCTGGATTCATGCACAATGGTGTGGTGGCTGCAGGTGTGTCTGGTATAGTGTCTGTGAGGGAGGGGGTGGAGTGGGAGTCAGTGCAGGGAGTGAATGTTGGTGTGTCTGCAAGTGGGTGTTGCTTGTGTGCATGCCAGTGGTGGGTCTTGTGGTGCTTGTGTTTATCTGAGCTACCCTGGTCTGTTGAGGTAGATGCATGCCTGTGTGTACTTGTGCGTTGGATGGGTATGGGATTAGAAAGAGATAGTTAGAGGGGGACAGGAAACAAAGGAACACTGCCTGCCATCAGAGTGGAGGCCTGAGCCTGAAAAGATCCCTGTAGGCCAGCCATGGCACGTGAATGCCCTCCAGGAAAGCATTGCTCTGTTGGACCTGAGTTGCCAGTCCCTGGTCGGCATTCACAATGGTCGACTGACCCACAGAGTTGGACCTCAGGAGGTCAATAGCCTCCTCACTGACGGCAGCAGGGCTGACGGGGGCAGGGGTGCCTGCAGTGATGGAGGCACGCACCTTCCTGGGTGACTGGGCACGGGCAACTTGGTGGGCAGCTACTGGGAGAGCGGTGGTAGTAAGGGGGGTGGTAGACATAGATAGAGCTGGGGAGGTCCCCAATGGGTCTGCCACCACCAGGGAGTGTCCACTGGAGGAGGATTCCGAGGATGAGGTGTTCGATCCGGTCTCTCTATGGCACCCCCCTTGCCCTCTGTCCTACTGGGTCCATCGGTGTTGCTGGTGCCAGCTTCCTGGGTCCCGTGGGCTGCTGCTTCCCCACTTGCCTGTGCTCCTTCTCCTTCACCAAAAGATGCTGATGCACACAATGAGAGAGAGAGAGGGAGGGAGAGAGGGAGAGAGAGAGATAGGGGGCACAATGGTTAACATATACCTCCCATTGACACAGCTACACATGTACATGTGTCACAATACATATCATGGCTAGGAAATAGCATTTGCCAATACACATTACCTACATCATGTCATGCTAATGCACTACTACCCACACTTGTCGGCCAACCCTCACACCTACGGCTATACCTTAGTAGGAGTGCACTACTAGACTCATCCCCATGATGCCAACCTAAGTCCTTTAGCTGGCATTGCATGCTCTGGATGCAGAAGCAATGGTATGCCTGAATACACATCTTACAGCTTAATACCCCTATAACCCATTGGATGTGCAGCTGGCTAGACACAACACATCAGGCCTCTGCAGGCACAACACCTGATAAGTCCAGGTCCTCTGTAGCATGTCCATTACAGTGATGACAGCTCAACTCACAGACCACACAGCACCTACCTGTCATTTTACATGGCTGACCACTCAGTATATTGATGCCACTATGGAGGTGTACTCAGATTTAGCCTGCACTAGTTAGGCACCCAACAGTTCACATCTGATGTGAACAATGTGAATCTGTGGTATATGCATGTGAGCAGTCAGACCCCATCACAGAACTAGAGCAGGTGACACACAACACATAAATCACTACTGAGCATACTGCTAAGTGCATCTACAATGACCCATGTACCACATGTAAATCATCCAAACACATTCACTGAGTGCACTGTCACAACAAATGTACATCAGAAACAATCATACCACTACATGGACCACTTCCAATGCCACCACACATGCAGATACACCAGTTGGACTACGCACCATTACAACTCCAGCCTCACACACACACACCATTCCACAAATAACAAAACCTGTCACTGAAGCCAGACAACACACATCTCAGTGGGTAAATATTTGCATGCATTAGTTACACATGGACAGACACCACTGCTAGTACACCAAATACACATCCCACTACCACATAAGCAGCCTGAGGAGATGGAATGCACATTTTCCTTCACATCATTACTGCATGAATCATGTATTACCCAAACCACTCCTAATTTGCCACTACCCAATACCCAAGGCAAGATGTAATAGTCACAGGCCATTAGCTGTGCCCCCAACCATCCATGACATCATGATGTAGGCAGTCAGTCAGCAATGCAGCATAAGACTTGCTAGGACTTTGTCCTATATGCCATGTACACACCATGTTGAAAAATAAGAGATCTCCCAGGGCACTTACCACCTCCAATACCAACCCATAGGTTGGAAGGCCACATCCCCACTAGCACAGTTCCTAGGAATGCATTATCTGTGCTATCAAACCTCATCAATTCAACATGTTATAGTATCCCTGGTTGGATACCTACACATATCCTATAGTCAGCAGATCACCTGTATATGTGCCTACTCATCTAACAGGCCAATACTCATGTACCATGAAGGCCAATTCTGTGGTGGAACTATAATGACAGCTCCACAAATTGTCAATACCATTACCAGTACATGATTAATACAGTCCCAGTGAAATCAGGAGAGTGGCACAGTCGCATATACAGGATAGGCTACACAGATGGGAGTGGACTGCCACCTCATGGCCACTAATGCAGTTGGCTGGAACTGCACATACACAATGCATAGGGTCATACAAACACTCACATCCATTGAATGGGCAGGATGGAGTCACACATGTGCCCATGACATTACAGACATTTAGAGGAATGGAAATGGGGACTGTACATCCACTGACAGTAAAGCATTGAGACACATCTCTAATAATATATTCTGCCAGGGTGCCTAATACCCATTTCTAATTGTTGACACACATGTTGCATGAACTTCAATGTTACTTTGCCTGCAGTGAGCCACCCAATCCCATTTAAGGTCAGCCAAGTGCCAGGATGCAGTCAGTACTTACCGATTGTGGCTGCTGTGCTGCCCTCAAACACCCATCTACCTCAGAGTAGACAACCACCAAAATGGGGGCCATCAGGTGGGTCAAGGTCCAGCGGGCACCCCTCCCTCATTGAGAGGACATCCACAGCTGGGCCTCCGCGGTCTTACGGGCCCAGCGTCTCAAGTCCTTCCACTGCTTGCGACAATGGGCGCTCCATTGGGCATGGGCTCCCAGGGTCAGCACTTGCTTGCCGATAGCATGACAGGTCCCCTTCTTCTGAAGGGCAGTGACCTGCATGGGTAAGACAGACAGAGGCAGAAAGTTATGTACACTGGCACAATACCAACAACTCTGGACTATTAACAACAGACTCACCAAATGCCCACACATACCTATCCTCACGGTCCACACGGTTATACACCATGCCCCCTGCATGCATGTACTCCCTGACTGGAACACGTATGCCATTCACACTCTCACACACCCCAATCACACATGACTATGGGGTAAAGGCTGTGCCCTATCACCTGCAGGACGTGGCATGATGGCTCCCAGAGACAGTACACAGCAGCTCAGCTTGTGGAGTTCTTGCTTGCAAGAGTGTCAGGAGTCAAGTGAGCAAGGCTGCAGAAAATGGCATTATATCCAGTCTCCCATAGGCAGCAATTTCACCTAATGAGAAGTTGCACAGCGGTTGCGAGTGCCTACCACCATGACGACAGATGCTGGTGGACTTAGGTCACCTCCATCTGTTCAGTGCTGCAGGACAGGCGGCTACCATTTTATGAACATATCATGCCTTGATGCATAGAAATTAGCTGCACCATACACTTTTTTTCACCAGAATGTGGAGTTGGCATATGTTGTGGCATCATGGTTTGACTTATACATGTGACATGCATGACACAGTGGCCTTATATTGCTGGTTGTCATATGACCTGCATGTCCAGATACTCGTCGGCTCAGAAGCGGTGTAACCATATGGGTAATTGGCATGACTACATACATGCTCAGTGCAGGACAGCTCAGTGTAGCACATGTGTAACCTGACACATGTGATGTATGACAGAGGCTATTGCTGAGGGGCAGCAATGTGCAACTAGGATGGAGTCCATGGTGCTTCAGCATGCCCAATGTATTGTAACAGGTCCTACCTCTGTGCACACAGCTGTCTCTGGATATCCTATCCTTCCCTGGCTGTTGACACCAGTGAGGTACCCTGCCACTGAAGGGGAACTCAGTTTCAATGAGGCCCATGGCAGGACGAGGTATGTAATAGAAAGGACATTTGGCCTCCTGAAGGCCAGATTCAGGTGCCTGCATGTCTCTGGAGATGCCCTCCTCTACATTTCCCAAAAGGTATGCCAGATCATAGTTGCCTGCTGGATGCTCGAAAGTCTGTCCCTGAGACGTCTTACTAGCTGGTGATAAGGAGGCAGCTGGACCTGCAACTGGTGATGCAGAGGCGAAAAGTGATGAGGATGCAGATGAGGAAGGTGCAGCTGACTCTAGGGCTGAGCTCATCAATCAGTACTTCCAGTAACATACAGGTATTTGTGTGTAAATTTGCATGTGTACTATTTCAACATATTTTGCTGTCAATAGCCCTCTTGATTTGGATTGGCAGTGGTGGTATAGTGTGTGTTGTGGGAGGTAACTTAATGCATGTAAGGTGCCTACTTAAAATGTATCATCTCTACAATATGTGCTCTCTGCAGCTTGCAAGATTCACATATCCTATGGACAGGCCTGTATTGTGGTATGTGTACTGCATTCTCCTTTTCTCATGTCATTCCAGCGAGTGTCTAAGTACAGTTCATCTTTGGCTCTCCTACCTAGTGCTTGAGACATTCATGTTCATCAACCTTTAGTTACTGTTCACAGAATAGTGTTTACTCATGGCAGATGCCAGCTACAGTGTTTTGTGATGTGTTACCTGAGACTGGTGATGTAGAGTGATATCTTTAGTGCCCTGTTTAGATGGCTATCTACACTGGACACAACCACTGTGTACTACATATGTGCTTTGTGTGGTACCATGCCTACTATACTGATGGTTGTCTCTGTCATGGTCTTTTTGCAGGTTGGATAAGTGGATATACTCTGGTGTTTGGCTGTACTAGTGACTCCCTTACATCTACCCTGGGACATATCTGTTGTACTGTGTCTCCTGCAGTGGATGCCTCCCTCTGCAGTCAATTTCACTGCATGTTGGATTATGGGGCTATACCCACATAACATTTTGCAGACTATGCATTTGTGCAGGTACAAATAAAGACACAAATGCAGTAGTTGTGATCTACAGTGTTTATTGTGAATTCAGTGGCAAACAGGTGTTTAATGGGGTCACGTAGTTGGAATCCTCGGAGTAGGTGGCACAACTGTAGGTTGCACAGGTCCAGTGTCCATAGGCCATTGGAAAATGTAGTAATGTCATTGTACAGTCTACAGGGTGTCTCAGTGGCGTACAAGGGAGAGTAATCAGGAGAGGGTCACTTCCTGGCAGTGGGTTTTGTCTTGGCATCTGCTGTAGCCGGATGTCTGGATGGTCATCCACATTTGTGGGGTGGGGGTTCTTCAGCTACAGAGGGAGGGATACCTGAGATCTGTGGTTCCCCTGGCAGGGCCTCCATTCCACTAGCAGCCGCAGATGTAGAAGGCTTTGATGTGATGTGGCAAGTGGAAGGGGCCTGCTGGTGGTTGGAGAAAGCACACATGATGGTGTTAATGTCCTTGAGCACCCCTGCAATGGAGGCCATGGTGGCATTGTGGGCCTGCCACTGCTGCATGCTTTCCTGGTGGTATTCCCTCTGCAGCCTCTGGTTTTCCCCCAACGTGGTTATGATTTGGGCTATCCTGTCCTGGGATTATTGATATGCACCCAGGTCTTGGGAGATGGCTTTCTGGTCAGATGACTCCCTCAGCTGCCCAGTCGTCTGGCCCACAGGTCCCCTCCCACGCCGCCTGCCCCCATGTGCCTGTGCCCTGGCATGGTGTGCCCACTCCCATTGTCAGCAGGATCTTCATTGTCTTGGGTGTGAGGGGGCAACTCAGGTCCATGTACTGTGGGACACACAATTGATTGAACAGTCCTTGGGGCACAGGTTTGTGGATGAAGGGTTGGCTGAGATGTTGATGCCACAGGGTGGGGTTGATATGAGCAGGGTGAGGCATGGAGTGGTAGGCTGACCAGGGGTCCCAGATGGCCCAGGTAGGTCGCCACTGTCCAGACATCCAGTGGTGTTGTCCACACTGGGGACTTCATCCTGAGAAGGGCTGGCTATCTCTGGTATCCTCTCTGTGGTGACAGTGGCAGGGGTCCCTATGGATGGAGTGAGAGAGGATTATATGGTGGAGGTGTGATTGGTTGTCTGTTTGTTGCATAGAGTGGCTTGACTTGACTCCCAACAAAGGCAATGACAGGTACAGCGGTGCTCACACAGTTTGTGGATAGTGGATTGTGACATGTGTACCATGCTCCATAGAGTTTGTTGTGTATTAGGCTTTGTAACATTAGCTCGGTGGGTGGGTTCTGTTCCTGTGTGATGGTTCACATGACATTTGTGGCCTGTTAGCTGGTTGCCATTCTGGCTTGCTGGAAGTGAGTGGGAATGGCTGTACATTACGGCATAGTATCCAGGCGGGGGGTATGCGTGTATGCAAGGTAGTTCGTCCTGTCTGTGCATGTTGTGCATTGAGTGTACCTTCTTAGTTTCATGCTCATGCTCAGTCCTTTACAGGGTTGTTGATCTGGATAACTGTCCCTTAGGTTTAGTGACAGTGCTGTGTGCATTGCTACCATTGCCATGTTGTGTTGCTCAGTTCAAGCATCCAGTTGTTGTGGGTAGTGCAATAGTCATAAATGCAAGAGATGTGATGTGAAGTGCACATTGCAGGTTTTGATGTAGATGGGCTAATGCATTGTGGGAGTAGTAGTGATAGTAATTGGCTGTGCTATCCGTGAACTTGGCAGGGATTGTGGGCATTGGGCAGGGTGGTGTTGTGGCATGCAGGAGGGGCCATTAGGTGGTTAGCTAGGAGGTGTATTGGAGATGGGGTGAATTGGGGAGTGTTTTGGTGGTGAGGAAGCATGCTGGCAGGTCGAATTAGTGAGGGTAGTGTTAGCTACTCACCAGAGTCTAGTCCTCTGGGTATTCCAGTTAGGCCCTCAGGATGCAGGATGTCCAAGACCTTCTCCTCCCCTGATGTGAGCTCTGGAAGAGGAGGTGGGGGGCCCACTGCCAGTCTTCTACACGTCTAGCTGGTGTTGTGAAAATATGGAATGCACTTTCCCCCGTAGGTCATTTCACCTCTTCCTGATGTCATCTCTTCTGCGTGGATGGTTGCCCACTGAGTTGAGTCGACTATTCTCTGCCATAATTCCATTTTCCTGGCTATGGAGGTTTGCTGTACCTATGCTCCTAAGAGTTGTTGCTCTACTCTGATGATTTCATCAACCATGACCCTCAACTAATCATCACTGAAGTATGGGTGCTTTTGATGTGACATGGTGGTTGTGTTGTGGGTGGGGGTCTGAGTGGTGTGTGCTGGCTGGTTGTGGTGTTTGCGTGTAGTAGTGATGTGTGTATAGTGTTGATCATGCAGTTGTGTGGTGTGTGCCGAATGTGAAGTGTATATGTGCCTATGGTGTATAAGTGCTAAGTTATAAGTTTGGCAGTCCTCACTGTCTCTGTCTGTGTTTTTTGTTGCAAAGGATTGTGGGTTGTGTGTTGTATAGTGCAATGAGTAGGTGTGTGTATGTGTGTCAGGTGTGGGGTATTCAAACTGTCCAATGTGGTGTTGTGTTCTGACAGGAGTGAGTTCTGAGCATGGACGGCCAATGGTTTTCTGCTATGGAATAACCGCTGTGGTGATTTGTGGGTCGTAATCTCGTGGGTAGAAGGTTGTTGGTGTGGCTGTGCTGTGCTGGTGGTGGTACCGCCTCATTCATGTTTGTGCCTGTTTTTTGACGGTCTTCAGTGTGTGACTCTTTATACGGTGGTTGGATTACCGCCAACACGGTGGCCTTTTGGCAGACACCACGGAGCAGTCTTGCCAATAGAACGCCAAAGTCGTAATGAGGGCCTTAGTGTGAGAGAGCAGGCCATGCCAGCTTTTGTTCAGGCTGTCATCAACCACCAATGTACCTTTTTTTTTTAAGAACACTCTTTTCACAAGTCCTGTACATTTTTCCACTTTAGTTTTTCCAGTTATAGTTCATTGTATAAGAAGGTTTTTTTAAAAAGTTTAAAAACCTCCAAAAAAAGTTCTTTCTAGAACCGCCTGTTTTAGTGAAAAGAAAGAAAAACTATATGCTATATAATAGTTTGTCAATGTATGAATGACTGCTGCCATGTATCTACATGTATGTCACTTTGAGTGGGATTGTGAGTGTCTGCATGGGTGCGTGAGTAGTTGTATGGGGTGTATGTAGATGTGTGAATGTGTGAGAAGGTCTGTGAGTGGATGTGTGAGTATGTGAATGGCTGATTGAATGACTGTGTGAGTTTGTGAGTAGGTGTGGGAGTGGTGTTAGGGGTCTGCGTGCAGGGTTGGCTTTAGGGGTGTGTGACCGGTGCAATCACACTGGGTGCTGACCTGGAAGGGGGGCACTGACCTCAAAAGGGGATGCTTTGTTTAGCAATAGCCTACAATTTAAAAGCACTTGATGCAGAGTTCCTTGTCTGCCCAGTTTTTGAGGAAGCAACACAAACGTCAAGATAACGTCTGTGATTAATGTTCCTCAGATATCTTGGTTTTGTCTAGTGGCAATTTTGACTCACAATAAAGTAGCACCGAGGGTTAATATGCCTTCTGCAAAGAACAGACTTATTAGTGGATTAGTAACCCAGCCTTTGCCAGCACTTTCAAACACATGAAATGTATGTGAGGGAGGGGCTATGGAGAGATGAGGGGTATGTTTTCTGGGTGTTAGTGAGGAAATCCAAGGAGGAGATAATGAAGGGGCACCAAAACGGTTGTCACACCAGACGATACCAGCACTAAAGCTTGACCTGTTTGTGAGTGGGTGTGTGAGTGTCAATGGGTCTGTGAGTGGATGTGTGAGTCGCTGTATGGGTTTGTGAGTGGGTGGTTGTGTGGGTGTGTTAGTGAGTGTGTGAATGTGTGTGTGGGTATCTGTGTGGCTCTCTGAGTGGTGTGGTAGTAGTTTTGGTGGTTGTGTGGGTGTGTAAGTGAGTGTGTGAATGCGTGTGTGAGTATCTGTGTGGCTCTCTGAGTGGTGTGGTAGTAGTTTTGTAGGTCTCTGAGGGGGTATGTGAGTGTGTGAATGGGTATGCGAGTGGGTATGTGGGCATGTAAATGGGTGTGAGTGGATGTGTGATTCTGTGAATGGGTGCATGAGTGGGTGTGTAAATGGGTCTGCCAGTGAGTGTAGTAGTGGTTTTGTGAGTCTGCAAGTGGGTGTGTGAGTGTGTCAATGTGTGTGTGAGTGGATGAGTGAGTGTGCAAATGGGTGTGTGAGAGGCTTTGTGTGTCTGTGATTTGGTGCAGTAGAGGTTTTGCAGATCTGTGAGTGGGTGTGTGAGTGTGTGAATGGGTGTGTGAGTTGTGTGTGTATGTGAATGGATCTGTGACTGGATGTGCGAGTGTGTGAATGGGTGAGTGGGTATATGAGTAGCTGTGTGGGTCTGTGAGGGGGCATGGTAGTGGTTTGCAGGTCTGTGTGTGGGTCTGTGTATGGGTGTGTGAATGGATGTTGAGTGGGTGAGTGAGTGTGTGAATGGGTCTGTGAGTATGTGTGTGAATCAGTCTATGAATGGGCTGTGAGTGTGTGAATGGGTGTGTGAGTCGGTGTCTGAGTGTCTGTGTGAGTATTGGATGGGTGTGTGAGTACCCGTATGGGAGTATGAGTAGATGTGTCAGTGAGCCTGTGGATGTGTGAGTGGCTATATGGGTATATGAATGGGTTTGTAAGGGGCTGTGTATGTGTGTGTGTGTGTATGACTATCTGTATTGATGTGAGCTAGTTGATGATATATGTGAGCTGCTGTATGAGTGGCTGTGGGTATGTGAGTGACTGGCTGTGTGAGAGGGTCTGTATGTTTGGCTCTATGGGTGTGTTAGTGAGTGTGTAAATGGCTATTAAGTGTATGAGTGGATGTATGATTTGCTATATGGGTTTGTCACTGGGTGTGAAAGTGACTGCGGACGTGTGAGTTGCTATGTGAGTGTCTGTTTGGATATGGAAGTGGGTCTCTGAGTGGCTGTGTGGCTGTGTGAGAAGTGGATATCTGTAGAGGTGTCTGAGTCAAGGTATGAGTGGCTCTATGGAACTGTAAATGGATGCCCGTGTAAGCGGGTTTATGTTTTTCAACTGTAGTCTGGACACCCTCACAATGTAATCTAAAGCAACAACACTGGAAGAACTAATTTGTAAACTAAATTACTCCAATAGATGGTGCCATTCATCTGTATAAAAAAAGAAAAAACAAAAAAATATAAATTTGTATTACAATTTATAAAACTATATATTAACCTTAGAAATTTAAGCAAAGCATCCCTTTATATCAGCAATAAATCATTATACATTTCCCATGCTCTAATCCTATGTGAGAATAAAAATCAAGATTTCACTTTCCCTTTCTTACTGTTCTGAGGCTTTATACTTATACAACATAAATGATGTACAGTATAAAGAATCATCCTAGAGCATTGGCGAAAACAGTCACATAAACTGTAGAATCCCCATCCCCCACAACTTCACAGTATTTCACTGCAAATAAGCAGCACATCACAATGCACACACTATAATTTTTTAAAGGATCATTTTATCTATACTTGTAGTACTATTCCAAAGACACATATGCTGAAAATGAGAACTTCATCATTAGAAGTGTTACTGTAACACTACTACATATATAAGGCGCACCGGCATAGGCAAAGCCTTATAAAACATCCCCTCAGAAGGCTTCATGATGTAATAAATCCTGATAATGCATCTACAATAACTAGACAATACCACTTTTGCACATGTGTCTGTTGTTAGAACTTTGGTTAACAAAACAAAAGATAGGAATTGGTTAATTTTCAAGGCAACCTTTGTCTGAATTTAAGGTTCCTATCATTAAATTCTGTCCATGGCTTCTACTTTTTAGTATGGGTGGGTGATGAATTCCGCTCTACCAGTGGAGTTTGCCGTGTTTTGCCCACTAGTTCCAAAAAAGTCAGCAGAGCAGTGGAGAGTGGAGTTTTTGCTCCGTCGTGGCTCACCAACGTTAGGTTGGTGAGTGAGAAAAATCACACGCTAGACCACCTCCCGGTGAGGTTTTTTAATGTGGGTTGTCTTGTCAGGTCGCTACCACTAACATTGAGAAACTTGCCGCTCATGTAGAGGAAGCTGCCACGTGAGAAGAAAATCTACTTGAGCAGCAGAAAGAAGCAGTTCCCTCTTGCACTGTGCATTGTGCAGTTTCTGCTGATTTTACAGCATGACACAAACTCCTGGCACTTATAAAATCAGCACAAGCAGTGTGACTTACCGCTTGCTGAACTCCGCAGAGCACAGCTGAGTTCTTTTGCCACTTTACGGAGTTCCGCATAGCAGAACTCCACAAACTCTGCCAAGGCCTAGTTTTTGGAGAGACAGTTTAATTAACAGATCTAATGCTAACTCCGTTATAAAAATAATAGCTTTACAAAAATGATAGCTTTAAAAGTAGTGTATGTTTTACCAGAAATAGGTATTTGTCCTGCTTTAAAGTTAGTAATGTAAGTATCTAATTGTCTACCATCTCCTCTACATCATTGTAGCTTTAAAATGACATAGTTGCCAATTCTTGTGACACATAGAGTTGACAGAATATCTGATAGACAATTTGGAGATACGTTATTTTGTGTAGCTTTTCTCACTAATGTCTCAAAATTCACAGTTTTGGAATCTGGTAATGTTAAAAAAGAAAATGCTCCTATTCTGTTTGTGTAGTTGATGAGCATGAGCAGTCTTCACATTCATGCTGTCATGAGTAACTGAGTCCAAATAATTGATTAACATAAATGTCCTCTTCTTCTAAAATAGAAAAGATCTCCATTAAACTTGTGTGCACCATCTTGAGTATTTTGAGTAAACTGTGCAGATCCACTACATATATCTACAGTGTCTTGAATTACTGATGCACACTGTATTTTAGTCCTGTCATCATGCAGACGTTGCAACAAAACAGACAGTGCAGAACACAATGCCTTCTGTTGTTTCTCTTCAAATTACATATATAACATGAGAGACACGAGGTAATGCAAACAGTGTGTTTACTACAATATTAACATAGCAGTTCACACCAGAGGGATTTGACAATTGGTAACCAACATTATCTCCCTCATTTTAAATGATTTAGTTTGTTAACAACTTCCTTCTTCTCTTTAATTTTCTTCCTTGCAACAGCATCATTACACTGTTTTGAAATGTTCCACTTTGAACAGATGGAGCATTTCTCATAAACTGAATACTGTCCTAAATGAGGAGCATGCAGACATATTAATCAGTAGTATTCTTTAACACAACGAGTCTGTGTTTACTCTGCTCTCATCAAATGCAACTAGATACAAACCAGATAATGTCCTAACTAAAGGCAAAGCTACGTTTGACATACCTTCCTTAAAAACTGAACTACCAATATTAATAAGTACTGCGTCTAAACCTATGCTTAGGATTTATGAATAGTAGCAACATATGCTAGACAAGCTGGAAACTATTTCTGCCGAACGTAAAAATCTTTCACAAACAAAAATCATGCAGTATATTGCCCAATTTGCTTTGCGTTCTCAATCTGATCAAATTTAATCACAAGGTGTTCCACCTCTTTCCTATTAGGAAATTTATGCAATCAACAAATTTGCCCTTAGCACCTTTAACCAAACCTTCTTCAACATTTAAATTTCAATGCAAAATCACTCAACAATTTTTGCATAGACTCAAGCACCTATCCAATCCCACAGTTCTGTAATGAATCAAGTTTTGCTTGTAATGTTTCATTTAGAACTACAGTGAGACCCTGACGTTTCATTTTAGCTATTGCCTTCAGTTGCAGAATTTCTTTTTTTTTACCAATTCTGGCAACTCATTGTTGAAACATGCACACTCCTCCAATGAAGGCATTACGCACATCATATGTTTACCATCTTGTATAATACTGAACATTAGTTCTGCTGCTGTCTTCATTGTTAGATACAGTTTTTTTTAGCAAGACTACTTTCTAAAACACACCTTCCCTCTTTTGAAAGAATACCTACTCTAACGTCTTTAAAAATATGATCATATTCAATATCAGATGCTTGCCGTATTTTCCTGAATAATTCTTTATATTAAAAATGTAACCAAATATTCACATTTACAATGTTTCCTAAATAATTTCTAGTTTAATCATGCAGCGTGTTTTGGAACACAGACATACCCTTTTCAGGTGTAAGTTGCAGTAAATCTCCAAAAACATCAAATGTTTTCTTTTAAGTAGGACACTGTAATCCATTATCAGAACCTCTTGCATTCTGAAATGCACAAAACCAAGCATTACGTTTGACACCATGCTTACCTCATCAGTGATTACAAGTTTCAACTTTTTTTTAACATTTGTGACACTTCATGACAGGTTTCACCGGATAACTTTTGATATTCTAGTTTGCTGTCATGTTCCACAGGCAGCATGAAAAGTCGATGCAAAGTAATAACTCTAATATTGTGTGCCACTAATGCAGTAGGTGCTGTACCCACTGATGATAACTTGTACTCTTTAGTCTTTTGTACAAAAACACTAAGAACTTGTATTAAGAAACTTTTACTAGTGCCAACTTTATCACTGAGATGCAATAGTATAGGTTTAAACATTGAGCATGCACACTCTTTCTTGTCATGAAGCAATCCATGCTCACCTGTAGCTTTTACCTCCATATATATTTGCATTTCCTCATCAGTTAGCTGTGCAGCTAAATCTCCAAATAATTATTTTTCTGTCTTGTTTGCTCCATTGGAGTCTCCACCTTATTCATTGCAAGAACTGCCTCATTTTTAATTATTGTATCGGTTGTCCAAGTGTGCCCTGACTTTGAGGAGCTGAACTTTGGATACTTTGTGAATTCTCCTTAGCCACCTCAGCAGCAATTGAAGTTTCCTGTTGAATTTCATCATTCAAAATTACTTTGCAACTACTGAGTATTGAAAGTCATCCTTTGTAGCATTGAAAGAGTCTTTCTCGGAGTTAAACTCTCCTAGTAACTCTGTATTACAGTGCCAAAGTTTAAACAGCTGCAAAAGTGCCAAATAGAAAAAGTTTATTTTTTCAGTAGTCTGGCAACTCAGTTTTCTGTAGTTAATTAGACTGCATCTGCTGTGTCACACCAAACACCTATTGCAAGCAAATACTGCAAATGTACCTTCATCTGCATGTTCTGTGATATTGTTTCTATATGTGCAGTACTGGAGTATTTCATATAGACAAAGGTTTTCAAGCTGTACACTCCTTTTTGGGTAGCATGTGTCTAACGTTTGATTTTGCATTGTCTATATTATCTGGGTGAAAGTCGGCAAGATATCAAATGTTTTGAGTTGAAGCGAGGCCTAGACTCACCCAAATATTTCCTTTTGATTTACAATATAACCTAGCAGAACTCAAATAATCACAGTGTTCATAGGATCCAATTTCCCTGTGTGAAAGCATCAAGCTGAAGCTGTAAATTTTTTTGCCAGCGACTTTTCAGCAGAGATCTATTCCTACACATCCTTCACCTATGTCTTCTCAGAATTTGTTATGAATGAAGTAACATAATGGGCAACAGCTATAGAGTGGTCTGCCACAAATTAAATATCCATATTGGCATTCCACATTTTTAAAATGACTGGATTGTAGTCATTAACATATTTCAAAGCCTTTGTTGTCCTGAAGTTATAGGTGTTTTATGGTGATTTATGAGTATGTGTATGTCTCACTGCAGACATAAAACTGTTTACTCTTTTTAAATCCAATGACATTTTGTATACAATTTTCGTTTTGCTTTGTATTTCTGTGACAGTACTTTCTATATCTATATGATTGGAAACTCAATACTTGCTGCGTTAGGTTTTTTTCCTCAGTGTTTTTTGGAATGCTACATGTAATGTACTGTTCTATGAAAGAAAGTACAGACACATCTGTGTTTGTTCCAAATATAGGTGCACAGCAGCATATGAATATGAAGAGCACTTCTTGCTTGGTACTCTTTACACAAAAATAAATCAGTTTTTTAAGAGATGTTTTTTTTTGTTGCAGATGGAGGACAAAATAGCTTGGATTTGTGGTTAAAGTACCTGCAAATCCAAATCAAAAAGTTCTCCTGGTGTGTTCAATTCAATGCTTTTAATGCCTTTAATACTCTACACAACTCAGTGTTACAAACCAAGTTGATGCACCTACATTTTGCAACATACACTTCAGCTCACCATGACAATGAAAACTGTCCTCATTTATCCAACATTGGCATGCCATCAAATTCATGAAACTGTACTCAAGCTTCACATCTTTTCAATTGATCTTTTCAGCAAACTCTTTTGCAGACATATTTTGTACATTAACTCCTATCTTAAGAATATGGTGATGAACAGCAAATGACAGTGCAGGCAAATCACTTTCAAACAGGAGATGGAATACATATGGAATAGTCTGTCAAAATGTAGGGTCCTCTGAATATTTTCTTTCTGAACTATACTCTGTTGGAATTATTTGAACCAGGCGGTTATCATACTGCCCACCTACTCCAGTTGTTAATAGCTGAGGCAAATGTTGAGCCTCTAAGCCTTTCTCCCACATACTTATTGATCACTTTTAGCTGGTTTCAACTCATACAGTTCAATAGCAGCTTCTTTTGAATTCAGTGGATACTCTAAAGCTGAAATATTTCTTCAGATTTACTTCTATTCACTTTTCCAAACTGTCCACTTGAGTGCAATCGTTGTTCCTCCAAGCAACATCCATATCCGCTAAAACCTACATCTTTATAGTACACATTATTCTCTTTAAGATACAGTGTAGCTTTCTTCACCTTACTGACATTCACTTGTTCCTGTCAGATTTGTGTATTTTTTGTGGGCACACCATTCGCTAGAATAACAAGTGGTTCTTCTAAATCTTTCTCTACTCCCACAGTTTCAGTATTGCTTTTAAAATCTAAAGGTAAATACACAACTATATCTTTAAGTCCTTTCTGAAGCTCAGTGAGTGGCAGTTTCCCAGTCTTGGGTTCCATATTAACTACTGCTTGATAAGGGTACATAGATTGTATGAGTATTCCTTCATGAAGATTCAGATCTTCAAGCACCTCCAACATTTTAACCACTTCTAACTTATTGTGAATTGCTCTGGCAGGCATTTTGTTGCCCTTTAATTTGTCATGACAATACTTGCACATGATTTGGAGTATAGACAAATCAAAACATCCCTTCACAAATAAATACACTGCAAATACCAGCTACTTTTCTCTGTTTTCGTCTTCAGTTTTTGAGCATGCATCAAAAACGGGGTGCTTGGCCAAAAAAATGAGTGCGCCGACAAAGTAAACAAACAAAATTGGGTTTCTCTGTAGAGACTCCATTAAACTTTGCTACTCTTGTCTAAAGTTATCAGTACTGGTGTCTGTGTTTTCTTGCTCTCCATCTGAACATACCAACTCAACATTATGCCCAAACTACATTCAGGACCAAAGAAACGTATATGAATATCTTCACAAACATTTTCAACCTGTGAGATTGTGCCATGCAGAAGTTCTATATTAATTTCTCCTCAACACAATGCAGGACTTTTTGCAAAGTAACGTTTTCTAACTAAAGTTCACATTTTTGAATGATGAACAGCCAATTGCATGCACTAATGCATTCTGTTGTAGATAGCTTTCTTCATTAAAAAAGCCTCAGTACTAGACATATTCTTCCATTCTCCTTAGAAAATTTGGCAAACATTACTTGTATTACCTTCTTTTCTTCATTGACAGAACTGTTTTATCCAGTGTTCTAAATCTTTTTAGTACCAAAATAAATAGTTTGCGCTTCAGAGCAAACTTTTTATCAACCACACTCTCAATATATTGTTTTTGTTTCAGTGCTACTCTTCTACTCTTCTACTGCTTCTATATGTTCTCATACATATTTCTTTAAATGCTTTCTGCTTCCTTGTCAAGTGGTATTTTTTTAATACATTTTTTCACTTTCAATCCAACTGACTTCTTCTCCTTTGTAATGTTATTGCAAACCTTGCATTTTATTTCGAACTTTTTCCACATTTTGCATTTTTCCATATATTACTTTAACAAACCCCCTAGTTCTCTTCTCCTTTTTCCAGTACGTTCTCCTTATCATGTTCTTTTCAGTCTCACTTTTAATCAGGTAGTTCTCTTTCTTCTGTGATTCCTCCTCTGTGTCTTTCTCGACATTGAAAGTAGATGTAGAATGTATTGAACTTTAAGTTTCATACAATTAGATTATATACTATAAACAAGTAAGTAGCTACATAAGTGGTTATATCAGTGTGTGAGAGGCTGTGTAAGTGTCTGAGTTTGGGTGTATAAATGGGTGTATAAGTGGCTGCACCCATGGTTGACTGTGTGTGTGTGGTTGAGCAGATATGAGAGTGATTGTATCAGTGTCTCTGTAGGTATGTCACTAGATGTGTAAATAGTTGTGTAGATGTGTGGCTTAATGTGTTAGTGACACTATGGGTGACTAAATGGATATTTAAGTGTCTATATTGATTAGTAACTGGCTGTGTTACTGGGTATTTGGGTGTGTACTGGTGGGTTCATAAGTGGCTGTGTGATTGGATGTGTAAGTGCCTCTGTCGCTGTCAGACTGGGTGTGTGAGGGCTGTATGGCTTAGTAAATATGTATGTGAGAATCTGTATGGGTGGGTGACTGGGTATATGAAGGGGTGTATGGTTGTGTAAGTTCATGTGTAACTGACTGTCTGAGTGTTGGGTACATGAATGCCTGTGTATGTGTGTGAGTGGGTGTGCCAGTGCCTCTATAGGCATGTGAATGACTATGTAAGTAGATGTATAGATGAGTAAATGGGAGTGTGAGTGGTTTTGGAGTTGTGTGACTTAGGGCTTGATTTTAAGTTTGGCTGCCGACCAAAGGAGCACCAGTATAGCGGTCGGGAGGATGCCCCCATGCTGGCGGCCTCCCCATCGCTGCATTACAACATTACCTCTGGGCTGGTGATAGTGTCTGCAGCAATGTCACTATGGTATCATGCTTCGGCTCAGAAAGTGAGTCTGAAGCACATGCTGCCTCATTGAAGCACCAGATGCACCGCAGGTGCACTATTGCTATGCACAGCTTTGTCATGGCAAGAGTGTGCACCGACAGTGAAACCATAGGAGAGCACAACATGTGCCCCCGCCACATAGCCCAATGGGCTTAAAATCACCCTGGGGTCTTGTTTGGGGCCCATTCTCTGCTTTTCTGCTGAGACTTTCATGGATGGGTCCCAACCATGAAAAGCTCAGCAGAAAGGCACGTCGTGATCAGCACTGAGGTGCTGGCATTGGCACCACTGCAATTGACCACAGCTTTCCATACAGCAGTGAGATCCAATATCCTGATGGTTGCAGCAGTCTTGTGGCGGTCTGACTGGTATCCTTGTAATCTGGTTGCAGACCACTGAGGATGCGGCAGTCAGACCACCACTGCAAGTATAGTAGTCCCAGGCCTGCTGTTCTCGTAATCAGGCCCTTAGTGTGTCAGCTGATGTCTGACTATGTCAGTAGTGGGTACATAGGTGCTTATGTGGGAGTGTGACTGGGCGTGAAAATGCCTGTCTGACTGTGTGAGCGGGTGGAAATTTCATACTATTAAATTACATACTACAAGTAACCACCCACATCTAATTTTAAACACGTTCATTCTTACCGACTTAATAGAACAGTTATATTTACAGTACAGTAATACCTCTTCCTCCTTTGCTGCTCACTATGGGAGAGATGTATCAAAGAATTTTACCCATTCTGCGTCTATGGGAAAATGAGTTCATACATATGGCCCTATATTATTAGTTGAAGTTTTCATCTAACCTCCCTTCTATTTTGCCTTTTAATATAGTGTCTAGAAGCTACACATTTTCTTTCAGCTTATATACACTCATAGTTTTTTTTTTAATATACTTTTTTGTTGTACAACCTAATTAACATACCTGTAAAATCTCTTTGCTGTTGTTCGTTTATTTAATTTCTATTAATATCTTTTTTCCACTGCAAATGTCAAGTAAGAAATCTCTCAATTCACTTCCACTCTCAGTACGAAAGTACTCATAACAGCTATTCTTGCTACTGTGCTCTCACTCATACTCCTCTACTTAGCAAATCACAGAGTTCCTTTACTCTTTTTTTGTTATGCTACTCCTAAATAGCCACTATTTTTAGCCCTTTTCATGTTCCTTGTAAAGAAGCCAATTTTGGTTGTTTTTTTGTGGATCTGTGGTTCTGCCGTGGGCTCCGACGGTCTTCCAGTGAGATCCACGGAAGATCAGCAAATTCACGTGGAAACCCTTCAAAGGATATGACAATTTGCTGTTAATGCATTTCATCTATATTTTATTTTGTAAAGTATTGCCAATTATAAGACATACATTCCCTACAATGCACTTTTTCTACAGCAGTCTACTTCTCATTTTCACACTGCAGTATCTTTTGTCCCCTTCCCATGTTTAGAATAGTCTCTGCCTATCAGTAGGTCAAAGGTTCACAAGACTTTCTCTCAACAACATACTAGCTTCAGATTAATTAGCAGGTATGGGTGACTGTTCACTATCTCTTGCATGCTAAAGACACCCTAATTACCTTATAGAGAGACATCCATGGTATTAGGGAGATATCTTCATCATTACCTATCTTAAACCGTAGGTTGTTCAAGTTTGAACCTTATAAGTATTCCCCAAATTGGTGTTTCTATCTCTAAACTAACCATTCTGAAATATGGTTGACCCTTAAGAGGTAGTAATTCGAGCAAATATGCGACAACCTCTCAAACAACATTTATTAGGTCATGGTCTTAGTGAAGAGGGTGGGATGTTACATTTGTGGTAGAGGCACATGAAGTGTATAGAACAAAAATGTTCTACTCCGGGATCACCTTTCCAGCAGCAGATAGAAATAGGTGTTTTTTTCACAATTACACAATAGCAAACTCACCTGCACAATACCGAGCTTAAGCATACTTAGAAATATTACTTTCTTACCACACATACTAAAATTGGTTTGATGGTGCCCTCCCACACACTGTACACAGCGTGAGACTATGAACCGGATGGACAGATATTGATGGACAAGTTATTTCATCACAGTTGTGACCGATATCCTATCCGCCAATATCAAAATCACATAGGATATAATGGGATTTAGATATTGACGGATAGGATATCCCTTCCACCTAGTTCTCTTAAGTAATGAAAGACCTACATAGCCAGAACTAGCCACATAAACACCACATCCTTATGTAACAAATATGCCGGTAGTGAATATACAATACTTATATAATAATTTAGTAAATATGTAGATGCATAATGCAGTTTGTAAAGCGGACTTTAAAGACCGCCCCAGCAAAGAATGCTGCTGCAGGACCACATTTGGCTACAACTGGGATAAATCCTATGAGTGTTCATTCCATGATGGCTAAGGTACCCAGCAAACGTGAAGAGATTTGATAGTACAAAAATAAACACGCTGGAAGCAGTATTTCCCCATACGGGACCCCAAGACGAACATAGGATTCTCACAGTGTGCTTCCCTTTTGGGATTGTTCCCCCAGTAGATAACTCTGCCACCTGGGGTGTAGTATTTGCTGCAATTTACACTACTGCACATGGTACACCAACAGTTATGAGCCTTTCAGGACTGTTAAACCAAATCCAAGATAAAGACGGGGCTGCCCCTGCTCTGGACTTGTGGATGCAATTAATTGGCAATTTTGCCACAGTATCCTTAACTTTATTAAGTAATCTTAAATGGGAAGTAGTAACATTGGCAGTACGCCAGTGACTCCAGGACGTTCCTCAACTTGAACAGGAAGCCAAGCTGCCTATGATTATTGCCAAAACTTATACTACTATAGGTAGAGATAACCTGGGAGCCAGACCAGGCAAACATAATTACAAGGTAAATTCAGGAAGGATAATACCAAAGAAAGCACAAGAGAGTTCAAAAAGATGGTGAGAGAAACAGAAAAATAACAAAGATAAACAAAAGCAAAGAGGAGAATCTCCAAATTCAGAGACCTCAGAGAAACATTACAAGCTTAGAACAAGGGAAACTTTAATGATAGTTTGCCAGAATCTTCTATAACTTCTGGAGTGACATCAACTAATACCTTTCTTGAAGTCAAAACTGTTCACAGGTGCATCCCCACACCCAATAGCGTTTATACATTGAGAGTTCAAATTGAGGGAGACATTGAGTGCACCACTAAGGTGATCTTCTTGGGAAGATTAACACTAAATTGCGACATACTATTGGCAAAAAAAGACTGCCCACCTGAATTTTTCTGCATGCTCCCACAAGGGAAAGATGTCATTTTGCCATCTTTCTCTGTCCTTATTCCAGACTCAGTAAAAGATGCCTACTCCACAGATTGGGCACTGGCGCAAACCCCAGTGCTGTACTGCAACCATGTGGGATGGGGAAGGGATCCCCTTACCACATTATATCAATAAGGTCCTCTCCACAAATCCAACCTCAATATCCCATTATACATGAGGCTAAAGCACCAGTGAGGAAAATTCTCTTGCACCTTGAGTACCAGGGAGTAATTTAACCCTGTGTCTCTGCTATGAATAACTCCTTGTTTCCCGTAGCTAAGCCGTACCAATCATACAGAATAGTCTTAGATTACAGACATTTAAACAGTTATATATGCACACTTCTCACACAAAATTCACATAGTACAGCACTTATCAAAAACATACTGTGCAAAAAATAAAAAAAAACCTTGGATATGTCCAATGTTTTTTTCTATGAAATTCTAGCGCCTGAAAGTAAGGATTTAAGAAACTTTACAGTGCTTTGCTCTCAAAGAAGATTTTATCATCTCCCTCAAGGGTATAAGAACAGTCCAGGATTTATTTCTGCCTGTGTGACATCAAAATTGCATGATATTGACCCTGATCCATTGTGTTATGTCAATGACATCTATCGGATAGACGACAACCTCAACAAACATTTAGCTAGAGTGGATCTCATTATCCTGGGATTCACCACACGGGGCAAAAAATTCAATTTCATGAAAAAAATTGCTTTTTTAAGTGTCTTATTCTTAGGATGTGAACTATCAAGTGAGGGAAAGAGCCTGGCACCACAATTGTTAGAGAAATGAGCACAATTACAACCACCAAATACCATCAAGAAACAACAGTCATTGCTGGGTTCCTTTACCTTTGGCAGAACTTACATTCCAGAATATTCACAACACATGAAAAAACTTTATGACTTAATTTGTACAGATTTTTCAATCAAACATTGGATACGCGAACACACACATATTCTCAGAGCATTACAGATAGACATGCTGAAAGCAAAACATTTGCACACATGTGACACTTAAACAAACTTGATAATCTGGGTCATTCTTGGTGCCATTGGGTTCACCTTTGTCACATTCAATGAAGGTGACCCATAGCATTCAAATCTCACTTGTACTCCCACCCTGAACAGCATTCAACACCAACAGAAAAATACTGACTGCTGTCACAAAGGAGAGACCACTAGCCCAAGAGAAACACATTATTGTTGTTACCTCTATACCAGCCCTTGAGGCTGTTACAAAATCAAGTGCCCAGAATGCAAAAACATTACACCCACTTTGGATTCGATGTGTTACCTCCTGACTGCCACTGGTTTTGATTACAATTTTGATTCAAAACTTCAGACCCAAGAATTTCTCCAATATGAACTTGAATACCCCATGTTCACTAACATTGAACAATATTGAATCATCATTTACATTGATGATTCAGCTCAACCAGCTATAGGTACCAAACACCAACAGTCAGCCACTTTCATAGGCGTTTACGGGGTAATGAGGGATGGTCAATATCATCCTCAACAGACCTACACACAGACCACAGGATACTGGGCAGCACTACTTGCAGAGCTAAACGCTTTGATATTGGCACTGAAACACACAGATCCTGAACTTTCTACCTTGATTGTGTGCGGTTCATACTACTGTGTCCAGTCCTTTAATGACTATTTATACTCCCAGTGCCTAAATGGGTTTAGAACTCCGAAGGAAACACCAGATACCAAATTCTTGTGGGGAAATTAGCTGATATCCAAGACAATCTGCCACAGGCTCATGTAGTACATACATTGGATAAACAGCAAGTTGGAATATACGTTGTAGAAAATGTTTTGTCTGATGAAGCACTCAAATATGTGGCTTCTGTTGGTGCCATTACTTGTTCACATACAAGGCTGGCTGATGAAACATTGGCTGCCATAAAAGCTTCAGGTGACGGCAAGCCCTTACCAAAAGCAGATCCTGAAAATATTCCTACCATTTAAGTGCCCAACACAATGCCTTTATAACAATATCAGGGTGGGTGATTGCATGATCCTCAACCCAGTCTTGAGATCAGATCTCATTAAAGCAGCACATATAGGGGTTGCTTATGCCTCTGCTGGTGTGGCGGCTACCATCTCACTTCTGCAAAAACGCTATTGGTGGCCAGGTCTATACAAATATGCCAAGCAATATGTCATTACATTTGCCAACAAATTAAAGTATCAACCATCAAACACCCACTGCAGACACCCTCTTAGTTTCCAACAAACCATTGCAATGTGTGTACTTTAACAATTGTGGTCCCTTACAACCAAATGGGGCATACAAATACATCCTAGACACTGTTGATTCATGTTCCAGATTTCAATAGGTGTGGGCACAATGATCGGCTGACGCTTGAACTGTTAGTAAAGATTTGCAAGTCTTAATCAGGACATAAGCAGTTGCAGCATTTCTTTTTGCCCAGGGATCGGCTTTTGCCTCCAGGGCATTCAAGGACACCATGGCAACAATGTGTGCTGAATGGCATTTCCTGTCTCCTTACCATCCCGAGGGAAATTTGATTATGGAGCAGAAAAACTGAGATTTAAGGCAATCCTTAACAGCTAGAGTATTAGGTTCAAGTTGTAGTTGGCTCCATCACATGTACGGAGTCCAGAGAGCACTAAATAATCTTCCAGAAGATTTTTGAGAAGACACACCCCCTGTGAAGTCCTGCTTGGTATGCCCAGGTATTTTCCAGATCTTGATGGCCCTGGCACGTTAGAAGCAGAAACATCTTTTGAAACATATGAACGTATCACTGTCTTGCAGGAATTACAACAGTTCTGTGATAAAAATTCATCTGCACATACCACCACCTTGTGACTGAGGGATTTGTCTCCATGCACAGGCTAAAGTTGGGGATCTAGTTTGTGAACAGATACCTGTGAAGAAGGAGTTTGGCCCATCCTACAGAACACTGGTTCCAGTTTTGGGAGTACACAGTACCAGATCTATCATTTTACCACCACTGCATGGTTCTAAAGAAAACCGCTTTGTTTCAATTGAGATGTGGCCGAACCTCCATGTAGACAAACTGACCAGAACTGTCATTTTACCACCACTGCCTGGTTCTAAAGAAAACCGCTTTGTTTCAATTGACATGTGGCTGAAACTACACAGCAGACAAAGAGGACTTCTGAGTATTACCCATACCACTCTCACTGCCATCCGGAAGCTACCTCTTCAAGCACTCAGCAATGCTGAAATTATTTCCCGTAGCATGGAAAGGGCTGAGAACAAACTTGTGTTCATTCCTATCACCACTTCATTGACAAGTAATGTCAAGAATTCAAATTTACACTCCTGGAATGCAACGCAAATGGATGGAATTGTTTATTATGAACTACCAATGGATATATGTTAGAAATTGGGTCTTTGGTTGGCAGTCAGGTTCCCCGTGTCCAAGCAAGGACCCTCACTCTAGTCAGGGAAAAGGAGAATCACCCTTAGGTAACCCCCTCTCACCCCATTGGTAGCTTGGCACAAGCAGGCAGGCTTAACATCAGAGTCTAGGTGTAAAGTATTTGTATCATCACACAGTTACTCAGGGAAAACACTACAAAATGACACCACACAGGTTTAGAAAAATAGGAAATATTTATCTAAACAAAACAAGACCAAAACAATAAAATCCAACATACACAAGTCAAGTTATTAATTTTAAAAGCAAAAGAGTCTTAAGTCTTGAGAAAACAGTAAAAACACTGTTAGTGTTGAAAAGTACCTGGGTAGCATCAAAATAGCACACACAGGTGAGTGTGCGTCGAAAAAGGTTAGCAATGTGTCGATTTCTTACCCGCAAGCGAGACCGTGTGTCATTCCTCCTTCTCTGGTCAGGTTGGCGTGCCTCGTTTTTCTTTTCTGCAGGAGAGCGATGCATCGATCGGGGCAAGCACTCAGGTCCAGGCAGGCATGCGTCATTTTTCTGCGCCCAGCAAGGTTTGCATAGAACATCCTGCCGCATGGTATCAGCAAAACCACGCTATATGGGTTGCGACATTATCAGCCTCTGTCAGTGGGTGTTGCGCATCATTTCTCCAGTTGCGTGCATTGATCTTCCAGCCGCGTTGCCGGTGGAGGGTCGATTTCAGCCGCGAAGCCGACGGCGCATCGTTTCTCAGCCGCGTCTCAGAAGGTGCATTGAAAATTTCCCCGAACGGCATTCTGTGCAGGGATTTTCTTTCTTGGTCTGCCAGATTCATCTTTCAAGGCCCCAGGAACTGGATAGGGCACCACTTGGCAGGGCAGGAGACTCAACAGAGAGTTAAGGTGCTGGCAGGGGAAGTCTTTGATGCCCCGAGACTTCAACAACCAGAGGCAAGCTCAGGACAAGCCCTTGGAGATTTCTTCACAAGCAGAAATGCACAACAAAGTCCAGTCTTTGTCCCCTTGCACAGGCAGAAGCAGTAACTGCAGGATAGCTCCACAAAGCACAGTCAAAGGCAGGGCAGCACTTCTCCTCAGCTCCTCAGCTCTTCTCCAGGCGGAGGTTCCTCTTGATGTCCAGAAGTGATCTAAAGTCTGGTTTTGGGTGCCCTTCTTATACCCATTTTGGCCTTTGAAGGCTTCCTTCAAAGGAAAGTCTCTCTTGTTTGTGAAATACTGCCTTGCCCAGGCCAGGCCCCAGACACACACCGGGGAATTGGAGACTGCATTGTGTGAGGCAGGCATAGATCTTTCAGGTGTGAGTAACCACTCCTCCACTCCCTCCTAGCACGGGTGGCTCATCAGGATATGGAGGCTACACCCCAGCTCCCTTTGTGTCACTGTCTAGAGAGAGGTGCAAACAGCCCAACTGTCCAACTGACCCAGACAGGGAATCCACAAACAGGCAGAGTCACAGAATGTTTTAAACAACAAAATGCTCACTTTCTAAAAGTGGCATTTTCAAACTCACAATCTTAAAATCAACTTTACTAAAAGATGTATTTTTAAATTGTGAGATCAGAGTCCCCAAACTCCACATGTCTATCCGCTCCCAAAGGGAATCTACTCTTTAATCATATTTAAAGGCAGCCCCCATGTTAACCTATGAGCTGGATAGGCCCTGCAACAGTGAAAACCAAATTTAGCAATATTTCACTGTTAGGAAATATAAAACACATTAGTATATATCCTACCTTAAACATACACTGCATCCTGCCCATGGGGCTACCTAGAGCCTACCATAGGGGTGTCTTAAATGTAAGAAAAGGGAAGGTTTAGACCTGGCAAGTGGGTAAGCCTGCCAAGTCGAACTGGCAGTTTAAAACTGCAAACACAGACACTGCAGTGGCAGGTCTGAGCCATGTTTACCAAAGCTACTATTATGGGTGGCACAACCAGTGCTGCAGGCCCACTTATAACTGAACTGAAAGCAATAGTGTACACTTAATCACTGTATGTCAAGTACAAATAAAAATATAATCCCAACCGCTGATCACTAATGTTAGAATTGGGGTCTTTGGTTGGCAGTCAAGTTACTCCCTGTCCAAGCAAGGACCCTAACTCTAATCAGGGTAAAGGAGAATCACCCTTAGCTAACCCCTGCTCACCCCCTTGGTAGCTTGGCACAAGCAGGCAGACTTAACTTCAGAGTCTAGCTGTAAAGTATTTGTACCAACACACACAGTAACTCAGTGAAAACACTACAAAATGACACAACACAGGTTTAGAAAAATAGAAAATATTTATCTACACAAAACAAGACCAAAATGACAAAAAATCCAACATACACAAGTCAAGTTATTAATTTTAAAGTCAAAAGAGTCTTAAATCCTTGAGAATACGGTAAAAACACGGTTAGCATTGAAAAGTGCATGGGTAGCGTCAAAATAACGTGAAGGGGTGAGTGTGCATCAAAAAAGGTTAGTGATGCATCGATTTCTCACCTGCAAGCGAGACCGTGCGTCAGTTCTCTTTTCCAGTCGTGTCGGCGTGCGTAGTTTTCCTCTCTGCAGGAGAGCGATACGTCGATCTGGGCAAGCACTCGGGTCCGGGCAGGCTTTGCATCATTTTTCCGCACCCATCAAGGTTTGCTTCGAAAATCCTGCCGCACTGTAGCAGCAAAACCCCGCTAAGGTGGGTTGCAACGTTATCAGCCTCCGTCTGTGGGTGTTGCATGTCGTTTCTCCAGCTGCATGCGTCGATCTTCCAGCCGCGATGCTGATGGGGTGTCGATTTCAGCCACGAAGCCGGCAGCGCGTCGTTTCTCAGCAGCGTCTCGGAAGGTGCGTCGAACATTTCCCTGCACGACGGTCTGTACGAGGATTTTCAGTCTTGGTCTGCCAGCTTCACCTTTCAAGGCCCAAGGAGCTGGATAGAGCACCACTTGGCAGGGCAGGAGTCTCTGTAGAGAGTCCAGGTGCTGGCAGGGGAAGTCTTTGATGGCCCTGAGACTTCAACAATAGGAGGCAAGCTCAGGGCAAGCCCTTGGAGATTTCTTCACAAGCAGGAATGCACAACACAGTCCAATCTTTGTTCCCTTGCACAGGTAGAAGCAGCAACTGCAGGATAGCTCCACAAAGCCCAGTCACAGGCAAGGCAGCACTTCTCCTCAGCTCTTCTCCAGGCAGAGGTTTCTCTTGATGCCCAGAAGTGATGTGTTTTTGGGTGCCCTTCTTATACCCATGTTGGCCTTTGAAGTAGGCTTACTTCAAAGGAAAGTCTCTCTTGTTTGTGAAATCCTGCCTTGCCCAGGCAGGCCCCAGACACACACCAGGGGGTTGGAGACTGCATTGTGTGAGGTCAGGCACAGCTCTTTCAGGTGTGAGTGACCACTCCTCCCCCCCTCCTAGCGCAGATGGCTCATCAGGATATGCAGGCTACACCCCAGCTCCCTTTGTGTCACTGTCTAGCGAGACTTGCAAACAGCCCAACTGTCAAACTGATCAAGACAGGGAATCCACAAACAGGCGGAGTCACAGAAGGGTTTAAGCAAGAAAATGCTCACTTTCTAAAAGTAACATTTTCAAACACACAATCATAAAATCAACTTTCCTAAAAGATGTATTTTTCAATTGTGAGGTCAGAGACCCCAAACTCTAAATGTCTGTCTTCTCCCAAAGCAAATCTACCCTTTAATCATATTTAAAAGCAGCCCCCATGTTAACCTATGAGAGGGATAGGCCTTGCAACAGTGAAAATTGAATTTAGCAGTATTTCACTGTTAGGATATATGAAACACATTAGTATATGTCCTATCTTAAATATACACTGCACCCTGCCCATGGGGCTACCTAGGGCCTATCTTAGGGGTGCCTTACATGTAAGAAAAGGGAAGGTTTAGGCCTGGGTAAACTTGCCAAGTTAAATTGGCAGTTTAAAACTGCATACACAGACACTGCAGTAGCAGGTCTGAGCCATGTTTATAGAGCTACTATTGTGGGTGGCACAATCAGTTCTGAAGGCCCACTAGTAGCCTTTGATTTAGAGGCCCTGGGCACCTCTAGTACACTGTACTAGGGACTTACCAGTAAATCGAATATGCCAATCATGGAAATCCAATCAACAATGCAATTTACACAGACAGCATATGCACTTTAGCACTGTTCAGCAGTGGTAAAGTGCTCAGAGTTCTAAAGCCAACAAAAACAGGTCAGAAAAAAGGTGGCAGGAGGCAAAAAGATTGGGGATGACCCTGCATAAGGGAAAAAAGTCCAACAATACATCTACCAATTCCCTTTCACCTGCACTGGCTACAGTTTTTACACACTGCTTGTGGTGACTTTGTCGACTTTGACAAGTTTTCTTCAAATTCTTCACCATCATCTACAGTGCCTGAATCAAAAGCATATAAGCTCTACAGTTGTCTAAGCATAACTACTTGGTTTATCCGTGGTATTATCTGTGGATACTCCTGACACTTCTTGCCTTTCTTCTTTGGATTGTTTTTGTCATTGTTTTCTTTTTACTGATACATGGTTATTGTCTTCCTGAACGCTCTGCTGTTGAACTGGTGGATGACATTTTAAAACCTCACCCATCCTCACATAAGGTCTGAAGAGCCTTGTCCCCTGTGAGCATTTCAACCATTCCAGTTCCTGATGGGATTGTTTCGGCTAAAGTACAGTTTGGTATATTTGGCCCCACAGAAATGATTCAAATTCTATGTGTTTTTAAAATATCAATGAATTATATTATTACACCAGGTGTTGTTTCTGAAGAGTAGGATGCAAAAACAGTTAATTATATGCTTTCTCAGGTTGTATATCATACTGTATTTGAAGGTAAAGATGTGCACATGAACACAGCGAATTATGGGGAAATGTTCTATTATCACCATTATGGACATCAAGAATAATTATACACGGTGGGAACATTGCACAACTCCACCAGTGAGGAGTTCTAAGACACATGTAGAACAGTTGTCCTGTTACTTAAATTACCACCTTCAAAAGCAAGGAAAATATTATTAAGAGACATCAAATTGATTTATTCAGATTCCTTTGTTTCCCAGTTGGCCATGGAAGGCTATGAGTACTGGATGAAGTTGACTGACTTAAAGAGTGTGTGAGGAACAAAAGATTGGCAAATACAAGGTAGGGAGGCTTTATTTAGAGCATGCCTTATTCTGTCACAAATTGTATTTCTCAATGACACCACACATCAATTTGTTTAGGATTGGCAAAAACAAAGGAAGGGAATGCACCCAGTATTCCTTCAACAGCTAAATTTGATGATTGGCAAACAATTTTAAATGTCACTGAAGAACAGCTTAATTGTTAGGTTCAGAAGGGTACCTTTAATTCAAAACCTTTAGGTCCCAACTAGTGGTTATTGTGTGCAGTAGACACAAATGGTTGTCATGCACATGTTGTTACCTCCACAGGGGGTTTTAGAGCACGCAGACCAGACCCTTGTTAAGTCATCACACAACACAGTGGTATTTAGACAATATACAGGGGGGCAAACTTTGTCAACAACGGTTAAAATCTTCCACATTAACCACTGTAGAACACCTTTGACTCCTTTCACAAGATTTAGACATACAAGATTTCTTGTTAGGTCCCGGGAAAACACGCTTAAAACATTTCTTATATGCAATATATAATGAAATATGGAAGCTTTTGAAAATGGAAGCTGTTGCCCGTTTAAGGCAAATAGCTAAGGAGAATTTAAAGAAAACTTTGTCTGTTGTCGATAATCGTATGAATACATTGTCCAACTGCATTTACACTTTTAACAACATCGTGTCTTCTGCAATTGACATTATTCAAACTGATATGTCACTTTTACATCATGGACAGAGTCAACTTAGATGCATTATGCAGTTAGTTGGACGTTACAAGATTATAAAAATGACTCTGTTCCTTGGAAGCACGTTAACTCTAAAGAGTTATTTGCTGCATTTATTTTGACACAGAAACAACAAATGATGGCTACTAAAGAAGCTAGTTACATCATGCTTAACACTGAAAAGTTAGAACATTTGCCTTTTACTGTGTTGGAAATGCCATTGTCAGAGTGAGTAATACATGGAGTGATTAATCTGTCGATTTCCACATTCTAATTAAGTTTGTGTTTCAAAAATTTCCTGTGGGCAGATTCGAACAGCTAGGAGACAGTTACATTCATGAGGTGTGGGAGCTACATTTCGATTACAAATGATTTAATGGCAAGAAAGAGGTCTTTCTTCACAGTAGCGAATGCAAGACTTCTGTAAGCCATTCTATGATTTGTAAACAGGTATCCTTGCATGGAGAATGCAATGCTTCCATCACAAATTTGGCTTGTTATCTGAAAAGTATCCCCATCTCTTTGATTCACCCAGTGTTTCAGTTGCTTTTGAATGTGAGTTACTGAATTCTGCACAATCAAGATTGCTGTGGGATGAGACCAGGTGTTTTCTTTGTAATGTCAGTCTCTAAAATTGTGACTTGTGGCAGGAATGTACTTTCCCCCCTACAAGTAAGATAAAAGTAGCAGATATGTGGCCTCACATTGCTACTTATAATGTAAATTTTGACAAGCTGAGCAGACTGAAAGCACTTTTTTTTCAGGAACACTTGGCTCTCACTTTAGCTTGTGAAACCTATGACCACCAAGTGGCACGGTCGTCTGCAGAGATACAGTTCCTTTTAAAGACCAACTTTCCAAGACATATCAGTGAATTAATAATTGGCATCTTTAATACCTCTAAAACCGCTAGGATTGTACATATTTTTTTGTCAGCACTTTCCAGACCATCTTTCGAGTTATACCTTCAGCCATCCATTCACTCTTTTTAAGTGTTTTTGGAGGATTTCCAATTACATTGGAATTAATTAGCAGTACGCTGCTGTTGCTATTTTTGATTCACAATGGCTGCCCCATCTCAACAATGAGAAACGATGAAGCTCCCACCAGCCAACCTGTGTCATGATGGCATGATGCAGAACTTTGGGGCATCACTCTTGGAAGACATAGACAGGAAATGATCACTGTACTTTCGACCCATTCTCAATTGTGTGCAGCCCATCTTTTGCTGCCTTTGGTGCCCTTTCAAAACTGCACTAGAGGTGTGTCTTGCCTTACAACATGTACCATCTATGGACATAAATTTGAGGATGATGTCAATGAGGTTTCATTGCCAGAGCTGTCCATTGAGAAAACGTTTGTTGTGTGATGCCTTCTATGAGCTGCCCTTTGTGCATTTGCTGGCTCCTTGTGCTTCAACATCTATCACTGCATGAAACGCTGCCTTCTTCTGCCGAACCTGTGACTGAGGCAATGGAACATGTATACTCCTTCCACTTTTTACCTGATAAGTTGGTGGAATTGTCACCTGCCGACGTGGGGTCCATCCTGGATTACCTTTCCATCAGCATGTGTGGAGACGTCCTGCAAGACCATGATTATTGTTAATTCAGCATTTGCCTTTTTTTCTAAAGTTCTTAAATAGTCCTGTTTTGAAGTTGGCCACATAATGCCATATAATGCTGCCAGGTCTGCATGTCAACCTGAAAATGTTTTTGTCTCTTTTATGTATATTTTTAGCTTGCTTTTAAATAGATAGCATTAGTATAGTTCATTTTAGGTCTTGGACCTTGCACTATTCTACTGTAAATGGGGAGGTTGTTCAGGGTTGCTTTTAGCACCTATATTGGGCACCCATATTTTAGCTCCAGGCCTGTGGCCTGTGCCCTTTTACCTATATGCACATTTTATTTGTCGAGTAATTTCATTATATTTTAGCACACCTTGCTTTTCAGCAGGGTTGTTTTTATATTCTAATCAGCTGCCTTTCTACGAAAGCATTGTTGTCAGTTCCTTTGCATGACATTTCATTCTGTGCCCTGGTCAAAGCTGTACATGATACTTCACAGGGCATGGCCGATCCAAGGTTTGTGGAGTCATCCTTTTAACCTTAGATATATTATCACATCAGGCCTGTTCTTAGTACACAACACGTTTTATATAAACACCACACAGGCCGGAGAAGGGCAGAGGGGACATTCCAGCCAGCCATCTTACACTGTGTGCCACTTTATCAACAGCTTCACTGATCTTGGCCTTGTATTTCCAGCTGACCAGGGGGACTGCCAGCAGAAGAAGAGGCAGACCTTTCCCTTTGTTTCAGTTAAGGGGTCAGATCTCTTTCCATAAGACTGGGCCAGGAAGAAGGGCTAACACTGCTATGGTCTCCTGTTAAACACTAAAGTATTGGGAGGAAATCTCACACTCATAATTATGTCAGGATGTTGAGAATGTTTATATGTTTTACTCTAACAGTCACAACCGTCACTGCATTAGGTTGTGTCTTCCTAATAATTGCAGCTCATGCCTTTTATCAAAGAATGCATTTTCTCCGATAAATGCATTGAAATTTATCATGCATTTCTTTGTTTGCCTATGCATACGTGAGACTTGTGCAACTGAGAGAAAGGGTTAAGATCTGTCTCACCACGATTTCCCTGAGGAGTCAGAGTGTCATGTTTTTAGACTGCCACAAATCAACTTTATTTTCTAGGTTTGGGTGAGGTGCTGCTCGCTGGCTGAAAAAGTCAGGCCGACAGCTTCTAATTGGTGTGGTACTGACTCAGCCACATAAACGCAGTGGTGCTGCCACCCTAAACTCAGCAGTCTTACCCCCATGATAAGAGTCCTACAACATTTTGGTATTCTCCAACATTTGCCAAAGAGTGAAGTGGCAGTGGCCAACCCAAGTTTGTCAGCAGATAGAGAAAATCAGGAAACGTTTCATTAAAACAGTTTCTCAATTTCTCAGAGACCAGAACATGGGCCAAATATACCACTACATTTTGAAATGTACAGAATACATAACAAATATGGAGTCTATTTCATAGACACAGGCAACGGAGTGTTACCAATGACTCAATAAACTGCATCCTGGTCTATGTGTAATTGTCATCTGCACACCATAAACACAAAGGCTCTTTTCAAAGTGAACCCTTTTCCCAAACACTTTTTTAACATTTTTCATAGGGATCTGTTGCAAATCCTCACACAAATAAGGGGTCTGCCAATGATATGGTCAGTATGAACCACGGCAGAACCATGGTTCTCTTCCCAACCGAAAGCACACATTAAAAATTGATTTAAAAAAACCACATTTAATCAATACATTTAATACAAACCTATACTAGTGTAATTTACATGAGTCGAACACTACCTGTGTGAGAGACTGTGTGGGTATGTGAGTGGCTGAGTGTGTATCAAGTGGGTGTGGAAGTATGTGAATGGGTGTGTGAATAATGTATGGGTCTATGACTGGGTGTGGTAGTGGTTTTGTGGGTCTGTGAGTAGAGGTCTGAGTTTGTTAATGGGTGTGTGAGTAGATCTTGAGTGGTTGTGTGGGTGTGCAACAGGTGTGTGAGTTTGTGAACACATGTGTGAGTGGGTGAGTGAATGTGTGAGTGGGTGAGTGAATGTGTGAAAGGGTATGTGAGTGGGTGTGCGAGTGGCTGTTTGGGTCTGTTGGTGGGTGTGGTAGTGGTTTTGTGTGGTATATAAGTGGGTGTGTGAATGGGTGTGCGAGTGGGTGTGTGAGTGGCTATGTGGGTCTGTGAGTGGGTGTGTGAGTGCGGGAATGGGTGGTGTGTGGGTATGTGAATGTATAAATGGATGTGTGAGTGGGTGTGTTAATGTGTGAATGGATCTGTGAGTGGGTATGTGAGTGTGTGAATGGGTGTGTGAGAGGCTGTGTGGGTCTTTGAGTAGATGTTTTAGTGATTTTGTCTGTGAGTGAGTGAGTGTGTGAGAGGGTGTGAGTGGCTGTGTAGCTCTGAGAGAGGGGTCTGTGATTGTATGAATGGATGTGTGAGTGGCTGTGAGGGTCTGTGAGTGGGTGTGGTAGTAGTTTTCTGGGTGTGTGAATGGGTATGTGAGGGTGTTTGTGAGTAGCTGTGTCAGTCTAGGAGTACATGTGGTAGTAGTTTTGTGGGTCCGTGAGTGGGGGTGTGAACATGTGACTGGGTCCGTGAGTGTGTGTGTGAGTGTGTGAATGGGTGAGGGAGTAGGTGTGTGAGTGTGTTAATAGACATATGAGTGAGTGTGTGAATGATGTGTGAGTGGCTGTGAGGGGCTCTCTGTCTAAATGGTATTGGTGATTGGTTTGTCTGTTATTGGAATATTTGATTTACTAGTAAATCCATAGAAATATGAACTATATGTGTTGAGACGGGGCCACTCACCTGAAAAGCAGGATGTCTGCAGGGGAGATGGTATGCCCCGACCTCCTGGAACACCTCTTGGCACTTCCTGGTGGACACAGAAACCCCAGCAGGTGTCCCAAAAGGAAAGGGGGAGTGGAAGAGAAAGAGACAAAGCACTGCCACAACTTGCCGGTCCAGCCAGGCACCCTTTATCTTCTGGGGGCAGGTCATTGTTGATAGAGTGATAGTAGAGTTAGTGCACTCAACTTCCTTGTAACTGAATCTCTCTTTCTGATATGCACACGGGAGCAGTAGAAGAACACTGGGATGCTCCAGCACTTTTCTTGGAAAATAATAACTGTTGGCTCAATTACTAACACTGCATTACCAAAAGCCCAAACTGAGTACCATAACAATAAGTACTGCAACACTAGAGCTGGCTTCACAGCGATTCACTGTTGCACACTACAACTAGAACTGTGGTTGCACTTATCATGCACAAGAAAGACAAACAAGGGCATTAATTATATCACATATCACTTTCCTGCATGCATAGGGTTAAACTAAAAGGAACAAAAATAATCAAAGAAATACAAATGTCCACTCTGGGTTCAAACAGTTAGGGTGGCACAGTTTGGTTTGGTTTCACTCTGTGTGTGCAAAACCCTTGAAAAAGCTAATTCCTCAAACCTGAAACATAGGCATGAATGACACAATTTAAATCCAAGAGTTATGCTATTAGAGAAAGAAAAGTCACGTAAATGCCCTTTTAAAATTGCACTGTCACTTTTTGTAGTACTTGAGCTCAAACAGATTTCCTGACGCACATTTAGGCAAGTAACTACAAAAATAATGTAGAATGTTCAGAAATGCATTTGTCTCTTCAAGATAAGCACTCTGCCAAAATGCGAGGTCTGAAATACACCAGCTGCACTAGGAAAGCGCAGCACTCAAAGAACAAACTCCCTGGAGAATACTAATGACTTAGCTGCAGTCTTTTCCGGAGTGCTGGAAGAATGCCTGGTGTCAGCTGGCACAGGAACGAAGAAAAGAATTGCCTCAAAAGTCCTGAATACGAGGATGACAGCAGGGGCTGGACTGCCAAATCAGATGCCGAGATCAGGAAGCAAAAGATAGCCAAACAGGGAGGCATGCTTCACTCAGCTATTTATAGCCAATCAGGAAAGCTTCCACATGTGGATGAATCACCACACCCATTTAGAAGCCCATGTCTACACCACACCCAATTAGAAGCACATGTCTACACCTGCTCACTTTAGTAAACAAGCATTGGTAAAACAATAATTGATAAAACCAATTGTGTAACACAGCACATTATGTTTCCTTAGAAACATGAAGGTTTAACCAAGAATAGAGATAGGATTTAACCCTAATCCCTGGGGATGCTGACAGATAACGCAGGAGGCACCTTGGGGATTCCTGACAGTCGTCCCCACCAAGGACCCTCTCAAGGGAAGGGTGAAGGAGAGGGAATTTTTTAGTAAGACATGGAGCATGAACTGTGGATGAAGTTCCCAGGAATTTTCCTCAGGCCCATAGCCTTTCCAAGCCAATAAGTAGTGTAGAACACCATGGACGTGCCTGGAGTCAAGAATTTTGGTCACTTCAAATTCCCATTGCCCGTGTACTTTTACCAGGGGAGGTAGTGGCGCATCGCGGGTATCAGGGGAACAGGGACGGAGTAATGACACATGAAACACGGGGTGTACCTTGAAATCATCTGGCAATATCAGTTCTACTACCACAGGATTGGTGATTTCGGCAATAGGAAAGGGGCCTAGAAATCAGGGGTTTAATTTTCTGGATCCTGCAAGATGGAGATTTTTTGATGAGAGCCACACCTGATCTCCTATCTGATAAGAGGGTGCAGGTCTCCTTCTTTTGTCTGCTTGTTTTTTTACTTGAGCTTGGTAGAGTTTTAAATGGTGTTGTACTTGTTTTTGAATCTCCTGTAACTCTTTATGGTGTGTCTGTACTGATGGGACTCTTGTGGATGTTTGGGACCCAGTTATAGGTAGCATTCTTGGGTGCAGACCAAACAAACAGTAAACTAGGGATACTCCTGTAGCAATGTAGACACTGTTGTTATATACAAATTCAACAAGAGGTAAAGCCTTATCCCACTCAGTAGCCCATGTGTCAATGTGACATCTCAGGATTTGCTCCAGCGTTTTGTTGGCACGTTCCGTCTGCCCAGCCATTTGTGGATGATATCCAGAGGACAAGCAGACGTCCATACCGACAGAGGAACAAAAGCTACGCCACAACCGTGATATAAATTGGAGGTCATGATTGGAAACAATTGCGGTGGGCAACCCATGAAGCTGTACAATGTGTTGGACAAACAAATCAGAGAGCTTAGAAGCCGTAGGGAGGCATTTTAATGGAACAAAATGAGCCATTTTAGTTAGGTAATCTACAACCACCCATATGACAGTGTGTCCATTGGAAGCTGGGAGATCAGAAATAAAATCCATACTTATGGTATGCCATGGGCCCACCGGAATTGGCATGGGAAGTAACAAACCTGTGGCTGAAATATGTGGGGTTTTAGCACAAACACAGGTGGAACAAGTCTGGACGTAGCTTCTGACATCCTGCACAGTGTGGGCCACCAAAACCATCTTTGACAGAGCTCTAACATCTTTTTCTCACCCGGGTGACCTGTGAGGACAGAATCATGTCCCCAATGTAACACTGTATCCCGTAATTTTGTGGTAGGAACGTACAACTGATCAGCATGGTATAGTAAACCCTCTTTTTCATACACATAAGTTGAACAGGGAATCTTGTGTTGGGCTACCCGTATCTTCTCAAGGAACTCTTGGGAAGTGCACACAGCCACAATTTTTTCTGGGGGTATAATGCTTCTGACCTGTTCTAGCGCAATATCAGAGGAGAAACCCATCCTAGACAACATGTCTGCCTTTTGTTGTTTAGTACTGGGCCTATAGGTTATTATGAAGTCAACCTTGTTAAAGAATAGAAGCCAGCATAACTGACGAGGTGTCAGGGCCTTGGCCGCTTGAAAAAACTGTAAATGACGGTGATCTGTATAAATAGTTACGGTGTGTCTAGCTCCTAGTAGGTGGTGACGCCATCCATTCAGAGCACATAGAGGTGTGGAGTTTGAGGTCTCTGAACTCTCAATTTAAAAATACATCTCTTGGTGAAGTTGGTTTTTAAATTGTTAGTTTGAAAATGCCACTTTTAGAAAGTGGGCCTTTTCTTGCTTATCCATTCTGTGCCTCTGTCTGCAGTGAATCCTGGTTTGTTTGTATGGGATACAGGAGTTGCTTGGCCTTTGGCTTGCAGACTCGTGCCCCCGTCACCTAGTGACTACTGAGCCTGCTCTGTTTTAGCGTATTTCTTTAATGAAATCTCTTAAGATGGCTGCCTTGTTTTTAGTTAGGCCCGTGTTTTAGTTTGTGTTATCAGTGCCACTGCGCTCAGGCGTCAATATCAAGCAACAAAGATAAACAAACTCTAGGTGTCCACATTAGGTACTCTTCCTCTTCACACTTTCGAGGGAATTGTTTGTATAAATTACCCTCCCAAGCATGTCTTGTTATCTATTGTTTGGGAACAGACCTATGTCAGGGGTCCAAGCAGATCTGTATAAATACTCCTCACTTAAACAGCTGACCGCTAGTATGGCTGCTGGCGGCTCTCCGTCCAAAAAAGGACAGAGGGCTCCCAGCAGTCATAATACACTGCTCGGAAAACAGCCTGCACTGGTGTTCTTCAGCACGGCGGTACCTTGGCGGTCTTTAAAAAAGACCACCGAGGTCAAAATGAGGGCCATGGTGTTTATGTGAAAAAGGGGTAATCTCTGTTTAACCACGACACTCCCTGAGATGTCACACTCTTGAGTCCATACATAAAGGCTGACACAAATCACCTTTTACTGCTTGGGTTTTTAGTGAGGGGCTGCTTGTGAGCCGGGAGGGTTGGGATGACAGCTGCGACTTGTTGTAGGACTGGCATAGTCGCCTACAAACATAAGTTTGTCTAGAGCAAGAGTCAAACTACGACATGCCTGTCTGTGGACTATACGTCTGGCTCGGGATGACAGTTGGGCTGTTTGTGAATTCACTCTAGACAGTCACACAAAGGGAGCTGAGATTTGCCCTGCACATCCTAATGGGTCTTCCTGGGTTAGAGTGGTGGATGGAACTGACACTTGCACCTGAATAGGGCTGTGCCTGTCCTTACAGAAAGCAGTCTGATAACCCATGGAAGGCAGTGTCTTTTCTACTGCAAAACCTTCCTTTGAGGTTTTCCTACTTCAAAGGCAGAAATTAGTATAAGTATTGGGCCTCTGAGACAACAACTACAGAACACTTCTGAACTGAGGGCATTCTGCCAGGAATATGCCGTAATAGCGACTGCCTCTCTGCCTGTTGCTTTGTTGTGCTGGCCTGCTGCTTGCTGCTTCTGTCCTGGGAGTGGAAGGACTGGACTTTGCTTTCACTATCCTGCTTTCCAAGGTTCTCCAAGGGCTTTAACTGAGCTTGCCTCCTGTTGGAAATCTCAGGGACATCAAAGACTTAATCTCTCAGCATCTGAGTTCTCTTGCTGATAGTTCTGACTCACCAAGTGGTGCCAAATCTAGTTCCTGGGCCCTTGGGAGTGATTTCTTGTGTAACCAAGAAGAAATCAAGTGCATTCACTCCAGAGCGACTTTGGAACCAGCGCTGCTGTCTGACTCAGTGCTTCTTGTAGGAAAGTACCATGTTGCCTGGCATGTTACCCCCATTTTTCACTGTATATATGTTGTTTTAGTTGTATGTGTCACTGGGACCATGGTAACCCAGGGCCCCAGTGCTCATAAGTGTGCCTGAATGTGTTACCTGTGTAGTGACTAACTGTCTCACTGAGGCTCTGCTAATCAGAACCTCAGTGGTTATGCTCTCTCATTTCTTTCCAAATTGTCACTAACAGGCTAGTGACTAATTTTACCAATTTACATTGGCTTACTGGAACACCCTTATAATTCCCTAGTATATGGTACTGAGGTACCCAGGGTATTGGGGTTCCAGGAGATCCCTATGGGCTGCAGCATTTCTTTTGCCACCCATAGGGAGCTCTGACAATTCTTACACAGGCCTGCCACTGCAGCCTGAGTGAAATAACGTCCACGTTATTTCACAGCCATTTTTCACTGCACTTAAGTAACTTATAAGTCACCTATATGTCTAACCTTTACCTGGTAAAGGTTAGGTGCAAAGTTACTTAGTGTGAGGGCACCCTGGCACTAGCCAAGGTGCCCCCACATTGTTCAGAGCCAATTCCCTGAACTTTGTGAGTGCGGGACACCATTACACGCGTGCACTACATATAGGTCACTACCTATATGTAGCTTCACAATGGTAACTCTGAATATGGCCATGTAACATGTCTATGATCATGGAATTGCCCCCTCTATGCCATCCTGGCATAGTTGGCACAATCCCATGATCCCAGTGGTCTGTAGCACAGACCCTGGTACTGCCAAACTGCCCTTCCTGGGGTTTCACTGCAGCTGCTGCTGCTGCCAACCCCTCAGACAGGCATCTGCCCTCCTGGGGTCCAGCCAGGCCTGGCCCAGGATGGCAGAACAAAGAACTTCCTCTGAGAGAGGGTGTGACACCCTCTCCCTTTGGAAAATGGTGTGAAGGCAGGGGAGGAGTAGCCTCCCCCAGCCTCTGGAAATGCTTTGTTGGGCACAGATGTGCCCAATTCTGCATAAGCCAGTCTACACCGGTTCAGGGGACCCCTTAGCCCTGCTCTGGCGCGAAACTGGACAAAGGAAAGGGGAGTGACCACTCCCCTGACCTGCACCTCCCCTGGGAGGTGTCCAGAGCTCCTCCAGTGTGCTCCAGACCTCTGCCATCTTGGAAACAGAGGTGCTGCTGGCACACTGGACTGCTCTGAGTGGCCAGTGCCACCAGGTGACGTCAGAGACTCCTTGTGATAGGCTCCTTCAGGTGTTGCTAGCCTATCCTCTCTCCTAGGTAGCCAAACCCTCTTTTCTGGCTATTTAGGGTCTCTGTCTCTGGGGAAACTTTAGATAACGAATGCAAGAGCTCAGCCGAGTTCCTCTGCATCTCTCTCTTCACCTTCTGCCAAGGAATCGACTGCTGACCGCGCTGGAAGCCTGCAACACTGCAACATAGTAGCAAAGATGACTACTGCAACTCTGTAACGCTGATCCTGCCGCCTTCTCGACTGTTTTCCTGGTGGTGCATGCTGTGGGGGTAGTCTGCCTCCTCTCTGCACTAGAAGCTCCGAAGAAATCTCCCGTGGGTCGACGGAATCTTCCCCCTGCAACCGCAGGCACCAAAAAGCTGCATTACCGGTCCCTTGGGTCTCCTCTCAGCACGACGAGCGAGGTCCCTCGAATCCAGCAACTCTGTCCAAGTGGCCCCCACAGTCCAGTGACTCTTCAGTCCAAGTTTGGTGGAAGTAAGTCCTTGCCTCACCTCGCTAGACTGCATTGCTGGGAAACGCAACTTTTGCAGCTACTCCGGCCTCCGTGCACTTCCGGCAGAAATCCTTTGTGCACAGTCCAGCCTGGGTCCACGGCACTCTAACCTGCATTGCACAACCTCCTAAGTTGTTCTCCGGCGACGTGGGACTTCTTTGTGCGACTTCGGGTGAGCGCCGTTTCATGCATCCTCGTCGTGCCTGTTTCTGGCACTTCTCCGGGTGCTACCTGCTGCTAAGAGGGCTCCTTGTCTTGCTCGACGTCCCCTCTACCTCCTGGTCCAATTTGCAACCTCCTGGTCCCTCCTGGGCCACAGCAGCATCCAAAAATGCTAACCACACGATTTGCAGCTAGCAAGGCTTGTTGGCTTTCTTTGGGCGGGAAAACACTTCTGCACAACTCTACAAGGCAAGAGGGATCCGTCCTCCAAAGAGGAAGTCTCTAGCCCTTTGCGTTCCTGCAGAAACCGCAGCTTCTTCTGTCCAGTAGAAGCTTCTTTGCACCCGCATCTGGCATTTCCTGGGCATCTGCCCATCTCCGACTTGCTTGTGACTTTTGGACTTGGTCCCCTTGTTCCACAGGTACCCTAGATTGGAAATCCACAGTTGTTGCATTGTTGGTTTGTGTCTTTCCTGCATTATTCCTCTAACACAACTTCTTTGTCCTTAGGGGAACTTTAGTGCACTTTGCACTCACTTTTCAGGGTCTTGGGGAGGGTTATTTTTCTAATTCTCACTATTTTCTAATAGTCCCAGCGACCCTTTACAAGGTCACATAGGTTTGGGGTCCATTCGTGGTTCGCATTCCACTTTTGGAGTATATGGTTTGTGTTGCCCCTATCCCTATGTTTCCCCATTGCATCCTATTGTAACTATACATTGTTTGCACTGTTTTCTAAGACTATACTGCATATTTTTGCTATTGTGTATATATATCTTGTGTATATTTCCTATCCTCTCACTGAGGGTACACTCTAAGATACTTTGGCATATTGTCATAAAAATAAAGTACCTTTATTTTTAGTATAACTGTGTATTGTGTTTTCTTATGATATTGTCCAAATGACACTAAGTGGTTCTGTAGTAGCTTCACCCGTCTCCTAGTTCAGCCTAAGCTGCTCTGCTAAGCTACCATTATCTATCAGCCTAAGCTGCTAGACACCCTATACACTAATAAGGGATAACTGGGCCTGGTGCAAGGTGCAAGTACCCCTTGGTACTCACTACAAGCCAGTCCATCCTCCTACACTTCTGCCTGCACCAGGAGCTGTGGTCCCCACTGAGTGCAACGACCCTGACCGACGCTGCAGGCCTGACGCCACTGCAAAACCACCAAAGTTCCACCATACTGTGAATCCTGAGTGCCGTTTTGCCAATGTCACTGCAGCACCTGTGGCCCTGTGGTTTGATTGCGACACAGCAAAGTCGATGGCATGTGTCTTGACCTGTAGGATTTATCAACTTGACCGGGTCATAAGGAACCAACTCCTCACCACTGAGGTCACATGACCTCCACAACAACAGTAAGGAACCGTCATCCTGGTAGCATTAAGGAACCTACACTGCAGCGGCTTCAGCAATGCCTCACCTCCCCGACTCTGTGCAACATCTTTGTTTAATCATTTTCCAAAGGTACTGTGCCTGGAGTCCGTGCGACTCTGTGACTGGCCCGCAATCCCTTGCAAGTGGCGCTGGACTGCATCAATGACTTTGTGATAGCCCAAGTTGGAACTATTGTGTTTCTAGGCGCTTTACTGACATTTAGGACCTCATCATGACATTGGTGGTAAATCCCAGTTACCGCTGCAGTGACGGCTGCCAACATACCATCGCAGTGGCGAACATCCGTTCACCATATTATTAGACACACACACCAAACCGACAGAATACTGCCACAAACACATATCCACCAGAGCAAAGGTCAGTGTTAAAGTGTTGGTATGAACACCCATACCGTTACGCCAACAAAACAACGCCCACCACATTATGGCCCACGAATCACCACAGCGGACATTCAATGCTGGTAAACCATTTGCGGTACACACACCGGCGCGCTCAGGATGGCCACCCAAATACAAAACAACACAACATTGGCCAAAACGAAAATCACACATTTGACATTCACACACACACCAAACACACTCACCCACAGCACTATAAAATATACACTCTCGTTACCCACAACACTTTACATACACCAAAAATTGCCACAAGACAGACCCAAAAATCACAGAAACAACTACATACACACACACCACAAACACCCATTCATTCATCACTCACCCCACAATCCCACACCCCACCACATTACTCAACACCCTCTGCACAACACAAACCACACAACACCCATGTCCCCACTAAGGCACCCCCATTTCACAGATGAGGAGTTGCGGGTCATGGTGGAGGAAATAATCAGGCTAGAGCCAAAGCTGTTTGGAGCACAGGTACAGCAAATTTCTATTGCCAGGAAGATGGAGCTATGATGGAGGATAGTGGACAGGGTGACTGCTGTGGGACAGAATCCAAGAACAAGGCACGACATCAGGAAGAGGTGGAGTGACCTAGAGGGGAAGGTACATTCAGTGGCAGCAAGGCACCAGGACGCCATCCAGAGGAGGGGAGATGGACCTGCATCTCCTCCCCCACAGCTCACAGCATGGGAGGAGCAAGTCTTGGGAATACTGCATCCTGAGGGACACACTGCAGCAGCCAGAGAACTGGACACTGGTGACGCAATACTTTCTACTTACCACCCCCATACCTGCATGTCATCTCACCCCTCACCCTGACTCCCATCACTCCACTCCATCCCACATAGTGCACCTACACATATGACTAACCCTAATGCCAAGCCCTGCATTCCATACCAATGCATGTACAGCCCTCCCAGCCCTGCATGTACACCCATCGAAAACGCATGCACAGCTTGGAGAACTCACAATCACACAATACATCAGCATACGCAAACAAAGGTGGCAGGGCAACAGCAATGATAGAGGGGAAGCTAGGGATGTACAATATGTCACAGACATGAAGCATACTACATCACTTACATCCCCATAGGTGCCCCAGCCAATCCTAGCGGTGAGGAGGTGCTACGACTATCCAGTCCCCCAACAGAAGACACCCCCAGTGATGACAGTAACTCTGGACTTCAGGATGTGGATGAACTACCTGTCCCATCGAGAACCACTGGTCAGTTGGCCATCCCAGCCCACTCACAGTCCACCACAGAGCCCCCCCATCAGTATCCAACACCACAGCACCCACCCAACTTCACCACACCTCTGTCATCAGGACACGTCAATCAGCAGTGTGCCCACCTATACAGGGACCCCAGTCCACACCTCACTCCAAGACAATCAGGGACCTGGGGTCAGTGGCAGTGAGCACATCATTCAGGGGACACAGGCACAGGGTAACAGGGACTCTGGGAGGACAGATGTGCGCCAGGGGGAGGACAGGCCCGGGGAACCGACTCTCCAGGAGGCACTCACTAATGTCCGTGGGGCTTACCAAAAATCCCAGGACAAGATGGGCCACATCATTACCAACATGCTGAAGAACAAGAGGCTGCAGGAGGTACACCATCAGGAGATCAGGGAAGATTTTCAGGCCCTCAACACCACCATGGTCTCCATAGCAGGGGTGCTGGCAGAAATGGCCAACATCATGAGGGAATGGACAGCACACCAGCGGGCCTCTACCACTAGCCAGTCTACTGACCAGCCCGGCACTTCTGCTGCAACTAGTGGACAGGAGGTCCTGAACATAGGATCCACAGGCCAGCAGCATCCCACCCCCTGCAGAAGGTGAACCACCCAGCAAACGTTCCCTGGGACAAAGACAGAAGCCAGATACACATGCCAAACCAAGACCACCAACCAGGAAATAATACTATCCTGATTGTCCCCTTGTGCCCCACTCTGTCACCTTGTCCACTCTGAACTGCTTTTTCTCTCCTTCCTATGGCCCCTTAGACATTGGACCTTTGCTATAAACAGGCTGGACCAATACCCTGGACTTATCTCTACCATCACCCCATTCCATTGCACCTTACCATCTATAATTTGCACTACAGTAAACACCCTTGAGCAAAACATGAGTGATAGTGTTTTACATTATGAAAATGTGCAATTATGGAAACAGTCACATTGAGTGCAAATGATCTGAACACTGTGATAGCATACAAATGAAGACCTGTAGCTGTTTGTAGTTATCACATCACTACAGAGTTGTTATAACACCAGCATCTGCAGAATTAGAAGGCATGGGTGACAGTCAGTTGAGATACAAAGGAAGTGCATGCCATCCTGCTACAGCCACCCAGAAAACATCAATAGTCAGAGGAATGGTCAGTTACACTGTTTCACCTGTGTGTCATTAGAAGTATTGACCTATAACTAATGTTCTGTTATCCACATCCTTATCCTCTGCCTTCTCATCCTCTCTGTCCTCAGGGTCCACTGCTGCCACAGGGGCATTTCAAATATCCTCTTCCTGCAGATAAGGCACACGTCGTCTGAGGGCAAGGTTGTGCAACATGCAGCATGCTCCAACTATCTGGCAGACCTTCTCGGGTGAGTAGCACAGGCATCTGAACCTGGCCTTCAGGAGTCCGAAGGTCCTTTCAATCATTATTCTGGTTTGCCCATTTGCATCATTATACCGATTCTCAGCCCCTGTCCTGGCATTCCTCACAGGGGACAGGAGACACAATAGGTTTGGGTAGCCAGAGTCACCTGCAAGTATTAAGGGACAAACATTAGCCTTACACAATAGTAGGGGGTTAACTTCTGAAGGCATACACTGACATACACTGGGTGGGGATTCAGGCCCACCTATTAGCCACACCCTGTGCGTCTGTAGTTGTGCCATCACATTTGGAATGCTGAAATTCCCGAGGATGAAGGCATCATGCCCTGACCCAGGATTTTTAGCAGTGACGTGGGAGATGTACTGGTCAGCCAGGCACACCATTTGCACACTGAGTGACTGAAAACTCTTCCGATTCCTGAACACTTGTTCATTGTGGCGGGGGGGACAAACGCTATATATATGTTCCGTCAATCACCCCAATAATTAGGTATATGTCCCACTGCATAGAATCCTGCCTTCACAGTGGCCAAATCTTCCTCCTGGGGGAAAGCAATGTAGCTGCACATGTGTCTGACCAAGGCAGACAAAACCCTCGCCAGCACAATTGAGAACATTGGCTGTGACATTCCTGCTGCCAAGCCCACTGTCACTAGGAAAGAACCAGTTGCCAGGAAATGGAGCATAGATAGAACTTGCACAAGAGGGGGGATCCCAGTGGGATGACAGATAGCTGATATCATATCAGGCTCCAATTGAGCACACAGCTCTGTGATTGTGCCCCAGTCCAGTCTATAGGTGAGTATTATGTGCCTGTCCTCTAGTGTAGCCAAGTCCACAAGGGGTCTGTACACGGGGTCTTGTTTCCTCCTCCCATTCATCCGCAGTGGTAGGTATCTAATGGACACAAGAGTGAGTAGGGTGTCACAATTTGAACAATGGACCCACAACCTCAGTGTACATTGAGCATTAATGTGTTGGTTCAAATGGAATGGGAATGTATGTGCAAATCATAGCAATGACACAGTTCTCGATTATCTGAATGTTGTCCACCACCATAAAATGGCGTACGCCAGTCCTGTATATGGGGATAGGTGGAAGTGAAATAACTCTGTCGACGTTGGGCGTCATGGCAGAAGGCGGTCTTGCACCACCATGCTATTCCTCATTGGTTAATATGGGGCTCTATGGGGTACAGTGGCCAATGGAGATCACCGGCGGTGGTGACAGTGTACGCTGCCATGGACGAGACCGCTATTTTCTATCTATGACCTCACTTGATTCCTGACTGCGTGTGCTGCTGTGACCTGTGTCTGGATCCTGCCATAGCCCGTGTGACTGGGGAAAGGACCTTGCCTTAACTTTAGAGGAGTTGGAGCACTTGGTGGATGGGGTCCTACCCCAGTATGGACAGCTGTATGGGCCTCCAGACCAACAGGTGAGTACGCCATGGGCAGATGCATGTCACAATGTTGCATGGAGATGTGTGTGCAAGCATCGTGTCATTTGGGGGGTGGTATGTCTGGTGGTAGTGTACATGGTGTGCGCCGGGTGATGTGTGTGCCAATGGAGATGGAGATGGGATTTGTGGGTTTAACGTGTGACAGGCTGGATTGTATGCGTAATGATGTCCTCCTGTCTGTATTACCTCTGCAGGTCAGTGCCCATCAGAAGAAGGGATTGCGGCGTGCCATTGCCAAGGACATGCGGACCCTGGTGGCCTACAGCAGGAAGAGCACCCACTGTAGGAAAAGTTCGGAGCACCTGAGATCTGGGCCCGGAAGACCACGGAAGCCCAGCTGGGGATGGCCTCCCAACGGGGGAGGGGTTCCTGTAGGAACCTGACCCCCCGATGGCTGAATACTGGCGGTGGCCTACCCAGAGCTGGTTGGGCGCTTGAGGGCATCACAGCAGCTACAAGGGGGTGAGTACAGTGGGCGTTACAACTATAATTGGTAGCAGGCATGGGATCCTGGTGGTGGGTGTCAATTAGTGGGTGCCACTTAATGCCAGGTCAGACATTGCAGCGTGATCCAGCTCAAGGGTAATGGTGTATTGCAAAATCTGGTAACCTAGCTAGGTTGCATTCCATGTCAGACAGGGCTTAGTGGGTCCCAGGAGGGGTGCAGTTGGTGGTGTTTGGCTCTCATCTTGCTGTTGTACCTAGCCAATGGAATGGCAGTGCGATGCATGGTGCTCAATCCTGATCCCTGTGTCTGACGGTAATGTGCATGCCATCTGTGGTGTTGGTGCTGTAATTGACCTAGTGCTCCCTTTCTCTCTCCCCACCTTTTTTCTTCTATCATCCTGTCCATGTGTGCATTAGCATCATCTGGGAGAGGAGCAGGGGCACCGGCAACAGAGGGAGCTGCATCTCACAGGACCCAGGATGCAGAGTTCACTGACGCAGAGGGAACCAGTGGTACAGAAGACGAGGGGCGCACCACGGCAGAGACAGCAGGTGACAACACTGACTCTGATTCCTCCTCCGATGGAAGCTCCCTGGTGGTGGCGGACACCTCTGGGACCATCCCAGCTACGGCTATAGCCGTCACCCCTGTATCAGCACCACCCTCCCAGTAGCCTCTCACCGAGTTGGCAATGCCCACTCACCCAGGAGGGTGGGCATCTCCTTCAGCCCAGGCACCTCAGACCCTGCCCCAGTCAGCCCTGCTGCCCTCACTGAGGAGGCTATTGATCTCCTGAGATCCTTCTCTGTAGGGCAGTCAACCATTGTGAATGCCAGCCAGGGGCTGCCATCTCAGATGCAGCAATGCAATGCATTCCTGGAGGGCATCCACGGTGGATTGGCGGGCCAACAGAGATTGTTTCAGGCTCTGGCCTCCTCGCTGATGGCAGACATTGTGCCTGTTCCTATCATTCCCCCCTCCAACTACCACTTCCCAGTACCAGTCTCCTCAACCCCAACCCATTTCATGCACATATACAGATAAGCATGCACTCAAAACATCACACAAGAGTGGCACAGACAACCACAGGCAGCACACGTCAGGCCACAAGCACTCACACAAAACAACAGACATTTGCACACACAACAACATCAACTGCCTCCACTGTCTCCCCCTTCTTCTCCTCCTCCCTCACAGTCACATCCGCACTCACACCTGCATGCACTGCATAAACAGCCACCACCACCATCAGCACACCAAGAAGCACACACAACTCACTTGCTGACACCTCCAGAACATCCATCCACTTGTCTCCTGTGTCCTCTTCCACACTGTCTGTCCTAAGAGACACAAATGCACGCACTCAGACTCCCAACGGCCATCCGATTCACATCAGCACACTGCCCATGCATCTGCACCCAAGTCCAGCAGACGTACACCTCCAACAACCACTCCCTCAACCTCCACTCCCATCCTCCTCCCTCATCCCGCCACACTATCCCTAAGAAGCTTTTGCTTGCCCAACTTGACCTCTTCCCTCCCCTTCAACCCCCCTTCCTGCCCGTAAGAGCAGGGTCCCAACGACCCAGCCCAGTACCTCAGTCAAACAGTCCACAGGGACAGTGGAGGCACCTCCTAGTCATGGAGGCAAGAAAGGGAAAGATCCCACTCCATCACCCAAGAAAGGGAAGGATCCCACTCCACTACTCAAGAAAGGGAAGGATCCTACTTCACTACCCAGGAAAGGGAAGGTTCCCACTCTACAAACTAAAAGAGGCAAGAGGCCCCCTCCAACAGCAGTGGAAAGGAGTCCTCACCTCCAGCAGAGGCTGGCAGGGTAACACCTACAACAGCAATTGGCAAGGAGCCTTCACCTCCAGCAGAGGCTGGCAGGGTTACACCTCCAACAGCAGTGGACAAGGACCCCTCACCTCCAGCTGGGATACAGCAGCACTCACCTCCAGCTGGGACACAGCAGCCCTCACTTCCTGCTTGGACACAGCAGCTCTCACCTTCAGCAGAGTGCATGTAGCCCACACTCCAGGGACTGTTGTACAAGGAGCCCCCTCTAGAACCAGTGGGTAAGTTCCCTACCTCAGAGACTGTGACCTCGCACCCCCCAGCAAAGGACAATGGGCATGGAGCCCCCTCTAGAACCAGTGGGCCCCCTCCAGAACCAGTGGGCAAGTTCTCCACCTCAGAGACTGTGAACTTGCACTCCCCAGCAAAGGAAGATGGGCATGGAGCCCCCTCCAGAACCAGTGGGCAAGTTCCCCACGTCAGAAACTGTGACCTTGCACTCCCCACCAAAAGGAAAATGGGCATGGAGCCCCCTCATGAACCAGTGGACAAGTTCCCCATCTCAGAGACTGTGACCTTGCACTCGCCAGCAAAGGAAAATAGGCATGGAACCCCCTCCAGAACCAGTGGGCAAGTTCCCCACCTCAGGGACTGTGACCTTGCAATCCCCAGCAAATGACAATGGGCATGGATCCCCCTCCAGAACTAGTGGGCAAGTTCCTCACCTCAGAGACTGAACCTTGCACTCCCAGCAAAGGGAAATGGGCATGGAGCCACCTCCAGAACCAGTGGGCATGTTCCCCACTTCAGCTGAAGTGGCTCCCACCCCTCTTCCCCCTGAGGTACCTGCCCATTTCCAACATCATCCCCCTGCACAGTGTGGTGCGGATATTGTCAGGGAACAAGTTGGGGCTTGGACTGTGCCCTGTGACCCTGCGGGCCTTTTGTACTTTGGACCGGCCATTGTCCCTTTCTGAACATTTACTCCAATTTCCTTTATCACATGGACAATAAGGTGGCTGTTGGCATCAAATTACAATATCAGTTATATCTATATGTTGTCCTTGCATTATTGTGACGTGGGTCCTGTGACATTGGTTTTCCTCTGTAGCTGGTTGTGTGTACGGTGTGTGTGTGAATGCTGTGTGTTGTGCGTGTGTGTGTCACTCTCCTTTTCCTCCCTCCCTTGTGTGCTAGGCGGCTATACTCACTGTTGTCGTCTTCGTCAGCGTTGGTGTTCTAGGTGGGGCATGACGTAGAAGAGCATTGGGAAAACTTGAAGTTCCAGTTTCATTACGGCATTGATCTTCTCTGTGTCTCTGATGGTGAGTCTTTTGTCCTCTGTGTTCTGTTTCCACCAGGCTTTTGATGGCGTTGGAACCACCCCGGAAATCGTGGCGGTTTGCTATCTCATAATATGGTGGGCAGAACCTTGTCTTCCACCTGGCTGTTGATGGCTGCTGCCGTGGTCAGTGGTGTTAATACCCTGGCGGTGGTGTGGTACATTGGCTGTCTATGGGAGTTATCACCGCCATGACCATAATTTGGCGGTAATTACCGCCAGCCTTTTGGCGGTATTATCCCCACTCTAACAGTTATCGCCATTGTCATAATGACCTCCTTAATCTTTAAAAATGTGTATCTTTGCCTATGTATGTTGGATTTTTATTGTTTTGGTCTTATTTTACTCAGATAAAAATTGGCTATTGTTCTAAACTGGTGTGCAGTACTTTTGTGATGCTTTCACAGTATTACTGTGTGTGTGTACAAATACTTTACACGTTGCCTCTGTGATAAGCCTGCCTGCTCGTGTGAAGCTAACAAGGGCGTGAATAGGGGTTATTCTTAGCTGTATGGCTCCCTTACGCTGACTAGATTGAGGGTCTCTACTTGGACAGGGTGCAAACCACTGCCAACTAGAGACTCCATTTCTAACATTGGTGATCAGCAGTGAGGATAAGACTTGTATTTGTACTTGACACACAGTGATTGTTTACACTACTTCCATATCGCAGGCCATTAAACAACCACATACTGTTTTTTTTCTTTTTTTAGGCCTTCTATTCTTTTTGCCTTCTTGAAACTTTGTAACTATTAGATTATCCACAAACATGTCTCCGTCTGGGGAGCCATCAGCAGTTGCTGCAGATTTGAGCCCTGATTTATACTTTTTGACGCAAACCTGTGCTAACGCAGTTTTGTGTCAGAAAGTGTAGCGCAAGCTTGCGCCATTCCAGGACGGCAGCCAGACGCCATATTAATGGAATGGTGCAATCTGATGCAAAGGGTGGGGTAGTGTCAAAAAAATGTACGTTAGCCGAGTGTGGGTGGAGGTATGGGAGATGGATGTTTAGCACCAAAAAGTGACACTATGCTGGTTAGAGAAAAAAAAGATGACTAACCAGATTAGGGTCATTTTATGGTGCTAAACCTACCATGCCACATGACTCCTGCCTTAGAAAAGGTAGGAGTCATGCCCACCACCCCAATGGCCAGCACAGGGGACAAGGGTCCCTTAGGCATTGCCATTGCATCCTTTGCCATGTATGGGGGCCCATATCTGGGCCCCCTATGACATGAAAAAAAGGTAAATACTTACCTGTACTTACATGGAATGGGGTACGCCATCCTCCGCTGTGACTCTGGTGTGGGTGGGGGTGTCCCTGGGGCCTGAGGAGGGTACCTGTGGAGTCATTCCATGGTGTTCTTCCATGGAAATGAGCCCACAGGTCCCCTAGCGTCTGCCCGGACCCAGGTGTTAAATAATGGCGCTAAGCAAGCTTAGCACAATTATTTAGGCCCGCCACCCTCCCTTGGGAGGATGAATAAGGCAAAAGGGCCTTAGACTAATTTTTTGCCCGGGAACACCTACCTTGCATCTCATTGAAGCAAAGTAGTTTTCCACAGGCAACAAATGACTTTAACTCCAATATTTTGACGCTAGACAGGTCTAGCTTCAAAATTATCAATATGACGTCAAGTTTGCGCTGAAATAGCATTAAAAAAAAGAGCAGGAGAGGTTTGAAACCTATTCAGTGGCTAAGCTGAAAAGGTTCTGTAAGGAGCTCAGGTGTCCTATTAAGGGCCTCACTAGAAAAGAGGAGCTGCAAAAGGCACTGATTGCCTGGTTGCCACCAAAGGGGGCTAATAAGCACACAGAAGAGGAGACTGCTGTTGTGAACGGAGAGGAGGAGAACCTACATGAGGATTTGATGGATAACTAGGATCTGCCTGGGAGGGAGACACCATTCAGGGCAAACAGCAGTGTTTCCTCAAGAAGTCTGACACCAGAGAAGCTGGAGGACAGGTGGGAGGCTAGGCGGCTCCAGATGGCGATGGAGAAGCTCAAGCTGAAGCATGAGATTAAGCTTCAGTTGGAAATAGCCAGGTTCAAAAGAGAGGCAGAGAAGAAGAAAAACTCTACAGAGAAAGAGAAAATCGCCATAGAGGAGAAGAAAATGCTTTTAGCTTAAGAACTGAGCTTGAAGGAGCTGGATCAAAAGAGAAGGTCCAGCATAGATGGTGGCAGCAGTACTAGAGTGCAGTCTTAGGGGAAGGTGCATATAACCAAGGATATGGTAAAAGATTTGGTTGTGGGGGATGACATAGAACAGTGGTTCAAGGGTTATGAGGTGGTGCAGATGATGCATAGGGTCCCTGAGTGGGAAGTATTTTCCAGTGGCCTCTGGAAGTATTTCCCAGTGGAGGGGAGGGACACCTTCTTGGCCTTGGAAGTAGAGGATCAAATGAGGGACCCTGCCATGAAGGACGCCCTGACCTGGAGGTATGGTCTTACCCCAGAGATTTACCAGGTCAAGTTTTGGGAGAGTGCTAAACGTGGGTCTCAAACTTGGGCAGAGTATGTTGATTCTTCTGCAGAACACTAGATGATTCCGTGAAGTGCAGTGAGGTAATTTACTACCAGGGGCTGTACAATTTGATGGCATGGGAGCACTTGTTTGGTCATTGCTTTTCCAGAGCTGCACCAGCACTTGATTGACAGTGAGGCAGACCGCTGGCTCAGCCCCAGGGTCCAAAAGAAGTTGTATGTGGGAGACTTAGCCAAGTGTGGGCAGGGTCCCCAGCAGAAAAAGGAGTGGGGCAAAGGGAAAAGTAAGGAGTTCTCAAAAGGGCCCCAAACCTGTTCCCAGGGTGAGGACTCCCTTGATGAGAAAAAAAGTTGGTTCTCTTCAGGAAAGCCTGCAGGGAAGTGACCGCTGAAGTGTTTCACCTGTGGCCAGAAATGGCATTTTAGGTGGAGTCCCAAGTGGGCATAGCCCCCCACTGGTAGGCAGACACTATGGGTGGTGAGTGTAGCGCTTTTGAAGGAGTTTGCCCAAGTTAGTGGTGGGTAGCCATCTAAGTTAACCCTAGTCTCCCTGGGCCAGGGTGATGTGGTCCAGAAAACCCTTGTGCCTGAACACTAAGAAGTACAGGCAGTGAGTGACTATCAATAGGAGGCAGGTGGAGACTCTGAGATACACTGGAGCCAGCATGATGACTTTCTGCTGTCATCTGGTGTCTCAAGAGCAAGCAGTCCCTAATGTGGTCCACCAGGTTGTAGCAGTAGACAATAGTGAGCACCAATGCTTGGTAGCTTAGATTCACTTTGAATGGGGGGTGATCTCTGGTTGCTTGAGGGTAGCTGTAAGTTCAACCATGTCTGTTGACTGTCTGCTAGGGAAAGACCTGGGGCTTACCGCCTGGAAGGAGGTGGAGCTCAGGTCACACTGGGAGATCTTGGTATTTCCAGAGTAGGAGTGCATTACCACACGGTCCATGGCAACCAGAGAGGGTGATCAAAAGGACCTGGAGCCTGAAACAGTGGCCCAGGTGACTAGCAGGAGTAGGATGAGGGGCAAGGCGCATAAGAAATCTGCTCATAAGATTCCCACAGTCCTGGAGGAGGCTGACCCGTAAGGTGATGCCCCGGAACGTACAGGGGAAGTAGTGGCCGAACTAGGGGACATACCTGAACTGACCCAATGGCAGCAGTAAGGAGTCCCCATCAGGGAGGAGCTCTGCGCAGCTCAGGAAGCGTGCCCCACTCTTGAGGGTCTTTGGAAGCAGGTTTCAGCCCTGGATCCCACCTGATATACTGGGAGAACCATCTCCTGTATAGTGCGCCTAATGTTGCAGAACCTGGGGCAGCCCGTGTGCTGGTGGTATCCCAGTGTTTTAAAGCCTTCCTACTGGGTCTGGCTCATGAAGTGTGTTAGAAATGGGGTCGCTAGTTGGCAGTCAGTTTATACCTGTCCAAATAGGGACCCTCATTCAAGTCTGGGTAAGGGGGTCACACTCCCAAGATAACCCCAGTTCACCCCTTTGGTAGCTTGGCACGAGCAGTCAGAATGATCTTAGAGGCAATGTAATAAGTATTTATACCCACAAAAAGTAGCAGAGTGAAAACAATACAAATGGACACCACAGCAGTTTGAAAAAGTAGCCAATATTTATCTAAGTAAAACAAGCCAAAAACAACAAAAATCCAACATACACAAGCAAAGATACACATTTTAAAAGATTAAGGGCCAGATGTAGGAAGCTAAAAAATTGCGAGTCGGAAATTGCGAGTCGTTGCGACTTGCAATTTCCAACTCGCAAAATGGTATCCAACAAGAAAAAGCGACTTCATTTTGCGACTCGCAAATGAAGTCGCACCGCAGATTGCGAGTCCGCTGTTAGCGAGGTGGCTATTTGCGACCTCGCTAAAAACGGAGTCGCAAGTTGCGAGTGGGTATCGCAAATTGCGACTGTGCTGCAAATTGCATGCAGGTGCAGCAAAACTGTCTGAAAAACACTTCCTGGCTCTTGCTGATGACATCACAGCCAGGAAGTTATCAAATACACCTGGGAGGAGGGAGGACCACACCCTTTTCTAACTGCTGAGCAACCACCTGGAGGAACAGCAGCAAGAATGGAAGACTCAGGCAGTGCAGGCAGGAAGAGAAAACTGAAGTTCTCTGAAAAGGAACTTGAGGTGCTGACAGAGGAATGCTGCCAGCACCATGACCAGCTGTTTGGAAGGGCTGCCGTGAGTGTTCCAGACACGGAAAAGTGGAGGATCTGGCAAGACATCCAGGAGAGGGTCAACACCATAGGGGTGAGCCACAGGAGTATAGAAGAAATAAAAAAGAGGTGGTATGACCTGCGCTCCAGGACAAAGGAGAGGGTGGCAGAGTGCCTCAGGGAGATGAGGGGCACAGGAGGAGGCCCATCCACCGTCCCACCACCCACACCCATGGAGGAACTGGTGGAACAGACCCTTGAGCCTGAGGCAGTGGCAGTAATGGGAGTACTGGACACGTCAGCGCCAGGGACATCAAAAAGTGATTACCATGAAACATGCATGTACACCCATGACTGCCATACCCCCACCCACCCAGTACACAGCAGCATACACAACCAAACTAGCTCCATTCCAGACTTGCAACCACCAGAATGGTGCATTATGGGCAATGTAATACAGTAGTCAGCTTATAGGCAACAGTTTATTAGGAGGCATACAACAGATGTTAGATACTGACAGTGTGTTCCCTATGTCCCACAGGTCTCCCACAAGACACCCCCACCAGCCAGACCATCCAGAGTGCAGAAGGCAGCCAACAGGCAGCACAGGAGTCTGAAGCAGCCACTACAGGGCTAAGCACTACACCACCACAGTTCCCTCCAGCTGAACCAATGGACATGGTGGAAATAGACACAGCACCTGGTCCCAGCCACAGTGTCAGACAGCAGGGCCCTGAAGCACCACCGCGTCGCAGACGCAGACTCCATGTCCAAGCAGTGTCCCAGGAGGATGGAGGTGACTCATCCATGTCCGCAGCGGAGGCAGCCCTCATATCTGGTCAGCGCCTGCAAACAAGGCAGATGAGAATCATTTCTGGGGTAATGCAGCAGATGGAGCTTAATTTCACCACTGGGCTGGCACAAGTGAACACACAGTTCACACGTTTGAACTATAATGTCGGTGACTTGCTCTCTCCATACGTCAACTGGTAACAGAACTAGTGTCAGAGAGACAGAGTGCAAGGCGCCGCGAGCGGCAACGGGCACACAGATTGGACCGCATGGCTGCATCCATCGTCCGCCTCGCAGTCAACACCACAGGGCTGTCGAGCCGTACTGTGAGTTTGCAGGTAGACCTGGGCCACTTTGCAGGGGATGTGGCTCGGGGACTGGGTCGCATTAGCCACGCTGTGGACATGCTGGAGGCTAGACAGGTGGCTAGGGGCACGGCAGAGACACCTCAGGATAGAGAGGAGGGGTCTTCCGTCAGCAGCGCATCTGCCACAGACACACGTGTCTTGAGGAGTGGCAGTGCACGTCAGGGGTCTGCTGACACACCGAGAACTACCCATGCTGGGCGTCCCAGGCGGAGGTTTTAGGCCCATGCACTGCAGGACACATGAGGCACATGAAGTGAATGTGTCCTCATTGCAGGTGGACATTTACAGCCCCTTCACAAAAGTTCAGTTCTTCACTTATTAGGTTCACGTAATAAAACTTCTTATTTGTTCCACTTCACAACTGGGCTCTTTGTGTGTGACATTAGTGTGTGTGGTGACAGTTACCACGTACCTTCCAAAGTATTGGTTTGCAATGTGGTCCCGTCTCTGTCTGCCTTGATTTGCAATGCTTCTATCCCCAGGATGGCGATGTGATAGCTCTTGCTCTTCATCCTCTGAATCTGGGTCTTCAGGGGTGAGATGTAGTCCACGTCTGGTGGCAATGTTGTGCAGTATAGCGCATGCGCCAACTATCTTGAATGCTGTTATTGGGGCATATTGGAGCACACCTCTACTTCTGTGGAGGCATCGGAATCTTGCCTTTAACAGTCCAAAGGTCCTCTCTATGACATTTCTGGTCCTCCTATGTGCACTGTTATATCGCCTCCCATTCTCATTCCTGGGTGTTAGGTACGGGGTAAGTATCCATGGTCGTAGCGCATATGCACTGTCACCTGTTTGGCAAAAATGAACAATGTTAGCAGGGCATGGATGGTTTCTACAGTGACCTGTGTGTCTGTCTTCAGGGTGTCTGCAGCACTACCTAATAGATATCCGTCTCCAAACTCCCCACGTTCTAGGCGTTGGTGTATCCCACTGTGCCTGAATATGTACGAGTCATGTGTACTCCCTTGAAATTTGGCTACCATGTCAGTGATGACATAATGGGCGTCACATACCACCTGGATGTTCAGTGAGTAAGTACACTTCCGGTTGCGGAACAGATATTCCAGATTTGCAGGAGGGCATATTTATATATGTGTCCCGTCTACACACCCTATCACATGAGGGAAGTTGGCAATTCTGTAGAATTCCAACTTGGTGCTTTTGATTTCTGCCTCATTCCTGGGTAGGTATATGTATCTGGACATGTGTGTGAGTATAGCATCTAAGAAACATCTGAAGAACCGTGAGAGTGCACTTTGGGATACCCCACCTGCCACAGCAATGACCCCCTGATAGCTACCTGAGGCCAAGAGGTGAAGTGAGCATAGCACTTGCACATGTGTGGGGATGGCGCTGCCGCGCACAGTCTGGCGATGAAGCTGCAGATTGAGTGGATCTATTAATTATAATATTGCTGCACTGCTGAGTCTGTATTTATCATATATCTCCTCCTCTGTTTGTTGGAAAAGTGTCTGCCTGGTTCTGTATATCCTCTCCTGTCTCTGGCTCCTCCTCCTCCTCTACTGTGCGGCGTGGACTCTCCTCCTCCTTGCTATCACATATATCTCAGCCATCTTGAGTAACCCAGATGCCTTCTGGGTCTCCTTTTACACTTTGGTTATGTTACCACCTGCTCTGAGTTAGTGGTAATTTGGGTGTGCAAAATGGGCTTTTTGCGACTAGTCGCAATTTGCGAGTGGCTTTTTCATATGGTTTGCGACTCGCAAATTGCGTCTCCCTATTTGCGAGTCGCACAATAGGGTCGCAGAATTTGCGAGTCAGTAATGGCTCACGTCGCAATTTGCGATTCGGAAATGGGGTTCTTGCATCCCATTTTCGATTTTGCGGGGTCGCAAATTGCGATTCGGGCCATTTGCGACTCGCAAATTTTTGCTACATCTGGCCCTAAATCCCATTAAAAACACTTAGAAATACAATAACCCCAACTGGTGCGATCAAAAGTTCGAAGCCACTTGTGAGGGAGGACGGCACTGGTCAAGGAGTTGCACAGACTCTGGGTTCAGTACCTTAAAAAACGAGGCAGAGTCAAAAATGTAGCACGGAGTTATGGAGGTGAGGCATTGCTAAAGCCGGTGTGGCATCAGTTCTGTACTGCTACGCAGTAGGTGAAGCATCGGTTCCTTACTGCTACGCAGGGGAGGTGAGGCATTGGTTCCTTATGGAGGCAGTGGAGGTGAGGTGACGTTTATGGCAAGGCAATGTTTCCTTATGGTCCAGCGGGCAAGACGCAATTAGGTGACTTTGCAGTGTCACGTTCACACCACGGGGCCACAGGTGTCATGGCGGAGTCAGGTGTCATGGATGTCGGTGACACAGCACTCAAGACTCACGATGTTGTGGGACTTCGGAAGGGTTGCGGCAGCGTGGGGGCTGTGGTGTCAGTCACCTTCATCACACTTCAGCGGGGACCATGGCTTCGGGTGCAGGCAGCTGCGCAGAGTCTAGCAGTGGTGCCAGTTCTGGAGTCGTCCAGAGTCAGTGTGCCTGGTTCTTCTTGCTTTTCTGCCAAACTTCACTCTCAAGGGCTAGGAAGTGGAATGGGTACCTCTTGGCAAGTCAGGGACATCCGCAAGAGAACTCAGGGGCTCACAGGTGAAGTCTTTGATGTCCTTGAGACTTCTTAACAGGATGTAAGCTCAGTCCAAACCCTTGGAGAAACTTCACAAGCAGAATAAACAGCAAAGTCCAGTCTTTGTCCTCTCGTAAGCAGAAGCAGCAACTGCAGGCCAACTCAGCAAAGCACACACAGCGCAAAAGGGCAGTACTTTTCTTCTCAGCTCTTCAGCTCTTCTCCTTTGCAGAGTCTCCTCTTCATCCAAAAGTTTCCAAAAGTCTGTGGTTTTGGGTCTAATACTTATATTAATTTTTGCCTTTGAAGCAGGCAAACTTCAAAGGAAAGTCTTTGAAGTGCACAAGACCCTGCCTTTCCTACCCTGGTCCCAGACACACTCTAGATGGTTGGAGACTGTATTGTGTAAAGGACAGGCACAGCCCTATTCAAGTGCAAGTGCCTGCTCCTCCACCACTTTAGCCCAGGAAGACCCATCAGGATGTGCAGGGCACACCTCAGCTCCCCTTGTATAACTGTCTAGAGTGAATTGACAACTATTCCAACTGTCATCCTGATGCAGATGTGTATTCCACAGCCAGGCTGAGGCATAGAATGGTTAAGCAAGAAAATGCCCACTTTCTAAAAGTGGCATTTCAAAACTTACAATTAAAAAAAAAAAACACCTTCATTAAAAGATGTCTTTTAAATTGCGAGTTCAGAGATCCCAAACTCCACATCTCTATTTGATTTGCTCCCAATGGGAAGTTACACTTAAAATATATTTCAAGGCAATCCCCATGTTAACCTATGTGAGAGATAGGCCTTGCAATAGTGCAAACCGAATTTAGCAGTATTTCACTGTCAGGACATGTAAAACACACAAGTGCATGCCCTACCTTTGTAATACACTGCACCCTAACCATGGGGCTACCTTGTGCCTACCTTAGGTGTGCCTTATATTTACTAAAAGGGAAGGTTTGGGCCTGGCAAGTGGGCACACTTGCCAGGTTGACAGGACAGTTTACAACTGCACACACAGATACTGCAATGGCAGGTCTGAGGCATGTTTACAGGGCTACTTAAGTGGGTGGTACAATCAGTGCTGCTGGCCCACTAGTAGCATTTGATTTACAGGCCCTGGGCACACATGGTGCACTACACTAGGGACTTACTAGTAAATCAAATATGACAATCATGGATAACGTATCAAAGTCACAATTTACACAGGGAGCACTTGCACTTTAGCACTGATCAGCAATGGTAAAGTGCCCACAGTACCAAAAAAAAAAAAACGAAATTGAGAACACAATCAGAAATACAGGAGACAGAGGCAAAAAGACAGAGGAATCCACGCCAAGGATGCCAGGTCTAAAAGTGTGCCACTGACAGATCATTTGGGGCAGGACAAGACCTTTGACAGGCTTGTCACCCACTTTTATTGGCCCTAAATGAGGAAGGCCTCAGATCCGTTCTGCAGGACCTGTCAGACCTGCAGGCAAGTGGCAAATCTGGAAAGAGGTGCAAGGTTCCTCTTCAACCGTTTCCTGTCATGAGCACCTCTTCTGAGCGGATTGGCATTGACATTGTGGGGCCTCTGGATCTCAAGACAGCCTTGGGCAACAGGTTTATCCTGGTCTTGGTAAACCATGCCAACCATCGGGAAGCTATCCCTCTGAAGACAGTGACTGTACCCACAGTGTCCATGTCACATATGGGAATCTTTACCTGTGTGGATTTCCCCAAGTAGGAGGTATCTGACTGGGATACCAATCTCATGTTGTTGTACGTGAAGGCCATGTGGAAGGCGTGTGGTGTTACCTACAAGTTCACCACAACTTACCACCCCAAAGTAATATGTAGGTTGAAAGGTTCAACCATACCCTGAAAGGCCTGATTATCGGTCTCTCAGAACCCATGAGGTGTAAGTGGGGCATCCTTTTACCATGCCTGTTGGTTACCTACCGGCAGGTACCGCAGAAGGGGATTGGCTTCAGCTCTTTTGGTCTTCTGTATGGGCTTGATATCTTCTGATGTGTGGATTGTCAGTATAAAGAGTGTGCTTATGTGTGCCTTTTTGTCTTAGACATGCAGACATATAGATCAACAATATGTGAATGTGAGTGACACATGCACGTTGTGATGTGTAGAGCCTTTACAAACATATGTAATGTTTTTGTGGCTTATGTTATGTTTGGCTAAATGTAGCAAAGCAGTGGAGTTCTTATTTTTTGGAGCTCTCATTTTTTGGAACAATAAATGGCATTTCTTAACCTATGAAATATAATGTTACATATCAACAGTCAGACAACCTATCTGCATTGCTAAACTAGGTGTGTTTATGGATGGAATCTGCATTCATGGAGGACAGAGTTTGGCAAGTTCTGCTACAATATAGTGCATATGGCATCCTTTGTATCATTTTAATTTGTAAATATTATTGGGATATCATTATGCCCAATATGGAACATGTGATGGTGGAAACAACAACAATCAGCACACTAGACTAGGCAACTTATAACATGCAATTGCATGGCACAGACACATCTTCCTTCTGGGCTTAATGTCTGCAACTAAATGTGTGGCACGCGCACAATCAATGCACCCAGCTATTTTCTATTTCAAAATTAAATGTTTGTACAATGGAATGGACATCACAAGTCAAGCTTCAGTTGGCCAAACAAGTGTGCTGACTTCCAAGTAGAAATATGTTTACCATTTCCATGCATCACGTTATTCCGCAACACAGAAGAGTTACGTGAACTTAGAAGGTGGGTAGGCTTTCACACCAGATGGTCATACCTGCATTTACTGACAGATTACGCCACTGTAGCCTGAAATGCATCAGTGCATGCTACCTTGGCAGGAGTAATATCGCATGTAGTTATACCTTGACATCTAATTTGCTTTTTGCATTTCTTTATGTCCTATTTCCATTAGCGCACATAGATGGAGCTGTAGGAGTCACTGCATTGTTTGTTTCAGGGTAAGACACACCAATACGATCACATCCATTCCTACATATACCAGTTGCATCCTTGCCTAGTGGGGCAACCATGCCTGCATTGGGCCTAGGTAGCCAATCCGGCACCAGCACAGGTAAGGACTCAACATTTATATGTGTTATGTGAGATACCACACTGATTTTGCTATGTACTTGCAAATGCTGATGTAGCATATGGAGGCTATCTGGGTTGCACTGTGTGCCCATGCACATCATATGGGCCTCTGTTCACAGTAATAGGACTATAAGGTCACTATACTGGGCTCCACTAGTATAAGGCAGTAAAAATGTCAAGACGTACAATACACACACTCAGTCATTGCACACTTTTTACATTTACACTCCTTTGGATTGTGGTAGGATGTCTGACAGTCAGTACACAGTATCAGCGTACATACTCACAACAAGCGCACACTGTTTCACATTGCTACTTTTGTTTGGTCTATGTCTTCCTGGAGCACATATATTTGGCACATGTTGTTGATATGCACATAATTGTTGGTCCACATGATGTTGTCCTGGGGTGAGTGTAACAGTGACTGTGAAATAAAATTGTGTACAGAAAAGAAGTGTTTATTCATTTACTTATATTTTTTAACACTCTTCTAAAGCAAAATTTTTATTTATGGCCATAAAGCTACTTTACACTTCATTAAAAAGTTCTGCACAATTATGTTTCTCCTCAGGGTACCCACAAATGTGGCTACAGTCTCCCCTCTGCTCTCATCTTCATCCTCATCCTCATCCAGTGCTTCCTAGTCCTCATGGCCCACATCAAATGGGTCATTTCTCTGCACACAGATGTTGCACAATATACAACACATCAGATCATTTTGCACACCCTGGGGGGTATAGCAATCATCCCCTGAACATGTCTAATCAGTGGAAGTGAGACTTCAGTACATTGAAAGTCTGTTCCACAATACCCCTGGTCTTGCCCAGTGCGTTGTTGCAGGCACCCTCTGCCTCTGTCTGGAGATGTGCAAATGGGGTCATGACCCATGGCTACAGACCATATCCTTTGTCAGCTGAAAAGACAAAGAAAGAAAAGTCACTTGGTCATGGTGTTTGATCAACCCACATTCAAGTACGTCTATTATGTGCACTGAATGAATCATACACATTTCTACCAGTATTGGACACTATTGTTTACATTTAGATTAGCAAATTAAATTCCACATGTCTATTCCTGTTCTTTGTGTCATATTGAAACGTGCATTCCCTGCTATTTTTGATAGTGTCACAATACGACAATCATCTTTAGGAACATGAGGTGCTGGGCTGTCAGGCTGATGATGGCATCCAGGTTGTAGGGTTGGAAGGCCGAAAAAGATGGCTGGGAGATTCCTACCACTCTGGTTGTGGTGGTCTGGAACGACGCAAATGCCAGCTTGTGGAGGACTGCCATCAGCTTTGCCTGCGGAGCGATGTTGGTGGACCTCTGAGATGTTGCCTGCAGGCTTAATGCAGTCTGGTGCAGGAGCAGTATGATGGACTTGCTCCGAAACCTGTAGAAGATAGTGGCATCCTCCTTCCTGAGGTCTATGAGGGTAGTCCTCTGGCGGTGCACATGCTTCTATAACCTGTGCTGCCTACGTGGTGGTGGTCTTCTTGCAACTCCTAGTTGAAGTATTAAGACCTCCATAGTGTAACCAAGCTTGTCAAATTGCTTTGGGCATGTTTTGCTTATATACCAGTGTTGATGCATAATTTCTTATGTCTGGGTTGCTGATGCGCAGAAATTTTGATGCATTTCAGGCTCTGTGTGCCTCTTGCAAACAATATGTCACTTTCCACTAAACTCGTAAGCATCGTTGCATCGATTTTACTTTGGGATTTACAATGAAACATCTATCTAGCATATACTAAAACTTGCATGATGCAGCAGGTTCAGGCATAGGTAAATTTCAACACAGGCCAATGAAAATTGACACATTGCCCTAGATGAGTCACCTTGTAAATATGGAGTAATAACTAGGCTGCCAAAGCGTAAAAATCTGATGCAACGGCAGCACAAGATTCTTGAAAATATGCTCTTAAGTGTGAGTCTTGTTATGTGGTCAAAGTAGACTTAAGGCTCTGGTCTGGAAATAATGGAGAAGGACATAGGCTGCTGAAGAGGGTGAGCAACAGGATCAGTTTGTGAAAAAATATAAAAAGAAACATCTTGAAAATTATGGGGCATATTTATACTCTGTCTGCGCCAAATGTGCGTCAAAGATTTTGACGCATATTCGGCGCAAACCTTGCACCATATTTATACAATGACGTCCGAGTCCGCTAACGCCAAAAGTCCGCTGTTTGCGTAATTTTCTGGATGCAGGAAACTGCCTTGCATTAATGACATGCAAGGTAGGTGTTCCCCTCCAAAAAATGACTTAAACATCCGTGCGCCATATTTATGCTACCGCGCAAAAATCCCGCAAGGCCAGGAGGCGTAGGCGGAAAATGACACACAGCCCGATTTGCTTAAAAAAATAACGTTTCGGTCAGGGCAGGCATTAAAATGGGGCAAACACACCAGTACTTAAGGAAAACACACAGAAGTAACAGCAGAGCTCCAAAAGAAAGACATGGAGGTGCTTTTCATCCAACATACACGCCGACGCAGAGCACAGGACCAACAACAGCAGCTTTTACAACACCAGCAGGGACCCCGAAGGCAACACAGAAAGCAGGAGAGGATATTCTGCACCAGGACAACCCTTCTGGGACTCCACAACAAGACACCATCCAGAGGTACAGACTCAACTGGCAAGCCATTCAGCAGCTGCTGCACAGCATTTAGCCACAGTTGGCACCCAGCTTGCAGACACCCCACACCATTCCACAGGAAACCAAGCTGCTAGCTGTACTCCACATGTTGGCAAGTGGCCCCTTTCAAACCACTGGTGCCCTGGTTGCCGGGATCTCACAGTTCTCATTATCTGCCTTCCTACCCAAGGTATTGGATGCCATCATCTCCCTCACACCCGCCACATCAGCTTCCTCAACACACAACAGAAGCAGCAGGAGACCAAACAGGACATCTACCAAATCAACGGCTTCCCACATGTGCTTGGTGCCATTGACTGCACACGTACGCATTGTGCCACCTGCTGCAACTGAACATCTATACCGCAACAGGAAGCACACACACTCCATCAATGTGCAGGCCATTGTCGATCACCGGAGATTGATCACAAACATCGTGGCAAAGTATCCTGGGAGTGTAAATGATTCATTCATCTTCGGTCACTGCACCATCAATCAACACTTCCAGGATGGACGATATGGAAATGGCCTACTTGTTGGTAAGTACAGAAACCCAGTTATATTCACACTGCACAGCAACCCTCTAAGACAAACAACACATACACCACTACAATGACACGTGTTCAGGAAGACACTGAGGTTGTGACACCGCTAGGCATGTTTGATATCCTGACCCATTGGGTTACACACCTATGGACAAATGACAGATGCAAATAGCAATAGATGCCAATCCACAGACACAAGGGAACAATTTAAAAACAACACAATGACAATGACATAGCCTTAACTGGCAGTACAACTTGGAAGATTAATCTTTCAATATCACATCAATAACACTCAAACAAAAACCCTTCCAACCAATAAGTACTGTGTGAGGTGTGTGCAATGTGTTTTGCTGCAGGTCAACTACCATGAGACACATAGCATGATGATGATGACTACAATGAAGGTGACATGGAATCAATGAGGCTGTAACAATATCTCACATCACTCCTGCTCTGACATTGCCCACTACCAATAAGCAAGTGGACTGTGCAAAGAACACATATTGATGTGACAATATTGAAAGTGCACATTCCTACACATATGGTTTGACACAATTGCACATATACACAACAGATGTACAGGCATATGGACCTTCTGACACTGTAAACGACAACCTCACAACCAGGTCAAATGCAGAATCCTGCAACATAAAAGCAGGATAAAATGTAAAACAATGGGTGCACTACTAGTAGAACACTATGAAATTATGCAACACAAATGCGATGACATTAAATGGCAAATTGTGGAACAAATCTCCTTGGGACCGAGGGGAGGTGACAAAGACTATGGTGTCATTACAATCCTGGCAGTAGGTGTTAAAGCGGCGGTAGGACCGCCAACAGGCCGGCGGAAAAAAAATAGAATCACGATCGTGGCGGAAGCTGCCAACAAAGACAGCCACTTTAACACTCCGACCACCACGGCGGTACAAACAAGCAGCGCGGCGGTAACAGCCAACAGACAGGCGGGAGACAATGTACCACCCACAGTATCACAACCTACCAATCCGCCACCTTTTCTGGGGCGGATTCACTGCGAACAAAAACACGGCGGAAACTGGACTTCGAAGGAAAAACGCTCACCTCTACACACCCCACGAGGAACCAGGACGCCATGGAACCAGAGCTTCACATTTTTCCAGCCTTTATCTTCTTGCTCCTCTACCAGGAGCACGAACGCCGGTGGCGAAGACCACAGTGAGTACTGCACCTACGACACAGGGGAGGGGGGAGAGAAAAAACAGGGACACACACACGCAACACGCAACACCCCCACCCTCACCCACGACTACACACACACTAATACAACATGTTACATTACAGTTACAGCCCCCAACCCCCCCCCGGAAGAATGCAAAGACAAAAGAAAATGAGTGTAACCATTGTAATCTATTAAAATCCAGTACGCCAAAAATATTTATACACTATAAACAAATATATACACCAAGAATAGAAGTCCAGGTATTGCACCAGTTAAGGCGAGGCCCACACAAGGTACCCGAACATGACGGAGAGAACACTGCAGGGGCATCAGATAGAAATAAAACAGGCACCTCAGGGGGAAGGGGGAAGGGAAAGGGCGGGCACCTCAGCCGGTTGAGTGCACAACGCAAAATCCACGAGGGGGCCACATGCCCACTGTTCAATCCTGGGGAGTGCAAAGCCACAGTCTCACAAGTCTCTACAGTGGGTGGTTTGCCCACTGTACAATCCTGGGGAGTGCAAAGCCACAGTCTCACAAGTCTCTACAGTGGGTGGTTTGCCCACTGTACAATCCTGGGGAGTGCAAATCCACAGTCTCACAAGTCTCTACAGTGGGTGGTTTGCCCACAGTTCAATCCTGGGGAGTGCAAAGCCATCAGTCTCACAAGTCTCTACAGTGGGTGGTTAGCCTACTATTCAATCCTGGGGAGTGCAAATCCACAGTCTCTCAACTGGATAACAGTCTCCACTGGTTCTGGAGGGGGCTATGTGCCCAGAGTGCTTCATCCTGCCAAGGACTGAGGTAGTGGATGTCAATCTCCACTGGTTCTGGAGGGGGCTTTGTGCCCAGAGTGCTTCATCCTGCCAAGGACAGAGGTAGTGGATGCCTTTCTCCACTGGTTCTGGAGGGGGCTTTGTGCCCAGAGTGCTTCATCCTGCCAAGGACAGAGGTAGTGGATGTGATACTCCACTGGTTCTGAAGGGGGCTTTGTGCCCAGAGTGCTTCATCCTGCCAAGGACTGAGGTAGTAGATGCTTTTCTTCACTGGTTCTGGAGGGGGCTTTGTGCCCAGAAGCTTCATCCTGCCAAGGACAGAGGTAGTGGATGCTTTTGTCCACTGGTTCTGGAGGGGGCTTTGTGCCCAGAGTGCTTCATCCTGCCAAGGACTGAGGTAGTGGATGTCTTTCTCCACTGGCTCTGGAGGGGCCTTTGTGCCCAGAGTGCTTCATCCTGCCAAGGACAGAGGTAGTGGATGCCTTTCTCCACTGGTTCTGGATTTGTGCCCAGAGTGCTTCATTCTGCCAAGGACAGAGGTAATGGATGTGATACTCCATTGGTTCTGGAGGGGGCTTTGTGCCCAGAGTGCCTCATCCTGCTCGTGGCGAACTCAATAGCGTCAGTGTTCTTGGCGGTCATGGGCCAGCGGTGCTTGTGGCGGTGGTGTCCTGTTCAGCGGTGCTTGTTGCGGCGGTGTCCTGTGCAGCGGTGCTTGTGGCGGTGGTGTCCTTGGCAGCGATGCTGGTGGCAGCGGTGTCCTTGGCAGTGGTGTCCTGTGCAGCGGTGCTTGTTGCGGCGGTGTCCTGTGCAGTGGTGCTTGTGGCGGCGGTGATCTTGGAAGCGGTGCTGGTGGTGGCGGTATCCTTGGCAGCAACTCAGCTGCTGGCGGTCCTGTCTGGGGCTGCAGGGCTGGTGCTGGCGGTCCTGTCTGGGCCAGCGGGGATGGTGCTGGCGGTCGCCTCCTGGCCAGCGGGGCTGGTGCTGGCGGTCCTGTCTGGGCCAGCGGGGCTGGTGCTGGCGGTCCTGTATGGGCCAGCGGGGCTGGTGCTGGCGGTCCTGTCTGGGTCTTCGAGGCTGCTGCTGATGGTCCTGTCTGGGCCTGCTGACCTGCTGCCGGCTGGATCCTGGGCAGCGGGGCTGATGGCTGTCTTCTCCGCGTGCTGCTCTTCCCAGACTTGCCGGGTTTCTTGTGTCCCTTCCCCACCTTGGAAGGTGTCGCAGCTGACTCCACACTTCCACCTGTACCCATGGGAGCAGCGTTGCTGGCTGTTGTCTTCCCGCTTTCCCGCCGGGCACTGGCCAACTTTTGATGCATGACAGGTGGGGGACTGTTCGTGCTGTGGCTCCTTGCCACACTGGCTGCCCTGCTGCCTGGTGCACTCCAGAATCTGGTGACTACTGGCACTACTGGTCCTGCCGTTGTGGCTGAGGTGCTAGGTTGGGAGCTGGAGAGTCAGGCCCTAGGAGACTGATGGGGTGGGGGAGGTGAGGGAAAGAGGTCAAGGGTGGCCAGGAAAAGTTTCTTAGGAACACTGGGACGGGTAGCTGGAAGGGGGTTTGGGAGTAGAGGAAGAGGATGTGGTTGTAGGAAGTGTCCGTTTGGTGACTTTGGGTGAGGGTGCATGCGCTGGAGGCTGTCGTGAGGTGGATGGCTATTGGGTGGGTGTGTGGCCGCGTTTGTGCACCTTGGAAGGTGGCGTCACAGACACACTGGGAAAGGACACAAGGGATGTGTGAATGGTAGTGGGGGTGATGAGTGCACGTGAGCGGGGTGTGGTGGTGTGTGTGCTGGTGATGGAAGTAGTGGCTGTAGATGTAGTGCATGCAGGTGTGAGTGGAGACAAGACAGGGAGGGAGGAGGGAGACGAGGAGGAGGGGGACACAGTGGAGGCAGTGGATATTGCTAAGTCTGCATGTGTGTGATACTTGTGTGAGTGCCTGTGGGATGTGTGGTGCGTATGTTTGCCTGAGCTTCCTTTGTGTGTTGAGGTGTGTGCATGCTGGCCTGATGGTGTGCTTGGGATAGGCTGAGGTATAGGGGATTGGGTCTGGGTGGAGGAAGTTGGAGGGGGGAGGCTAGAGACAGGGACAGTGGCTGCCATCAGTGCTGAGGCCAGAGTCTGAAAAGCTCGCTGAAGGGCTGCCTGACCAGAATGAATGCCCTCCAGGAATGCATTGGTTTGTTGCAACTGCCTCTCTACACCCTGGATGCCATTCAAAATGGTAGACTGCCCAACAGTGAGGGACCTGAGGAGGTCAATGGCCTCCTCACTGAGGGCAGCAGGGGTGACTGGGGCAGGGCCTGAGGTGCCTGGGGCGAAGGAGATGACCGCCCTCCTGGGTGAGGGGGCACGGGGCAAAGGCTGAGGGGCTGCTGGGAGGGCTGTGCTGGAGGGCGGGTGGCGGCTGTACCTGTAGATGCAGGGCACAGATGGGACCGCCACCACAAGGGAGCTCCCATCAGAGGACGAGTCCGTATCACTGGTGTCAGCTCCTGTCCGCGCCGTGGAGCTCCCCTCGCCCTCCGTCCCACTGGTGGCTTCAGACTCCGTTGTCTCGCCCTCCAGGGCCATGTGGGATGCAGCTCCCTCCTGCTCTGGTGCCACTGCTCCTCCGCCTGATGATGCTAATGCAATCATGGACAGGGAGACCACAAAAAGGGGGGGGACAACAGAAGAAAGACATGTTCAGTGCATGCATTACAGCTACTGTTGGCGGACACGACAGACACGGAAGCCCCCTGCACTACGCCGCGCACTTGGGGTCCACTATACAATCCCTGGGATATGGCCTAGAAGGCTATGGCCGATATCTGCACACATGGATATCACAGGAGCCTGACTAGGTGTAGTTGGCACTGTACCAAGATGGGGTGGGGTGCTACAGGGTCTGCCTGAAAAAGGGGACTTAACTAGCACACTCGCCCTGGCCTAGGGAAACACACAGGCCACCTCCCCCACCCAGACACCTCCACTGCACGCTGAATCAGCAGAATGAGTGTGTACTCACCCCCTTGTTGCTGCTGTGATGCCCTCAAGCGCCCATCCAACTCCGGGTACGCCACCGCCAGGATCCTGAACATCAGGGGGGTCATGGTGCGACGGGCACCCCTCCCACGTTGGGAGGCCGTCCCCAGCTGGGCCTCCGCCGTCTTCTTGCTCCAGCGGCGAATGTCCTCCCATCTCTTACGGCAGTGGGTGCTCCGTCTGTGATAGACACCCAGGGTCCGGACGTGCTTGGCGATGGCACGCCAAATATCTTTCTTCTGGTGGGCGCTGACCTACATGAATTGTACAGGGGAAAAAGAGAAGTTATTGCCAACTGCACCGTCACAGTCATTGGCCTGCATCCCTATCCTTGCCATGTGGCACAAGCAGTCTCTGTCGTTTCATGCACGCATCATTCTCCCCACCCCTATCTTTCATCCGCACCACTCCACACAGGCATTGCCCATCCAGCATGCTCCCAGTGTACTTACCTGTTTGTCTGGAGGACCGTAGAGTAGGGTGTACTGGGGGAGGACCCCATCCACAAGTTTCTCCAACTCCTCCGTGCTGAAGGCAGGGGCCCTTTCCCAAGACGCACGAGCCATTGTCTCTTCCAGACTGAGGTCACAGCAGCACTTGCAGTGCAGGTCCTCTCGTGTCGAAGATCAGGTATCGAGTGATTGAACAGATAGAAAATGGCAGTCACGTCCGCGGCAGTGCGTACCGTCACCGCCGGCGTACATCGTCATTGGCTCCTGGGACCCATAGGGTCCAATGTTAACCAATGCAGAATTGCGCAGTGGTCTTCGACCGCCTACCGCGACGGTGTACAACGCCAGCGCAGTTACCTCACATCCCATTGTCCCACTTTAGAGGTCAGGCAGCCGCCATTTCAGGGGCCCACATGGCTTTATTTTAACTGCTTCACACATACCTAGGCCCTGCCTCAACACTCATACAGGCAAAATTCGGGTTATGAATCGTTTTCTGAGTAAGCTGTATTTACGTACCTCTGAGTTGGTTGACTCTGTGTTCGCTGTTGTCCTTCATAGGCACCGTCCGCTGGGACATGTGAGGAGATTGCAGCATCCTCCGGTGTACAGACTGCTGGTGGACCTGTTGACAATGGAGGAAAGACATGTGATCATCACCTACAGGCTTGATCGTGCCACAATCCTGGAACTGTGTGCCCAGTTGGAGCCGGACCTGATGTCAGCTATCCGCCATCCAACAGGAATCCCCCCTCTAGTGCAGGTGCTGTCAGTACTCCATTTCCTTGCAAGTGGGTCTTTTCAAACTACAGTGGCCATAGCATCAGGGATGTCCCAGCCTATGTTTTCCAATGTGCTGTCCAGAGTGTTGTCTGCCCTGCTGAAACACATGCAGAGCTACATTGTTTTCCCTCAGGTGGAGGATTTGCCTACAGTGAAAGGTGACGTCTGTTCCCTGGGACATATCCCCAACATCATAGGTGCCATTGATGGGACACATGTGGCCTTGGTCCCCCCACGCAGGAGTGGACAGGTGTACAGAAACCGGAAGAGTTATCATTCGATGAATGTGCAGATGGTGTGTTTGGCAGACCAGTACATCTCCCATGTTGATGCCAAATTCCATGGCTCAGTGCATGACGCTTACATCCTGTGGAATAGCAGCATCCCTTATGTGATGGGTCAACTCCAGAGGCACCGTGTGTGGCTATTAGGTGAGCACCTGGAAGCAAGTCAGTAGGAATAGTTGTCTGGGTCTGGGGATATCCCTACAAGTTAGTGTGTGTCTAACAGTTGTCCCTCGCCTTTTTCAGGTGACTCTAGTTACCCCAACCTGTCATGGCTACTGACCCCAGTGAGGAATCCCAGGACAAGGGCAGAGGAACGCTACAATGAGGCCCATGGGCGAACTAGGAGGATTATAGAGCAGACCTTTGGCCTCCTGAAGGCCAGGTTCAGGTGCCTCCATTTGACAGGTGGTTCCCTATTCTACTCACCAAAGAAGGTGTGCCAGATCATCGTGGCCTGCTGTATGCTTTACAACTTAGCTTTGCGACGACAGGTGGATGACATTCAGGGCAGTCTCATTTCTTGGCGGGGTCTTGGCATCGTTCTCTGTCTTTGTCCTGAATCTCAGGGACCGTTTGCGGGGTGGTTCTTCCTCTGCAGGGGGTGGGTTGCTGGTGTGGTAGTCCTGTGGCGGTTCCTCCTGTCCACTAGCACCGGCGGAGGTGGTGGGTAGTTCATCGTCCAGGCTAGTGTCAGGGGCCCCTTGTTGTGCCACAGTGTCCCTCCTGGTGTTGAGGACTTCCTTCAGCACCCCTACAATGGTGCCCAGGGTGGAATTGATGGATCTGAGTTCCTCCCTGAAGCCCAAATACTGTTTCTCCTGCAGCCGCTGGGTCTCCTGAAACTTGGCCAGTACCGTTGCCATCGTCTCCTGGGAATGATGGTATGCTCCCATGATGTTGTAGAGGGCCTTGTGGAGAGTGGGTTCCCTGGGCCTGTCCTCCCCCTGTCGCACAGCAGCCCTTGTTTCCCTGGGCCTCTGTCCCCTGAACGCTGTGCCCACTGCCACTGCCCCCAGGTCCCTGTTTTTGTTTGGGTGGTGGGTTAGCCTGGGTTCCCTGGAGTGGTGGACACACTGCTGATTGACGTGTCCTGGGGACAGAGGTATGGGCCAGCTGGGTTGGTGCTGTGCTGGTGTTTCCAGAGGAGGAAGCTCTGTGGCGGCCCTGTGCCAGTGTGAGGGGAACCGACTGTCCCGAGGTCCCAGATGGGCCGGATTGGTCATCTAGATCCAGTTGGACAGAGCTGCTGTCATCACTGTGGGCCTCTTCTGTTGGTGGTGTGGACATGTGTGGACCCTCCTGTGCGGTGAAGTTGGGTAGGGGTCCTGCAGGGGTGTAAAAGCATGATTATTGCATCTGGGTGTACCATGGTGTGCAATGGGTGGGTGACCGTGTACCCCAGTGCTTGCATTCCTGTGTGGGACCTTGTGTGATGATGGTTTAGGGGGGTGTATGGGTATGTGCCTTGGCCATGCATTGGTGATGGGTGTCCATGCTTTGGTGTTGCATGCAGGCCTTGGTGTTGGGATGGGTGGTTTGTGATATTGGGACATTTGTGAGGAGTAGGAGTGATGGGGGTGAGGGCGAGGGTGGGGGTATGTGATGGCATGCAGGTAGGGTGGGGGATATAGTAGTTAAGTTTTGACTTACCAGAGTCCATTCCTCCAGCTACTCCTTCAAAGGTCCTCAGGAAGCAGAATCGCCAAGACTTGCTCCTCCCATGTTGTTAGTTGTGGGGTAGGAGGTGGGGATCTGCCGCCAGTCCTCTGAACCGCAAGGTGGTTGTCTGGATACCACGGAACGCACCTTCCCCCGTAGGTCGTTCCACCTCTTCCTGATGTCATCCCTATTTCTAGGGTGCTGTCCCACTGCGTTGACCCTGTCCACTATTCTGCGCCATAGCTCCATCTTCCTAGCTATGGAGGTGTGCTGCACCTGTGATCCGAATAGCTGTGGCTCTACCCGGATGATTTCCTCCACCATGACCCTGAGCTCCTCCTCAGAGAACCTGGGGTGTCTTTGCCGTGCCATGGGGTGGTGTGGGTGATGTGTGGGGTGGTGTGTATTGTGATTTGTGGGGTGATATTTAGTGGTGTGTTGTGTGAAATGCGTGGATGTTATGTGGGTGATGGTGTTGTGTGCCTGTGGATGCTAGTTTATTGATGGTGGTGTCTCCCTCTGTGCTTCATTCTCAATTTTTGTTGTAGGGGTTTGTGGGTGATGTGGGTTTGTGTTTTATATTGTATTGGGTAGTGGGAGTGGTGTGTGTATGTGTATCAGGTGTGTGTATTTGGAATTGTCCGATGTGGTAGTATTTTGTAAGAGTGTGTGTATTTTGAGCACAGCGGTGTGTACCGCCAATGGAATACCACGGTTGAAAGACCGCCGCGTGGATTCTTCGGTCGTGATAGTGTGGGCGTATTCCTGTTGGCGTGACAGTGGAGGTTTTGTTTTCGGCAGTTTATCAATGACCTTTGGTGTGGCGGACTTGTGTGGGTGTCTCAATTTTGGCGGATTCCGAGCTATGGGTCATAATGGCCGTGGCGAATTTCCACGGCTGCGGTGGTGTGTTGGCGGTCTTCTGCACGGCGGTAAGTGTCTTTTTCCGCCAATGTTGTAATGACCCCCTATATCTTAACCAAGCAGGAATTATTTTGGATAGAAAAATGCGCCACCATCAATGAGGGATTAAACATCATAGAAGATTGGCGTCATGCCTCTCTTTAATCCTTCCTGCTCCTTGCTATTCCTCCTACAGATTTGGCGCCCACACTGCCTGACATAATACAACTACCATTACATAAGGGGCCACTGAAGTTTTATTTAACACGTCCATCAGACATAGAGACACATATCCCAGACACTGACTATAACCTATAAGGTTTCTCCATATTGTTTATGGGCCAGATGTAGCAACCTTTTGCGAGTTGCAAATGGGTTGCAGCGCTATTTGCGGCCTCGCAAAATGCGAAATGGGATGTACAAATCCCATTTCCTAGTACCAAATAGCGATGCGACCCATTACCGACTCGTAAAATTTGCGACCTGATTTTGCGACTTGCAAATAGGAAGTCGCAAATTGCGAATCGCAAACCGTATGCAAAAGCCAGTCGCAAATTGCGACTAGTCGCAAAAAGCCCGTTTTGCACACCCAGATTACCACTGATTCAGAACAGGTGGTAACCAGAACCAAAGTATAAAAGAAGACCCAGAAGGCATCTGGGTTACTCAAAATGGCTGCACTATACGTGATTGCATGGAAGGGGAGAGTCCAGGCTGCCCAGCAGAGGAGGAGGAGGCAGAGATAGGAGAGGATATACCGAACCAGGCAGACACTATTTCAACAAACTGAGGAGGAGATTTATGATAACTACAGATTGAGCAGCGCAGTTATCCTAGAGATCATTGAACTGCTGAAACCTCAGCTTGAACACCAGACAATGAGTGGCTGCGCCATCCCCACACATATGCAAGTGCTCTGCTCACTGCTTCTCTTGGCCTCGGGTAGCTATCAGGGGATGATTGCAGTGGCAGGTGGGGTATCCCAAAGTGCCCTCTAAAGATTCTTCAGACGTTTCCTAGATGCCATACTCGCACACATGTCCAGATATATATACCTTCCCAGGAATGAGGTGAAAATTAACAACACCAACTTGGACTTCTACAGAATTGCCAACTTCCCCCATGTAATAGGGTGTGTGGACGGGACACATATACCAATTTGCCCACCTGTAAATCTGGAATATGTGTTCTGTAATACGAAATGTACCCACTCACTAAACATCCAGATGGTATGTGACGTCCATAATGTCATTACTGACATTGTGGCTAAATATCCAGGGAGTACACATGATGCATACATATTCAGGCACAGTGGAATACACCAACGCCTAGAACGTGGGGAGTTTGGTGAAGGATATTTATTAGGTACTGGCGAGTACACTCTGATGCCTTAAATACATGTTACAGCGTAACCCTGTGAAGCCCTGCTAATGTTGCCTCTTTTGTCACACAGGTGACAGTGCATATGCCCTGAGACCATGGATACTCACCCCATAACTAACACCTGGCAATCAGAATGAGAGGCGATACAACATTGGACATCGGCGGACCAGAGCTGTAATTGAGAGGACGTTCGGCTTGTTGAAGTCACAATTCAGATGCCTGCACGAAAGTGGAGGAGCACTTCAATATGCCCCAGAAACAGCATGCAAGATAGTTGCCACTTGTGCCATCCTACACAACATTGCCACCAGACGTGAGCTATATCTCACCCCTGACGACACAGATTTGGAGGATGAGGAGCAAGAGCTACCACACCGACAGCCTGGGGATGGAAGCATCGCAATGGAGGGCAGACAGAGACGGAACCACATAGCAACCCACTACTTTGGCAGGTACGTAGCAACCGTGACAACCCTCACTAATGTAAGACACACATTGCCCAGTTGTGTAGTTCAACAAACTAACCCTTTTATTGCAGGACTATAATGTGGAAACAATAGTCAACTATACTACAGAATCTAAAACAAAAGTGTAGTCTGACACATTAAGTGCATGTGCCTCTGTCACACCACATATCAGTAGCTCACAGCCTCCTGTGACTGCAGCCACCATGGCTCACTCCAGGTTGGTCCCCTGATCCCTGGTGGGCAATGCTACTCCGCAACACACGGGCATCAGTGGCAGACACAATACTAACACTGGAGACCTCCTCACTGTCCTGCGGGGTATCCCCAATGCCCCTTGCTGCCTGCCTGGTCTCCAGCAGGTCCACCGCATGGCTGATGCGGCCAAGTCCTCTAGCCACATCTCCTGCAAAATGGCCTGGTTCCACTAGCAGGCTGACTGTGCGCCTTAACAGGCAGGTTTTAGAGGTAGCCAGGCGCCCTATAGACACACCTAGCCTGTCTTAATGGGCAGCAGTGTTGCACTCCCTGCGCCGTGCTTGTGTCCTGTCAGCTACCATTTCCCTGACCAAGTTGTCTATGCAGGTGGTTACGTTAGCCTCTGAGCGTTCATTGTAGTGAACTGGTTGTCTACATTTGGAAACCCATGCATGAGTGTGTTCTGCAGTCTTAAAAGGTTACGGTTCATTAACCGCATTTGTCTATTTTGTAGCCGGTGACTCTGCAGTAAGGATGCCTCCAGTCCCAACAATTCCTCATCGGTAACATCCTCCCTACGCACAGACTGCATTGGGCGTCGATGTCTATGCACCGAGCCAGCTAATCCCCATGGTTGACTCTCCCAAGGCATTGGACCCGCTGTCACAATGGCTGCCTCTATACCCAGAGCAGGATCATCCATGTCCTCTTGTGCCAATTGGACGGGTGGTATTGTCCTGCACCCCCCTGCAGTGTCTGTGGCCGCCCCCTCCTGTGTGTCAGTGCCTTGATCCTCTCCCTGCACAGTGGCGCTGATGGGGCGTCCTTGTGGGAGACCTGTGGGACATGGGGGATGTACTGTCAGTGTCCCACATATGTTTGATGCCTCAGAATAAACATTTCCCTATATTTGGACTACTGTACTACAGTGCTCATAATGCACTGTTCTATATGTGGCAAAACTGTGAATGGAGCTAATCTGGAGGTGCATGCTGATGTGTACTGTGAATGTGTCCATGGTGCATAGGCTGTTGTAAATACGTTAATTTTGGTACTTACTTTTTGATGTTCCTGGTGGTGAACTATCTAGGTCTCCGATGCCCAGTACAGCCTCTGGCTCCAGAGTGGTCTCCACTATGGTTTCAATGGCTGTAGAGGGCGGTACAGTAGATGGCCCTCCTTCAGTGCCATGCATCTCCCTCATGCGCTCCACCACCCTTTCCTTGGTCCTGGAGCGAAGGTCATACCACCATTTTGCAGACCTCATCCAGGGTGCGGTGGCTGGCTCCGATGGCATTTTTTTTGTTGAGGATGTCCTGCCAAAGTTTCTTTTTGTGGCTGTCAGGGACACTCATTGCTGCCTTTCCAAATAACTCCTTGTGGTGCAGGCAGCATTCCTCAGTGAGCACCTCCAGCTCCTTCTCAGAAAACTTAAGTTTTTGTTTTCTGCCTCCAGTGGGTGTATCCTTCTCCTGTGTAGCCATTGTTGCTGCAGCTCCTCTCACCTGGGTGTGACTCTGCAGTTTGGGCTGGGTGGGCTCCTCTCTATTCCATGGGGTTACTTCCTGGTTCTGATGTCATCACCCAGAACCAGGAAGTGGGTTTTTCAAAAGTTGAATTTGCTCCTGCGTGCAATTTGCGGGTCAATCGCAATTTGAGACACTGGACCACACCCTTGTGCAATTTGCAACCTCACAAATAGCGACCTCGTGAAATGCGAGGTCGCAAATTGCGGTTCGACTCCACACCGAATCGCTATTTGGTATTGCGATTTTTCCTGTCATCTCGTTTTGCGAGTCGGAAATAGCGATTTGCATAGAGTCGCTATTTCCGAGTCACTATTTTTTGGGTTCCTACATCTGGCCCTATATGTACAAATGACCTTATATCATCCACCCTTCAGATATACAAACGGGCCCTCCTAATCAGTAGTTGTTCTACCTTTGGACAATTTTCCATGCCCCTTACAACTGATTCGCTTTGATTCCTCCCTATTATTCGTATGGTCTGTTGCCTATTCACGCAACACTGGGCTCTATAGACAGATCTGCCACCATGGGACAGAAATAGCCAGTATAGGCTCATGTTACACATATGATTTGCTATTCATACAGATCGGTTCTTACTATTCGATCCCCTTTTTATAGTACACAATCTCTTATATTTCCCACATTATAATACATAGTGCGCGATTTTCAGACGTGCATCTTTAGGCGGACCAGAAAGGGAACTCACAATATTCCCTTTCATGGTTCCGCGCAGACAGTTTTGGTGTATTAGCTGACGGTGGACTACACAGGGGAATACTTTCCCCTTATTGGCCCTGAGGCGGACCAATGGTAAGAGCGCTTGCTCCTTTCAACATGGAAGGTTTTTCCTCAAAAGCCGACACGTCTGACAAACGTGCGGCTTTATAAAATAATTCCGGCTACACGAGTAAAGGTGCGATCTATTCAATATCCTGACTACTCGAGTGGACTTATTAACAATCACAAGTAAGTGCTCACACAAATAGCTATATACAGCTGATCCACCCTCATATGCCTATACTTAGGCCATCTTTAATGATTTTATACTTTTTTAGATACAGTGAGCCTCAGCGTACATTTTTGCATTGCTGCTTGTGATTGAACTTCCTTGAAAGCATCCATCGACACCCCTAGACCAAGCTTCACTAATTTGTCGGTCTAGACTGAACTACTGAGCATGTAAGTAGTCACTGACATCTCCTTGATGATTATATCTCCCACCACACAATGATAAATAGGGTACAATTGTGTATATCATTTTCCCATTAGGAAGATGTCTCTGACCAGAAGATCGTAATCCTTCACTAGATTCCATAGGTGAGTGTTTATACGAGGCCCCACCTACTATATAATTTATTGAGACTGAGTAAATAGTCCTTTACTAATATGGATATTCACACTATCCCTAGGTGCTACTGACCAGATTTAATTCCCAGTCCTGATGATGACCCATTACTGATTTATGTCTACATTTGGTGTCAAAACGTCGACATGATTTTGGATGTGGATTAAAACTGTACAGAAATTCTATGTGACATCAGGGCTTCCTGGATTGACGGAGCCGTTGGAAGTCCATACTGTTCTTAAATCACCTTCTGTATATATTGTATATATCACCTTCACTTTCCTTCACAATATTCACTTTCAATGTGTTTTGCTAATTAGGAGCACCTACCAACAAAAATACAATTTTTTCTTGTGCTAAAAATGTAATGAAAAACAAAAGCAATAAAACACTATTTATGCTACATAGATTGAATATTTGTAATTGCTTAATCAATAGATCACTGTGGAAGTCTAGGAGTACTTCCCCCTTGCTTTGACAATATATTTACTTTTATTCATTACCCTGGTCAAAAGGGTTATAGGGTACCGCCTCTTTGTTTGAAATCACAACCAAGTTAGCCAGCTGAACTGGAACAGGTTCAGTAGTATAGGTACACGTTTGAACCTGAGTCGACTTGGCAAGGGCAGAGAACTTGTCGCACATGGGATATTTGTGCATAGTCAATTGTCAACACGTCAGTGCTGACAATTTATGGAGATGTGTTGCACATTGTCACCTTGCCAAATCAAAGAGCCTCACTGATGTTTAACTAATTCTATTGCATATGTTAAATTGAAGGGGATGTCCAGGCCATATAGATGCAACCGTGTTACTACCACTGTGGAATTGATTCTGTGTATGTAAGTATCATGTCACCCCCACTTAAGAAACATGGACAACTCTTTCACATGACATAATGCAAGGGAGTGCACAATGTACTGCAACTCTACAAAAATACCGCAGACATCCAGTCAATCAGCCAAACACCAGTTCAGATAATGAAACAACCCAATGCTGATGGTTCATCCTAGAAGCCTAGGATTCCACACAATAACACAAACACAGATGAGTCACAGACAACACTAGAGAACAACTGCCATGCAAAGTGATAATCATGGTGCAAGCAACATCAACATTTTCTCGCTGATTTTCTCTTTCAGCTGATCAGAAGTATGGGATCCAGCCATGGATCATGACCCCATTTGCAAACCCAAGCACAGCATCAGAGCGTGCCTATAATGAGGCACATCAGAGAACATGCACCATAGTCGAGAGGACCTTTGGCATCCTGAAGTCAAGATTCAGGTGCCTTGACATCACCGGAGGCAGCCTCCTATGCTCACCTGAAATGGTCTGCAAGATCATTTTGACCTGTGCCATCCAGCAGAACATTTGTGTAAGGAGGAACATTCCCCTCAATTAACCCGACCCACAAATGCCTGAAGAGGAGGAAGAGGAGGAAGTTGTCCATCAACATGAGGGGGACCATCCAAACACAGCTGCAGGATTGCGTCGGAGACAACACATTGCCCAAAACGTCTTTTAACTCTACTCACCATCACCACTGTCTTACCATATGTCAATAAACATCTATTGTAATCACTATATCATGGTCTGGGTAATCATTTTTGCATCACATTATTCCTAAGAATCATAATCAGAGTGTAACCTCATGGAGCATTGCAGAAATACATATTAGGATACTGAAAAATACACATCACATTTGATGGGTATGAATGTACACCCAACTTCACACACTGTAAATGACATATATCTTGTCCATTTCACATTTGAAGGGCAATAGCAGAGGAGCACAGCTATTTCACACATACATGTTGGCAACATGGTTCATTGCAGCATATGGCACACAACTAAGACACCATCATTCTCTAAGGAAAGAAATGCCTCATGCATGAGGCAGTGGATGTGCTATAGCATTGGTAACAAGAGGTATGACCAGACCCTTGACAGCAGTAAGTGTGACATCAGCTATCTTTGCAAGGAGTATGTGTGACAAGAAATCCATGTAAGCAGCAAATGGATAGCATGAGTGCCCCAGGTATGACTAGCATTGCTCACAAGACATCCCCTGCACATGCCATCCTAGGTCATAAGTCCTGTCACTGCCATGTTCTCTGTCTCACCCCACCCTTCTTCAGAAGGCCCTGGAAATTGAATATTTGTACCCAGATAATCCCTCATCTACACACACCCAGACTCACATTCTGACTCCAGTGTGCTTCCCTCTTTAGTATGGTATGCCATAGTCATTGTTCTTCTGTCTGCATGGACTTCTGGTCGAATAATGCACTGCCTTGTAGTCTGTAGGACCTGTAATCACCTGTCCATTGCTTCCCATGTGAAAGGTACTGTTGGCCCTTTGAACTTGATTCTCACCTACAGGACTTGTCAGAGACTGAAGCTGCACACACCTGTGTGCACTTCCATGCAGACCAGCCATTTGAACATGCACTGCCCTTGCAGCTGCCTGGAACGGCATAGAAACTGCCATTATATGTATATCACTGTTATGCGTTGCTGTATAAATCACTTGGGAAACACAGGCCTTGGGTTATTGTGTTATGTTGCAACACACAGGACAAATACAGTTTTCATTTTCCAAAAGTGTTGTTCCAGCTTTGACCAGTCTCAGTCTGCTCACTGTGTATTTGCCTTGTTAATTTTTATTCCTGATTGACTCTGCATCCTGTTAGCCCGACTGGTTCATGTCTTTGCGTTACCATAAAGGTTCCCTGTGGCTACATTTGTCTCATAGTTGCTTTCCATGCCCTCACTCTCCTCCTGGGGTATTGTGTCAGGTAGGTCTACAATGAATACTCAAATACATTGTATAGCGTAATCAGTTTACTTATTGTATCATGGGGTGGAACTTGTCTTCAAATAGCCCAATCATGTCCCATCCCCTGTCTGGGTTTCATGTATGTATGAGTGACAAATAGTGACAGTGTACCATGGCTGTATGCATGTATTGGGTATGGTGCCTCCAGCACAACAAACAACTTTAGATAATGTGCATGAAATGTCAACACATGTTTGTACCCTGACAGTCCCCACACTGATTCACATTTCCCCCAACATATTGATGGGACTTGTGGGGGGAATAGCTGTGAGATTAATCAGCACATAGGCACTGATGTTCCCGGATGCAGTGGGAATTTTAGAGGCCACCCTGTGTACAAATGTTGTGAGGAAACCTGCCGGTTTAAAATGACTGATTCCTTAACTTTGTGAGAACACCAAGGTTGCCCTGTTGTCAGTCTCATAAAACGTCTGCAGTGCCATAGATGGACTATCCCCATGTGCGTTTTCTATTCCTCTTTTGCTTTCATTCAATTCAGCTGTGAAGGTTACTTTGTTAATGCAGGAAATGGGTCCACAGACTCATGAGTAGACCTGCACGTAACTGTGACAACATGGACCCCAATAATGATACAGGCTAAGCATTGGCCCACACACTTGAACTGGACACCTTTGTGCAATTAACCACTGGAAATATGTGCACATTGGCTGCTTGGTCTGCTGGTCCTCCACTGCCACAGGAGAAACATGGGTCATTTATATGACTCAAAGTGTGGCGTGACATTACATTTGTGTATTGGTTTTGGGACTCGGTGTCACAAACACCGTACCCACATAGCATTTTCCAATGCCTGACTCATGGGTAGTATACAAACAAGTGCTCAGGAAGTAGTATCCAACATTCCAGAACATGTGATGGCCTAGTCTTGGAACTTTACCATGATCAACCGTCTTTAATCTATCTTGTGCATGGTTTGCCATTGGAGATGCTTATGTCCCAAAAAACCTGGGAAGTTCACACAGCATTTGTTGCTACGTGTATGACAAACACATTTCCTTTCTCATTTCCACACTGAATAGCATCTGATGGTTGGCCACATTGAGAACCCATGCATACAAGCACATTTAAGAAAACACGTCTTGTGATGTTCACACAGTGGGACAATTACATTAGTAAGAGCCAATTCACACACATTGACACACAGGCAATGACTTACTGTATTGAGTTGCGTAGCCTTGCTATCCTCTATTGACGCACAACATGCTCAAACTGGGTTATACCATTTTGTATTCCACACGTTTGGGCATCTATTGCGTCAGTGAAGAGTGCAAATTCGGTACAACAACTAGAGGATCATGGTCTGCTGTAGTATGATCTGCCACATGTGCCCATACACCGGAATGCACAATGTAGGTGCAAACAGCGTATCTCTGTATAGTCACACCTGTTATGTACTAATAAAATTGAGAAATTACCCCAACCCAGTAAAAGACAGAAATGTTGACGCATACGCATCAAAAAAGATGCACATGCGTAAAAAATGCTGCATATGCGTCGAAAAATGACGCTCACTGCCATGATAAATCCATTGGCCCTGAGTGGTAATTCCCACACTGTACCCCATGAAATTGGTTAACTATGAAAAATAATTGAAAATATGGATGCAGGGTAATTTCTAAGCATGTGCATAAAAAAAATTACGCACAGACTGTAAGCGTTATAATATTTTGACACATAAGAATAAAAACGCACCACATTTGAGACAAAGTGATGTAATTGGATATCCTGTTTACAGAATTGGTACAGTGGGTGTACTTTCACTTTCACTTTGCAGTCTGTGATTTTTCTTGACTGTGTGGCTGTGTTTGGACTTGTCTCTCTGTGCATATTGTGAATTTCACTCCAGTGTGCTCTTTATATTGTGTTTTGGTATTTCCTAAGTATCTGTGTTATCCTGTGTAAGTGTATTTTTGTCATTTCTGGTGTCTAATTTTGTCTTTGTACTGTTGGGAGTCTGTTGCGGGTAGTGTTAGTTTGGGGATAGTTGGGCTGTTTTACTGTTAATTAGTTTTCATTTCCCTCTCCTCCTTTCCCTTCATTATCCTCTGTAACCCTTAATTACTTCTTTTTTTTCAAGCATGTTGGGTAGGCCACGTCTTGGTAGGATGGGAGAGGAGGAGCTGGGGGGATTTATTTGGCCGGTGTGCTACTTGCTCCCATTAATGATTGAAGTAGAGGGCCATGTGATACAGGTGTATCACACAGAGGTAAGGAGACTCCGGTCGGCAAAGGTCCTCTATCATCTTAAATGAATATACAACACACCTTGCAACGACCACCAGTTAAAACACCCTTGGGCTGACCTGGTTGCCAGGGAGCAAGACCTTCTGGACCACCTGGGGATTGTGATTGGTGGCCCTGTTGGTGAGTACAATTCAGAGTAATGTGCACATTTAAATGCTCTGTAGTGACAGTAGCAGATTTGTTCATATGCTGCAGGCAATGTTTTTGGACATGTGGAATGCAAGTTAAACATACAGTTGCCATGAGTTATACAATAATTCCTACACATTACTGTCATTTGTTGACGCAACAGCTGCACTAACTTACAAAACACAACTGGAGCCTGTAAATTAGTGCTGCCTTCACGGCAATCGATGATACAAATGTGGCTCCAACATATGTTTTATGCATGGTCTGTGAGTGTACCAGGAAATACATGTTTTTAATCCAGATATTTTCAATAAATAATGTGTCTCTCAATTATTTCTGATACATGTCTGAACTGGATTCTGACACATATGTAACAAGTTATTTTTGACCTCAGATAACATCTTAGGCTGATAGTTGGACTTGGTTGTGCCACAATTAAATTAGGGATGGATGCCAAAAGTAATGCACACGGGTTCAGATCAAAATGTTTGGTGCAACTTACCATAGCTGTGCGAATAAAATGAAGCAAATGATACAAATTGAGGGGTAACAACTGTCCATGGCCCTCTATCACTTGTACCTGTGTGTTTTACATTGGTCTTCGTCACAATAGCGGGCCCCCAGCTAATGCATTTGCCATCTGTGTTACTCTATTGCCATGTACTTCTCATAAGTTATGGGATCATCATGGGATACCTGACGTTGGGGAATGGATGATCACAATGGATTAAGTGCATGATGTCATACAAGGGACCACTGACCAATTCCATCATACATATAAAATTGACTAATACTTAGCTAGTTTATTTTGGCACACCCATGCTGATAAAGTGCAGCATATGTTTAATAACTAACCTCCCAGTATGGAGGTTATCACTGACATGGGTGTATGCTAAGATCAGTAGACCAACATTCCTGTGACTGCTCTCATTCCAAAGGTACATACAAATTGAAACCTACATCATCATGTTTGACACACTGGTACATTTGCTAAACCATGTATTATTAATAATATCATAGTGTCAGTTTGCTATATATCCGCTGATCAACCAAATTGGCAAATGTAAGATGATGAAGGTGGCTCATCTGTGATTTCTGAAACCCATATTGGGTAAACAGGGCAATGAGAGACACATTTCAGGTGCAATGACTACACCTGTGCCCATGCAGTCTGTCATGGATGAATATAATATACACTGTCAACAACTTGTTGTATCCAAATATGAAAACTGGTCAATCTATGGCTATCCTCAAACTGTCACCAAATAATGCACAGGATCCCTGCCATTATGGTGTAATAGGGGGCATGTGTGGCGCAGGGTACCCTGTTAATGTAGCATATGTAACCTAGACACAACACAGGCCCTACATGTAAGGGACCATAGAAAGCATGATAAATCATGACCTTAATTCAACCTACAGGTGTGTCACACAGTAAAGGATTGTCCTTTGATGCTGAAGCCTGAGTGACTGGTATTGCAGTGCTCCAGGAAAGTGGCTTTGCATGTCTCTCATTGATACACATGATGAGAGGAGTACACTCCATAAATGAGTCTGCAAACAAATGATGGAGCATGTTTGCCACCACATGATAGTTAGGGCCACTGCATGTGTGCAGATATGTGTGTATCACTCACTGGAGTGACCGGGGCTGTACATGTTTGCAGTGGTATGTCGGTTGCAGTATCATCATGCCTGAGAGGCTGGACTTTCAGATTTAATCTTACACACAGTAATTGTATTTGGAAGTATTGTACAGTGCACAGACATTGAGCACATTTCTCCCTTCCATGCTGTACAGGTGGACCTTCCCCCTACACAATCGGAGACGTGGCTCGATTTGCAGACCCAGACAGCTCCAGTAAGTGTTTATATTTCTGTTCTGTTTTGTGTTTGCTGCTGTTGAGTGATTGACTCCTGTGCGTTGGACACATAGCAAGGTATGATGCACTGGTAAATGATCAGATATGTTACTTGGGTGGAGTATCATTTTTTTTACCATCATTGAGTTGGACAATTATTAGCGTATAGTCATATTTTGGGATTATAGTGCAGCCCTGTTGGCATGGCCATGTGAATAGGTTGACATTTGTTGATAAAACTTTTATTAAGAACATTTAGTAGAGGACCATATTTATGATTTAGTCAGCAAGTCAGACCCTGAATCTCACAGAATAGGGATGCCAAAGTCTTACCCACAGACATGAGCCTCCCTGTTCACTAATGAACATGTTTGACTGTATGTTTGACTTCCTAGCAGCATGTAGCTCCACATGTTGTGCTACATATATGTGGCACTTGAGTACAATGTCATAGGTGTACATTCAGCTCATGGCCAGATGTGTGCTTGCATCTATCTGCTTGTTATAAGCCATGTATTACTGGTATGAAATGATGTTGACAATTGTCTGCATTTCCAAACATAAATGTGGATGGGATTGTCCAAGGTTTGGGTGTATCCTAGTTGGACATCCTTCTTACCTGTGGTGGGCGTCCCAAACCCCTGTACAGCTGTCCAAAGCTTCCTGGGTGTCCTAGATGTTGGAAAGCATTTGTTGCTTGTCCATCCCCCCCCCCCCCCAGGCACAGGCGTATGGTTATGAAATGTGTACCTAGGACTGAAGATCCAAGTTTAGTACACAGACATATAAATCAGTAAATCACTTGTCCAAAACTAGGCTACCCACTCATGATTAGCAACTTCATTTTATCCTGGCAATTCCATTTACAAATCACAGATCTTGTGCCAGTTGATTGTCATCCAGAAGTTAGTCATTAGTTGGCCTGTCACATGTGGAGGACTTGCAGCATTTATTACGTGACAAATGGCTGAACTATGATGCATAGGTCATTTAAGTTGTTACACATCTTTTAGAGCATTGCTGTGCTGTTAGATAGGACATGTGTAGGCTGCGTTGGCATGTACTTCCTAGGGGACAATCTGTGATCTGTATGATGATATGGCCTGTTTCAGTTACATTAGATGTATTGTCTGTTTTACTTCAGGAGCCATTTCACACAATGAAGTACCTAATGTTTGGTTTGATCTTTTTTTTAACAGCAGTCAATATGAATCCCATCCAGATTTGAGAGTTTCAGCGCCGGGCGATTGCCACATTCTGGATGTGGAGTCTGGGTTCCGCAACATGGCATGGCGTTATCGCCATGAAAGAGCCTCCGGAGTGTGGAGGGCATTTGCCCAAGGAGGCCCTCTGTGTCCAATACAGCCACCAGCACCACCACTACCACCCAGGTGGCACCAAACATAGCAGGCACCACTGCAGGACCGTCAACCTCCACTGCTCCCGGACCTACCACAGCACCACCTGCACCTGCTCCTACAAGCATGGCACCGACAACGGGATATACATCTTCAAATGGCACCCAGACCACCCCTGCTACAGTCATTTTCCCCCTTTAGATTGTCAACGGATGGAACGTGACATTGAACGTATGTTGAGGAAAATGAACAGGCTGCAGCAGGAGGTGGCACAAGTTAATAGGAGGGTGCGTGCCATAAAGAAGACCCTGCAGAGGGTGAACTTGTAAGCAATTTACCCTCAGCCATGATTCCCTCCCTTCTCTTTCCTGGTTCTTTCAATTAGTGGGTTTAGGGGGCTTAGTGTTAGGTTAGAATAGGCGGTTAGTTTAGTTAGTAGGGGGGATGGGGGTATGATACTTTTAATATCTGTTTTTAATCATGTGTGTGGGTGGGTGTTTGATGATGTTGGGGTTTTGGTGTTTAAAAAAAAATATATATAAAATATAAAAAACCCCAAAAATATTTATTTGTTTAGTATCAGATAGTATGTGTTTAGGCTGTATATGTTGTCCTCCATGTGTCCCGTCTTATAAGGGGGTGGGGTGTTGATGTTTAGATCGTTTCGTTAAATGTGATAAGTAAGTTTAGCTTAGGTTAGGTAGGGCCCGTTGTGGGTAATGTGTATTTAGGATAGATTAGGTTAGGTAAGGTTTTCCCCCAGGTTTTAGCTTCCTTTTTTACTGTTAAATAAATATTAAGGTAATCCTTTACAGTATGTGTCACATGCTTGGGGATCAGGGCCTTGGCCTGGGTGAACAGTGTCTCTTTAGTATTTGCATTTGTGTCCCATCCGGCAACCAAATCTCAATTGAGCTGTTACATTGGCAGCTATACCAGAGCTACAGTGCTAAGAATCTGCCATCCATTGCACCCACCACTCAAGGCTACAATGGATCCCAAAGTGTTGTTAATTTGTGATGTATGTTTTCAATCTCACATACTTTGGGATCAGGTTTGGTATTGAGGACACTGTGTTAAGTCTGCCTGCAGCCTGATGTTCAAGTGAAGCCTTATAAGGTGAGTGGTAGTATGATCTCATGTAGTATGGTATACATATCTCACACCTATCATTTGTTACATTGTTCAGCCAGGTTACATATGTGTACGTACACTCATACACATCCATTCATGCTGTATGGGTTGTGTTAGGAAACATTTGGGTCAAATGTCACATACATAAAGATTGGCTTGAAGGAAAAGTTGAAGGCAATAGTTTTTGGCTTAGACATCCCTTGAGGAAGCATTATTCTGCCCAACACATCATTATACTGTGTAGTTTCTATTTCCCTCATAATTAACCCTCAGGAAGGGCAGATGATGGTACAATCCAGACCACAGTGCATAGTTACCAGCCCACATTCTTTCAGGTCAGTTGTATTGACATTCTATAATCATTGACCTGAGATAAACATCACTGATCTCCATCACGGTTGATATGTCACATTACACAGAAACAAAGTTGTTGTGTAAGTGCTATTTATTTTAAAGTGCTGTAGTGCTATGTACATTGGCAATGATTGTGGGTCCATTAGTGTGACACCTTCCATTGTGATCCTACACAAGTGCAAAAGGACATGTCATTGGACATGCTGGGGTGAAGTGTCAGACAGTGCAGAGGGACAGGATTTGCCAATGAGTTAGTGAGAGACAATCACAGGGCAGAGTGACAAGATAAACAGTGGGCTGGAGAAGAGTGCTTGTGAGCAAGACTGGCATATTACAAAGCATAGGACCTTGGTTATAAGTGGCCAGGTGACAGGGACTAGTGTTACCAGATACTCTTACGGGTGAAGGTGATCTGTTTCACATCTTCATCTTCTGATGTGTGTGTTGTCTCCTCTGCCCTTGGTGGTGGTGGTTGTGAAGGGGCAACACTCACCTCAGTGTTTGAAGACGTGGAGTCAGACATCCCGGTAGCTGCTAACTGTGGGGCTATTAAGGGCAATACTGCAGCAAGGAGGAGCTGCTGGTTCTGAAGAATAGCAGCAACATCACTGTGGTAGGTAGCCAGGTCAGCCCTGAGGGGGTCAATATTGCATTTGTGCACACATTGAAAAGTTTGTTGTTGGAGGTGTTGTGTCAACTCTCTTACAGCTGTGCTGATTGCCTTCACACTTTTTTCAAGTTCCTGCAAGATTGATGTTTGCCCTTGCATGGCTGCTGCCTGTTCTGCAGTTGACATCATGCACAAACGCACCCCCTCTAAGCTGGCTGCCATATTTTCCATCCCCACCCGTACCTCCTTGGCCAGCTCCCGCTGTACTCCAACTACAGCTCTCTCAAAGCTGGTGCCAGTGTCGTCCGAGTCCTCAGATGGGTTGGAGGTGGCAGGTCCTACAATTGGGGTGGTGGGTGGGTCCTCTGTGATGGCTGCTGCATCTGTGCTCCTCCTTGCGACTGAAGGTGGGGTCTGGAGGGTCCCAAGGACATCGTGGAGGGTCTGCTGGCTGATGTTTGTCAGCTCGTCATCCATGTCATCAGGAAAGTCCAGGACAGGCATATCTACAGGAGAGCCATCGTCCTCTGCAATGAGACATTGTACAATTAGTGTGTCTGTGTTGTGAGATTTGTAATGTGACGTGCCTGCCTTCCTATTTATTGCACATTGTGATCTTGGTTCCTGTTCATTACTCCTCTCTTTCATATTAGCATTCTCCCATGGCCTATGCCCCACCTGCATACACATGTATTGTGGTCAGTTTGGGGACTTGTAAGGATCACATCCTCTAGGTGTTGGTTCTGGCCATATTGTGAATTGCCATCTTCTTGCCCTACTCAACCCTCCCTCTACTTCCATTCTCATGGTGAGGCCTTGCACTGGCTGTGGTTGTTCTGATGGCACTTGCACCTCACGTCACAATCTGGAACTGAGGCAGTCTCAGATATTTCACATCCAGATATATGTTGCTGAGACCTAGCAAATACTATGTATAGCATTGGCATGTCACACTGCATATGTCAGCATTGGTAGTGTGTAATGTTGATGTTGGGGAATGTGTGCTACATTGGATTGCACTGATGGTCCTATCAGTGTTCCATTTCCTCTTCTGACTGTGAGGGTGAATTTCACTAGCCGATGACATATGTCCTCCCCCTCAATGCTGTTGTCTGATCAGTATGACATTTGGGATGTTGCATGGTGTAATTGGAGCTATTGTGACCCAGGCACAGGGTGGACCCTGACATGTGCTGCATGGGTATGACATTAGTGCTGTGTACCTCATAATGTTTATGACAATGGCTGATGTTTGTAGCAACTATGGACAATCACATTTGTCAGGATTAGAACATTTTTATTGATTTCAGGGGATTGATAAAGTTGTCATCCTGAACCCTCTAATTTGGGTGTGTTTGATCCATGGGGACGTTACTGCCATTAGTTACTTGACCTGCACACACAGCAGAGGTGTATTGGCAACTGTTGTCAATATTAAATTCCACTTGCAGATATGGCCTGAGACCGTTAGTTGAGCCCTAGTTCATGTAGGGAGAATACCAGCTGACGTGTGACAGCAGGCCAGTTTTACGTTGTACCCTACCCTCCTGGACAGGGTTTACCCTTTCAACATCCTTGGCATGGCAGCATACCCCCATGTAAATGTTGTTGGTGTAGTGTAGTACTGTGCCCCAGGTTTCCTCTGAACGGGCCATGCCCCCGTGCCGTGCCCCTTTACCCATGCCACTCCCTGATTATCATGACTTACATGCATTGTGTAGTAGCATTAACATTTGTGCATTTTAATTCCCCATGCGACTTACTCTGCATCTGTGTTGTCTCCTGGTAGTCTGCGCTGTCCTGTCCTTGAATCCCTGTGACGATCTCCTCAGGGATGACTACTGCCACCATTTCCTCCATGTGGTCCAGGGCCTCCTTTGGTGCTGGACTCCCTCCTCCAGTCTGCAGTGCTGTCTTCCTGTTCCTGGCCATCTTTTCCTTGGTCCTGCACTTGCAGTCATGCCAGCATTTCTTGCACTCGATGACTGTTCTCCATACTTCTGCCACACTGTTTATCTTGTCAACAATTTGTTGCCATATTGCCTCTCTCCTACTGATTGGCAACTTTGAGGTGACAAACAGTTGGTGCTGGTGTTCCGTCACGTCTTTCACCAGAATTTCCTGCTCCTCTGCACTGAAACAACACTTTCTTTTCTTCTTCTCTCTGTCCTGGGTCTTCTGTGGGTCCTCCTGGCTGGCTGGTTCCTGGTGTGTTGTCATCTTCGTAGGGTCTGTGCAAGCATCTGGGATCCATTCTGGCTCTCCTTAGCACATTTTGCAGTGTTTGCGCCTCTTTTTGACGTTATTGCATCAATAAAAGGCACGTATCCGGTTTGCGACGTCATAAACCGGCTCACAGTCATTTTTGCTGCGTTAACGTAGTTTTTCTTTATGACGTGACGCATTGAGTTGAGTAAAAAAAAAAAATGACTCACATCAGTGGTTTGCGCTGCTGTGCGCCAAAGTATAAATTTGACGCCCGAGCGGCGCAAAGAAATGGCATTAGCCGGCGGTCAAATTTTTGACGCAAAACTGCATCCGCGCAGTTTTGCGTCAAAAAGCATAAATATGGGCCTAGATTTTTTTGGAGAACCTACTTTATTGTTTTATTTGGATAATGACATGTCACAGGGTGCCTACACATAGGAAACATGTACTTTTCCTGTTTTGATCATGTAGTCACCAACTATTTAGACCAAATCGTATCATATTTCCTCAGGCAGCCCCTCACCTGGTATACTGGCTGTTCCATTCGAGCACACCAATCCATCCCCTGCCTCCACTTAGAAAGGGAAGGAGGAGTGTTGATCACCCATCAGGTAGCAATATCTCTTTTGGCTATGAGCAGTGCCGTGCCCAGTAGCGTTTTTAGCACCTGTGAGCCATCAACTCCCTCCATCACCCCCAGAAAGACCATTAATAAAGAGGGCTCCAGAGTAAGCTCCAACACTGTGGAGAGTTCTTTCAGGATTTGCAACCCATAACGTGTAATGAAGGGGCAGGACCAGACTACATGGAAGCAGGTGAGTGGGAACAACTATTACATTGTGGGTTAGGTCAAAGCCCTGCACGGTAGAACCTGTTGGAGGTTAGGTATGCACTCTGTAGATAATGGGGGTTATTCTAACTTTGGAGGAGGTGTTAATCCGTCCCAAAAGTGACGGAAAAGTGACGGATTTACCACCAGCCGTATTACGAGTCCATTATATCCTATGGAACTCGTAATACGGCTGGTGGTATATCCGTCACTTTACCGTCACTTTTGGGACGGATTAACACTCCTCCAAAGTTAGAATAACCCCCAATATGTTTGTACCAAGCGTAGTTTGGCTGATATGGTAATAGCACAGGGTGCCATCAACGCATCTCTCCAGTCCTCATCACCTATCATTCCAATCCCCAGAGGAAGAGTAAGGGCTGGAGAGATGGAGAGGTATTTAGTACTAAGGAGCAATATATTTGCGATACCACCCCAGTGCCCAGGGACCCATCATCGTTTTATCCTCCTTGGGGCTGAATTCAGGTATAAGAGTATCTTTGGGAATATGTACCTTCAGTGCATGTCTTAGCTGTAGGAATTTACAGAAATTTTATCTTGGCCATTGCGTATGTCTGTTGGAGTTTCTGAAAGAACATCATCTGAGTGCCTTCCCAGATGTCACACACTATAATGAGGCTGAAGGCATCCCATCGTGAGTATCTCTCTAGGGCTGCTACTTCCCGCAGTTGCGTACCGCATCATAAAGGAGTGTTTTTGGTGATCTGGCTCCACCATCTTGTAACATTTTGGGCTGAGCACCACCCACTAAAGACCTGGCTCGTTAGCTCAGGAATAGTCCTGGGGATGGTACTTCTGTACAACATATCCATGATGCATGAGAATCCCATCGTTGAGAGCTGTAGGAGCTAGGACGGGTTGTCCCAACCCGCCGTAAGCCAGTCACTGATGTTCAGTACTTGCATGGCTAAATGGTAGAAGTACATGTTTGAGATGCCTAAGCCACCTTAATAGGTGCCTCGTTGGCATGCGTTCCAAGAGATGTGTCACCTGCCGGTATGCCAGACGAATGTGCAAGCAACTGCATCCATCTTTCTGAACCACTGGCATGAAAGCTGAATTGTTAGATTCTGGAGGATATGAAGGAAACAAGGTAGGATTAGCATCTTGTACAGTGCTATACGGTCCATTATATTCAGAGGAAGTGTTTGCCTCACTCTCTGGGTAAGAGGGGAAATATTTAGGGCCTAGGTCATGGACGCTGTAGAGCTTCTCTGTCGCCCAGGGAAGTGAAACTAAGGTGCAGGTTGGGGATATTTGATTGCAAGTCGACAGTTTAGTAAGAGCTTGTGAGAGGGACCAGAAGAGTTTGGTTCATCCAGAGGCCTCTTCGAAGACCTGGAGCAAGTATAGGCATCTGGGACCACTCACCGCTGGGTAGGATAAATAAAATAGCACATCGTCATCGTATAGAACGATGCAGTCTTTTTCTCCTCCCGCTCACCACCATTCAGTAAGAGAAGCATCTCGTCGGATTAAGGCCCATATTTATACTTTTTTAGCGCACATTTGCGCAGCTTTTGCGTCAAAAAATTACGCAAATGTAAAAGCTGCGTACCACCCTGCAGAAGACCCCCAACACACGGCCGCGGCCGTGGAATTCCGCCACAGCTGTTATGACCCACAGCTCAGAATCTGCCAAAATTCAGACACCCACACAAGTCCGCCACACCAAAGGTCAGTGATAAACTGGCGAAAACAAATCCTCCACCGTCACGCCAACAGAAATATGCCCACTCTATCACGACCCATGAATCCACGCGGCGGTCTTTCAACCGCGGTATTCTATTGGCGGTACACACCGCCGCGCTCAAAATACACACACATATACAAAACACCACCACATTGGACAATTCCAAATACGCACACTTGATACACATACACACACAACTCCCACACACCCAATACAATATAAAACACCCACCCACATCACCCACAAACCCTTACGACCACAAATCACTAACGAAAGCCAGAGAGAGACATCACCATCAACAACACTAGCATCCACAGGCACACCACACCATCACCCACACAACTTCCACGCACCGCACACTACACACCACTACATATCAGCACACTTATCACCCCAACACACCACCCCACACATCACTTACATCACCCCATGGCACGGCAAAGACACCCCAGGTTCTCGGAGGAGGAGCTCAGGATCATGGTGGAGGAAATCGCCCGGGTAGAGCTACAGCTATTCGGATCACAGGTGCAGCACACCTCAATTGCAAGGAAGATGGAGCTATGGCGAAGAATAGTGGACAGGGTCAACGCAGTGGGACAGCACCCAAGAAATCAGGATGACATCAGGACGAGGTGGAACGACCTACGGGGGAAGGTGCGTTCCGTGGTCTCCAGACACCACCTTGCAGTTCAGCAGACTGGCGGCGGACCCCCACCTCCTCCCCCACAACTAACAACATGGGAGGAGCAGGTCTTGGTGATTCTGCATCCTGAGGGCCTCGCAGGAGTAGGTGGAGGAATGGACTCTGGTAAGTCAAATCTTAAGTATTTCATCCCCCTTACCGACCTGCATGGCACCACATACCCCACCCTCACCCCCATCACTCTAACTCCTCACAAATGTCCCAACATCACAAACCACACATCCTAACACCAAGCCCTGCATGCAACAACAAAGCATGGACACCCATCACTAAAGTATGCCCACTGCACATACCCATACACCCCCCTAAACCACCCTCACACAAAGTCCCACACAGGAATGCTAGCATTGGGGTACACGGTCACCCACCCATTGCACACCATGACACACACAGATGTAGTAACCATCCTTTTATACCCCTGCAGGACCCTTACCCAACGTCACTGGACAGGAGGGTCCACACATGTCCACACCACCAACAGAAGAGGCCCACAGTGATGACAGCACCTCTGTCCAACTGGATCTAGATGACTAGCCTGGCCCATCGGGGACCTCGGGAAAGTCGGTTCCCCACACCCAGTCACAGGCCACTACAGAGCTTCCCCCCTCTGGAAACACCAGCACAGCACCCACCCAGCGGGCCCATACCTCCGTCCCCAGGACACGTCAATCAGCTGTGTGTCTACCACTACAGGGAACCCAGGCTAACCCACCACCCCAACAACAACAGGGACCTGGGGGCAGTGGTAGTGGGCACACGGTCCAGGGGACGGAGGCCCAGGAACACAGGGGAACTGGGAGGGCTGCTGTGCGACAAGGGGCAGACAGGCCCAGGGAACCCACTCTCCACGAGGCCCTCTCCTTCATCATGGGAGCCTACCACCACTCCAAGGAGACGATGGCAACGGTACTGGCCAAGTTTCAGGAGACCCAGCGTCTGCAGGATGAACAGTATATGGGCTTCTGGGAGGAACTCAGAACCATCAATTCCACCCTGGGCACCATTGTAGGGGTAATGAAGGAAGTACTTAACACCAGGAGGGACACTGTGGCACTACAAGGGGCCCCTGACACTAGCCTGGATGATGAACTGCCCATCACCTCCGCCAGCGCTAGTGGGCAGGAGGCACCGTCACAGGACCACCACACCAGCACCCCACCCCCTGCAGAGGGACAACCACCTCGCAAACGGTCCCTGAGATCCAGGACAAAGACAGAGAACAATGCCAAGACCCCCGCCAAGAAATGAGACCACCCTGATTGTCATCCTACTGTCCCACTTTGTCACCCTATTCATCCCCAGTTCCACTTCCTATGCCCATATGGGCAATGCATCTGTGAGACTAATAGACTGGACTCTGCCATGGACATTCCTCCACCATCACCCCTCACCGTTTTACAACCCCCTCCAATATTGAGCACTTAAATAAACACCCTTAAAGAACAGAACAATCTGGAGTCTGTCTGTCATTTCGGAATACTGTATTAGCAATAACTGTGGCAAAAAGCTTTTTCATTGGTAATGTCAACATACCTATGTCACACAGCTCTAGTCCATGAGGAATCAAAGCAGATGTCACACAGTGGGACACACATCTGTGAAATCGTAAGGGAAAGTGACAACTCAGTGACCATACACTGGGTGAAAACGACAGACAGTAGAGAGGTAGTAGTGTTTAAGTACATGTAATAAGCAGGTTTGTATTCTTACCTGTGTGTCACTGGAAATATTGCTGAATCACTGAGTCCCTGTTGTCCATGTCTTCTTCCTCTGCTTCCTCGTCTTCACTGTCCACAGGCTCCACAGCTGCAACAACACCGCCATCTGGACCATCCTCCTGCAGAAAAGGCACCTGTTGTCGCAAAGCCAAGTTGTGAAGCATACAGCAGGCCACGATGATCTGGCACACCTTCTTTGATGAGAAGAATAGTGATCCACCTGTCATATGGAGGCACCTAAAACTGGCCTTCAGGAGGCCAAAGGTCTGCTCGATCACCCTCCTAGTTCGCCCATGGGCCTCATTGTAGAGTTCCTCTGCCCTTGTCCTGGGATTCCTCACTGGGGTCAGTAGCCATGACAGGTTGGGGTAACAAGAGTCACCTGCAAATGGCAAGGGACAAATGTTAGACACACACTAACCTGGAGGGATATCCCCAGACAACCATTCCCACTGACTAGCTTCCAGGTGCTCACCTAATAGACACACACTGTGCCTCTCGAGTTGACCCATCACATAAGGGATGCTGCTATTCCGCAGGATGTAAGTGTCATGCACTGAGCCAGGGAACATGGCATTCACATGGGAGATGTACTGGTCTGCCAAACATACCATCTGTACATTCATCGAATGATAACTCTTCCGGTTTCTGTACACCTATTCACTCCTGGGGGGGTACCAAAGCCACATGTGTCCCATCAATGGCACCTATGATGTTGGGGATATGTCCCAGGGCATAGAAATCCCCTTTCACTGTAGGCAAATCCTCCACCTGAGGGAAAACGATGTAGCTCTGCATGTGTTCCAGCAGGGCAGACAACACTCCGGACAACACGTTGGAGAACATAGGCTGGGACATCCCTGATGCTATGGCCACTGTTGTTTGAAATGACCCACTTGCAAGGAAATGGAGCACTGACAGGACCTGTACTTGAGGGGTGATTCCTGTGGGATGGCGGATAGCTGACATCAGGTCTGGCTCCAACTGGGTACACAGTTCCTGGATTGTGACACGGTCAAGCCTGTATGCGATTATCACATGTCTTTCCTCCATTGTCGACAATTCCACCAACGGTCGGTACACCGGAGGATGCCGCCATCTCCTCACATGTCCCAGCGGACGGTGCCTATGAAGGACAACAGCGAGCACAGAGTCAAACAACTCAGAGGTACGTACCCACAGCTTACACAGAACACCATTCATAATCAAAAAGTGGCCTGTATGTGTGTTGAATCTAGGCCTAGGTATGTGTGATGCAGTTGAAAATGAAGCCATGTGGGCCTCTGAAATGGCGGCTGCCTGACCTCTAAAGTGGGACAATGGGATGTGAGGTAACTGCGCTGGCGTTGTACACCGTCGCGGTAGGCGGTCGAAGACCACTGCGCAATGCTGCATTGGTTAACATTGGACCCTATGGGTCCCAGGAGCCAATGATGATGTACGCCGGCGGTGACGGTACGCACCGCCGCGGACGTGACGGCCATTTTCTATCTGTACAATCACTCGATACCTGATCTTCGACAGGAGAGGACCTACACTGCAAGTGCTGCTGTGACTTCGGTCTGGAAGAGACAATGGCTTGAGTGTCTGGGGAAAAGGGCCCCTGCCTTCACATCGGAGGAGTTGGAGAAACTCGTGGACGGGGTCCTCCCCCAGTACACGCTACTCTACGGTCCTCCAGACAAACAGGTAAGTACACTGGGAGCATGCTGTATGGGCTATACCTGTGTGGAGAGGGGTGGATGTATGAAGGAGGGAGAGTGCGGCGTGCATGAAACGACGGTGAGTGCATGTGCCACATGGCAAGGGTAGGGATGGGGGCCAATCACTTTGACGGTGCAGTTGGTAATAACTTTCTCTTCCACCTGTACAAATCATGTAGGTCAGCACCCACCAGAAAAAACATATGTGGCGTGCCATCGCCAAGGACGTTCGGACCCTGGGGGTCTACCACAGACGGAGCACCCACTGCCGGAAAAGATGGAGGACATTCGCCGCTGGAGCAAGAAGACGGCGGAGGCTCAGCTGGGGATGGCTCCCAACGTGGGAGGGGTGCCCGTCACACCATGACCCCCTGATGTTCAGGATCTAGGCGGTGGCGTACCCGGAGTTGGATGGGCGCTTGAGGGCATCACAGCAGCCACAAGGGGGTGAGTACACTCGCATTCTGCTGATTTTGCGCGCAGTGGAGGTGTCTGGGTGGGGGAGGTGGGCTGTGGGTTTCCCTAGGCCAGGGCGAGTTCCGTAGGCAAGGTACTCTGTAGAGTGCCAAGTACACCTAGTCATGCCCCTGTGTCATCCATGTGTGCAGATGTCGTCCATAGCCTTGTAGGCCATTTCCCAGGAATTGAACAGTGGAGCCCAAGAGCGCGGCGTAGTGCAGGGGGATTCTGTGTCTGTCGTGTCCGCCAACGGTAGCGGTAATGCATGCACTCAACATGTCTTTCTTCTGTCGCCCCCCTTTTTGTGGTCTCCCTGTTCTTATGTGCATTAGCATCATCAGGCCAAGGAGCAGTGGCACCGGAGCACGAGGGGGCTGCATCCCACATGGCCATGGAGGGCCACACTACGGAATCGGACTTCACCAGTGGGACAGAGGGTGAGGGGAGCTCCACGGCGGGGACAGGAGCTGAGACCAGTGACACGGACTCGTCCTCTGATGGAAGCTCCCTTGTGGTGGCGGCAACATATGTGCCACCCCCATCTACAGGTACAGCCGCCACCCCCCCTTGCAGTACCGCCCTCCCAGCAGCCCCTCAGCCTTCGCCCGTGCCCGCTAACCTGGGAGAGTGGGCATCACCTTCGCCCCAGGCACCTCAGGCCCTGCCCCAGTCACCCTTGCTGCCCTCAGTGAGAAGGCCATTGACCTCCTCAGGTACCTCACTGTTGGGCAGTCTACCATTTTGAATGCCATCCAGGGTGTAGAAAGGCAGTTGCAACAAACAAATGCATTCCTGGAGGACATTCATTCTGGTCAGGCGGCCCTTCAGAGAGCTTTTCAGACTCTGGCCTCAGCACTGATTGCAGCCATTGTCCCTGTCTCTAGCCTCCCCCCTCCAACTTCCACCACCCAGACCCAATCCCTTGTACCTCAGCCTATCCCAAGCACACCTACAGACCAGCATGCACACACGTCAACACACAAGGGAAGCTCAGGCAAACATAAGCACCACACATCCCACAGGCACTCATGCAAGCATCACACACATGCAGACATAGCAATATCCACTGCCTCCAATGTGTCCCCCTCCTCCTCGTCTCCCTCCCTGTCTCGTCTACACTCACACCTGCATGCACTACCTCTACAGCCACTACGTCCCTCTCCAGTACACCCACCACCACACCCCGCTCACGTGCAGTCACCACCCCCACTACCATTCACACGTCCCCTGTGTCCTCTCCCAGTGTGTCTGTGACGCCCCCTCCCAAGATACACAAACGCAGGCACACACCCACCCAACAGCCATCCACCTCACGACAGCCTCCAGTGCATGCAACTTCACCCAAAGTCACCAAACAAACACCTCCTACAACCACAACCTCTTCCTCCACTCCCAAACCCCCTCCAGCTACCCATCCCAGTGTGTCCCAAAAACTTTTCCTGTCCAACCTTGACCTCTTTCCCACACCTTCCCCACCCCGTCCGTCTCATAGGTCCCGAACTAGAACCTCAGCCACTACATCCCTGGGACCAGTGGTGCCTGTAGTCACCGGAATATGGAGTGCACCAGCCACCAGGGCAGCCAGTGTGGCACGGAGCCACAGACAGTCCCCCACCTGTGACGCATCAGAAGTTGGCCAGTGCCCGGTGGGAGAGGGGGAAGACTCCATCCACCAAAGCCACTCCCAGGGGTACAGGTGGGAGTGTGGAGTCAGCTGCAACACCTTCCAAGGTGGGGAAGGGGCACAAGAAGGTCAGCAAGTCTGGGAAGAGCAGCACGGCGGAGAAGACCGCCATCATCCCAGCTGCCCAGGAGGCCACCGCCAGCACAAGCCCAGCTGCCCAGGAGACCCCCGCCAGCACCAGCCCAGCTGCCCAGGAGGCCGCCGCCAGCACAAGCCCAGCTGCCCAGGAGGCCACCGCCAGCACAAACCCAGCTGCCCAGAAGGCTACCGCCAGCACAAGCCCCGCTGGGCCATGAAGGACTGCCAGCAAAAGCTCCGCTGGGCCATGAAGGACCGCCAGCAAAAGCCCCGCTGGGCCCTGAAGGACCGCCAGCAAAAGCCCCGCTGGGCGATGAAGGTCCGCCAGAAGCTGAGTCACTGCAATGGAGACCGCCGTCTCAAGCACCGCTGAACAGGGCACCGCCGTCTCAAGCACCACTGAACAGGGCACCGCCTCCTCAAGAACCACTGAACAGGGCACCTCAGTCTCAAGCACCGCTGAACAGGGCACCGCCGTCTCAAGCACCGCTGAACAGAGCACCGCCGCCTCAAGAACCGCTGAACAGGGCACCCCCATCTCAAGCACCGCTGAACAGGGCACCACCGTCTCAAGCACCGCTGAACAGGGCACCGCCGTCTCAAGCACCGCTGAACAGGGCACCACCGTCTCAAGCACCGCTGAACAGGGCACCGCCGTCTCATGCACCGCTGGTCCATGAGCGCCAAGGGCACTGACGCTACTGAGTCTGTCACGGGCAGAATGAAGCACTCTGGGCACCATGCCCCCTCCAGAACCAGTGGAGAGATCCATCCACTACCTCTGTCCTTAGCAGGATGAAGCACTCTGGGCACAATGCCCCCTTCAGAACCAGTGGAGAGATCCATCCACTACCTCTGTCCTTAGCAGGATGAAGCACTCTGGGCACCATGCCGCCTCCAGAATCAGTGGAGAGATCCATCCACTACCTCTGTCCTTAGCAGGATGAAGTACTCTTGGCACCATGCCCCCTCCAGAACCAGTGGAGACTGTTATCCACTTGAGAGACTGTGGCTTTGCTCTCCCCAGGATGGAACAGTGGGCAAGCCACCCACTGTATAGACTTGAGAGACTGTGGCTTTGCACTCCCCAGGATGGGACAGTGGGCAACCCACCCACTGTATAGACTTGAGAGAGACTGTGGCTTTGCACTCCCCAGGATGGAAAAATGGGCAAGCCACCCACTGTATGAACTTGAGAGACTGTGGATTTGCACTCCCCAGGATGGAACAGTGGGCAAGCCACCCACTGTATAGACTTGAGAGACTGTGGCTTTGCACTCCCCAGGATTGAACAGTGGGCAAGCCACCCACAGTAGAGACTTAAGAGACTGTGGCTTTGCACTCCCCAGGATGGAACAGTGGGCAACCCACCCAATGTATAGACTAGAGAGACTGTGGCTTTGCACTCCCCAGGATTGTACAGTGGGCATGTGGCCCCCTAGTTGATTTGGCGTCGTACACTCAAGCGGCTGAGGTGCCCCCCCTTTTCCTCCCCCTGAGGTGCCTGTTTAGTTGCTCTCTGATGCCCCTGCAGTGTTCTCTCCGTCATGGTCGGGGATCTTGTGTGGGCCTCGCCCATACCGTGTGGGCCCAGTGTTCCACGGACTTCAATGGAGCACTACCTGGACTACCATGCTTGGTATATATTTTGTACATGGTGTATATATATTTTTGCCTACTTGATTTTAATATATTACAATGGTTACACTCATTTTCTATTGTCTTTGCATTCTTCCGGGAGGGTTGGGGATGTAACTGTGATATATCAATATGCATTAGTGTGGGTGTTGTAGTGGGTGAGGGTGGGGGTGTTGCGTGTGGGTGTCCCTGTTTTTTCCTTCCCCCTCCCCTGTGTTGTAGGTGCAGTACTCACCGTGGTCTTCGCCGCCAGCATTCGTGCTCCTGGTAGAGGAGCAGGAAGACTATCGCAGAGAGAATTTGGAGTTCCGGGTCTATGGTGTCCTCGTTCCTCATGGGGTGTGTAGAGGTGAGCGTTTTCCCTTCAGAATTCCTGTTTCTGCCGTGTTTTTATCCACGGTGAATCCGCCCCGGAAAAGGTGGCGGATTGGTGGGTTGTAATAGTGTGGGCGGTACATTGTCTCCCGCCTGTCTGTTGGCAGTGACCGCTGCGCTGTTTGTTTGTACCGCCGTGGTGGTCGGAGTGTTAAAGTGGCTGTCTTTGTTGGCGGTTTCCGCCACGGTCGTAACTGCAAATTTTTCACTGCCGGCCTGTTGGCGGTCTTACCGCCGCTTTAACACCATCCACCAGGGTTGTAATGACCACCTATATGTGCCCAGGGCTTGTAGATTAAATGATACTAGTGGGCCTGCAGCACTGTTTGTGCCACCCACTTAAGTAGCCCCTTAACCTTGTCTCAGGCCTGCCATTGCAAGGCCTGTGTGTGCAGTCTCACTGCCCATTCGACTTGGCATTTAAAAGTACTTGCCAAGCCTAAAACTCCCCTTTTTCTACACATAAGTCACCCCTAAGGTGTGCCCTAGGTAACCCCTAGGGCAGGGTGCTGTGTGCTGTACAAGGCAGGACATGTACCTGTGTAGTTTACATGTACTGGTAGTGTAAAACTCCTAAATTCGTTTTTACACTTCTGTGAGGCCTGCTCCCTTCATAGGCTAACATTGGGGCTGCCCTCATACATTGTTGGAGTAGTAGCTGCTGATCTGAAAGGAGTAGGAAGGTCATATTTAGTATGGCCAGAATGGTAATCCAAATCCTGCTGACTGGTGAAGTTGGATTTAATATTACTATTTTAGAAATGCCACTTTTAGAAAATGAGCACTTCTCTGCACTTAAACCTTTCTGTGCCTTACAATCCACGTCTGGCTGCGTTTAGTTGACAGCTCCTTGTGCATTCACTCAGACACACCCCAAACACCGGATACTCAGCCTCACTTGCATACATCTGCATTTTGAATGGGTCTTCCTGGGCTGGGAGGGTGGAGGGCCTGCTCTCACACAAAGGACTGCCACACCCCCTACTGGGACCCTGGCAGACAAGATTGAACTGAAAGGGGACCTGGTGCACTTCTAAGCCACTCTTTGAAGTCTCCCCCACTTCAAAGGCACATTTGGGTATAAAAACAGGGTCTCTGCCCTACCACCTCAGACACTTCCTGGAGAAGAAACTTGTAACCAGAACCTGCATCCTGCCAAGAAGAACTGCCTGGCTACCCAAAGGACTCACCGGACTGCTTTCTGTGAAGGACTGCTGCCTTGCTGTTGCCCTGCTGCCTTGCTGTTCCCTGGCTGTGGTGAAGAAGTGCTCTCCAAGGGCTTGGATAGAGCTTGCCTCCTGTTCCCTGAAGTCTCAGGACCAAAAAGACTTCTCTCTTGCAACTGGACTTCTTGTGCGGCGAAAATTCGACACACAGCTTGCTAAAAACGACGCACAGCCTGTCCCACTGTGAGAAATTCACCGCAAGCCGAACCGGGATGACGCAGCTCAACTTCGCCAGGAGAAGATCGACGCAGTGCCTGCGGTGTGACCGGAACTTAGACGCACGGCCCACCAGATGGACGCACAACCGACCTGGGATGATGCAGCCCGACTTCCAGAGGGGAAATCGACGCAGCGCCTGCCGTGCGGGAGAAATTTCCCCGCAACGCCCACCAGAACGACGCAGAGCTTGTCACAAGCCCAGGATTCCTCACACAGACCCCGGGGCGTCTGAAAACCCCGCAACCCGAAGAGGATCCTCGACCGAGCGCCGGAAATCGACGCACAGCCATCCCTGCGTGGAAACTAAACAACACATCGACCGTGTGCGGCCTGAGAAATCAACGCACAACCCTTTGTTTCCACGCTTCTCCTCCTCTGTGGCCCTTTGTGGAGAGTTTTCACGCGAACCAGGTACTTTGTGCTTGAAAGAGACTTTGGGGGTGATTCCTATCTTGGCGGGCGGCGGGAGCCGCCCGCCAAGCGGGAACCTCCAGAAGACCGTACCGTGGAGTGGAAAGGGTGTGACGGGTGCAGTTGCACCCGTCACGATTTTCAGTGTCTGCATAGCAGACACTGAAAATCTTTGTGGGGCCCTGTTAGGGCATGGGCACTGCAGGGGCCCCCAGGGGCCCCAAGACACCCGTTACCGCCAGCCAGGTTCTGGCGGTCAGAACCGCCAGAACCAGGCTGGCGGTAAGGGGGTCGGAATCCCCATGGCTGCCTGCAGCGCCGCCATGGAGAATTCCATAGGGCAGCGGAAAACCGGCGGGACACCGCCGGTTTTCCGTTTCTGACCGCGGCTGTACCGCCGCGGTCAGAATGCCCATGGATGCACCGCCAGCCTGTTGGCGGTGCATCCGTGGTCCCCTACCCTGGCGGTCTCGGACCGCCAGGGTAGGAATGACCCCCTTTGTTTGCTTTTAAAAGACTTAAGACACTTGATATCACTTTTCAGGGATATCTCTACATTTACTTATTGCATCTTTGATTGTTTTGACCTGCAAATATCCAGATAAATATTATATATTTTTCTAAACACTGTGTGGTGTATTTTTGTGGTGCTATATTGTGTTATTGTATGATTTATCGCACAAATACTTCACACATTGCCTTCTAAGTTAATCCTGAATGCTCAGTGCCAAGCTACCAGAGGGTTGGCACTGAATAATTTGGATTGTGTGTGACTTACCCTGACCAGAGTGAGGGTCCTTGCTTGGACAGGGGGTAACCTGATTGCCAACCAAAGACCCCATTTCTAACAGTGGGCATAAATCTGCGCTAAGTAGGATAGATCAGATGGTGCAAGACTGTCTTCAGGTGAGTAGATAGAATAGCGGTGTATATCTTTACTTCTCCATTTATTGACGAAATAGGCCAGTAAGCAGCACAACATACAGAGGGGGACCGAGGTTTTGGGAGTGCTACAATTGTGACCTGATGTCTCTTTGTAGGGCTTCGTTATAAAGGTCCTGAAGGTGGGTTATCAAGATGTCTCTAAATCTGGAATAGTATTTGGCAGGGTAACCATCCAGGTCGGGAGTCTTGCCCGACTTCAGGGCTGCAATAGCCTCACCAATCTCTTTGGGTGTTATGGGCACTTCTAGAGTTCGACTGACAGAGGACCGGAGACAAGACAGAGGTATCTCATTTAGGAGTGGTGCATCTCATTCAGTTGTCAGCCTGGGCACACCTGTGTACAGAGTGGCATAATATTGAGCAAAATTAGAGGCTATGCCGTCAAGGTGGTATGAATTCCCCGTCTGTATCTGCCAACTCCGGAATCACCCTCCCCACCAATGGTCTACTGGCTGGCCAATACAGCAGTTTGCTATTCTTGTCTCCTCAGTTATATATGCATACTTGGGAGGCCCACCAAATCACTTTTGCTTCTTTGAGCAACAGAGTCCTGATTTCCTCTCTCACTTTCTCCAGCCCTCCTCACTTCCCTCGTCAAGGTCAGGTTCCAGTAGCAACACCTAAGCTTCAAGTTGTGTAATGCATGCCTACCTCCCTTTTTCTTTTTGGTGCAGGAGAGCCTTGGCATGGCCACGAATATCGGCCTTGCCTGCCACCCACAACGTTATATTGGAATGGACCTGAAACTAATGCTCAATTTCTGTATGGAGCCCAGTGGGATAGGTGGCATTCTGTAGAAGCCATGCATGGAGGCACCACATAGGCCTCTGAGCGAGGTCAGTGGAACCAATGGTCAGAAGTATTGGGGCGTGGTCAGAAACACCTTGAATGAGTATCTGTGTCTGGGTGACTAGGGGAATATCAGTGGCCAACATTAAGAGCATGTCAATGTAAGCATGTGTCTAATGAGCCTTCCAGGTATGAATGTATTGTTGGGAGCGAGGGTGCACACGTCACGTTGGCCAAGACTTTATATCCATTTATTGAGAAGGCTGGATCACCTGCAGTGGATCTGCGAAGGGGGGCCTGTGATGTACAAACCCAGGTCAAGGACAGCATTCACATCACCCACTATAGTAGTAGGGCCCAAGGGCATTTGAGTGTTTGTGTCCATTAGTGTGATGACGAACGAGTCAAGCCATGTGGGAGGGGGACATATACACTGAGGAGGTTGATAGGGTGGCCTTCTACCATACCCGCCAGTGCAAGAAATCTCTCATGGGGGTCAGACCATGACTGGTGTACCACCATGGGGTTGTAGTGTGGTCAGTTTTACGTATATTTTGCGCATTAGCTTCAGGCCTTAGGCCTCTGTGCACTTTGCCCTAAATATATTTTATTCATTTGCTAACAGCTTAGAGCCTCTGTGCACTTTGCTCTAAATGCTTTCTATTAGGCTTCGTACTGTTATTTTACAGAATAGCCAGTTCTACGGTGTTGTTTTTTATTCATATCACACTGTTTTGCCTACTTCAGCACTGGAGTTCTTCATAACATATTCACTCTGTGCTTTAGTCAAGGATACAGTCTGGTACATTGCCGATAGACGTGGTAGGAGTCTAGACTTGCCATTCCTGCGTAGGAACATTTTGTGATCACGATGACATGTTAGTTATAAAATCACTTCCTTGTCCCAATACATGCAAGAGGGAGATTCCGACCAGGGAACCACAACTAGACGCTGACTGCCTCGTTGCAGATGCTGAACCAGATCACAGGCCTTTGCTCAGGTATGAGTGTGTCCGTCTCCCTAGTGATACAGAAAGGCAAGCTGAAAGCTTAACATGCTGTGCTCTAAATAGAACAAGCAGAGGGAGAGTAGAAACGGTTAGGAATTATGATAGCTTTATTTCTATGTTTTACTCTCCTGGTTACTATATCAATCCTACTATGTTGTATTGTTCTGGTTATTGCGGCTCACACCTTAATATCTAAAATACAGTCGTTTTATTAAAACATTATATAAAACTTATACTGTCTTTGTCATTTGTATATGAGACCATACAGTGAATGAGAGAGTTGGTTTGGATCTGAGTGACCACGACTTCCCTGAGAAGTTCCAAAGATGTCATGCGCTCGGCTGCCCAATCATTTCTTCCCCGTGGGAGAAATGAGGCACTGCTAGTTAGCCGGAGCAACAACCGGATTTAGGGTGACAGAGTTCCTTACACGTGGGTCAGACTCAGTCCCCCACACCGTTATCGATCCTGCTGCCTAGAAATCCAGTAGTCTCATTTAGGATAATGAGAGCCCACGCGACATGGCGCCGCCAACGTTTGGTCTGGCTCTAATGTTTGGGTCCGACTGACTCTCTCGGTCTCGTATATATTTTGACTCCTCAGTTCCGTATGCGGAGACGTCCGTGGGGCTGAGGGTTTCCGCCACCACAGGTTGGGTACATCCTATTACTTAGTGGTTGGTTGTTCAAGCTTGAACTTTGAAAGGAAATACCCCGATATTGGTGTGCCTTCTCTGTCCTAGAGCTATCATTGTTACACTAATGGCGAATCCAGTTGTAATAAATATACCGCTTAATATGCGATTTCCGCTCACGGGTCATCTGATAGCACATGGACTGACGGTCCAGGGGGGTCCGGTCACTTTTGTGGTGGACGCCCATGCAGCCTATAGAACAGAACTTTTTTATTCTTGGGTCATATTTCCAGCAGCTGATGGGGGTACAAATACTTTTCACGAATATACTGTTGCGAATGTCCCTGGACAATACAGGGCTTATGCATACTTAGAAATACCTTTATCTTATCAAGAACACCATAATTGGCTTGATGGCGCCCTCCCACATTCAGTAACACCAGTACGGTTAGGTCCGTTGAGTAATGATGGTCCGACCTGGCCTTTATTGGCTACATATACACCATATCCTGGAGTGGCAAATGTGGCAGTGGCTGAAGTGCGTCGTTTATATGTGGAATTGACTGCAACGTACAGACGATTAGTTCAGTTTGTGATGCAGACATTAAATACTAATGCAGCGCGTGCTGCTCCAGCTCACCCACATGCGGTGGTGCCGGGAATAAATCCGGCCACTGTACACTCTGTAATGGGCAAAGTACCGGCTAAACGTGAGGAGACTCCATTTTGGCTGGCGCAAAAAATTAATACGCTGGAAGCAGTATTTCCCCATACGGGACCTCAGGATAAGCATAGAATTTTGACGATGTGTTTGCCGTATGGGATGGTTCCTACAGTGGATCTTTGTAATACTTGGGGCACGGTGTTTGCCGCTCTCTATACTACAGCACACGGTACACCGACTTTGGCTAATTTGCCGGAAGTGCTTAAACAAATTCAGGATGAATATGGGGCTGCCCCTGCCTTGGATTTAGGCATGCAATTGATGGGTAATTTTGACGCGGTTTCTTCTATTATTTTGAGTAATCTCAAGGGGGAGGCTGTAGCACTAGCAGTGCGAATGCGTCTTCGGGACGTTCCGCAGATTAATCAGGAGCGGGAACTTCCGAGAATAATAGCTGAAACATATTCTAGTATTGGTCGTGATAGCCTAGGGGCTCGACCGCAGAAACCACAATTGCAGGGTAAAAATAATAAGGATAATTCTAAGCAACAGCAACCTGAGGGTGCGAAAAAGCGCTGGGATAAGAAACAGCAAACACCTAAGAAAGATGGTGGGCAGTCCCCACAAAATAAGTATAATCTCAGGAATAGGGATACTTTGAAGACGCCTGATAGATATCAATATACTGATACGCGCCAATCTCGTTCCTTTCAGGACTCCTCGGAGAAAAGAAGTGAGAGAGGTGGGCGGTCAGAGCGGAGGACGGAGTACGTGAAACCGAGACAGGATTCACAGCGCTCAGCGGAGGTTTCTATTAAACAAGAAGAGAAACCGCTGCAACAAAAACAGCAGTTTAAAAAGAAGAAAGTGGCAGCAGTCTCAGTTAGACATGCCGCTCAAGAAGAGAGTTCTCTTGACGAACAAGACATGGGCGTTAGCGCTGTTAGACAGCGCGGCAGAGGTCACAATAGTTCGCCGGAGTCTTCTAGAGCATCTGGAGGCGAAAGCAACTGATGACTTCATACAAGTCGAGACGGCGGAGATGCGAGTCTCTGATCCTGATCAAGTATATCTTGTGACTCTACGATTAGAAGGGGACATTGACCGCGTTGTACACGCCATCTTTTGGGACCATATGGTGAAATCATATGATGTCCTGTTGGCCGAACAAGATTGGCCACCTGACTTTGTTCGCGACTGTCCAGTTGGGGAGGAGGTTATTGCGCCTTCCTTTTCACCACTTGTTCCGAGAGAACTAGCGGAGTCATATGGTAAATCATGGGCTCTAGCACAAGCCCCCGCCCTATATAGAAATAATGTGGGGTGGGATAAACAATCACCTTATCATGTCATTCCCATTAAAGGAGAACCTCAGCCACAGCCGCAATATCCTATTAAATTTGAAGCAAGGGCATCGGTTCGGAAAATTCTTACACAATTGGAGTACCAAGGTGTGATTGAGCCTTGTGTCTCGCCGATGAAAATCCCTTATTTCCAGTTGCTAAACCGGACCATTCCTATAGGATAGTGGTAGATTACAGACATTTGAATAGTCATACACGCACATATGCTATACAGAATTCACATAGCGCTGCGCTTATGAATATTATAGTGCGTAAAAAATACAAAACAACCTTGGATATCTCGAATGGATTTTTCTGCCAGAATATAGCACCCGAAAGTCGGGACTATACCGGTTTCAGTGCGTTTGGCTCTCAGAAAAAGTTTTGTCGTTTACCTCAGGGGTATAAGAATAGCCCAGGACTGTTCTCGGCTCGTGTGACTGAACTTCTGCACGAGTTGGACCCTGAGGCGTTATCATATGTTGATGACATTTATTTGACGGACGATGAGATTCTACAACATCTCAGTCGCGTATCGCGCATTGTTGTGGGTTTTGCTGATATTGGTTATAAGTTTAATTTTAAGAAATCGAAGATTGCCTTCCTCAGTGTTATTTTCCTGGGATATGAGTTATCGAGTGAGGGCAAGAGCCTGGCGCCACATTTTTTGGAGAAATGTGCTTTACTGCAGCCTCCTAATACGGTTCGGAAGCTCCAGTCTTTGTTGGGGTTTCTGGATTTTGGCAGAACTTACATTCCTGATTATGCTACACGTATAAAACCCTTATATGAACTGATTCGCCCGAATTTTTCAAGTAGATTTTGGACGATTGAGCATACACACATACTGCGAGAGCTGCAGAATGATCTCTTAGCGGTTAAACATTTACACACGCGGGACAATAAAACTCATTTGGTCATCAGGGTGATTCCTGGGGCTGTTGGATTTACGTATGTCACCTTTAATGAAGGGGAGACAGTCCCGATAGCATACAAGTCCCACTTGTATTCTGCTACAGAACAACGTTTTGCACAGACTGAGAAAATTCTCACTGCAGTACAGATGGCTGTGATCAAAGAAAGACCGCTAGCCCAGGGCCAACGCATTATTGTCGTTTCCCCAATTCCGGCCTTGGAGGCTGTTACAAAAGCGAGTGTTCCTAATTCGAAAGCTTTACACCCGCGGTGGATACAATGGGCTACGTCTTTGACGGCCACTGATGTGGATTACATATTTGACCCTAAGCTAAAGACTCAAGAATTTCTTCAATATGAAATAGAGTACCCGGTTCCTGCTGGCACATTACCTATTGACCAATATGAAGTGGTCATGTATACCGATGGCTCTGCGCAACCGGTGGTTGGGACTAAACAACAGTATTCTGCTGCTTGTGCGGTGGTGAGCGGGACTATGGAGGGGGGAGTTTTCTGCCCCCGACATACTTATACTAAAACTTTGGGAGATTGCACGGCGCAGCTGGCTGAGCTCAAAGCTCTTTTGTTAGCGTTGGAGCATGCAGAGCCGGCGATATTGACCTTGCTAGTCTGTGACTCCTACTACTGTGTGCAATCCTTCAATGAATATCTGCATTATTGGAAAATGAATGGGTTCAGAGATTCTAAAGGCAACACCATTAAACATAAATTGTTGTGGGGTAAGGTTGCGGGTCTGAAAGAGACGCTTCCTAAAGTCCATGTTGTACATACACTTGGACACCAGCGCGTTGGAATACACGTTGCTGGGAATACTTTGGCTGATGAGGCTGCAAAGTCGGCAGTGGCTATCGCCACTGTAGCCGCGGTAACTCGTTCGAGTTCAAAACCAGACATAGAGATTTTGGCTGCCATAAAAGCTACGGCTGATGGCACGCCATTTCCTGAAGGATTCCCTTCTAAATATAGTTACTGCTTGAGTGGTGCACTAAATGCTGTTGTTAATATTCCAGGCGTTCGTGAGTTACCGAATAAGATTGAGAGACCTCGATTAATTTCTGCAGCGCATGAAGGGGTGGCATCTGCGCATGCTGGTGTGGCTGTCACGATTTCGCTTTTACAGGCCCGTTATTGGTGGCCTGGTCTCTATAAGGAGACAAAGCAGTATGTCCTTTGTTGTGACGTCTGTCAACAAATTAAAGCATCGTCGGCTACACGCCCGCAGCAGACTCCTCTTCTGATATCAAATAGACCATTACAGTGTGTGTACTTGGACCATTGTGGTCCACTGACACCAGATAGTGCATACAAATACATATTGGTTGCTGTAGATTCGTGCTCCAGATTTGTGTGGGTCTGGCCACAGCGCTCGGCTGACGCTCGGACTGTTATTAAAGATTTGCATATCTTTGTCGATACATTTGCAGTTGCGGCTTTTCATTCGGACCAGGGCCCTGCTTTTGCCTCTAAGGCATTCAGGGACACCATGGCTTTGTTGGGGGTCCAACTCCAATTCTCGTCTCCATTTCATCCCGAGGGAAATTCTGTCGTGGAGCGTTTAAATCGTGATTTAAAGCAATCCTTAACAGCCAGGGTTATAGGTACGGGTCGTAGTTGGCTAGCCCACCTGTATGGAGTACAGAGAGCGCTTAATAACTTGCCTAGAAGGTCACTGGGGGGTCGTACTTCATATGAGTGCCTGTTCGGAACACGAATGTATGTTCCTGATCTAGATGGTCCTGGTGTGGAGGCGGCAGAAACGCCCTTTGACATAAATGATCGTGTCACTGTTTTGCAGGATTTACAACAATTCCGTGAAGATAACTCTTCTGCAAGTGCTGCCTCCTCTGGAATTAAGGATGAGTCAGTAACACCTACTGGTTGGATACCCAGGATTGGGGATCTAGTGCGTGAAAAGGTCGCAGTAAAGAAAGAATTTGGTCCTTCTTATCGAACACCTGTCCCGGTGTTGGGGGTGAGCGGCACGAGAACTGTGATTTTGCCGCCGCTGTGAGGGGCCAAAGGAAATCGTTTTGTTTCCATTGATAATGTCAAGTTACAACATGTGGCCGATTCTGCACAGCAGACCAAGAGGGACACCCAGCAGTTCCGGCATCCCTCTCACTACTGGGGAAGAAGTCCCGCTGCAGGTGATTAGCACCGACCATGTTTCCTCTCCGAGCTTGGGGAGGGTGGAAGATGATCTTGCGATTGTTCCACAGTCAACGATTGATATCGATTCTTTTTCTCAAGTTGCTGTACGTTCTACTGATGTTTCTGAACATGTGATTTATAGCGTACCTAGGAGAGAACCTGTAAGGAAATGCCTCCTTGGCATGGTTGCCCCCTGACTTTTTGCCTTTGCTGATGCTATGTTTACAATTGAAAGTGTGCTGAGGCCTGCTAACCAGGCCCCAGCACCAGTGTTCTTTCCCTAACCTGTACTTTTGTATCCACAATTGGCAGACCCTGGCATCCAGATAAGTCCCTTGTAACTGGTACTTCTAGTACCAAGGGCCCTGATGCCAAGGAAGGTCTCTAAGGGCTGCAGCATGTCTTATGCCACCCTGGAGACCTCTCACTCAGCACAGACACACTGCTTGCCAGCTTGTGTGTGCTAGTGAGGACAAAACGAGTAAGTCGACATGGCACTCCCCTCAGGGTGCCATGCCAGCCTCTCACTGCCTATGCAGTATAGGTAAGACACCCCTCTAGCAGGCCTTACAGCCCTAAGGCAGGGTGCACTATACCATAGGTGAGGGTACCAGTGCATGAGCACTGTACCCCTACAGTGTCTAAGCAAAACCTTAGACATTGTAAGTGCAGGGTAGCCATAAGAGTATATGGTCTGGGAGTCTGTCAAAACACGAACTCCACAGCACCATAATGGCTACACTGAAAACTGGGAAGTTTGGTATCAAACTTCTCAGCACAATAAATGCACACTGATGCCAGTGTACATTTTATTGCAAAATACACCCCAGAGGGCACCTTAGAGGTGCCCCCTGAAACTTAACCGACTATCTGTGTAGGCTGATTAGTTCCAGCAGCCTGCCACACTAGAGACATGTTGCTGGCCCCATGGGGAGAGTGCCTTTGTCACTCTGAGGCCAGTAACAAAGCCTGCACTGGGTGGAGATGCTAACACCTCCCCCAGGCAGGAGCTGTAACACCTGGCGGTGAGCCTCAAAGGCTCACCCCTTTGTCACAGCACCGCAGGACACTCCAGCTAGTGGAGTTGCCCGCCCCCTCCGGCCCCGGCCCCCACTTTTGGCGGCAAGGCCGGAGAAAATAATGAGAATAACAAGGAGGAGTCACTGGCCAGTCAGGACAGCCCCTAAGGTGTCCTGAGCTGAGGTGACTCTAACTTTTAGAAATCCTCCATCTTGCAGATGGAGGATTCCCCCAATAGGGTTAGGATTGTGACCCCCTCCCCTTGGGAGGAGGCACAAAGAGGGTGTACCCACCCTAAGGGCTAGTAGCCATTGGCTACTAACCCCCCAGACCTAAACACGCCCTTAAATTTAGTATTTAAGGGCTACCCTGAACCCTAGAAAATTAGATTCCTGCAAACTACAAGAAGAAGGACTGCCTAGCTGAAAACCCCTGCAGAGGAAGACCAGAAGACGACAACTGCCTTGGCTCCAGAAACTCACCGGCCTGTCTCCTGCCTTCCAAAGAACTCTGCTCCAGCGACGCCTTCCAAGGGACCAGCGACCTCTGAATCCTCTGAGGACTGCCCTGCTTCGAAAAAGACAAGAAAGTCCCGAGGACAGCGGACCTGCTCCAAAAAGACTGCAACTTTGTTTCCAGAAGCAGCTTTAAAGAACCCTGCAACTCCCCGCAAGAAGCGTGAGACTTGCAACACTGCACCCGGCGACCCCGACTCGGCTGGTGGAGAACCAACACCTCAGGGAGGACCCCCGGACTACTCTACAACTGTGAGTACCAAAACCTGTCCCCCCTGAGCCCCCACAGCGCCGCCTGCAGAGGGAATCCCGAGGCTTCCCCTGACCGCGACTCTCTGAAACCTAAGTCCCGACGCCTGGAAAAGACCCTGCACCCGCAGCCCCCAGGACCTGAAGGACCGGACTTTCACTGGAGAAGTGACCCCCAGGAGTCCCTCTCCCTTGTCCAAGTGGAGGTTTCCCCGAGGAAGCCCCCCCTTGCCTGCCTGCAGCGCTGAAGAGATCCGTTGATCTCTCATTGACTAACATTGCGAACCCGACGCTTGTTTCTACACTGCACCCGGCCGCCCCCGCGCTGCTGAGGGTGAAATTTCTGTGTGGGCTTGTGTCCCCCCCGGTGCCCTACAAAACCCCCCTGGTCTGCCCTCCGAAGACGCGGGTACTTACCTGCAAGCAGACCGGAACCGGGGCACCCCCTTCTCTCCATTCTAGCCTATGCGTTTTGGGCACCACTTTGAACTCTGCACCTGACCGGCCCTGAGCTGCTGGTGTGGTGACTTTGGGGTTGCTCTGAACCCCCAACGGTGGGCTACCTTGGACCAAGAACTGAACCCTGTAAGTGTCTTACTTACCTGGTAAAACTAACAAAAACTTACCTCCCCCAGGAACTGTGAAAATTGCACTGTGTCCACTTTTGAAATAACTATTTGTCAATAACTTGAAAAGTATACATGCAATTGAAATGATTCAAAGTTCCCAATGTACTTACCTGCAATACCTTTCAACCAAGATATTACATGTTAAATTTGAACCTGTGGTTCTTAAAATAAACTAAGAAAAGATATTTTTCTATAACAAAACCTATTGGCTGGATTTGTCTCTGAGTGTGTGTACCTCATTTATTGTCTATGTGTATGTACAACAAATGCTTAACACTACTCCTTGGATAAGCCTACTGCTCGACCACACTACCACAAAATAGAGCATTAGTATTATCTATTTTTACCACTATTTTACCTCTAAGGGGAACCCTTGGACTCTGTGCATGCTATTCCTTACTTTGAAATAGCACATACAGAGCCAACTTCCTACAGAACCTCCATCAGCTTCCTTGTTCACTGTTGCACCTTTTGCGAGAACTGCCTCTGGCTGCTTCAACGACGCGGATGCAGCTGTATCCAGCTCTTCGTCTTCGCTGTCTTCAATCCGAGGTCCACGTAAGCTACTAAGTTGGCTTAAACGTACATATTTTGTTGTTCCTTGGAACTATTTGTGGCTTTTTATGGCTGTTCTGACTATTTTTTTATGGTTGGGATTTGTGGTTACCTTTTTTCTGGTAATACATGGTCATTTTCTTCCTGATCGATCAGACATTGAGCACGTGGAGACTGTGTTGAGACCACATTTTTCGTCTCATATGGTTCGAAGAGACTTATCCAATGTGAACATTTCTGCAATACCAATTCCGGATGGAATTGTGTGGGATAAAGTAATGTTTGATATATATGGTCCCACTGAATTGATTCAAATACCGTATGTTCTTAAGTTATCAATGAATGATATTGTTATTCCAGGCATTGTTTCTGATGATTGGGATGTGAAGACAGTAGATGCTATGCTAAAAGATTTGCAATATTATACTGTCTATGACGATGAAGATGCTTACCAATTTAAAGATAATCATGGTGATATGTTTTGCTACACCTATTATGGACACCACTTTATTCACAAAGCGAGTAGCCCTAAGTCCATCTTTAATTATGTACAATGGGAACATTGCTCGACTCCTCCACAAGGGAGTTCGAAAACGTATAATGATAAATTTGCATATTTTTCTGGGCATGATCAGCGAAACGCTAAGTCTTACTATTTTAAAGTGACACCGTATTCTAATAAGCAAATTTTGTTGACCGATACTAAATTACTGTATTCTAATTCGTTTGTATCTAAACTTTCGGTCGAAGGATATGAATACTGGTTGAAGACTGTTGACTTGAAAAGTGATTGGGGTACGAAAAATTGGCAGATGCAAGGCAGAGATACATTATTTCGAGCATGCATTATCCCTGTGCAAATGATTTTCCTCAATGACACAGTACAACAGACTAGTTGTTTGGGCTTGGCGTCGATTAGAGAATTGACTTTGCCTAGAATACCTGTCCCTTCTAAATTACATAACTGGCAGCACTATGTGAATGCTACTTTTAATGAATTTACGCATTGGGTCCAGAATGGTACGCTTAACGCTTCATCGTTACATCCGGGCGGGTGGTTATTGTGGCCTGTAGACACTAATCAGTGTCATCAACGTTTTGTTACCTCTTCTGGGGGGTTCAGGACTAGTAGGGCAGACCCTCGTTACATTTCACCAGAACATGCAGATATAATAACTACATACAGTGTGGGGAAACTTTGTCAACAATGGTTGAAGTACTCCACGCTGGGTGCAGTTAAGTCACACCTCAAGTTACTGTCTAATGGTACTGATTTACAAGATTTCTTGTCAGGTCCCAAGGTGCTCCGGAGAAAAAGGTTCTTATACGAAGTGTATAATGAGTTTTGGAAACTTTCCCAGCAGGAGGCTGCAGCCCGGTTAAGACAGATTGATCAAGAAAATCTGCTGCAGACTTTGTCTGTTGTTGATAATGGCATGCATACCCTTTCTGACCGTGTTTACACGATTGACAGCATTGTCTCTTCTGCTATTGACATTATAAAATCAGACATGTCTTCTTTATATCATGGGCAGAGTCAGACACGATCTATCATGCAGCTGGGTTGGACTCTTCAGACCTTGAAGGCGGGTCGCGTTCCATGGCAGCACATTCGTGCCAGAGAGATCTTTATCTCCTTTAATTTAACTCGTCAACAACAATTGATGGCTAAGAAGGAAGCGACGTATGTTATGTTAAATATTGAAAAGTTGGAGAAACTGCCTTTTACGGTGGCTGAGATTCCGTCAGCTGAGTGGTTGATTCATGGGGTTATTAATTTGCCTATCTCCACTCTGCAATTTACTTCTTGTTTGAAGCACATTCCGGTGGGTAGATATGAACTATTGGGTGACAGTTACATACACGAGGTGTGGGAGCTTCCTTTTCAGTACAGATGTGTTAATGGTTTGCGGGAAGTTTTTCTTAGCGGTAGCGAATGCGAAGCTTCTGTTAGCCATTCCATGGTTTGTAAACAGCTGTCCTTGCACGGAGCGTGTAATGCTTCGATTGCTAACTTAGCTTGTTATCTGAAGGGAGTTCCAGTCCCGGTAATTAAAAACACTTTCCAGGTGCTTTCTAACGGCAGTTACATTGTTCTTAACAGCGAACGCTGCTGTGGCATGCGTGCCGGAATAGTTTACGTCGTTGTCGTCAACAAGGCCGTTACGTGCTGCGGGAATGTGTTGTTTCCCCCTACTGAATTTAGGGAGGTAGCGGACATCTGGCCTCATATTGCTACTTCCAAGGTTGATTTCGACAAGTTGAGTCGGCTGAAAGCTTTATTGTTTCAAAAGCATGTGGCCCTTACATCTGCTAGCGAGACCTACGCACTTCAAGTGGCAAGGTCATCGGCGGAGATACAGTCCCTTTTGAATACTAACTTTCCGAGTCACTTCGGTGAACTTGTGGGACGTATATTTAATGCATCTAGCACTGCTGGTATTGCTCATTTTTTCAAAGCCGTTGGTGTTGGTTTCGTTCACACCTTCTCTTCCGTATTCGGTTTGATACCTTCGGCTATACACTCTATTTTCGGAAGCATTTTTGGGGGTTTCCCAATTACTTTGGCTTTATTGGCTGGAGTTTTGCTATTGTTGCTATTTTTTCGCAATGGCTGTCCCGCCGCAACGAGATCCTGTATTGCTGCTCCCGTCAGCGCAGCTGTGTCGTGAACGCATGATGCAGCGTTTTGGAGCAACACTCCTGGCTCATTTGGAGTGTGACTGGTCTTTGTCGTTCCGACCGGTTTTGGATTGTGTGCAACCCGTGTTTCGATGCCTTTGGTGCTCGTTTGAACATGCACTGGCTTTCTGTCTCTCACTGCAGCGCTCTCCAGTGGTTGATCTTGATCTGTTGATGTTCCCGATTAGGGCTCATTCCCAGACTTGTGCACTGCGGTTGCGTTTGCTTCGTGAAGCGGATTATGAGATTCCCTTCCTGGAGGAAGATGGTTTTGTCTCTTTCCGTGGCACTACACGGGGTGCTGCCCTGAATGGTTTTGGGGCTTTGGAACACACCTGCTCCATGGTACTTTGTGGCGTGGATCTTCCGATATTCACATATCTCGAAGTGGAGGAGCTTCTACGTTCTATTGCTTCTGTTTGACAATTGGATTTTTTTTCTCTCTCTCCTGACTAAATTGACACTATATTGCAATTCGCTCTATCGTCACATGTTTCCTAAATTTATGACTTTGTTGTCTTCTCATCTTGTCGAAATGTTGGGTTTAAATTTAGGTCCTGTTTTTTTTTTTTTTAATGTTGTTGGAACCACTTGCTACCGACAAGGGGAGGGTGTAGTGTGGTCAGTTTTACGTATATTTTGCGCATTAGCTTCAGGCCTTAGGCCTCTGTGCACTTTGCCCTAAATATATTTTATTCATTTGCTAACAGCTTAGAGCCTCTGTGCACTTTGCTCTAAATGCTTTCTATTAGGCTTCGTACTGTTATTTTACAGAATAGCCAGTTCTACGGTGTTGTTTTTTATTCATATCACACTGTTTTGCCTACTTCAGCACTGGAGTTCTTCATAACATATTCACTCTGTGCTTTAGTCAAGGATACAGTCTGGTACATTGCCGATAGACGTGGTAGGAGTCTAGACTTGCCATTCCTGCGTAGGAACATTTTGTGATCACGATGACATGTTAGTTATAAAATCACTTCCTTGTCCCAATACATGCAAGAGGGAGATTCCGACCAGGGAACCACAACTAGACGCTGACTGCCTCGTTGCAGATGCTGAACCAGATCACAGGCCTTTGCTCAGGTATGAGTGTGTCCGTCTCCCTAGTGATACAGAAAGGCAAGCTGAAAGCTTAACATGCTGTGCTCTAAATAGAACAAGCAGAGGGAGAGTAGAAACGGTTAGGAATTATGATAGCTTTATTTCTATGTTTTACTCTCCTGGTTACTATATCAATCCTACTATGTTGTATTGTTCTGGTTATTGCGGCTCACGCCTTAATATCTAAAATACAGTCGTTTTATTAAAACATTATATAAAACTTATACTGTCTTTGTCATTTGTATATGAGACCATATAGTGAATGAGAGAGTTGGTTTGGATCTGAGTGACCACGACTTCCCTGAGAAGTTCCAAAGATGTCATGCGCTCGGCTGCCCAATCATTTCTTCCCCGTGGGAGAAATGAGGCACTGCTAGTTAGCCGGAGCAACAACCGGATTTAGGGTGACAGAGTTCCTTACACGTGGGTCAGACTCAGTCCCCCACACCGTTATCGATCCTGCTGCCTAGAAATCCAGTAGTCTCATTTAGGATAATGAGAGCCCACGCGACAGGGTAACTGTGATGCAAGAGTATAGCAACTCCCCTGTATACAAGGTCAAATACATATTGGGCAAGGAACGGGCAAGAAGCCCCCATTAGATGTGTTTCTTGTAAGTACAGTATAGAGGGACGAAGACACTGCACATGTCTCAGCACTGCCGCCCTTTTGGTTTTATCGAGGAACCCCTTGACATTCCACAATATTATGTCCCGATCTGCAAGTCTTTTACCACCGTTGGCTGAAGAACTTGAAGGAACACTTGCTCTTCTAGTGGTTCTGGACTGGCCAAGATAGGGACGACCCTTTTTTTATTAGCCACGGTGCTGCTGACTGGAAAAGATGCCAAGGCAGACCATACGCTCCAGAAGGAGTCCCAGGGGAAAAACCCCAAAAGGTGGGAAAAAACACTATCACAGGAACTCTTGAAAAAGAGGAAAAAAGAAACCATGAAAAAGGAAAAATAGAATAACTCTTGCAGGAAAAAACAGGAACGTGCAAAACACAGAAAAAAGAGGAGCAAGGATCAACACCAAGCAGAAGTGTTTGCTGCACAAGGAATAGAAGAACTGAAGTGCTTATACACCAGAAAACAGGAAGTGACACAACAGGAAGAAAGTGCAACACCATCTTGGATCGGGAAAGACCACGTAGAAAAGAATAGGAAAAAAAGACCAAGTAGAAAAGGAAAAGGAAAAAGGCATGCTGGGAAGAAGAATACCAAGGAGGAAGACAACATGGACACCAAGAAAAAAGAAGAAACGGAGATGGAGAAAAAAAGAAGAAAAAGGAGGAAAGAAAAAGGAAAAACTCCAAGGAGGTAAGTATATGTGAATTTAGGGAGGGTGGCAGGGGCTGTGACATGACCCAGAGCACGAAATGTGGTTCCTGGGTTGCACTGCAAAAACAGGTAAGCAAAACAACGGGCCGCAGCTGTGCCAGCATCCTGAAACTCGGACCGCCGGCCCGACTGCTGCTCGAGAAAGCGTCGCCGTGGTAGTGCACGGCGACACATATTATGTTGCAGGAGGCCATGAGGTGTGGGAGGGTGAGAGTTTGTCCAGAGAGTCTACTGAAGGGACCTGCTGCGTGAGTTTGAACTCATGTATGGATCCCATTTATGTGGGATATAGGTATATCTTTATAGTTCTGCGTGACATCAACTTGTAAAAGAAATGTAAAACAAATGATAGTACCCTAAGAATAATGAACTATGGTTAACATCTCCCAACAACCCCCTTCCCATACTACCCCTCCCAACTGAAGAAGCATCTGTTCGCCCTTTAATAATTTCCCAACAATAACCCAAAAGGAAGGAAAATTTGACTGTATGGAATGGTGGACCTCTCCAGGAAGCAGGATCTCTTTGGCTGCTGTGTCGACTGGTCTGTCCAGCCACCACATCATTTCATTGTGATCAATTAGATTATTGGTGTTTGATTCAGACTCTCCCCCCCAGGTGGGGACTTTCGAGCATGTTGTACCGGACTGCAAGGTGTGTCTGTATGTTGTAGACTCGATGCGCCAGGTGGTCCAGAACTGGGCTATCATAACACATGTAGGGTCTTTTGTCTCCCGTGGGCACACGGGCCAGAGGGAGCAACAGCTGCTGGGCATGTCTGGAGCAGCCGCTCCTCCGTCACTCACATCCCGCAGACTCAGGGGTATTGAAAAAATGAGCCTTGCCTGCATGCAGGACCTTAAGGCGGCGTGGAAAAAGGAGCATATATTGAAGATGTAGCGATCTCAGCTTCTGTTTGACTTGTTCATAGGAGCGTCACCGAGTCTGGACCTCACAGCAATAGTCTGGGAAGATTAGGATTGGTAAAAATGTACTCCATCTTGTCGGCGGGCCTCTGTTAGAATACACTCGTGGTTACGAAAGTTAAGGAACCGGGCAATCAGTGCCCTAGGAGGTACACCCGGAGGGGGGGGGGGTTTGGCCAAGAGTGCTCTCTGGGCTCATCCCATGTGAACCACAAGTACAGGTTATCAGAGGGTACCCATGACTTGAGCGATGTTGTGAGGAAGTCACCAGGCAGGGAACCCTTGGTTCCTTCTGGAAGGCCAATGAAAAACTAATTGTTGTGTCTCAGTCGATTCACTGTGTCTTCTGCACGGCGTTGTAATTCATGAGTGTCCGTAAGTTGGCGATTTACCTTGGTCTTCAAGTCTCTAACCTTGTCTTCCACTGAGGAGACATGCTCAGTAACACGTGCTGTGACTTTTTTAAGGTCCTGTCGTATCAAAGCCATGCCCCTCTTACCTCCCAAATCTTATGCTCAACTGCTGCCTGTGAAGACTGAGGCCCCCATTATGACATTGGCAGTAAATCCTGCTTATCGCCACGGTGACGGCTGCCAACGCACTGCTGCAGTGGCGAATATCCATTCACCATATTATGACACACACACACCCATCCGACAGAATAAAGCCACATACACAAATCCACCGGCCCAAAGGTCAGTGAGAAAGTGGCAGTCCCAACACCCATACCGTTACGCCAGCAAAACAACACCCACCACATTATGACCCACGAATCACCACAGCGGACATTCAACAGCGGTAAACCATTGGCGGTAGATACAGCCGCCCTCAGAATGGACATCCACTTACAAAACAACACTACATTGGCCAATACCAAAAAAACACACCTGACACTCATACACACACCACAACCACCTATCCACAGTGTTGTAAGACACACACCCACATTACCCGCAACCCTTTACGAATCCAAATTATTGCCACCAGACTGACACCAAGACTACTGCGACAGCTAGACACACATACCACTTACACCCATACATCCCTCACATACCCCACAACACACACCGCACCACAGAACTCCACACACTCTCACCAACACACACCACACAACACCCATGTCCCTACAAAGGCACCCCCGTTTCACTGATGAGGAGTTAAGGGTCATGGTGGAGGAAATTGTCAGGGTAGAGCCACAGCTATTTGGAGCACAGGTATAGCAGATATCCATTGCCAGGAAGATGGAGCTATGGCAGAGAATCGTGGACAGGGTGAAGGCCATGGGACAGCATCCAAGAACAAGGGACGACATCAGGAAGAGGGAGAATGGCTTACGGGGAAGGTATGTTCCGTGGCAGCAAGGCACCATCTTGCCATACAGAGGACTGGTGGTGGATCCCCACCTCCTCCCCCACAACTCACAGTATGGGAGGAGCAAGTCTTGGAAATACTGCATCCTGAGGGACTCACTGGAGTAGCCCGAGGACTGGACACTGGTAAGTCAACATTTACTACTTATCACCCCCATACCTGCATGCCATCACAACCCCTCACTCCCATCACTCCACTACATCCCACATACTGCACCTACACATCTGATTAACCCTAATGCCAAATCCTGCATGCTATACCAATGCATGACTGCCCTCCCAGCCCTGCATGGACACCCATCACTAAAGCATGCACAACATAGGGGAACTAACAATCACACAATACATCACCATACACAAGCAGAAAGTGGCAGGGCAACACCAATGATAGAGGGGAAGCCAGGGATGTAAAATATGTCACAGACATGACCCGTAATACATCACTTACATCCTCACAGGTGCCCCAGCCAATGTCAGCAGAGAAGAGGTGCTATGACAAACCAGTCCCCCAACAGAAGATGCACCCAGTGATGACAGTAACTCTGGACTTCAGGATCTGGATCAACAACCTGACCCATCAGGGACCTCTGGACAGCCGGTCACCCGAGCCCACTCACAGTCCACCACAGAGCCTCCCCAATCAGTATCCAACACCACAGCACCCACCCAGCGTACCCACTCCTCTGTCCCCAGGACATGTCAATCAGCAGTGTGCCCACCTGTACATGGACCCCAGGCCAAACCTCATACCCAAGACAATCAGGGACCTGGGGTCAGTGGTAGTGGGCACACCGTTCAGGGGACAGGGGTATAGGCCAACAGGGACACTGGGAGGACTGCTGTGTGCCAGGGGGAGGACAGGACTGGAGAACCGACTCTCCAGGAGGCACTCTCCGAGATCCTGGGAGCCCACCAACATTACCAAGACGGGATGGGCCAGATCCTTGACAACGTGCAGGAGAACAGGTGGCTGCAGGAAGGACAGTATCAGGGGATCAGGGAGGACTTGCAGGCCATTAACACTACCCTGATCTCCATAGCAGGGGTGCTGGCAGACATGGCCAACATCATGAGGGAGGCAACAGCACAGCTTCGGGCCCCTACCACTAGCTAGTCCATTGGTCATCCCTACACTTCCGCTGCAGCAAGTGGGCAGGAGGCCCCACCACAGGACCCACAGGCCACCAGCACCCCTCCCCCTGCAGAAGGTGAACCATCCCGCAAATGTTCCCTGCGAACCAGACAGAAACCAGAGACACTTGCCAAGACCACCACCAGGAAATGAGACTCTCCTGATTGTCCCCCTTGTGTCCCACACATTCACTTTGTCCACCTTGAACAGCCTTTGTTTCCCTTCCTATGGCCACTTGGACACTGGACCTGTGCTCCAAACAGACAAGAACAATACCCTGAACTTTCCTCTATCATCACCCCATTCCATTGCACTTCCCCTCAATTTCTTAGCACTACAATAAACACCCTTGAACACAACTTGACTACTAGTGTTTTATGTTTTGAAAATGTGCATTTATGGAAACAGTCACATCTAGTGGAAATGATCTGAACACTTCGAGAGCATGGAAATAAGCACCTGTAGCTGTCTGTAGTCAGTACATCAGTACACAGTTGTCATATCACCAACATCTGTAAAATGACAAGCCATAGGTGACAGTAAGTTGAGATGCAATAGAAGTTAATGCCATCATGCTTCAGCCACACAGACTACACCAATAGTCATAGGAATGGTCAGTTGCTCTGTCTCACCTGTGCTTCATTGGAAGTGTTGATGGATAACTGATGTTCGGTTGTCCTCGTCCTCATCCTCTGCCTCTTCATCCTCACTGTCCTCAGGGTCTACTACTCCCACAGGGGCATTTCCAGTCTCCTCCTCCTGCAGAAAGGGTACATGCCGTCTGAGGGCCAGGTTGTGCATCATGCAGCATGCCACTACTATCTGGCAGATCTTCTTGGGTGAGTAGTACAGGGATCCACCTGTCAGATGGAGGCACCTAAACCTGGCCTTTAGGAGCCCGAACGTCCTCTCGGTGATCCGTCTGGTTCACCCATGTGCCTCATTAAAGTGTTTCTCTGTCCCTGTCCTGGCATTCCTCACAGGGGTCAGCATCTACGATAGGTTTGGGTAGCCAGAGTCACCTGCAAGTATTGAGGGACCTCATTTAGCCTCACACAATGATTTGGGGATGACACCTGAAGGCATACACTAACATACAGTGGGTGGGCACCAAGGCTCACCTATTAGCCACATGCCTCTGTGGTTGGGCCATCACATTTTGGATGCTACTATTCCTCAGAACAAAGGCATCATGCAATGACCCAGGATACTTAGCATTGACATGGGAGATGTACTGGTCCGCCAGTCACACCATTTGCACATTCAGTGAGTGGAAACTCTTACAATTCCTGAACACCTGTTTATTCTGGCGGTGGGGGGGGACAAAAGCAACATGTGTCCCATACATCACCCCAATAATATTGGGGAGATGTCCCATTGCAAAGAATCCGGCCTTCACAGTTGCCAAATCTTCCACCTGGGGGAAAGAAATGTAGCTGCACATGTGTTTTACCAGGGCAAACAACATTCTTGCCAGCACAATTGAGAACATTGGCTGTGACATTCCTGATGCCAAGCCCACAGTCACTTGGAAGGAACCAGCTGTCAAGAAATGGAGCACAGATAGCACTTGTACAAGAGAGGGGATCCCAGTCGGATGACGGATATCAGATATCAGATCAGGCTCCAATTGGCTACACAGCCCTGTGATTGTGGCCCTGTTCAGTGTATAGGTGAGGATAATGTGCCTGTCCTCCAGTGTAGCCAAGTCCTCAAGGGGTCTGTATGCGGGGTTATGTCTCCACCTCCTATTCATCCGCAGGGCTAGGTATATTAGGGACACAAGAGTGACTAGGCTGTCACAATTTTAACAAGGGAACCACAACTTCAGTATACATGGTGCATTAATGTTATGGAACAGTGAGAATGGGGAGGTATATCCTAGTCTAGGCTGTGACGCAGTTAATGTCGATATGACCATCCCCCACCTCCACCCCCCGAAATGGCGACCACCTGTCCTGTATGTAGGGACAGGTGGAAGTGAGGTAATTCCGCCGACGTTGGGCATCGTGGCGGAAGGCAGTCTTGCTCATTGGATAATATGGGGCTCTATGGAGTACAATGGCCAAAGGGGATTTGTGCCAGAGGTGACGGTCTACACCGCCGTGGATGTGACAGCCATTTTCTATCTGATTTAACAGGAGACCACCTACACTCCGTGTGCTGCTGTGACCTGTGCCTGGAATCCACCATGGGCCGAGTGACTGGGGAAAGGGCCCCTGCCTTCACTTAGGAGTAGTTGGAGCTACTGGTGGATGGGGTTCTTCTCCAGTATTGCCTGCTGTATGGGCCTCCAGACCAACAGGTGAGTACACATTGGGCATGATGCATGTGGGAAGGATGCATCTAGATGTGTGTGAAAGCATTGTGTCATCAGAGTGGAGGGGGAGATTGTCTTGTGGTGGTGCACATGGTGTGCGCCGGGCGATGTGTGTGTCGATGGTGATGGAAAACAGGGGTGGTGGGCCATATGTGTGACAGGCTGGACTGTTTGTTTAATGGTGTTCTCCTGTCTGTATTATCTCTGCAGGTCGGCGTCCATCAAAAGAAGGGATCATGGAGTACCACCGCCAAGGACGAGCAGACCCTGGGGGTCTTTAGCAGGTGGAGCACCCACTGTCGGAAATGGTGGGAGGACCTGAGAGGCTGGGCACGGAAGACTGCAGCCTCCTAATGAGGAAGGGGTGCCCATCAGAACCTGACCCCCCCTGATGGCCTGCATACTGGTGGTGGCCTACCCAGAGCTAGATGGGCGCTTGTGGGAATCACAGCATCCACAAGGGGGTGAGTACAGTGGGTAATATTCTAAAATTTGGCAGGTGGGATGGGATATGGGTGTTTGATGTGAGTTAGTGGGTGCCACTAAGGCCAGGCCAGACATTGCAGCGTGGATCAACTCTAGGATAATGGGTGTATGGCAAATGCAGGTAACTTAGCATGTTAGCATTCCATTTCAGGCAGGGCTTTGTGGGTACAAAGAGGGGTGCAGTTGGCCGTGTGTGTAACTCATCTTGCCTTAGCACCTAGCCAAATCACTGACAGTGCAATTCATAGTGCTTAAGCCTGATTCCTGTGTGTGACAGTGCTGTGTGTGCCAACAGTGGTGTTGGTGCAGTAATTGACCCAGTGTTTCCTTTTTCTCTCTCCCCCCCTTTTTATTCTGTCATCCTGTCCATGTGTGCATTAGCATCATCTGGCGGAGGAGCAGGGGCACCGGTGACAGAGGGCGCTGCATCCCACAGGACCCTGGAGGCAGAGTCCACTGACGATGAGGGAACCATTGGGATGGAGGGTGAGAGGAGCACCACGGCGGAGGCAGGAGGTGACAACACAGACTCAGATACCTCTTTCGATGGAAGCTCTCTGGTGGTGGCAGACACCTTTGTGACCACGCGAGCTGCATGTACAGCCGCCACCCCCCTACCAGCACCGCCCTCCCAGTAGCCCCTCAGCGAGTTGTCCGTGCCCGCTCACCCAGGAGGGTGGGCATTTCCTTCACCACAGGCACCTCAGGCCCTGCCCCAGGCAGCCCTGCTGCCCTCAGTGAGCAGGCTATTGACCTCCTGAGATCCATCTCTGTAGGGCAATCAACCATTGTGAATGCCATCCAGGGGCTGGCATCCCAGATGCAGCAATGCAGTGCATTCCTGGCGGGCATCCACAGTGGATTGGCGGCCCAACAGAGATCGATTCAGCCTCTGGCCTCCTCTCTAATGGCAGCCTTTGTCCCTGTTCCTACCGCCCCCCTCTAACTACGACTTCCCAATCCCAGTCTCCTCAACCCCTAACCCATCCCAGGAACACATACTGACGAGCACGCACACAAGACAACACCCAAGAGTGGCACAGGCAAACATAGGCATCACACTTCATCCCACAAGCACTCACGCAAACACCAGACTGTTGCAAACACAACCACACCCACTACCTCCACTGTCTCCCCCTCCTCCTCCTACTCCACCTCCCTTCCAGTCACGTCCACATTCACACCTGCATGCAATGCACCAACATCCAACCCCAGCATCACCACACCAAGCAGCACACACACCTCACTAGCAAACACCTCCACAACATCCATGCACGCGTACTCTGTGCCCTCTCCCACCCTGGCTGTCCCCCAGAGGACACAAACGCAGGCACTCACACACTCAACAGCCATCCACCTCACATCAGCATACTGTCCATGCACCTGACCCAAATCCAGCTGCCATACACCTCCTACAACCATTCCCTCAACCTCCACTCCCATCCCTCCTCCCTCTTCACACCCCACCTTACCTAAAAAGCCTTCCTTGCCCAACTTGACCTCTTCCCTTCCCCTTTGCCCCTGTCCTGCCCATAAGAGCAAGGTCCCAATGACCCAGCCCAGCACCTCAGCCAAACAGTCCACACAGACATGGGTGGCACCACCTAGTCATGGTGGAAAGTCAGTGAAGGATCTGACTCTTCCAGCCAGGAAGATGATGGATCTCACTCCAGCAGCCAAGAAGGGGAAAGATCCCACACCTCCAGTCAAGAAGGGGAAGTATCCTACACCTCCTGACATGAAGGGGAAGGACCCTGCACCTCCTGCTTAGAAGGGGAAGAAGCCCTCAACTCCTGCCTGGAAGGCTAAGGAACACGTACAACCTGCCTTGAAGGAGAAGAGGCCATCAACCCCTGACAGGAAGGGTAAGGATTCCACACCCCATGTCATGGAGAGGAAGAAGCCCTCTACTCCAGAGGAGGCTGTCAGGGTGACACCTCCACCACCACCAGTGGTCACGGGCCCCCACCGCCAGCTGAGGAAGTACAACCATCACCACCTGCAGAGGCAGCCCAGGAGGCACCTCCATCTGCCACCAACATGCATCCATCACCACCTGAAGAGGCTGCCTAGGAGGCACCTCTATCTGCCACCAATGTGCAGCCATTGCCACCTGCAGAGGCTGCCCAGGAGGCACCTCCATCTGCCACCAACGTACAACTATCACCACCAGCACAGGCTACCCAGGGGGCACCTCCATCTGTCACCAAGGTGCAGCCATCACCACCTGCAGAGGCCGTCTAGGAGGCACCTCCATCTGCCTCCAATGTGCAGCCATCACCACCAGTGGAAGCCATGTAGGCCAACCTCTAGGGGCTGCTGTATGAGAGGCCCCTCCAGAAGCAGTGGGAAAGTCACCCACCTGAGAGACTGTGGCCTTGCAATCCCCAGCAGAGTAGAATGGGAATGGAGCCTCTTCCAGAACCAGTGGGCTTGTTCACACATTGCCATCTACCCCCATCCCCCTGAGGTGCCTGCCCATTTGCAAACTGATGCCCCTGCAGAGTTATATCCAGATTAAGTCAGGATTCGGGTTGGGCCTTGGACTGTACCCTGTGGCCATGTGGGCCTTTTGAACATTGGACTGGGCTGTGTTCCTTTGTGTACATTTGTACATATCTGTTTCACTGACAATTCGATCATTTGTTAGCTGTTGATATCAATACATTCACCTCGGTGCAATCCTGTTGTCCTTGCATTATTCTGCCATGTAGCAGATGCAAATTGTTTTTTGTGTGCGGCTGGTTGTGTGTATGGTGTGTGTGTGTTGGGTATGTGTCGTGCATGTGTGTGTCACATTCGTTTTCCTCCCTCCCTCCTTTGTGTGCTAGGCAGCTGTACTCACCATCATCGTCTTTGTCGGCGTTGGTGTTCCAGGTGGAGCATAACGTAGAAGATCATCGGAAAGACTTGCAGTTCGGGTTCCATGGTGGCGTTGTTCTTCCCTGTATCTCTGATGGTGAGTCTTTTTTCTTCTGTGATGCGTTTCTGCCAGGCTTTTGATGGCGTTGGTACTGCCCCAGAAAACGTGGCAGATTGCAGTGTCTTAATATGATGGGCGGTACTTTGTCTCCCGCCTGGCTGTTGACGGCTACCACTGTGGTGAGTATGGTTTCCGCACTGGTGGTTGGTGTGGTACATTGGCTGTCTATGGGAGTTATCACCGTCATGGTCATAATTTGACGGTAGTTACCGCCAGCCTTTTGGCGGTATTATCCCCACTCTAACAGTCATCGCCATTGTCATAATGACCACCTTAATCTTTAAAAATGTGTATCTTTGCCTATGTATGTTGGATTTTTATTGTTTTGGTCTTATTTTACTCAGATAAAAATTGGCTATTGTTCTAAACTGGTGTGCAGTACTTTTGTGATGCTTTCACAGTATTACTGTGTGTGTGTACAAATACTTTACACGTTGCCTCTGTGATAAGCCTGCCTGCTCGTGTGAAGCTAACAAGGGCGTGAATAGGGGTTATTCTTAGCTGTATGGCTCCCTTACGCTGACTAGATTGAGGGTCTCTACTTGGACAGGGTGCAAACCACTGCCAACTAGAGACTCCATTTGTAACATTGGTGATCAGCAGTGAGGATAAGACTTGTATTTGTACTTGACACACAGTGATTGTTTACACTACTTCCATATCGCAGGCCATTAAACAACCACATACTGTTTTTTTTCTTTTTTTAGGCCTTCTATTCTTTTTGCCTTCTTGAAACTTTGTAACTATTAGATTATCCACAAACATGTCTCCGTCTGGGGAGCTATCAGCAGTTGCTGCAGATTTGAGCCCTGATTTATACTTTTTGACGCAAACCTGTGCTGTAGCATCTTATCAGTGTCTCCTGTAGCAGGGATTGAGTTTTTCATGGTGTCCCCGTCCTGAGCCCCGGCTGGGGTAGTGAATTTGTCAATGTGGGTTTGGGAGGACAAGGGCTGCACCAGCCTCTCCTTTCCAATCACCGGGATCTCCGAGGTGGGGGGGACAGATTTTGATTAGGGGGTCTCTGTCCGATGCGCAGACTTGAGGATGGTTGGGGATGTGTTCATGAGTCCCTCTGGCATGTTTGCAGCGATGCTTGGGGTTGCAGATATCATGCCTCACTGATCCAACATCTCTAGCTTATTCCCCCTTGTTTCTCATGTGTGGGGTGTCATATTTTCCCCTCCGGTGCAGAGAGTGAAGCACAATGCCGGTGAGGTCTTCAGTAGCCCAGGAGGGCCCAAGACCAAGGCTCCGTGAGCCACATCCGGGAAAGTGCATCCAGTCATGCCACGCACCACTTGGCCCTGAGAGCAGGAGCACACCCGCTGTACCACTCCTCCGCACCACCGGGTCTGCAGCTATGGCTCCTCATCCACCGGTGTGCAAGTGCCAGCGACGGAGGCTCCAAATCAATCAGCAGAGGCCGGGCATCAAGAGGCTGACCCAGCCACAGCAGCAGGCAGGGAGCAAAGGGCGGACCACCACCGGCATACCTTGGAGTTTTCATTTGCCCTGCCGCGCCACCCTCCTCATCCTAATCGGATGTCAGTTGCGTAGCGCGTTGAAGCGGCATGGAGGACTCACTTCATGTCTGGCGCATCAGTCAGGCGGATTGCCATTGTTGGTGGGGGTCAGGTAGGCAGTCTTGCAGCATGGATGGCGGCAGATGACGGAGGAGTCAGAGCACTCTTAGAGTGCGACCGCCATCAAACACGCCCCAAATCACACCCGAATAATCATTTAATGCTTATACAAAACTTCATAAACACACACTTCTGCTTTTTGAGGCACTGTAAAAACAGATTTTACTATTGCCCAAATGAATGGTACTTAATTTACTGACACTACAATGATGTAAAGCTGAGTCTGTCTTACTAGGAATTGAAGCTGCAACATTTAGACCACTGTACAAGTCCGAGATGATTGTTAGCAGACTTGTGTGAGGGTTATTTCTCCAATCCCCACTCCTATTAGAAAGTTGACCCTGACATAATGATGATAATTTGTGCCCGATTTGGGCAGTCGTAAAATAATGGTCCCACATGGGGCAATGCTGGCCCTGACGAAATGGCAGTAAGTCTTGATGTATTGCTGGTGCCCACCGTTGGTGCTACTATTGGACCTAGCACAATGGTGATAATTCTTGCCATATTGTTAGCACTCATATCACAATAGTGCCAAGACCTGATATAATTCCGACTCTTAAAAAATGATGGTAATTCTATCACATTTTGAGGGTATTCATGGATAATGGTGACCTTTAGCCCTGGGCGAATTTTAAGATACGCCAGTGTAATTCACAGAATTTGGTTAATGCTCCTTACGTAAAATTACCAAAATTACACCATTATATCACTTCACGTTATTGTGTGCAATTCGCAGTTAACATTTACTATGAATGGCTCAATCTGTGGTAAAAATTCACCACAAATGCAGAGGAAAAACAGAACAGTATTGAATGCTCCTCCGTCATAAATTGGCAGAGGGGTGCATATTGCACTAAAATATGGGTCGAAAAGATGGATTTGCATTTCATGTAATTGCGCATAATTTCACATTATTTTGCTTTAATTTTGCACAACAGCAAATTAAGTACATTTCTCATATGCTCAGTGTGATGTGGGAAGGTGGCAGGATGCCAGGTACTCTTTTTTTGGGGGTTAATGGCATGATAAATATAGGGTGGAGATTCATGCTGGAGCAAGTACGACCATATTGTTTATGGCTCCGCCATGATTCTCTATCCTTGCACAGCTTTTTAAAGCAAGGGCAGATAATTTCGGTGGGCTACACTTAACATAAAATTGTAGATGGGTTAGAGTCAATAACGGGCATTTTTAATCTCGAGGTTCTTAGTGACATCATAGACAACCCAGGCTGCAATTTCTGTGTCTATTTAATGTCACTCAAGATCCCTCTGTGGAAAACATGCTGTTAGCCACTGTTACCCCTCTATAATGCTGTATTTTGTATGCAGCGTTGCACACCAGACTCTTTACTTTCCACTATCCTCTCTTCTTAGCACTCACACCATCCACACAGGGGTTATAAACTCTATCCATAGTAAACTGCACAACTGCAATGTTCCTGTACCACAGAATATTTACATGGAGCACAGCTGCTGCATCAAAAATCAGTCCCTGCAGGTTTTAACTAATACGATCTTAAGCAAGGAGCTTGTATACTCAATCCCGTCCTGAAGTACTTGATAAAACAGCATGTTAAAATACATTTTTATGTTCACCATTGAACATGTGCAGCTTGCTTCTCAATCATAGCGGAGCTGTGACCTTTGTCTGCATTAATTGTATCTACAGACTGCAGCACTCTTAAATAATACATGAAATAAGAAACGGCTGTATCTATTGGAGGTGCTGAAGTGTGAAATTCATAACCACGAGATGTGAAAAAAAATAAACTCTCACTGAATTCAGAAAAAGCCTTCAAACCTGTGTCTACCAGAGTCAATATGCAATACGACTCGTTCCTCTGAGTGGTACCTTGTGCGGTATTCTAAAGTCACTTGCGGCATGCAGAGCCGCAGAAAAGAAACATGACACTGAGCTTAATTTGAGGTGGGAAATATCTCCCAGATATATGTATTCTGATATACAACAATTTCTCAATATTGTATCCTTTACTAACAATCAAGATCCATGTACAGTAAGGCTGTTTGCATTTGCTAAGGAGCCCATTCGCAGAATCGGGCCATTTGTGATCATAAAAAATGCCTTTTGTTATGTAGCAAACAGATATTGGGATTCAGTAACAATCTCGATTTTGGTTTGCGACAACATATTGAACTGGGCTTTTGAAGAGGCTTATTTAGGCCCTCATTACAACACTGGCGGTAAAAGCCGCTTACCGCCGTACAGAAGACTGCAAACACACCGCAGCGGCAGCGGAATTCCGCCACGGTCAAAATGACCCACAGCTCGGAATCCGCCAAAATTGAGACACCCACACAAGTCCGCCACACCAAAGGTCAGTGATAAACTGGCGATAACAAAACCTCCACCGTCACGCCAACAGAAATACGCCCACACTATCACGACCCACGAATCCACGAGGCGGTCTTTCAACCGCGGTATTCCATTGGCGGTACACACCGCCGGGCTCAAAATACACACACATTTACAAAACACTACCACATTGGACAATTCAAAATACACACACCTGATACACATAGACACACCACTCCCACACACCCAATACAATATAAAACAAACACCCATATCACCCACAAACCCCTACGACCATAATTGTGACAGAAGGCCAGAGAGAGAAACTACAATCTACAACCAAGCATCCACAGGCACACAATACCATCACCCACATAACATCCACGCACCTCACACAACACACCCCTAAATATCACCCCACATATAACAACACACACCACCCCACACATTACCCACACCACCCCATGGCACGGCAAAGACACCCCAGGTTCTCTGAGGAGGAGCTCAGGGTCATGGTGGAGGAAATCATCTGGGTAGAGCCACAGCTATTCGGATCACAGGTGCAGCACACCTCCGTAGCTAGGAAGATGGAGCTATGGCGAAGAATAGTGGACAGGATCAACGCAGTGGGACAGCACCCAAGAAATAGGGATGACATCAGGAAGAGATGGAACGACCTACGGGGGAAGGTGTGTTCCGTGGTCTCAAGACACCACCTTGCGGTTCAGAGGACTGGCGGCGGACCCCCACCTCCTCCCCCACAACGAACAACATGGGAGGGGCAAGTCTTGGCTATTCTGCTTCCTGAGGGCCTCGAAGGAGTAGCTGGAGGAATGGACTCTGGTAAGTCAAACCTTAACTACTATATCCCCCACCCTACCTGCATGCCATCACATACCCCCACCCTCGCCCTCACCCCCATCACTCCTACTCCTCACAAATGTCCCAATATCACAAACCACACATCCCAACACCACGCCCTGCATGCAACAACAAAGCATGGACACCCATCACCAATGCATGGCCACTGCACATACCCATGCATCCCCCTAAACCATCATCACACAAGGTCCCACACAGGAATGCATGCACTGGGGTACACGGTCACCCACCCATTGCACACCATGGTACACCCAGATGCAATAATCATGCTTTTACACCCCTGAAGGACCCCTACCCAACGTCACCGCACAGGAGGGTCCACACATGTCCACACCACCAACAGAAGAGGCCCACAGTGATGACAGCAGCTCTGTCCAACTGGAGCTAGACGACCAGCCCGGCCCATCTGGGACCTCGGGACAGTCGGTTCCCCTCGCACTGGCACAGGCCACTACAGAGCTTGCCCACTCTGAAAACACCAGCACAGCACCCACCCAGCGGGCCCATACCTCTGTCCCCTGGATACGTCAATCAGCAGTGTGTCCACCACTACAGGGAACCCAGGCTAACCCACCACCCCAACAACAACAGGGACCTGGGGGCAGTGGCAGTGGCAGTGGGCACACCGTTCAGGGGAAAGAGGCCCAGGGAAACAGGGGATCTGGTAGAGCTGCTGTGCGATAGGGGGAGGACAGGCCCAGGGAGCCCACTCTCCACGAGGCCCTCTCAAACATCATGGGAGCGTACCATCATTCCCAGGAGACAATGGCAAAGGTCCTGGCCAAGTTTCAGGAGACCCAGAGGCTGCAGGAGGAACAGTATTTGGGCTTCAGGGAGGAACTCAGATCCATCAATTCCACCCTGGGCACCATCGTAGGGGTGCTGAAGGAAGTCCTCAACACGAGGAGGGACACTGTGGCACAACAAGGGGCCCCCGACACTAGCCTGGACGATAAACTGCCCACCACCTCCGCCGGTGCTAGTGGACAGGACGACCCGCCACAGGACCACCACACCAGCACCCCACCCCCTGCAGAGGGAGAACCACCCCGTAAACGGTCCCTGAGATCCAGGACAAAGACAGAGAATGATGCCAAAACCCCGCCAAGAAATGAGACCGCCCTGAACCTTATCCTTTGTTCCCCCCTTGTCACCCTGTCCATCCTCAAACTGCCCCAGCTCCACTTCCTATGCCCCTTTGGACAATGCACCTGTGAGACTAATAGACTGGACTCTGCCATGGACATTCCTCCACCATCACCACTCACCATTTTACAACCCCTCCAATATTGAGCACTTAAATAAACACCCTTAAAGCACAAAACAATCTGGAGTGTGTCTGTGATTTCAAAATAATGTATTAGCAATTACAGTGACAAAATGCTCTTTCAATCCAATGTATTGTCAACATACCAATGTTACACAGCTCTAGACCATGAGGAAACAAAGCAGAAGTCACACAGTGGGACCCACATCTGTGAAATCGTAAGGGAAAGTGACAACTCAGTGATCATACACTGGGTGAAAAAGACAGACAGTAGAGAGGTAGTAGTGTTAAAGTACATGTAGTAGGCAGGTTTGTCTTCTTACCTGTGTCTCACTGGAAGTATTGGAGGATCCAAGAGTTCCTATTGTCGATGTCCTCTTCTTCTGCTTCCTCGTCTTCGCTGTCCACAGGCTCCACAGCTGCCACAACACCTCCATCTGGACCATCCTCCTGCCGAAAAGGCACCTGTTGTCGCAAAGCTAAGTTGTGAAGCATACAGCAGGCCACGATGATCTGGCACACCTTCTTTGGTGAGTAGAATAGGGAACCACCGGTCATATGGTGGCACCGGAACCTGGCCTTCAGGAGGCCGAAGGTCCGCTTTATAGTCCTCCTAGTTCTCCCATGTGCCTCATTGTAGCGTTCCTTTGCCCTTGTCCTGGGATTCCTCACTGGGGTCAGTAGCCATGACAGGTTGGGGTAGCCAGAGTCACCTGCAAATGGCGAGGGACAACTGTTAGAAACACACTAACCTGTAGAGATATCCCCAGACCCAGACAACTATTCCCACTGATTTGGTTCCAGGTGCTCACCTAATAGCCACACACGGTGCCTCTGGAGTTGCCCCATCACATAAGGGATGCTGCTATTCCGCAGGATGTAAGCGTCATGCACTGAGCCGGGGAATTTGGCATTAACATGGGAGATGTACTGGTCTGCCAAACACACCATCTGCACATTCATTGAATTGTTGTAAATCAGTAACGATTAGATTAGGCCTTAGCAGAAGACATCTTGTATTTAGCAACTATTGTGAACATTTGGCGGAATCCATTTTGTATTCATGGCAGCCATTTTCTCTGCCACATGCTGCCATGTGCTCGCCATGTGCTCTCTCCTACCTTTCTGTTAACTACTCTTGAAAATCTGTCTTGTGACAAGTTATATTTAGCATCTCCCACTTTCGCACATGCCCAGTAAGATCTGCAGCTGTTAGTAATCAGTAACAGACAGTAATGTGTCAACTAGTCCTTGAAAACTGTTAGCCCCTCTTACCTGTCGACTGTGCATTTCCATATGACCTTATCTGTATATAAGTATTGCTTCTATAATTGTACCACCTTCTTTTAGCCCCTGCGTGGGTATAAAAGGACCATGCTCTCTTACTTCAGTGTGCTACTTCAAACATTACCGAAGGGTGCTGTTTGAACTGTAGTACCACCTCATGAGGTTTAATAAACTTTGTCTTTTATTTCAGTTTCTGTGTCAACTTCTTCCTATATGGTCTGAGGACTTTGTGCAGAGAAGGCCGAACCCCTTGCACTAGTAGGCCTTGCTGAGGCTTGCTTCGACAAATTGGCACCCGAACAGGGACTCATCAGCGACTCGGACGCCCAACGGATTGGTCGCGACAAAGGATTGGGATCTCGTTGCAGACGATCAGTGCCTGAGGAGACCCGAGTCTTGGCAACCACGGAGTTTTTCCCTTATTTCTGATTTGACCATCTCGACTGAGATCCTTTTTGTTCATTCGTCATGCAGTGACCATTTGGTCGATTTTAGAACTTGGCAGTTGGAACCTGGACGACCTGTGATTGGTAAGAGCTGTTTTACGGCACTTGCTGTGGGTTTTGACGCCTTTGTTTGGTAATGAAGTTTAGCACCACTTACTGTGGCTCTCGTGTTTTGGGTGACTAGTCAATTTGTGTCCTTTGAATTGATATATAAATTGCAATTTATATAGGCAGGTAATGAGGAGAATTTTCTCCAATTTAATTTTGATTTGAACGGCACCTTAAGTGCTACTTAGATTATAATATTGCATATTCTGCACTATTTTTGGCATGCCTGTTTTTAGCGCACTTCATAGGATGTGTTGCTTTTGTAATGGTACCAATTTTTGACTGGAAGATTCGCAACCGGCACCCCCAGATGGGACGCCCAATAGAGATATGTATGTTAAACATCGTCTTTCTTCTATAATGTACAGCACATTATGGAATAAATACACTTGAGCGGATCCTGAGTTACATTGGCCTATGCATGGGTCATTTGATTTGCGAAAGATTGAGTATGTTGAACAATGTATGTGTAAGCGAAGGTCTAGGCAAGATATGTTTGACTGTGTACAAATGTGGGAGAAAGAAGTGCGTGGACGAGTGAAGCGTGAGCAAGCCTTGCTTGAGAAAGAGCAGCGGAAGAATGTATATGTGAAAGCATTGGAAATGAGAAAGAAAGAAATAAATGACTTAAAGGAGATAGAAGATAAAGAACGTAAATTACAGGTAATTGGCCAATACACTGTTAGGCAACCTCTCTATCCCATCCTTAATAAACCACACAATGATTTTTTGTTACCAGATCACCCTCCACCTCCGTATGTCGTTCCTTCTGCCCCTCATGAGTTAGCTGAGGTCTCCAGTTTGGGGCAACAGAAGATGCGAGACAGTTGCTCTATGTTGCCTGCTGACCGTGCGTCTGAGCTTAGCTCTATTGCTCGTAAAACAATTTGTAGCGTTGTCTCTGCTTCTGAACTTTTAGACAACATGAAAGGGTGAATGGAAAAGGAGCAGCTATATTTTACTGAGGCATTTGGCACCAAAGTTATTGAACTATTTCAGAAATATTCTGATGAGCGAGAGCCTGATGATGTAGCAGCTGATCATGAGCAAATGCGTGATGGTCTTTTTGTTTTCTCCCAGGTGGCTGATGCAATCAGGCGTTTGGTGAAATTATGTGTTGTGGCAGTCCATTTGCAAGAGGAGAAAAGGGCCGTGGACGTAGTTGCACAGACATCTGGGACCGGCAGGGTGCAAGCTTCCATCTTCGGAACAGATAAGACTATGATAGTTTACGCAAAACCAATGCGGGAGGCCACGCCTTTGTATGTTCCTCCTAAAGGATTGGGTACAAGTGATGATAAAACTTCTGTTGATGCTAAGGGTTATTTTATTTATAATTGGGTGTATACTCCTTGGAATAGGGTAGATGTGATGGCACTTAAAACAGCATTACCTGACCTGCGGAAAAATCCAGCCGTCTTTTATGAGGAAGTTGAGGGAGCAATTAGTTCTTGTACTATGGCTTTGGCTGACATTGATTTATTTTTCGGATTGATATTACCGCCAGATATGTGGAGAACTGTTCGTAAAGTTGATGATCGTGTAGTTTTTGCGGCATCATGGAAAGAATTAGAACAGATGGACGGGGATAGGGATCCTGCGAAAAAGCCGTATCAGTTGATTCTAGATCTTCCCCCAGCCATATTAGTTAAGTTAAAAACGATTATTCCCCCTAAAAAGATAAATTGGACTGTTTTAGCGTCTTGTAAGCAAAAGGCAAATGAATCGGTCTCTGATTTCTTTACACGCGTTGAAGAGGTATTTCATGATTTTAGCGGCCACTTATTGTCAGATGATGCGGACAGACATTTGTTTGTCGATAATTATGTCACAAATCTGTTACCAGGAATAGCTTGTCATCTAAAAGCTAGTGAAAGTTCATGGACTACCTCTACTCCGGTTTCTCTTTTGACTATGGCTCAGTATTATGAATGTCAGGAATTAGAAGCAAAAGGTAGCGAGGATAAAAAGATTAAAGAATTAAAGATGAAGGTTATGTTGGCTCAAGCTTATGGTCCGCCTTTTAGAGGTAGTAATAGAGGTGGACGTGGATCTTATGGTTCTTCTTACACTCGTTTGAATTTGTCTGTTGACCAGTGTGCGTATTGTAAGAAATTTGGGCATTGAGCTGCCGATTCTCCAGTACTACGTGTTCAGCAGTGTTCACTTGGTCGGGGACAAATGAGAGATTGCTCAGGATATTCAGGGCCTAGAAGAAGCACGAATGATCATGCTAGGGTTGGTGCTAATGTACGAGGGCAGGATGGGTTTAACACTTTTGATAGACGGAACCAATACCAGATGTCTAACTATGCGCAGCCTGATTTCCAAGATTCTGCTTATGCATAGATTTGCCTAGGATGGGGTAAGGAATCAGTTGAAGTTCCAGTAGATCAGAGGGGTCCCTATGTTACAGCACATGTTTTGGGTTCTACTGATCAGTTTCTGGTTGATACAGGAGCTACTCGTAGCGCCTTGTCTAAACAATTGATTCCAAGGGCTCCCCTGTCTGGCTTAACCATTACATCAATAGGTTTCGATAGAACACCTTCCCCTAGCCCATTGTCACAACCACTTGCATTCCATGTTGATAAATTTACTGCTCAATGTCCATTTTTGCTTTCTCCAAATACACCAGACAATATTGTGGGTCTTGATATCCTCAAGTATTTCAGGGCTACAATACGATGTTCTCCTGAAGGGTTGCGATTTATTTTGAATGATAATCATCCTGTGATGGAAAGAGTTTGTCTTGTTAAAGAGGATATTGCATTAGCTTCACTCCCTAGCACTTTGTGGGCTACTTCAGATACTGATGTGGGACAAATGATTATTCCACCGGTACATATTAGTGTCAAGGAGGGAGCTGTATTGCCACGTTTGCCTTCATACAAAATTCCACAGGAGGGCGAAGAAGCACTCACACAAATTGTGCATGATCTTATTGCAGTTGGAGTTGTTGAGGAAGTTCCGTATAATGTTTACAACAGTCCGATTCTTCCTATTCTGAAAAAGGATACTGATACTAAGATTTACCGATTTATTATTGATTTACGAGAAGTCAATAAGATTGTGGTACCACAATATCCTGTGGTATCTGACATCACAACACTTCTTACTTTTAGTTCCCCCGACAACAACTACGTTCTCTGTGATAGACCTGAAGAATGCTTTCTTTTCGATCCCTGTTCATCCTGACTGCCGATATTTGTTTGGTTTTACTTTGAATAAACGATCATGTAGATTTTGCAGAGCTCCTCAAGGCTATCCTGAGAGTCCTAGTATTTATAGTCAAGCGTTAAAACGACAACTTGATTCTTTTGTTTTGCCTGAAGGTGTGGCTCTCATACAATATGTTGATGATATTTTGTTGGCAGCTGATACCCCTGAGCAATGTGAAAAGTGCACTTTATCCTTACTTTCTTTTCTTGTTCACACCATCATAAAGTGTCACAAAAGAAATTGCAATATTGTAGACCAAAGGTAACCCATTTAGGTATTGTTTTGTCTAAGGAGGGACGTGCACTTACATCAGATCGTATTCAAGCAATTTTAGACACACCAGTACCCTCTGCTCAGAAAGATGTTCGTGCATTCCTTGGTCTTACTTCTTTTTGTAGGCAATGGATATTAGGGTTTTCACACATTGTCAAACCTTTGCTAGCACTTTTGACTAAAGATACTCCAATGCCCCTCCCATGGACAGATGAATGTGAAACTGCTTTCCGGCAGCTACGACAAGCCCTTTGTTCAGCACCAGTGTTAGCTACTCCAGATTACACAAAGCCTTTTGCACTTTACATACATGAGAAAGATGGATGTGCATTGTCAGTTTTAGTACAGACACATGGCGATAAGCAGCGTCCCTGTGCATATTTTTCAGCAGTACTTGATCCTGTCGCTCGAGCGTTGCCTGGGTGTTTTCGTTCAGCTGCCGCAACAGCTGTGTCAATACGTCAGAGTGAAGGGATAGTTTTGTCACATAAGCTGTTGGTGTTAGTACCCCATGCGGTTAATGCTCTTTTAAATCAAACAAAGACACAACATTTAACTAGTGCTCGCCTGACAGGATATGAATTGACATTGCTGGCTCCTCACATTACACTGAAGAGATGTGCAACACTAAATCCAGCCACTTTGTTGCCCTATCCGGTGACTCAGCCTCAGTCACAAGAAACACATGATTGTATATTCCTTACCAAAGAACAGACAAAGGGTTGTATTGATTTACAAGGTACGCCCCTTCCAGATGTAGACGGGGAATTGTGGGTTGATGGGTCTTGTTTGAAGTTGCCAGATGGTACGACCTCAGCTGCATATGCAATCACCACAATACACACGGTAGTGGAGACAGCTCGTATACCACAGAAGTCAGCTCAAGCAGCAGAACTAATAGCTTTGACACAAGCATGTGAGCTTAGTACTGACTTATATGTGAACATTTATACAGACAGCCGCTATGCTTTTGGAGTGGTTCATGATTTTCGTTTGCTTTGGAAGGAGAGAGGCTTTCTCACATCCCACTGGATGCAGATAATGCACGGAGAATTAGTGCATAATCTCTTGACTGCATTGACATATCCAAAGAAACTAGCTATTGTGAAATGTAGTGCACACAAGAAAGTGACCGATAAGATAGGGCAAGGTAATGCCCTTGCGGACCGCGTAGCACATGAGACTGCGATGCAGCGAAGTACTACTTCTATGTATGTAGTGAAGTCACAAGTTGAACGTTGGCATAATGCTAGACAAGATGTATTAGATATACAGAAATCTGCTTCTGTGAAAGAACGTGAGCAATGGTCTGAAGAAGGAGAATTGGATGATGAGGGCTGTTGGCGGAATAAGCAGATGGATAAATGGAAATTGCCTATAGCTTTTGTACAACCTATGGGACAGATGGCACATGGGCTGGCACATGTTGGAGCTTCAACAATAATGAAGTTGCTTACGCAAGTTTAAGAGCATCCAGAAATTTCCAGTACAGCTAAGAGAGTAGTACAGTCTTGTTTGATTTGTTTACAATACAATCCTGGAAAAGGGACACGAACTCCTGCGGGAGGGTTTGCTACACCAACTGCACCTTTCGAAGTTCTACAAATGGATTATATTCAGCTTGAACGCAGCAACAATTTAAAGTATGTCTTGGTGGCGGTATGTGCCTTCAGTAAATGGATAGAGGCATACCCCACAAAGGATAATATTGCCATTACCACAGCGAAGGTGCTTTCGAAATAATTTTTCCCTAGGTTTGGTGTTTGCAGACTTTTATGGAATGATAACGGACCTCATTTTGTTGGGGAAGTTATTCAGTATGTCCTGAAAGGATTAGGGATCAAACAGAAGTTCCATGCGGTTTTCCACCCACAATCAGCAGGGTTGGTGGAAAGGTATAATGCTACTTTGAAGCTGAAGTTAGCGAAGATACAGGCTTCCACATCTTTAACTTGGCCGGATGCATTACCGTTGGCATTATTGTCTATTAGGTCAGTGCCACACTCTCGAACAGGCCTTACTCCCTATGAAATAGTATTTGGAAGGCCAATGAACATTTGGGGAGTTCCTAAGCCAAATTCTGTATATGATGCACCTTGTGTCCTGATGAATGATTATTTGGCACAGTTAACCCACAATTTGGTTTCTATTCATCAACAGGTTTGAGAAGCACTTCCTGACAGATATACAGGTGAAGGCCATGAACTCCGACCTGGTGACCAGGTGATGAATAAGTCCTTTGAAAGATCAAGCAGCTTGGAACCAAGGTGGCGAGGCCCAGAGCAGGTGCTCCTTGCGACAAGGACAGCAGTTCGAGTGACAAACCGAAAGAATTGGGTCCATAGTACTCACTGCAAGAGAGTGCTACCTACCTTGGTGGAACCTGCTGTGCTGACCGATCATCGAGAGATTTTGACTACGGAGAAAGGCCGTGCTATATCACCTGACGAATCTGCGTAGTTCTTCCCGGACCATACGATTTCTGGAGTGTCGCGATATAATTTGAGACAGAGGAAAGACCCCGTAGTGCTGGAGAAAACTGGTTGAGCTACTGCCCTGGGTTAGTGAAACGGAGAGCCAATGTGGCAAGGGGGGGATCAGCCATGCATTAGAGTAGTGACACCCGTCTTGGTCCGTGGTGAAGAAATCAGCAGCTGCCAAGGGATAAGAGCTCCAACGATTGTTTTTAATTAATTTCTGAAAGGGTTGATTATCACTGTTGCTAAAATGAATAACAAACTGATCATTAGTACTATGGGGTTTGTTGTTGTTTTGGTGGTTATAGCAATAATCACCTGGTTTGTTGAAAAGAAGGCTCCAGCTCTTGAGTTTTTTGTTGCCACTACTCCAGTACCAGAGGATCACTATTACTTTACGCTTCTCTATCAGGAGCAGAAGCACCGTCAATCATACTTCAATAATACTTTCATTCAGATGTTGCATTATACTCATAATGCTACAAATACTACTAACTGTTGGGTATGTGGAATGATACCTGCGCATCAAAAGAAAGGAGGAACACCTTTCACACAATGGTTCTTGTCAAGCTTGGTATACGCTTTTGTTTGCATCTGGAAAACGTACAGAGGGCGGACTTCTTTTTCGCCTTAATAAAGTATGCTACAAAGACAAAGATGGGTATCCCCAAGCCAAAGGAACTAAATGGGAATGGGAAGAGTATCAACCTGACAATGTTTCAATACCATATGTCTTCACAAATATAAGAGACTCTTACAAGAAAGAACAATTTGTGATTTCTGTTACAAAAACTAAAGCAGATTTATGTATTCATAGCTTTGGGCGAATTCCAGTGGGGATAAGCGATTGTACCTTGATTTTAACTATTGAGGGTGTAAATAATAGTAGTTTTACAGCTTCACATAATACATATTTTGTTTGTGGTAACTATGGATATTACCAACTACCTGTTGGGTGGTCAGGTGTATGTTATGTATCTTTTCTATTACCCCCTGTGTTTTTGGCCCCTGCGTCATATCACCGAGATTTTAAACTGTTCAATGACATCATTAAAAATAGATATAAAAGGACAATAAGTACAAATGAGGTAGACCAAACCGACACTAGCCTGCAACAATATGTTGATTTTAATTTAGGGTTGTTCTCCTTTGTGGGTGCTGCGTTAAACAGTAGGAAAGTGAGACGATTGACTAGGGTTGTGGAAGCTGTTACCAATCAGGCAGCTCCGGCATTTATGAATATTACTGAGGAGCTCCAAATTGCGAGGATTGTAGCGCTCCAAAATGGTAAGGTACTAGGGGCCAGACTTAGTAAGCTGTTTGCATATCTCAAACTGCAAAAATCGCATGCAAACGGCCGAACGCGATACACATTCACAAATTGCGAGTCGGTACCGACTCGCAATTTGTGAATGCGACTCGAAAATAGGAAGGGGTGTTCCCTTCCTATTTGCGACTCGCATCGCAATTCAGACTTGCTTTGTGACCGCGAATGCGGTCGCAAAGCAACTCGCAGTTACCACCAGTGTCACACTGGTGGTAACACATTCGCAAAAGGGAAGGGGTCCCCACGGGACCCCTTCCCCTTTGTGAATGTCGAGAAAAATATTTTTGCAGAGCAGGCAGTGGTCCCATGGACCACTGCCTACTCTGAAAAAACAAAAACAAATGGTTTCGGTATTTTTTTCATTTTGCAACTCGTTTTCCTTTAAGGAAAATGGGCTGCAAAATGGAGAAAAAAAAACTGCTTTATTTAAAAAGCAGTCACAGACATGGAGGTCTGCTGACTACAGCAGGCCACTATCCCTGTGAGTGCAGGGACTCGCTATGGGGTCGCAAAAAGCGACCCACCTCATTAATATTAATGAGGTCGGTCTGTGCGACCCCATAGTGAGTCGTAGAAGTGTCTGAGACACCATTCTGCATATGCTTTTGCGAGTCTAAAATTGTGAGTCGCACCGACTCGCAATTTCAGACCGCAAAAGCATATCTTGCTACATCTGGCCCTAGATGTGATATTAGCTGATCGAGGTGGTGCATGTCGCATCATCGGTAGTAGTTGCTACGTTTTCATTCCTGATCACTCACCTTCAGTATATGAAGCAATATCTAAATTGCATAAAATTGCTGCAGAAATCCATATAGAGACTGGTACTTGGACTTTTTCTGGATGGTTTTGGGCTCTTGTTTCCGCTTGGGGCTGGAAACTACTGACTATCCTGTGTGTAATGATTACAATATTTTTCACATGCTGTATCTGTATTCAGTGTGGTCCAATGTTCTGCTTCAGGTGTATTACTGCTTGCATGCCTACCAAAAGAAATATTACAGAAATGAAAGCAAAACACATGTTAGAAAAGGAAATAGCTGAAATGATGAGCATAAATATACAAGATGAATATTTAGATTATCCCAGAAAGACAAATGTCTTCAGCTAATGCTGAAAGGGTCGTCTGTTGTAAATCAGTAGCTATTAGATTAAGCATTAGCAGAAGACATCTTGTATTTAGTAACTATTGTGAACATTTTGCGGAATCCATTTTGTATTAATGGCAGCCATTTTCTCTGGCACATGCTGCTATGTGCTCGCCATGTGCTCTGTCCTACCTTTCTGTTAACTACTCTTGAAAATCTGTCTAGTGACAAGTTATATTTAGCATCTCCCACTTTCGCACATGCCCCAGTAAGATCTGTAGCTGTTAGTAATCAGTAACAGACAGTAATGTGTCAACTAGTCCTTGAAAACTGTCAGCCCCTCCTACCTGTCGACTGTGCATTTCCACATGACCTTATATGTATATAAGTCTTGCTTCTATAATTGTACCACCTTCTTTTAGCCCCTGCGTGGTTATAAAAGGACCATGCTCTCTTAGTTCATTGTGCTACTTCAAACATTATCGAAGGGTGCTGTTTGAACTGTAGTACCACCTCATGAGGTTTAATAAACGTTGTCTTTTATTTCAGTTTCTGTGCCAACTTCTTCCTATATGGTCTGAGGACTTTGTGCAGAGAAGGGCGAACCCCTTACACTAGTAGGCCTTGCTGAGGCTTACTTCGACAAATGGTAACTCTTCCGGTTTCTGTACACCTGTTCACTCCTGTGGGGGGGACCAAGGCCACATGTGTCCCATCAATGGCACCTATGATGTTGGGGATATGTCCCAGGGCATAGAAGTCACATTTCACTGGAGGCAAATTCTCCACCTGAGGGAAAACGATGTAGCTCTGCATGTTTTTCAGCAGGGTAGACAACACTCTGGACAACACGTTGGAAAACATAGGCTGGGACATCCCTGATGCTATGGCCACTGTAGTTTGAAAAGACCCACTTGCAAGGAAATGGAGTACTCACAGCACCTGCACTTGAGGGGGAATTCCTGTGGGATGGCGGACAGCTGACATCAGGTCTGGCTCCAACTGGGCACACAGTTCCAGGATTGTGGCACGATCAGGCTTGTAGGTGATGATTACATGTCTTTCCTCTATTGTCGACAGGTCCACCAGCGGTCTGTACACCGGAGGAGGCCGCCATCTCCTCACATGTCCCAGTGGACGGTGCCTATGAAGGACAACAGCGTTAACAGAGTCAACCAACTCAGAGGTACGTAAACACAGCTTACTCAGAAAACCATTCATAGCCCAAATTTTGCCTGTATGAGTGTTGAGGCAAGGCCTAGGCATGTGTGACGCAGTTAAAAATAAAGCCATGTGGGCCCCTGAAATGGCGGCTGCCTGACCTGTAAAGTGGGACAATGGCATGTGAGGTAACTGCGCTGGTGTTGTACACTGTCACGGTAGGCGGTCGAAGACCGCGGCACAATTCTGCATTGGTTAACTTTGGACCCTATGGGTCCCAGGATCCAACGGCGATGTACGCCGGCGGTGACGGTACGCACCGCCGCGGACGTGAACGCCATTTTCTATCTGTTCAATCACTAGATACCTGATCTTCGACAGGAGAGGACCTACACTGCAAGTGCTGCTGTGATCTCAGTCTGGAAGAGACAATGGCCGTGCGTCTGGGGAAAGGGCCCCTGCCTTCAGCACAGAGGAGTTGGAGAAACTCATGGATTGTGTCCTCCCCCAGTACACGCTACTCTACGGTCCTCCAGACAAACAAGTAAGTACACTGTGAGCATGCTGTATGGGCAATGCCTGTGTGGAGTGGTGTGGATGAAAGATAGGGGGGGGGAGAAGGATGCATGCATGTAACGACGGTGAGTGCATGTGCCACATGGCAAGGATAGGGATGCGGGCCAATGACTGTGACGGTGCAGTTGGTAATAACTTCTCTTTTTCCCCTGTACAATTCATGTAGGTCAGCGCCCACCAGAAGAAGGATATTTGGCGTGCCATCACCAAGGACGTCCAAACCCTGGCGGTCTATCACAGACGGAGCACCCACTGCCGGAAAAGATGGGAGGACATTCGCTGCTGGAGCAAGAAGATGGCGGAGGCCCAGCTGGGGATGGCCTCCCAACGTGGGAGGGGTGCCCGTAGCACCATGACCCCCCTGATGTTCAGGATCCTGGTGGTGGCGTGCCCCGGAGTTGGATGGGCGCTTGAGGGCATCACAGCAGCAACAAGGGGGTGAGTACACTCTCATTCTGCTGATTCAGCGTGCAGTGGAGGTGTCTGTGTGGGGGAGGTGGGCTGTGGGTTTCCCTAGGCCAGGGCGAGTGTGCTAGTTAAGTCCCCTTTTTCAGGCAGACCCTGTTTCACCCCACCCCACCTGGGTACAGTGCCAACTACACCTAGTCAGGCTCCTGTGACATCCATGTGTGCAGATATCAGCCATAGCCTTGTAGGCCATGTCCCAGGGATTGAATAGTGGACCCCAAGTGCGCGGCGTAGTGCAGGGGGCTTCTGTGTCTGTCGTGTCCGCCAACGGTAGTGGTAATGCATGCACTCAACATGTCTTTCATCTGTCGCCCCCCCCCCCTTTTTGTGGTCCCCCTGTACATGTGTGCATTAGCATCATCAGGCGGAAGAGCAGTGGCACTGGAGCATGAGGGAGCTGCATCCCACATGGCCCTGGAGGGCGACACTACATCTGATTTCACCAGTGGGACGGAGAACGAGGGGAGCTCCACGGGGGGGACAGGAGCTGACACTAGTGATACGTACTCGTCCTCTGATGGGAGCTCCCTTGTGGTGGCGGCCCCATCTTAGACCCCCGCATCTACAGGTACAGCCGCCGCCCCGCCCCCAGCACCGCCCTCCCAGCAGCCCCTCAGCCTTTGCCCCGTGCCCGCTCACCAAGGAGGGTGGGTATCTCCTTCGCTCCAGGCACCTCAGCCCCTGCCCCAGTCGCCCCTGCTGCCCTCAGTGAGGAGGCCATTGACCTCCTCAGGTCCCTCACTGTTGGGCAGTCTACCATTTTGAATGCCATCCAGGGTGTAGAGAGGCAGTTGAAACAAGCCAATGCATTCCTGGAGGGCATTCATTCTGGTCAGGCAGCCCTTCAGCGAGCTTTTCAGGTTCCGGCCTCAGCACTGATGGCAGCCATTGTCCCTGTCTCTAGCCTTCCCCCTCCAACTTCCTCCACCCAGACCCAGTCCCCTTTACCTCAGCCTACCCCAAGCACACCATCAGACCAGCATGCACACACCTCAACACACAAAGGAAGCTCAGGCAAACATAAGCACCACACATCCCACAGGCACTCACGCAAGCATCACACACACATGCAGACATAGCAACATCCACTGCCTCCACTGTGTCCCCCTCCTCCTCGTCTCCCTCCTCCCTCCCAGTCTCGTCTCCACTCACACCTGCATGCACTACATCTACAGCCACTACTTCCATCACCAGCACACCCATCACCACACCCCACTCACGTGCAGCCACCACCCCCACTACCATTCACACATCCCCTGTGTCCTCTCCCAGTGTGTCTGTGACGCCACCTCCCAAGGTACACAAACGCAGGCACACACCCACCCAACAGCCATCCACCTCACGACAGCCTCCAGCGCATGCACCTTCACCCAAAGTCACCAAATGTACACCTCCTACAACCACAACCTCTTCCTCCACTCCCAAACCCCCTCCAGCTACCCGTCCCAGTGTTCCTAAGAAACTTTTCCTGTCCACCCTTGACCTTTTTCCCTCACCTCCCCCACCCCGTCAGTCTCCTAGGGCCCGACTCTCCAGGTCCCAACCTAGCACCTCAGCCACAACATCAGCAGGACCAGTAGTGCCAGTAGTCACCGGATTCTGGAGTGCACCAGGCAGCAGGGTAGCCAGTGTGGCAAGGAGCCACAGCACGGACAGTCCCCCACCTGTCAATCATCAAAAGTTGGCCAGTGCCCGGTGGGAGAGGGGGAAGACAACAGCCACCAAAGCCGCTCCCAGGGGTACAGGTGGGAGTGTGGAGTCAGCTGCGACACCTTCCAAGGTGGGGAAGAGGCACAAGAAACCTGGCAAGTCTGGGAAGATCAGCACGGTGGAGAAGGCCACCATCAGCCCCGCTACCCAGGAGCCGGCCAGCAGCAGCCCGCTGCCCCAGACAGGACAGCCAGCAGCAGCCCGCTGGCCCGGACAGGACCTCCAGCAGCAGCCCGCTGCCCAAGACAGGACCGCCAGCAGCAGCCCCGCTGCCCAGGCGGCGACCGCCAGCAGCCCCGCTGCCCAAGACAGGACCGCCAGCAGCTGAAGCGCTGCCAAGGACACCGCCGCCACAATCACCGCTGCCAAGGACACCGCCGCCACAAGCACTGCTGCCAAGGACACTGCCACCACAAGCACCGCTGCCAAAGACACCGCTGTCACCAGCACCGCTGCCAAAGACACCGCTGCAACAAGCACCGCAGGTCCAAGAGCGCCAAAAGCACTGATGCTACTGACGCCGCCACGAGCAGGATGAAGCACTTTGGGCACCAAGCCCCCTCCAGAACCAGTGGAGATTTACATCCACTACCTCTGTCCTTGGCAGGATGAAGCACTCTGGGCACCAAGACTCCTCCAGAACCAGTGGAGATTTACATCCACTACCTCAGTCCTTGGCAGGATGAAGCACTCTGGGCACCGAGCCCCCTCCAGAACCAGTGGAGACTGTTATCCACTTGAGAGACTGTGGCTTTGCACTCCCCAGGATATAGCAGTGGGCAACCCACCCACTGTAGAGACTTGTGAGACTGTAGCTTTGCACTCCCGAGGATTGAACAGTGGGCAAACCACCCACTGTAGAGACTTGAGAGACTGTGGCTTTGCACTCCCCAGGATATAGCAGTGGGCAACCCACCCACTGTAGAGACTTGTGAGACTGTGGCTTTGCACTCCCCAGGATTGAACAGTGGGCATGGGGCCCCTCGTGGATTTGGCGTCATGCACTCAACCGGCTGAGGTGCCCATCGTTTCCCTTCCCCCTGAGGTGCCTGTTTTATTTTTATCTGATGCCCCTGCAGTGTTCTCTTCGTCATGTTCGGGTATCTTGTGTGGGCCTCGCCCATAAAGTGTGGGCCCAGTGGTCCACGGACTTTAAGGGTGGAATACCTTGGACTAATATTCTTGGTGTATATATTTGTAAATAGTGTATGTATATTATTTGACTACTGAATTTTAATATATTACAATCGTTCACCTCATTTCCTTTTGTCTTTGCATTCTTCTGGGGGGTTGGGGGGGGGGAACTGTAATGTATCATGCTGTATTTGTGTGTATGGTGTTGTGGGTGATGGTGGGGGTGGGGGTGTTGCGTGTGTGTGTCACTGTTTTTTCCATCCCCCCACCCCTGTGTCGTAGGTGCAGTACTCACCGTGGTCTTCGCTGCCGGCGTTCGTGCTCCTGGTAGAGGAGCAAGAAGATAAAGGCTGGTAAAATGTAGAGCTTTGGTTCCATAGCGTCCTGGTTCCTCGTGGGGTGTGCAGAGGTGAGCGTTTTCCCTTCGAAGTCCTGTTTCCGCCGTGTTTTTGTTCGCGGTGAATCCACCCTGGAAAAGGTGGCGGATTGATAGGTTGTGATACTGTGGGCGGTACATTGTCTCCCACCTGTCTGTTGGCGGTGACCGCTGCGCTGTTTTTTTGTACCGCCGTGGCAGTCGGAGTGTTAAAGTGGCTGTCTTTGTTGGCGGTTTCCGCCACGGTCGTAATTCCATTTTTTTTTTCCGCCAGCCTGTTGGCGGTCTTCCCGCCGCTTTAACACCAACCGCCAGGGTTGTAATGACCACCTTAGTCTCTCTTCCAAATGTGATGCCGAAATAGGATGTTAGTATGTTTTGTGACTAGAATTCTGCCGCAAAACATAAATATATTACCAACAACACAAAGGTAGCGGCAACTGTAAGAAAGGATTTCCACACTCGATGATTAATTTGCTGCAATTTATTTAAGATACATCTAATATCCAACACACTTCAGGAAGCACGGGAGATGCATCATTCCTCATAGCTTCTCTGGCAGTTCAACCACCAACATTCTAGAACCCTCATGAGAGAGCTTCACTGTTCACGTGAAACTTAGAATACGTGTCCTATATTGGACATAATCCAAATGTGTCATTACTCACATGACAGCACATCTCACACCTTGTAAACTGAGATAACTTATTATAAAACATTATGAACAATATAGCATGACAACTACAGGATACGTGTCTATAATGTAACAAAAAACGTAATCATTACTCACAAAAATAAGCTTCTTGGGTTTTCTCACAACTCTGCCTAGCCTACTTGCAGATTTAACTCTAGTTTCATTACTTGTTCTGGTTGTCTGGTTGGTAGAGCTCAATACTTCTACTCTTTCTATCAATTTCCATCACATTATGTCCAATATTCTGCTGCTTTTTACTCAATGAACAAGAATTTCTTATTTGGCTGTCGTCAACTCCATCCAGCCAATCAAAACTTTGATTCGTCTTCCTAATATCATGTTCATTATAAGTTTCATTATTTCTTTCATTCCATTTATCATCAGTTTCATTCTTTCTGTCCTTGTTCTATTTCAGTAACCAATGGCTTGTAAAAACGACTTTGGTTCTTCCCAATAAATAAATTTCTTTTCCACTCTTACTCTGTCACCAACATTCGCACATACTACTTTCCATTTGTGTCTCATGCTATAATTCTTTTTATACTCAGACAGTCAAAATATTTTATTCAGCTGCAATCAGCCATAAAAGAGGGATCAAATCCATATAATCATTACACTGTAAAACCATTAAAACTGTACAATATGCAAGCTAAAATATTTCAATAAAAGCCCCGTGACTTAAAAACGCCTAAAATTAAAGTTAACATGGCCACAATCACATCATCCTTGCCCAGGCCCTGCAAATAGGAAAGAGCTGCTTTATGAGCCCTGAAGCCAATGCCCTGCAGAAGTGGGGACAGAAAACGCCTTCTCTCCTTCTCATAGAATGTACTAAATAAAGTCAGATGCATTGTTGATTGGTCTGGTGGGGCTTCGCAATAGCATGGTGGAAGAGATGAAAACCATGTGCCTCTATTTGGTGGGAAGCCAACAGAAAGTGCAATGTTCCAAGACGGAATCGGGTCAGCAAAAACTTGTACCTCTCTTTATTCACAACCTGTGAATAAAGTGCCATGGACGCTGGCCCCACATTTCTAGGGCATCCCCCTTCCTCATGGTTGGATTGCAAGAGTTCATTGAGCATAAACTCTAGACACAGTTCCTTTACACTGCTCAAGGACATACATGCCACAGTGTCGGGATCAGAGTAAAACGATGGAAACCCCAACCTCTCAAAGCTCTTCTGAACATAATTCAGCCAGAGAATCTCCAGAGCTCCATCCATCTTGAGGCAATCCTTAAAAATAAGTCTGCAATGATGGGCCGCAGGGTTCTTCCAGATACATGCCCATAATAATAAGGGTTGTATTTTAACAAGATCTTCTAAAAGAGTCAGCCCCACCTCTTTGTGGAAAAAAGATGATGCAGTGCATTGCAGGACTTCCAGTAATCTGCGTATAATGTTATTCTGCGCTGTCTGCAATAGGGTGCAATTAATGTATCCCCAAATCCCTGCACCAAATAGGGCAATACAGGGACATTTGCTTTTCTTTATGCTAAGCATATCCCTCGCAGGTTTATGACCCAGCCTCTCGCAAACCTAAAGACCGCATCTATAGACCTTTGAAATTGCAAGACCCTTGCATTTAATAGAAATCTCCAATTGAGATCAGTATTGAAAGGAATACCTAGGTATGAAAAGTGCTGAGTTTTCCAAATTTCTTCACCTCCCAGTAAGAATTGTATTGTCTTTGTCTGCCTAGGTCCACACTTTTTGTACTCTTTCTGTGCATCCTTCGACTTTCCATTCATTTCCTCTGGAGTTCAGTCAACACTTCTGGATGCTTTTAATCAACCCATGTTATCTTTAGAGATCAAGGTTCTCCGGCTCATGAGCTCAAAAGGACTGGATCCCATGGTGCTACATGGAGTGATTCTGTGTGACCATATCGTTTTTAACAACTCTTTTCTCAAAACAAGATCATTGCTACTAGCTAGCTGGAGGATGCCATTCATTACACGTTTAAATCGATTAACCACTCTATTCCTTTCAGGATGGTACACCAATGTGGTCTTATCCCTAATACCATTCCTCTTCAGGTATATTCTTAAGTTTTCAGATGTGAATTGGGGACAATTATTGCTCAACATGCTGTTTGGCAACCCCTCTTTCATGAAAATGTTGTCAAGGAATTTGACAATGCTGCCCTTCTCTACTTTATGAATGATGTTTATTTCTGACCATTTGGTGAAATGATCGATTACCACAGTTATACACCTGCCCATCTTATTTATTTATGGGTCCCGTTATATCTATACCAATATTTTCCCAAGGCATTTCTGTGCTGTTATGGTATGTAATGGTGGTCTAAGGGTGACCTGAGTCTTATCTGAATTTTCACATTGAATACAACTCCTAGTACTTCTTTCGATTTCTATATCTAGACCTGGCCATGAGTACCAGTTCTTCCCTCTGATCTTGGTTTTGGTCATGCCCAAATGTCCTTTGTGACATATCTCAAGAATTTTGGACTTCACTTTTTCTGGAGGTACTACTTTACCAGTTCTCAGAAATAAACCTCCTTCTTTGGATAACTCATGTCTCAATTGCCAGTACACTAACAATTCTCTCTAAATGATTTTTTTGTTAGGCCAACCATGAGACATTGTTCTACTCATGTCATTTAATATCATATCCTGTTCTATTTAATGCTCCCATTCTTCTGTAGCTATACCTTGAAATTATTCAGAAATGTTTGCTACACAAAATTCTTCAATAAAATCTTCACACCTCTCACTCACTGGTTATGGCATACAACTCAATAAGTCTGCCACCACTTTTTGATCCAGGGACACATTGTACAACATAATCATAATTAAACAATCTTACAGACTTTCAGGCAAGTCTAGGGGAAGCGCCATACAATCTTGTGTTTGCTAAAACCTTAGTGAAGGGTTTATGGTCACTACGTAAAATAACTTTCTTCCCCAAATTTAATGTCAGAAATATTATAGACCCCACACACATACAGACACTTCTCGCTCAATGACCAAATATTTTTCTTCTGTAGAGGTCAAAAAGTGGGAAGCAAATGCAATGATGCCTTCTTTGCCTGAAGCATTCTTTTGTATGAGTACTGTCCCAATGTCTTTGCCACTAGCATCTGTAGTGACTATGCTAGATAGAGTAGGAACATAACCCTGTAGAGGTAACGCAGTACAAATGTCTTCTTTTATGGAGTCATAGGTCTTCTGACATTGACCTGGCCATTCAAATTTGTTTTTTAACTTGAGGGGCTGTCTAATGTTATAGGTTTATGCAGAAAAATCCTTCACAAACTTTGAATAACATTCTACTAACCCTAAGAAAACCCATACCTCATCTTTATTCTTTGGGGAAGGTGCTTCCCTGATAGCATCCAACAGTTCTTTCTCAGGCTTCATCCCTTCACTAGTTATCTCATGCCCTAAATACGTGACATGTTTCATCACAAACTTACATTTACTGTACTCTGAAGCTAAACAATTTTTTTCCAGAATCCTAAGAACCTGTAATACTTTTTTATCATGCTCCTCCTTAGACTTTCCCATGACCAATGTATCATCTTGGAAGATCAATAGTTCTGTTTGCTTTTTAAAGAGTGCATGTATCAATGTTTGAAACACCCCAGCCACAGAGGCTAATCCAAAAGGTGCTCTTTTGAAACTGTAACACCCAAATAGTGTGGTAAATGTAGTGAGGCTTCTATTATCTGGATATAGAGAGACTTGGTATTATGCTGATTTCAGATCTATTGTGGAAAACCACTTTACACCCTTGGTACAAGCCAACATTTTGTTAATCCTTAAGAAAGTGAAACTGGTCCACTAAAATATTTTTGTTCAGATTGCGAAGATCAATACATATTCTAAATTTGCCAGTGGAATTCTTGGCTACTACCAAGGGTGCAACCCACTCTGAAGCCTCCACCTGCTGAATAATACCAACATTTTATAATTCTTCAAATTGTACCTTCACTTCCTCCTTCAAAGAAAAGGGAATATTTCTGACCTTGTGCATATATGGTTCAGCATCACTTTTCAATTCGATTTTATGATGAAACTCTTTCAATTTTCCGATGTTCCCTGGAAAAACTTTAGGAAACATCTTGAAAACATACAAATCTAATTCTTCTTCAGGTAGAACCAGTAAAATTGGTTCAGGACTTTTGGGGTTTAAAGTAATACCCAATTTACTTTGGTCCAATCACCCCAATACTTATAGTCCCATCTCAGATACTTCTGATGGTCTTTCTATCTTTAAACCAGAATTTGAGTTTCCTCAATCCTTTTACATCAATAGGTTCTCCTGTAAATGTTTATATAGAGATATATTTGTTGCTCAAAAATTGCATGACATTTTCACACCCACCTTTTTTATGCGCAGTAGTGTAAGGTGGACCAGAACCTGCAACAATTGAGATGTCTACACCAATGACTGCCATTTCTCTCTTAGGGTTTTTCTTTCTCTTCTCCATCCATGCTCATTACAATTTCATCACCGACACTAAGTATGCACATGTTTACATTTTCCTCCTATGAAGAACACAAGAGATGCTCTTCCTCTTGGTCCATGATTTTTACAGTTCCTCCTGACCTTTTCTGACATACTTTTTTAAAATGTCCTATCAACCCACATTTGGAACATTTCTGTTTTCGAGCAGAGCATGTCTTGTCATTAGCCAAGAGATCAGTGCTTCTGCATCTGTAACATCTTCATTTCATTGTTGTTTTTTCACTTGACCTCTCTTCCCTGTCCAGTTTTTTGAGGTTTTTCTCTGGTGTCTATTATGACTTAAAGGTTTGGCATTAACATTCACCTTGGCTATGAATGATTCATCATTCTTGTTTTTGTTCAAAAGCGCTTTGGCACATCTTCCAGGCAATTCAGATCTCTTTGCAATATCAATGACGTCTTGGAGTATTTTTTTTCCTTTCACCCATAAACTCTCTTGGTTGCTTGTGTTAACAGCTTGCATCACAAATTGATCTCTTATATGTTCAGCATGCAAATTCCCAAAATGACAAGTATTAGATTTTTCCATGCAGATACATATTCCTCAATAGACTCTTCTTTTCCTTCTTTTCTGTGAAAGAAGTTGTGTTGGTCTACTGCTACGGACACTGTAGGTTTGTAGTAGATGTCTAAATCTTCCACTGCATTTGAGTAAACATCCCCTTGACCTTCCCCTCTCTGTTTTTTATTGCTATGATTATACACTTTGAGACCACCTGGACCTAAACTATGTAGTCAAATTTTATTTTCATTTTCAGCTGTGAAATCCTCATCATCATCAAATGGTGAAATATAGGGTGTGATTCACAAAGGTAAACTTAGACCAAAAGTCAAAACTTATACCAAAAGTTTAACTTTACTAAATGTAAAGTTAGACTTTTGGTCAAAGTTTAGATGTTTAGTCTAAACGTAGACCAAAAGTGTAAACTTAGATCAAAAGTATAACTTTACTGTCAGTAAAGTCAGACTTAAGGACTAAACTTACACTTTTGGTTGAAGTTTACACTTTTGGTCTATGTTTACCATTGAGAATCGGCCCCTTGTTTGTAAAATATTCTGTCAATTCCTCTCATTTTTCACACTGGTTCGCCTGATGCTGGCAAGAAAGCTTGTGGTGGGCAAAGATTCCACATATTACCTATAGCCATGTTTGCTTATTGGGTTTGATTACAGAGTTTTGCTATCACCCTATAGGTAGTACATAAGAATGCTTGGTTTATGTAAGTACAACCAAAACATCAAAGACAGGAAAACACTGTGCATATCAGAATGAAATGCAGTTTTAACTACTTAAGCTTTATATATAGATGTAAGTGATGCTGTGCCTGTCAGCGTGACAGGTTCATTAACAAGAAAGTGGATGGTATTTTATAATTGAACTGTTATGCTGTTCTTATCAGCACAATAGGCACATAGCTGAAACACTAAGGGGGTCATTCTGACCATGGCGGTAATTACCGCCATGGCGGAGGTCGGCGGTAGCACTGCCAACAGGCTGGCGGTGCACCGCTGGGCATTCTGACCGTGGCGGTTCAGCCGCGGCCAGAAACGGAAAGTCGGCGGTGTACCGCCGACTTTCCGCTGCCCGTCTGAATACTCCATGGCGGCGGAGCGCGCTCCGCCGCCATGGGGATTCTGACACCCCCTACCGCCATCCTGTTCATGGCGGCTCTCCCGCCATGAACAGGATGGCGGTAGGGGGTGCCGCGGGGCCCCTGGGGGCCCCTGCCGTGCCCATGCCAATGGCATGGGCACGGCAGGGGCCCCCGTAAGAGGGCCCCAAAAAGTATTTCAGTGTCTGCCCAGCAGACACTGAAATACGCGACGGGTGCAACTGCACCCGTCGCACCTTCCTACTCCGCCGGCTCAATTCTGAGCCGGCATCCTAGTGGGAAGGTTGATTTGCCCTGGGCTGGCGGGCGGTCTTTTGGCGGCCGCCCGCCAGCCCAGGGCAAATGTCAGAATCACCGCCGCGGTCTTTCGACCACGGTGCGGTGTTCTGACGGCAGTACCTTGGCGGACGGCCTCCGCCGTCCGCCAAGGTCAGAATGACCCCCTAAGTCTGTTGAATGATTAGGCCGTGCCGGTCAGCGTGACAGGCTCCATGTAGGGACACTACTCTATTAATGAATAGTGTGGTGTGACAGGCTCTGTGCTGAGGCACTTGTATTTCAGGCTTGTGGCCTGCTTCATATGCTCAGAGTAGAGACACTTCCTCAACTGTCCAGCTGCAGATTACACTATCAGGTTAATGAGGGTCTTCCTTAAATGCCTCGTACACGCCCTGTGTAGGGACACTTCCACCAGTGTCAAACTGTTGTCTTCAGGACAAAGCTTTTCCTCAAATATCGCACAGCGGCCCTCACAGGCTCCAAGTAGAGATGCTTCCTCAAGCATCATGCTTCCAGCTGTTTAATGTTCTCCTGTAATGCCTCACCCAGGTTCTGTGATGAGGCACCTCCTCCAGCATCATGCTGTTGGTTTCTCAGCAAGGCCTTTCCTTTAATAATTTGCTGCTAGCCTCATGTTACCGGCCTTGCACTGTGCTTGACACGTAGTTGGCTAAAGCAGCTCAAAGGTTGAAGTGCACACCACCACCCACGAGCTCCTCGCCTCTGTGGAGAAACATCGGCAGGAAAAAAGGTAAGATACAAATTTCAATGTACCATTGAGGTGTAGGATTCTGGAAGTGTGCAGCTCGTCAGCGCTTGCCTGCACACTTCAGACATAACCCGGTCCACTATTTTGAAGAATATATAGCAAGCTGATGGGTTAAAGTGTATTGGAGCTCGTCGCCAAAAAGTTTTTAAAATGCTCCCACAGTCCATGAATTAATTTGTGGCGATTTATTTAAGATACATCGAATATCCAACACACTTCAAGAGGCAAGGGAGATGCGTAATTTAACAGCTCAACAACCAACATTTCAGAACCCTAATGAGAGAGCTTCACTGTTCTTGTGAAGCTTAGAATACAGCGTCCTATATGGGACATAATCCGAAAGTGTCATTACTTACATCAAGACAGTAACCCATTTGCAAATGGGTAGGGGTCCACAAGAGATTCCTTCCCCTGAGAGAATGTTGACAAAAACATGTTTTAAGAGTAGGCAGTAGTTCGTTTTAGGAAAACAGTCTGCATTTAAAAACAAATTATTACTTTATTTGTGTGATGGCTGCAAATTGTAGTGTATTGCAGTTTATGACCCACCTAACTAATATTCATGAAGTCAGTTGAACAACTCACTAAACTCAGTATTTTGAGAACGCCCCATTAGTACATACGTTGATTTGCAAAATAACACAATGATCACAAAAATACAAAAATACTGGTCACAAGTTGTGACCAATATTTTGTGACCTGTGCTTAGTACATCTGGCCCCAAGTTCCTTTCAGGAAGTTTCAGAGAGATAATCAAGTGAATAGGTATGATTTGCATAATGTAAATTTAGTTACAGCCCTTAGGGCCTGATTTAGAGAGTGGAGGATGGGTTACTCCATCACACACATGAAGGATATCCCGTCCACGGCTGACAGGATATGCGTCATGTTTGTGACAGAGTAGTCCCACCAGCCAAACTATACATCAAGCCCTACGTCATCATTGGCTACTTTCACTCATAGCATACTTATTCAGAACACTGAAACAGCAATAGTCTGAGGAAATAAAGGGAGATGTAGAGACTGTTTAAATGTGTAAACCAGAATTTGTTAGTAAAGATACATGCAAGAAAGGCTGAGGAAGAATCAATATAAATTACACTCTCTCTCTCTTTCTTGCCAATCTGCTCCATCATGGCACTGTAAGTGCTTTGTTAGGGCATAGCTCCTATCTCCATTTTGTGCAGCCCTGATATGTTACAATATCTGTTTTTTTAGAGGGTATATTGTACTGCCCACATATTGTAAGCCACACAAGCACCCTATAACATACACAACAAATTAGATGTCACGTTATCTTCTCTTCTATGGGTATACTTCTTCCCTTGAAGTCCAAAAAGTCCTTTTTGTTGATGCCAGTGTGAAAGGCCTTGCATTTGCTGAAGCGCATAAATCCTTTGTTACTTTCTTGTAGCCAATTTTCTCTTGTTGTCAACTTGAAGTGGCTCTTCACCAAATAGTCTCTCAACGAGGGTGCCCTTTTATATTTCACATCCGGTCGCATCCCAATATCTGCATCTTTTTTCATTACAGTCCAATGTTTGTTTAAAATGTTTAGAATGTTATGTTTTTCTTTGCTATAAGTCAGAATCAGTCTGATGGTTGTATCATCCTCCTCTTTCACTGAATTCTGACTGTTCATCAGTATCTGTGTGCGTGTCATCGATCTCGCTCTATTTTCCCCTTGTTTTACATCCCAATACATATATCCTCTCTTGAGGAACCTCTGTTGTGTTTCTCTAAACTTATTTTCCATTTCTTTTGCATCAGAACGATTTCTCTTCATCCTGATGAATTCCCCATAAGGGATACTCTTCTTTAATGATGTCGGGTGGAAGCTTGAGCCTTGTAGTACACTATTGGTTGCTGTTGTTTCACGGTGTAGCATTGTCAGTATTTTCTCATACTCAATGTATACAGTCACATCCAAAAATTCTATTCTTGTCCGGCTCATTTTGTATGTGAAATGTAAACCCAAATCATTGACATTCAGAATGTCCAAAAACACCTTACACTGTTTTTCTTGACCGTTCTAAATCAAGAATAGATCATCTATGCAATGGAGCCACATAACTGTTTTTTCCATGTATGAATCATTCTCCTCCCTCCAAGCCACATGTTTCTCCCACCATCCCATGGTGAGGTTTGCGTAGCTCGGAGAAAAGGAAACACCCATGGCTGTCCCACAGGTCTGGGAATAGATTTGATGATTAAAGTTGAATATGTTGTTCCTCAGACATAGTTCTACCATTTACAATAGCATTTCCAAGTGTTGTAGCTCATAAATCCTTCTTTGTTGCAAGAAATATTCTACTGATTATAGTCCCACTGTGTGTGAGATTGATGTATAGAGGGGAAACTACCATTTATGGTGACTAAAAGATATCCATTTTGCCAAGCAATATCCTCAAGTAATCTCAGAAATTCTTCCGTATCTCGTATGTATGAACTTATATTTTTTAACCATCGGTGCTACAAAGTAATCCACATATTGTGGTAGATTTTCATATAGAGACCCACAGCTGGATATAATGGGTCTACCAGGAGGTTTGATTAATGTTTTGCGTATTTTTGAGAGAAAGTAAATTGTTGAAATGACTGGACACTCATTTATCAAATATTGCTGTTCATCATCATTCAAGATCTCAGAAGCGAAAGGACTCACCATTTGAGACACAGGGAACAACCACGCCACCATGGAACCAGAACTACATGTTTTCCCTATGATATTCTACGTTCTGCTCCACCACGGACTTCAACGCCAACGAAGACGATGACGGCGAGTACAGCCGCCTAGCACACAAGGGAGGTGGGGAGGAAAAAGAGAGTGACACACACACCCATAACACACACCCCACACACACAACGATAGGCTGAATAATGCAAGGACAAATCTATTTTGCCAAAATGTTTGTAATAAGATCAACACAGTAGAAATAATAAGTTAGGCAAGATAATAGATATATACATATTTACAGAAAAATGGACACAGCCCTGTTCTCAATGTGCGTGGGCCACATGGCCACTGGCCAAAGTCCAAGGCCACACATGTCACCTGCTTCAACATGGCGAGAATACTGCAGGGGCATCAGTTGGTAAATAGGCAGGCACCTCAGGGGGACGAGGGAAGGGGGAGCACCTCAGCCAGGAGAGGTAACAAGACCACTGTTTCTGGAGGGGGCAACGTGCCCTGTGCTTGATCCTGGGGAGTGATGGGCCACAGTCTCTCATGTGGGGGTCTTACCCACTGGTTCTGGAGGGGGCATATACCCTGTGCTTGATCCTGTGGAGTGATAGGCCACAGCCTCTAATGTGAGTGTCTTACCAACTGGTTCTGGAGGGGGCAACATGCCCTGTGCTTGGTCCTGGAGATTGCAAGGTCACAGTCTCTCAAGTGGGTGTCTTCCCCACTGGTTCTGGAGTGGACAGGCTGGACAGCAGCCCATGGAGGCAGGATTACATACCGTCTGCCGGAGGTGACGGCTGCACAGTGGTGGTGCTGCTGGTCGGGGGGGACTCCTGCCCATCCCCTGAAACCTCGGATAGCTGCACAGTAGTGGTGCTGCTGATGGAGGGAGGCTCCTGCCCATCTCCTGCAACCTCGGATGGCTGCACTGCGGTGGTGCTGCTGGTGGGGGGAGTCTCCTGCCCATCCCCTGCAACCTCGGACGGCTGCACAGTGGTGGTGCTATTTGTGGAGGGAGGCTCCTGCCCATCCGCTGCAACCTCAGACGGCTGCACTGTGGTGGTGCTGCTGGTAGAGGGAGGCTCCTTCCCATCCTCTGCATCCTCGGATGCCATGGTTGGTGGTGGGGGCTCCGTCACAGTTCTTGGTCCAGGCTCCTTGCTCTTCCTGCCTGCTGGTGCAGGCTCCTTGCTCTTCCTCCCTGCTGGGGCAGACCCCTTGCTCCTCCTGCCTGCTGGTGCAGACTCCTTGCTCCTCCTGCCTGCTGGGGCAGGCTCCTTGGCCTTTCGGGTGGCAGGTGCAGGATCCTTGCCCTTCTTGCCTGCTGGGGCAGGGTCCCTTCTCTTTCGGCTGGCTGGTGCAGGCTCCTTCCCCTTCAGTACATGTGGCCTGCATCCCTTTCCACCACGAGGGGGTGCGGTTAGGACTGGGCCCGTGGACTGTGTGGCAGAGGTGCTTGGCTGGGTTTGTGGTACCCTGCCCATACGTGCAGGACAGGGGGGGAGGGGCAGGGAAGAGGTCAATGGTGGATAGGAACAGTTTTTTAGGGACATTGGGGAGGGAAGAGGGAGAAGGAATCAGTGGTTGTTGGAGGTGTCTGTCTGCTGCTTTTGGGTGCAGGTGCATGAGCTGTATGCTGTTGTGAGGTGGAAGGCTGTTGGGTGTGTGAGTGCTTGCGTTTGTGTACTTTAGGAGGGAGGACAGACACAGTGGGAGAGGACACAGGGGACGTGTGCATGGCTGTTGTGGAGGTGTCTGCCAGTGAGGTGTGTGTTCTGCTTGGTGTGGTGATGATGCTGGTAGTGGATGATGATGTAGTGCATGCAGGTGTGAGTGTAGACATGGCTGGGAGGGAGGTGGTGGAGGGGGAGTGGGGGAGACAGTGGAAATAGTGGATGTTGTTGCGTCTGCAAATGGATGATGCTTGTGTGAGTGCCTGTGGTATGAAGTGTGGTGCTTGTGTTTGCCTGTGACACTTTTGGGTATTGTTTTGTGTGCATGCTCGTCTGTATGTCTGTTTGGGATAGGTTGGGGTTGAGAGGAATGGGACTGGGAAGTGGAAGTTGGAAGGGGGACGGTAGAAACAGGGACAATGGCTGCCATCAGAGAGGAGGCCAGAGCCTGAATCAATCTCTGTTGGGCCGCCAAACCAGTGTGAATGCCCTCCAGAAATGCATTAGATTGTTGCATCTGGGCTGCCAGCTCCTGGATGCCCTTCACAATGGTTGACTGCCCTACAGAGATGGATCTCAGGAGGTCAATAACCTCCTCACTCAGGGCAGCAGGGCTAACTGGTGCAGGGCCTGAGGTGCCTGGGGCGAAGGAGAGGCCCACCCTCCTTGGTGAGAGGGCACGAGCAACTCGCTGAGGGGCTGCTGGGAGGTGGTGCTGGTATGGGGGTAGTGGCTGAATCTGTACCTGGGGTGGTCACAGAAGTGTCCCCCACCACCAGGGAGCTTCCATCGGAGGATGTATCTGTGTCACAACTGTCCCCTCCAGTCTCTGCTGTGGTGCTCTCCTCCGTCCCACTGGTGCCTCTGCTCCTCCACTAGATTATGCTAATGCAGATAAGGAAAGGATGACAAAACAAAAAAGGGGGGGAAGATACAAAGGATACACTGAGTCAATGGCTGCACCAACACCACCATTGGCATATACAGCACCCTCACACGCAGGGAACAGGCCTAGGAAATATGCATTGCGCTACCAGAGAACCAGTTAGCCACCAAGGCATGGGGAGGGGCACACACCCCTAAATGCAGCACACCTGGGACCCACGCAGTCCTGACCAGTAGTTGATGCCTACGAGCTAGGTAGCAAGATTTTTCCATCTAAACCCCAGCCACCAGGGGACCTATGCTGCAATGTCAGGCCTGGCCTAGGGGCACCCACTGACACACATCCCCCACCTGGTACCACCCTACCATGCATAAGTTTTAATGATGGGCACTGTACTCACCCCCTTGTGGCTGCTGTGATGCCCTCAAGCGCCCATCCAGCTCAGGATAGGCCACTGCTAGTATGCGGGCCATCAGGGGGGTCAGGGTTCAACGGGCACCCCTTCCTTGTTGGGAGGCCATCCCCAGCTCGGCCTCCACCGTCTTCCGTGCCCAGCGTCTCAGGTCCTCCCACCGTTTGAGACAGTGGGTGTTCCACCTGCCATAGCCCCCCAGGGTCTGCACCTCCTTGTCGATGGCACGCCATATACCCTTCTTTTGATGGGCGCTGACCTGCAGAGGTAATACAGAGAGAAAAATAGAATTGGACAAGCAGTCCTGCCTGTTACGCATATGGCCCATGATACCCCTTCATATCACCATTTACACACACATGGCCCAGCACACAATCTGTAAGCCGCCAAGACGACATCCACCCACCCCCTTACATGATGCCTTTCCACACACAACTCCATGCATAAATGCCACATGCATCGTGCTCACAGAATACTCACCTGTTGGTCTGGAGGCCCACACAGCAGTCTGTACTGGAGTAGGACCCCATCCACAAGTCACTCCAAATCCTCTGAAGTGAAGGCTGGGGCCCTTTCCCTGGTCACATGGGCCATGGTAGGTTCCAGGCACAGGTCACAGCAGCACATGCAGTGTAGGTCCTCTCCTATGGAAGGTCAGGTAACAAGTGAGGAATCAGATAGAAAATGGCGGTCACGACCGCGGCGGTGCATACTGTCACCACCTGCATAGATCACCATTGGCCACTGTAACCCAGAGGGCCCAATGTTAGCCAATGAGGAGTTACATGGTGGTTTCAGACCGCCTCCTGCAACGGAGTACAACGTCAGCATAATTACCTCACTTCCACCACAAAGACACACCAGATTCTCAGAGTAGGAGCTAATGGTCATGGTGGAGGAAATCATCAGGGTAGAGCCACAGCTATTTGGAGCACAGGTGCAGCAGATAACGATAGCTAGGAAGATGGAGCTATATTGGAGAATCGTGGATAGGGTCAACCCCGTGGGACAGCACCCAAGAACTAGGGATGACATCAGGAAGAGGTGGAACGGCCTACGGGGAAGGTACGTTCCATAGCAGCAAGACACCAACTTGCTGGACAGAGGACTGGCAGTAGACCCGCCGCCTCCTCCCCCACAACTAACAACATGGGAGGAGCAAATCTTGGCAATCATGCATCCTGAGGACCGGGCCGGAGTAGCAGGAGGACTGGCCTCTGGTAAGCTAACTCTCTACTACTATCACCCCCCCTACCTGCATGCCATCACATACGCCCTCCCTCACCCTCACTCCCATCATTCCACCACTTCCCACACACCCCACCATCACAGCTCACTCATCGCAATGCCAAGCCCTGCATGCCATACCAATGAATGGACACTACTCCCAGCCCTACATGGACACCTATCACTAAAGCATGCACACTAGAGAGAATCAGCTATCCCACCACATACCAACGTAGACAATGAAAAACTGCCAGGATAAATACAACCAAAGAGGGCAAGCCACGGATGCACAATATGTCAGACACAGAAACAATAACATAGCATTTACTTCCCCACAGGTACCCCAACCTATGTCAGCGGAGAGGAGGTGCCAGCCCCCCACAGAAGAGACCCACAGTGATGACAGCAACTTTGGACTTCATGATCTGGATGACCAACCTGGCCCATCAGGGTCATCTGGACAGCCGGTTAACCAGGCCCAGTCACACACCACCACAGAGCCTCCCCCATCAGGAAACACCACCACAGCACCCACCCAGGGTATCCATACCTCTGTCCCCAGGACACGTCAATCAGCAGTGTGTCCACCTCTACAGGGACCCCAGGCCACACCTTGCACCCACGACAATCAGGGACCTGGGGTCAGTGGCAGTAGGCACACGGTTCAGGGGACAGAGGCACAGGACAGCAGGGAAACTGGGAGGAGTGCTGTGTGCCAGGGGAGGGGAGGCCCAGGGAAACGACTCTCCAGGAGGCACTTGCAGTGATCCAGGGAGCCTACCAACATTCCCAGGACACGATGGGCCAGATCCTGGACAATGTGCAGAACAGGTGGCTGCAGGAGGGACAGTACCAGGGGATCAGGGAGGACTTGCAGGCCATCAACAACACCCTGGTCTCCATAGCAGGGGTGCTGGCAGACGTGGCCAATCTTATGAGGGAGTCAATTTCACAACAGCGGGACCCTGCCACTAGCCACACATCTGAACTGCCATCCACTTCCGCTGCCGCTAGTGGACAGGAGGCCCACCAAAGGACCAACACGCCACCAGCACCCCTCCCTCTCCAGAAGGGGAACCACCCCCCAAATGTTCCCTGCGGTCCAGACTGAAGCCAGAGACTATTGCCAAGACCCCCAACAGGAAATGAGATTCTCCTGATTGTCACCCTTGTGTCCCACACAGTCACCCTGTCCACCTTGAACTGCCATTGCTCCTCGTCCTATGTGCCCTTGAACAATGCATCTGTGCTACAAATAGACCGGAACAATACCCTGGACTTTCCTCCATCATCACCCCATCCCATTGCACTTGCCCCTCTTTTACCTAGTACTTCAATAAACAACCTTGGAAAAAATAGACATATGGAGTATGTCATATTTTTCAAATGTGTATTCATTTAAACAGGTTCAAACAATGCAATTCAAATGTACAGTAAATGAGCATATGTTAATGACATGTGGCTGGCTGCATTGATCACACTATTGTGAGGCACCAAAATCTGTTAAATGAATTGCCAAAGGGTACAGTAAGGGGGCATAGAAGTGGGAAATAACAGCAAGCAAGTGGCATAGAAATTAAACATAATTATAATGAAATGTGAAGTAACACTGTCTTACCTGTGTGACATTCGAAGTACTGTCTGATGACTGCTGTTCTGTTGTCCTCATCCTCATTCTCTGCCTCCTCATCCTCACTGTCCACAGGGTCCACTACTGCCACAAAAGCATCTCCAGCCTCCTCCTCCTGCAGAAAAGACACATGGGCCCTCATTACAACATTGGAGGTAAATCCCGCTTACCGCCGTGCAGAAGACTGCCAACACACCGCCACGGCCGCGGATATCCGCTACAGCTATTACGACCCACAGCTCAGAATCTGCCAAAATCTAGACACCCACACAAGTCCGCGACACCAAAGGTCAGTGATAAACTGGCGATAACCAAACCTCCACCGTCACGCCAACAGGAATACGCCCACACTATTATGACCCACGGATCCACGCGGCGGTCGTTCAACTGCGGTATTCCATTGGCGGTACACACTGCAGCGCTCAAAATACACACACATTTACAAAACACTACCACATTGGACAATTCCAAATACACACACCTGATACACATACATACACTACTCCCACACACCCAATACAAAATAAAACACACACCCACATTACCCACAAACCCTTACAACCACAAATTTGGCATAAGCAGGGAGACAGCAAAGCAAAGACCACACCAGCATACAGAGGCACACAACACCATCACTCACACAACATCCACGCACAAAACACTACACACCCCTAAACATCACCCCACACATCACAACACATACCACCTCACACATCACCCACACCACCCCATGGCACCGCAAAGACACCCCAGGTTTTCTGAGGAGGAGCTCAGGGTCATGGTGAAGGAAATCATCCGGGTAGAGCCACAGCTATTCGGATCACAGGTGCAGCATACTACCATAGCTAGGAAGATGGAGCTGTGGCGCAGAATCGTGGACAGGGTCAACGCAGTGGACAGCACCCAAGAACAAGGGATGACATCAGGAAGAGGTGGAACGACCTACAGGGGAAGGTGCGTTCCGTGGTCTCAAGACACCACATTGCGGTTTAGAGGACTGGCGGCGGACCCGCACCTCCTCCCCCACAACTAACAACATTGGAGGAGCAGGTCTTGGCTATACTGCATCCTGAAGGCCTCACAATAGTAGCTGGAGGAATGGACTCTGGTAAGTCAAATCTTTCACTACTTCATCCCCCACCCTACCTGCATGCTATCACATACCCACACCCTCGCCCTCACCCCATCACTCCAACTCCTCATATATGTCCCACTATCACAAACCACACATCCCAACACCAAGTCCTGCATGCAACAACAAAGCATGGACAGCCATCACCAATGCATGTCCACTACACATACCCACACAGAGCCCTAAACAATGATCACACAAGGTCCTACACAAGAATGTAAGCACTGGGGTACGGGGTCACCCACCCATTGCACACCATGGCACACACAGATGCAATAATCATGCCTTTACACCCCTGCAGGACCCCTACCCTACGTCACCGGACCGGAGGTTCCAGACATGTCCACTCCACCCACAGAAGAGGTGCACAGTGATGACAGCAGCTCTGTCCAACTGGATCTAGATGACCAGCCCGGCCCTTCTGGGACCTCAGGACAGTCGGTTCCTCTCACACAGTCACAGGCCACCACAGAGCCTCCCCTCTCAGAAAACACCAGCACAGCACCCACCCAGTGGGCCCATACCTCTGTCCCCAGGACACATCAAGCAGCAGTGTGTCCACCACTACTGGGAACCCAGGCTAACCCACCACCCCAAGAACAACAGGGACCAGGGGGCAGTGGGCACACGGTTCAGGGGACAGAGGCCCAGGAAAACCAGGGAACTGGGAGGTCTGCTGTGCGACAGGGGGAGGACAGGCCCGGGGAACCCACTCTCCACAAGGCCCTCTCCAACATCATGGGAGCATACCATCATTCCCAGGAGACGATAGCAGCGGTACTCGCCAAGTTTCAGGAGACCCAACGGCTGCAGGAGGAAAAGTATTTGGGGTTCAGGGAGGAACTCAAATCCATCAATATCACCCTGGGCACCATTTTAGGGGTGCTGAAGTACCTCGTGAACACCTGGAGGGACACTGTGGCACAACAAGCGGCCCCTGACACTAGCCTGGACGATGAACTGCCCACCACCTCCGCTGGCGATAGTGGACAGGAGGCACCGCCACTGGACCACGACAGCAGCACCCCACCCCCTGCAGATGGAGAACCACCCCGCAAGCGGTACCTGAGATCTAGGACAAAGACAGAGAACAATGCCAAGACCCCGCCAAGAAATGAGACCACACTGAATGTCATCCTTCTGTCTCCACCATCACCCCTGACCATTTTACAACCCCCTCCACTATTTAGCACTTAAATAAACACCCTTGAACCACAAAACAATCTGGAGTCAGTCTGTGCTTTCACAAATGTGTATTTGCAATAACTGCGGGTAACAGCAATGTCCATACTATTGTCAACATACCTATGTCACACAGCTCTAGTCCATGAGGTAACATAGCAGAGGTCACACAGTGGGACCCACATCTGTGAAATCGAAAGGGAAAGTGACAAATTAGGGTCCATAAACTGGGTGAAAGTGACAGACAGATGAGAGGTCGAACAATTTTATCAGATGTAGGAGGCAGTGATGTCTTCTTACCTGTGTCTCACTGGAAGTATTGTTGGATCACTGTGTTTCTGTTGTTTGTGTCCTCTTCTTCTGCCTCCTCTTCTTCACTGTCTACAGGCTCCACAGCTGCAACAACACCTCCTTCAGGACCATCCTCCAGCAGAAAAGGCACCTGTCTTCGCAAAGCCAAGTTGTACAGAATACAGCAGGCCACGATGATCTGGCACACCTTCTTTGGTGAGTAGTAAAGGGAACCACCTGTCATATGGAGGTACCGGAACCTGGCCTTCAGGAGGCCGAAGGTCCTCTCCATAACCCTCCTAGTTCGCCCATGTACCTCATTGTAGCGTTCCTCTGCCCTTGTCCTGGGATTCCTCACTGGGGTCAATAGCCATGACAGGTTGGGGTAGCCAGAGTCACCTGCAAATGTCGAGGGACAACTGTTAGACACACACTAACCCTTAGGGACAACCCCTGACCCAGACAACTATTCACACTGTATAGGGTCCTTGTCCTCACCTAATAGCCACACACAGTGCCTCTGGAGTTGCCCCATCACATAAGGGATGCTGCTATTCCTCAGAATGTAAGCGTCATGCACTGAGCCAGGAAACTTGGGGTTCACATGGGAGATGTACTGGTCGGCCAAACACACCATCTGCACATTCATAGAATGGTAGCTGTTCCGGTTTCTGTACACCTGTTCACTCCTGCGGGGGTACCAATGCCACATGTGTCCCATCAATGGCACCTATGATGTTGGGGATATGTTCCAGGGCATAGAAGTAACCTTTCACTGTAGGCAAATCCTCCACCTGAGGAAAATGATGTAGCTGCGCATGTGTTTTAGCAGGGCAGACAACACTCTGGACAACACGTTTGAGAACATAGGCTGGGACATCCCTGATGCTATGGCCACTGTGTTTGAAAAGACCCACTTGCCAGGAAATGGAGTACTGACAGGACCTGCACTACAGGGGGGATTCCTGTGGGATGGCGGATAGCTTACATCAGGTCTGGCTCCAACTGGGCACACAGTTCCTGGATTGTGGCACGATCAAGTCTGTAGGTGACTATTACATGTCGCTCTTCCATTGTCGACAGGTCCACCAGCGGTCTGTACACCGGAGGATGCCGCCATCCCCTCACCTGTCCCAGCGGACGTGCTCCAAGGATGAGAACAGCGATCAGAGGGTCAGCCAACACTGAGGTACCAAAAAAAAAAATTATTGCACACAATCGTCAATCCGATATGTGCCTGTCTTAGTATGTATGCAAAGCCTAGATATGTGTGACGCATTTAAAATTAATGCCATGTGGGCCCCTGAAATGGCGGCTACCTGACCTGCAAGGTGGGACAAGGGGAAATGAGGTAACTGCACTGGCGTTGTACACCGTCGCGGTAGGCGGTCGAAGACCGCGGCGCAATCCTGCATTGGTTAATATTGGACCCTATGGGTCCCAGGAGCCAATGACGATGTACGCCGGTGGTGACGGTACGCACCACAGCGGACGTGACCGCCATTTTCTCTCTGTTCACTCACTTGATACCTGATCTTCGACAGGAGAGGACCTACACTGCAAGTGCTGCTGTGACCTCAGTCTGGAAGCAACAATGGCTCAAGTGTCTGGGGAAAGGGCCCCTACCTTCACATCAGAGGAGTTGGAGAAACTAGTGGATGGGGTCCTCCCCCAGTACACGCTACTCTACGGTCCTCCAGACAAACAGGTGGGTACAATGTGAGCATGCTGTATGGGCAATGCCTGTTTGGAGTGGAGAGGCGTCCATGATACGACCGTGACTGTATGTGCGTCAGGGCAAGGGTGGGAACATGGGACAATGACTGTGACGGTCCGGACGGTTAAAGTTTTTCCTTTTCCCCTGTACTATCCCTGTAGGTCAGCGCCCACCAGAAGAAGGATATTTGGCGTGCCATCGCCAAGGACGTCCGGACCCTGGGGGTCCACCATAGACGGAGCACCCACTGCCGGAAAAGATGGGTGGACATTCACTGCTGGAGCAAGAAGACGGCCGAGGCACAGCTGGGGATGGCCTCCCAACGTGGGAGGGGTGCCCGTTGCACCATGACCCCCTTGATGTTCCAGATCCTGGCGGTGGCATATCCGGAATTGGATGGGCGCTTGAGGGCATCACAACAGCCACAAGGGGGTGAGTACCGTCACATCCATCTGACTCTGCGTGCAGTGGAGGTGTCTGGGTTGGAGAGGTGGGCAGTGGGTTCCCCTAGGCTAGGGCGAGCTTTGTAGGCAAGGACCCTTTGTGAGGTAGGCTAAGTGGCACCCCAACCCCACCAGTAGTAAGAGCCATCTACACCTAGTCAGGCTCCTGTGACTTCCATGTGTGCAGCAATCGGGCATAGGCCATGTACCCCATGTCCCTGTGATAAATTAGGGAACTCTAAGTGCATGGCGTAGTGCAGACGGCTGCTGTGTTTGTAGTGTCTGCCAAAGGTAGCGGTGTTGCATGCACTGAACATGTCTTTCTACTTTCTTTCCCCCACCCTTTTGTGGTCTCCCCATTCTTGTGTGCATTAGCATCATCAGGCGGAGGAGCTGTGCCACCGGAGCAGGAGGGAGCTGCATCCCACTTGGCCTTGGAGGGCGAGACAACGGAGTGAGAATTCACCAGTGGGATGGAGGGCAATGGGAGCTCCACGGCTGGACTGGAGCAGATACCAGCGACACCAACTCCTCCTCTGATGGGAGCTCTCTTGCGGTGGTGGGCCCCTCTGTGCCCCCGCATCTACAGGTAGAGCCGCCACCCCCCCTACCAGCACCGCTCTCCCAGCAGCCCCTCAGCATGTGCCCCGTGGCCACTCACCAAGGAGGGTGGGCATCTCCTTCGCTCCAGGCACCTCAGGCCCTGACCCAGTCAGCCCTGCCGCCCTCAGTGAGGAGGCCATTGACCTCCTCAGATCCCTCACTGTTGGGCAGTCTACCATTCTGAATGCCATCCAGGGTGTAGAGAAGCAGTAGCAACAGACAAATGCATACCTGGAGGGCATTCATTCTGGCCAGGCAGCCCAACAGCGAGCATTTCAGACTCTGGCCTCAGCACTGATGGCAGCCATTGTCCCTGTGTCCAGCCTCCCCCCTCCAACTTCCTCCACCCAGACCCAATCCCCAGTACCTCAGCCTATCCCAAGCACACCATCAGACCAGCTTGCACACACCTCAACACACAAGGGTAGCTCTGGCAAACATAAGCACCACACATCCCACAGGCACTCACACAAGCATCATACCCATGCACACATACCAACATCCACTGCCTCCACTGTGTCCCCCTCCTACACGTCTCCCTCCTCTCTCCCTGTCATGTCTCCACTCACACCAGCATGCACTACATCTTTAGCCACTACCTCCATCACCAGCACGCCCATCACCACACACCGCTCACGTGCAGTCACCACCCTCACTACCATTCACACATCCACTGTGTTGTTTCCCTGTGTGTCTGTGAGCCTACCTCCCAAGGTACACAAACGCAGCCACACACCCACCCAACAGCCATCCACCTCACGACAGCCTCCAACCCATGCACCTTCACCCAAAGTCAGCAAACGTACGCCTCCTACAACCACTACCTCTTCCTCCACTCCCAAACCCCCTCCATCTACCCGTCCCAGTGTGTCTAAGAAACTTTTCCTGTCAAACCTTGACCTCTTCCCTTCACCTCCCCCACCCTTTCCGTCCCCTAGGGCCTGCCTTTCCAGGTCCCAACCCAGCACCTCAGCCACCACATCAGCACGAACAGTGGTGCCAGCAGTAACCAGCTTCTGGAGTGCGCGAAGCAGCAGGGCTGCCAGTGTCCCAAGGAACGAGCCCAAGGACATTCCCCCACCTCCAAAACAGAAGAAGTTGCCCACATCCCAGAGGGAGAAGGCCAAAACACCTGCCACCAAGGGCTCAGCGAAGACAACAGTTGGGAGTGGCAAGACAGCTGCGCCACCATCCAAGGTGGGGAAGGGCCTGAAAAAGAAAGGCAAGTCGCCGCCAACCAGAACAGTGGACAAGACTGCCACCGGCACCGCCACATGCACCGCAGCCACATGCACCGCTGCCAATGCGACCGCCGTCAGCACCCAAGATACTGAGCCCTTCACCTGCACTGCAGACACTGTGCCCTTCAGCAGCACCGAGGTCAGTGAGCCCGCCACCAGCACTGTCGCTCATGACACCGCCGCCAGCACCGAGGTCAGTGAGCCCCCCCACCAGCACCGCCGCTCATGACAACGCCGCCAGCACCGAGGTCAGTGAGCCCCCCACCAGCACCGCCGCTCATGACACTGCTGCCAGCACCGAGTTCAGTGAGCCCCCACCAGCACCGCCACTCATGACACCGCCGCCAGCACCGAGGTCAGTGAGACCCTCACCAGCACCACTGCCCAATGACTGCTGCTACTGAGCCCACGCCACACCCTGAGCCAGTGGCACCACCGCAGACATGGCTGCCATCCCCAGTGGTCATTCGTACGAGGCTGGTGGTCAGTTCCAGGGGCCTGGGCAGCTTCCATGTTGCACCACCGTCAGTGGAGTATCACATCCACTACCTCAGTCCTTGGCAGGACGAAGCACTCTGGGCACAAAGCCCCCTCCAGAACCAGTGGAGTATCACATCCACTACCGCTGTCCTTGGCAGGATGAAGCACTCTGGGTACAAAGCCCCCTCCAGAACCAGTGGAGACTGTTATCCACTTGAGAGACTGTGGCTTTGCACTCCCCAGGATAAAGCAGTGGGCAAACCACCCACTTGAGAGACTTGAGCGACTGTGGCTTTGCACTCCCCATGATAAAGCAGTGGGCAACCCACCCACTGGAGAGACTTGAGAGACTGTGGCTTTGCACTCCCCAGGATAAAGCAGTGGGCAACCCACCCACTGAAAAGACTTGAGACACTGTGGCTTTGCACTCCCCAGGATAAAGCAGTGGGCAAACCACCCACTGAAAAGACTTGAGAGACTATGGCTTTACACTCCCCAGGATGCAGCAGTGGGCAACCCACCCACTGGAGAGACTTGAGAGACTGTGGCTTTGCACTCCCAAGGATGCAGCAGTAGGCAACCTACCCACTGAAAAGACTTGAGAGACTGTGGCTTTGCACTCCCCAGGATAAAGCAGTGGGCAAACCACCCAGTGAAAAGACTTGAGAGACTGTGACTTTGCACTCCCCAGGATGCAGCTGTGGGCAACCCACCCACTGGAGAGACTTGAGAGACTGTGGCTTTGCACTCCCCAGGATAAATCAATAGGCATGTAGCCCCCTCGTGGAGCTGGCGTCGTGCACTCATCCGGCTGAGGTGCCCCCCTTCCCTTTCCCCTGAGGTGCCTGCTTTATTTCGATCAGATGCCCCTGCAGTGTTCTCGCTGTTTGGATGGGGTATCTTGTGTGGGCCTCGCCCACGCATTTTGAGCCCAGTGGTCCTCGGACTATATAGGTACAGTACCTGCACTTGAATTCTTGGTGTACCTATTTGTTAATAGTGTATACACATTTTCGAGTAATGGATTTTTCTTGATTACATTAGTTCAAATCATTTCCTTTTGTCCTCGCATTCTTCCAGGGGAGGTTGGGGGGGAATGTAACTTTTCAGCATGTATTTGTGTGTGTTTTGTTGTGGGTGAGGGTGTGGGTGGGGATGTTGCATGTTGCGTGTGTGTGTCACTCCCTTTTCCCTCCCCCTCCCCTGTGTCGTAGGTGCAGTACTCACCGTGGTCGTCGTCGCCTTCGGTCGTGCTCCTGGTAGAGGAGCAGGAAGACAATCGCAGGGAGGATTTGAAGTTCCGCTCCATGGCATCCTGGTTCCTCGTGGGTTGTATAGAGGTGAGAGTTTTCCCTTCCAAGTCCTGTTCCTGCCGTGTTTTTTTTCACGTTGAATCCGCCCCGGAAAAGGTGGCGGATTGTCCTGTCATAATAGTGTGGGCGGTACATTGTCTCCCGCCTGTCAGTTGGCGGTGACCGCCATGCTGTTTGTTTGTACCGCCGTGGCGGTCAGAGTGTTAAAGTGGCTGACCGTGTTGGCGGTTTCCGCCACTGTCATGATTCCATTAGTTTTTTCTGCCAGCCTGTTGGCGATCTTACTGCCGCTTTACCACCGACCGCCAGGGTTGTAATGAGGGCCATGGTGTCTCAGGGCAAGGTTGTGCAACATGCAGTATGCCACCATTATCTTGCACACCTTCCTGGGTGACTAGCACTGGGATCCACCTGTCAGATGCAGCCATCTGAACCTGGCCTTCAGAAGGCCCAAGGTCCATTCTATAATCCTTCTGGTTCACCCATGTGCCTCATTGTAATGTTCTTCTGCCCTTGTCCTGGCATTGCTCACAGGGGACAGCAGCCAAGATAGGTTGGGGTAACCAGAGTCACCTGTAAATATTGAGGGAACATTTAGCCACACACTATCCTATATGGCCCACACCATACCCATACACCAACATATACTAGGTGGGGACCAGGGCTCACCTATTAGCCACACCCTGGGCCTCTGTGGTTGGCCCATCACATTTGGAATGCTGCTATTCCTCAGGACAAAGGCATAATGCACTGAGCCAGGATACTTAGGATTGACATGGGAGATGTACTGGTAGGCCAAGCACACCATCTGTACATTCATAGAGTGGAAACCTTTACGATTTCTGTACACCTGCTCATTCTGACGGGGGAACTGATGCAATATGTGTTCCATCAACGCCCCTATTATGTTGAGGATATGTCCCATTGCATAGAACTCGTCCTTCACTGTGGCCAAATCTTCCACTTGGGGAAATACAATGTAGCTGCACATGTGTTTTATCAGAGCAGACAACACTCTTATCAGCACTATTGAGAACATTGGCTCTGACATTCCTGCTGCCAAGTCCACTGTCACTTGGAAAGAACCAGTGTTAGAAGTCGGGTCTTTGGTTGACAGTCAGGTTACCTCTTGTTCAAGGAAGGACCCTCACTCTAGTCAGGGTAAAAGAATCACCTTCAGCTAGCCCCTGGTTACCCAATTGGTAGCTTGCAGAGCAGTAAGCTTAACTTCAGAGTGCTAGGTGTAAAGTATTTGTACCAACACACACAGTAACTTAATGAAAACACTACAAAATGACACAACACAGGCTTAGAAAAATAGGGAATATTTATTTAAACAAAACAAGAACAAAATGACAAAAATCCACAATGCACAAGTCAAGTTATCATTTAAAAAGCAAAAAGAGTATTTATGTAGTTTAAAACACACACTGACACTGTTAGCGTGAAAATGTACCTGTAACCCCGCATGGGCGAGTGTGCGTCAAAGAGGGCTTGTGATGCGTCGATTTCAATCACGAGCGAGACCTTGCGTTGTTTCTCCTTTCATCGGGTCAGGTCGCATCGTTTCTTTTCTCCGCAGGAGAGCGATGCGTCGATCCGATCAGCACTCTCGGGTAAGGGCAGGTCTTGCGTTGTTTTTACACTACCAGCAATGCTTGCATCAGAAATCCAGCCGCACGATGATCCAAAAACCACCCAGCGCGGGTTGCGATCTCCCAGCCTCTGTCAGCGATGCTGCGCGTCATTTCTCCAGCTCTGTGCATCGAATCTTCATTCACGTTTCCGATGAGCATCAATTTTCAGCCGTGGAGCCGGCAGCGCGTCGTTTCTTCAGCCGCAGGTCGGAGTTGCATTGATCTTTTCCACGCACGGCGCTCTGTGCGTGGATTTTCTCCTCTTAGGCTGCCAACTTCTCCTTTCAGGATCCCAGGAACTGGATGGGCACCACAGGGCAGAGTAGGAGTCTCTCCAGATAATCCAGGTGCTGGCAGAGAGAAGCCTGCTGTCCCTGAGACTTCAAACAACAGGAGGCAAGCTCTAAATCAAGCCCTTGGAGATTTCTTCTCAAGATGGAAGGCAAACAAAGCCCAGTCTTTGCCCTCTTATGCTGGCAGAAGCAGCAACAGCAGGTTAGCTCCACAAAGCACAGTCACAGGCAGGGCAGCTCTTCTTCCTCAGCTCTTCAGCTCTTCTCCAGGCAGAGGTTTCTCTTGTTTCCAGAAGTGTTCTAAAGGCTGTGGTTTTGGGTGCCCTTCTTATACCCAATTACTCCTTTGAAATAGGCCTACTTCAAAGAAAAGTCTCTCTTGAATGTGAAATCCTGCCTTGCCCAAACCAGGCCCCAGACACTCACCAGGGGGTTGGAGACTGCATTGTGTGAGGGCAGGCACAGCCCTTTCAGTTGTGAGTGACCACTCCTCCTCTCCCTCCTAGCACAGATGGCTCATCAGGATATGAAGGCTACACCCCAGCTCCCTTTGTGTCACTATCTAGTGTGAGGTGCAACCAGCCCAACTGTCAAACTTACCCAGACAGGGAATCCACAAACAGGCAGAGTCACAGAAATGGTATAAGCAAGAAAATGCTCACTTTCTAAAAGTGGCATTTTCATACACACAGTCTTAAAATCAATTTTGCTAAAAGATGTATTTTTAAATTGTGATTATAGAGAGTCCAAGCTCCACATGTCCATCCGCTCCCAAAGGGAATCTACACTTTAATCAGATTTAAAGGTAGACCCCATGTTCATCTATGAGAGGGACAGGCCTTGCAACAGTGAAAAGCAAATTTAGCAATATTTCACTGTCAGGACATATAAAACACATTACTATATGTCCTACCTTAACCATACACTGCACCCTGCCCTTGGGGATACCTAGGGCCTAGCTTAGGGGTATCTGATATGTAATAAAAGGGAAGGTTTAGGCCTGGCAAGTGGGTACACTTGCCAAGTCAAATTTACAGTTAAAACTGCACACACAGACACTGCAATGGCAGGTCTGAGGCATGGTTACAGAGCTACTTATGTGAGTGGCACAACCAGTGCTGCAGGCCCACTTGTAGCATTTGGTTTACAGGCCCTGGCTCGTCTACTGCACTTTACTAGGGACTTACTAGTGAATCAAATATGCCAATCATGGATAAGCCAATTACATACACATTTTGTAAAGGAGCACTTGCACGTTAGCACTGGTTAGCAGTGGTAAAGTGCCCAGAGTAACAAAAACAGTAAAATCAGACTCCAGCACACATCAACAACATGGGGAACAGAGGCAAAAAGTTAAGGGATGAAAAGTCTAACAACCAGCTGCCAGGAAATGGAGCACAGATAAAACTTGCACAAGAGGGGTGATCTCAGTTGGGTGATGAACACCAGATATCAGGTCAGGCTCCAATTGGGCACACAGCTCTGTGATTGTGGCCCTGTCCAGTCTGTAGGTGAGGATAATGTGCTTGTCCTCTAGTGTTGCCAAGTCCACCAGGGGTCTGTAGACAGGGGTATGTCTCCATCTCCAATTGATCCGCAGCGGTAGCAATCTATGTGGCAAAAGAGTGAGGAGCTGGTCACAAAATGGACAATCAGGCTACAACAGACAGGGTCAGTGTGAATTGTCGAGTATGTCCAAATATAAACAGTGACACAGCAATTATCCAGGGTTTGTTCCCCAACCCTGAAATGGTGTCCACCTGTCCTGTGTGGAGGGACAGGTGGAAGTGAGGTAATTCCGCTGACATTGTGCGCCATTGCAGGACGTGGTTGGGAACCGCCATACAACTCCTCATTGGATAACATTGGGCCTCATGGGTTACAGTGGCCAATGGTGATCTACGCCGGCGGTGACGGTATGCACCGCTGTGGACGTGACTGCCATTTTATATCAGCTTCCTCACTTGCTACCTGATCTTCAGCAGGAGAGGACCTACACTGCATGTTCTGCTGCGACCTGTGTCTGGAACCTACCAAGGCCCGTGCGTCTGGGGAAAGGGCCTCTGCCTTCACTTTGGTGGAGTTAGAGAGACTGGTGGATGGGATCCTATCCCAGTACGGACTGCTGTATGGGCCTCCAGACCAAGAGGTGAGTACACCGTGGACACAATGCATGTGGCATGAATGCATGGAGTTGTGTGTGTGAAGGCCTTGTGTAAGGGGGGTGTGTCGATGTCCTCTGGGCTGTTGGTTGGTTGTGTGCTGGGCCATGTGTGTGCAAATGGTGATGTGAAGGGGTATGGTGGGCCATAAGTGTAATAGTCAGGACTGTCTGAATAATACTATTTTCCTGTGTGTATTGCAGGTCAGCGCCCATCATAAGAAGGGTATGTGATGTGCCATCGCCAAGGACGTGCAGACCCTTGGGGTCTACAGCAGATAGAGCACCCATTGTCGGAAACAGTGGAAGGACCTGAGACACTGCGCATGGAAGACCGCAGAGGCCCAGTTTAGGATGGCCTGCCAATGAGGAAGCGATGCCAGTCGAACACTGACCCCGCCCGATGGCCCGCATACTGGCAGTGGCCTATCCTGAGCTGGATGGGCACTTGAGGGCATCATAGCATCCACAAGGGGGTGAGTACAGTGCCCATCATTACTACTAACACCTGGTGGGGTGGTATCATGGTGGGGAATGTGTGTCAATGGGTGCCCCTAGGCCAGGCCTGACATTACAGCTTAGGTCCCCTGGTGGATAGGGTTTTGAAGGGATATTTCTGCTACCTGGCTCTTAGACATCCACTACTGGCTGCGTGGGCCCCAGGTATTCGGCAGTATGTGCCCCTCCCCATGCCTTGGTGGCTAGCATTATCAATGGTAGTGCAATGCATAGTGCATAGGCCTGTTCCCTGTGTCTGAGGGTGCTGTGTATGCCAACAGTGGTGTTCGTATAGCCATTGACCAAGTGTATCCTTTGTCTCCCCCCCTTTTTGTTTTGTCACCCTGTCCTTATGTGCATTAGCATCATCTGGCGGAGGAGCAAAGGCACTGGCGATGGAGGGAGCTGCATCCCACAGGACCCAGGAGGCAGAGTACACTGACGCTGAGGGCACCAGTGGGACGGAGGGTGAGGGGAGCACCACGGTGGAGACTGGAGGGGACAGTTCTGACACAGATACCTTCTCAGATGGAAGCTCCCTGGTGGTGGTGGAAACGACTGTACGACTAAACAACGCCTTCAAATACAACTAATCCTTAACAACGAGGTCGGAACACCGACCTCGTTGCTACTACTAATGATTTTACCACGAATGCCTTAACAACGATATTTCGTTGTAAAGGCATTCCTGATAAAATCATTAGCAATAGGCACCATTCACCCTACATCCCTCACCCCCCCAACCCCACCCCAAAACCTAAAACCCTCTGACTCCCCACCCACTCCCCAAAACCAAAAACGCCCCACCCCCCAACCCCACCCCACCCCAAAACCTAAAACCCCCTGACCCCCACCCACTCCCCAAAACCAAAAACGCCCCACCCCCCCAACCCCACCCCAAAACCTAAAACCCCCTGACCCCCCACCCACTCCCCAAAACCAGAAACGCCCCACCCCCCAACCCCACCCTAAAACCTAAAACCCTCTGACCCCCACTCACTCCCCAAAACCAAAAACGCCCCACCCCCCCACCCCACCCCAAAACCTAAAACCCCCTGACCCCCCACCCACTCCCCAAAACCAAAAACGCCCCACCCCCCAACCCCACCCTAAAACCTAAAACCCCCTGACCCCCCACCCACTCCCCAAAATCAAAAACGCCCCACCCCCCAACCCCACCTTAAACCTAAAACCCCCTGACCCCCCACCCACTCCCCAAAACCAAAAACACCCCACCCCTCCAACCCCACCCCAAAACCTAAAACCCCCTGACCCCCCACCCCCTCCCCAAAACCTAAACCCACCACTTACCTTCGCCAACTCACTTCTTTGTACCTTAACCACGCATGTTCGTTGTTCAGAACATACGTAGTTAAGGCACAAAAAACCGGAGTCGTGGTTAAAAAAAGCGTTGTTGCGCTTTTGTTAACCACGACTTTCGGAGAAAAAAAAGTCGTAAAAAAGGATGTTCCCCGGTGGACACCTCTGGGACCACCCCAGCTACAGCCGCCACCCCTCGTACCAGCACCGCCCTCCCAGCAGCCCCTCATTGAGTTGCCAATGCCCGCTCACCCAGGAGGGTGGGCATCTCCTTCGCCCCAGGCACCTCAGACCCCCCCCCCCAGTGAGCCCTGCTGCCCTGAGTGAGGAGGCTATTGATCTCCTGAGATCCATCTCTGTAGGGCATTCAACCATTGTGAATGCCATCCAGTGGCTGGCAGCCCAGATGCAACAGACTAATGCATTCCTGGAAGGCACTCACACTGGCTTGGTGGCCCAACAGAGATTAATCCAGGCTCTGGCCACCTCTCTGATGGCAGCCATTGTCCCTGTTTCCACCCTCCCCCCTCCAACTTCCCCTTTCCCAATCTCAGTCTCGTCAACCCCAATCTATCCCAAGCACACAGGCAGACGATGATGCACAAAAGACAACACATGAGTGGTTCAGGCAAACACAAGCACCACACTTCATCCCAATGGCACTCACACAAACACCATCCAGATGCAGATATACCAACATTCACAATTTCCACTGTGTCCCCCTCCTCCTCCACCTCCCTCCCAGTTCTGTCTACACTCACACCTGCATGCAACCCACAATCATCCACTACCAGCATCACCACCACACCTAGCAGAACACACAGTTCACTGGCAGACACCTCCACAACAGCCATGCACACATCCCCTGTGTCCTCTCCCACTGTGTCTGTGCCCCCCCTCCCAAGGTACACAAACACAAGCACTCAGACACCCAACAGCCATCCACCTCACAACAGCATCCAGCCCATGGACCCCCCCCAAAATCAGCGGACAGACACCTCCTACAACCACTCCCTCTTCCTCCACTCCCAAACCTTCTCCCTCTTCCTGCCCCAGTGTCCCTAAAAAACTTTTCCTATCCACCATTGACCTCTTCCCCAGCCCTCTCCCCATCCTGCATGTCTGGCCAGGGCAGGAAGAACCCAGCCAAGCACCTCAGCCACCCAGTCCACGGGTCCAGTCGTTACCATACCCACTCGTGGTGGGAAAGGAGCCGGGACACATGTCCTGAGGGTGAAGGAGCCTGCACCAGGCAGCCTTCAGGGAAAGGAGCGTGTCCCAGCTGCTGCCAAGAAGGGCAAGGAGCCTGCCCCTGCTGCTGCCAGGAAGATCAAGAAGCCTGCCCCAGCTGCTGCCAGGAAGACTAAGGAGCCTGTGTCAGCTGCTGCCAGGAAGAGCAAGGAGCCAGCCCCAGCTGCTGCCAGGAAGAGCAAGGAGCTTGCACCAGCAGGCAGGAAGAGCAAGGGGCCTGGGACTGGAACTGTGATGGAGCTCCTACCACCAACCATCATGGAACAGCCATCCGAGGCTGCAGGGGATGGGCAGGAGCTTCCCCCCACCAGCAGCAGCACCAGCACCACCACCACCATGGAGCAGCCATCCACCACGGAGCAGCCGTCCACCACGGAGCAACCGTCCGCCACGGAGCAGCCATCCGAGGCTGCAAGGGATGGGCAGGAGCTTACCCCCACCAGCAGAAGCAGCACCACCACCACCACCACGGAGCAGCCGTCCACCACGGAGGAGCCGTCCACCACGGAGCAGCCGTCCGAGGCTGCAGGCGATGGGCAGAAGCTTCCCCCCACCAGCGGCTGCAGCAGCACCACTACCACCACTGAGCAGCCGTCACCACTGGTGGACAATATGTAATCCTGCCTCCATGGGCTGCTGTGCATCCTGGCCCCTGCAAATCCAGTGGGCATGGCACCCACCTGAGAGACTGTGACCTTGCACTCCAGAGGATCAAGAGCACAGGGCACGATGCCCCCTCCAGAATCAGTGGGAAAGCCACCCACAAACTCTAGCCTACCCAGGATCAAGAGCACAGGGCACAAGGCCCCTCCCAGAACCAGTGGGTAAGACACCCACCAATCCTAGCCTCCCCAGGATCAGGCGATCAGGGCATGATATTCCCTCCAGAACCTGCGGGTAAGACACCCACCAACCCCAGCCTCCCATGATCAAAGGCACAGGGCACGAGGCCCCGACCAGAACCAGTGGGTACGACACCCACCAATCCCATCCTCACCAGGATCTAGGGCACAGGGCACAAGGCCCCCTCCAGAACCAGTGGGTAAGACACCCACTCGAGAGACTGTGGCCTTGTACTCCCCAGGACCAATCACAGGGCATGTTGCCCCCTCCAGAGCAAGTGGGCAAGTCACCCACTCATGAGACTGTGGCCTTGCACTCCTCAGGACCAAGCAGAGGGCACGTTGCCCCCTCCAGAGCAAGTGGGCAAGTCACCCACTCGAGAGACTGTGGCCTTGCACTCCCCAGGACCACACACAGGGCATGTTGCCCCCTCCAGAGCATGTCGGCAAGTCACCCACTCAAGAGACTATGGCCTTGCACTCCCCAGGACCAAGCACAGGGAATGTTGCCCCCTCCAGAGCAAGTGGGCAAGTCACCCACTCAAGAGACTGTGGCCTTGCATTCCCCAGGACCATGCACAGGGCACGTTGCCCTCTCCATAACCAGTGGTCTTGTTTCATCTCCAGGCCGAGGTACCCCCCGTCCCCCGTCACCCTGAGGTGCCTGCCTATTTACCAACTGAAGCCACTGCAGTGATCTCTCTGTGTTGATGCAGGTGACAATTGGGGCCTTGGACCTTGCCAGTGGCCATGTGGCCCACACAAACTGAGGACTGGACAGTGTCCCTTGAACTGTACATTTGTAAATATCTGTTACATTGGCTAAATCATTATTTATACTGTGTTGATCTTATTACACTCACTTTAGTAAATTAGTTTTGTCCTGGCATTATGCAGCTGATTGAGGGGGAAAAACTTGGTTTCTTGTGCATCTGGTTGTGTATGGTGTGGGTGTATGGGGTGTGTGTTGTACATGTGTATGTCAATGTCGTTTTCCTCCCCACTCCCATGTGAGCTAGGCGGCTGTACTCACCGTTGTCATCTTTGACGTCGTTGGTGTTCGTGGTGGAGCAGCACGTAGAAGACCATGGGGAAGACATGCAGCTCGGGGCGTGGTTTTTCCCTGTATCTCCAATAGTGAGTCCTTTTACTTCTGTGCAGTGTTTCTGCCAGGCTTTGGATGTTGTTGGTACTGCCCTGGAAAAGGTGGCAGTTTCCAGGGTCGTAATATGGTGGGCAGAACATTGACTTCCGCCTGGCTGTAGGTGGTTACCGCCATGGTGCCTGTTGTTTCCGCCCTGGCGGTCGGTGTGGTAAAGTGGCTGTCTATCGGAGATCTATCCACCATGGTCATAATTTGGCAGTAATTACCGCCAGCCTATTGGCGGTATTACTGCCACTTTTACACCAACCTCCATGCATACCTAAAACCCAAAAGAAATGTGTTCTTGTGTAATTAAATTGATGTTCATGTAAAGCATTCCACAACCTTTGAGTCAAGTCTGCACTACATAAAACTGTAAAAAACAAAAAAAACTTACTTTTTTAACACTTCTGTCATTGGGCTATACTTGGGCTAAATTTGGGTGATATTTGTGCTATATGTGAGGTCTTTTTCTCTGGTGGCCATCTTGGGTGACTTCTCTGTTATGGAGCTCCCTAATCTCCTCATTTACTGCAGTATCCTCAGTAGATAATGCTTTCAGTTTTCCACTTTAATTCCATCAATATGGCAGAGAGATGTGCCACACTTTTGGCATAAGTTCAGAATGTGCATGTTTCAGTCTACATGTCAGAATGTTTTAATGAAATAGAAGAGGAAGATATTTGAAAACTCAGTTAAAACGTGTTTTAATTTTTCTTTCTACAGCACTAACCATAATTTCTATGATAAATAAAATTAAACACTATGGAAGGCTACAGTTAAACACAAGCTGTTCCTGTTGGAGTACAAAAGAAAGACATTTGAAAACTCACTTAAAACTTGTCCAGATTTTTCTTTCTACTGCACTAACCCTAATTTCTAGGACAAAATTAACCCATTTATTTTGTTCCTTTCTAAATTTAATGTTTTAAGTTTTACTACTTTGATTCAATCAAGGTGGCTTCAGGTGCGCCACATTTTTGTCGTATGTAACACTATTAGCACGCTAGTAGTTCTTTTGAGCACTCTGGGAGACTGCAGTAGAACACAAGGGAATCGACTGACAGGCGGCTCCTGTTGGAAGTACATGTTTTACTGAGAATGTCAGACTTCATTCTCGTATGGCTTGGAAAGATAGTGTGAATTTACAGAGAATATGCTCTCCTTTTAGCTTCTGAAGCACCTTCCATAACCTCTATGGGAAAATCACAAGACAACAGTTTTGTCTCTAACATGATTCATGAAATCCCAGCAGAAGGCATTTTCACAGGATAAAATCACCTTAGCAGCAAATGATTTCTATTGTAACTTAAATCTGTTACCAGCCATTATATATTCTCCCTTTTGTGACCCTCAAATCCTGCCATTCACTACAATACATTTCAATGGTGCTATCATGTATATTGGTCCCAAGATGGCTGCTATCACTTTCTGGTTGAAGTGCAGACAGGCAATCAAATCTCACCATGGGGTCTGTGCTTAGGCTCCACCCAGATTTCCAAATTTACATTTGCTTTAATATCTCGAAAACTACTGCACAAATTTACAACAAACTAAAAAAAGAGTGATCTGCGGACCAAAAGCTACCTTTTTGCCAAATTTGGTGCCATCCTATCCAGTGGTTCGGGCTGCAGGGGTTTCTGAAGAGTAAATGAGAATTCACATGGGAAACCCACTTATTTAACTCCCCCCTTTTTTCTCACCGCCGCTTGATGGATCATCCCAAAACCTTCCATGCACTACAAGATTTTTAGGTAGAGGTTTTTGGAAAATTTTGTGAGGATTCATCATACGGTGGCAAAGATATAGGCAAGTAAAAAAAAAGAATTCTAGAAAAACTAGGTCCTAACAATAACTACATACTTGCTATCATTAGTCATTAGTGATGACACTGACCATGTCATGAGTGATGCAATATATGAGGTTATAACTAGTACATTACAGGGGTGCAAGTTATGGTTAACTTGAGTAACTATAACTGCAAAAATTCTATAGCTTTGTATGTGTGAAATGTGAACTTTACTATGGCGTCCTTGTAACCTTTGTTTTTTTAAGTGAATTTCTAAGTTTTTAAATTCTATTTCCTAACTATAATGCCCCTGTAACCTTTTTTTCAGAGTATTTCCATGGTGTTTTAATATAAAGCAATATTAGTTACTATATGTTAATCCAAACACCGCCATGCAAGGCCTTCGGCCCTGCACATCGAGGGTTGGCCACAGGGCGTGACCTCCACCCACTCCTGCAGCCAACCCCCCTAGCCACTCAACCCCATGCGCAGCACTGCATTTGGGTGTGTTTTAGTCTGAGTTGGCCGCAGTGCATGTCTCTCTGGGTGTGAGAATAGGTGTGAGTGTGTTTCTGGATGTGACAGTAGTTGTAAGAGTGTCTCTTTGTGTGTGAAAGTGGTTGTGAGATGGTCTATGTGGGTGTGAGAGTGGGTGTAAAAGGGAGCATTTTCTACTAGCTAGTTAGTAAGTGCTACTTCGTTGGGTGAATGGCCAGTGTGGGGAGGTGGGCCTGTGTGGCCTCCCTCCCTACTCCGATCTCAGCCCTCGGACCCCATCCCCGAGACCTAGCCTTCATTAAATGGAAAATGGGGGGTGCACAGGGTTATGAAGTGGCATGAAATAACTATAACTCTAACTCTAACCATAGCTGCTGAATTTCTATGGTTTTGTGCACGTAAATTCAGAACCTACCTATAACATTCCTGTAACCTTTGTTTTTTAAGTGAATTTCTATATTTTGAATTCTATTTCCTAACTATAACGTCTCTGCACCCTTTTGGTTTTTCAATGAATTTCTATTTTTTTTAACGTAAAGTAATTTTCATTATTATATTTTAATCCAAAAACTACTGTGCAGCCCCCCTTCCCTGCCTGATTTCAGCCTGGGACCCCACCCCCTGGGGCCCAGCCACCAATCCTGAGTGCCTTGCTGGGCACTCAGTGTGCTTTAGGTATCGCAGGGTAAGCCTGAAGGACCCCGCAGTCCTAGCCAGCTCCACGCCTCCTGAGGGAGCTGGCATCTTTTTTAGACACATGGAGCCTGCTAATGATGCATCTCCCTGTCTGCAAAAGCAATTGTTAGGCAGGGAAACAGAGGAAACCACCACTCACAGCAAGCGAGAGCTGGTTGGCAGCTCTCACTTGCTGCAAGCAGGGTGTTTGCTGTGACATGGTCAAAGTTCCTGCCAAGTCACAACAAACAGCTATGTCCCTGGGGTGGGCACCCCGGATATAGGAGGAGCCAGCCCCGGGGTTTGGCTGTCCCTAGGGCCATTAATGTCTCCTTGAGGGAGGTCACATGTCCCCCATCCAACATGTAAATAGCTCCAGGAAAGTGGTGGTCCCCGGGGCCAAAGGTCCATGACAGAACCCCTTCATTCCTTATATTTAGCCCCAAGGAGGTGGCGGTCCCTGGTATTCATCATTACTTAAGCCCTTGGGAGGTGGCAAGTCCCAGGGTGGGGTGCCCCCTGCATTTCTCTCATTATTTGCCCCAGGGAGAAGGCAGACCAAAGGGATGTGGGGGTCCAAAGGACCCCAATAAGGACAATAAATACATTTTGGCCTTGAGAGATGCTGGTTACCAGGGCACGGGGCACACAGCCCCCCTCGTATCATGAAAAAAAAGCCACAAGGAGATGGTGGCCCCCAGGGTCAGAAATTAGCATTAGAAATGCGGCCCATGTGCCCCCCCTTTTTTATTTTAAACATGCCCCCTGGACTTGGCTCACCCGGGACTTTAATCAAACAAGCAAGGGAGAACAAGCTTGTTTTTAAAAATATAGATGATCTATTCTTTTTTATCTTTCAGATCCAGAGAGATAAAATAAACTCAGGCAATAACTCTCAATCAGATACAGAGCATACATATGTGTTAGGTACAGGTACCAACCTCCCTCACCTCCCACCAACCCCCAACATCTTATGTGGCACCGACAGCCCTTGAGCGGTCCCTTCCTGTGATACATTCCCTCTGTCTCTCCAATTGGTTCTTTTCAAATTTCTGTGGGCAGCCTCTATTTGAGTATGAAGTTTTTTCCCCCATCATAAAACCGTCCATACCCTTTCTCCAGGCACTCAGAGTCAGTCGGGTCCGGGCTCCCCATTGTCGGGCTATGTCACTTTTCGCTACCATCCGTCCAAGTCCACATAGCATACGTTTCCTCCTGGGTAGATCTATATCATTTGGTATACCTAGCAGTATGTATTTTGGATCTGGGGGGATCCGCTCATTGAGTACCCCTGAAAGCTCTTCCAATACCCTGTTCCAGAACTCCCTGATCACTGGGCAGTCCCACATAACGTGCAAAAAGGAGCCAGTCTCACTACAGCCTCTGACACAATTTGGGTGTCCGGCCCTCCCCATTCTGTACAGTCTGTGTGGGTCATAATACACTCTGTGTAAAATTTTAAATTGTATCAAGTGAAGTCTGGATCTTATTGCCACCTCCCTTGGGAACATCAATGCAGCTTCCCAGTCTATATCTTCCATTTGTCCTAAGTCCTTCTCCCATTTAGTGCGTAAGGTTACTAGCGTGTTTGGCATGTTATTATTAATGGTCTTGTATACCGCCGATGCTGCTTTCTCCATTATTTTGTTCGTTAATAAGCGGTTCTCTAGGGGGGAATATTCTACGATTTCCTGTCCCATGAGACCCTCCTTCCCCCACGCATGTCTCAATCTTATATATTGAAAATATTGTGTTCCGCTTAGGGCATATTCTTGTTGTAGAGCCTCAAAGGGCATGAGACCCCCATTCAGCTTCAAATCTCCAATTTTGGAAATCCCAATCGTGTCCCAGCCCCTGAAGCCCTTAAGCTTCTTGATTTCCTTTAACCAGCTTCCCTCCCTTAACGGGGTTTCCATAGTGGGGCACCTGTACCATCCTATTTTCTGATTGGCTCTTTTCCAGGCCAGCAAAGTCACTCTCATGGCTGGCGTGAGATGTCCATTTCCAATGCCCTCATATAGAAGTTGTCTACAGGACCTACCCTCCCATTGTAGCCGTTCCAGCCGGAAGGTGGGGTGTTTATCTGCAGCGTATATCCAGTCATTAACATTAATTAAGTGAGACGGCCAGTAATATGCCTCGATATCAGGTAAGGACAGACCACCCGCATACTGGCAGCGTTGTAGCATAGCTAGAGCTATTCGTGGATGTTTTCCTTCCCATAGGAAAAGTCTGATGTCCCTGTCTATGGCTCAAAATTGGCTGTTGGGAATTTGGTAGTATGTGTTTTGTAAAGCGTATAGGAACTTTGGTAAGGAGATCATTTTTACCATTGCCACTCGGCCCATTAATGTCAGGGGAAGTGTTTTCCATCTATCAAAGTCCCTACTACATTCTCTTGCTATCCTCCCGACATTACTCCCAAGGCATCTGTCAGCTTCATGGGTGACGTATATTCCTAGGTATTGGAATCCCTCCCTTGTGCTTTGCAATTGCATCGGCAGAGGTGGGAGAGATATCTCCTGCTGTGGTGTATATAAAATCGATTTTTGCCAGTTAATGCGATATCCAGAGTGCCTACCTTACTCCTCTATCAGGAGAAACAATCTCGGTAGTGTAATCTGAGGACGAGCGATGTAGAGGAGGATGTCATTTGCATATGGGGAGATGCACTCCTCTTCCTCCGGTTTCAGTCTAAAGCCAGTTATGCCATCGGAGTTTCTGACCTTGCACGCTAGCGATTCCAGCGTGAGGGCGAATAGTAGGGGGGACAGTGGGCATCCCTGCCTTGTTCCCCTCTCGATGGGGAACTCCGAGGAGACAACTCCGTTCACCCTAACCGCGGCCGTAGGCTTTTTGTAGAGCAATTGTACCCACTTAATATAGTTTGGGCCAAACCCAAATCGTCTCAGGGTCACCTCCAGGAATGGCCAATGCACTGTGCCAAAAGCCTTCTCCGCATCTAAAGCCAGAAATAAATGGGGCTCTGGGCGATTCATCACTGTGGCAAGCCATATATGCGCTCTTCTTAAGTTATGTCTTGTGGACCTTCTGGGTATAAAGCCGGTCTGGTCCATGTGTACTAATGAAGAAATGACTCCAAGCATTCGGGATGCCAGCACACTGGCCAAAGCCTTGACCTCCACATTTTACAAGGATATCAGCCTGTATGAGGCACATCTGTCTTTGGGTCTTCCCTCTTTGTGTATTAAAGCAATCTCAGCCCTTCCTAAGTCTGGGGTGAGGACCCCTTGCTCTCGAGCCTCTAGATACATATTTAATAGGTGAGGGGCCAGTATTTCTCAGAAGCTTTTAAAAATCTCGGCCGGAAAGCCATTCGGACCCAGTGCCTTGCCTAGTCTGAGTCGCGCCAGGGCAGCCGATATTTCCTCCACTGTGAGATCTCCCTCTAGATCTTCTCTGTCCACTGGGTCTAATACAGGTATGTCTATCTCGTTCAAATATTTAGTGATAGGATCCACCCCTTCCATTGGTCTCGCCCCATAGAATTCTCGATAATAATCTGCAAATGTTTCCGCGATGTCATTATCTTCAGTAACTCTCATCCTGTTTTGTGTCTCTATTTCTTGCACCCATCTCGCTTCCCTTTCTTTCTTTCCAAGCCATGCAAGAAGTTTCCCAGCTTTGTCCCCAGTTTCATATAATCTATATTGCGTCGCTCTGAGGAGGGTCTCCGCTTCTTTTTCTGCTATCTCCCTATATTCCGCTTTCATAAGCTCAAGTTGTCGCAATAATGAGCGTGTGTGCGTACGTATCGTTTCCTTTTCTAGCTCTAGGAGTTTGGCCTCTATGTCATCTAGTTGTTTATTATCTCTACGTCTTTTTTGGGCAACTATATTTTGCGCACTGTCTCTAAGCACTGTCTTGTAGGCCTACCATAGAATCACTGCCGACCTCACTGACTCCTCGTTTTCCTTAAAGTATAGGTCAGTGTCCAATCTTAAAACTCTTGCCACTTCTCCATCTTGCATGTCCCATGGGTTCAGCCTCCAGCCCCTTCGTTTCTCAGACTTCCTACCTATAGTAACCAACAGGGGGGAGTGATCTGATAAGCCTCTTGCGAGTTATTCAGCCCCTTGTATCTTACCTATCTCCCCCGCTGGCGCAAAAATGTAGCCCAAGCGAGAGAAGACCTTATGGGCCCCTGAAAAGTATGAGTATTTTTTTTCCCCCGGGTGTCTTCTTCTCCACACATCTGTTAGTCCAAGGGAGGTTGCAAGGTCATGTAATGGGGTGCTCTGACCTATTGTCTGGCTCTCGCCTGATCTATCAAGTGTTAGGTCCATTACATCATTAAAATCTCCCTCACAGGATGTGTAGAGAGGCCGAAGATATTAATAGGAGCTTTGCAATCTTTTCAAGGAGAGGGGCCTGCAGTCTCGGGGGCGCATATGCGCTTAGGAGTAGGATTTCTCTTCGTCCCCAGAAGCCTTCGACTCCTACAAAGCGCCCGTCCGTGTCCTCCCATCTATGAGTAACTCTAAATGGGGGGGTCTTACGAATCAGTATTGCTACCCCTCTAGAGCCTGACGTGTACCCCGCATGTGCAAGTACTGCATAGGGACCTCTGTTAAGAAAACCACATTTTGTAACTTTCAGGTGAGTTTCTTGTAGGAGCACTATGTCTGGTTTCTGTCGCTTGATATATTGGGAGACTAGACCCCTCTTGACTTTATCACCTAGTCCATTCACGTTCCATGAGAGCACTTTAAACCCCTCCTCACTCATGGGGAGTGTCTCCCTAATCATATGTCGGGGGGCCATCGAGAATACTGAGGCTTTCAATTATAAGTACTCAGCCAATTGGAGACCCAGGTGTCACCACCATGTGGTCCGGAGGGTTTCTCTCTCTTCCCTTGAATTTGAGCTGTATGTGCCTGTATCTGTGGGTTAGTTGTGTAACTTTACATAAACAATATAGGAAACAACCGTTTGTTCCTTCATGTCCCAACCCCACTAGAGTACGGAGGTCTGTAACCCCCCCCCCACCCTCCTTACTTCTCTCTACCTTGTATAACTATGAAAAATGTTCAGACCCCCCTTGAATGAAGGGGGAGTAGTCCTTTTATATGTACGGGGAAGGACAAAGACGGCTCGCTGTCTTCTTACGTCTTCAATCTTGCAGGTGCCCCTCCGAGTCTCCGAGGGTCTGTGAGTCTCTCTCAACCTCCATTCTGTCTTTGGCTTCCAGCAATGGGTGAGGGGAACCCCCCCCCCGGGCGGGCCCCCCGCTAGGGGTCTGTGGATCGGCCTCAGGCTGTTCATTCCGGGACCGGGACCTCCCATCGTAGATTCCCTCCGAGTCTGTAGTGTCTGCTCTCCCTTCTGCTCTTCTAGGATTTCTCCAGAGTGTACCTCTTCCCATTTTCTGTCTTCTTCTGCCTCTACGCACTGGGAGGGACCACTCCTTTGGCGTCACCCCCTCTGTTTCTCTAGATATCTTGTCGGATTCTCCAGTTCTACCCTTATCATGCCGGGGTCGTTCCTCTATCCAATCCCAGGCTTCTTCGGGGGACTGAAAGAAGAAGGTTTTCCCCTGGAACATAACTTTCAGCTTGGCTGGGAAGAGGAGTATGTATCCAAGCTGGAGGCCACGAAGCCTGGCCTTGACAGAGTCAAAAGCGCGCCTTTGTTTTTGCACTTCTCTAGTATAATCCGGAAAGACTAGGATCTTTGAGTTTTCATGTCTGATCTCTCCCATCTTACGGACCTCCATTAGAATCATGTCTCTGTCCTGGTAGTTGAGAAAGCGAGCTATCACTGGCCTGGGGGGGGCACCCGGGGGCGGTCTCCCGCCCAGAGACCTGTGGGCTCTCTCTATTATGAAGCATGTCGATAACTTTTCCAGCGGTAGGATCCGTTTTAGCCATGTCGTGAGGAAACCATTCATGTCCGTTCCTTCTATCCCTTCAGCAAATCCCACAAAGCAGAGATTATTACGGCGTGCTCTATTTTCTGCGTCTTCCAGGCGCCAAGTTACGTCTTTATTAATTACTTTGAGCTCCGATACCTCCTTCCTTAGGTTTCTTACTGTGTCTTCTACTTCTGATATGCACACCTCTGCTGATGTGACCCTCTCCGCTACCTTTCGTAGGTCCTGTCTGAGCAGTGTTACCTCTGAATGCACTTCACCCATCTACTCCTCAAGGGCACCCCTGGAGGCCTGTATCGCCAGTAAGAGCGCGTTGTTGTCTGGAGCAGGCATAGCCTCTATGGCCGAGATTGGGGGGTAACTACTTTAGTGTATCTATCCATTTTGCCGCGGCGGGGTGGTTTGGGATTTTTGTCTCGCGCCATTCAGGGTCTGCTGCCGCCTTCCGTGGGATTTTCCCGTTCCGCAGATCGTATATCCTTCACCAGAGCAATCTTCCAGTTCAATCCAGACCGAACACCACTGGGTCTGTCCCAGCCGGGGCCTCCGGACCTCAGCGATCTCTACAGTGTTTAGCTCACACTCCGCTCTCGTATTCCTGGGGGCCTTCTCTGGCCATGCCTCTCAGTGGGGAGGGGGGAGTCCGTATTAAAATTAAATCCTCAAAATCCACCTTTCTCAAATGTCCCGGCCGAGCATTCAGTACCAGCAATCACAGTCACTCAAGGCAGCATGTCATGGGGGGCTCCCTGGCAAACTCACCTTTTTTTCCCCAGTGATGTCCAGCTTACAAGCCGATCAGTCAGATAGTCCTGATTGGGAGCTTGCACCGCACATTCCCATGTAGGAGGCACCAGTCAAACTAGGGAGGTGACACCCCTCCGGTCCAATCCAGGGCGCCCGCTTCAATCCATGTACTTTTCGGGCCACCTTCACCTCCTGGGTCTCCTGTGTGGGTCCTTCTCCTCTGCCCCAAGATGCCGCCGGGGCCACCGCCCTCCGACTCGCAGCCGCTTCTCCTCACCGCCGGGGCCGCTGTGCGACGTCTGAGTTCGGGTGACTCTCAATCACCCTTGACCGGGAGTTCCGCACCCAGGTCCTCCGGGCCCGGCCAGCAATGCAGCAGCCGCACCTGGGCTCACAGGTCAGGGGGAGCGGTCTTTCCCCAGTCGCCACGGCGGGGCCCTTCTCAGACTCCTCAATCCAGGGGCCCTCCACAGCTCCTGGGCCCCAGGGCTGGTCTCGTTTCTTGGCCCTGCAGCACCGCAGGGGCCAGGATCTGCGCCATGCCAGGCACGTAGTTTCTTCCCCTCACCTCCGGGGCAGTGGCGCGACGCTCCGGAGCGGCAGAGCCCCACTCCAGACCGCGCCCGATCTGGAGTCCTGGACCCGGGGCCTCCGGGACCGGCCGGCACCTCCTCGAGCCACGTTCGTGCTCTCCTGCTCCACCCTCGACTCTCTAGGTGGATTTTTCCCTCACGGGCCTGTTCTGTCTTTTTCCCCGTCCACTGCGAGGGCCGTATTTTAGTTTCTCAGCTGACCTTGCAGGATCCGAAGAGGTCTGAGGGCATGAGGACCTTCCTCCCTCTCCACAGGCGATCCCGGAGGGGCAGCAGCTGCTTTCAGGATCTTTTTTGTCGGAGACCGTCTTGGAGCTCCACAAGACGCGTCCGACTACGGCACCATCTTGGCTCCTCCCCTAGATGATCTATTCATGATTTGGAATAGTCAAGAAAAACAGTGCAAGGAGTTCTTGGACAAACTGAATGTCAATGATTTGGGTTTACAATTCACATACAAAATGAGCAGGACAAGGACAGAATCTTTGGATGTGACTGTATACACTGAGGATGAGAAAATACAGACAACAATACACCGTAAAACAACAGCAACCAATGGTGTACTACATGGCTCAAGCTTCCACTCAACATCATTAAGGAAGAGTATCCCATATGGGGAATTCATTTGATGAAGAAAAATTGTTCTGATGCAAAAGTAATGGAAAATAAGTTTAGAGAAACTCAACCAAGGTACCTCAAGAGAGGATATATGTATTGGGATGTAACACAAGGGGAAAATAGAGCAAGATCAATGACACGTACACAGATACTGATGACTGATTCTGACTTATATCAATGAAAATCATAAAATGCTAAACATTTTAAACAAACATTGGACTGTGATGAAAAAAGGTCCAGATATTGGTAAACTCATGGGGATGTGACCGGATGTGACATATAGAAGGGCACCCTCGTTGAGAGACTCTTTGGTCCCACTTCAAGTTGACAACACGAGAAAATTGGCTACAACAAAGAAACAAAGGATTTAAACACTGCAACAAATGCAAGGGCTGTCGTACTGGCATCAATAAAAAGGACTTTTTGGACTTCAAAGGAAGAAGTATACCCATAGAGGAGAAGATAACATCTGACACTTCATTTGTTGTGTATGTTATAGAGTGCTTGTGTGGCTTACGATATGTGGGCAGTACAATATGCCCTCTAAAAAAATGGATGTTGGAACATATAAGAGTGGTACAAAATGGAGATAGAAGCTATGCCCTAACAAAGCACTTACTGTGCCATGATGGAGCATATTGGCAACACATGTAATATTATGGAGTTACCTGTGTGAAAAAACATGAAAGAGGAGGTGATAGGATACTGCAACTGAGACATTTGGAGTCCAAAATGATTATAAAACTCAAGACTAAGGTGCCATATGGACTCAACAGGAATGAGGAAATGCACAGTCATTTATAACAACCACTTATATAGGGGTTGGGAGAAACTGATACAGACTGAAGTCTACAGATCCAGTGGTTTAAGTACAGAGTACAGAAAGATGTGGGTGACTCAAATAGAATGTAATGTCAATATTAGAAAGGAAATGCATATGATCCATGCAATGTGACCAATCTCAAATTGGTTGGAAGGGTAAGCTATCTCGTAAACATATATAATGCAAGGTTGTGGGCACTGACAAACTTCTGGGTATGTCTCCTTGGGATAAGCAGTTACTAGTGGGGTAGTCCAAGAAGTGTATATATATATATATATATATATATATAATACAAGAGATATGTGTGATAATAGTAATATTAGAGCCCCCTAGTTTGGAAGAATATACTTATATAATACATGATGACACACATAGAACGAACAAGGTCAAGGTGGATAGGTGACATGATGATTAGTTCAAAAAAATGATATTGCTATGAAAGTAGACTAAATATCCCGGTAAAATTGAAAAAAACGATGAGATTAAAAAAAAGTGGACCCAAATGCATCCTTGGTGAATAAGTGGGGAAATACTAAATATAGTAAAAAGAAGGCGAAGACTATCTAGAAGATGGCCACATTAGTAGATCGAAAAATAACAGTAATGTAAGTCTCTATATCTTTAATGAGATAGCCATTTATATGTAAAATACAAGGTGGAGAAAGGGAATATCAATAGTTATGTCATTTGAAAGGTATGGGGTACCGCAAAAGAGGTATGTTTAATGTTTTATGTTTAGTTGTATCCAGATTGCATTTTGTTTAGCTAAGCTAAAGCACCAGTCTCCTCCATCCTGGCCTGCATGGCCCGATGTGCTGCCACTGCCCTCCATTTAGCTTGCTGTCCCTGCTCACTCACCTGCCTTCCCTTGCCCCATTCTATGCCCCATCACTGTTCTCCTGTTTAGCCTCATCTTACTGCCACTACTCTCCTTCCCTTTGCTCTCTAGTGTCTGTGTGCTTTCCCCTTCTCCCTCTTTTTTGCTCACCATGTTCCATGGACCTGTCACGGCCCCTCCTATCTACTTGGAGTGTTCTGTTGAGCTGCCACTACCCCTCCCACGTGCCTTGCATTGTCAGATGACTGCTGTGTGCCCCTGCCACCTCCATCATACCTGTCCTAATTCCATGCCCTTATCCCCTCCCTCCTGTCCTCCATGGTCCATATTGCTGCCACTCCCTTCTGCCCTCCATGCTCTCTTGTGCTGCAACTGCTCCTCCTGCTTACCCCACGTGGACTATTGTGAAGCTCCTTCCCTGCCCTCCTTTTCCTGTGTCCAGCCTCTACCCATCCCTACTGTCCTTCATGGTCCTTTGTAGATGCCCCTGCCCACTCCGTCTTGCCCATAATGGCAATTGTGCTGCCACTAACCCTCCTACTTGCCATGCAAGGCCTTCTGTGTTGCCATAGCCCCTCCTACCTGCCCTGTGTTGTAAGCTTGTTGCCTGTGGCCCCGTCCCACCTTCCCTTCATTGTCTGTCTAAATGCCATTATAGTTTCACTGTTGCCCTTGATTGCATGTTGTGCTTCCAATGCCCATTCTAACTGCCCTCCTTGGTCAGCTTGCTGCTCCAGCCCTGCCCCATTGCCCCGCTCTATTTTTTCCATGTGCAGGACACTGCCCACTCCCTCCTGCCCTTCATGGTCTGTTATGCTGCAACTGTCCCTCCTGTCTGTCCGCTATGGTCCGCTGGCTGCCGTTGCCTCTTTCCCCTTTGCTCTCTGTTGTCCATGTGCGTGGCCCTACCCCCTCCCTACTGCTTTACATGGCCTGTTGTGCTGAACTGCTGTTGCGGTTGCCTTGTGTGGTATATTGTGCTGCTGCAACCCCTGATGCCTGCCCTGTAAGGTCAATTTGGTGCCCCTCCCCATCTCCCTCCTACCCTCTGTTAGCCAAGTCTATGTCCCGACCCCATTCCTTCTGCCCTCCCTGATCCACTGCACCATATTTACCAACATTGGTAAGAGGGAGATTTTGAAAAAAAAACGAGCAATTGATTTTTCCTTTTGACTTTCATTGAAAAAGTGAAGATTTTGGGAGGAGACAGAAAAAATAAAATAAAACCTTTTGGGCTTAAAACATTGCAACTGTCCTGCCTGAATCGGGTCTTTTGCCATGTATGGTTGTTCTATCACTGCCTCTTACGTCTTCCCTCAGTGGTCTGTTATGTTGCCACAGCCTCTGCCATGGAGGGGTCCCTTTGAGACTGCAGTACCAGTGCTAAGGGTCAGGGTGGCCCCTCCCTGGTCCCTTTTCTGTTCTTTTCCCATTTTTTTTAGTGACTTGGCTGAAGCTAAGTCCCAAGATGGCTGCTAACACTTCCTGGTTTAAGTGTTGGCAGCCAACCAGAGCTCTGCATTCCCCTGCATGAGCTTGTCATTATTTATGAAGTCATAGTGGCCAGAGATATACAAATTTGGAAGTGTGATACCCATTCCATACTGGCAGTTGCCAGTAGTTAGTTATAGTTAGGACCATGTTTCCATAGAATTTTTTTTTGTGACTTTTCTATATCTTTGGCACCGTTTGACAAATCTTCACAAAGTTTTCCCAAAAAAGTGTCCTGGTGATTCTTGTTGTGCCCGGAAAAGTTTCGGGGTGATGCATCAAGTGGGCAGAAGAAAATAGGGGTGCAAAAAATATGTGTTTCCCATGATTATTCCTGTAGGGCCTTTGAACACGACTACAGCCTGAACCACTGGATGGAATTACACCAAATTTGGCAGAAAGCTATCTTTCAGTATGCAGATTATGTTTTCACTTTTTTATTGTAATTCTGTTCAGTAGTTTTTGTGATAGCAAAAGGAAAATAAATTGGTATATCTAGGGCAGCAGATCCTTCGTGATGTATACACATCAAGCAGGAAGTGTTGGCAGCCATCTTGGGACTCGGCTTCAGCTGAGTCCCAACAAAAAATGCAAAAAAAGGAAAAGGGACCAGGGAAGAGCCACCCTGCCCTCTTAGCTCCAGTGCTGGCGTCCCAGAGGGACACGGCCACAGCCAAAAAAACACTTTAAACAAAAAAAATGTTTACCTCAAATTTGTGACGTCACAAATTTATGGTAATAAATTTAAAAAATGCGTGGCCTCCTACACTTTAATAAGCCCTGGGTTGGCAAGGCCCCAGGGACATTGAAAATATGAGGAGGGGTTGCTTGTATTTGCCCCAGGGACTGCCACCTCCCAGGGGTTTTGTTCATATAACATGCTGGGGGGCCGCATGCTCCCCCCACATGCTGAGGACCACCACATCCCAGGGGCTGAAAAGTACATTGATGCAGGAGGGCCACGTAGCTCCCCCACAGCCCCAGGGACCCTCACCTCCCTGGGGCAGAATTTGTAATGCAATGCATGGGGGCCTGTGCCCCCTCCACAGCACCAGAGCTTGCCACGCCTCCCGGGGCACAAAGTAAAATTGAATGTGGGGGGGCTGTGCAGTGCCCTGAAGCCCATTGGACCGCCACCCCAGAGCACAAATTTAAATGAATGTGGGGGGGGGCGCTGCCCACTCCTGCAGCCCGGGGGACCACCTTCTCCCCCGGGCAGATCTCTCAATCTAATGCGGGGAACCACCTGGCCCCCGCAGGTAACCCCAGAGACCGCCACCTCCCCGAGGCAAAAATGTTAGAATACATTGTTGCAGTACCCCAAGCCTTGGGGACCACCGCCCTCCCAGGGCTATTTTCATTGGAGGGGGCCGCATGGCTCCCCTCAAGAAGCCACTGATGGCCCTAGGGACAGCCACACCCTAGGGACAGCTCCTGCTATGTCCTGGGTTGCCCATCTCCAGGACATAGCGGTTAGTTGTGTATTGGCGGGAGCTATGGCAGCTCCCACCTGTTCAGAGCAAACACTCCACTTGGATGAAGTGAGAGCCATCAAACCTCTCTCACTTCATGCCAGTAGAAGTGTCCTCTGTTTCCCTGCCCGCAGAGATGCAGGCAGGGAAACAGAGGAAGCAATGCTCTCACATAGAGGGAGCTGCTTGGGCTCCCTGGAGCCAACATCAGCATTGGGAGGGTGGCAACGCAGCCCTACCTCCCCCCAAAAATTTAAATATAAAAGTCAGGCCCCAGGAGATGGGGTCCCCAGGGCTAAGATCAGCCTGAGGAGGGAGGCCGTGCGTCCCCCTTCCCCGCCTAAATAAATTACAAAGGCCAGGCCACTGGGATGTGGTCACCAGAGCTGAAATTGGCCGTGGGAGGAGCGCATGCAGACTTGCAGTCATTTACCATTGTGCATTGACCAAAAACTGTGTGCAGCATGGGGTTGGGTGGTTACGGATACTGGTCGCAGGGATTGGCCACAGGCCAGGCCCTGCAGCCAATCCCCCCGTGCGCAAGGCCGAAGACCATTTGCAATGATGAATTGGGTGGTTATAGGGGTTAGCTGCAGAGACTGGCCGCAGACTAGACTTTATGGTCAGAGGCCGGCCATGCACAGTACAGAGTTGGGCCACAGGGTAGTGGTTGGATTAACTTGCTCCCTAAAGTAACTATAACACGCGCTTTCACCATGCAATGCTAATTATCCCACAAATTACAGCACTCATGACATCTTTGATAACATCGTTGATAATGTCACTGTAACAACTGCAGTAAAATTATTGATCACATAACTGTGCATTGTGGGGGCGCGAGTTATAGTTACCTTAGGGCACAAGCTATAGTTACTTGAAATATCTATGACTATAACAGGTGAATTTCTATGATTTTGTGTGTTTAAAATGTGAGCCTAACTATAACTTCCCTACAACCTTTGGTTTTTTAATTATATTTCATTTTTTTTAAATTCTATTTCTTAACTATAGTTATATAACATCCCTGCAACCTTTATTAAGTTTCAGTTACAAAATCTTGTGCCCTATGGTAACTATAACTTGCGCCCTCGCCAGTCACAGTTATCTCGAATGTTGCAGTGACAGTATAAAAGATGGAATAGAATATGTTATTAATCATATAATATGCGGAGAACCTAGCTGTGCATGGCGAAGGCACGAATTATAGTTACCTTAGGGCGCTACTTAAAAGAACTCTGACTATAACTGCTGAATTTCTATGGTTTTGTACGAGCAAATTCAGAAACTAACTATAATGTCCCTGTAACCTTTGTTTTTTTCAGTGAATTTCTATGTTTTTTTAATGCATAGTAATTTTAATTGCTATACGTGAATCTAACTACCGCTGTGTATGGCTTTCGGCCGTGCACGACAGGGGTTAACCAGAGGGCCTTGACTGCGGCCCGGCCCTGAGGCCAACCCCCCATAAGCAACCAACCTTGCCCTGTGCACTGCCTTCTCCTGTGTCCAGTAGGGGTTGCCCACAAGGGCTGGCCTGGAGCCAGTCCCTGTGGCCAAACCCCCAACCACCCAACCGATGTTGTGCACGGCCCTATGTAGATGCACAGCGGAAGTTAGCCGCAGCCTCTGTGGGTGTGAAAATAGGTGTGAGAGGCTGTATCTGGGGTAAGAGTGGCAGTCAGAGTGTCTGTCTGGGAGTGAGAGTGCGTACATCAGTGTTTTAGTGGGTGCGTCAGTATGTGTGCGGGTCTGTGAGTGGGTGCATTAGGATGTCAGTGGGTGTGTGAGTGGGTGTGTGACGGTCTGAGTGGATGTGTGAGTGAGTGCGTAACTGGCTGAGTGGGTGTGAGTGGGTGCATGAGGGTCTGACTGGGGCTGTGAGTGAGTACATAAGTGTCTGAGTGGGTGTGTGAGTGGGAGAATTGATTGAAAGAGAGACAGAGAAAGAGAAATAAAGTGAGAGGGAGAGAGATACAGTTTTTAGGGTTTGATGTTTGATACACTTAGAATTAGTTATTTGTTTCCAATTTAAAATAAAAAATAATGTGTTTGCTTTTTTAAAAAATATAATAGTTTTTTTATTTAAAAAAATTGAAATGAGTCCAGCTGGACTTAAACTTTTTCTTTAGTTTTTTTTCTAGTACTTTATGGGCTTCCATATTATTTATTTAAAATAAAAAATATTTAAAAAAGCCCTTTATGGACTATCTAGCACCGCCTTAAGGGCTCCCCCAAAGTCCCTACATATATTTTTTATTAATTTTTTTTTTTTTTGTTAAATGTAAAGAATAAAACACCCTTTACAGGCTACCTGACACTGCAAGTGAAGCCTTAAGGCTTCCCATGCAGTGCTATTGCTTCACTGCATGCGTGCAGAGGACAGAGATGAAACTTCAGATTTTGACAGCATGACCTGCTTTAAAGGTCTTGCTGTCAAACCCCAAAGTGTGTGCGATGGCTTGGCTGCCAAGCCACAGCAAACAGCTATGTCTTGGGGAAGGGCACCCCGGAACATAGCAGGGTGGGGGTCTCTGGGGTGCGGGCCCAATAGGGATCCCCTTTCTTTTTTGAAACTTTGCCCCAGGGGTGGTGGCCCCTGGGTGCAGGGGTGCTGTGGGTCCCCTGACATGTATTTAATTCAAAACCCTGGGGGGTAGTGGTCCCTGGACCGCGGGGGCACCAGACCCCGCATATACTTTTAGCAATGCCCCAGGGGATGATGGTCCCTGGGTTGTGGGGGTCCTCCACACAAAACTTTTTTAATGCCCCTGGGACCTGGCCTATAACAAAAAACAAGCACGAGAGTCCCCATTTGTTTTTTTTTTAAATATTTTTGCAGTGAATTCGCAAATGTTGCAAACTTGCAGCAAAAAAAAAAAATGAAAAGTGTTTTTTTGCTCTGGAGGGGGGTCCCTCTGGGTACCAACAGCTAGCCTTCTGCCTTATTTGGTGTCCTTCCATCCAGTGGTTTCGCCTGTAGTTGTGTCTAAAGAATTCGATGGAAATGAACATGAGAAACGTGATGTTTTTTTAGCCTCTTTTTCTTGGCCTCCGCTTGATGGATCACCCCAAAACTTTCCATGCGCAAACAAGACTCACTGCAACACTTTTTAAAAAAAAAATCGTGAAGATTCATCAAACTGTGCGAGAAAAGCACTTTTCCTATGGAAACATGACCCTAACTATAACTGCCTACTGGCAACCGACATACATATATATATATATATATATATATATATATATAAATATATATATATATATATATAAGTATATATATATATATATATATATATATATATTCATTGAGAAAAACAAAGGTTAAAAGGACGTTATAGTTAGGGAATAGAATTTACAAAAGCATAGAAATTCACTTTTAAAAAAAAGGTTATGGAGATGTTACAGTTAGGCTTACATTTTAAATATACATAACCATACAAATTACAGCACTCAGGACATCTTTGATAACATCATTGATAATGTCACTGTAACATCTGCAGTAAAATGATTTATCAGATAACTGTGCATGGTGGGAGCCCGAGTTAATACGATGTATATACATATATAGATATTGAAATTTATTATGGACCGATTATTATTATTAATAATAAAAATAATAAGTTTAATTTATTGCTTGTTCATGGTAAAGATTATGCAGTACGAGAATGAAAAAACAGATCAGCAGTTTTGTTAGATCTTAATCATAATTTTAAATGCATGAAGACGACATTAGGAAGGCATATGAGATACCTGTCCCGGTAAAACTGATTAGACATACATTACCAGTTTAATAAGATTTATCAATAGTGTGCTTTCCAGGAAAAATATCCTCAGTATTTCATATTTTTTAAGCGTAAAAAGTGGTTTATGCATATGTTTATAGGCGCTTCCGAGCAAAAGAAAAGATTTAGCTGCTTTTTTTTTTACTTATCCTGAAGATGTATGAATGTCTGATTTTGTGGCATAACCACCCAAAAAAGCTTATGGGTAAATACCTTAATTGAAAAACACAATGAGTGCTCCTTAACCGCCTTCACTTATTTGATGTGCATATATTTTTAACATTTTAAATCAATTGATAGTCAAAAGCCAACTCATTGTTGCTACCTCTTGCAAAAAAGCTGGAAGAATGGAAACTCCTCAAGAATGACTTAAAGAAAAGGTGACTTTGTTATGCTTTAGAGCCAGGACAAGATTTAAATTCATTCTGCGACCCACAACATCTGAAATTCTGGCTGTATTTCATCTATCTTTTTTTTTTTTAATGATATCAGAGACCTGTTCGGGGGCCATTCGGCATGCAGGAGCTACTGGGCCTCAGCGGTGAGGAAAGTGGTCACGTGCTACTGATGGCTTGGAGCCTATGCCTCTGCAAACTGGGCTAAGTACATGGGTGTCCATTCACCAAAATGCCAGGGTAGCGGAAGGGACATTACATACCCTTTGACCTTCATGACATAACAGGAAAAGACATCATAGGATGCTACATTGAGCTAGTAAGCTAGATCTCTGTTATAATGAAGATCCAAAGCAGGTAAGGAAATGTTTCTTGTATTTATTTCTTACAAGTTCAAGTTTCCGCAATAAAAATCCCAGCCTCCTCTCCTGAACCAACCGTCTCTCTCAACCCTTCTCCTTCGCGCCCCCACGTTCTCGAACCTCCCGAGATTCTACTTCTATACTCATTACAACACACCTCCCCCCTATGCAATATACCCAAAGAATGGCAAGAACTTTAAAAAATTACAATAATAAAGAGAACATAACAAAATTATAAGGATAACACAAATTTTCAAGGTACCAAAATTGCAAGCAAAAACAAAGATACATATTAATTCACCAAACAAAGATACATATTAACTCTTAACAAAGTTCTTGAGATGGAAAGGAGTCTTGATACTCCTCTTTGGCGAAATACTTTCTCTTCATCCATTTAAGATGTAGTCCTTTAAGTGTGAAGGTGTCCTGATGTTCCTTTCAGATTTCCTCGTTCCCATATTATCAGCAGGACAGACGTTCTCCTCATGTTGACACTTTGAAGTTTCCAAACTCGTAGCATAAGCATTGAACTTACTTATTCTATTTAAGTTCCAAATTCGGCCATCACTCAGTTTTATAGCATTAGTGAAAAGTTTCACAACCTTTAAAGGAGAACAAAATTTCTTACTACCAGTCTTCAACACAGGATTCTTGACCATAACCCAATCATCAACCCTTACAAAAGTCTTCTTCACAGCATTCCTTCTATCAAAATAACTTTTACTCTTAGAAGATTTCTCTTGTTCCCTGAATTTCCAATCCTCATTAACACCCTTTCTTCCTTTCTCCCCCAAAAATTCATTGACCCAATGTGGCTCAAGAATGGTATTCCCTCGTCTTCCTCGAAACAAAACAAAAGGAGTCCGTCCTGTTGTAGAATGTGGAGTATGTCTATATACAGCAATTTTTTTAATTACTTCTTGTTTTCAGTTAAGACGATTATCTTTAGCCAAAGATATAGTTTCCTTTAAAACTCGGTTGAACCTCTCAACTAATCCATTACACTCGGGATGATATAACGCACATAACTTATGTTTTATACCACATTTCTTAAGAAATTCTTCCATCTCTCTCGAAGTCAATTGTACCCCATTGTCAGTAAGTAAGGTGGAAGGGATGCCTTCCCCAGTAAAGAGAGTTTTAAGACTCTCTATTACTTTCCGCGTATCTATCCCTTTGGTAAAAAAAACCTCAGGCCATCTAGAATACATATCTATGACTACAATAACATAATCAATAGAACCATCACTATATATAGGACCCAAAATGTCAAGTGAAATATCTTCCCAAGGTCCCTTCGGTTTATCTCTAACTATCATCGGTTAACCCCTTCTGTGCCGCGGACGTAGTGGTTACGTCCTGCGGCACAGTGCTGCTGTGCTGAGGACGTAACCACTACGTCCTCGGCACACAGCCCAGAGGGAGCGCTCTCGCTCCCTCTGTGTGCTTCCCCCTACCCCCCCAAAGTCAGGGATGGAAGGGGAAGCCCTTCCCCTTCCACCCCCGACCCCCCCAATCCCCCCTGTGACGTCAGCGCACGAGCGCGCGCTGATTAGTCACAGGGTCTCCCCCATCGCGCTGGAAGCAGAGCTTCCAGCGCGATTGAAAAATAAATGCTTTTGCATTTCTCTTTCAATCACTGGGGGAGGCCCCGAGAGGCTTCAAAAGGGAAGGAAATGTATTTCCTTCCCTTTGAAGTCTCTCACAGGTTTCAAAAGCCGGATTGCTTGCAATCCGGCTTTTGAAACCCCACTAGACACCAGGGATTTTTTTTTTCTCAATGAAATTGGCAAAAGGGAGCGACCCCTTGGGCAAGGGTCGCTCCCAGGGGGGCATTTTTTTAGGAAGGCCTTTTCTGCCCCTCCTGGGGGCAGATTGGCCTATTATTAGGCCGATCTGCCCCCAGGGGGGGCAGAAACCTCTAGGCACCAGGGACCTTTTTTTTTTTTTTTTTTTTTGTGATGTTTTCTTTTTTTGTAGGTGGGGAGCGACCCCTTAGGCAAGGGTCGCTCCCCTGGGGGACAAATTATATTTAGGCCATTTCTGCCCCCCTTGGGGGCAGATTGGCCTATTTTGATGAGGCCAATCTGCCCCCAAGGGGGGCAGAAACCATTAGACACCAGGGATTTTTTTTTTGCGCGCGAATTTCACGCAACGGGAGCGACCCCTTGGGCAAGGGTCCCTCCCAGGGGGGGCATTTTTTTGGGAAGGCCTTTTCTGCCCCCCCTGGGGGCAGATTGGCCTATTATTAGGCCGATCTGCCCCCAGGGGGGGCAGAAACCTCTAGGCACCAGGGTTTTTTTTTTTTTTTTTTGTGATGTTCTTCTTTTTTTTTGTGGGGAGCGATCCCTTAGGCAAGGGTCGCTCCCCTACGGGGCAATATATATTTAGGCCATTTCTGCCCCCCTTGGGGGCAGATTGGCCTATTTTGATGAGGCCAATCTGCCCCCAAGGGGGGCAGAAACCATTGGACACCAGGGAGGTTTTTTTTTGCGTGCGAATTTCACGCAAGGGGAGCGACCCCTTAGGCAAGGGTCGCTCCCTGGGGGGGTGGGGGGTTATTTTAGGCCATTTCTGCCCCCCTGGGGGGTAGATCAGCCTATTTTGATTCGGCTGATCTGCCCCCAAGGGGGGCAGAAACCACTAGGCACCAGGGATTTTTTTGTTTTTTCGTTTTACAGATGGGGAGCGACCCCTTGGACAAGGGTCGCTCCCCTGGAGGGGCAAAATGTATTTAGGCCAGTTCTGCCCGCTTTGGGGGCAGATCGGCCGATTTTAGGTCAATCTGCCCCCAAGGGGGGCAGAAACCACTAGGCACCAGGGATCTTTTTTTTGCGCCGTCACGCAAGGGGAGTGACCTTGTAGGCAAGGGTCGCTCCCCGGGGGGGGTGGGGGGGACAAAATTATTTTAGGCCATCTATTGGTATTAGGCCGATCTACCCCCAGGGGGGGCAGAAACCTCTAGGCGCCAGGGCAAATGTTTTTTTTTTTGTTTGTTTGTTTTTTTAGAGATGGGGAGCGACCCATCAGACAAGGGTTGCTCCCCTGGGGGGCAAACTGTGTTTAGACCATTTCTGCCCTCATTGGGGGCAGATTGGTCGATTTTATGTCAATCTGCCCCCAAGGGGTCAGAAACCACTAGGCACCGGGGATTTGTTTTTTGGCGCCAATGTCACGCAGGGGGAGCGACCCCGTAGGCAAGGGTCGCTCCTGGTGGGGGGGTGGTGGTTGGGGGGGGAAATTTATTTTAGGCCATTTCTGCCCCCTCTGGGGGCAGATCGGCCTATTATTAGGCCGATCTGCCCCCAGGGAGGGCAGAAACCTCTTGTTGCCAGGGCAAATTTTTATTTTATTTTTTTATTTTTTGTTTGTTTGTTTTTTTAGAGATGGGGAGTGACCCATCAGACAAGGGTCGCTCCCGTGGGGGGCAAACTGTATTTAGAGCATTTCTACCCCCCCTTGGGGGCAGATGGGTCGATTTTAGGTCAACCTGCCCGCAAGGGGGCAGAAACCACTAGGCACCGGGGATTTGTTTTTTGGCGCCAATGTCACGCAGGGGGAGCGACCCCGTAGGCAAGGGTCGCTCCTGGTGGGGGGGTGGGGGTTGGGGATGCAAATTTATTTTAGGCCATTTCTGCCCCCCCTGGGGGAAGATCGGCCTATTATTAGGCCGATCTGCCCCCAGGGGGGGCAGAAACCTGTAGGCGCCAGGGCACATTTTTTTTGTGTGTTTTTTTTTAGAGATGGGGAGCGACCCATCAGACAAGGGTTGCTCCCCTGGGGGGCAAACTGTATTTAGAGCATTTCTGCCCCCCTTGGGGCAGATTGGTCGATTTTATGTCAATCTGCCCCCAAGGGGGCAGAAACCACTAGGCACCGGGGATTTGTTTTTTGGCGCCAATGTCACGCGGGGGGAGCGACCCCGTAGGCAAGGGTCGCTCCCGGGGGGGTTGGAGGTTCGGGGGGCAAATTTATTTTAGGCCATTTCTGACCCCCCTGGGGGAAGATCGGCCTATTATTAGGCCGATCTGCCCCCAGGGGGGGCAGAAACCTGTAGGCGCCAGGACAAATTTGTTTTTTGTGTTTGTTTGTTTGTTTTTTTAGAGATGGGGAGCGACCCATCAGACAAGGGTCGCTCCCCTGGAGGGCAAAGTGTGTTTAGACCATTTCTGCCCCCCTTGGGGGCAGATTGGTCAATTTTAGGGCAATCTGCCCCCAAGGGGGCAGAAACCACTAGGCACCGGGGATTTGTTGTTTGACGCCAATGTCACGCAGGGGGAGCGACCCCGTAGGCAAGGGTCGCTCCTGGGCAGGGGGGGGGTCAAATTTATTTTAGGGCATTTCCCCCCCCCCCGGGGCCGGCTGAGCTAGAGGTCAAAATCCACAGGTAGGCACTTTGCAAAAAACACCTCTGTTTTTTGTGAAAAAATATGTTGTGTCCACGTTGTGTTTTGGGCCATTTCCATTTGTGGGCGCTAGGCCTACCCACACAAGTGAGGTACCATTTTTATGGAGAGACTTAGGGGAACGCTGGGTGGAAGGAAATTTGTGGCTCCTCTCAGATTCCAGAACTTTCTGTCACCGAAATGAGAGGAAAAAGTGTTTTTGGGCCAAATTTTGATGTTTGCAAAGGATTCTGGGTAACAGAACCTGGTCAGAGCCCCGCAAATCACCCCATCTTGGATTCCCCTAGGTCTCTAGTTTTCAAAAATGCGCTGGTTTGCTAGGTTTCTCCAGGTGCCGGCTGAGCTAGAGGCCAAAATCCACAGGTAAGCACTGTTTTCCATGAAAAAATTTGATGTGTCCACGTTGTGTTTTGGTCCGTTTCCTGTCGCGAGCGCTAGGCCTACCCACACAAGTGAGGTATCATTTTTATCGGGAGACGTGGGGGAACGCTGGGTGGAAGGAAATTTGTGGCTCCTCTCAGATTCCAGAACTTTCTGCCACAGAAATGTGAGGAACATGTGTTTTTTTAGCCAAAATTTTGAGGTTTGCAAAGGATTCTGGGTAACAGAACCTGGTCCGAGCCACACAAGTCACCCCTCCTTGGATTCCCCTGGTCTCTAGTTTTCAGAAATGCATAGGTTTGGTAGGTTTCCCTAGGTGGCGGCTGAGCTAGAGGCCAAAATCTACAGGTAGTCACTTTGCTAAAAACAGCTCTGTTTTCTGTGATATGTCCACGTTGTGTTTTGGGGCATATCCTGTCACGGGCGCTAGGCCTACCCACACAAGTGAGGTATCATTTTTATCGGGAGATGTGGGGGAACGCTGGGTGGAAGGAAATTTGTAGCTCCTCTCAGATTCCAGAACTTTCTGCCACAGAAATGTGAGGGACATGTGTTTTTTTAGCCAAATTTTGAGGTTTGCAAAGGATTCTGGGTAACAGAACTTGGTCCAAGCCCAGCAAGTCACCCCTCATTGGATTCCCCTAGGTCTCTAGTTTTCAGAAATGCACAGGTTTGGTAGGTTTCCCTAGGTGCCGGCTGAGCTAGAGGCCAAAATCTACAGGTAGGCACTTCGCAAAAAACACCTCTGTTTTTTTCCAAAATTTAGGATGTGTCCACGTTGCGCTTTGGGGTGTTTCCTGTCGCCGGCGCTAGGCCTACCCACGCAAGTGAGGTATCATTTTTATCGGGAGACTTGGGGGAACGCTGGGTGGAAGGAAATTTGTAGTTCCTCTCAGATTCCAGAACTTTCTGCCACAGAAATGTGAGGGACGTGTTTTTTTGGCCAAATTTTGAGGTTTGCAAAGGATTCTGGGTAACAGAACCTGGTCCGAGCCCCGCAAGTCACCCCTCCTTGGATTCCCCTAGGTCTCTAGTTTTCAGAAATGCACAGGTTTGGTAGGTTTCCCTAGGTGGCGGCTGAGCTAGAGGCCAAAATCTACAGGTAGTCACTTTGCTAAAAACAGCTCTGTTTTCTGTGATATGTCCACGTTGTGTTTTGGGGCATATCCTGTCGCGGGCGCTAGGCCTACCCACACAAGTGAGGTATCATTTTTATCGGGAGACGTGGGGGAACGCTGGGTGGAAGGAAATTTGTGGCTCCTCTTAGATTCCAGAACTTTCTGCCACAGAAATGTGAGGAACATGTGTTTTTTTAGCCAAATTTTGAGGTTTGCAAAGGATTCTGGGTAACAGAACCTGGTCCGAGCCCCGCAAGTCACCCCTCCTTGGATCCCCCTAGGTCTCTAGTTTTCAGAAATGCACAGGTTTGGTAGGTTTCCCTAGGTGGCGGCTGAGCTAGAGGCCAAAATCTACAGGTAGTCACTTTGCTAAAAACAGCTCTGTTTTCTGTGATATGTCCACGTTGTGTTTTGGGGCATATCCTGTCGCGGGCGCTAGGCCTACCCACACAAGTGAGGTATCATTTTTATCGGGAGACTTGGGGGAACATAGAATCGCAAAACAAGTGTTATTGCCCCTTGTCTTTCTCTACATTTATTCCTTCCAAATATAGGGGTGTGTGTAAAAAAGACATCTATTTGAGAAATTCCATGTAATTCACATGCTACTATGGTCACCCCGGAATTCAGAGATGTGCAAATAACCACTGCTCCTCAACACCTTATCTTGTGCCCTTTTTGGAAATGCAAAGGTTTTCTTGATAGCTATTTTTTACTCCTTATATTTCAGCAAATGAATTACTGTATACCCGGTATAGAATGAAAACGCACTGCAGGGTGCAGCTCATTTATTGTCTCTGGGTTCCTCGGGTTCTTGATGAACCTACAAACCCTATATATCCCCGCAACCAGAGGAGTCCAGCAGACGTAACGGTATATTGCTTTCGATAATCTGACATTGCAGGGAAAAGTTACAGAGTAAAAAGTAGAGAAAAATTGATGTTTTTTTCACCTCAATTTCAATATTTTTCTTTTTGAGCTGTTATTTTCTGTAGGAAACCTTTGTAGGATCTACACAAATGACCCCTTGCTGAATTCAGAATTTTGTCTACTTTTCAGAAATGTTTAGGTTTCTGGGATCCAGCATTGGTTTCATGACCATTCTGGTCACTGACTGGAAGGAGGCTGAAAGCACAAAAAATTGCATAAATGGGGTATGCCCCAGTAAAATGCCAAAATTGTGTTGAAAAATTGGGTTTTCTGATTCAAGTCTGCCTGTTCCTGAAAGCTGGGAAGCTGCTGAGTTTAGCACCGCAAACCCTTTGTTGATGCCATTTTCAGGGGAAAAACCACAAGCCTTCTTCTGCAGCCACTTTTTCCAATTTTTTTGAAAAAAACAAAATTTTCACTGTATTTTGGCCAATTTCTTGGCCTCCTTCAGGGGAACCCACAAAGTCTGGGTACCTCTAGAATCCCTAGGATGTTGGAAAAAAAGGACGCAAATTTGGCTTGGTTAGCTTATGTGGACAAAAAGTTATGAGGGCCTAAGCGCGAACTGCCCCAAATAGGCAAAAAAAGGCCCGGCACAGGAGGGGGAAAAGGCCTGGCAGCGAAGGGGTTAAACTCTTGACTTCATAGTCTTCTCATTAAGAGCACACTGCATACAGTCTCGAACAACTCTCTCTACTTGAGTATCCATCCCAGGCCACCAGTACGACGATCTTAACCTCTCTTTCGTTTTAGATATTCCCATGTGACTGTCATGTGCCTGACCAATAAGTAGACTTCTTACACTAGATGGTGGAATTAATCTCACACCTCTAAGTAATAAATCTCGATCAACACTTAATTGATCCCTCACATTCCAAAATTCTCTGCACTCCACACTGCCTTGATTCTTGCTCTTCCAACCAGAACACACTAACTTGACAACTTCTTGTAAAACTTTGTTAGACTTAGTATCTTCACGCGACTTTTCTTCAGGAATCATTTCAAAATCCACCACACAAACTCTATCAAATTGCTCGAAGTCTTCAACGTCTTCAGAATCTGCCATTTTAGGAGATACTAATCTTGATAACACATCTGCAGAGTAATTATCAGTCCCAGGAACATACTCAACTAGAAAATCATACTCTTGTAAAGCTATGATCCATTTGGTAATTCTGCTTGAGATTGCATCAACACCTTTGGACTTAAAAACTTCAACCAAAGGTTTGTGATCAGTTTTCACAACAAAAGGCCTTCCCCACAAAAAAATTTAAACTTCTTAACTGCCCAATAAATCGCAAGAGCCTCTCTCTCTATAACAGACTAATTTGCCTCCATATCTTTCAGTCTTCTAGAGATGAATGCTATGGTATTCTCTGCACTACGTAAACCTTGTTGCAGAACTGCACCCAACCCTTTACTACTGGCATCAGTTGTCGGTATAGATTGCAATTTAGGATTCAAATTCTTCAGTTTGGGAGCATTACACAAACAATTCTTTAATTTGATGAACTCCTTCTCACACTCCTCATCCCAAAGAAATTCCTTACCTTTCTTTAATAACTGTATCATATCAAAGCATGAGCTTGCAAAATCTTGACCAAATTTACTATAATACTCAGCCATCCCCAAAAATCTCATTAGTTCTTCCTTGGAGGTAGGAGAAGCCAAACCCTTGATCATGTCAACCAGATCTTTCTTGGGAACTAAACCACCACCAGTTATGGTGTGTCCAAGGTAGTCAATGTTCTCCACTGCAAATTTGCATTTCTCCACCTTAATAGTCAAGCCATGTTCAGAAAGTTTCATTAACACCCTTCTGAGGATTTCATCATGGGCACCACTGTTCTCCCCATAAATTAGAATATCATCCTGATACACACACACACACCATTGATCCCTTTTAAAATGTGTTCCATTGCCCTTTGAAATACAGACACAGCCGAGATTAAGCCGAAAGGCAATCTAATGAATCTGAACGTACCAAAAGGTGTGACAAACGCCGTTAGATCTCTAGAAGATTCATCTAAGATGATCTGATGATAAGCTGAAGTTAAATCAATAGTAGAGAAAACCTTAGCACCCGAAACCATAGTTAGTAAATCAGAAATGTTGGGAAGCGGATATCTGTCTACAATTACACATCTATTAAGCTTGCGAAGATCAACACAAAGCCTGATTTTACCATTATGTTTTTTAGCTACAACTATGGGAGACAACCAACAGTTCCCTCCACCTCTTCAATTATCCCTTGATCTTCTAATTTTTTGAGCTCAGATTGTAACTCATCTCTTACTGCAAACAGAACATTACGTACTTTACTACAGAACGGTATAGCATCAGGAAGCAATTTGATTTTATGAGAATATCCCTTCATGCAACCTATTCTGTCACTGAAAACATACGGAAATTCGTTACGCAACTTCTCAGTGAGATTAGTTGTAGAAATTACATCCACCCCATCTATGTCTCCTAAATGTTTTACTATAATAGGAGGTGAACTGTTGGGATCAAGCATCACTCCAAGATCTTTCTGATGCCACCAACGTATGATGCTATCTCCTTTTTTAGAAACGTAGACTTTTCCAGAAGTGAATCGTTGATCATACTCTATCAAACCAACAAAATAACCATGTAAATCAATGGGCTCACCACCATAACCACAAGGTTTGATATCAGGTTCCAAAAGATTAACCTTACCCTTTAACTCATTCTGATAAAACTTATTAGACACAATGGAAATCTTTGCCCCTGAGTCAAAAAGTACTTTGGTTCTTTTACCCTCCACAGTAATAAAATCTAGAGGACCAGATAATCTGTCACTAATTTGAAGTATTATTTGACCACAGGCAAAATCAGATTCCACCTTACAGACACAAAATCATTATCAACCACTCTCACATGCTGTTTTGTTCTCTTCAGATTACACACAACCGAAAAATGACCCTTCTTTTTGCAAAACAAACAAAAATTATTAATAGCCGGGCAAAGTTTACTATTGGCAAGATGTCCCCCTCTCCCACACCTAAAACATTTCTTGCTGTCAACGCTGGAGGACAATTTTTTATCAAGAGGTTTGATTACTTTGGGTTCAGTATCACCAACTACATTTACATCTTTGGAATCACAGTGTTTCACAACATCAACACACTTAAGGGAATGTTCGATTCTTTTGGCTAAAGAAATGACTTGATCAATCTGAGGATCATCTAAAAGCCATAGTTCACTTCTTACTTTTTCAACATTGCACCCCAACATGAACTGGTCACGAATTCTCTCATCTATTGTGGACCCAAATTTACATGATGAGGCTAAACGTCTCAAATCAGTGATATAATTTTCAATAGATTCACCTTCCAATTGAAAACGCTTCCCAGAATAATACCTCTCTAGGATTGTGCTAACCTTAGGAAGATAATGCAGATCCAGCTTTCTAATACATATTTCATACTCATTCAAATTGATCGCTTCATTGTCTGGAAGATCGGGAAGATGGTCAAAAACCTCCTGACCCTCTGTTCCCAAACAATGAAGAAGTAAAGCAGTCCTCCTCTCATTGCTCAAAGATGTATCACACTCTCTGGAGTACCTCTCAAAGACTTTCTTCCATTTAGCCCACTTAATTGGGGGTTCACCAGGAGTGGAAAGAAAGAAAGGCGGAGAGGAAACATTCTGCATATTAGTAGAATGAGTAGACACAAATAAAGTATTTAAATCACACTGTAAACATAAATACAGATGTGCCAATAAAAATAAAAAAAATTATGTATATATAAAGAATTTTCTCAGTAAAAAAATAAAAGCTGAAATTCAAAGTTGTTTGAAGAAGCATTTGTAATAAAGCATAAGTTTAAAATTGTTTGAATATCACCATCTCAAGATATATAAGAATATATATATATATAAGAAAAAAATAAAATAAATTAAACACAAAGATTAATCACAAAAATACTATAATTCTCGAGTAAAATGTCCTGGAAGAGTTTCCCAATGAGATATGAAGAACCGTCTCTCGTTGCCGATGGATCACTGTAAAGCGTCTCCTGAGTGTTGAGTGCAGCCGAAGACGTCTGGATAATCAAGAACAAGACGACGAGATGACGTTGTGCCAGCGTTGCTAGGTAACAGCACGCTGTCCTTGTTGAATGTATTTAAGAAACACAAACATAAAAAAAACGAAAAACTCTTGAAATTATTGGTCAATGGCAACCGGAAGAGCTGTACTCGTCTCCGCCTCCTGATCTGTAGCCGGAAGAGTTGTTCTAATCTCCGCCTCCTGAAACGTAGCTCCAGGTCCTGACAGACGGCTGCTCGAAGATACGCCGAACTCGAAGATACAAAGGAGTTGGGATGTCAACACGCAGAGTTGACCACCTTCGTCGCCAGTGTTATAATGAAGATCCAAAGCAGGTAAGAAAATGTTTCTTATATTTATTTCTTACAAGTTCAAGTTTCCGCAATAAAAATCCCAGCCTCCTCTCCTGAACCAACCGTCTCTCTCAACCCCACTCCTTCGCGCCCCCACGTTCTCGAACCTCCCGAGATTCTACTTTTATACTCATTACAACAATCTCTTCTAGGAGATTTCTTCCCTCGGATAGAATTTGAAAAGAATGGGGTGAAATAGTGTATTTTAAAATGCAATTTTCACCTAAACTTGCTAAAATGCCTTAGGCACCTCAAGGGCACTCATTAAATTCTCCAATCCTTTTATGGTGTTCCAAGTCAATGAAACCTGACTTTATCTTGGAGTTGATTTGATTTGTTCCAAAATGTGGCATGGGTGCCCTCACATGTCAAACGTAACCTCCAAAGTGCCAAGCCCAGCATGTTGACCTGGTTGACCCCATATTCCATGAGTGCCCCCATACATCAAGTGACATAGATTCTGTCAGAGCCAGATTATTGCAATTTATCCACCCATTTACCTCAGATGACCCTTATGTCAAAAATTACCTCAGTATGTCAGGGCCAGCATTTTGTCATGTTTGTCATCCTCCAATATGCCAATTTGCCCACGTTGATGCCATGAATTTCCTTCCATTTGCTAGTGCCAGCATTTTGCTACTGGTGTTCACATGCCAAGAATCTCCTCAAGTATGCAAGTATGTTTCGACTAGTTCTCTGTATACCATGAACTACCACAATCAGTATTTAAAAATGTGTGTCCTTTATGCCAAGAATTACCCACAGTATGCCAACAACAGAATTTTGCCCTGTGTGTCTTTAAGAGATAAATGACCTTCAGTGTGTCAGGGCAAATGACAAACTTGCAAGCTTCATATCACTTTCTTGTTCATACTCACATTCACTCACTCACACGTATTCTCTCGCTCACACGCACTCATTCACTCTCCCTCATAATCTTACACCCCATTACACTCGTTCCTCTTCATTGTTACTCACTCACTTGTATTCTTTCTTAATCCCACTCATTTGTTCTAACTCATACTTACTGCTACTCAGGCCCACATTTACTAACTCTTTGTGCTGGGTTTGCATATCTTCTGTGATGCAAATCCGGGTCAAAGTGTTAAGGTGAGATTTACAATGCAACACAAATAAGAATTTTTATTTGGATAGAATGCAGAAGTAATGTAAAGGTGTGCTACGCACTGCTTTGTGTTACTCTGCGTCAAGGGAGCATTCCATAGGTAGTGCATGGGCATTCCCATGCAAGCACTTATGGGTTTGATGCAAATCCCTAACAGCAAACATTGGTAGACAGAAATGTGCACCAACATTTTATTCCTCGTAGAGGAAGGTGTAGGCAGAGGAAATGTTTTCATTTCTTCCCATTTTTCTAGTTTTGCATGTGCGTTACTTTTTACACCACACATACAAAGTTGGAAAAGCCTTAAAGCATAGTTTTTATATTGACAAGGAATCCTCCCTGTTCAACGCCAGTGCTTCAGAGGATGCACAAACCCATGAACTATGGCACAAGGGTATATGGATTGATACATAGCTGCCAAAAATGCGCCTGCACACACAGAAAGAAAACTTGCACCATATCTCAGCATGTATGGCATATTTTTTATCTCTCCCTTTGACACAAGGTAGTAATCAATCTCACACAATGTTACTCACTGCATGTCACTGAATCCCACTCACGTTCACTCACATGCATACACATACAGCCACATATGCACGTGCTCTATCTCACATAAACACAGTCTCCTGCACACATACATTTAAAACCACTTAAAACACTTTTTACTCACCACAGCTGTCTGTGAGGGTCCTGTTTCTGCTAATTTTACTCTATTTTTTATTAAACTTATAGTGAATAATAAAATATTATTCACTATTAACATCATGAAAAAATAGCAGAAAATAAGAAATACAGTGTTCCTGGTGCAGGTCTTGCCACTTCTGAGGTTAAGGGTTGCAAAGGCAGTGTTAGGGGACACAAGAGGCAACCCTTAAATGATGTCCATTTCAGATTACATCCCCTTCTGCACTGGACACCCAGTTTAGGGAGGGCAAGATGACAAGCTTTAACGGGAGATAGTGTAGAGTGCCCAAGTTCAGAATTTAACAATTAACCAACAGGCACAATAATTTCAATGTTCAGCCCAGTGCTTGTCTTCTCAAGAAATAAAGTACTTTAATAACACAGATGTACTAAATGTTACACAATGTTAGTAATCATACAGATCAGTCTCTTTGAGTGTGATCATTCTTTAGTCCTTTAAGCACTACACCCTTCCTGCACCCTCCATTACCCTCTCTCAGGTACCCTTACTGGAAGTCAGGAGATAGGTTCAATCAAGCATGGGTGTAGCTTTCAGGCACACTGTAATTTGTACACTGAGGGCCTGATTCACAAACACACTTCATAGTATGTTTATAGTACTGCAATAGTACTACAAAACTGGCTATAATACTTACTATAATACTTACTAAAAAGGGTTATTCACAAATTGCACTTTTGCAGTAACTTACACTTTTGTGATAACTTGCACCTTAGTTGTAAGTCTCTATCTCCATTAATTCCTGTGGGAGGGTGTTGCAGTACCTGTGGAAGAGCACGTTTAGTACAACAAAAGAGTAAATTACTATAAAAAGTGTAAATTATTGCAAAAGTGCAGTTTTTAATTGCAGAAAAGCAGTAAAACACAAACTTACTCAAAAATGTAAATTCCCTTTGTGAATCAGGCCCATAGTCTTGAGTCTTACCCTCCTTGATACAGGTGGCGTTGATGAATCCTTGTTCACTTCTAGTGGAAGTGGCAGCCCTTCCATGTGTCTGCTGGAGCCACGCTGATTTGATAGATTGAACAGCCACAGAGGACGCCAGACACGGGCTGTATCTGGCAGCACATTTGCCCAACCTCAGTCTGTGGAGCACATGATACCAGTCAAAGTCCAAATCGTCCTTGGCATTCTCCCGAGGCTGCGGTGATGCAGCCCAGCCTGGCTGAGGATAGAAGTGGGCCAGGTTGGGCAACAAGTGGCCAAAGCAGTTGTGGTCCCAGTCAACCTGGAGGCAGGTGCAGTCCCGACTGGGGCTACATTGATCATGCAGTTGTAGTCCCTGTCTGGGACTATGGCAGACATGTAGTGGCAACCCTGGTCTGAGCCTATGGTAATCGGTTGTAACTCCCATCAGAGCTTTTGTCAATCACCGCAGTAGTAGCCCCACCTGGGCCTATGGCAATCACACAGATGCAGCCCCCATCAGAGACAATGGCATTCATGCAGTTGCAGTCCCAGGTGGGCCTACAATGATCATGCAGTTACGGTTCATAACAGGAACTGTGATGGAAGACTGTGGGGCCAACGAAACACATGGTTCATTCTAGCTCACTCTTGTACAGTCTTCTGTCTATGGAGGTCCCACAGCAACCAATGATGCACTAAACCTCTCTCCTCCTCGACAATCTCCCCTTCTGCAAGGGTAAGCAGACTCCTTCCCTCTCTGAGCAGACAGGTGGGTTCTTAGGTGCTTCAGGGCTGATTCACAGCTTCCGAAGCACAAAATACAGACTTCAGTTGATGTCCCACTAATTTGGAGAGACTGCCAATCAGGCCAACACCAGCTTCAGATGCACAGCAGTCCTTTGAACACTGCACAGTGGACTTGGAACAGGAATAAAATTGGGTGGCTTGGGTCTCACTTTTATACACAACGTTTAGGAAGGAGATGTAGATCCACTGTCTCAAACTGTAGACCTACTTTGGGTTGGTTGAGCGTTCAAATCTACTCCTCAGGCTGCTCTCTAGGCACAGCCTTTGCATACACTGATGCTGCTCACAGCAGTTGTGTGTGTGGATGTCTCCAATCTGGCGTACCCACAAAAGAAATACAAAGACGTGTCAGGTTTCTGCACATTGTTGTCATGAGCCCAACTGAAGGAGTAATCAGGGACAGAAAAAAAGGGCTCACTTAACCTAGACACTTTCTAACTTCACCAAATAATGGTGCACAGACAGATTAATCAGCAGCTCATTTATAAAAGAAAACATCATAGACTTTCTATAATTAGCTGTTTCCATCCTCCTCACTTCATTGTCTGGTTCTCTTCCCTTCATAGTCTAATAGGACATTATTTTGGTAACTGGCTGACAAGCAGTCCTCTGTAATGTTAAAATAGTTTTTAACTCATGGTAACAATAAGATTGGGTCCATGTATATACAACCTGTTAGAAATGGGGTTTTTGGTTGGCAGTCAGGTTACCCCCTGTCCAAGCAAGAACCCTCACTCTAGTCAAGGTAAGTCACACACAATCCAAATTATCCTGTGCCCACCCTCTGGTAGCTTGGCACTGAGCAGTCAGGCTTAACTTAGAAGGCAATGTGTAAAGCATTTGTGCAATAAATCATACAATAACACAATATAGCACCACAAAAATACACCACACAGTGTTTGGAAAAATATTTAATATTTATCTTGGTATTTGCAGGTCAAAACAATCAAAGATGCAATATGAATTTGTAAAGATATCACAGAAAAGTGATATAAAGGGCCTCATTCTGAGGCTGGCGGGCACCGCCAAATGGCTGCTCCGCGGTCGAAAGACCGCAGAGGCCATTCTGGTTTTCCCGCTGGGCTGGCGGGCGACCGCCAGAAGGCCGCCCGCCAGCCCAGCGGGAAACCCCTTCCCACGAGGAAGCCGGCTCCGAATGGAGCCGGCGGAGTGGGAAGGTGCGACGGGTGCAGTTGCACCCGTCGCGGATTTCAGAGTCTGCACAGCAGACACTGAAATCCTTTGTGGGGCACTCTTACGGGGTCTTACGGGGGCCCCACGGGTCTTACGGGGTCTTACGGGGGCCCCACGACACCCCATATGGGGTGTCGGAATCCCCATGGCGGAGCAGCAAGCTGCGCCGCCATGGAGGATTCCGTCGGGCAGCGGAAAACCGGCGGGAGACCGCCGGTTTTCCTCTTCTGACCGCGGCCAAACCGCTGCGGTCAGAATGCCCTGCGGGGCACCGCCAGCCTGTTGGCGGTGCTCCCGCCGACCCCGGCGGTCCTTGACCGCCGGGGTCGGAATGACCCCCAAAGTGTCTTAAGTCTTTAAAAAGCAAAGAAAGTCTCTTTCAAGCACAAAGTACCTGGTTTGGAGTGGAAAATCTCCGCAGAGGGCCGCAGAAGAGGAGATGCGTGGAAAAATGGTGTGTGCGTCGGTTACGCCCCTTCACACAAGGGCTTGCATCGTTATTTTCCACGCGGGGAGACATGCGTCGTTCTACGGGAAGAAAAATGGTGTGTGCGTCGGTTTTGCCCCTTCACACTCGGACTTGCGTTGTTATTTTTCACTCGGGGAGGACGTGCGTCGTTTTCTGGCACTCGGACCGTCTCCCTCTGTGGGTCGCGGGATTACCAGATGTCCCAGGGTCTGTGCGTGGAATCCTAGGCTTGTTTTCCGGCTGCGCGTCGTTCCGGTGGGCTGTGCGTGGAATTTTCTTCCTCGCGGCAGGCGACGCGTTGATTTCCTCTCTGGAAGTCGGGCGGCGTTGTCCAGGCGAGGCTGTGCATCGAAGTTCCGGTCGCACCGCAGGTGTCGCATCGAGCGGCATCTTTCCGAATCGGCGTGCAGTGAATTTTTCACCACGGAGCAAGCTGTGCGTCGAATGTTTTGGCGCACAAGGAGTCCAGTTGAAAAAGAGAAGTCTTTTTGGTCCTGAGACTTCAGGGAACAGGAGGCAAGCTCTATCCAAGCCCTTGGAGAGCGCTTTTGCAGCAAGACAAGAGTTCAGCAAGGCAGCAGGCCAACAGCAAGGCAGCAGTCCTTTGTAGAAAGCAGTCAGGTGAGTCCTTTGAGCAGCCAGGCAGTTCTTCTTGGCAGGATGCAGGTTCTGGTTCAGGTTTCTTCTCCAGCAAGTGTCTGAGGTGGTATGGCAGAGGCCCTGTTTTATACTAAAATGTGCCTTTGAAGTGGGGCAGACTTCAAAGAGTGGCTAAGAAGTGCACCAGGTCCCCTTTCAGTTCAGTCCTGTCTGCCAGGGTCCCAGTAGGGGGTGTGGCAGTCCTTTGTGTGAGGGCAGGCCCTCCACCCTCCCAGCCCAGGAAGACCCATTCAAAATGCAGATGTATGCAAGTGAGGCTGAGTACCCTGTGTTTGGGGTGTGTCTGAGTGAATGCACAAGGAGCTGTCAACTAAACCTAGCCAGACGTGGATTGTAAGGCACAGAAATATTTAAGTGCAGAGAAATGCTCACTTTCTAAAAGTGGCATTTCTAAAATAGTAATATTAAATCCAACTTCACCAATCAGCAGGATTTTGTATTACTATTCTGGCCATACTAAACATGACCTTCCTACTCCTTTCAGATCAGCAGCTACCACTTCAACAATGTGTGAGGGCAGCCCCAATGTTAGCCTATGAAGGAAGTAGGCCTCACAATAGTGTAAAAACGAATTTAGGAATTTTACACTACCAGGACATATAAACTACACAGGTCCATGTCCTGCCTTTAACCCACACAGCACCCTGCTGTAGGGGTGACCTAGGGCACACATTAGGGGTGACTTATATGTAGCAAAAGGGGAGTTTTAGGCTTGGCAAGTACTTTTTAAAAGGCAAGTCGAAGTGGCAGTGAAACTGCACACACAGGCCGTGCAATGGCAGGCCTGAGACAAGGTTAAGGAGCTACTTAGGTGGGTGGCACAACCAGTGCTGCAGGCCCACTAGTAGCATTTAATCCACAGGCCCTAGGCACATATAGTGCACTCTACTAGGGTCTTATAAGTAAATCAAATAGCCAATCATGGATAAACCAATCAACAGTACAATTTACACTGAGAGCATATGCACTTTAGCACTGGTTAGCAGTGGTAAAGTGGTCAGAGTTCAAAAGCCAACAACAGCAGGTCAGAAAAAATAGGAGGAAGGAGGCAAAAAGTTTGGGGATGACCCTGTCAAAAGGCCAGGTCCAACACAACCTTACATATGCCTTCCATTAGGATACTAAATATAATAACTACTATGTGGAACTATGGATCCAAAAATGCACTGTACTGGCTGTTCACATGTAAAACTTAAAAGTACATGTCCAGCCTTTTAATTACAATGAACCCTACCCTATGGATTATTTAGAGCCTACATTAAGGGTATCTTATTTGAATAAAAACTATAAAAGTGGTGTTTAAGTCTTGGCAAGAAGATTATTTTACCAAGTTGAATTGTTAGTCTAAAACTGCATTCACGCTGCAATAGCAGACTTGGGACATGTTCTAAGAGACTACTTAAGTGGATGGCACAATGGGTGCTGTAGGTCCACTAAAGGTATTTAATTTGCAGGCCTGGGTATATGGTATACCACCTATCTAGGGACTTATAAGTAAATTAAATGTGCCAAGCAGATGTAAGCTAATTTTATCATGTTTTAGGGAGTGAGCACAAGCACTTTAGCAGTGGTTAGCAGTGAAAAAGTGCACAGAGTTCTAAGGCCAACAAAAACGAATCCAGAAAAAATAGGAGAGGCAAAGGCAAAATGTTTGGGGGTGACCCTGCAGAGATGGCCAAGTCAAACACTGTCCTACTTTCCGTGTTGCAATACTATGACTGGAGTGACCTTCAAGTGCTATATTGATCATTCATGTCGTCCATTTCTGCAGTGGTACTGTTTGAGTGAGCCTCAATAAGTTATCATTTTGAATATGCAGCTTATTCCTCACTTTTTATTATGATTGTATCTGTCACCAAAGTTCATATGATTGCTCCATCCCTTCTTCACTTTCTGTTTCAATTCTTTTTGTGTGGAATCTTCATCCCCAGCTACTTATCATTCCCCTTCACCCAGAGCAGTGGTTCCTAACTTTTGTCCACAGATCCCCATGGGTCCACAACAGCTGTTCAGGGGGGCCATGATTGTTTTAAAAAATGTCAAGAAAATTAGCAGAATAATAAAGACAATATACATTACAAAAACTATAAATGTGTAGGAACTTTATTTGGAAGTAAAAAAATTAAGGTGATATCCTTAGCTTAATGGGAGAGAGCAGCACACGTACAGCAAACACAATCTAGTATGGATGAATGGTGGCATCGATTGAAACACAGTTACGCATAACAAAATAGGTCATGCAATAGGAGCAAAAATACAAAGTGATGTAGAACAGTCTAGCATATTGATTTGTCCTTGAGAAATAAAGCCACATTTTGAAAAGTTCAAACATTTGTACATGTTGATTTTTATATATTTCTGCTAGTGGAGTGAATGAAATATTCATAATTTGTGTATTTGGTTTATGTTCACTTGTTTCTTTATTTGTGAGTGTTGTTTTAAGGTTGAAATTGTAGATAGGGCTTAGGCTGGAGTCTCTCAGTTGCAGTAGTGATTAAATGAGGGTCCACAGAAGTCAAAAGTTCAAAGACTAGTGCCATAGAGCTATTTCTGTTTTGAATTTGCACTAACACTTCTTTTTTCAGCTCTAGCATTTCTTCAGTACTTTCTGTTCTTTCATGGCGAACAATCTGCTATTACTTTCTTGAGCCCTGTCAAAAACTCTACTTCAGATTTGTACTCAATCACAGATTACGTCCATCTCAAAATCGTTGGTGTTAAATTTCCTTCTAAAACTCTTCCCTCTTTGAAAAGATGCCTAAGGGGGCTATGATCTGTCCGTTCTCCAGAAGATAGTCCCCTTGTAAAATATGTGATCCCCCAGGAGCACTCAAGGGCTTCCCTTTTTATAACAATGTATGGGATTACAAGACCTTGTCAACAACTTGATGCACATCAGATTACTGGTTTGTCTTCCTCCACGATTTGTAATATTACCTTCCCAATACCAATGACATACTTTTTTCCCTTTCAGGTTGAAATGGCCCAGTGTCAGTGGGTCAATAATGCTTTTCTTCACACTCTCAAGTGCTTTCTCTAATTGACTGTTCCATCCCATATTTTTTATTAACACTCTGCTATGTTATACTATCTAAGAAAAAGTTAATCCTAAATTTTGAGGAAATTGAGCCTAAAAATGGCTGTAATTGTTCTCTGTCTGCCAGTCTTGATGGCTTTTCGATTTGCCACCACAATGCTCATTTTGGTCTGATATCATTACAAGATCTCATGTCCCAAGTAAGTCCATTTTGCTATCCTTAGTTGACATTTCTCTGTTTTTATGGTTAGTCCGTGTTTCTCCAACTTTACCATTAGTTAATCTAATAAACCATCATGCTCTTCCTCATTTCTTGCTACAGAAAGAATATCTTTTTGAAAACACAGTACTTATGTTAACCCAGTGAATATCTTTTACATTACCCTTTGAAAAACTGCTGAGGCCTACGTGAGTCTGAAGGGTATCCTGCTGTACGTGGCTGACATGTCTAGTACACTGAATATAACCCCAACTCCCACAACACTCAACATCTCAAATGTGTTCATAAGAAACTCTCCATTGACCCACATGGTCTTATTTGAATCACACAGATTAATGCATCAGCCAAATTTCCTCCTTCAATGATTACTACGATTACAGGGACCAGCTATTTTGAAGGTTTGATGGGTTTGATATTTACTTCCTTCATTAATTCATCTAACTTATGTAATGGTTCTCTCATTATGCAAGGGTGATTTCTAATATGTTGGACTGTTTTTTCCTTGTATTTTTCCATAACACAATTTTATGTGAAAATACCATCCGTAAACCCAGCTTGTCTGTGAATATCAAGGGATACCTATCCATCATCTTTTCTTCATAATCTTTCTTATTATTACCACTATTTATCTTTATTGCCACTTTAGATACACAAAATCGATGGACACATCAAAATTGCACAGTACGATAGGATTCAAATTATGAATTCAAATTCAAATTAGAAAACATTAGTAATCAATCCATGAAATACATTTGCACTGTTAACCAATTTGCAATCCTCATTTTAATACTCTGGTCCTTTTGAGACATTCTAATTGAAGATACTTGGGGCCAAATTTGGAGTTTGATGGATGGGTTACTCTGTCAGAAATGTGATGGATATCCGGTCCGCCGTATTATAATCTCAATAGGCTATAGTGGAATTGTTATATGGTGGAAGGGATATCTGTCATGTTTGTTCCTTTCTTCTTATTTAGGGGGCTATTTGGATGCCTTACTCTTATGCATAATGAAATATGAGTCCAGTCTAGTTGCAAGTTGATATTACAGGCTCAATGACTAGCAAAACAGACACAGAGTTAAGGAGAAAGAAACACAGCTGTAACAAATAACAATAACCTAATAAATGGAAAGCAAAAGTGAGACATACTTTGCGCTGTTTTAGCTATAATCAGAAAAAGGGTTGAGATTATTCCCCGGTTAGAGGAACAAACCTAGAGGATTGGGCAGCCCAGCATACTCTGGGTGATGACAGGTTTGACCTTAGTACGGAGTTCCCCTGGGGACCCCGCACATGGCCTATGTAGATGGAGATCTTCAAGAACTGTTTAGAACAGGTTAATGACATTGCTTTTGGGGCTCCCTCCTATGCCCCTCCTTCTCTGCAGCTGTTGATATGGGGCTTCGAGTCCTTTTCAGAATAAAGTTGTGTCCCGTGCAGCAGGAGACCTTCAGGTGCTCTGTAGCGCAGGACAGTGACATTGCTGTTGGGTCCACCTCCTCTGTCCTTCCTCCTCCTCTGTAGGTCAGATGTGTTATGGGGCTTGGAGTTCCCTTTAGAGTAGAGTTGCGTTGCATGCAGTGGGAGACATTCAGGGACTATATAGCGCAGGGCAAAGACATTGATCTGGGTCCTACCAGCTCTGCCCCTCTTCCTCAGTAGATAAAATGTGTTATGTTGCTTGGAGTCTACTTCAGAGTGGATTTGCATTTACCAGTCATTTCCACATCCTCTATCTCGTTCACCATTACTGGCTTCTTAAAATTATGATTCAGGACTTTATTCGAGGCTTTCTGGTGATGCCAAGCCTAGTGGATCACACCCATCCTGAGTTACATATACACTTCCATACACTGATATTTTCCCAACTGTTATTTTATCACCATCTGTTCCCCCAAATCTTACTGTCTTTATATCTGATGCAGTTATTCTAACATGGCTCCAGTCCTCTTCCCTTGATAAAATAGTGTAAAGACTTCTTAAATCAACTAATACTCTATTAAAAAATGGTTGGCGTCTATGGAGACCCGAGACACTACGTATGGAATACATGTCTTAAACATGGAATACCCGTGAAATGGTGCCGATCACAGAAACATTGGTTTTCAACTGGGTCCGAACCCCACTGCAGCCATTAGATACAGGCTTAGGAAAAGACAGCGCAAGCAGACTGGTAATATGGAAAAAAAAGGACCCTTAAAGCAGCCCTGCTGTCAAACAGGGGCTTGAAGCAGGAGGAATATTGTGACACTCTCGTAGACCTTGCTCAGATCAGACTTTTGTACGCCTGTTTTTTTTCAAAGGGTTGGACTAACTAAAATTGTGGGTACCACTAGCGGCAGGGAGGTTCAATGCTATTGTTTTACACCTTTGCAGCACTATGCATGTTGCGACGCCTGTAATGTTGGCTCTACAATAACTCTGTGATTTGAGAAACATTGTACATAGTAAAATGTAAGGTATGTATAAGGGCACGTCTGCACCAGAGCTTTCGTATTCTCCTTTGTGCTCTGCAGAGAGGCCACTGATTGGTTGGCCATGTATTCTGAACACCTTTTTGATCCAATGACAGACCCTGTGAGAAACCAGCAGTTATTTCAATCACAGCTCCAGTGTTCGAGCAAACAAGTGATGCCACTCTGTTCAAAGTGTGTACTGTGCAAGAGTAATGTGCATGTGCTACAGGAAAACGTACAGAAACAATATCCTGGAAGTAACGAACATTATTTAGCATTATCCTGCATAATGAATTGGCAACCATGCAAAAACGGATGGCCTACCTGAACAACAAAACTATCTGGAGACTGCTGATGATCAGCTGTAGTCCAAAGTCACCCTCAAAAGCTCTTGAAAAAGAGCAACACGGCCAATTGAAGATGAATGCGAAAGAATAAAGGTGCCTGTTGGCAGGGAGTTTCACTCCAAGATCACTAGAAAGCAGCGTTGAGGCTGTGCCAGAGACCATTTTTCAAGCTTGAGCTTCCAAGAAATGGGCCACAGTGAAGGCAAGAAACGCAAAGTGTATGACTTTCAGGGGACCATCACCATTTCATAGGCTTTTCCAGCATTACAATTGCTACTTCTCAGGTACTTGTCTAGGAAGGGACACAGCATCCTCAACATCTGTGCAACTGAAGGAATCATCTCATATAGATATAAACTGCAAGTCTCATTTGTGCACCAGGAAAACCAGGTGGACATTTTGTTACTGTACGTCAGCATAGGTATTTTGCTTCATTATTAATCAGGATTCATCAGGGTTGCTGTGAGTACTTCCATATCCAGTACCCTTTGTGTTGTCCCCTTCCAGAAAGCGTGCTTTTCCTCAATGAAGTTTGCAAGATACAACGTTGATGAGCTGGGATTGCACAGCATCCTGCAGTCATGTATAGTTTTCAATTATGCCATGATACTATTCTTCTACCTCTCAGAATAGGAATTCCAAATACAGCCTCTCACCACACATGCTTCACCTGCAGCGTTCCGGGCCCATCCATCAGACTGAAGGGTTCCCCTCCCCCAAAAGCCCGTCTCTTGCTATCCATTTTTTGCTTCCATAAATCAAGTATCCACCTCTGTTCACTCAGTGTCCAGGTACTACCATTCAGCATCCATGTCTATCTGCTTGAACTTCACCTCTCACCCTTCAGTGTCCTGCTTTACACCACCTCACCCACAGTCGGAGAATTCCAATCAAGATTGCAAGTAATGCATTATACCACACATTTTTGCACAGCTTAAACCCACAGCTTTTATTTCTGAAATAACACAATATTCCACGTTTAGCAAATCAGAATCGTGGAATCATGGAGAACATGCAGGGTTACCACATGATGTCACATTCAGAGGCGTAGTAGACTCATGAAAGGCAGGCGATACCGCATCCAATACACAGGCTCTGGAATTACCTCACAAAAATGGCACATTTGGAATCTGGACGTTACTATTTTAATGTTTATATCTGTACTCATTAACACTGATCTACAAGGAAGTAATTCTGTACAAAATCAACAAACTGAGGTCTGCAGTTTAATAATCCATCTCACTCCCTCCAGCCACCTTTCCCTGAAACTGCACTGGCGCTAGGACAATAAAGCACACAGGCATTGCTGCATTCAGTATTATTCAAGCAGCTTCACCTGTATCCTAATCGTCAAAGCATTTTAGTACTCTGAAGTGGAGCTGAGCAAGCATAAGTGCTATACGCCTAACTCGATGCCTAACTTATCAATTAGCATTTTGTTAACCGCACAGAAAATCTACCCACGCGGCTTTTAAGTATACATTAGAAGCAACCCATGTGCTACATTATAAAATACTGGACTGTTGCATTGTTACCGTCTCTTCCATTAAACTGCAAAGTGATTTTGAAGCATTATCTATACCTTCTGCAGAAGGAACTAGTCATTACAAGCACACCTGGAGCATAAGGAGTAGTTAGCTTGTTTTTTTCAGCTCTCAAGTGCCTTGAAGCAATGAGCACAAATGGGTCTCCCAGGTGCTCCAGGCAGCTCTTCCGCAAGTCCTCCTTTGGTGTACTATGGGCAAAGTTTCGGGCCACATCCCAAACACTGTGCTGTGAGGTAATCAGATTTTTTGTTATACTGCTTCAGACCAAATATTGGCACACAGCATAAAAATGAAGATTTGTAGGCACTCTGCTTTAATGAGATTATACAGTGCAACGATCACAACTGTGACAGTCCGAGCACTCAATCCAAAACGTCACAAAGATGGCGACACCTGTTAATGAGCACTGCATATACTGTTCTGCAAACTAAACTAGCAGGGAGAGTTCGAGAACCGCAAGAACGGCACCTTGATCGAAAATACGCGGGAACAAAAATAAAGAAACACATGGAAGAATGCTGTTTAATGGCGACGGGCAACAATAAAATTATATAAAAGTTACCATCGAGAAAAAATAAATATTTAATGGCAGGACTGGACTCCGATATCATATTAATAGTATCACTCCAAATCCTTTTATCCACCTGCAGTCACAAATACTGGTTCTGATACCTCCCACTTCTACTTCTTGTCTGTGAGGTGTCCACAGAAATTGTTGCCAGTTAATACATGAACAAAAACAATAATCGAATTCTGATGAGGGGCCTTCCCCTTCTGATTTGATGAAATGCTTGAGCTGCTCATGGAATAGACAAGCTCTAGTGCAGCCACACCCATTCATGTAGCTTCCATCTTCTTGTGTACAATATTTACTCGAATCACAGTTATTTTGGAGCCATCATTATAGGGGTCGCAACATGCACAGTGCTACAAAGATGTAACACAAAAGGGTTGAACCTCCCCTGTCGCTAGTGGTACCCAAAATTTTAGTTAGTCCACCCCCCCAAAAAAAAGAGGTGTGCAAAAATCTGAACTGAGCAAGGTCTACTAGAGTGTCACACTATTCTATTCCTCCTTCAGCAAGTTTGATATCAGGGCTGCTTTGAGGGGGCTGTTTTCCATCTTGACAGGGGCTCTTTTCATGTTGATGGACAGTATGTGATGTCTATTCCTGAGCCTGTATATAATGCAGGAGTGGCTCGCAGTACTTTGCAGGGGTGGGGGCCACACGGGACGGGTGGAAATTAGTTAAAAAAAATACATTTACCTTCATCGTCGCTGCCGCCACCTCCGCGCCACTCCTCTGCTGCAGGCACAGGCTCCTAGCCTGCCCTGAGGCCAATCCTGACACTCCTCAAAGCAGTGTTAGGATTGGCTGGGAGTGCCAAACCAGGGCACTCCCAGGCAGACTAAGAGCCTGTGCCTGCTCTCTCCAGCCTGGCAACACAGAGCTGGGCTGGAGAGAGCCCAGTGTGCATGTGTGCTTGGCCGGCCTGGGATGACTGGCCACACATACACGCACACTGAGGGGAGTGCTCTGTGCACTACCCTCCATGGCTGTCATCCCCAAAGGCCTGTCCCTTTTACTACAAAACGATAATAAACGTAGTTGAAAATGTGTACCCCTCAGTAAAAAATAGCACTCCCAAAATTGTTTGTCTAAGCCTATCCCAGTATGATGTTCTAAATTTGTTCTCATCAAACCTAACGTTTTATCTCATTAGGGGGACAGCTCCTAATACTAGAAACCGAGGGAAAGGTTAACTCTGTCCTCCCTAAAAAAAAATCCTCAAGTGCCTTCTATAGGAAATAGTCTCCTCCAAAATAATATTATGTAGGGCTGCTTTATTTTTGTGTACATAAAATAGTAATATTGAGTTCTAATGCATTTGTTGGAGTTCTGGTTTACCCATTTGGTGCCTTGCAATTAAAGCAGGCTGTAGCATATCTATTTGCATTTCTAGATTTTAGTTAATTGTAGGTAAGACATGTTATATGATTCATGATGGTTGGAAGGATGATGAATCCAAAGATAGTATGCTTTTAAATTCTCTCTTTCGCAACATGGTCCAGTAGCATAAACGGAATGGAAGATAGGCCCAATATTTTAAGGAAATACAGGCTCTCTATCCAATTGATTCTGTGCCCCTCCTTGGAGCTTCTCTTCCGCAGTTTCCATTCGAGAGGCTGTATCCATTGCAGTCTTTTTTTGTAGCTCTCAAAGGCCCAATGTTTAGCTTACATTGTGTCTGAAACCTGATCGATGCCAAAAATAACAGATTGCTAGGTTATGGAGGTGTGAGCAATGATCAGGAGCAATATATGGCGACGGATGATATTCCTAGGTGATTAAGTAGCTTACATAAACTAATCCACTGTACCATAACGCCATTGGTTCAGAAAGATAAAGGAATAGGAAATACAATTTAAAATCAAATATATTGCTACTACTGTTCTCAGGGATTCAATATTACTATTCTATGTTAGTTTTGAGATAATGCCTAAATTCCTCTAAATGTTATTTGACGATCTGGTAACTTAATTAATAGTTTAGTGAATATCATTAGAGCATGGACTGAACCAAGTTCAAATATGTCTTTGGAAGGTGAGTCCCCCCACACCTCTGGTTCTGGAGAAGCATTGGCAATTCTGTCCCCCTTTTTAATAACTGCTTGCTAGCACCTTAAACTTTTTCCATATACGAAACTGGAAGAGGCTGATGTGGATCCAACTTAAGCTTGGTAATGCTAGCTAGTTCAATATGGCAGTTTTGTCATGAAAATCTTTAATTATTATTTTAGTGGTAATGCAGTAAAAACCTCATCCAGCTCCCACTTAAGAAATCCATCCTGGAGTGAGGACTCTGTCATAAATTGGTCATCACTACAGTGTCCATCAATGATAAGCTTCTGAAAAACAAGTGTTTGATCACCATCATTCCTCTTTAAAGACCCATACCTCAGTCAGGCTTCCACTCAGTTTGTGTTTCATGAATGAATTGATAACGCCCTTTGAAAATGTTGACTGTGCCACTCTGTCATCTAAGTTACCGAAAGTCACTGGAGTCATCAGAGATTTCCATTACAGCGATATGTGGGTTATTGCTTTCTAGATTCACTGTTTGCACGATTGGGGAGCAATTAGTCCATGCTCTTGCCTATGTGGATTAATAGTTTGCATGACACCATTGCCTTATCTGATTCCTTCATTCGGTGGGGGTCACTGAGGAACTGCATATTTTTTCAGTTTGTGACATTAAAATATATGTTGCTTTGGACGCCAGAGAAAACCAGGAGTATCTTTGTACTCAAACAATGAATGGCTACCATTTCTTGTTGTTAAATGTCCTTCCTCTCTTTGGATTGGGTTTCACGTACCTAACATAGCCCTTTCAGACAGCCATGTGCAATGTAATTCTCGTCATTTAACTCACACAGTCATTTGCTTCCAGTAACTCACTCCTTCATTTACCTTGTTCAGAGTGCAGATAATTCCTTCATTGCGAAGTTGAACCAGTGGTGGTATGATTTACAGTATCAAAATAATAGAAGATAACTGTTTTTTTTGGAGGGACGGTTTTTGGGTAAACTCCAGTGCTTAATTTGAGACGGTGGTTGCAGGTGTGGGGCAAGGAGGGAAGGCCAAAGACAGGCACCTCCATTTTGTGTTCCTGTGTGCATCTCCCCTGTGTCCTGATACAGCCCAGTGTTCAAGGATTGCAAAAAGACCTAGGTAAGGAGCCCAAAGATATTTCCTAGTTAAATAGTATTAATTGTTCAAAAAGTGTTTGTTTTACTGTGGACTCTCTGTGTTTTCAGGCAGCCATGCCTCTTTTAAAGTGGTGTTTGTTTAAAAATCGTTTTTGCCGTGACTGTGTGAATTCCCTTGCTAGTTTGTGGCTCCCCCCCCCTTTCCCCCCCTCTGCCCCCCTTTTTTTTTCACCCCTATTCTTAGTAAAAAGACTACATACATCTTTCAGAGTGTGGTTTTAGGAGACTGTTTTTAATCTGTTTGTGTGATTTAAATTGTGCTTAAAAGCTGTCTGCCCCCCTGTATTTTTGCCTTAAAAAAGCCCGATTTTAGAGTGTGCGCCCAGAACTATTGCAGTGTTTGTCTCTTAAACAATCTCCCCCTTACCTGGAAAGTAGACTCTGCTAGCTTGGAAGTGTGGATTCAGCCTGTCTGTATCCAAGGAGATACTGAATAGAGCAGCAATAGCCTCCCCCCAGGCCAAAGGGACTGGAGTTTAGTTAACTTGCTCCTTATATAGGTTCCTCGTGGTTGTTGCATATGCTGTTGTGATTGGTTTTTGGGAGATGGTGTTTCATTGGTTGCTAGCTCCAGGGATGCAGTTATGATTGGTGGATAGGGCTGGGATTCTGATTGGCTGTTGGTTCTAGGGCTGTGATTGGTGGATAGGGCTAGGATTCTGATTGGCTGTTGGTTCTAGGGCTGTGATTGGTGGATAGGGCTGGGATTCTGATTGGCTGTTGGTTCTAGGGCTGTGATTGGTGGTTAGGGCTAGGATTCTGATTGGCTGTTGGTTCTAGGGCTGTGATTGGTGGATAGGGCTAGGATTCTGATTGGCTGTTGGTTCTAGGGCTGTGATTGGTGGATAGGGCTGGGATTCTGATTGGCTGTTGGTTCTAGGGCTGTGATTGGTGGATAGGGCTGGGATTCTGATTGGCTGTTGGTTCTAGGGCTGTGATTGGTGGATAGGGCTAGGATTCTGATTGGCTGTAGGTTTTAGGGCTGGGGCTGTGATTGGGGGTCAGGAAATAGGGCTGTGACTGGTGAATAGGGCTGGGTCTCCCATTAGTTGGCTAAATCAGGGTTTAAAACAGGATTGGCTAGGGTTAGGACGAGCTTCTCATAGGCCGGTAGGGCTATAAAAGGCCAGGATTCAGGGCGTCTCAGCCCGGGCGTCGAGGCAAAGGGCGGAGAGGACAAGGGCAGTTGCCTGTTTGGGCCTGTTCGGGACAGGTAGGGACTAGGGCCTAGGGCCAGAAATGCTGCCCAATTCATATTTCCCCAGGAATGGCTTCCACCCCAAAACATCCCTCAACATGCAAACACATTATCTGCAAAGATATCCAAATCATGCATCACAAACTGACCACAGACAGATTGCATTGCCCCACCACCCAACACAATACCCTACATACAACACATATACACATACCCCCCATAACTACTACAGTCAAACACCTTCATTCTCACAGCAAACACTACTCTGTCCCCTCCCACTAACACTACCTGCCACCACCCACACAATACAAAACTACAACATACATTTCCCTCAGTTTCAGTCTCCCAGATACACACTCTCTGCTCATATTAATCAAAAACACAATCCGCTGTTCGCTCCACACAGACTGCCTGTCTTCATAACAATGCCCAAACCCTGCCTTCAAACACATCATCTACAAACACTCTTCCCCTCTCCTCACCAATTACACACAACCATACAATCCCCACATTTCACTCCACCACACATATTACCCCTTCCGGTCATCTCAACTAATACTTCTTTCCCTGACACACACCCATCACCTCTTACACACCTCATACATTCATCTCCAAAACACATCAACACCCCATCTAACACTCAAATTCCACTTAGCAGCACTAACTCACATACAAATCCCTCACCAAAAACAACTACACCAATAGCCCCTCTCATTCTTCCACAAAAACAATACCGACCACAAACATCAGCACATCAAAGCAACACAAACTTACATTACACTCATCATCATACCCACTCCCACCCCCAGGACTACACAAAGGATACAAATTCCATCCTATCTCCACCCCTACCCCCCCACTCTTCACAAACACCTACCACAAGCACCCCATCCCAGCAACCTTCATTCACTCGCCTCTCCTCCATTGCACAATTTAGGGCCTTACATCATGATCCACATGCACCTCCACCACCCCTAACCCATACTCCATCCACACTAAACAAACACAAACAAAATAAAAAACATGCCACTCATAGCAACCTCGCATCCCCTTGTTTGTTACATAATACAACTACCCTACAAAAAACACTACACTCCTCATGGCTCTCTCAGCCACCAAGTTCACCACCCACACACACAGACCCAACAAAATGCCTCCTTAACCTGCTGGAGGAGGAACACTATCTTGAAAAGCAAGACAATTGTGAGCCTCAAACAGTTATCACAACTAGCAACACTCCTGCTTCAAGCTCACATTATACTACTTACCCTTCTACTAAACAAAACAACACTACCACTAACACACCCTCTCTAAACTGCCAGCTCATACATGCTCGATCACTCTAAAAAAACAAGCACCACATCTACAACCTGCTCACAGACACACAACCTGACTTACTATTAATTACGGAATCCTGGTTGGGAGATGACATGGCACCAGTGTTGCACGAAGCCCTTCCTCCGGGCTATCAAACCATCACACAAAACCGTATAGGCAAGAGAGGAGGTGGACTAGCTATTATATTCAAACAGGCAATAAACCTCAGTAAAACAGACAACATCTCCATACAAGGTTGTGAAGCCCTCCTTACCAGATGCCACCCTACTCCAACTTCAACCTGTAACTTTCTCCTCCTTTACAGACCTCCACCTAACAACTCCACTTTCCCTGATGCTTTTATTGACACAGTCTCAAACCTTATTACACTATACTCCAATCTATGCATTCTTGGGGATCTAAACATTTGGTTTGACAAACCCAATATGCCCCATCCAAAAGCTATCACCACTGGCCTACTCGCATTGAACCTACATCAGATTGTACACAGTCCCACACACATCGCTGGTCACATCCTATATGTCATTTTTGCTAAGCCTGAACTTGTTACTATTCATAGCATCACACCAACCACCTGGTCAGACCACCATCTGATAACTTTCCGACAGACAACTCCACAAATCAACACACCCCACAACCACTTACATACAAACACCTACTGACCATGGAGCAAACTCAATTTGGATCACTTAGAAACACAACTAACAGCAAACACAGATCTAGATACAATCAATTCTGTACCAAAACTTTATGAGTGGCTACAGGAAGCTTTTGATGTCCTAATACCACTCAGAAAAACTAAACATGACAAAAGAAAACCAACACCTTGGAGAAACACAGAACTTAAAAAGATAAAGCAACAAATCAGAAAGTTGCAGCGGACCTGGCTCAAAACAAACAACAGTCAAGACAAACTGCAGCTACACAAACTTAACAGGATATACAAATCATCAATCAAAAAAGCTAAAAAAAGATACTACTCAGACCGAATTCAAAATGCTCAATCTACAACCAAGGAATTTTATAAAATTCTCAATGAATTTCGAAAACCCACATGCATGGAAGGAAGTCATCCCACCACTCAAGATTTCACAAACAAATTGGCAACTCACTACACAACCAAAGCAGACACATTGGACTCCTATTTAAAACAGAAGAAAAGCATCAGCACCAACCCCTTTACTAAAATACCCTTTAAGAATAAACCATCCCAAACTCTACAGTCTTTCAAACAACTATCCCAGGATGAATTTATGGATTTGGTCAAAGCAAGCAGACCTTCTGGTTGCCCTTCTGACCCTTGCCCACCACAAATCTTCAAGAACATCCTGCTATCTACTTCTGCTGCCACACCTGTAAGAAGAATCATCAACAACTCTTTAACTTCAGGAACTTTTCCTACAGACCTGAAAAAGGCATACATACGACCATTTTTAAAGAAAACAAACCTAGACCCGCAAGACCCCAACAAATACAGACCTATCACAAATGGACCTTTCCTGGGCAAATTGATAGAAAGAGCAGCATTCGCCCAGGTGTCACAATTCATTGAAGACAATTCTATACTTTCAGACTTCCAAACTGGATTCCGCCCAGGAAGAAGCACTGAATCAGTACTCATGGCAATCTGGGACGATCTTAAAAACACAGTCGACCGAAAGGGAGTTGCTGCACTACTTCTCTTGGACCTCTCAGCTACCTTTGATACAGTTGACCATGACACCCTAACTCAAAGACTCCACGAAGCCGGCATACAAGGGATTGCTCTCAACTGGATTACTTCCTATCTCCAAAAAAGGGCGAATATCATCCACTCGCCCCCCTTCTCGTCCGAACCCTACCTCACAAAAACAGGGGTCCCCCAAGGGTCAATCATCTCACCTTTGCTTTTTAACATCTACATGATATCTTTACCAGAACTGATCAATGAGTTCCATCTCACATGCTAAAACTATGCAGATGACACACAAATACTACTTCAATTAGAAGACCCCAAAAACATTGAAAAGTCACAAATCTTCAGTTGCCTCAGAGCCGTTGATCAGTGGATGACCTGGAGCAATCTCAAACTAAATACCTCCAAAACAGAAATACTCATATGTGGTGACTGGAAAAATTATGACCCTCTGTGCGTCTGGCCTGAAGATCTCGGACCACCTCCTCAATTATCCAAGGAAGTGAAAAACCTAGGAATCACCATGGATTCCAAGCTAACTATGAATACCCAAGTAGACAAATTAGCACGCACAAGCTTCATCACCTTAAATCTTTACGACGCATCTTCCCCCACCTCGGATTTCCACACAAGGTGCAAGCTACTATCTCACTTGTATTATCCAAACTGGATTATGCCAATAGCCTCTACCATGGATCATCTCTATCTGTTATGAAAAAACTACAACGTATCCAGAATTCCGCAGCCAGGCTACTACTACATATAAAGCCGCAAGACCACATCTCCCCTGCCTTGAGAGCACTACACTGGTTACCCGTTGCCAGAAGATGCACTTTCAAACTGCTTTGCATCACCCACAAAGCTATACATGGAACAGGACCGCTTTTTATCAGAAAGAAAATTACCAAATACATCCAACAAAGAACCCTCCGCTCAAGACTGGCACCCCGCCTTAGAACACCACCATACAAGAAAAAGACTGTAGGTGGTACATCCTTCTCCGTCCAAGCAGCAAAACTATGGAATTCATTACCCCCAACTATAAGAGCCACAGATAACTTTCTTGTCTTCAGAAAACTACTCAAGAGTTGGCTCTTTCCTTCATAACCACCTTTTTCAAACAACTATGAACTGCATATGCCTATGTGGATAAATATTTTTTCAGATTATATGTATACTTCTATTTATTTATAGTTTCTTTGGAAAATATGTATTGCTACTGTCATAACAATAAAATTCACACACACTCTTTTAAACCTGTCTGACTAAGTATTTTTTACCCATGATTCTAATTATGTATTGTATGTGCATATGTGTGTATTCTTGTGTGTGTGTATAAATATATATATATATATATATGTATATATATATATATATATATATATATATATATATATATATATATATATATATATGTATGTATGTGTATATGTTGTTTCTGTGCTTGGCACGTTGTGGATCATTGCATGGCTCCTGGGTTTTTGGGTTGTTATACTAGATATCTATGAATTTCTGCTCTCATTTTTCATCACTCTTATGTCATGTCTCTATCAAACTATCCTCCATTCTCACTATGACTCATCCCAAATCCCTTCGACCACTTTCATCTCCTAAATATCTCTGCCTAAGCTCTTCCCTCCACCTCCACATCTAACTCACCAAACCTCCCTCTACCTCTGTGACCTCCCACACAACCCTACTAAATTCTCCTGCATTCATCTCACCCTGCTACTATGCTCTCCCTAACCCTTCCACATACTCTTCCCCCCTCCGCCCCCCTTTATTCATCCCAAGCCTTTGGATTGAGTACATGAAGGATATACTCCCAATTAACACTTTTAGATTTCTTTCCTCCTCCACCCCTCCATTACTCCAGTCAATCTAACTAACAAACTCTCATATCCGCAGCTCAAATTAACTCATAATAATACTAAAACTGTACTCATTATTAAATGATACTAATCCATCACTAATTCTTGTTGGGTTCCGGAGTAGCGTGCTACTCATCGAAAAGCGCTTCGACGCCTCGTCAGGGGTAGTAAGCGCTATATAAATACGATTACAATACAATACAATACAATACATACAATTATTTTTGGGGGGCAGTGCTTATTTATCCACATCACACGTTTTCAGAGACCAAAGTAGAGAAAAACAAGCAAAACAAAAAACTTAAGACAAAAAATACAGAAAATGCCTCACCAAGGGAGAAAGCAGACCCCTGTAAGTGTGAGATAACATAGCAGGGAGTGACTCCAGTGAGCTGAAAAGGCCTGAAGTGTATTCAGGACTGCGCACCCTTGCTATTTGCGCTCTGACATTTTATAGCTCCAGCCTTGGGTTATCTGAGCAGCTCTTTGAGCACTGACACTTATTATTTCACATATAAAGCACTGTTGAGCTCTAATTATTGATTTATTTGTCCCAGAATACAATTTTTCTGGTAGTTGAGACATTTCTCAGAGATGCCATGTAGTAGATTAGAAATAGGTAGTAGAACTTTTTTGAAGTCATTGATGTTCTGTTGCGCAGAGTAGGTATACAGAGTGCTGTCTGACAAATGAATACTCGGACACGTAGTTGCTCTTTGACCTCAGGCTCCAGGTCCCCGGCCTTTTATTAACGCGTGGATCCCACCTGGTTGACAGTGTCAAATATGCCAGTAGGCAGTTAGCATATTATAAATTCTTTCAATCTCGTAGATGTTACCGGTTTCGGGAGTAGATTGTATCTGTCGATGCCTTGTCTCTGCGACCTAAGAGACTCCTCTGCGTTTCGCTCCCTTCAAAAGTTGTCTCTTCATGTCGATCATTCCTATTCTGTTCACTCTCAGTTGGGGTTGGATTTCTGCTTCCGCTTATGAGGAATGGTGTGATATTGACACTTCATCACATGGGTCCCGGGCACTGACCTTGTCCTCTTCACACTGGCACTCTGTTTGAGCACTATCAGTGTTTTCCATTTCAAAGTCAGGCTGCCAGTATGGCTTGAAAAATGACATGTTTCTCTTGATGAAGTAAGTGCCTTTTCTTCGCCATGATCATAGTTCCTTTGATGGCACTTACCCTCTGTGGTTTCTTCTCAAATGGCAATCTGAACTTGCTCCCGGCCAGTCAATTCTTCACTAGGACAAAGTCACCAATCTCAATCTTGTGCTGTTTGGCTTGTCTTCGCCTTGATATACAATCATGTAGACTTTTACACCTTAATAGGGCCTCAGCATCCAGGTCCATGATTTGGAGGATTTGCTCACATGAGGGATAGTGTCTCCTACCTTCCAATTCATGCACAATGTGTTGGGAGGCATTCCAGTGGTGGCATGAAGAGTGTCTGTACTCACAGAGAAAAGCATAGAGAGCACACTCTATGCTCGGATTGTTTGCCAAAGTGATTCTTAGGACTTTGTTTAGAGTTCTCGTGAAGTGCTCTGCTTCAACGTTGGCCTGCAGCTAATGAGTAGTGATTTTCCTGTGAGTGACACCCCTAGATGCTAAGTACTCAGGTAAATTTTGCATGAAGAATAGTGGACTCTAAACGCAGAATGGTCTTAGTTGCCTTAGTGGAGTCCCTGATTTCCACCTCTGGGTATTTTGAGAAATCATCAATCACTGCAAGCATGTGGCGAACGTCGGGTAGGCTCACAAAGCCTGCCCTAACCCTGAACGAGGGTATTGACTGTATAGTTTAAATGATGATAGGTGTGGGTGGTTCAGCAGAACCAGCCACTTGACACATTGAGCAGTGACTGTCATGGTCTGCACGTCGTTTACCACAGTTGGCTGAAGAACTTGAAGGAGCACCCGGTCTTCTACAGGTTCTGGACTGACCAAGATAGGGGTGACCCTTTCTAGTAGCCACAATGCTGCTTAACTGGGAATGCCAAAGCAGACCGTACCCTCCAGAAGGAGTCCCAAAAGGAAAAAAAAAATATGTGGGAAAAAAACCTCTACACAGGAACTCCTGAAAAGGAGGAAAAGAAATAATGAAAAAAGAAAAAAAATGGAATAATCTCTTGCAAAGAGCAATAGGAACTGGAGAAAACACGGAGAAACAGGAGCAACACCATCTTGGATTGGGAAAGGCTGAATAGAATAGAATAGGAAAAAAGTATCAGTATAAAGGAAAAAGAAAAAAGGCATGCTGGGAAAAAGAACACCAAGAAGAAAGACAACATGGACACCAGAACAAGGAAAGAAACAAAGTTGGAAAAAAGAAGAATTAAGAAAGAAGAAAGAAGAGTTTTTTCCCCAGAGGTAAGTAAGGAAAATATCAGGGAGGCAGGCTGAGACAGCTGCGTGACCCGGAGCACGAAATGTGCTTTCTGGGCCGCGCCACAAGAAGAGAAACACAAAAACACAGGCTGCAGCGAAGCCGGTGCTCTGATACTCGGAACGGTGGCCCGACTGCAACCCGAACAAGGGACACCGCTGTAGAGTGTGGCATCACAGTGACTCAAGGTGTGCTCGACTTTATCATATAAACCTGGGAACCACACCTTGCTTTTGAGCCTGGAATTTGTCTTTACCCCTCCTTCGTGTGAGGAGTGGGCCATTTCCACCACTTGTCTCTGCAGTGACGTTAAGATCACCAATGGGTGACCTCTTAGGAGGCATCCCTAGGGGGAGATGGCCAGTTCATGCCTGATTTTGTGCAGCTACGACAAGGTCAGGCATGCTCCCTCAGTCTTGAAAGGTACATTGTGTAGAAGTATGTGCCAGTTTCCAGACGTGATGACAGATGTTGTTAGCTGAATACACTCATTGGATTTTGTTGCTGCTCGGATGTCTTCTAGGGAAATGGGAAGAGGTCTTGATTATTCGACCACTAGTTGTTCATACTCCTCTACGACTTCAGCATCAGAGGCCTCACTCGATGTGGCTGGCCTCGCGTGCTGTGAGAGGTCGTCTGCTGGATTCTGGAACCCTGGTCAGTAGACCACAGAGAAGCGATAGTCTTGCAGTTGTAAGATCCATTTCTGGACCGTGAGAGGTGGCTTGGACGAGGACCCATTGAAAAGTGTGGACGGTGAACGGCTAGCTGTAAAGGTATCAATTAAAATGGTGAAAGCCCCAGTGGACAGCAATGGCTTCTTTCTTGATATGAAAATACCATTGTTCTGTGTCTGTTTGTTAGAAATGGGGTCTTTGGTTGAAAGTCAGGTTACCCCCTGTCCTATCCAAGCAAGGATCCTCACTCTAGTCAGGGCAAAGGAGGGAACACACCTGGTTAACCCCCATCCACCCCCTTGGTAGCTTGGCACGAGCAGGCAGGCTTAACTCAGAAGCAATGTGTAAAGATGTTGTACAAACACACACAGTAATACAGTGAAAATACTACGAAATGGACATCACACCAGTTTAGAAAAATGGGTAATATTTATCTAAATTGAACAAGACCAAAATGACAAAAATCCAACATACACAAGTCAAGATATGCATTTTCAAAAGAATAAGAGTATAACTCCATAGAAAACAATGGAAATGTTGATTTTGCACAAAGTACCTTGTTAGCGTCAAAAATAAACCCACAATGGCGAGCGTGCATCGAAAAAGTCAGTGATGAGTCGATTCCTTACTCTCAATTGAGGCCATGCGTTGTTTCTTCTCTGGTCGGGTAGGCGATGCATCGTTTTTCTCCCTCGCTAGACAGCGATGCATCGATTTCGGATGGGGCACCTCAGAGCCACATAGGGTCAGGATGACTTTGACACCAAGGGAAAATGCATGAGAAATCCGGTTGCATAGTATTAGAAAACCGTGCTATGTGGAGTTTATGTTGTTATCAGCCCAAGCGGGTGTTACACGTCGTTTCTCCAGCAGTGATGCATCGATCTCCCACCCATGATGCAGGTGAAGTGTCGATTTCAGCCACGAAGCCGGAGGCGCATCGTTTATCAGCCGCGTTGCAGATAGTGTGTGGAAAATTTCCGTGCACAGCGTTCTGTGCGTGGATTTTAGCTCTTGTTCTGCCAACTTCACCTTTCAAGGGCCCACGGACTGGATAGGACACCGTTTGGCAAGGCAGGAGTCTCAGCTTAGAGTCGAGGTGCTGGCAGAGGAAGTCTTTGATATCCCTTAGACTTCAAAACAGGAGGCAAGCACATTTCAAGCCCTTGGAGATTCTTCTCAAGCAGGAATGCACAACAAAGTCCAGACTTTGTCCCCTTTCACAGACAGAAGCAGCAACTGCAGGATAGTCCAACAAAGTACAGTCACAAGCAGGGGCAGAACTTCTCCTCAGCTCTTCTCCTTGGCAGAGGTTTCTCTTGAATCCAGAAGTGAGCTTGAAGAAATCTAAAGTCCGGGGTTTTGGGTCCACTACTTATACCCCTTTCTGCTTTTGAAGTAGGCAAACTTTAGAGGAAAATCTCTGTTTTTTACAGGATCCTGTCTTGCCCAGGCCTGGCCCCAGACACACACCAGGGGGTTGGAGACTGCACTGTGTGAGGGCAGGCACAGCCCAGTCAGGTGTAAGTGACCACTCTTCCCTTCGTGCCAGCTCAGGTGGCCCATCAGGATATGCAGGCTACACTCCAGCACCCTTTGTCTCACTGTCTAGAGGGGAATCACAAACAGCCCAACTATCAAACTGACCCAGTCAGGGAATCCATAAACAAGCAGAGTCACAGAATGGTTAAAGCAAGAAAATGTCCACTTTCTAAAAGTGGCACTTTCAAACTAACAATCTAAAAAACAACTTCACTAAAAGATATATTTTTTAAATTGTGAGTTCAGAGACACCAAACTTCAAATTTCTATCTGGTCCCAAAGGGAATCTGCACTTTAAAGTTATGTAAAGGCAGCCCCCATGAGAGAGATAGGCCTTACAACAAAAAACACTGAACTTAGCAGTATTTCACTGTTAGGACATGCAAAACACATCAGTACATGTCCCACCATTAAACATACACTGCACCCTTCCTCTGGGGCTACCTAGAGCCTACCTTAGGGGTGCCTTACATGTATGAAAAGGGAAGGTTTGGGCCTGGCAAGTGGGTATATTTGCCAGGTCAAATTGGCAGTTCAAAACTGCACACACAGACACTGCAGTGGCAGGTCCGATACATGTTTATAGGGCTACTCGTGTGGGTGGCACAACCAGTGCTGCCTACCCACTAGTAGCATTTGATTTACAGGCCCTGGGCACCTTTAGTGCACTTTACCAGGGACTTACTCATAAAACAAATATATCAATCATGTTTAAACCAATCAGCAATACAATTTACACAGAGAGCATATCGACTTTAGCACTGGTTAGCAGTGGTAAAGTGCCCAGATTCCTAAAGCCAGCAAAAACTGGTCAGAACAAATAAGTGGAAGGAGGCAAAAAGATTGGGGATGACCCTGCAAAAAGGGCCAGGTCTAACAGTGCTAGTGCCCATCTTGCAGACGCTGCTGGTGCCCACCCGCGTTATACTGTTTATGAGATAAGACCAATCCTAGGCCAGCGAGACTTGCGAATACTGACAGTTCTAACTCTTTGTTGGAGTCAAAGAAGAACAGCGTGTTGTGTTCACATAAAGCTGTCTTGGGGGCTTGGAACAATGCTTTCTGAGCAGGACCCCATTCCCACATGGTGTTGTTTTTGGTTAGCTCTCTCAGTGGAGCAGTAAGGATGATGAGGTTTCGAATTATTCTCCTGCAGTAGGTGACCATCCCCAGGAAACTGCATACTTCTGACACTTGGGTGGGTATTGAAATGGACAACCTTCACTGGATCTGGCATTACTGTTTCTCTGGAGAATTGATAGCCAAAGAAAGCAACTTCCTTTCGCAGGAATGCACATTTTTCTCTATGTAGAGTGAGCCCACTCTCATATAGTCATTTAAACTACATGAAAATACCTAGCTGATCATCTCACTGACCGAAAACCTCACTACTGCCAAGAAGAATTTTCATAACGGCATGAAAGCTGTCACTGCCTGGATGAAGGACAACTGCTTCAAGCTCAGCTCTGACAAGACTGAGAGCCTCATCCTGGGAGCATCCTTATCAGCTTGGAACAACTCTTGGTGGCCATCCACCCTCGGCACTCCTCCCACCCCAACAAACTACACATGCAACCTCGGCTTCATCCTAGATTCATCGTTCACCTTGACCCGCCAAGTAACTCAGTCACACCTTCCTGCTTTCACATGCTCTAACTTCTCCGGAAGATCTGCAAAAGGGCTGCCGCAAAACCGTAACCCATGCCCTGGCTACCACCAGACTCGACTACGGCAATGCCCTCTATGCTGGCACCTCCCAGAAGAACCTAAAGAAACTACAGCACATCCAAAACACCTCAGTCAGACTCATCCTGGAAATTCCCCGCCGCAAGCGCATCTCCAATCACCTAGAAGACCTCCACTGGCATCTGATTGAGAAAATAATTAACTTCAAACTACTCATCCATGCATACAAGGCCCTCCACGACCTAGGACCTGGCTACCTCAACCACCTGATCACCTTCTACTCCCCCACCAGACCTCTCTGCATACCTCAACAAGCACTAGTCCCCGTACTCTGCATATGGAAGACCTCAGCTAGTGGAAGATCCTTGCCTACCTCATGGCACAGAGCTGGAAAACCCTGGCCCTGCACCTCAGGCAGTCACCATCACTACCTCAATTCAGGAAGGACCTTGAAGCCTGACTCTTCAACTGAAGCTCAGAGGACAAAACCCCCTCAGGGCCATGAGACCATTATGGCTGAGTAGTTGTTCTCAATAAACCTTGATTTGATTTGATTTAAATGTTGCTTTGAGATGGTGATGGTGTAACTCAATGGTTGGAGCATGCACCAGGATGTCATCACTGACGTTGATGACTCCTTATAGTCCCGCCAGTATCCCCCAGATGGTATCCTGGAAGAATTCCACTGTGCTTGACACTCCAAAACTGAGGCATTTGTACCTTCTTAAGCTGACATGGGTGGATCATGTTGTGACTTTCCTTGATTCTGGAGCTAAGAGTAGTTGAAAGGATCCAGCTCGCAAATCCATTTTGGAGAACCATCTCGATCTGCTTTCCTCGGCAACTATGTCATCTACCATGCGCGTCCGGTGTCGACCTTGGTTTATGGCTAAGTTGTACAGCTGCATTTCAACACAGATCTGGACTTCACCTGGTTGTTTGAGCTTGCAAGCGACGACAATCTGGGATACCCAGGGTGTTGGGCCTTCCACCAGTTCAATAATATCTGCTTGTTCCAGCTTCCTCAGCTCTTTTTCCACTTTCAGTCAAAGGCGGAATGCCACTCAACAATGTTTTATTGCAACTGGCTGAATCGACTCATCGATAAGTAGACGTGTGGGATGGTCCTTCAGACAGCCAATGCCTTCTAATAGTTGCAAAAATTCAGCCAGCAGATTGTCTACACTCCCTAGGTGTACGCTGAAAGCAAATTAAATTAGCCTGAGTTGCTCAGCTGTCTTGCAGCTGAGCAGCAGTCCGGACCCCACCTATGCAACGTACACTTTAGTACGGGTGTGGTGTTTCGTGGGGTATTTCCGTTGTCAATATTCCCATCGCAGATGACCCAAAGGCGCAGACTTGAGTACTGGTTTGACACAGGCATGGCTGTATTGGTTGGATTTGCAGTAGTGACTGTACCAAGATGTTTATGGACACTTCAGTATCAATCATAGCTGGTACCTGGTAGCCCGAGAGGAGTACAGTGCATTTTGATAAGCATTTAAATGGGTAACCTTTGGGCTGCATGGCATACCAAATGTGTACTGTACCTTCTGTATCTTCATCATCGTCCATATCGTCTTTGTCTCCTGGGGCTGTCAGTGGTTGTACGAGGTTGATTGGCGTGGGGTTTTGCTCTTTCTGAGGAGCGGACGACCTGCAAACCTTGGCAAAGTAGTTCATTTTGTTGCAGTGTGAGCACTCCTTGCCTTGGGCAGGGCATAGTCATTGAGGAGGGTGAGGTCCCCCACACATGTAACATGTTCTCACACTTGAGGTACGTTTTTGACAAATCCTTTTCTTTTCTGTTCCTGCTGACATTAGTGCATTCATCAGTTCCACCTTGTCTTGGCGCTGCAGGGCTGCTTCTATGTGTGCAGCACACACTTTTGAGAGTTCTTTTGATCAAACTAGCATAAGGATATTGGCCATGGACATCTCTAGCATGTTTTCTCTCAACGCACATTCTGACTCTTCAGGAAGTGGCTTGGCTTAGCATCGTAGGAATGGCTCGTAGTCTGGGTTTGCGAGCAGTTCGCAGTGCCCAGTGAGGGCCCCCTTCAGGGTTTGGTACATGAAGGGTTGACCTACTTCAGCCACCAACTTTCCCTGCTTGTCGATGGTGGCACCCCCTAAATGTAGAAGCATGGGGCATCATCTTTCATTGTCCAGAATCACTGCTGCAAAGTGCTGCTCTCCATCCAGTCCTTTCATCTAGCGGCCAGAGCTGATGGGGGTACCTTTTACAACAAAGGGCTGGAATGGATGCCATTGGATGGAGCCGACTGGGGAGTCAGTAGTGGGAAGTGGTGTGTCTGTTGATGTCACCTCACTCTGCGCACTTATGACATGATTGTGTGGTGGGAGTCTGAATGCCTGTATACATAGGCCAAGGTGAGTACCGGGCAACTTGTTCAGTTCTCCTCATGCATGAATGGTAGGTGTTAGTGTGTCAGAGTCTTGAGTAACTTTGAGTAACTTTCACGCTCATTACTTGTATTGATGCAGCACAACCTCTTATTAAGAATAAGTGCCACCTGGAGTGCATTCAAAAGTAACTTATAGTTGGAGGTGGCTCCGGAACTGGTGTCCACGCATTGTTGGAGGATGCAGTTTCCGCCTGGGCTTGCAGTGACAGCACAAAGTTAGTTTGAAGATGTTTTTGAAGGCATGCGCCCCTGGAAACGGAGCTATCTTGTGTTGAGGTGGGAAAGGAGTGGCACCAGTAATTTTTCAGTACTGTAGCAATCAATTGGCAGTTTAACCCCATGGTGGAGCAGCCCGCCTTCAAGGCACGAGCAGCTGCTCTCACCATGTGCCTGGGCGTTCTTAGCAGCACCGCGACCGTCAGCCGGGGCCGCTGAGGAAAGGACAGTTGCTCCAACGTGACTTTCACTCGTGGTGAAACACTCGGCGGCATGCATGGGCTGGAAGAGCCGATGTGCACTGTCGGAACCAGAGGCAGGCGAGAAGGCAGGCCAGGCAGAAAGCATGCGTAAGAGGGAAGGTTCTAAACAGAGCGCTGCGTGACAAACAATACTCGGACACGTAGTTGCTCTTTGACCTCGGGCTCCAGGCCCCCAGGCCTTTTATTAACTCTCCTCACCGACATCATGGACATTGCCATCATGTCTAGATGAGGCTGGGTAAAGCACAAACCCCCTCCTCCCATAGAACCGCATAAGTGCGAGTCCCACTGCAACATAACAATTGAGAGATCATAGAAATCTGATCATCCGCATTTAAATATTCTAGCACTTTAATGCATCGGGACAAACATACATTGACACTCATTTCTAGTGCAAAAGGTCATTTATTTAGGACAGGATTTAACATAAACAACAACAACTTTGAACTGTATGAAATCCCTTCTCGCCCAACTTTCAACTTAAAAGCTTCCTCATGCCCTTCCTTCTTTTCTAATAGCTTTCTTCCAATCCCCTCCCCTAGACACTCCCCTCTTCCTTCCATGCCCTCCTTGTTTGTAAACAAACCTCCCCCCATTCTGATCCTTCACCTCATTTTTCCCCCTGGAAGGGGGGAACAAGCCCGCATCTGGCTCTCCCCCCTCCCCCATTTCCTGCCAACTCTTATGCACCGCACCTGTCCTAACTGACGTCAAACCTAACCTTACCTACCTAATCCCGCCTTTCCCTTGACAAACCCTCCCCTGCTGCCTACCTTCTATGCAGGGTGGGTGGGTGGTCCAAAACTTCCTCCCTGTAATGGTCGGCCTGGAAAGAGGCCGACCCCACCCCTCTACCCCCTTTTAACCCATCCCTAACGCCCACCCCCACTTACCTGTCCGCCAATCCTGGCGCACCCGCGCCACTTCCTGTCGTCCCGAAAAGACCCGCGGAGAGACTAGAGCGAGTCTCTCTCTCCGCGGGCCCCCCCATCGGGACAAACATACATTGACACTCATTTCTAGTGCAAAAGGTCATTTATTTAGGACAGGATTTAACATAAACAACAACAACTTTGAACTGTATGAAATCCCTTCTCGCCCAACTTTCAACTTAAAAGCTTCCTCATGCCCTTCCTTCTTTTCTAATAGCTTTCTTCCAATCCCCTCCCCTAGACACTCCCCTCTTCCTTCCATGCCCTCCTTGTTTGTAAACAAACCTCCCCCCATTCTGATCCTTCACCTCATTTTTCCCCCTGGAAGGGGGGAACAAGCCCGCATCTGGCTCTCCCCCCTCCCCCATTTCCTGCCACCCAGAAAAACCCATGTGGCGTTTTTCTGCCCCACCCGGCAAATCTTCGTTTGCCCCCTGAATTCTACTCATTTTGTAATCCACAGGTTCTCCCCGCATAACTTCTCTAGCATCGGCCTCAAACCCATCCAATAATACGCATTTCCCAATTGCGATAAATGTACTCCATCATCTCTGAACAATGTCCCCTCATGTTCCGTAATATCCTCGTGCCTCCGCACCTTAATCCCTTGTGCCCAGCAAAATCCCCTCATTGCCTTATTCAACTTTTTCCGAGCCCGCTCAATGGCTCCATGATTGATTGCCCCTCTCCATACCCGCCTGGGTATAAACTCTGTCCATACCAGACATGTCCCCGCACAGGTTTTGCTTCAATAGCACCAAATCTTTTTACATAAATTGTATCAATGTGGGCCCTGATTGCCTCACCAAATCATTTTCTCCCAAGTGTATCAGCAACAAATCCGGGCATCCCCACTGCAGCAAATTCCCTGTAATATATGGTAGTACACTTCCCCACCTCATTCCGCTCTTTCCCACCAACGCACTTCTTGGTGTCTGCTGGGCAGTCCCATTGATCTGCCGTATATCTGTTTCTCAGCGAATTTTGCCGCCCAATGTACGAATGAATGGCCGACCAGCCAAGTCACTGTCTTATCGTTCCTCTGTCCGGCCACACCCTGTAAAGAAAAAACACTATAACAACTGTGATGTACTTCTAAACCCCCCCCACCCCTGGGTTTCATCATGGCCTAACATAGCGCTCGCAGCATCTGGATTTCCATCTACCTATTGCATTAATCTTAGCCCAATCCCATCCTAAATGAGCTGCTGCTGTTGCTGCCCCGATCCTAAAGGAGTGCGTTCCAAAATCCCCTGCTTGCCGACCAGTCCTATCCAAAGCCGTCCTCAAAACCTGCAGGAACTGATAGCTAGTGGTTTTCTTCCCTGAAGCATGCACAACACCCCTGCTTCCCCCGCCTGTTCCCACTTTTGTTTGAAAACCATCCCCTCCTTCACTGGGCATGCTAGATCATCACCTCCTTTCTCCACCCATACCCACTTCCCTTTCCCTAACTGGTCCGTCTTGGACTTCCTGAGCCATATGCCCAATCTCCCTTGATGCATGCCGATCTCCCTCTCCTTCACACCGCAGTCCTTGCCTATACCCAACAATTCAGATACCCTAAAAACCCCGAAAAACATCCACACCATACGCCACCTGAAGAGTCCTGCTTCGTGTTCATCTGTGCCACATACTGGCAAAACATGCAAAAGTTTTTTTTTTTTTTTTTTTTTTTTTTAATTATCCCACAGGTAATGGGCTCTCTTGCCTTACTTCCCTCCCCGGCCCTAAACCTGCCCCATCCTTTAAATTTTTTTTCAAGTAAATCATTCCGTGCTGGATCCGTACCGAAGAAAAGCTTCCCATAAAATGAGACACCTGTTAATTTCCCGCCTATCGTGGCCGGGGATAGCCCCTCCTTGATCAAATACAGCACAAAGCGTAAGGCCCGTGCTTCCAACGCTCAGACCCCTGAGCCCAGAAATTGCCCTCAAACTCTTCAAAAGATTGAAAGTCCAACCATGCCAGCCTGTAACTTTGCCGCGTAGAGACTGCCAAAGACATCTCCACCAACCCCGAGATCATCATGCCCCCCACTCCCAAATGTCTGCCGGGAACGTAATGTTGGACTGCTCCGCTCCTGGCGCCAGGTCGCGAAAACGCCGCCACTGCGAACGAGATAGGGAGTCTATAATCTCGTTGTATACCCCTGGTATGTGTGCAGCTTTAAAGATAACATTGAGAGATAAACATTGCAACATAAATTGACGCAAAAAACCCAAAACTCTTAAATCCCTGGCTCTCTGTCTGTTTACCAATTCCTCTACTGTCATATTGTCCACCTGGAAAACTACCGTCCTGTTGGCCAGTTCCCATCCCCAGACTGCCAGTGCCACCAACAAAGGAAAAAACTCCAGAAACGCAATACTCCTCCCTTGTTGCAACCACTGCCGTGGCCATGTCTCCGCGCACCACCTACCGTCCCAGTAAATGCCAAAACCCGACGCGCCCGCTGCGTCTGAAAATATTTGAACTTGCCATACTGTGTCCGCATCTCAAAAACATTGGTACCCCATTAAATTTCTTCAGGAACATCTCCCATACCTTTATGTCCTCCCTCAGACCCAAAGAAACTCATCCTATGGTGAGGTAACACCGCCCCTGACATGGACAGTCCAAGTCTTCCACAAAAATACGTCTTCCCCTCCCTACTCTACAAGCACGGTTGAGATAACCTAGTAGTTTTTGTGTAGTCCGTAACTCCCTTTTGTGCCGAGTTCGCACAGATGCTAGGCATTCTAGTATTTCCTTCACTTTTGACGCTGGCAATCTTGCCACCATTAGCTCCGCATCTAGCTCAATGCCCAAAAAAGGTCATGATTGACAGCGGGCCCTCTGTCTTTTCCGGTGCCAATGGCACTCCTGTCTGCTGCATTAGACTCTGGAAAGGCTGCCAAAGCCCGTCCACATGCCCCATATGCCGCTTCCCCTACAAACAGAAAATCATCCATATAGTGTGTCACTGCTTCGTGGACGCTTGTTTTCACAACAAACCCACTGCAGAAAAGGTACTGAAAGTTTCAAATAGCACGCATGATATCGCGCAAACCATAGGTAGAACCCTGTCCACATATATGGCTCCATCTAACTGCATGCCTAGCAGGTCGAAATCTGCTGGATGAATTGGTAACAGACGGAAAGCAGACTGTATATCGCATTTCGCCATCTCCGCTTTTAAACCGCACCTCAATACTAATTTTACTGCATCCTCCACAGACGCATAAATTACCTTGGTATCTTCCTGTGCGATAAAATCATTTACCAACGCCCCCTCAAGCCATGACAGATGATGTATAAGCCGGAATTCGCCTGGCGCTTTCTTAGGTACTACCCCTAGTTGGGATATCATCAATTGATCCGATGGCCAGTTGAGGAATGGACCTGCTATTCTCCCAAGTGTCACCTCTTTATCTATTTTGTCGCGTATTACTTGCGGCTGCTCTTTTGCAGACCGCAAATTGTCTGCCCATCGCCTCTGCCGAGGACCTTGATAACCTACCCTACAACCTTCTCGAAAACCCCATTCCAATTGTCTGGCCCTATTCTTGTCCGGGTACCTGTGCTGCCACGGCAACAAAAAACTTCTAACCTAACTGGTGTAGGCCCCTTTTGACGCAGGAGCACCTTGTGAGCCTCTTCCTCTTGTCGCCCTCCATTGCTCTGCTGGGCTGTTGAGGGAGAAACATTGTATGACTGGATGACGACCCCCGCACTTGGAGCAGTCATGTTTGACCTACACTGAGCCCTTGAACAGCAACCCTTGTTGAAGTTCCAACAAGCCCCTGTGTTACCCACCTGCGTTTTTTTTTTGTTTTTTTTTTTTTTGGTATTTCCCGCCCCTCCCAAGGCGGGGCGCGCCTGAAAGGGCTTATATGTTGCCGGCAAACTGCTCGCCGTATGAGTGGATGCCGCTGCCTGTGCTGACGCCATCCATTGCCTCCAGCGCTCCGGATCCCCGTCCCCCATGGTTTCTCGGGGTTGATGCTCACCCGGGCCCTAAATTTCTCATCATAGTTTTGCCATGCAAAAACCCCCAAAATACATCTGGGCCTTTCTAATGATATCCATGTACTTGAATGGCGCTATGGCCCGGTCTGGGTATTTTTCGCAGTATATACTAGCAAAAATCAAAAAGTGCGGACATCCAGTTGTCCATGCGCGTCACCTTGCTAGCTACACCCCTGTCACCCCAGACTGACCACCATCTCCCCTTACCTCCAATTGGTTCATCCACGTAACGCGGTGGTTGCCTTGTCATTCCGCCCCATGGCCTTGCTGGCCTCACACTTGACGGCCCTTCGGCCATGACGTCGTCCTGGAAAAGAAAAACAGAGGCAAGGGGTTGCGCCGCACTTGCGCCCCGCTCCCCCCCCCTTTCTTCACCCCGATCACATTCTCATCACGCAATTCTCCATCCTCCCAATCTCCTTCCTCTTCGTCATAGACCAATTCCAACTCATCTTCCTCTTCCCAACCTCCTTTGTTTTCCCTATACCCTTGAGATTTGGTCGCCGGTGATTCTGTTGTACTTTGCCCCACATGGCGTCCGCCAACCTGCTGCTGTCCCCGTTCCCACGGTGTAGAGAAGGCCGCCGTAGACCCCTCTATTGCTTCGTTCCAACGCGCTTGGGCCGTGTTGCGCCCCGTTGGTACCCCTTTTACCTTGCCAACCTCTGACGTTGACATTGTGCTGCCTTTCCCCACATGGCCGCCTGAACCACTGGGGCTTCCCAAGCCAACCTGTCCTTCGGCCGCACCAGCCTCTTGAACCCTACCTTCTCCTGCCTGCGGTACCCAGACCCAGCTTCCTGCTCCAGCCCCTGCTGCCTGTACCCCCTTCCTGTCTGTGACTTCTCGTGCCGCCTCCCCATCTCCTCCCTGTCCCTGCATAATTTTGCCCACCTGGCCTCCGTTTTCGCCACGGCCCTGCGCTGCTCGCGAATTCTAGCTTCCAGGTCCCATGTGGACGGGCCTGCGCAGCCCGTTCCTGTGTCACCTGTACCCGGGTCCTGTGTGCCCTGCGACTCCCCCCCGAACATTAGTGGGCTAAATGTGTTAGGGAACTCTGGCCGTACCTCTGTAGCCTGTTCTTGCCTCACTGGGACTTCATCCGTGTCCCCTTCAGAAACCTGTGAGTCGCATGTTGCGATTGCCGCCGCTACGCTGCTTGATGCGGCCCGCGTAGGACGTGTCATGCCCACCCAGGCCTGATCTAATACCCCTGGCCTAAGCAAGTCCGCCCGTCAGGCCTCCCCCAGGACCCGGAGCGCCGCCCTGGCCGCCTCTGCATCATGAATGTTGGCCATGTCCCCCACTACACTGCCCTTGGCCCTTCCTTATTGAAAAAACCTAAAGAATGTATATATATATATATGTTTATTTTTTTTTATTTTTTTTTATTAGGGGCCCCCAATGCTGTGACTCTAGTCCCTGTGGTGTGGCCCGTGTGTCCGTTACCTATATACATCTGCTGTGGGCTGCCGCGCCTCAGGCTCCCAGAAAATATACATATATATATATATATATATACATATACATATATATTTTTATTATTATTATTTTTTTTTTTTTTTTTTTTAAAGGGCCCGCCCAGGCGCTGTGTTCTATGAGGGCCCTAGTGGCCTGGCCCTATTTAGGAACTTTGCGCCGCGTTTCTGACGCGCGCGCGTGTCGTTGTGGGCCCCCGGCGTCTAAAAGCCGGTAATTATACCTAATCTGGCCGGGGGGGGGGGGGGGCCTTAAAAACCCCGGCGTTGCCCGAGGCCGTCTCGTGGCCTGGAGCGCGTCCTCTCGTGCACCGCGTTGATGTCCGCGGTCACTTGAAAACAGGCCTTCACGCCTGTATCTACAAAATTATTTGTCTCCCTGCCTGAGCAGGGAGCGCCCCCGCGTCCTCAGAGGGCGCGCACTGGGGCGCGGCTGCGGCCCGCGCCGACCGCAAAAACCTTGCACGCCGCCTCCGTGCCTTCCCTTGCACGGCCAGGGAAAAACCCCTGGCGTGCACACACTCCCGTCTCCCACCGAGGCCCCCCAAGGGGAAGGTGAAAGAGCCCGGGTGCCCTCCCCGATACGCCTTACTAACCTGGCCTGGGCCCCGCCGCGAAATCCTCCCTTCCAAAACTTCCTCCCTGTAATGGTCGGCCTGGAAAGAGGCCGACCCCACCCCTCTACCCCCTTTTAACCCATCCCTAACGCCCACCCCCACTTACCTGTCCGCCAATCCTGGCGCACCCGCGCCACTTCCTGTCGTCCCGAAAAGACCCGCGGAGAGACTAGAGCGAGTCTCTCTCTCCGCGGGCCCCCCCATACCGATAGGAAAGTAAATGCGAACAGCGCTAGGGGTGAAAGAATGAAGCAATGTTGTATAATTGATTAGAAATCAGTAAAAGAGCTTTTTGGAAGTCATTGCGAGATCAAAGAAATCTGAACACCCGCATTTAAATATTCTAGCACTTTACCGCATATCAATAGGAAAATAGATGCGAAAAGTGCAAGTGGTGAAAGAATGAAGTCATGTTCTATAATTTATGAGATATTTGACTTATGACACATGCATCAACAAAAGATCCTATAAAGACATATACTTTATTGCATTTGCCCTATGCCTCCGTATGACAATTAACGAACATCAAGCTACAGCTGGTGGGTGAGAAAAGATCACCCTGCCAGGAGGGTGGTATTACACTCTTTGCTTGATCAATGGAAGGTGCAAAAAGTGGGTGGAGTACATGTCTGTGTCACTTCGCAGGTGGAGTGGATCACAAACGTGTGCAGTTATAGGTGCATCACTGAACTTTTTTGCGTTTGCCTTTAATTGTATATGTGACGGTGCACATTTTTTTCCACACTTGCAGGGAGGAGTAAATCCACCAGCTGGCAATTCCCCAGCCCCAATCTCCAGGACCTTCACCTGGCTCCTTAGTTGTAGCACCAATAGCGGATGCAAATCTCTGTAGAGTGGCGCCCCTATATGTTTTTTGGGGTATCTGTCTGCAGAGATGTGTGAACTTAAAAATAATGCAGCTGTAGGAAAATTCAGAAAACTCTGAGATTTTTCGCAAAGTATAAAACTCTGACAGATATGTGGGCGTAATTAAAACTTTTGGCTTCTTCCATCCCTTACATTAAACAGGAACGTGGACTTAAACACGGGATTCTTGAAACGATTATTTATAAAGAAGTTAATGTCCTTTAGTCTTACTATTTACTGAAGTTAAGTCGGTTCATTATCATCTATATGTTTTGTAGTCCTAAGCAAGTGATTCATGACGTCTTACACATAATGATTACTCATTTTTAGGTGGTGCACTACTTCTTTTAACAATCAATTCTGCTAGACGCCTTTTTTCTATCAGCTCTCTCAAATGTGTGGTTGCTAAGGTAACTATTAACATTTACCAGAGCTGAACTTTTTCAATTTTTTAGCTCCCTCGTTTATTTCGGAACTGCGACCTTTCTGTTGCAGTCACGTTGCCATGGCGCTGTACAACAATTTGACGTTATACGAAGGTGCTAATAACTGGCATTAATTTGGAGAAATATTCCCAAACTGTACACGCGTGAATCATTTTTTTGTGCATAGAATTAATTCATGCTACGGACCTTATCCTTTCTTCACAGAAACGCAATTTAAAGCGCATAACCTATATATTAATTTCCTCGTGCAATATATGCTCATGTTCTGGTGCATCGAGGGAGCGAATTTAATAACGAAATCATGCTGAATCAGAGGAAAAAACACACATTGACAACGTAGTCATACTTTCATTTGACCCGACGAAGATGACATGAGAAGCATGTAAGAGACACTTTTCCCAGAACACCTGATTAGTGTGATCTAAGCCTGCATTGAGCCACTGCAGGGAAAGATAAATGTGCATAATACAAACCTAATAACATTCACCAAATTGTGCTTCCCATGAAAGGTATCCATAGCTTTACATGTGTTTTACAGACTGGTGCAGAGACCACAGAGCAAAGAAATACATTCCAAGACATTCGCGAATCCAAAGAAATAACGTCTTAATTTGTCATCAAACTCTCAAACAAGCATTCTAATGTGAAGAAGCATCTTTAAATTATCCAAAATCTCAACTGAGCAAGTTGGAGCTGAAGCAACTCAACTCAAACTCCTTTGTCACAAATATGGGGTGCAAGAGGGGGATGTCACATGTATAGGCTACAGGAGGAGCTACTAAAGGTGTGCCTGGGGGGGATCCGAACACCATTTTTGACTCTAGTAAATAGGGATGGGCCTACATGACGGTAAACAAAAGGTAGAGGGGCGCAATCATAAGATGGTGCTTATGGTGAAAAAATGCCATGAGACCCCACTCATACAAGAATCTGATTTTTTGGTGATCATGCCTACAACCTCGTTTGTACAATGGTATTTTACCTCCCTGCTCTGCTCTGTCTTAACCACTTTTGCTGCTCTGCTTTAACCAATTTTGCTCAGAATGAGAGACATGTTAACTCCAAAGTTAGTAGTAAGCGGACCTATTTTTTTTAGCTATTTAGCTAACCTGTCTACAATGTGCAGCAGAGGTGTTTACAGAGAATAATCTTTTCGCTGCTGCAAAACAACTTTAAAAACAATGGGCCTGATTAACATAAGTAAATACACAATTTAGATTTACACCCAAGTGCAGACGTATATGACTCCACCCCCTTAGTTCAGGTGGCAATGAAATCTAAGGGCCTAATTTAGATATCAGTGGCTGGGTTACTCCGTCACAAATATGACTGATATCCTGTCCGCCGGAATACAAGTACATTATATCCATTGGTAATCAGTGCTTTAAATGGGCCGTACTGTCCGGTACTGAATACCAGCACTTTTTTTATGTAGAGAGGGAGAGTACCTGCACTTTTCAAGAAAAAAAGTATACTTTTAATTGGAGAGTACCGGCACTTCTCAGAAACAAGCAGGTACTCTGATTCAGTTTCAAGCACTGGTGGTACTTGTATTATGATAGATGGAATTTCTGTTAGGTTTGTGACAGATTAACTAATCGCTGAATTCTAAATCTAGACCCTAATACTGAATTTACCAGTACAAAGTTAACACTAGTGACTTTTCACACATAGACTGATACTCCCACCACTGGGATGGAGAGTTCTCATTTGTGAAGCATAAGGAAAATAATACAGCTAGTTATTCTTTAAAAACAGGGCCTCATTTACAAGTCCCTCGCGGCACACCTGAGCGTAATTTTCTTAATGCTCCAGTGGTGCACTGTGCCCACACATATTTGCAAGGCCATGCAAAGCCACCTTTCATGGCTTTTCATGGTGTTGTAAATATGGCCCCCTTTCATGCATAACTCTGCGTGAATGGGGCTTCCTATGGATGTTGCTGTGGGTGTTCCCACAACACACCCATTGAATCTGATGCATTCCCAGATTTACAAGGCTGGGATGGCGTGAGATTCCTACGCCACCTCAGGCGTGGCATTAAAGCGGGGCAACGGGGTGAAATAACATAATTTTTCCCTGTATTCCCCTCCTCTGTCTGCTGTATAAAGAAAGAGTAAAACATCATTATTGATTGCTTAGGTGCAGGAAGATGTCCCTACCTGCACATAAACAATCATCTTTGCAATGCAGACACCCTTGCATTATGGTGGAAGGGTGCCTGCATTGGTCCTATGCAGCAGTTTGTGCGCCTGCGCAGAGGAAAGTACAGGGATGCGTCATCTTTCTGTAAATGCGATGTATCCCTGCCCTTACAAAATAGCACAGCGCAGCAAGCTGGCTTGCAGTGTCACACTCTGTCATTTCTTTGTAAATGAGCCCTATAATGTTTTATTCTAAAACAAAAAAGGAAATTAAGAGTGAACAATTATTATTAACCTATGACAAAATTAAAATGTTATTCCACATTAATTCATCAATGTGCTATAACATAGGAGAATAGCTACAGTATGTTCTTTCTGCTTCTAGTGAGTAGTGTTGTCACAACTGGATTATGGGAACAGTTACAGACATGTTCTACATGGGGATTACATACTTCCAAGTAAAATACATATGACTGCCATTGTGTTAGAGACTGGTTATAGGTAGGGGTAAGTACAAACATACCACTAGCAATACACCCCCAACACAGGGTTGTGCCCAGTCAAAGTCTAACAAAGTAGCCCGTGGCTCTATCCCTGGTAGCTTGGCAACAAGCAGTAAGGCTTAATTCAGATGACAGGCTGTAAAGCATTTAAATACATCAATATAGTAAATAAGTAAGACAAAATACACAATAAAAATCCCTCAGAAATTTGTAAAAATAGTATATTTTTTATCTTTAAAATGACACCAAAATGACAACAAATCCCTTATAAGGAACCAGAGATATGATTTTTTAAAGATTAAAAGTAAAACTAGAGCTTAGAAGCAAATAGCGCTCAAAGTGAAGGTAGCACTGAACAGGGACACAGTTAAGAGTTCCAGCCATCTGCAGTGTAACACTTTTACTCTTACTGCCAGAAGTGTTTCTTGATGCAGGAAAGTGATCCACAACCCTGTTCAAAGGTTCAAGAATCTCTGAGTTCTTCCTTGGGACGCTGGGACTCCAATTCCCTCAATGCACCTGGCCAAATCCTTGCAAGTCCACTGGGCGCAATCCAGGCTAGGGACTTTTGTGGAAGTTGGTGCAGGGAAGCTCTTTTAACCTGTTGCTTTAGTGAGTTCACACCTGAGTCCTTTTTGAAGCAAGGCAAAGTCCTTTGGGCTGAGGTTCCAGTGTGCAATCGCACAGTCCTTAAGTGTGCAGGCCTCTGGGTTGCAAACCAGGGTTTCAGCAGGGCAGTCCTTCTTCTTCTTGTGATTTCAGGCTGCAGGTTTGAGTTCCAATGCAGATCAGCCACTTCTATTCAATCATCTTGGTTGGCAGTCAGTGGGCAACCTTGTCCAGTGAGCTACAGAGTTCCACCCAGAAGCATGACACCTCCCTCCAGAATGTGGCATCTTCTGGTACCATAAAGCACTGCAGTTTAACATTCCAAGAAGGATTTTGTTTCAGAGGAGCAAGACTTGGCTAAGCCAACTCATGGGTGTAGCTCATTTCCATTAACTCCCCCTCTGGACATCTGCAAGTTCCTTTCCTAACCCCTTTATCTTTCTGTGGGGTTCAGGGTGAGAGGGCAGGCCTGTCTGCATTCCTTTCTGATTTGCTTCCTTTTGAAGCCCAGTTTGATTTATCCAGCCCCTTCCTGGCCTCAGCAAATGCCAACCTCCCCCATCAGACAACCTCTGCTCAGTGCAGGCCACTTATCATCTCATCAAAGCAGCCTGGCTAATCCTGTCAGTGCTGACCAATCAGGAGAGATCACTAGAAGGCTGGTATTTGGCTTACAGAAAAGAAAGTCGTATAACTTATTTTCTGTATTAGTTATGATAAATTCAACAATGGCAGGTTGTTGGATGTATCATCACCATTCATTTAAGTCCTTTCAGGCCTCCTTCCTAGCAATACTTACGCTCATGAAAATATTTCCATTTTACCCTATGCAACTAACTTTCTACAATGAGAGGAAATAAAAGGTGCAGTTTTCCCTCACCAAGGCATATAAAACATCCTTGATTTTGTTCCTGCTTATAATTACATGGCACCCCACACCTGGGGAACCTAAGGGCGACGTTGGGGGTGACGTGTAAATATAGGGTAAATTATCGCTTTAGAAGTACCTTTAATTCCAAAGTCGAATTTACATACATTTTACCTTTTAAAGACAGTCTGCAAGGCAGGGCTGCCTTTAGAAATGAGAGCAGGCAACACAGCAGTGCACACTCTAGTGCAGGAAATCCCCTTGCCCTATTATCTACTAAGGACGTACTTGGGTCTGTCATGTCAATTGTAATTATAACATTGGAACATATACATATTATTCAGAGCACTGGTCCGGGGCCTGGTTAGTAGAGCTCAGGGCACAGTCAGGATCAGTTGCCATCAGTATCAATCAGAAACATTGGGGTGAACATGCTAAACGGGTGACTTTCTCACGCATTTTATTGCCTCTTACATTTTCAAACATCCCACCATTGAGCAATGTGCGCGTTCCACCATCTTTGATCTTAGATATGGCCTTGCTAATATGTGTAGTGTTTTTTAAATTTCCTTTGTATGCAAATACTTTGATAAATCTGTTGAGCCAAGCGCCCCCTGCCACCGCAATCTCCTTTGTGGTTAATCCTTCTTCAATTCCTCCTCCTACATTTTCTTCTATGCACTATCAATCCAACTGGTTTGTGAACTGTGCTTGTTTAAACGTGCAATGAATGAAAAAAAGAGCTATGTGAGTGAAAAAAAGATGCATAAACAAAAAGAACACCCTGTCAGCAGAGTAAAAGGTAAGTCTTCATTTATGTACTGAAGAATTATGTTGCTTAGCTGCTCAAACTGCAGGTGCTTATTTGTCAATACATACTGGCAGTAGTTCCAAATTGGTGATGTACTCTATCTGTTACGTTCCTTAATACCATCTAGTTTTTGGGTCTTGGCTCTAGACAGCGTGCATGTGCTGTCTCAAACCGAGACATGCTGTATCTACATCGTGGGCTTCAGCCCTCCCATAACCTTCCAATTTGCTGGCACCATGGTTGCTCTTTTTTTGCAGCATCCCATTCGTCAAGGGCATGCATATCTCATGCCTTTTCCCCTAAAGCACCGGACAACTACTGCTAACGTATGCAGTGGCCATTTATTACCCTTTCTTTTTGTACTTTTTAAAAATTTTGTTTTCTATGGGTGACAGAGCGCGCCATACATTAGGAGCGCTATGATTCCTGCCTGTAGGTTTGTTTGTCTTGTCTGTGCTCTTGCTTGTGCAAATCAGATTTCTCTGGGATTGCATCATGTGCTCAGTGCACAGGTCTCTCATACGATAGAACATTGTACTGCCACAGTACACGACGGAAGAATCTATTGGAATTTCTGCAGCGCGCAGTTTCACCGAGTGGGCTTAGGTTACATCCCAAAGTATGCGGTCAGAGGCTGAAACCCTGCAGTTTGGTGGACCGCAAGGTGACTGCCAAGGACTGGTTCCAGGTTCACATCTCAAAATGACTTGACTGACAGTTCTGGCTGGCATATGCCAATTGGACAAGGGCCAAGTTTAATATGCATTTGGCTGATCTCAGTCTAGTGTGACACAGTGGGAAAAATTGATGGACTGTAAGGCAGCTCCATGATCTATGAGTGAATAAGATTAATCCACACACTCCATCACATTTTTGTTTTTCTAACTGAGATGGCACAAGAGCAATGTGTATATCCAGATGTGGGACCCATTTTTACTAAGTCAAATCTGCAATTCACTGAGGAGGTATAATACGGGCAAAGCTGGTCTGAGGTTGCTTGTGGAGCAGGGGCAATTCTTATATGCAAATGGCAAAGCTGAAATGCAGGTGTCTAAAATTCACTTAAGCATTAATCATTGCTTTAATTGTTTTTCAGTGTGCAACAATATCCTGCCCTCCCTTTTCAGACCCAAAACCTGAAAAGACCCAGCCCCCTTTGCACACCTACCCTGTACCCCTGGAAAGACACCAAACTCAGGCCCTCATATATCACTCGCAAAATTTAGACTGCCACCTCCCAATAGGCCTGATTTGGTCCCAGTCCCAACCCAACTGGGTCGCTGTCGTTCAAAGTCAAGCAACAGCCACAGTACCCTGAGATCCCTTGCCCTCTGTGTGTTTACCAAATCAACCACTGTCAAATTATCTACAGGGAACATTACTGTTCTGATGGCGAGTTTTCCCCCCCCCACACTGACAAAGCCACCAGTGGTGGAAAGAATTCCAGGCGCACAGTGCTCTTGCCCTGATTCAACCATTGTGCAGGCCACACCTCCGCGGCACCACCACCCATCCCATAAAAGGCCAAAACCAGAGGCGTCTGCAGAGTCTGAAAAAATCTGCACCTGCCAGACAGTGTCTTCCTCCCTAAAGGACATGGATACCCTATTGAATTGTGTCAAGAAAAGTTCCCGCACCTTGATGTCCTCTCTCAAACCTACTATCAGCTGAGTACTGTGATGAGGGAGGGATGCACCTGACATCGCCAGACCCATGCACCTGCAGAACGTTCTACCTCCCCGGACCACCCTACATGTAAAGTTGAGGAAACCCAGAAGTTGTTGTGCGACATGCAGTTCGATCTTTGGTCTCAACCTGATCTGCCGTAAGAAAATTAAAATTTCTTCAACCTTCTCAGCAGGCAGATGCGCCATGAAGGCCACCCTGTCCAGCACAATGGCCAAAAAAGTCTGCACACATCTGGGGCCTTCTGTTTTCTCTGGAGCCAGGGGCACCCCTAAATCCAGCACCAACCGTTCACAAACACTACAATGCCCTACCACATAACTCAAAGCTTGGCTTACCCACAAAAAATAAATCGTCCAAGTAGTGTGACACCGTCCGATGCCCACTCACCTGAATGAAAACACACTGCAGGCAGGAACTGAATGCCTCGAACAATGCACAAGAAATCCAACACCCCATAAACAGCACCCTGTCCACGTAAATGGCCCCACCTATTTGCATCCCCAGCCAAGAGAAATCTTCAGGGTGAATGGGTAACAGCCGAAAAGTTGCCTTGATGTCACACTTAGCCAACTCTGCACCCCTGCCGCATCCCCATATGAGCCGAATGGCATTGTCCACTGAGGTGTACACTACCGTGTATCCTCCCGCGTGATTAAGTCATTCACTGATGCCCCTCCTGGCCATGACAAATGGTGTAGCAGTCGGAACTCCCCTTTACTCTTTTTAGGGACCACACCCAAAGGTGAAATCACCAGTCATCCATAGGCCACTCCTAAAAGGGGGCCACAATTCTGCCGTCTGCCACTTCCTTACTCAATTTAGTCGCTACTACATCAGGCTTGGCTTTTGCTAACTGCAAATTGTCATCCCATCTCCATGCTCACGGCCCTTGGTATCCTACCCGAGACCCCTCCTTGAAATCCCATTCCAATTTGCGTGCCATGTCTGTATCCGGGTACATGCGCAACCAGGGCAGTAACCTAACCAACATAATTGGAGTAGGTGCCTTTCAGCCCAGGAGCACCCTGCCCCCCTCTGCTACTGGTAGATCTCCACTGCTCCTCCGGACTGGCAAGTGAAAAACATTGCATAACTGGGTGTCTCCCCCCACATTTGGAACACTCATGTTTAAATATACATGGGTGTCTAGAGCAAAACCCCTGGTTAAAATTCCAACATGCTCCTGAGCTAGGCACTGGGGAACGTTGTGCCGTACCCGCCCCTCCTTGAGCAGGACACTGCTGAAAAGTCTTATAGACCACCGGGGGACCACTAGCTGTGTGGGTGGATGTTGCAGAATGCGAAGAGGCCATCCACTGCATCCATAACTCTGAGTTCACATCACACCACAGCTTTTCAGGATTAGTGCTCACTCTGGCCCTAAACCCCTCATCGTAGCTTAGCCATGCAAAACCCACAAAGTGCATTTGGGCCTTGCGTATAAAATCCATATACTTAAACATGTCAATGGCCCTGTCCCAGTATGTTTCACAGTAAATGCTAGCATAAATAAAAAATGCAGAGGTCCAATTATACATGGTTATTGGGACTCGAAGCCTAATTGCCAGTTCCCAATCCTCCTCCTTAGAGCTTTCTTTTGCCTGGATATCTCTATGAAGGAGCTTAAATACGTCAACTTACCTGTGTCTCTAAATCCTTGCTTTTGTTTTGACTGCTACATGAGAACCCAATGGCATTGTTAGTCTTATGGATAGGAGTCGCTTCTTATGTCTGTCCACCTCCTTGCCATCGCCCTCCATGTCCCCACTTGCTGCTGTTTCCCGTTCCCCACTCTGGGTCATCGCCTCTTTGTCCCCCACCTTGCTGCCTGCCTGTACCTCACGTGTACTGGGTATGCTGTGTATCGAGTCCTTCCCCACTCCAATAGATTTATATTGAGCCGTACTGGCCTTGCCCTTCCTGTCACCACATGGGGACCACCATTTCCCCTTACCTTGGACGTGAGTTCCCACTTCCAGCACCGACTTGCACCAGCAGCCCTCCTTGCGTAATCCTTCCTGCGATCGTGCACCAATCTTAGATGCCTGCAAAACATTAAGAGAAGAGGGGGTTGAGCCGCTCTTGCACCTCTTTCCCCTCCCCTGCTCCCTGCTCACCTCTTTCTCACAAATCTCCCCATCTTCCCATTCCTCCAAGTCTTCCTCATAATCCAGCTCTACCACATCCTCTTCGACCATACCTCAGTCGTCATCAGTACCCTCTGCATCCACCACTTTACGCTCTTCTTTCATTCCGTGGCCCCATGGCATATGTCATACGTGTGCTTCATGCGCTCCCACGGTGGAGATAAGGCTGCTGAAGACCCCTCTAGTGCTTCTGACTGACGTCCTGGGTCAGTGCTGCACCCTGTTGGTTTCACCATCTTTCTTCCAACCTCTGACGCTGGCTTTGACGCACCGCGCCGCACCTGGCTCTGTGCGACCTGTGCACCCATTGCGCTGCCTGGCCCACTAGCCGCACCAGCCTCCTGTTCCTTTCCCTTCTCCTCATAAGGAACCCACACCCAACTGCCTTGCCCTAAACTAGGCCCCTCCTTGTGCTCCACACTAGCACCTGCTGACTTCCATTTCGCTTGTAAGGATCTCCCTTCCGCCTCCCCTTCTCCTCACATATCAGCGCCCACCCTTCCCCTGTCTCAGCCACCAACCGCCTCTGCTTCTAAATCCTGGCTTCAACATCCACTGCAAGCCAGTCAGTGGTGGGCTGCTGCTGGGTCTCCCCCCCACCATGCCCCCATATCGCTGCCAGCTCCCCAGCTGCCCCCTTTTCTGCCCCCCACTTTCAACATGTTGCCCCCCAGGTCTCCCCTGCTAGTGCTTGTGCCTTTTCCACCTTCCCTGTGCTCCCACCCTGCCCATTGGTCTTGCCTTTCCCCTTCCCCATGGCTTTTCTCCCGTGCAACAGAGATGTCCAGGGGTTGCTCCAGCCCCCCAGGGCACCCGGGCCTCAGTACAGCCTTCTGCTTTCCCAACATGGCTGACAGCCCCTGCACAAGGGGCCCTTCCTTGCCGCCAGCCTGCTTTTCCCCTTCAGGCTCTGCCGCCCTTCACTGCATCCCTCTCAGGTTCCCGTGCTTCCTCCCTCGAGCTGTGTAATGGGAGGTGGACGCACTGCGTCCCCACCCCTCCAGCTTCCTCCTTGCTCCCCTTGACGGACAGCGGCAGTTATCAACTGCCACGGCTACGCTGTATGCTGCTATGTGTGTGGTGTGCGCCATCCCCACCAAGCCTTGGTCGAGCATGCCAGGCCTGAGAAGGTCACTGTGGCCGTCTTCGCCTAGAACACGAAGGGCCGCCCACACTGCGTCTGCATCATGGCCCACGGCAATCGATGCAAATAATGTAACCTACTCGCTGACCTCACCTAAACTCGCACTGCTACCTCCTAAACAGGATCGCCAACCTCAGCGCTGCGCAACAGGCTGACGCAGAAGAGGCCGATCCCACCCCCCAGCTCATCCCTATATACCCCACTCACTTGACCCTTCCCCCTTTAACCTTGACCTATCCAAATCCTGGCCGTCTCTCTCTCATCGGAATGCTCCCATGCAGAGACTAGACTGCATCTGCTCTCCACGGGGCCCTACATAATAAATGCTCCCACGTTTGTACGTTACTCTGACTGCAAGTGTAATTTTGGAACTTCAATCGGGTGGTTATTTTCTTTACTTGCCTCATTTGTGCATGTTGGCAGCTTGCAGTGGGACCACAGTTAGCAGAGTTATTTGTAATCACAGGCAGCTGCACAAGCCCCGAGCACTGGTTGGGGGCAGGGAAGTATAGAATCTTTATCTTTACATGGTTACCGAAGTCAATCTTGCAGTGTAGTAAGTCCCAGAGACCGTGCAGCAAGTGGCCTAGCCAGGTCATGGCTTTTTGCTCGGGTCCCACAAACACCCCGAGTCCAGTACCACCAGGTATTATTCTGTTCTTCCTTGATAGTCATGCTTTCCAAGAACATCAGGGTGAGGCATTCTCTGAAGTGTACAAGCACTGGCCAGATGAGATAAATGGGCAGAGGAAGGTCATATTCAAACATTAGCACTGAGAGGCCTTTGTGGAGATTACTCTGGAAGGTGTAAGTTCCAGCCGTTTTTGCTTTAAAAACAAAACACAAAGCTCATTCCTCATGTGCTAAAACATCTTTAGATTTGTGGGGCAAGAGGTATATAACTTCCTCCTCGAGCTGCTGCTCTCCATTGCATAAATGTGGAAGGTTATGTTTGATATTTACAGAATGCAATTTGCAACATTCAGTTTATATTGAAAGTTGCAATAGCCCCCACAGGTTTGAAAATATGGAAATGCAGTCTGCCAGGACTTTGGAACACTTTTATACAAAAAAGATTGGAAATTGGGCAATTGTTGGCAGCATCCAATTTACTAGAAATTGCAAATTAAATGTTAACAATTTTATTCTGACCGTTATCCCTTCTACAATGTTTGGAATTAAATGTTCAGTGGATCTTCAAAAGACTAGAGACCTATCTATACTGCTGGCGAAACGGTGAAGGTGAATTGTGAAGCACATTATTTAAAAAATCTGTTTTTTCTGCAGGTTTTTACATGAGCAATTAAATTATTGCTAAATTTGTGTTTGCCTAATGCACGCTGTAATTGGTGCCCATCCAGTATGCAGAGCAGCCCCAAACTATGCATGTCCTTCAAACCGAGCTGTTTGGTGTGTGTGCAATGCTAACCGACTGTTGTTCCCAGATGCTGGAATCATGATTGAAAATAAGGGTGTACTTCCCTGGCCACTGGCCCTTCTTTCCCATATTCAAAAACCACACATGAAGGGACAGCAGCCCTGCTGATTTTCCCAGTTCCATGCATGATGTTCTGCTCCAGTCCAGGTTTTGTTTCTTAGAATTCTGTGACTTGTAGTCTTGCTTGTTCAAAAGCGTGGGCTGAAGCAGCATATCACCCATAGAACCACTGGAATTTTGGCATCTATGTGGCAGAGGAGGAGGGAATGAACATGCCAGCATTGCAATATGGAGCCTGGTCATGCACCATCAACGCTCTATGCCTGCCCTGCACCTTTAAGTAATTGACATAGATGCTCGAGGTCTTGGAAGACAACTGTGTTTCCTATGCTGTTTGTCTGAAATTGTGCTTGTATGCTATATGCATTTGGCCGCAATCAGTCTACACTAATTGTGAGTGAACTGTTACGGGTGGTATTTGAGGACATGAAACCCTTGTTCTCCAATGGTGACACCTCTGCTATGGCGAAGGAGGGTCACCCTCCTGCTGAAAGGAAGCAGGGAAGCAGAAAAATAAAATGATAATAAAAGAAAATGATTGTCATTTAACTTTTTTCTGCTTACTGGGGGTGGGCAGGGACAGCATCCTCCATGTCAGCAGCGGGGGAGGGAGGCGAGTGCTAGATGCACTCTGAGTGCACATGTCCATTTGGCCGACCAGCAGAGACCAGCCAAACAGACATGTGCACTTAGAACTCTCCACCCGGACCACACCCAGACTCACTGATGTGTAACAGCATGAGAGAAGCATCTGGCTCAGGTGGGGAGGGGAGCAAGTCAAAAGAATTAAGGTAGCGGGAGCAACAGAAATGGCACAGCGGATAAGTGTTATTTACCCCATCCCCTCTCGCACTGCCCTGCCAGCCCTTCCTGCCTGCAGCCATCCTTGTTGTTCAAAGGGCATTCCGTCCAAACTAAAATAGTACATCTGGGCATGGGAGTTCAACAGTTTTCAACCTTGGTAAAAAGAAACACAGAAAATTCCAACTTCCTACAGTCACAGTTTTGGAGACTAAAATCACTTTCCTGACAGATTACACATATTGTTCCATATTACATTCTCATCAGTGGCATAACAATAGCCCCTGCAGCCCCTATGGTGAGGGGGAGGGCTGAGCTCCATGGGTCCCCCCAAACACTGTGCACGGGTCACAGGCGTGAGAGCTCCCAACTAGGTCCAGAGCGGCTTTGGTGCACTGACTTTGGTTTGGGAGCTGTGTTTTAAAATAACATGGGTTTAGAAGCGCTGAACTTGCCTGTGCATCTAGCAGTTTTTAGGCAACAATAGAAATGTCAAGATAACGCTGGTGATTAATGTTACTGATGGTGAGAGATCCAGGGTTTGTCTAGTGGCAGTTTATACTCATTATAAAGTATCCCAGAGGGATAATGTGCCTGCTGAAAAGATAGTGTACCATGAAGATCACAAAACTGTGAGTGTGCTTCAAATAAGAAAAATAAATGTATGTCAGAGAGGGACAATGTAGAGGTGAGGGGTACTGTGAAGATTAGTAGTGAGATAATTTGTAATTCGTGGAGAAGGACGCAATGGTGGGTGCCAAAAAAGACTGAGCTAAATCCAGCCCTGTGTGTGGGCCCCCTTCAAATATTTTGCAGGGGGACACCCTCAAGAATTGTTACGTCTTGAATTGATCTTTGGAAGGTGCACTTGCATTCGTCTGTCTTTCAGTGACATATGATTTCAATCTGCTACAGAATAGAACTTTCAATGTACATCTGCAGTTTGCATGTGGTCTGCAAATGTATTATTTGGGGGTGCTTTGGTAAAATGTACTTGGTGAGTTGAGACTTTTGTCTCTTACATTAACATTTACAGAGGCTGGAGGTGCAGCAGTCATGTAGACAAAGAAGAAGTAAACTCACTGCAATCAAATCTCAGCCAAGGGGCCAGAGTAATACTGTTTCACAGGTGTACTTAAAGATCATAAAAGTGCTTCGGCGGGGTATGTGCACAATTAGAGTCTCAAAGTACACTGGCCCATTAACTGCTGGAGTGTACAGTTATAGGACATGTGACAAAGCGAGGACAGCTGAAGGAGAAGTGGGTGACCGAGTTCAGATTCAGTTAACTGGCAATGTAGATTACTAGGAGAAGAGATAGTCCTTCGGAAGATTAAATGACAGGGTTTTTGCCAGGCAAGGTTAGTGGTTCCAGTGAGTGCCTCTGATAGCTGTTGATAATCAAAGTCGGCTCCTGGCTGCTGTCACCATCAGACACTACAGCACAACATGACCTGATCATGAAGTTAACTTGTGCATGCACACACTTTGGCCTCTCAGCTCAGCTGCTCCAATGACTGTCAGGTATTGTCCCATTCTCCTTGAACTTGGAGTCATATTTTTCAAACATTTCCATGTACTGGACAGTGTAGGCATAAGGACAGGGGAAGCCAGAGCCATCCATGTGTATACAACAATAAGCAATGCAGTGAATGATTGAACCTACACTTATAGAGCTCGGCTTTCACCATAACAGGTATGTTGACCCTGTGGCAACCAAACCAGGAAATCCCGATTACCCCTTAATATTTTAAACTGTGAATGCCCACAAGAACCTCCACCCGACCCCTTAAATCCAGAAACCTATTTAGGGTGGAACCAGGTTTTCAGATGTTTCCTGAAACTATTTAGGTTTCAATGGGCTCTAAGCTCAGAAGATAGTTTTTTCCACCCCTGAGCCCCTTTGACCTGGAAATACTTACCACCCACCCTGACTTCCTGATGTTTTGCATATGGATCAGATTTGCTGTGGCATTGCGTAAGTCCCTACTTGGTATGTAGTAACAGAACTTTTTTGTAACAGTACTGGACCACAGCCATTTACTTCTCTATGAACTATACATCGAGCCTTGAATGTAATACATTCCTTCACTGGAAGCCAGTGTAATGCTCTTAAGGCTGCTGAAGAGAGGTCCATTTTAGTCAAGCATAGTTTTGCTGGGCATTTTTGTACCCTATATGGTCTTTTGATTAGGTACTCCAGAGCTCCAAGAAGCAGTGCAATACAGTGATCCAATCTGCTTAATATTATACTTTGTAATACCAATCTACGAGCAGGATGAGGCAATAAAAGAATGATTTTCCTCAGATTTGTCAGTAGGTCAAAATAAGTAGCTGCTGTATTGTTGATATGTGTTTCTAGAAACATTTTTTCGTCTACTTATACTCCCAAATTCCACACAGCCTGTGAAGACGGTCTTTTTTTCTGTCTGCCCATTGACAGATGTTCCTAAGGAGTGCTTCAGGACTATTAGTCAGGGAGCAGCATAAGAACCCTGTTTTCCTTCATTGAACTTTAGGCAGCTCTTCTTTAGCCAGCTAGTCATTTTTTTGTATACAGGGCTGAAAGTTCTTTATAGAATTAATAATTTTTATCTCATAAGGTTCAATCAGCTGCGTGTCATCTGCATAGTTCAGAAATGAGATTCCAAAGGATCTAATTAGGCTTAGTAATGGATATATATATATATTTATTGTCCGGTCGAAGGCGTTTGCCGAAACGCGTTGACAGTTTCTATGGGAGTTAGCGTTTCCTGTAATTTATGCACATAATAAAGCAGACAATACTTTTGGAAAGAATATATTCTCTTTCCTCTTTTTTTGGATGGTGACTGATGGCAGGCGGCAATATGGTGCAGCTGGTCCGTTGAGTAGATTTCATAGTTTTACAAGAACATATATTTATATATACATATATATATATATATATATATATATATATATATATATATATATATATATATATATATATATAATGTCGCTGATAGATCTAATAATACTAGTACTGCCACTTGGCCCCTGTCAACCGCCATCCCTAAGCTGTCAGGATTAGGGCTGAAACCATTCCATGTTCAGAATTGAAACCATTCTATTCTGCCTCCATGATAGTAATCTGCTCCAGGAAGTCTACAAGTACTTTACTAATATAATTTTCCACAGGTTTAGTAGGGAAGGGAAGTAGAGCTATTGGGCTGTAGTTGCTCATAACATTTTGATCCGCTAAGGGCATTTGCAGTAATGGGGTCACTAGAGCTTTTTTCCATGCCTCGAGAACAGTACTGGTCCTCACGGATTAATTACAAATTTCTAGTAGGGTGGGGAGAAGCTCCTCTTCTCTATCTTTCCAGATGTATGGAGGCAAGGGATCTACCATGGAACTAGAGGAGATGTGGTGGGAGGGTACAGCCGCCATCCCCTCCTTCAGGGGTTGATCCTTACTTCCAGGAGCTTTGTTAAGATCTGCTGGAATTAATTCAGATTTATTGTTCAAATATTCTGACAGCTTATCAGAGTTCCTGTGAGGGCTTTACATCTTGTTTAGTACAGGGCTGGTCTAACTAAGTTACTTACCACACTAAATATCATTTTCAATTTATTGGATGCTTCTGTTAGTATTTGAGATTAGTAGTCTTGTTTGGCTGTCCTGGTTTCTCCTTGATAAATCTTCAGGGCCATACTTAACTTTGCTTTGTCATGCTCAAGGTATGTTCTCTGCCATTGTCTTTCTAAATTTCTACAGGGGCTTTTCTTCTCTCTCAGGAAATATGTAAACCATGACTCTAATGGTGTTTGCAATTTTTACTGGTATGATCTCATCAAGGATGTTCCTTATAGAGTCATGAAGATCAGTGTAATTCTCATCCACTGTTCTCTCATCTTGGAAGCAGCTTAGCCTCTCATTCTTTTCCCTCTTTTAGTTTCTTTAACCTGTGCCATGGTCTGCTCAAACCTGCCTCATAACATTAGATTCCCCCTCTTCTGCTGCACTCCAAACTAACTCAAAAGAAACTAGTGCATGTTCGACCAACTCAGACAGTTTAGATTATCTGTTGATTAAGTTTGTGAGCGCAAATATCAGGTCTAAAGTATGGCCTCTTGAGGGTGTTGCGCATGTTACTCGTTTGAGTCCTAGGATCTCTCATGTTGTCAAGAGTTCCCTGTCCTGTGTATGAGAGGGCTCCTCTGCCCAAATGTTAAAATTCCCCTGTAGAAAGAGGTTAGTGTGAGGGAGAGCAAGGTTAGTGATCAGTTTCAAGAAGGATCGCAAAAAGTGATTTAGTGGCCCCAGTGGCCTGTAACATAAGAGGCCTGAGACAGCTACTCTTTTACTTCTTTTGATGGTGAAACATGGATTCAAATGCCTGTATTTTGTCTGCTTGAAGCAGCCCCAATGCCCATTTATCTTTAAAAAATAATTGCCACACCCCCACCTCATTTCCCAATTCTTGTGCTTTAAGTCTGGAGGGGAGGTGAACCCTAGGCCCACTTCTGCATCTAAGGGAATCATGGCTTTAGTAATGAAGAGAAAGTCCCAGATATTAGTTTCTAGGAGGAGCCTCAACTCTGTTGAATGTTTTATTAGGAAGCAGACATTAATTAGGCCGCATTTCAGCCTCTCCCCGATTAACGTTGTACTTGGTGAATGTGTGTTATCAGGTTGATTGCATTCTACCCTTACCTCTCTAGCCTTATTTTGCTTTGGACCATACTTGAAAGTGGTTGACTTCCTACAACAGGACCAGGCCCCATATTGTGTCCTGCTCCCTCGCTGTCAAAACTAGGAGTGTGGCTAGCACTGATGGTGTGCTGATGGGCTTGCCTTTGGCGCGCCTTCAGCATGCCATTGGTGCACCCACTATTCAGGCCCACTGTGCAGTCGCATCAGCATGCTCCTTCATGCCCCAACTTTGAAACGTACACAACAACTAGACCACTCACCCCAGTTACAGCAATGGCAGCCGTCAAGCGGTGTTGGTATCCAAAAAAGGAGAGAGAAAAAAGGTGCCCACCGCTGTGCCCTGTATTCATTCAATATTAAAGTGCTGCAGTCTAAATGTTTTAGGCATTCCACACAGTCCTATACATTTTTTTTTTTTAAATGATGTGATGTGCTGGGATGTCTCTGAAAAACTTATTCTGAGAGGTGGAAGCTTGCAAAGTTTCAACTATGAAAAAAACATACAAAGTTCCAGCTTACTGTGGTAATATTTATTTCCAGGAGAAGCAGGTGTGCTAATTGATCTCACCTCTGCCACCATTGCAAGGGAACACTCACACCATGTATATGTTACACATGTTACACACAAGACATTTAAAAACACAAGGATGTCAGTGCAAAGGTCTGAGCATGCACATAAAGGTAAAACTTTACAAAGGTGGGCCAGCGGCCTCAACCCTGGTAACCCATATAAAACGTTAAGGTCACACTGTTAATTCTCGTAACTATGGTATAATGCCTCCAATGTTCTATGCGTTATATTCATGACAGTGACAGGTTTGGACTGTGAATATTGAGGTCATGCTTGATGTGCCCTATCTGGTCAAAGGACTGATTATGTAGTCAGTTGAGCATGATGCCAGGGACAAAATAGAAATTCAGGATACTAGGTAAACACACAATTAGGCACTTGAGACAGTGGATCAACCAGCATACCAGGCAAGCAACATTCCTTTTGTGGAGTTTTGTGGGGACTGTGGGCTTCTTGTGACTACTCCATCAGTTTTTATAATGAAGGGCTTTCCTTTCTAAGTGACTTTTAAGCCACAGTGGCTTTACAATTAAAATCTTTATAACCGACATTTCAAATGATAACTTATGCACTAACTTCCAAACTAACATTCAAAATTATAGATTTTAAGGATTGGGCTGAGAGATAAGCCTTGTGGTATTCAATGGATGAGTTTGCGGGTGTCCAACGAGCAGCAGTCTAGACTGACTGCTTGTGGCCTGCCTGTCAGGAAGGAGCAGATTCAGAAGACAGTGGGGCCTTGGATTCCATTCTCTTTTAGGCGTCAGATGAGGATAGTGGGGGAAACCATGTAGACTGACACATAGAGGTCCAAAAAGATGAGATCTGCCATGTCTCCTCTGTCTAATATCATGCGGATGTCATCTGTGGTGGTGAGGGGCAGTTCCTGTGCTGCGGACTATTAGGCCACAATGTGTGACATTAAGGAGTTGATGGTTGTTGAAATGTTTGGTGAGATATCTGTTAATTAGTTTTTCTAGGAATTTTGGCTGGGTAAGGTAGGAGGGAGATTAGTCTGTAGTTGAGAATAGAGGTGGACTATGGTGTGTTTCGAAGTTTCCCCATAGATAGCTGAAGAAAAGGAGGCATTCAGCATGGGTTGAAGTGTGTTGTTGATGTGCTGAAGTAGGAGATCCTTGTGGTTTATTTTACTTTGTATGTCCAACACACTTTGTATACCCTAGGAGTTAGTGTTTCCAGTACACAATATAGACAATTGTTCCTTTCACCCTCATAGGATCACAGTGACACAGTATCTTTTGTCCTTTGGTGGTACATGCGGCTTGGCATACGTTTCAACATTTGCTGCACCCTGTGGTGTGCCTCCTCTGTCCTCCTCTCACCTTTTTACAAAGCAGCCTACCCGAATTATTTAACTTAACGACCTACACTAGCATAAAGATAGACATGATCATTTGAGCCACATATAGTGGTTTTAGAGGGGTCACAAATCCTTTTCATACTTGGGACCAGCATGAAGGGAGAATACCAAATTAACATCTGCCACAAATCCTGTATCCTCAGTGAAATTAACTGCTGTGGAATCTCAGGATTGATGATTCCAAGTGTTGGCCTCGTTAACAGCCTATTTGGATATAGCTTGCAGTGATAATTGTAAGACTCAACATCTACTATTGTTGTGAAGACAATGGTAGCTGATGGTTACTAATACTTAATTTTTAAAATCAGGTTTTTTTTACATGGTGGAAGCCGTACTCTGATGATGATGGCTGTGCTTGAGGTGAAGTGCAAAAGAACATGAACAAACACAATGCCCTGCAGGCAAGACTGTTGTCAGTATGATAGTCGGTGATTAGAAGGTATGCCAAATCTGTTGACCTCCTGGGGAGTCCACAAAAAGCAGCAGACTGCCTTTCTCCAATGTCCCAACTGTGCCGCTTTTGCTGGCATGAGACCCACAACACCACTTTGTACAGTTGGTTCAAGGTAACCTCTGTCTCGTTTTGTTTCTCCTCACTGCACCAAGAATGTTTAGTCCAGGGATGGGTTGTGGGCACACTCTTCTTCTTTTTCCCCTTCTGTAGAAACATCTACAGCCATACATGTTCAGAGTAGGGACAGTTTGTAGGTTTATGATTTGCAGTTTGCCTCAAGCTACTGCCCTCACTGAGGTGCTTTTGCGAGCATGAGACCCACAGCATCACTTTGTACAGATGGTTCAAGGCAACCTAGCTCTCATTTTGTTTCTCCTGGCTGTACCAAGAATGTTTAGAACAGGGGCAGGTTTTAGGCACACTCTCTCTTTTATCCCCTTCTAGGTGCGCCAAGAACTTCTATAGCCATCAACTACACATGTTTAGAGTCGGGACTGTTTTTAGGTTCATGGTTTGCAGTTTGCCTTCCTCCAATGCTCTCACTGTGGTGCTTTTGCAGGAATGAGAACCACAGCCTAATTTGTACAGTTGGTTAAGGCAAAATCTTACTTGTTTTGCTTCTCCTGGCTGTACCAAGAATTTTTAGCACAGAGACAGGAACTTCTACAACCATCAACTACACGTTTAGCCTAGGGACAGTTTGTAGGTTTGTGATGTGCAGCTTGCCTTGAGCTAATGCCCTCAATGAGGTGCTTTTGCTGGCAGGAGATCCATAGCAACACTTTGTACAGTTTGTTCAAGGCAACCTCAAGGCAGTTTGTAGGTTCATGGTTTGCATTTAGCCAGATATAAGTGCAGGTTGACCAAAATTCCTAATAAGCTGAGTTACCGATCGTGGAGTGCCATTCACCCACTGAGTAGGCAGGTGGCACTTAAAGTCCAATAGAGGGTGATGTACATCACATTCACAGTAAAATTATAAAAAGTGGGGCCTCAGAGATCCCCCACAAATATAACCTATGTGCTGAAATGGGGTTTCTAGTGGGCAGTGGTTTGTACCCTGTCCAAGTACGGACTCTCAGTCTAGTCAGGGTAAGTGAGTCACACAGCTAAGATAATTCCTGCTCACCTCCTTGATAGCTTGGCACGAGGAGGCTGTCTTATCTCAGGGGCAATGTGTAAAGTATTTGTACACACACAGCAACATAGTGAAAACACTACAAAAGGACTCCACACTAGTTTAGAAAAATAGTAAATATTTATCTGAGTAAAACAAAACCAAAACAACAAAAGTGCAACAGACATCAGTCAAGATATCACTTTTTAAAAGTTTAAGCAACTTTTAATCCAGAGGTGGCAATTAATGTATCTCTTTAGTACAAAGTACCTGCGATGCATAAAAAAATATGATGTGGGCCACAGGGGAGGTGAGGTGCTGGAGAAGCAAAGTGATGCGTCAGTTCCTTAGAGCACAGGGGAGGTTATGCGTTGATTCTTTCCTCGCATGTTAGATGATGCAGTAGGTTCTGTACTGGCAGGGGAGGTGATACCACAATTCCTTCCTCACAGGAAAGGTGATGCATCGATTTCTGGACATGTGGCAGCGGTTCTTTGCTGTGGTACAAGGTCAATGAAAAATTGGCACCTATGGATGATGTGTGGAAAATCGAGACGTACTGCGTTGATAGACAAGACCCTGCCTTTCCCTGCCCTGGTACCAGACACATCCCAGGGAGTTTGAGACTGCTTTGTGTGAGGACAGGCACAGTCCTTCTCTGGTGCAAGTATCAGCTCCTCCCATCACTCTAGCTCAGGAAGACCCATCAGGATATGCAGGGCACATCTAAGCTCCCTTTGTGTGACTGTCTACAGTGAAAGCACAAACAGCCCAACTGTCATGCATACTTCAAAGACAAGAATGTCACTCTGCCTGTTGCACTGGCCTGCTTCTTGCTATTCTGTCCAGGGAGTGAAAGGGCTAGCCTTTGCTTTCTGCATCCTGCTTCTAAGATTCTCCAAGGGCTTCAGTTGAGCTTGTCACCTGTTAAGAATTCTCAGGGCCATCAAAGAAGTCACCTTCCAGCACCTGGGCTCTCTTGCTGAGAGTCCTGACTTGCTAAGTGTGACAAATTCAGTACCTGGGCCCTTGGAAGTGAGTTCTGGTGATCTTACAGAGAAAATCTACTGTTGAAAAGAACCTTCTTGCCTGGCATGTTACCCCCATTTTCACTTGTGTGTCAGTTTTTTTTTGCCTGTCTCACTGGGATCCTACTAGCTAGGACCCCAGTGCTCATAGTATGTGGCCTGAATGTGTTCCCTGTGTGGTGCCTAACTGTATCAATGAGGCTCTGCTAACCAGAACCTCAGTGCTTATGCTCTCTCTGTCTTTCAAATTGTCACTGCAGGTTAGTGACCTTTTTTACCAATTCTGATTGGCACACTGGAACACCATTATAATTCCCTAGTATATGGTACCTAGGTACCCACGGTATTGGAGTTCCAGGAGACCCCTATGGGCTTCAGCATTTCTTTTGCCCCACCATAGGGAGCTCAGACAATTCTTACACAGTACTGTCACTGCAGCCTGAGTGAAATAATGTCCACGTCATTTCACAGCCATTTTACACTGCACTTAAGTAACTTAGAAGTCACCTATATGTCTAACCCTCAATTAGTGAAGGTTACGTGCAAAGTTACTAAGTGTGAGGGCACCCTCACATGGTTCAGGGCAATTTCCCTGGACTTTGTGAGTGCGGGGGCACCATTACACGTGTGCACTACATATAGGTCGATACCTATATGTGGCTTCAAAATTGTAACTCTGAATATGGCCATGTAACATGTCTAAGATCATGGAATTGTCCCCCCATGCCAAATCTGGTATTGGGGTGACAATCCCATGCATCCCGGGGCTCCAGCATGGACCCGGGTACTGCCAAACTAACTCTCTGGGGTTTTCACCGCTGCTGAAAACCCACAGACAGGCTTCTGCCCTCCTGGGGTCTGGGCAGCCCAGTCCCAGGAAGGCAGAACAAAGGATTTCCTCTGCGAGAGGGTGTTACACCCTCTCCCTTTGAAAATTGGTGTTAAGGGCCTGAGAGGAGTAGCCTCTGTTGGCCTCTGGGAATGCTTTGAAGTGGCCAGTGCCAGCAGGTGACATCAGAGACCCCTCCTGATAGGTGCTTACCTGGGTAGGTGGCCAATCTTCCTCTGAGGGCTATTTAGGGTCTCTCCTGTGGGTTTCTCTTCAGATAACGAATGCAAGAGCTCACCAGAGTTCCTCTGCATCTCCCTCTTCGACTTCTGCCAAGGATCGACCGCTGACTGCTCCAGGACGCCTGCAAAACTGCAACAAGGTAGCAAGAAGACTACCAGCGACATTGTAGCGCCTAATCCTGCCAGCTTTCTCGACTGTTTCCTAGTGGTGCATGCTCTGGTAGCTGTCTGCTTTCACCCTGCACTGGAAGCCAAGAAGAAATCTCCTGTGGGTCGACAGAATCTTCCCCCTGCTAATGCAGGCACCAAACATCTGCGTCACTGGTCCACTGGGTCCCCTCTCATCTTGACGAGCGTGGTCCCTGGAACACAGGAGTTGGATCCAAGTGACCCTGACAGTCCAGTGGTCCATCTGTCCAAATTTGGTGGAGGTAAGTCCTTGCCTCCCCACGCCAGACAGTAATCCTCTGTACTGGGTGAACTGCAGCTGCTAGGGCTTCTGTGCACTTTTGCAATGAATCCTTCGTGCACAGCATAGCCCAGGTCCCCAGCACTCCGTCCTGCATTGCTCAACTCGGTGAGTTGACCACCGGCTTTGTGAGACTCTCCTTTGTAGTGTTGAGATGACCACCATGCTCAGTTTTCTTGAACCTCTGTTCAAGTGCTTCTGCAGGTGCTGCCTGCTTCTGCATGGGCTTTCTGTCCTGCTGAGCGCCCCCTGTGTGCCCTCCTCTAAGGGGCGACCTCCTGGTCCTTCCTGGGCTTGGGCAGCACCCATTTTCTTCAACACCAACCTTTGCAGCTAGCAAGGCTTGTTTGCAGTCTTTCTGCGTGGACACAACTCTGCATCCTCCAGCACACCGTGGGAAATCTACTGTGCAAAGGAGAAGTTCCTGGCATCTTCCATTGTTGCAGAATCTTCAGCTTCTTCCACCCAGAGGCAGCCATTTTGCACCTTCATCCGGGGTTCAGTGGGCTCCTGCCCCCCCAGGACATTTTTGTGACTCTTAGACTTGGTCCCCTTCCTTTACAGGTCCTCAGGTCCAGGAATCTGTGTTCAGTGCTTTGCAGTCTGTTGTGGTCTTTGCAGAAACTCCCATCACAACTTTAGTGTGTTTCTGTGGAAGTAGGGTTCCTTTACTCCTACTTTTCAGGGTCTTGGGATGGGGTATCTTGGACACCCTTAGTGTTTTCTAACACTCTCAGCGACCCTTTACACACTACACTAGGCCTGGGGTCCCTAAGTGGTTCGCATTCCACTTTCTTAGTATATGGTTTGTGTTGCCGCTAGGCCTATTGCATCCTATTGTATTCTAAGGTGTTTGCACTACTTTTCTGTTTACTTACCTGATTTTGGTTTGTGTGTATATTTTGTGTATTTTACTTACCTCCTAAGGGAGTATATCTTCTGAGATATTTTTGGCATATTGTCACTAAAATAAAGTACCTTTATTTTTAGTAACTCTGAGTATTGTGATTCGTATGATATAGTGCTATATGATATAAGTGGTATAGTAGGAGCTTTGCATGACTCCTAGTTCAGCCTAAGCTGCTCTGCTATGGCTACCTCTATCAGCCTAAGCTGCTAGAACACTACTAATCTATTAATAAGGGATAACTGGACCTGGCACAAGGTGTAAGTACCATCAGGTACCCACTATAAACCAGGCCAGCCTCCTACATCTGTGCATTGATTCACAGCTCCACTGTAAATTGACACATCATTTGAAGGATCTGACACAGTGCCTGCTTCACCACTGGGAATCATAGCATCGCTGTTCAGATTGAGCACAGCTGCTGCACCACTACTGTAGAAATGATGCAGCGCCTGCACCACCACTGCAGAATCAATATAGAGCCTGCTTTACTGCTGTAGACCAACACAGCGTATCTGGATTTTTAACGCATTGTCCCTGGGTGCTACTCTCTTCATCAATATAGCACTGTAGTAAGGAACTGAGGCTGTGTGTCCAGAAACCGATGCATCATCTCCCCTGACAGTAAGGAACTGGTGCATAACCTCCTTGCATCAGTAAGGAACCAATGCATCACCTCCCTTAGCAGTAAGGAACCCCACGCATTGCTTACTCTTCCGGCGCCTCACCTCCCGTACGCCTGTTTTCATCTTTGTTTTTTGCCACATCTTATGTACTTTGCCCTAAAACAGAAGCATCCATTGATTTCTGTGGACTAAACTTGCTTAAACATTTGAAAGTGATATCTTGACTTGTGTATGTTGTATTATTATCATTCTGGTCTTGTTTTATTCATTAAATATTGGCTATTTTTCTAATCTGGCATAGAGTCCTTTTGCAGTGTTTTCACTGTGTTATTGTGTGTACGTACACATTGCCTCTGATATAAGAAGGACTGCTTGTGGCCAGCTACCAAGGGGCTGAGCAGGGGTTATCTTAGCTGTGTGACTCCCCTACCCTGACTAGAGAGGGTTCCTACTTGGACAGGGTGCAAACCACTGCCAACTAGAGACCCCATTTCCAACACTATGTAACCTGGATTTTATCTAACTGGTCATTCACTTGTTCATAATAGACAACATTGTACATATGCAACCAAACCTCGATGGGTAGGGCTAAGTTTTGTCTTCCAAAGTCTAAGACTGCAGACCAATGCTGTAGCTCATGCTGTGGCAGTCTGTTGTGTCCATTATTATGTAATCTCAGGGTACAGATCAAAGTGACATACAAGAACTGCCTGTACTGTCAGGTGGCCCTTACTGACTTGGGACCATCATGCTATGTCAGTAAATAACAGGTTTATATTGAGTTCTACAATGTCTTCTCATACTGGCGTCACTTCAGTCCTCACATAACGTTAATTGTATGTGGACCATCAGAAGAAGTTATCCACTAATGACACTGCTGTCGTCCATCTCATGAGTGCAATGCTTCTCCTTTATCCCAGGTAACCCTGTATCCTGAAAATGTCAAGAAGTGTAAAAATAGGTCTCTGATGCCTCTATTAGAAGAAGCAAGTATTGTTGTGGATACTATTGTATTGTCTGCAAAAAATAGGGCCTTGTATTCCCCCCACCAAGCATCGGGAATATATGTATGTCTTTATCATCTCAGGTAGCTATCGCCAAGGATTCTAGTTTAAGTATAAAGAGCAACGGAGAAAGAGGGAACCATTGTCTGAGGATGTATAGCTGTTGAACATAAACTTAACAGATGATGTTTTGTATAACCATTTATCTCTCACCATGACTTGAATTCCTATTCCTACTTTTTCTATGACCGTATGCAGTAATATTTGCTTTTAGGTATTTTTCACTAACTGCAAAAAACAGCCTAAAATAAATTCCTTATCAGCAACACGATTTTTTTTTCTTGTGCTAATGTTTGTTTTAGCGAAATTGGTATTTAGTCCATTTACATATATTTTCACAGATAGATTTGAATACCCAAGAATACTTTTAATATGTGGAGACCGTTTTCAGAGAGGATAAATAAAACATAGCTAACCTGAAACATGACAAAACTAAATTTAAGACTTGGTACACATGTGTTTATGTTTTAGGCAATAGTTTTTTGCTATTGTAATCTGTATATGTAACCTCATACATGCTGCATATCTTTATAGTTTTTTCATTACATATCTTCCATTGTCTTCAGCTTAATCGTTTGTGAGAACCAGTGGTGTATGATTGCTAATACTGGTGACTGAACTTAATAGTAATTTTAACCTCTACTGTAACTCAGACAATGGTCTTGTTTCCATTTCCCGACAGGTCATCAGCTATAGTGTCTCCACTGTATCCAGCTTTTCCCTTGCAGACAAGTAGTTGAACATGATTGAAAAGAGCTATGAGTACATGTGACACTACCATTCTCCCATAGCTTACCTTATTTCATGCTGTCTTGTTCCTTCCTTGTTTTTTAATTGGCCATAGACTAACCATAGTCTGCAAATTTACACTTGCATTCAAATAGCAGAGCACAATTGAAAAAGATTGTTTCTAAATATAATCCTACTGCAAACACCCCATATACCTCAGGCTATGATGAATATCTATTCACCGAAGGGCCCCTTTGACAGAATTTCCCTTTTCTCAATCTTTACTCTTATTGACAGGTTAAAGGGCATAATTGAAAAGGGTCTACATCTGAATTTCATAGTACAACTCTACCCTGTATGCACCTAGGTCATGGTGTCATGTTCCTTCCCTGACATTATTTAGACTTAGGTCCTGATTTAGAACTCGGCGCATGGGTTCCTTTGTCACAATGGTGACGGATATCCCATCTGCTGAAATCTAAATCAGATTATATCTAATGGGATTTAGATTTATGCGGATGGGATATCTGTCGCCGCTGTGACAGAGTAATCCGTCCGCTGAGTTCTACATCAGTACTCTAACACTTAGGAAAATAGTATTTCGTATCAAAGTTTAGATTGATTTAACCTGCTTCCAATTTGACCAAGTAAAATTCAAGAACTCATAATAATAGTTGAACACATTATGATTATTCCAATGACACTACATTTTAAACAAGCATTGGTAAATGCATCAGGTTTCGCCCATGTGTTTAATAATATATATTTTTTCAAGTTTGGCTTGGTGAGCAGTCGGGCAATGTAATTTAAAGGAACTTAGTAAAAGTGTTATGACTTGTTTATTGAGAAAGACAAATAATTACAGGTAGTATTGTGGGCATTTCTATGAAGGGAAGAGTGCTAGTTAACAGTGGTGCAGCACAAGCAATTTCACAGGCGCCCCTGAGCATAATGGACTGACTATACCCCTTTAATGAACAATGAAAGGAGAGGGTAGGGTAACAGCATTTTCTTGCCTCGTCAAGGAACAGTTTTGCACTTGAAACAGCAATTATTCGGGGACTAATTAAATAATGGAAACACAAAAAAACATTGACAGGAGATTGCAGTTGATGAGATGGTCAGATACGTAAATTAAGAATTTATAGAGGACAGTGAGTGGCAGGATACTGGGTGGTGTGCATGCGTTATCTTGAAAATAATCACACATTGGAGAGAGCGTACAAAGTTGTAAGTTACAAAGAAGAGAACGCGAGCAGAAGGAATGTGAAACTACTTGTCTTGTGTGACATTATGCATTTCTGGCAGGCTTCACTTTCCCACATCGTTCACAGTGCACCACATCGGTGCGGGGACAGTTCGGGTCCAACTCAAATGTACACAAGTTCACTTGTCAATTTGGAGGAATATGAGCTGTGCTAGCACTTCGGGAATGCTTTTGAAATTGATTTAGAGTAACTGGTAGTGCCCTAAGCTGTTGGTTAATTATTGCAGGACAACTCTGGCTAGCGAAAAGGTGCCAACAAATCACCTGGACTGCTTTAAGGCCATGAGGATAAGACAAGTCTGTCACTGTGAGGCTCCCCCGATTGGGACTTTGCAGTAGACACCGCCAGCAGCCGTAGACCACAGTTTTTATGAAAGGGGGCCGCAAAGAAGGGGGTTTGTGAGGTGTGATTGTGAACTTACCCAGCTGCCATTGAAGAAGGCAGGGGACCACACTGAGAAAGGTTTTTGCAGTGCGGTGGCCTGATACAGCGAAGTGCCTCCTAATCGGCACTAGTAGGTATTAGTGTCTGCAGAGCGGTCACCAAGCCTTGCATGCGTGAGTTTGCCCGGCTTGCTGCACAGATCTGCAGTTTCTTTGGAGTTCAGATAATGCGTGCAGCACGAAGGTACACATACATGTCAATAGATAGCGGTAACTCGCTGAGATAGCTCACCAGTATAGGGGAGAGAGAGAGGTGGTGGGGCAATATAAGATGGTGAAATACAGAGGTGGTGATTTTAAAGAAGGTAGTGAAAGGGGAGGGATGAGTTCATGCATGTGATGGAAGGTGACTGGGCAAGGGGTTACAGGAGAGATGTGACAGCCACAGTAATGCTACAGCAGAGATGATGAAAATAAGAGGCAAGATATAGCAGAGAATGGTCTGGGGACCATACAGGTCTGACTTTCATATACATAATTTCACTTGTCAATTTGGAAGGATACTAACCATGCTAGCACTTTAGGAATGCTTTTGAAATAAATAAAGAGTAACCAGTAGTGCCTCAAGCTGTTTGTTGATTATTGCAGGACAACTTTTATTAGAGAAAAGACACTAACAACTCACCGGGACTGCTTTAAGTCCACGAGGGGAAGACAAGTCTGAAGCTCCCCTGGTTGGGGATTTGCAATAGACACCTCCAGCAGCCATAGACCACAGTTTCTATGAGAGGGGGGCAGTTTTGAGGGGGTTTTCAAGGAGGGGCAGTGAAGTGAGACTTGTGTAAGAAAGACAATTTACAAAGCGAGTGAAACAGAAACCAGATAAACCAATGAAAGGCACTAGATCAGATGGTGAAAACGTTTTACAGGCTAATTAAGCCTCCGAACAGAAATGCCTGAACTAAGGCTTAACCTTAAAAAAATAATTCCACAAAAGCAAATGGAAAGAGGACATGTTTTTTGACCTCTCGCCCAAATTATCTAGTTGACTTGTGAGTTCAGAGACTGTTCATTCCAATGACAACTCACTTTGGAAAAACAATCTTACTGTTGCAAAGATACATCCTTTGTACACTTTTAGAAGCTACCAGTTTGAGTCAGAGGTCAAGAACTGTGTTCTTCAAGAGACTTTGCATGAAATCATACGTCACATATAAACCAAATATACATCACTACTGTACATAAAACTCAGCCATTACATTTTGAGATATTAAACATATCTCCAATAACAAGACTGAGATGATTATATGAAATACATCATCAGACAAATTAGCATGTCTGCCATTTTGTAGTACGTAAAATGGTGTCAAAAGCTGCAAAAATGTGTCTTTTCATATCTTTACTAACAGTACTCTCTGAAACATCCATTTTACTCCTGTGAAAAAATCGTACTAGACTTATAACTTTAGATTCTGTACAATTGAAACATGCGAAAAATGCATGTGCCTTATACATACATCAAAGTATGACTAATAGCCACATAACACACACAAAAACAAAAAGAAAATCAAAATCTGCTTTTTTACCTGGAGAGCAAACATAATAATAAATATTTCTGTGCAGCTGCTTTTTGAAAATGCTACTTTTTTATTACCCTAGCAATGTGGTAATTTACACATCATTCTCACAGTCAGCTATCAGCCATCTTGAATTGTGTCATATGACTTCAGGGTATTTTATAAATGTATGTTTTATATATAAATTGATAGTACAGGAAGTACTGAAAAAAAATATATAGATTCCCAACATTATATTCATAACTAAACAAACTACAGCACGTGAAAGAAAAGCACTCCAAAAATTCATTAAATGGCTTGGCACTGAAGAAGTTTCAGTGGGCACTAACAGGGTAAAATAAAAAAAAAAGTGCTTTCTAGTGTTTAAAAGCCAATAGCGCCAACCTAGGACATCTGGCCGCACTAGACCGGGACCAAGTCACAATTTGAAGCTGACCGTGATGGAGCTCTGCTCGGATACACTGAGCAGGAAACCTCGGTCAAAACTTTACCTTTTAGGTTTTTTCTATTGACATCGTGCAGTCCTCTCCAGCAAGCCAATTTTGATGCAACCTCATTGTATTGCTTTTCTGCAAAGCCTTGGTCAAATCCTGGAAGTCTGGAACTCCGGAGCTTTCAGCGAGACAAACCTGAAGTTCAGGCAGGGTCATGGTTGAAGGTGGTCGGCTTGACTCTCGATCTAAGGTCGGTCCACTTCTGAAGCTTTTTCCAAGAGTTGCTCCAAACATCTGGAACTTCTTCCTGAAGTTCCCCTTGAGGGTTCAAAATGACCAAAATACAAACCCAAGGGTCTAGAAGCTCTGAGATGGTCCTTGGAAGTTTGGAACTACAATACCCACAATACACCTGGATAAATCCTGAAAAGTCAATTGGATGAGCTCAAGGCTGGGGAATTCTTGTGGGAGATGATGCAGGGGAGCTCTGGTAACCTGTTGCCATCAGGATGTCCACTCCTTAATCCTTTTGGAAGCAAGCCAAAGCCCTCAGGGCTGTAGTTCCCAGTGTGCAGCAGGGGAAGTCCTTCAGCGAGCTGTCCTTTGAGGTGCAGGCCAGTCTTCCAGCAGGAAAGTCCTTCTTCTCCTTGTAGTTTCAGGCAACAGATCTGAGTTGCTATGCAGCTCTGACATATTTATTCAGTGGTCAGGGGGACAAGGAGGGGACACCACTGTCCAATAAGATGCAGGGTGCCACCAAAAGACATGACAGTTTCCTCAAAGTGTGGCATATTCTTGTCCCACAAAGCACTGCACTTTCAAAATCCAAGATTTTGAAAGGTTGGCTTAGCGAGGTCCCATTCCTCTCCAGAGGAGTGAGATCTCGCTAAACCAACCTACTGTGGCCCTCATTACGACCCTCGCGGTTTGTAACCGCCAGGGCCGCGGGACGCGGTGGCACCGCCGACAGGCCGGCGGTGCCCCGCGGGGCATTCTGACCGCGGCGGCTTAGCCGCGGTCAGAGAAGGGAAACCGGCGGTCTCCCGCCGGTTTCCCGCTGCCCCCAAGGAATCCTCCAAGCCGGCGCAGCTTGCTGCGCCGGCTTGGGGATTCCGACTCCCCCTCCCGCCATCCAGTTCCTGGCGGTTCTCCCGCCGGGAACCGGATGGCGGGAGGGGGAGTCGCGGGGCCCCTGGGGGCCCCTGCAGTGCCCATGCCAACGGCATGGGCACTGCAGGGGCCCCCGTAAGAGGGCCCCAAAATGTATGCATAGCAGACAGTGAAATACGCGACGGGTGCAGTAGCACCCGTCGCACCTTCCCACTCCGCCGGCTCGATTACGAGCCGGCTTCATGGTGGGAAGGTCGTTTTCCCCTGGGCTGGCGGGCGGCCTTTCGGCGGCCGCCCGCCAGCCCAGGGGAAAACTTGGAATGCCGGCCGCGGTCTTCAGACCGCGGTGCGGTATTCCTGCGGCGCAACTTTGGCGGGCGGCCTCCGCCGCCCGTCAAAGTTGTAATGAGGGCCAGTGTGTCTTATTTCCATTAACACTGTCCCTCCAGACTATCTGCAAATTCTATCTGGCTGGAGGTATAGGAAGAAGGGGGAGGCCTAGCTGACATTCCTTTCTGTCATGTCCTCTTTGAAGCCCAGTTTGATTTACCCAGCCCCCTTTCTGACCTGTCCTCTGCAGCTGCAGTGCTTACCCTAGCATATAACCTCTGCTCTTTGCAGGCCACTTATCTCCTCATCAAATCAGCGAGGCTTAGCCTGTGAAGGCTGACCAATCAGGAAAGGCTGCTAGAAAGCAAGCTGCGCCGGCTTGGGGATTCCGACTCCCCCTCCCGCCATCCAGTTCCTGGCGGTTCTCCCGCCGGGAACCGGATGGCGGGAGGGGGAGTCGCGGGGCCCCTGGGGGCCCCTGCAGTGCCCATGCCAACAGCATGGGCACTGCAGGGGCCCCCGTAAGAGGGCCCCAAAATGTATTTCACTGTCTGCATAGCAGACAGTGAAATACGCGACGGGTGCAGTAGCACCCGTCGCACCTTCCCACTCCGCCGGCTCGATTACGAGCCGGCTTCATGGTGGGAAGGTCGTTTTCCCCTGGGCTGGCGGGCGGCCTTTCGGCGGCCGCCCGCCAGCCCAGGGGAAAACTTGGAATGCCGGCCGCGGTCTTCAGACCGCGGTGCGGTATTCCTGCGGCGCAACTTTGGCGGGCGGCCTCCGCCGCCCGTCAAAGTTGTAATGAGGGCCAGTGTGTCTTATTTCCATTAACACTGTCCCTCCAGACTATCTGCAAATTCTATCTGGCTGGAGGTATAGGAAGAAGGGGGAGGCCTAGCTGACATTCCTTTCTGTCATGTCCTCTTTGAAGCCCAGTTTGATTTACCCAGCCCCCTTTCTGACCTGTCCTCTGCAGCTGCAGTGCTTACCCTACCATATAACCTCTGCTCTTTGCAGGCCACTTATCTCCTCATCAAATCAGCGAGGCTTAGCCTGTGAAGGCTGACCAATCAGGAAAGGCTGCTAGAAAGCTGAATTTTGGCTCACAGAAAAAAAGTCTTCTGTATTATCTTCTGTATTAGTTATGATAAATGTAACAGTAGCAGGTTGTTGGACTTATCCTTACCAGTCTTTTGAGTCCTTGAATGATATTTCTAATTCCCTCCTAGCAATATTTATACTTAAATAAACTTTGTCAATGTTAGCCTTCACAGCTAATTATCTACAATGGAGAAAAACAAATAGGGCAGTTCTTTCTCTCACCAGGGGCATATAAAACATCCTATATAATGTCCCCGCTTAAAATTACATGACACCCCACCCCTGGGGCACGTAGATGGGACCTTGGAGGTGACATTGTAAACACAAGGTAGATTACCACTTTGGAAGTACCTTTAATTTCAAAGTCGAATTTCCATATATTTCACTTCTGCAAAGTAGGGATGTCTTTAAAAATGACAGCAGGCACCACAGCAGTGCTACATTCCAGTATAGTACTTGACAGGGACACATTTACAACCCTGTCATATGTATCAGCTAGGTTTGAAATGAAAGGGGCCTTTCATTTCAAATCTAGCTCTTACATATGACTTCGGACAAAGTATTTGCTCCACCAGTATATTTTTCAGAATGTCTTTTAGCCCTGTGTTATGAGGAGAACACTAATGCTATATTGGGGTTTGAAACATGTCAACAGTCAACATCCCAGGGAGTGCTTTAAAGAACATTTTGGACACACAGGGAATCATGAACATTGGAATAAGTGCATCATTTTTGTGAAGTATTACACTGCACATTGACATCCTCTGATTTAATTTCATTTGTAGGGGCACCAACAAATCCCTTGTGTAATTTACATAAGGCCCTTGTTGCTTTTTTTGAAATCTTTATCACAGTTTGTTTATGTAATGTATGCTTAGGTATGTGTACAGGGGTCCTGAAGAAAAGACAATGTGAGTATAATGTCCAGCTTTATTTTTTCTGTTTTCCCCTGTACGACAATGGGTATAAAAACATATCTGAATGACAGCATAAAACACTATTTAGCAAATAAATAGTGATGACATCCGGTAAGAGGTGTTCACATTCACAAATTTGAATTTTCTTAAATTATGGTCAGCACTGGTACCCGTTTTTCAGGTTGATACTTGTTAGTGGCCCAGCTTTGCTGACCCCACAAGGGCCCAACCCTGCAGTGTAAAACACTTCTGAGAAGTGGAATTTCTAGATCATTACTGGCAAAACCGCCTTTACCGTAGTAGGGAGTTTGTCCTTGTGAATCCAATAATAGTAAACACCATGAAACTGCTCCACTGCAATCCACTGTTGCAGTTCAGGATCAATTGTAACCTACCCCATGTTAAAGTATGGGCAGAACAGCTCTCATTTGTAGTGAGAACACACATGGGTATTCTTTCACTTCATGGACACATGTGCCCTAGCGCATGCACAAGCCAGCAGGGGCAGGCTACACAAGCAAGTGTGCCCATTTAGGCCTGCTGTGACAGGCCAAGCACCAGTGTGCATATGCTCACATACTGGTCTGCACCACTTTCCTGGCAGAGGTAGAAAGGTGCACGTGCTCTCACACTGTATGCACAGTGGGAAAGTGCCAAGACCCCAAAGCCACTTTAAACCTCATTGTGCAAGTACACACCCACTGGCCTGCTGTGTCAGGCTCAGTGTACATTGAAACACCATTGTACAAGTGTGTACATACTAGTATGCAGGGGGCATCTTATGGGTCATATGAGGTGTGTTCAGGGTTAGTCAAGGCATGAAAGATGCTACCCTGGATGTAGACGCACCTGCACCTCCACAGGCATGCACTGTCAGGCCTGATACATGTGGGACAGGCTATTCTTGCGGGTAGCACACTTAGGCCCTCATTCTGACCTTGGCGGGCGGCGGAGGCCGCCCGCCAAAGTCCCGCCGTCAGGTTACCGTTCCGCGGTCGAAAGACCGCGGCGGTAATTCTGACTTTCCCGCTGGGCTGGCGGGCGGTCGCCTTCAGACCGCCAGCCAGCCCAGCGGGAAAGAGGCTTCCACGATGAAGCCGGCTCGGAATCGAGCCGGCGGAGTGGAAGCTGTGCGACGGGTGCAGTTGCACCCGTCGCGTATTTCACTGTCTGCGCAGCAGACAGTGAAATACATGTAGGGGCCCTCTTACGGGGGCCCCTGCAATGCCCATGCCAGTGGCATGGGCACTGCAGGGGCCCCCAGGGGCCCCGCGACCCCCCCTACCGCCATCTGGATCTCGGCGGTCCGACCGCCGGGATCTGGATGGCGGTAGGGGGGGTCGGAATCCCCGCGGCGGTGCAGCAAGCTGCGCCGCCGCGGAGGATTCAATGGGGCCGCGGTACACTGGCGGGACCCCGCCAGTGGTGCCGGTCCGACCGCGGCTTTACCGCCGCGGTCGGAATCCCCATTGGAGCACCGCCGGCCTGTCGGCGGTGCTCCCGCGGTCCTCCGCCCTGGCGGTCAAAGACCGCCAGGGTCAGAATGACCCCCTTAGTGCAGCACTCCACCAGTAGCCAGGGCCGTACCTGCCCTGGTTATGTGGTGTACCTTTTTACAGGGTACTCCTGAGTATAGCACCTCAACCGCCCACTTATGTGCCACTTCCTGGCCTATGTAGGAAATGCGTGTGCACTTTCCCACTACTGTACAGTAGGAAAGTGCCTGGAGTCCTAAGGCCATGTCAAGAGAGCCAGCAAAAAGCTGGGAGGAAAAAGAGAAAAGTTTCAGGAAAACCCCCCTAACAAGGTCATGGCCAACACAGGGCCCAAAGGGAGCGACCAGAATGAGATACACCTCTTCCCTCCAAAGCCTGGCCAAAAGTTGGGAATAAGAGGAAACAGAAGAAAGGCATGTAGGACTGGGGGGGAGGGGGCAGGGCAGGGACAGAGCATCCACCCCCCACAACCCTGGCTCAGGGGACCTGGAAAAAACATTGGAAGCTGGGAATTCCCCAAAGAGGCAAACCTGTTGACCTGTGGAGTACCGAAATGCTGGCATAGTTGGGCAAAAATACAAGAAGCCAGACAGGATTCTAGGGGAGAATCAAAAACTCAGCTGTGTCTTTCGGCTTGGACGTTATCCTTTCCCAAAACATACGTGGTAGATAGGGACATGAGATGAGACTCTGCCCAACTCACTATCTGAAAGGCCAGTGAGGCCAGAGACCCTGTGCCTGATTGCTTGTTGATGTAGGACTTGGCAACAGTATTGTCCATCCTCACCAGAACCACCTGACGGGAGATCAATGGAGAAAAATGAATTAGAGCTAGAGAAGTTGCCTTCAACTCCCTCCAGTTCAAAGAGAATTTGCTCTTCTGAGGAGAACACCACCCCTGAATTGAGAGATCATCCAAAGTTGTCCTCCACCCCAACCTGCTGGCATTTGTGGTGATAACCCGAGGAGTTGGGAGGGCAAGAGGGACTTCTCAGGCCAAATACATGGGATCCAGCCACAATTGCATCAACTACCAGATGTGTGGAGAGACTGGCACCAGGACTTCCAGTGAATGAATGCCAGGATTCTAATGTGTGATATTTTTAATAAAAACACAGACACTTTAGAAGCTTGACAGTCATTAAGCCAAGGAAAAATGCTGGCCACTAATCCACCACCAACACCAGAGCAGCAGAAATAACCTGATAGCAAACAGACCTCTTGCCACAACGGGGAGCCAAGATGCATATCAGCATGACAGAGCCAGCACTGGAAACAGGAAGCATCGCTTGTCAAAAGCCGACACCCAGCAGCAGGCACTGTACGCAAGAACAGGGAAGTGTACAGCTGCTGAGAACTAGATACAGAAAACAGAGCCCTCAGGCTCACACAGAGTAGCATGTGGTGTCAGCAGTGTAAAAAAAAAGTAAAAAGCATCCGTGTCCCTCGGCTGCCCGACCAAGAATGGAGGGTGATAGTGTCTCATACTTACAAGAGACGCGGGAAACACGTGGCAGCCCAGGCTCAAGAGAACACAGGTAAGCCCACCCTGAGACTAATGCACTGGATGGCATACACCTAATGCATTCATATGATCCCAAATGCTCACAGCAGTGCTGTCATAGATAACAACCAGTAACCAAGAGGGCACAGTCAACCCATGTACTAGGGAGACAGCCAGGGACACAACCCCAACTTCAGTCACAGTGCCCAGCACAGTACCCACAACCAAGGAGATAACAAAAAGGGGAATCCACGAAACCCATCTCCAAGAGGCCCAGCCTCCCAGGGCTTACCTAGTGGAAAAGGCTCACAGGACCACTTGTAGAACATGGAGCAGAAGAAGAAAACAGGAGGTTTTCTGGGCTCCGTATCCCTTTATCACCAGGTTGGTGGAAGGTGACTGGAGATGAGGAAAGGAGGAGGATTGTTTTAGCATTGAGCCTTTTTTTATTTGTTCTGACTAGGGCATGTGGGCCTGGGTAGAGGTGGAACACCTCATGTAAGTAAGTATTGGGACGAGAAATGGGGTTGAGGAGCTAATTATAATATTTCTTTCTGTTTATTCTCTTGCTATGCTGTGTCATGTTTGAAGGACATATTACATACAGGCAGGGATTATGAGATCGTCCATTGAAAGGAGCCTTAGTGATGTAAAAAAATTAATTATTTTAATTAATGGCCTCATTTGAAGCTGGACAGGCAGGCTACTAACCAGCTAGGATTGCAGAGATTCAGACTCCAATAGTACTGGGGCTATCAATCAACCAACTGCAGAGTTTATGTTTCTAAATATATTTATTGCTTTTAAAACATAGTGATACATGGCCATTTGATAAGATTAACGATTAAACTTGATAGCTGTTCAATACGCCAACAATATTTATCTGAATGGTCTACAGGGGCATTGCAGTCCATACAGAAGTTGCGTGTAACATATGAAAAAATGAACACTACTAACATTAAACATAACTTGTACCCTTTTGAGCAATTGTGAGTGTTGCAAGGGTTCTCACAGTAGTGTGCATCTCCACTGGTGCCTATGTGATGTGTATTCCTGTGTCAAGCTCCTCCTAGTGACCCAGTCATGTGCAAGCAGTAGTTTTTGTGATGGTATTCTCGCAGGTTGCCTATGTTGGTACCTCTCTTCAAGGTGACACAATGTTTCCCTTGAATGTATCTCCCATGTCATGTCACATGTCTGAGATCTGGCATCACCGAAGTCCCAATTGCTTTTCAAGTTGGAGGCCAGTGCCTTCTGCTCTCATCTATTTGCTGACCTCTACTCTCCACTGGCAGTTGAGTGGTCCCTCTGTAGTCCTCCAGTGCATCGATTCAGCCCTGCGAGCCATTACTAACATTATGTCCAGATGCCTATTTTGTAATCTTCGCGACTGTAGGCGGGGTTATAGGCCCAGTAAACAGGTCTCTGCCATCACTGCATACACTTCACCAACTGTATTTCCTAGGTCTGTCATGAAAACTCATCAGAATGTGGTGATAGCGTGGCATGTCTACATCAAGTGGATGAACTCCTCATCTTCAGTGCTGCAGTGTCGTCAGTGCTATGACATTCAGTCTGTGGGGTGTGAGATAGGTAGGGTGCAGATAATTAAACTGTGTGTAGTGAAATCTGGTGTTCCTGGATACCTTGTGAGAGTGGGCCAGCACATTGCTCCACTCCTTATCCTGCAGCTCATGGCCAATATCGCACTCCCTGTGGAATCTCTCCTCCAGTAGTGATGTGGTTGTTATTTCAAGGAGCAATATATTGAGCCATGGTATAGGCCTGTGCCCTCTCCAGAAAGTGAACAGTATCTGTAGGGTTTCATGTGTCTGGGGTTCCGTTTGGGTGCTCCTCCACAGATTATCCAGTGCATTTACCAGCGGCCAATATACCAGGAACTGTGAATCCAGAAGGTCATCTCCTTCGATAAGAGAGTGCAGATCTCTCAGGTGACCTTCTGCATAACCGTTGCCCACAGATTCCAGTCCCACAAGCACCGGACCATCAGGTAGCCACCTCAATGTATGAGAAGGTCCACCAATGGTATAATTTGGGCATAGACCAGTGGTTGGACCTTTGGTCGCTGCGCTCATCTCCAGCAACAGAGAGCTATGCTTATCAAGGTGGGCAGCATTTGGTTGCACAGTTTAGTTCCCAGCAGTGGGGCAATCAGGACACCCTCCCACCATCCGTCTATCAGAGGTTCCAGTTCTGCCATATCATGTCCATCAAGCTGTCTGGTCCGCCTCTGAAGTTGGGCTGCAAAGTAATACATTTCAAAATCTGGGGCTCTTATGCCACTCAGCTCGGTGGGTCATTGTAGGGTGGTCAGCGACACCCTGTGTCTGCCTCCATCCGACATCAGATTGCTCAGTGATGTATTTGCAGATCTGAACCACGATTGAGGGAGATTCACAAATAGATAGGGCATGTGTGTGAGCACTATAATTTTAGGAAGGGCAATCTGCATCATTGCTGGAAGCTGCAGGGTACCCCAGAAGCCTCCACTTCCTCTAAGTCCTATCAGTGTGCCACAAAGGTTAACCTCACTGATGTCACCACCCTTTTCATATATGCACACCCCCAGGTATTTAAAGGTGTGTGGCTCCTATCTAAGCCCCATTCGCAGAATCTCCAGTGGGGCTTACTGAAGAAGTGGTGTGGGAGGGAGTGCACACGAATTGGCCCAATTTGTGCTCAGGCCCGGGACCCTGTTCAGGTCATCCAGGAGGGCTGCACACCATTGCACGCCTGTTGCTAGATCCTGATGGTACAATAGCATTTCATCAACATTAAGTAATATGCAGTATCCGTCCTCTTGGAGGTGGATTCCACTGCCATTCTCCTCAGTTCCCACTATGCTAGCACAAGCACAAGCACAAAAAGCATGGGTGGTAGTGAGCATCTTTGTCTCATCCCCCTGTGTACTATAAAAGCACCCTAACTCATGCCTCCACTCCGCATGTAGGAGCGATATATACTTTGGCCATTTCTGTCCTAGGGCCATGCGCCGCATGCCAGCATGCATATAATCTGAGTGCAACATGTCAAATTGCTTGTGTAAGTCTATAGAAAGTACTATAGATTTGGGTAGTGCTCTTGATCCACCTTGTCCATAATCCTGAACAATTGCTGAATATTGAGTGAATTGTTCTGATGAGGGATAAACCCATTTTGGTGGTGATGAACCAGTGTCTGCAAATCGGCGGCTAAACAATCCCCCAGTACTCTGTTAAGTATTTTGTAGTCCAGGTTTAGCACTGACAGGGGTTTCGAGAAGGACGTCTCTGCTGTATCTTTCCGTGGCTTCGATATGGAGACTATCAGCAACTCACTATTAGTCAGTGGCAGGATGTCTCTATCATATGCTTCCTGATATATGATGGTCAGCCATGGTGCTAGAATGGAAGCATTCAGCTGATAAATTTCAGACACTATTCCATCCATGTCCGGCAATATATTAAGCACCAGTGCCTTCATAGCAGCTTTGACAGTGATAGGGTCACCCAATACCTTACTATCCTGTCTTGATAAGGTGGGCAAGATTGACCAGTTCAGGAAAGCGAGAAGATCAAACTCAGAAGACATCACCTGCTTGGCATATAAGGCAGTATAATGACAGGTAAATTCATTATGTATTTCAGGTTGGGATCAGATGACGTGTTCCATACGATTTCAAATGCTGGTAATCAGGGTGTATCTAGTCTCTTCATGAACATGCCAAGCCAATTTCCTGCCCGTCATACACCCATCTACGTGTGTCAACACTATGTATTCTCAGTGAGATAACGCGCAAAGGTGTTCTTGAACTTCTGTGTGTCACCATCTCTCAGCCTGGAGGTTTGTCGGGCAGCCCATTGGATTGGTATCCTTTGCTCCAGAGCCCGAACAGCAGACACCAGGGCTGAGAGTTTAGATTCTAGTGTTTTCTTCACCTCCACCATTTGACCTATACAGTGGCCACAAGTGCCACCAATTGGGTGTTCTGTGAACCCATAGAGAGATCATAAACAGTATCCGTCTTGGAGGGTCGATAACAGTGGGTTATAATCAGAAAAGGTGTGGAAGGGATACTCTGTCTTCATGGTTTCAGCTGAGAGCAGGTTTGAACATAGCATTTTGTTTAGTTGGACGTGTAAGTCATGGGCAGGTGAGCAAAAAGAGTAATCCCTTTGGTCTCTGTTGGACCTGGCCCTTTTACAGGGTCATTTCCCAGACTTTTTGCTTTTTGCCTCCTTATTTTTCTGACCTTTGTTGGCTGACGTTTTGACTCTGAGCACTTTTTCACTGCTAACCAGTGCTAAAGTGCATGTGCTCTATCTTACAAATTTGGTATGATTGGATTATACCTGATTGGTATATTTCATTTACCTATAAGTCCCTTGTAAAGTGGTATCCCTATACCCAGGGCCTGTAAACTAAATGCTAGTAGTGGGCTTGCAGCGCTGCTTGCGCCACCCACTGAAGTAGCCTGTCAAACATATCTAAGGCCTGCTAGCGCAGAGCCTGTGTGCGCAGTTTCCTGCCACAGGGACTTGGCACCTAAATTTACTTGCCAGGCCCAGAACTCCCCTTTTACTACATGTAAGTCAGCCCTAAGGTACGCCCTGGCTAGCCCTTTGGGAAGGGTGCCATGTATGTAGAAGGCAGGACATGTGCCATGTTGCGTGGCCTGTCCTGGTAGTGACAAACAGCCTAGCTTGGTGTCTCACCGCTGTCAGTGCTGCCTCCTCATAGGATTGCATTGGAAATGCCCTGCCTTAGGTGTAAGGGGTATCGTCTGATTTATGAGGGGTAGCGTAGGCATGTTTGGTATGGTTGTGATAGTGGTGAGAAATGCTGCTTACTGGTGTAGGTGTATTTTTTATTACTATCACAGAAATGCCACTTCTAGAAAGTGCGCATTTATCTGTGGTTATTACTTTGGTGTTTTGCAGCTTGTCTCCAATCAACGTCTGGGCAGACTGACAGTTGGGGCTTTGTGCATACTTCTCAGACAGCCTGAACACAGGGAGGGTGGAGGTGTCACAGAGGTGCATCTACATATTGTAAAGCCTTCCTGGGCTGAGAGAAGGGAGAGGCGGGGCACACCTGCATTTGTAAAGGCTGTGCCCTGGCCTCACACAATAGGGTCGTTAACCCCCCACTGATGTTTGGAGCCTGTGCTGAAAGGAGAGAGGGGGCACTCCCAGAACCAGTTGTAACTGGCTGGAACCTCCTCTCCTACCATTGTAAAACCCACTGTAACCCTAGTATAAGTACAGGGGAATTTTCCCCACAATTTGAACACTCTTGGAACTGAAACCGGACACAGAACGCTGATGAATGGACTCACCAGGAAACCACCTTGGACTGCTGCTGCTGTGCTGACCTGTGACCTGCCTGGTCACTAGAAGGAACTACCCCCATCTATACCCCTTGTGCTGGCCTATAGCTGGTCCCACCAGCCCTGTGCTTTTTCTTGCCTTATTGTTCCCAGGGGCAAGGTGCTGTGGCCCTTGGCCCCTGCGACGATCTCTACAGCTTGGTCTGTAGCGCTTGGGAACAGCGCTCTTGCTTGAAGTCCTGCAGAAAGATCACCGCCGCAGCCCGGGCTTTTAACTTTGCCCCAGCGCTTGGAAAAGCGCTTTACTTTTGCCCAAAAAGTCACCACCGCTGCCCGGGTTCATCAACGAGCCCCTCGCGCTCCCCACAGCGCCTCTGCCTTGTGTTAATCACCGCCGCAGCCCGGGCACCACATTTGGACTGCAGCGCGAGGATCGCGCTGACTCCAGTGCCCCCGGGGCACTTCCAAAAGGCAAAGAAAGTAGCTCGAACGCTCCCCGTGTCCCCGGGTGACGTGCACTTTTCAGAGCTCCCCCGGGGCACACTTCGGCATAGTGGAGGGGGTGCAGACCGCCCCTCTCTACCAGGAACCCCCGTTTTGCGCATAGGAGCGCCGAGGGCTCCAGTGCTCATCCTTTTGGCACTGGGAGTGCCTCTTCTACAACTGGAAACAGGTACTCTTTAGGGAATCTAGGCTCTAGGAGCCTAGTACAGACTTTTAGATGCTTTAGCTTTCCCACCTGTTTACTGTTCCTACATATATGTGCTAATGTTCCTTTTTATGGGCATGTCTAGCTGATATGTATTTATATGACTTGTGGTATATTCTCTAATGTTCCTGTTATGGGTATTTAGGAATTGTTCATGACAAGTGCATATATCTTTTACTATAATTCCTGACTACTGCTTATGTTGCAGAATCCTGAGTACTTAAGTGTGCTAATGTGACCACTGCATATTCTTGCAGAGTATTAGTTACTTGTGTAACATTCTGACAACTGCTAAGGTAGCAGGGTAGCAGGGTATTATTTACGTGTAATGTTGGTCTAATTATGTTTTGTGCAATACAGATTATTTTTACATAGCTCAGTGTTGTGTTTACTTTGTGGAGTACATTTTGCGTCACTTGTGTTGTGTGTTGTGCAAACGCTTTACACATTGCCTCTGGGATAGGCCTGACTGCTCGTGCAAGCTACCAAGGGGGTGAGCAGGGGTTATCTTGGACGTGTAACTCCCTAGACCTGACTAGAGTGGGTAGGTTCTGCCTGGCTGAGGTTCATATCCTAGCCAACCAGAAACCCCATTTCTAACAGTCTCCAATATGCACCCTCCAGGTTTCTTCCACTCTCCATTGAGACATCCATGTTCAAATGTCGTCTACCAGTCAGGTCTCAGGTGATTCAGGGAGCAGCGGGGTTGATGGGACTGCTCCTTGTTGGCCACCCAATTGTAGTCCCCTCCCAAGATCCACGTTAAGTGCATCTTATCTGACAGAATGTCGGCCAAAGAGGCAAGGATGGTGCCTGGCCTGTGTTTGGTGCATATATGCTGCCTGATAACATGGGTGTTCCATCGAACTGTCCCTTGGCAAAAGCATAATGGCCCTCCCTATCTATGTGGCTTGAGGTTATCTTGAAGGGACTCCTGCTGTGTCCTAAATAGGGAACCTCTTGCATATAAGAAGAAATCTCTAAATGTGCCCCTCCACTTTGTAGTTCATTTGAAATTTCCAGTTGTACCAAATGTGTCTCCTGCACGAAGGCCACCCCTCGTCATTTGAGATACAACAGGACTTTGTAGCGCTTGGTAAAAGTGCTCATGTCCCAAACGTTCCATGTCAGGAATTCATAATTGTGTGTGCAATGTGTCATTGATGAGGAGGACTGAGTGCTCTCCACACTGACAGAGTGGCACCTTGTGGCCACACTATTCTGCTCATCACATCAGTGTCTGAACATGTGCAGTGAAGCTTATTCCAATTAGGATTGCTTGCTCTCAGAGTGTGAATGGTGCAGTGCTCGGGAAGGGAAATAAACAAACAATTAAACCCAACTCCCACATTCTCAGATGGAAAGGCAAAGACCTGCTGCCCATTAACAGTGACCAGTGTATGAAAAGTCATCAGGGTTTCAATCTTGAGCATAGGTGTGAAAGGAGTGAGAGGTGGTGTTTGAAATGTGGTCTCTAGTTGGCACTAGTTTCCACCCTGTCTAAGTAGGGAACCTCACTCTAGTCAGGGTAAGGGAGTCACACAGCTAAGATAACCCCTGCTCACCCCCTTGATAGCTTGGCACGAGTAGTCTGGCTTATCTCAGAGGCAGTGTGCAAAGTATTTGAACACACAAACAGTGACATAGTGAAAACACCACAAAAGTACTCCACACCAGGACAGAAGAATAGGCACTATTTATCTGAGTATAACAAGACCAAAATTATAAGAATCCAACATACACAAGCAAAGATATGAATTTTCAAAGATTCAATCTTAGTATAACACGTAGAAACACAATAGCTCCAACTGGGGCTATCACAACATCCTGACAAAGTCATTCCCAACAGTCAGACGCCACTCGCATGTGAGTGGGGGCCGGTAATGGAATTGCACGCACCCCAGGGATAGTATCTTGGAAAACAAGGAAACTAAGGTTTGGCACGGACTCATGGAGATGAAGCGTCACTGGAGCTGGTGCGGAGCAGTTCCTTATCGTTACGGGGGAAGTGAAGTGTTGGTTCCTTACTGCGAGGCAGAGGAGGTTGGGTCCTTACAGTTGCAGGAGAGGTGAAGCAGCATGGGTGGCAAGGCATCAGTTCCTTACGACCCGGCGGGGTCGATGAATGGAGCAGGTGAAGAAGGAAGGTGTCGACTTCGTGGTGTCGCGATCTGTTGTGGGTACACTTGCACATCCAAGAGCTTGATTACAGTAAGATGCTGTTGCTTGCAACATTCAGACTTATTTGGGTATATATTCATTACATCCTTAAATATCAAATTTGCAATAACCAATGCTTGCTAAATGTATCATTTATTTTATTCAATGCTTGTTGATTATGCTCCAACTGTAACTGCCAACACATATGCTCTTCACAATGTGATCTGTATTGAACATGTGCCACAATCAGAAGGATAATTGCTCATTTACTCAACAAGCAATCAACTGCCAAAAGGTACGTGTGCACATTTTATTATTTAAGGATGCTTGTGAGTCTGAGGCATTGCTTGGCTTCCTACCTATCGCTCTGCTTAGCTGTTTTCAGTCAAGTCAAATTCCTTGTCCTCCTGTCTACCTCCAGTTGAGTTATAGTGCAAGTCAAGTTCCTTGTTCTCCAGCCTTCCTCCAGTTGAGTTCTAGTGTTCTTTGTTCTCCAACCAACTTCCAGTCGAGTTCCAGCATTTCTCATCCTCTGGACAGCCTCCAGTCGAATTCCAGTGATCCTCACCCTCCGGTCCGTTTCTTGCAGAGCCCCAGCTCTCCTCCTCTGCCTTCTACTGACAATCTCATATTTCCTGTAAAAAAGAGAAAATAAGAAATGTAAAAAAACTCAGAAGCAGACATAAAAAAGTGGTGCTGCACCTAGTGCAGTGCCACTTTCTGTGCGCCCTCTTAGAGCCCCCCTACCTCCATCATGTGTGCGCAGTGTTTAAAATAAGATGCACCATGACACAGGGTAGGAGGCAATAGCGTCCGATTTTTTTAATGCTATTGATGTACTCTGCAGGAGTCGCGCCAACATTTTGGAGCTACTCCTGCAGGGTACATAGAGGCCTGTTATAAATAATGGTAGCCCCCTTTTAACGCCTGCTCTGAGCAGACGCTAAAAGTGCCAAAATAAATGGTGCAAGGAAATCTCTTGGATTTTCTTGCGCCAGTTTTTCAGCCCCCCCAATGGGGGACCACCCCCCTTGCATACATTATGCCTCGTGCATACATAATGTGGCGCAAGGGATTACAAAGTGGCGCAATGCATGCATTGCACCACTTTGTAAATATCCTGCAGAGAAAATGCCACTTTAGTACCGCCATAGTGTCAAAACAATGATGCTATGGTGGTGCTAAGGTGGCACAAGGGGCTGTTAAATCTACCCTCCAGTTTGGGTTCTTCTGAAATTTTCAAGCAAGTAACTTCATTTCAAGGTAAAGAAAGATTAATTACTTAAACCAAACAAAACATAACTCTGTCTTTTAAATAATTTTGGACAATAAGAACTAGCATGATTTATCATTTGGGTGGGAATCCAAGATGCCGCTAAACAGACATTAAGGAAAGATATATTTCCTGTAACATGGGGCTCCCCCGAGAATAGGAAATTGGAAATAGAGCAAGTTTATCAGAACTAATATTGGTGAGAGATTATGCCAGAACACAAGGAAGCCCTTTAGTCACGTTGATTGTTTTTGAGTTTGGACAGTGCTTCAGGGACGCTGAAAGCATTGTAAACAAGGAAGAGACTTGTTCAGTCTTATAGAAACGTATGCACAATACGTCAACAATAGCTGACATTATGCAATGTACAATAGTTTATGCAAGTTCAATTTATTAATGAAGTAATTCTTTTGCAACCTAGAATCCTATAAAACCAAGAATCCAATAGTTTGAGAAATCAGAAGTCCTAACGCCCAACATGGCACGCAGTCCAGGGCCCAGAAGTCCGATTCTGCAGTCCACAAAGTAGAAACTAGTATTTTCTCTTTTTCTCTTCCTAAAACCCCCTCCTCCTTGAAGACTTGCAAGATGGCTATGAACACTTCATCACTGTCATGAAACTCCTCACCAGGATGGGGGGATTGCCACTGCCCCATCGGAACACCTGGAATTCAGGTAAATGGCTTGCACAGAACACGATCACAAGTGCTGCGGCAGAGTCAGAGTTAGGTGTCACGGGCGTCAGTGACACGGCACTCAGGACTCTCGCTGTGGCAGGACTTCGGAGGTGCTGCAGCTGTGTTGGGCCTGTGGCATCGGTTGTGGTTGTTGCACTCAGCGGGGACCACAGCTCCAGTGCACGCAGTGGCATGGAGTTGGACAGCGAAGCCAGTTCCAAAGTTACTCTAGAGTCAATGTGCTTGTTCCTTCTTGGTTGCACCAGAACTCACTCCCAAAGGCCCAGGAACCTGATTTGGCACCACATGGCAAATCTGGACTCTCAGCAAGAGAGCCCAGGTGCTGGCAGATTAAGTCTTTGATGTCCGTGTTGAAAAGCTCGCCTAGTGGTCACTGAATACACCAAGGATGCACCAGGTGGTGTACCTCTCTGTGACTGGGGGGTGTCAAAGGCTTTGGTGGTTCTGCAGGGAGGCCAAGCCGCAAAACTGCAAAGTATCTTTCCGTAGTTGGGTGAGATGGGCACCCTCTCTAGTTATATCAGGTCAGGCTATCCTCCCCCAGATTCTCTGGAGATATACAGCTCCACCCGCTGCCAGGTTGCTGCAGTCCAGCATGTGCTCCCAGCGGTTCTATGAGGAGGCCATGCAGAGAGGGCAGTGCATGTTTCAGTAATCAGCCTCAGTGCAATCAAGGGGGGGGCGAGAGCTCTCTTCAGGTCTCTGGTTTTCATTCAGGTATCAGAAGCCATATGGGTGCTCGAGAGGCCCTGGTAAGGCAGGATGAGAGCAGATCATGGGCAGGGAATTAGGAGCAGCTTAAAGTGCAGCCACCTTGGTAGGTGTTGGCCATGCCCCTCAAACAAAGAGTTTCCTGCAATATCCTGGTGAGCTGGAGGGATTTTTATTCAAAAACAATTTCCCAAAGGGAGTATTTAAGTCTGGAAAATAAATATGAAATGTCCCTGATAGGCTGGAACTTTCCTTCCAATGCATAAGGGAAAAAGTATTGCCAGCATGTCAGTCAAAAACAGAAAAAACACATCTTAAAAAGGCCCACTTCATACCAAATGGTCCTTCTGATGTTGCTTTAATACTAGGTATATGGCAAACAAACCAACACCAAGGGTTTCCCAACACCAGAGCCAAACAAGGCTTTGCCTCCATAAACTCTATATGACGTGGGAGACCTATTATTGGGTGGTCATGAAGCCAGAAGAAGTTGGTAGAGTGTTGGCAGAATATTATCTGTTAGAACTCATGTAAAAAATCAGGTACCTGTTAATTACTCCAGGTTCTTTCAGGCAATTGCTATACAAAAAGATAAAGATTCAAAGTGAATTATAGAAGAGGTAAAGAAAGTGGTTGAAAACACATTCCTATTTTTCAGGATTCATATTACTAATAGCAGCAGTCTTACTTTTAAGCTGGGAGAAACTTTAATTATGCTGGACTAATCTGAATAAATTTAGTGACTCCACATTGCACTTGAGATGCAAAATTAATGAAATTACGCATTTACTCCAGCTTGAGTAATTAACAGTAATGTAGGGTAAAACTTCTACCTCAGGAGCAAAGGAACAATGAACTAAGAATGAATGAGTGCTGCTAGCTACTGCTGCTGATATTCTGTAGAATTTAGAGCTATTTTCTTAGCGCAAAATGCATCCTCTGGCTCAGTTTGGATGTAATGGTGCACTTTGCACTAAGAAAATTGTGCCAAATGCATGATTACGCTACTTAAATAATTATGCATAATTACAAGTAATTTTGCGGTAATTATTAGTAACTACACTAGAGAGAATTACACCAGTTATTCCCACCCCTAGTTATTTGGTATGGCTCAGACTGTTGTATAGCTATTTTAGCCATGTTTTAGACACGTTGCTTTAGCTTCCTAGGCCTGTCGTTGTGCACTTTAATCCAGTTACATTTTATTCAGCATTGCTTTATTTTTCTAGCAATAGCCACATTTGCGGTGCTGTTTTATTTTCTTTATCTCATTTTACTTTCGCCTAGGAAAGCATCAGGTTCTTAGTAGGACATTAATTTCACTTTAGGGTTGCCGACAAACGTGGTATGCTGTGTCTCCAACATTCACAGAAAACACACACTTACACGTGGGGACTAGTTCTTAGAACATCAGCTGTTTTATTATAAAACACCTCTTTGTTCTAGACACGTCAGAGGGAGATTCCAGACAGATGACTACAACTGTGTGCTGATTGCTGATTGCTTTGCTGCATCTACTTGCTTAGATGGCCGGACCACTGATCCACATGGGGACGGTGTCTCTCTAGACTATAGGCTTCTTCCTACAGGTATGTAGGATGACGTATCCCCAGGGGGGAAACCTGAAGGGCAGGTTAGGCTCATTACGCTGTGCTCAAATATAGTATAGGTAGGAGAAATATATATCACTCAGTGACAGTACGGTAGGACTGTCCTTGTGTTTTACTCTGTTAGTCACCTGCTCATTTTCATTGTCTTTTATCATCCTAGTTATTGCAATACATGCCTTTTTATCTAAGATGCAGCTACTTCAATAACTCCTTATTGAACTATATTCTGCCTGTGTTGTCTTTGCTTGTATGAGACCTTTTGGTAACTGTGAGAAAGAGATGGGATCTGATCGACCACGATTCCCCTGAGGAGTCTTCTTGTCATGCGCCTGGTCGCAACAATCCTCTCAGCCAGAGATGAGGCGCTGCCAGTTAGCCAGAGAACCCGGATTAGGAGGACAGGCGTCATGTGGTATGGAATCATACCTAGTACCCACAATCCATGTGATCCTGTCCCCCAAAACCAGTAGCTTCATTAGCATAATGAGAACGTATGTGACTATACCTTCTTAATTAGGTATGCAGAGGAATTAGAGCTATGTGGGTAAAGTTACAAGAGCGTGTGGATGCTAGCAGGCCTCCACTCTTGATCTCACATCGACATGAAGTGCCTTGATATATAATTACCTAGGAGTGCAATGAATAATATTGCAATTCAATGCTTACGTTAAGGGGGTTGTTTGCTTCTTTGATTGTTTATTAAATTCACATGCAACAACATCTACTGGTGTAACAAGCGACAATGTGCTAAACATATACTAAAAATGAATAATATGGGCAAGTGGATATACACTTAATAGGTAGAACAATAAGACCCTGTCAATCAGCAATTTAAACTGTTATCAGGTTCAAAGGGTAGTAAATGGATAGGTAGCTAGTGGCCTATAGTTCAGTGTCACTGAATGGTGCAAGGCTGGATTTTACTTAATTGAGAGACCTTAGCACTTTTTAAAGAAACAGGATAGGATCTACAATGCAAAAAATCATTAGCTAAACTATCGCCAGAAGATTATTATTTGTTTTCATTTGTAATGCAGGAAAGATATAATGACGCGACCCAGATTATTTCAATAGTGATGCCACCTGAACAATATCATTTGGTGACATTGAATCACATTTACAAATATCTGGAGGTGGAATTATTAAGGCTTCCATTTTATTTAAATTAAGAAAGAGTGAATCGTTGGCACATTAAATTTTGTCCATCAGCTCTAACATCTTAAGCTGAAAAAGGAACTTAAATTCTTGCACAATTCCTGAGTTATTACATTTAATGGGGTATGTCAGTTCGTTCAGGGCCGGCTTTTGGGCAGTGCGAGTGGTGCTGACCTCAGGGGGGCGCTGTGTTTAGCAATAACTTCCGAAACCTGCGATTTAAAAGCACCTGCTGAAAAGTTCCTCGTGCGTCCAGCCTTCAGGAAACAAATAAAATGTCAACATACCTCTTGTGATTAATGTTCCTGCTAGAGAGCGAGATGGGAGTTTTGCCTAGTGGCAGCTTTGACTCGCCATAAAGTAGCATAGAGGGTTGATATGCCTGCTGAACTAAACAGAACTATGGGGCATATTTAAGAAAAGTGGCACTGCACACAGTGCTGTGCCACTTTTCCTGTGCCCCTCAGCGCTCCCCTAATGCCACCAAGTGTGCGTCATATTTAAAATACTGTGCACCATGGCGGTAGTTAGGGGACTAGCGTCAGAATTTTTGACGCTAGTCCGGGCTTTGCAGGATTAGTGTCAAAAGTGTTGACGCTAATCTTGCAAAGCACCCAGAGGCCCATTGTAACCAACGGAAGCCTCCTTTTATTGCCTGCTCTGAGCAGGCGTTAAAAGTGCAGGAAAAAAATGACGCAAAGAAATCTGACATATTTCTTTGTACCATTTTTTGGCCCCGCTAAAGGGGGGGGATGCCCCCTTTGCAGACATTATGCTTGGCGCAGGTATAATGTAGCGCAAAGGGTTACAAAGTGGCGCAATGCATGCATTGCGCCTCTTTGTAAATATGGCACAGCGTTTTTAGCCTTCTAATGTCACATTATTGTAAGAAAATGACACTAATGTGGAGTTAGATGGGCACTAGGGGCTCTTAAATATTCCCCTATGGCAGTGCTTAATTTGGCCTTGTTGTTTCCAGTGTGGAGCACCGGCACTTATTTTTTCTGCCTCAAACATTTACTGTGAGAAAAAGAGACATATGTGAAAGACGGAGGAAGAGAAAAACTAAAAAGCGCCACAATGGGAAAAAGCAGAAATCCGCAAGAGTGAGCTGAAGGGCCAATGAGTGCCTGTAAATGGATTGAAGAGGCCCGAGATGGCTTCGGGATTACGCTGCCTCTGTATTCCGTGTTCACACATTTAATTGCATTAGCCAAGTGTTCAAGAAGAGGGCTTTGGGCACTGGCACCTTTTTATTTACAAATTAAGCACTGCCCTATGGGGAATATTTGAAAAAAGTGGAACTGCACACAGTGCTGTGCCACTTTTCTTGTGCCCCTTAGCATCCCCCAATGCCACCAGGTGTACATCATATTTAAAATACGGCGCACCATGGCAGTAGTTAGGGAACTAGCATCAGACTTTTTTATGCTAGTCTGGCGCTTTGCAGGATTAGCATAAAAATGTTGACACTAATCCTGCAAAGCACCCTGAGGGCCATTGTAACCAATGGAAGCTTCCCTTTAATGCCTGTTCTGAGCAGACGTTAAAAGTGCCGGAAAAAAATTACACAAAGAAATCTGTCAAATTTCTTTGCGCCATATTTTTGGCCCCCTAAAGGGGGTGGGGGATGCCTCCTTTGCATACATTATGCCTGGAACAGGCATAATGTAGGGCAAAGGGTTACAAAGTGGCACAATGCATGCATTGCACCTCTTTGTAAATATGGCGCAGCGTTTTTGGCCTCCTAACGCCACATTAGTGTAAAAAAATGACACTAACGTGGTGTAGAATGGCAGTAGGGGCTCTTAAATATGCCCATATGGAAGTGCTCAATTTGTGCTTGTTGTTTCCGGTGTGGAGCACTGGCATTTATGTTTGAGGGCCAGCGCTTATTTTCCTGCCTCAAGCATTTACTGCCAGAAAAAGACACATATGGGAAAGACGGAGAAAGAGAGAAACGAAAAAGCGTCACAATGGAAAAAAGCAGAAATCAGCAAGAGTGAGCTGAAGGGGCAGGGAGCCCCTGTAAATGGATTGAAGAGGCTAGAGATGGCTCCAGGATTACTCTGCCTTTCTATTCCGTGTTCACACATTTAATTGCATTAGCCGAGTGTTTAAGAATAGGACTTTGGGCACCGGCACCTTTTTATTTACAAATTAAGCACTGTCTTATGGGGCATATTTGAAAAAAGTGGAACAGCACACAATGCTGCACCACTTTTCTTGCGCCCCTTAGCACCCCCCTAACGCCACCATGTGTGCGTCATATTTAAAATACAGTGCACCATGGCGGTAGTTAGGGGCTAGCGTCAGAATTTTTTATGTTAGTCTGCCACTTTGCAGGATTAAATGTTGACGCTAATCCTGCAAAGCACCCAGAGGCCTATTGTAACCAATGGAAGCTTCATTTTAATGCCTGCTCTGAGCAGGCGTTGAAAGTGCCAGAAAAAATGACGCAAAGAAATCTGTCAAATTTGTTTGCGCTGTTTTTTTGCCCCCTGAAGGGGGGGTGCCCCCTTTGCATGCATTATGCCTGCCGCAGGCATTATATAGAGGAAAGGGTTACAAAGTGGTGCAATGCATGCATTGCACCTCTTTGTAAATATGGTGCAGTATTTTGGGCCTTCTAACTCCACATTAGTGTAAAGAAATGACACTAACGTGGTGTTAGAATAGCACTAGGGGCTCTTAAATATGCCCCTATGGCAGTACTTAATTTGTGCTTGTTGTTTCCGGTGCGGAGCACCGGCACTTATTTTTGAGGATCTGCGCTTATTTTTCTCCCTTAAGCATTTACTGCGAGAAAAAGACACATATGGGAAAGACAGTGGAAGAGAAAAATGAAAAAGCATCACAATGGGAAAAAGCAGAAATCTGCAAGAGTGAGCTCAAGGGACAGGGAGAGCCTGTCAATAGATTAAAGGGGCCCAAGATGGCTTCAGGATTACGCTGCCTCTGTAGTTCGTGTTCACACATTTAATTGCAGGGCTTTGGGCACCGGCACCAGCACATTTTTATTTACAAATTAAGCACTGCCCTATGGGTCATATTTGAAAAAAGTGGTGCTGCACATAGTGCTTCGACACTTTTCTTGCGCCCCTTAGCACCCCCTAACACCACCATGTGTTTGTTATATTTACAATATGGCACACCATGGCGATAGGGGACTAGTGTCAGAATGTTTTACGCTAGGCCGACGCTTGGCAGGATAATCGTAAAAAATGTTGATGCTAATCCTGCAAAGCACCCAGAGGGCTTATTGTAACCAACAGAAGTCTCCTTTTAACGCCTGCTATGAGTAGGCGTTAAAAGTGCCTGAAAAAAATTATGCAAAGAAATCAATCTAATTTCTTTGCGCCATTTTTTGCCCCCCCCCCCGCCCTTAACGGGGGAATGCCACCATTGCATACATTATGTCTGGCGCAGGCATAATGTACCGCAAAGGGATACAAAGTGGAGGAATGCATGCATTGCCCCACTTTGTACATACGGCATGGCGTTTTTGGCCTTCTAACGCTACATTAGCGTAAAAAAATTATGCTTATGTGGCTCTTAAATATGCCCCTATATTTTAAGTGGCTAGCTGAGTGGATTAGTAAAGCCAGCCATTACAAGTGATTTAAAACACATGAATGTATGTGAAAGGGGAGCGATGGAGAGATGAGGGGCACATTTGCCAGGTGGTAGTGAGTGAAACCGAGGAGGAGGTCATGGGGTGGGGGGTGCCACAATAAACTGTCGCTCAGGGCGCCACCAGTCCTAAAGCCGGTCCTGAGTTCGTTATATATTTATTTTAAAAAATTCTTCAGTTGAACAAGCTAGCCCTCCAGTGTGATCGACGTAATGTTTATTTTTGCCTTTCTATGTATTTTGGTATAATTATAATAGAATATTTTATGGAGTAAACTGTAATTCTTGCGTTTAAAGTAGCACCATCTCCTTTTAAGCTGACGGCTCACCCCTGTAACAGTTTTTAGGTTTTTCTTTATTGGCCTTTGAAGAACCATAATTTTACAGTATAAGAAAAAGCATGACAGAGACAATACATTGCTGCCTGGACACATGTGCAGCAGCTTCGTAAGGTGCAATTATAGAGATACATTTTTTATAGATCGTTTCAATAAGCCAAAGAAGTAATACCATAGAAGTTGTGTCAAACATTTTCATGACTCACTTCCAACCAGTATGAGACAACTGAAACAATAAACCCTCCACACCCCTAACCTTTCCGCAGACTTATTTAATATGGTGCTTTGGAGGTTATGAACAGAGTATTGAAATCTATTCTCTCTGGCATTGTCTCTGAAACATTTACATTGTCCTCACTCTGCCCGCAGCCATCGATCATTCGATCTGTGAGGTGTGCATCTCCCAACAAGCCCGTCACCCCCCACATTTTCTTTGCCCCCACACGACTGAGGGAGCCCTCGTCCCCAAGCATGGCCAGCTCATGCGTCATTACACCCCAGGAAAGGAGGTCGTCAGTTACCTTTTCATTCCGTTGTGTTCGTCTAATATGAGCCCGCCCATTCTAGGGTTTTATCTCGGGGTATCGTGCACTCAACCAATGTATCTCAATGCGCCTTTTTTGCCACTATAAGGCCTAATTGAGCGAACATCCTGCTTAGTTAGGTTTTTTTTCGCCTTTTAAGGCAGTAACGCCAACAAACACTCCCTTAAGTATGAATGAGATCTCCCAAGCTGTGATTGCTTTTATGTCCGCCAGTATTTTTGCGCAATATATTTTAATCACTGAGCAGTTCCATGTCACATGAAAAAAGTCAACATTCGGCTGTCTGCATTCAGTAAAGTCAGAAGATCTGGATGGATAAATATTGTGCAGCCTTTTGTCAAAAGGTAGGTCATGTGGACATAATTATATCGGACCAGCCTAAACCTAGTGTTGAGTGTGATTCTTCCTACTTCTTTGTGTACTTTACCCTACTCAGTGGTAATAGGCTCCTCGCTGGCCTGCAGCCAGACATCTTCAAGTGGGAGCATTGGTTGTCGCCTATCTGCCCGTAGGGCACGATATATGTGTGTGATTAGTCTGCGACCTCCCGCCATGGCTATCAATGTTTGTAACATCTGCGAGGGTTTGGTAGCCTCTAGCAACAATGGCCACAGGTCTCTTGCAGTGTCTGCGATCTCCGCATATTGCAAAAACTGTCCTCTACCCAGCTGGAATGTATCCATGGCTTCTTGGATTGCTACAAAGCGTCCACCAGGGTGGAGATCAGAAGGAATTAGACACCCTCCCTCCCTCCATTTTTCAATGGTCATTGTTTGGGCAATCTACACAAAAGTGCACATGATCCATAGATTGAGTTCAGGGATGAATGGTGCCCACCGTAATATCCATCGCACCACTCATTCCCACAGTATACATAGCAGTCGGATTATGTGGGGGAATGTATCAGGCACACCTGCACCCTGCATCTACAACTGCCCCAGGTGGTGACCCTCATGTGTACCAGCAAGCAGAGACCTTTCCCAGCTATTTTCAGTGTCTAGCCACACTGTAGGTTGAATCTGAGCAGCCAAATAGTAGAGCTCGAGATCCAGGAATTCCATACCTCCTTCACAGCGTAGCCAGCCCAATCCACATGGTGCACAGGATGGCATACAAACATCTGGGCAAATAAATCATTTAATTAGGGCTCTTGACCATAAGAGACACTGTAAGGAGATTCAGAAGTCTATGGATGGACGAAAGTTGCAAATTACCTGGTCATTGTTCGTCTCATAGGCCTGTCGTCGATCACAAGTGACATGAATGCCTGAGTATTTAACGCTATCAGTTTTACAGGAAATCCCCACCTCTGGCACACAGTGTGTGGGCATGGTTTTTAGCCGTCCTATGGAAAATGTAACTGATTTCGCACAGTTCATGAGCAATCCGGAAAGTTCACCAATTTTATCCATAACTTTTAGTAGGATAGGGACTGAATATCCAGACTGGCGGAGGTATACTATGACGTCATCAGCATATAGTGATACGAAGTGTACAGAGTGGCCCACCTAGATGCCCCAACCCCTCAGTACCTGCCATAGATGACAAACCAGGGGCTCCAAAAACACAAAATGGGTGGTCAGGAAAATGGGGTGCAACCCAAGTGTACCCTTAATTTGTATAGGACATTCAATTATAAAAATATGCTCTAAGGAGTACGAAGTGGCTACCACTGCTCTTCGTGTAAGATGCTCAAGGCTTCTAAATCCAACAACCAAAGAAACCCTTCAAGTAAACAGGTTTTATCACATTTTTAAGGCAGTATCTTCTCATTTAATCCTTTATTTGTTGTCTTCATCGTCAATGCCACAATATCACCTTTGGTCAAAACAGTACAGCAATCATAATGTCATCATAATTTGGCAGGATTTTTTGGTACATCACATCGTAGCCAACATGTGTTTTGCTGTATTCAATTGGGTCACCAACGACGTCATCAGGGTTACAAAGGGCCAAACACTATGGGGGTTATTCTAACTTTGGAGGAGTGTTAATCCGTCCCAAAAGTGACGGTAAAGTGACGGATATACCACCAGCCGTATTACGAGTTCCATAGGATATAATGGACTCGTAATACGGCTGGTGGTAAATCCGCCACTTTTCCGTCACTTTTGGGACGGATTAACACCTCCTCCAAAGTTAGAATAACCCCCTATGTATTGTTGGCAAATGATATTTCATAGTATCCAAATGGATGCCTTCACCAATTCATCCATGTAATATGTGAAAAAAACTAAAAAACCGTAGATGCTCATGAGTAAATTATATTCCAGTGAATCAAAGACTCTCAGACAGTCATGCTAAAAGTAAGGCTGAAGACCCCATAAAAACCATAGAAAGTTGTTGGTAAATTTGTATCCTGAGATTTAAAGGAGCTCGTGTAGTCACGATAGTGGTAAGATTAGGTGAGGAATCCACGTCCCATGTGGCATGAGTGAAGAGAGATTGAGTATTAAGCAGATGTAACAAAGAAGAGATCCATGCATTTCTCTGCAACCCAGTTAATATGTCAACTGTAAACTAAGGCCCTCATTACAACATTGTCGGTAACTACTGCCTACCGCCACGGCGACGGCCGCCAACATACCACGGCCGTGGCTACCAACCGTCTACGTGTATCATGACCGCCAACGGTATACCGCCAGAATGCCGACAGCAGCACCGCCACGCCAGCAAAACACCGCCAACTGTATCATGACCAATGATACGGCCTGGTGGTGTTTTGCTGGCGGACGCTGCTGCTAGCAGCAGTGCCGCGGACCGTCTCCAGCCAGAGGACCCCCTGCAAGGAGGTGAGTCGGGTTCTCCGACCGGAGATGGGGGTTGTTGTGTGTATGTGTGTGGAGGGTGTGTGTGTATGTTTTGGTATGCATCCATGCGGGTGTGAGTCGCGTTGGATGCATGCGTGGATGAGTGATTGTGAGTGTTGAGTGTTGTGAATGCATGTGTGTGTGACAAAGTATGTTGGTGTGTGGTGTGTGGGTGTGTATGTGTGCATGCGTTGGTGGTGGTGGGTATGCCTGTGTGTATGTGTGTATATGGGTGTACGTGTGGGTGTGTATATGTGCGGGGGCAGGAGAGGGAGGGGGGCAGGACTTTGGAGAGAGGGAGGGGGCGGGAGAGACCCCAATCAGTGCCAGGGAAGTATTTCCCTGGCACTGATAGTGCCTACCGCCATGGCTTTCGTGCCAGTAAGTTGGCATGAAAACCATGGCAGTAAGCCGGGTTGTATTCCCGAGGGTGGGATTGTGGCGGCCGCCGGGCTGGAGACCAAAGTCTCAAGCCCAGCGGCCGTTATCACCCTGGCGTTCGGTGTGTTATAGTGGGGGTCTTGGATGGCGGTTACCGCCAGGGTCAAAATCCCATTTTTTTTTACCGCTGGCCTGTTGGCGGAATTAACACCGCTTTAAAACCGACCGCCAGGGTTGTAATGAGGGCCTAAGTGTGTTGTTCTAAACATGATACCCAAAACACTTCCAGTGGCAGCTACAAATCAATTCTTACCATTCTTAGTATATTCAAAAACAGAAGGAAGATTCACTTTAAAAGTTCCACTCCTGAATTCAAAGCCTAAGTCACTAAAAACACCAACCCAGGAGCTTCATACCAATCACTGAACATCAGACACAATAGCGACCAACCACAAAGCAATGCAATGTGTACGGATATGTTAAAATAAGTTCCAAAATGTCGCAATCTGTGTATAATATCTTAACCTGCAAGAAAGAGCAATCCAAATCTCAAATCATACCTATCATAGTATAATCACATTCCTTTTGAATCCACTCCTTCTTATTACATACCTCATTATAATCATGACAAGGTCAAAGAAACATAGTATCAAACTTCACTCACTAACTGAATTTGCAGCATTCATATTGAAGCACAAGCAAAACCAGTAGTACATAATTCTGTGTATGTACCATATCCTCTCTTTTTCCAGAGTCAGTTATTGCTTTCCAGATTGTCCTTTATTATCAAATTTCAGAAGAGGCATAATACACCTATAATACGTTCTAACCTATTCTGTATCCAAAAATTATAGCTGTAGCAATACGTATCAGTAAAGGGCAGGGGATTGCTATTATTAATCACACAAAGTTATTTCCCTCTCCATATCCGGTTGAAAAAAATATGCATAAGTCGCTACAGGTATAACAACATTACAGCTAAATATGTGTATCTAACCTGATCACCGGTCCACCACATCAAAACCAGAAACCAGAAATCTATGCACTGACATATAATTCATTATAATTCATTCATTTTAGCCAAAGTTACAGGTTAGCATGCCATCATGCAAAAGAGAAATTCAGAGGCGAGAGGGGGCATCCCTGTCTCATCCCCCTTTGTAGATGTATAACTTTTGACAGAAATAGTCCTGTCCTAACTCTTGCCTCTGGGTGTGCTTGTAATAACCACTGCAATAATGTACCCATCGTGTGACACCCTCACCTAGCCTGATTTCCCCAGGACCTGCCATATATATTCCCACCCTGGGGAGTCAAAATCCTGTTCGATATCAAGAAAGGCAAGAGCACATAGATCAGTCGCTACCTCAGTAGCATGTAGCACATGAGTTAGGCAGTGTATATTACAAAGAGTGTTTCTGCCAGGGATAAAGCCAGACTGGTTGGTGTGTATCAGTATGATAGTAACCTTGATGCCAGGACATGGATAAGAATTTTTTGATCTACATTCAACATAGATAGTGGCCTGTAAGATTTCACCTGCAGGGGATCCTTCCCTGACTTTGGAATAATCAAAATGAGGGCTTACCTCATAAAATCAGGAAGTACCTGTCTCTCCAAAGCAAGCCTCTATATGCACTATTACCAGTTTATCTGCTAGGGCCCCATGAAAATATATTGTTGAATTCTACCGGTATTCCATCACCTCACAGCGACTTGGCCGTCTTCAGTGCTTCAATGGTGCTCAACAGTTCCTGCTTAGTAAGACGGCCACCAGTGTCTGCCTCTCTTCAGTCTCAAGCCGGGAGAGGAACAATTCAGCTAGGAAGTCTAAAAGACCAGGGTGATCTGTCTCGTGGGGCATCTGATGTGCACTCCGGAGATGGACTGTGAAGACCCCATTGATGGCCTCTTGGGTGGTGTCCTCTCGCAGCATTTAAACTGGGTGTGGTCTGGACTCAGAATGTATTAAGCGAGCCAGCAGGCGACCCGCATGGTCCCCCTCCAGATATAGTTGTCAATATTCGTCAATATTCATCTACGACTAGCATGTCTGACATGATTATTCAGCTGGTCCCATTGTTTGCAAACATGAAGGCGCTGTCTATCCTATGTGGCAATCCCATGCTGTTTTGTGCCTGATCAAAGAGTACCAGTATGTTCTCTTCCTGAATTAATTCTTTCTCCAACACCCGTCGGAAACCCACTGCCACCGCTATACACTCACCCTGAACCAGCACCTTGAAGGATTCCCATTCTATTGCTTGGTCCCCCGCAGTCTCCCAGTACTGAGCAGAGTACTGGGTCACTATATTAGACATTGTGTTGTGGAAAACAGGGTCTGTCAAGGTTTTCTGTCAGGAGCCGCCACAGTGGCACCGTGGGAAGCAAGCATGCTAAGGAGTAGGTGAGCAGGAGGGTCGAGTGATCCGACTCTGTAACAATTTCATAGTAAACCAGAGATTATGAATTCTGAAGGAACTGTTTTTAATGGAGATCTAAAGTCCATTAGTTTACATTTGAAATTGACACTGCGAAGTAAACCAGATGGACTGTCTTTCAATCAAGTCAATCAAATTTTAACTTCAGAATAGGCAAAGAAAATGTAATAATGCATGATCAGACCAAGCAACGGGCATAATAAATAGAGCAATCTGCTTCCAATTAAAACCAAAGATTAAATTAATAGTCTACCCTGCCACATGAATTAGACTTTTGTTGCACCTCATAAACCCAACATATCTATTAACTTTAAAAATTAAGTGGCTAATGTATGTTCCTGGCCTGTGCTATTGTTACAATTACCTAATCTAGGAAACATGCTTTCCTGATATTTCAATGGACCACTCCAGTACAAATATCATAACAAGCAGACACAAATGTAACATTGTTCCATTGTGGTCTACTAGTCAAACACAGGAAAGTTCAGGACTTAATAAAAGTTTAAACATGAAAGTCTGCATGCTGTCCATGCATGCAGGTTACGAACAATACAGGGTCTGCATTTGTAAATAGGGTTTCCTCCGGGGCAGCCATTTTTTTTCTTCTTCAACACTGGCACGAATTTTCCCGTATTTTCTTTGGTTTACCAATGCTTGGAAGTTTTTTGAGTGAAATCCATACCAATTTGCGAATGGTTACATTTATACCACTGAATTTCTATTCATGAACTGGCGATGGAGCATTTAGGAGCTGTTACAGCACTTGATAAAATAGTCCCATCTCCTACACCTGTTGCTGCTCAACCAGCGCCTCTCTCTCACCTCATACCACAATCCCCATATGTCTCTTCTGATGCTGCAGGGATACCTGTCTATGTTAAGCGGCTGGCTTCAGTCATATGATGTCGTGGCTGAAAGTGCCAAAGGGTTGGTCTGCTAAGCTTAGTGCTTTATTTTCATTGGCATCCCTAGAAAACACACCATTGCATTATAACTACATTAGGCGGATTCCCTACAGCTTCTGCTGTGTAAGTGTTCGTGTTGAGCTCACCAGACAACTTCCCTGCTGCTGCTTCTGGACCACTGACGACATTCAGCATGCCACTGGCTCAAATGTGGCTATCGTCGGGTAAAACTTTCACTTGAATGCACGGCCCCCAGGGCAGCTCGTGTTCGCAGCTGCCCTGGAGGCAGTTCATTCTGCATAATACGGGGCATGTTCCCTGTTTGTGCCCGGCACACCTTTTGAAAGGTGTGCCAGTGCAAAAACAGGGAAAGTGCGTTCTATGCATAATGTGGCCCCTGATGTCCGTATGTCAACTTTCGGCAAATGCATATGATATTAGTTCACAGAAATATAAAATATGAAACTGCAATGCCTGCAGGTTAGGCTTCCCAGTGCTACTGTGCACCAACGTAGCTTTATCTAAACCAACATGGCTTCCATACAGTATAATATTAAGTGATGGCGCCACAAGCTTCCGTCTGTATTCCAAGACGGTTGTCACATAAGCACATATTTTCAATCTACCTGAGTGGCCTATCAGTACTTGCTGTATATTTCACTCCTTCCAATCAAATATGGCCAGCAATGATGTTTGATGTTAACATGGTGTCACTGGAGGCCAGCCAGTACTTAACGATCTCAGATTGGCTGTCATATATCTTCCAGAGGCAGCTGGCAAATTTTGAAAGCGGTGGGCCTTGTAAAGCATTTACCATCCGTTATAAGCATGGAGCACTTCTAAAAATAAACATAGCTCTTACCTTGGCATCTGGATTCTCCTCTGTCACACTGCTTGACTGTTAATGTGCGTGTGTAGGCCCCACACAGGATATGCCCCAAGCATTCCAGCCAATCCCATCTCTCATGCTGAGTGTAATACTAAAAGGCATAAGAGTAGTGTCAGAATTGGCTGGGTCAGACAAAGACAATGCTCCATCGGAGACTATTGGGGTTGTGTCTGTTGTGTGATCTCGCTTATAACATTGGCTTTGGAAGCTTGAACTGCGCATGTGAGGTTGGCCACAGTGAAAACACCAGCCAATCTGAAATGCATAGTTTAGTTTACACTGCCTCAGCTTGTAGATGTCGTCCCAGCCTATCCTTGCTGTAGCCCCACCCCTAATAGAAAAAAGAAAGCAGGTTCAAGGGAAAATATTTAACTGAAAGACATGTGTTGTTTCAAGTGTGGTGGCTCACAGCATGGGGTCAATGCCCCATACTCTTATAAGAGAGCCATCCCTGATATCTTCCACATCACACCATGGCTGTTCAACACTAGTTTCACATTCTCATACTGTGGATTCTTCAGTCATAATCCCCACCATAACACTCCTGCTGTGGGGTACATTTGGAAATAATTTGTGCCACGTTTGCATTGACACAAACTGTTGATTTGTGATTTACTTTCAGAACAAACATTTTCCGCTAGGAAGTAACCCTAAAGTAATGCAAAATAGTTCTAATACAGCTTTGCATTGCTTTGCCTCAAGAGGGCGTACCATGGGTGGTTCATTGGCATTCCCTTGCAACCACCCATGTTTTTTTATGCGAAGCCCTATGTATTAACATCTGTAGACAAGACTTTGGGGGTCATTACAACCCTGGCGGTCCAAGACCGCCAGGGCTGTTATGACGGAAGCACCGCCAACAGGCTGGCGGTGCTTCCCAGGCCGCGGTCGCAATGGCCCCGGCCGTTGTAATCCGCCAGGGCAGCGCTTCTACCAGCGCTGCCCAGGGGATTATGAGTCCCCCTATCGCCAGCCTTTTCCTGCCAGTTTGAACCGCCAGGAAAAGGCTGGCGGTACGGGGAGTCGTGGGGCCCCTGGGGGCCCCTACACTGCCAATGCCACTGGCATGGGCAGTGCAGGGGCCCCCTGGCAGGGCCCGTGCAGCTTTTCACTGTCTGCTATGCCGACAGTGAAAAGCGCGACGGGTGCAACTAGGTTTCCGCCCGCCGGCCCAGCGGGGATCTCCAAATGGCCGCGGCGGGGTCGGTTGCTTGGCGGCCGCCAAGGTCGTAATGAGGGCCTTTGTGCCTAAAAACAACACCTCTTTAAGGCTACTATTCACATGAAGAAATTCATTTTTTTTCTTCAAACCTTTCCACCTTTGTATGTTTGCTACACAGTACAACAGACATATAAACTGGTAAATCTAAAACTATGCCTAAGCATACTATTGTGTACTGGAAGGCCCTTCTTCCAGCACAAATCCTAGGCTTGACATCACACATACACCCTTACACGCAGCTTTAAGTGTGCCAGTGCAGGGAGAGAGGAAACCATACCATATCTTACCAGATATATGGTTCTGTTCTACTCACTCTCCCTTTCACTCTGACAGGGCACCAACTTTAGTTGCTGTGCTGTGTTGTGTGAAAAGTTTCTAAACCTGCCCCTGAGGTGTCACACCATTACTCTAAACAATGTATACAAGAGGTGGCACTGCAGGTGCTCCTCCTCCATATGACTCCTATCATTTACCAATACGAAAGTCAGCTTGCAAAAGATGATGCACACCATTCTGGTAAGTTACTTCAGAATTTATGTCCATAGCGAGAAGTGACTGAACAACAGGCCCTACCAATTCCGTTGCCTGTACCACACACCACTCCCCTCATTCCACATTCTGGGCCTGATTTAAGTCTCAGTTGAGAAGAATGCCCATTCGCATATGTAACGGATTTTTTGTCCACCTTATTACATCCCCTGATATCCTATGGGGATCGTAATAAAACTGACCAGATTCGTGACGGTTTCCTCCACCGAGACCTAAATCAGGCCCTCTGACCTTAAACTCACTGAACAGTACGCCTGTACTACTAATCCAAGCACCGCATATCATAGTAAATTCAAATGTCACTCCACGCAGCAGAACAGCTGAGAGGATTCACAAAGCAGCATTCCGCATTAACATTTACGAGCTCACGACATTCTAAGGGAGAATGAACCTCGCCTGTGACTCGGCCCCCATGCTTGGGTTCGGGGCATTTATCGTTATTGGCCTTGGCCAGCAGGACACAACATAGACCTCTATGAAAGAGAGGCAATTAATTGCACTCTACAAACGCCACGGCATTTCGCAAACTCGACTGACTTGTGCTACAGTGCCTTACCAGAGAGATCATTAAACGGGTATACAACATAATAGCGCGATAATAAGAGGGGTAAGCACAAATCAAATCAGTGTCAATGAAAGAAGTATGCGAAGTTGGTAACAGTCGAGGAGGGCTACATTAACATAAAATCTAAGACAAGACAACATGGGCATGCATGATAGGGCGGAATGTTTGGGCAACATCTGCCCTGAGGTTTTCTTTTAAATGATGCTTATCTCTTGATAGCATTGTAGAATTTAACATGTTTGTGTTTTTAATAGTTCTCTTTTAATTAAATATATAATTTGTCTTTAGGTAATACTATTCAAAAGTCGCCAATTCAAACGTGTTGCCTGTGGGCTAATGTATGGGTTCAAGAATCTCTGGTCTCATGGAAGAATTAATAACGACAGCCACGCGCTCACTAAAAAGGAAATCTATTGGGCCTTTAATTGAAACACAGAACCTAGTACCAACAGAAGGTTGGGCGGCTGACTAAATATTGTTCAAGAGAAAGCTAGCAAATTGGTTTAATTACATTGCCTGGAATACCCGGTTTAATTAAATTAACAAGAGCAGAACATATGGCGGCGCGCACGAGTCAAATGCATTTTGGTGCCTGCCTGAGCCAAAATGCGACAAAGGTAAAAAGAGTCAATACATAAAGCTAAAATGCCACTACTGGAAATTAAACTCCAAAAATACATTTCATTTCTCATATCATGTTCACGGTTTACTATATTAGTTTTCTTAATCCTTGTATTTTATATTCTTGAAAATAAGTCTTCTATTTAGAGATTATTTTATTCAGAGCCATAACGGGATTGGACTTTGCTGGTAAACTAAAGAGACAATTCCTACAGCTGTTATGTTCAGTGACGTCAATTGAATTGACAATTTGGTTCTCAGCTTCAGTGAACTAATCATGTCTGGTGCTGCTATCTGTGGCTGCCACAGTTGGTTTGTGACTTACCGGGGATACATTTATCACATTTAGGCCCATATTTATACTCTGTTTGCGCCAGATTTGCGTCATTTTGTTTTTTACGCAAATTCAGCGCAAACTTAACTCCATATTTATACTTTGGCGCTAGACCCATCCAGCGCCAAAGTTATGGAGTTTGAGTATTTTTTTGGACATGAAAACCTACCTTGCGCTAATGACATGCAAGGTAGGCGTTCCAATGCAAAAAAATTACTCTAAGGCATGAGCGCCATATTTATCCTCTGGCTTCAAAATGACGCACAGAAGGAGGCGGGCCTTAAAACATGGTGCCCAGCCGGATTTGCGCCGTTTTTTAACGCCTGGGTCAGGGCAGGCGTTAAGGGACCAGTGGGCTCATTTCCATGGTGGGAGACCATGGAAGCAGTCCACAGGTGTCCTTCCCTGCACCCATTGACACCCCTGCCCCATAGCCCACCCCTGGAGGACACCCATGGATGGGGGGGCCCATTCATGGTGAGTGCAGGTATGTGCAGGTAAGTATATATATATAATTTTTTTATAAGTGGCATAGGGGGGCCTAACTTGGGCCCCCCTACATTCCACTGTGCCCAATGGCCATGCCCAGGGGACAGAAGTCCCCTGGGCATGGCCATTGGGCAGGGGAGCATGACTCCTGTCTTTGCTAAGACAGGAGTCATTTCCATGGGGGTTGTGCATCAAAAAATGGCGCAAGTCAGGTTAGAGCCAATATTTTTGACTCTAACCTGACTTGCAACATTCTTTGGCGCACAATTCCCAGTCTTCCCTTCGCCTCCGCTGCCCGGTTACCGTCATTTATTTTGACGCTAACCAGGCTGCAGTGCCGGCTAACATCATTCCATAAATAAGGTGCCCAGCTGGTGCGTTGAAATGGCGTTAGCCAGCGGTAAACTTATTGACGCAAATCTGCCCTGGCGCTGATTTGCATCAAAAAGTATAAATATGGGCCTTAGAGTATTTTATAAAGTGCAAAATGTCACCCCTATTAAGATGTCCTTGCACCCTTTCTGACCCTATTAGTGTGCTGGATATACGTCCATAAGCATTGGCTTAGCTAGTGTATCAGGGCCATAGAGCAAGGAAGGAAATTGCCTCTTCTCCCCTCACTGCTGTTTAAACTCTGAAAAAGAGCAATATTCACGGTTCATTGGGTCTCTCAATTCTCTGGGCTCTGGTTCCACTGTCCCTGCAGCACCAATGAAAGCTATGCCCCTGTCTATGAGAATAGCTCAGGCACTGGAGTGTGGACAGAAGAGGGGCCCATATACATTATTGAATTGTACAAAAATGTCAGGCGGAAATAGCTTTTTCTGCTGCGGGTTCTGCGCAATATTATAGACCTCTTTAACTTCACATTCAATCTCTGTGATTTCACTTGAGGCTTACTTGTATATGTATTTTATTTATTCTATTTAAATATTTCTAAAGCTCCCAGCTACCCAATAACGGGCTTCCAAGCACTGTCAGAACTAGTGATGACAAGTGGGGAGTCATATTACTAGGGTGAAAAGGTAGGTCTTTTATTATTTCCTAAATCTAAGTAAGTTCTTTTCAGATCATAAATGGATCGGAAGGGAGTTCCAAAGTTTGGAGACTAGATAACCAAAAGAACCGCCCACACTTCTTGCTATTTTGATTCTAGAGTTGGTCAGTAGGGAGAGGTCATTGGATCCTAAATCTCTGGGGGTAGTGTCCAGAGTGTCAAGGGTATGAAGGATGTGTCTCGTTAATTGTTAGCCAATGGAGTTGCACCAAGGCTGACATGGCAGATTGTCTTTTAGATAGGCCCTTCAGTAATGTGGCTGCAGTGTTGTGGGCGACCCAGAACTTTCTGATAGCATATGCTGCCCTGTCCAGAGAAAATGATTTGCCTTAGTCGAGACAAGAGAGTATCAACCCTTGGACCATCATTCTATGACAATCCACAGGAAGCCATTTTAATGGTCCTCAGAAGGCCAAAGCATGAGCCTGCAACCTTCTTTGCTTGTGGGCCCATTGTCAGGTCTTTACCTAAGATAACACCAAGGCTCTTTATTTCAGGTTTCAGAGTGGGTCGCTCTTCCAAGTATGGGGGCCAAAAAAAAATTGGTCACAGAGTGCTGGATTGTTTCCGGTCACGATTAGCTTTGTTTTGTCCCAGTTTAACTTGAGATCAACTACAAGCCATCCAGTTAGTCACCTGTTGTAGGCAAGTACTCAGCCTCTCATAGGTTGAACAGGTATTGGGTGATAGTGAGAGTGTCATCCAGATAAGAAACCATTGTAAACCCAAGTTTACAGATGATATCTGAGAGGAAAAACATCCTTAACAACAATCCCTTAAGATGCGTAAGTTTCCCACACAAGTGTAATCACGCTTACCGGAACAACACATGTCTTTTTCCGTGCTTTAACCACACATGTGCTCAACTACGCATATGTGTGGTTAAGGCACAGAAAAAGCCATGCATTGTTCAGGAGAGGATGCAGAGAACGCAATGAGCTAAGAGGGGCTGAGGCAGGGGTAGGGGTGGATCAAGGGAATGGGGTAGGTGGGGGGGTCAGGGTGGGCTATTTATTTTTAAGGGGCATGGTGGGGAGTTTGGTTATTTTTTTATTTAGGGCTTAGGGTTGAGGGCGGGATAGTTTATTTTTAAAGGGGTGGCGGAAGGTTTAGGGAAGGCTAGGTGGAAGGAGGACAGGAAGGAGAAAAGGAGGAGGAATCTGGAGAGGACACAGTGAGGTAAGTGGGGTTGGGGCACAGTTGGTCGGTAGTTTTTAGCAGTGGGGTGGATTTAGTGCTTAGGGTGGGTTGGGATGTCAGTGTACTTTAGTTTTTAGGGGCAGGGGTGCGGGTGGGGGGTTGGGGTATTTCTTTTAGGGCTCAGGGTGGGTGGGGGGTCTGGGTAATTTTGTTTTCAGGGGTGGGGTGAGGGGTTGGAATAGCTTTATTTCAGGGCTTAGGGTGGGTGGAGGGGTTGGGGTAGTTTACTTATACAGGGTGGAAGGTTTTAGGGCTCAGGGCTGGTGGGGTTGTCAAGGTAGTTTTGTTTTTAGGAGCGGGGTGAGGGTCAGAGTAGTTTACTTTTTAGGGGTGGGGTAGGGGGTTCAGGATAGTTTTTTTTTTTTAGGGCTCAGGGTCGGTGGGGGTGTCAGGGTAGTTTAGTTTTATGGGGCAGTGGTGGGAGAATGGGGATTTTTTTATGGTTCATTGTGGGTTGGGGGTCAGGCTTCTTTAGTTTACAGTTTTAGGTATAGGGTGAGCATCAGTCCTAGTGACTGCGTTTAGACCTCTGTAGTCCACACAAAATCTCAATTCTTTCTTCCCACCTTGGGGATTAGGTTTGGGCACCAGTACCACTGGACTGGACCAAGGACTGTCAGAGGGCTCAATTACCTCGAGCTCCAACATCTTAGCCACTTCAGCTTTGATGTTGGCCTTGACCTGGTCAGACAGCCTGTACAGCTTGTTCTTGACAGGCAAGCTGTCACCAGTGTCAACGTCATGGACACACCAATTGGTGAGTCCAGGGGTCAGGGAGAACAGACTAGCAAACTGTTCCAAAACTTGTTTGCAGTCTTTTTGTTGCTGGTCTGTCAACTTGGGAGAGAGTACCACTCCCTCTTGTGCATTTGAGGACAGGAGGTCTGGCAGAGGTTCACTCTCCTCCTCCTTCCCTTCATCAGTGACCATCAGCATGGTCATGTCTGCCCTGTCCTGGTGGGGTTTCAGCCTGTTAACATGCAGGATCCTATGAGGATTCCTGGGGGTGCCAATCTAGCACATTCTCCTTGGACTCTCTGAGAGGCTTTTCCCAAGACTCTCTCACCAAGTACAATGGACCTCTTACAGGGTGCCCAAACAGTAACTCAAAGGGGCTGAATCCAACCCCCTTCTGTGGCACCTCTCTGTAGGCAAACAGCAGGCATGGGAGGAGAACATCCCATCTCCTCCTGAGTTTGTCAGACAAACCCATGATCATGCCCTTCAGGGTCTTATTAAATCTTTCCACCAGACCATTGGTCTGTGGCTGATAGGGGGTGGTGAACTTATAAGTAACACCACACTCATCCCACATGGCTTTCAGATAGGCTGATGTAAAGTTTGTGCCCCTATCTGAGACCACCTCCTTTGGGAACCCCACTCTGGTGAACACACCAAGTAGGGCCCTAGCCACTGTGGGAGCAGTGACTGTCCGGAGGGGTATTGCCTCAGGGTACCTGGTGGCATGGTCCACAACCACCAAAATGTACCTGTTACCTGAGGCAGTTGGTGGGTCTAGGGGACCAACAATGTCAATCCCCACCCGCTCAAAGGGAGTCCCAACCACTGGCAGTGGTATCAAGGGAGCCTTTGGCTTGCCCCCTGTCTTGCCACTGGCCTGGCAGGTGACACAGGAGCTGCAAAACTCCTTGACTTTTTCTGACATTTGGGGCCAATACAAATGGTTGACCAGCCTGTTCCAGGTCTTGGTCTGTCCCAAATGTCCAGCTAAGGGGATATCATGGCTTAAGGTAAGGAGGAATTCTCTGTACGTCTGGGGGACCACTACTCTCCTGGTGGCCCCTGGTTTGAGGGCCCTTGCCTCAGTGTAGAGAACTCCATCCTCCCAGTAAACCTTGTGGGTCCCACTGGTATCCCCTTGTTCTTGCCTGGCAGCAGTCTGCCTCAGGCCCTCAAGAGTGGGACACTCTCTTTGTCCCTGGCACAACTGTTCTCAGGTAGGCCCACCTGCCCCTTGCAGTTCTGCCAAGTCAGGCAGAGCTTGCAGGAGAAGTGTCCCTCCCTCAGAGGTCAGATCCTCCCCCTCAGGGTTGGATTCCTCCTGACCCTCTGTACTTGTAGGGGCTGGCAAGCCAGACCCAGTGCCCTTTCTCTTCTTCTTGGAGGCTTGGCCCATTGTTCCAGGGTCCAAGTGTCCAGCACGTCCCTGTTGTGCTGCCTGTGACCTGGTCACAGCACACACCCATTCAGGGAGGTCCAGCATCTGTGCATGGACCCTTCTCTCCACCTCTGACCATTCAGATGCTTCAAGATCATTTCCCAGCAGACACTCTACTGGGAGGGCAGGAGCTACAGCTACCTTCTTAGGGCCAGTCACATCTCCCCATTCCAGACTCACCATGGCCATGGGATGGAGTTTGGTTCTGCTATCTGCATAAGTCACTTGGTGGAAGACACCAGGTAAGACCTGTTCTGGAGAAACCAGCTTCTCTGTGACCATTGTCACACTGGCTCCTGTATCTCTCAGAGCTTCCACCTCAGTCCCATTGACTTTAGGCCTCTGCCTATACCTCTCCATGCTGGGAGGTAAGGTGGCCATAGTTGCAATGTCCACCCCACCCACGGATACTAAGGTGACCTCTGTGTACCCTGATCCCAGCCCTGGGCCAACTTCCACCCCCAACCCTACACTAGCAATCCCCTGGGATTTCCCACCAGTGGGGGGCTTCTTGGAGCAGATAGCATCTCCTCTTTTGTGTCCAGGTTGATGACACTCAAAACACTTGCCGGCCTTAGCAAGCTCCTGAAACTTTCCTGCTTTAGAAGGATCATAATTCTTTCCCTGATACCCTTTCCCCTTAGAAGTGGAATGGCTCGGGGCTCCCCCACCCTGAGAAGGTTTTGGGGACTCTTGTGAGGACTCCTTGGGCTTTTTATCATCTTTCCCTTGGTTCTTCCCCTGAGAAGAACCATGTCCTCCCTTTTTCTGATCACCCCCTGGGGGTTTCTGGTTAACCCTAGTTCTTAACCAGTCATCTGCTGCCTCCCCCAGCTCTCTGGGGTTGGTCAACTTAGAGTCAACTAGATACTGGCGGAGCTTCTCTTGGACACAATTGGTTAGAAGGTGCGCCCTCATAATCAAATTGTACAGCCCCTCAAAGGTACTTACCTTGTTGCCCTGTATCCAGCCCTCCAGTGCTTTTACTGAAATGTCCACAAAGTCCACCCAGGACTGGGTGCTTGTCTTTTGGGTGTCCCTAAACTTGAGCCTATACTGCTCTAGGGTCAGACCAAACTTTTTAGTCAAGCATCTCGTCATACTGGGGTATGAGTCTGCCTCCTCCCCCCTCAAGGTTAGGAGTCTATCCCTCCCAGAGTTGGGAACCAACTCCCAAAGAAGTGAACCCAAGTACTGAGGCTTGACTCTCCTCATCTGGATCCTCTCAAAGGCCCCCAGCCACTTATCTATATCATCCCCCTCTACATAGGCAGGAACCACCCCTTTGGGTAATCTGGGGCAAAAAACCCCACCCAGGGACACCTCAGCTTCTTTGTCGCTGCCACCATCTCTTTTCCCTTGCCCACTTTTTCTTTTCTAGGACCAGCTTCTCTGCCTCCAAAGCTATGAATGCTAGCTGGGCCTCCAGCTCTCTTTCCCTGAGGGACAGGTTCTCTCCTCCTGAAGGGACCCCATTCCCCCAACTAGCTTTGGGTCTGCCCCTAGTGACTGTATGTAATGAGGACCGGTCTTCCTCATCCTCACTTAGGCTCAGATGCCCTCCCTCCCCTGAGTGGTTGGAGCTAGCATCCTCCCCTACTTCTCCCTCCTCTGGAACTTCTTCTGAGTCTACCTCTTGGGCCTCAGCCCATGCTGTCAGGGATTTGATCAGGACATGCTTCCTGAGGTCAGTGGTTGCAGGCAACCCTCTTTCAGTACACAACCCCCTAAGCTGGACTACTGTCAGTGTGGGTAGGCTAGCCAGATCAAGCTCCATGGTTCCCTGGTTTTAGGTCAACAAAAACTTTTTGCAAAAATTGGAAACAAGAATTTAGAAAAATCACAAAAATTCAATAATTGAAATTAATCCAAATTAAAAATTAAAAACAATTTTTGCACTAGGACAATTTAAAGAATTTTTAATTTGTTTTACTTAAAACTGTAATATGATACTGAACACAAGTACAGGATCCCACCACTGCTCACCAAAAATGTTGGAAAATGGGTCATTGGTAAGGGCAGGTAGGTACCTACACTTAGCAATAGGCCACTATCCTCCACTAAGGTCCAGTTAGGTCTCAGTAAATTAAACCCAGCTCAACCCTTGGTAGCTTGGCAACGAGCGTCAAGGCTTAATTTAGGAGACAGAGTGTAAAGCATTCAAATATCAAAAAACAGTATTTAAATAAAACACAGGAAACAGTTTAAAAATCCAAAACCAATTTATAAAAATAGATTATATTTTTATCTTTAAAATGACACCAAAACAAATAAGATCGGTTAAGGGGAACCGGAGATATGATTTTTTAAAGAATTCTTATTTTTTTAGCGCCTAGAAACAAAAAGCGCCAATCGGGTCATCTGGTTGCACCTCGACCGGGGCAAAGTCAAAGTTTCAGGCCGACCGCGATGGAGCCCTGCTCGGCTACAGGCCATGGGAGGCCTTGGTTAAAATGTTACCTTCACACTTAGTCTTTTTTTCGAAGATTTTTTTCAGCGGGACGAACCTGCCAGTCCAATCCGACCTCCTGGAGCCCTTCTCCGGATACGCGATACTGGAAACCTCGGAGGAGATTTTTACCTTCGGACTTAGTCGTTTTTTCGAGGTGAAAATCCTTCGACCGGAGTAAACGTGGATCTTGATACGATGTCCATGGAGGCCTTCTCGGATACGCTGGCTGGGAGGTCCCGGTCAACTTTTTACCTTCGGACTTAGTCTCTTTTTCTGAGATTTTCTTTACCGGGACGAACCAGCAAATCAGGCCGGGTCGCAGTTGAGGCAAGCCGGCTAGAGTTGCTGCGGCGGGTCAGTCTCTATGTGGAGCTTTTTTTACAAAAGTTGTCCAAACTTCTCCAAACTTCTGGGGCTTCTCCCAGATGTCCTTTTAAGGTTCTTTTGGGGTCCACAGCTCACCCCAAGGGTCCAGAAGTTCTGAGAGGGTCCTTGGGGGGTGCAGACGGGGGTGGGGGGGGGTGGAGAAGTGTGGCTCAATGGCTAGAGCGGCAGACCTTGAAGCAGAGATCTGGCTCAAGACCAGGGTTCAAGTCCCGCTTTGGCAGGTCTTGGGCTCAATTCCCCTTGACGAGATAATTCTCGCCTCCGTGCCTAATCTAATTCATGGGTCCCACTCTGCAACTCTGGGCAATAGCTTGCTTAATCTCCACAACGGCCCCAACAGCGCCTGGATGCCTGGCTTCACCCTGGGGGTGCCCAGGAGTGGGCACCTCACAGGGAAAAGCCAGGAGGGGTTCCATAGCGGTATGAGTACAGCGCCTTGAGACCCTAACGGGTGAGTAGTGCGCTATACAAGTGCAAATTTTACAGACTACAACTCCCAGAATGCACCTGGCACAAACTTCTTTTTGGCCACTGGACAGTGGTCAGCTGGTCGCTTTCTTCAGGAGTTGGTGCAGGGCACTCTGGATAGCAATGTTTCACCTGCAGCAAACAGGGAGCCCCTCTTTGAACCAGTTGAAGCCAGGCAAAGTCCTTCTTGTGGTGAAGCCCAAGTGTGCAGCTGGTGCAGTCCTTCTGAGTGCAGGTTCCAGGTGCAGGCCAGGGGTCCAGCAGGGCAGTCCTTCTTCTTCTTTGGTTCTTCCTTGTTGGAATCTGATGGGGATCTGAGGTGTGGGTGCAGGTCTGCCAGTTTTATCCTTGCTCCTGGGTGAAAAGCAGGGGGGTCCTGGTTCTCCAATCAGGTGCAGGGTCCTTCCCCCTGTGATGACCACTTCCTGGGAAGTGTGGCAAAAATCAATCCCAGGAGGCAACATTCTCTAAACATCCATCATGGCTGAATCTGATTTTTGGAGGTTACATCTGGCTGAGCCCACCCACTGGTGTGGCTAAAAATCATAAACACACCCCTCTCCTGCCCTCTCCTAATCTAATCAAGGGGGCACCTAGTTGTCTGGGGTTGCAGGATGTGGGGGTGTTGCTGGTTGCTCCAAATGTCCTTCTCTGCCTTTTAAGACCAGTTTGGCAGTCCTCCCCCTTCCTGCCTCACCATCTGCTGAGGGGAGATTCCCTCCCACAGGCACATTCCTTTGTGTGAAGCCAGGCCACTTCACACCTCATCAAGGCAGCTTGGCCAAGCTACTAGAGCTGGCCAATCAGAGCACAGCTGCAAAAACAATGCTGGGCTGAAATGGGCAACTTTTCAGGTAAAGTTTAAAACTCTTTACTTGAACAAGTTATATTAAATCCAACAACTGGAAGGTGTGGGATTTATTACAACAATTAATTTGATACCAAATTCTTGGTATGCATCATTTAAGGAGACTTTAAAAATTAAAATAAAGTCTCCCCATTCTAGCCTATGAAGGCCATTTACTACAATGAGGGAAAAACGAATTTGCCTGTTTTTACCTTACCAGGGTTATAGAAATATTTTTATAAAGTCCCTGCTTATAGTTACATGGCACGCAGCCCTAGGGGCACATAGGGCACATCTTAGGGGTGACTTATATGTAAAAATGAGGCAGTTTGAGGCTTTGGAACTACTTTTAATTCCAAAGTTGAATTTGCATATAACTTTAATTTAAAAGCAGCCAGCAAGGCAGGCCTGCCTTTAAAATGACACTGGGCACCTCAGCAGTGCACCTATGGGTGCACTACCTATGCTGTGGTCCCTAAACCTACATGCCCTACCATATACTAGGGACTTATAGGTAGGTTAACTTAGCCAATTATAATTAGCCTAATTTGCATATCCATTTTACACAGAGCACTGGCCCTGGGACTGGTAAGCAGTACCCAGGGCACAGCCAAGAGTCAGTAACCACCAGTACCTGTCCAAAAAGTGTGGGGGTGACCAGGGCAAAAAGGAGGACTTTCCTACAATGTCTTTATAAGACTATGAGGCTTGACCCATCCTGTTGGCAAAGTCTTTCATCTTGGCTCTGTGAATATCAGATTGATATTTCTTTAAAGCTTTTTTTTATAGAGCTCTTTACACTCCGTCATGATTATGTCTCCACTTCCTTTTGATTTTTTTGTGTTCTTTTTTCAGCTCCTTTATTTCAGATGAGAACCATTTAACACTTGTTCTAACCTGCAGAACTCTGCAGACCTTTTTAGAAATTAGTAGGTCTAATGTTGACCTGATCCATTCCTGAAAGTTGGAATATGAAATAATCACATAATTTTATGGCAAAGACCGGAGACTCCTATTATGCTAATTTATTTTCTTTAATTTAAACAGCAGCTGCAGTCAATGAGAAAAAAACTACAGAACCCATAAGGCGAACAACAGTAGCCAATGGGAAATGAAGTGTAGGTTAACAATATGCACCAATCACCGTCAAGCAGACCCAATAATACATATCTTGACTGAGAACAGCCCTCTTTTCTTGCTGCTCGCAGTCAAGATAAGTATTATTTTTCTTCTGCTTTTACACACGTGTGTTAAATGTTAAATGTGGTAGTTTAATTGTGTTACATACGCTTTATACATCACACGTTTATGCTTTTACAGTCGGCTTGTAGCCGCATCGCTGCCTTGTACCGCGCGCTATCCACATATTTCACCGTTTTCCCCTCAACGCGCGGTCACCATTTTAACCGGCTGTTGAGGGGAAACGAGTGACCGGCATATCTGCTGTGTGTTTATTTACCTTCGGTTTTCTGTTTTCCGGCCACCTGCAATGCCCTGTGTGCTCTGTTTCATTGGAGCTCCTCAGCTTTCCATTTGGTGTGTTTTCCCCGCCCCTAGGAGGAGCCTGGCCTTCTCCTTCACTGTCTGTGAGGAGATTAACCCCTTCCTTCCCATTCTTGGCTCATAGCCTGCTAATACTGTGTTTTCTTGCCACCATGGACAGCTCCCCTGTATCCCAGCTTATACATGAGGAGGAGGAAGAAGTCATCAAGAATAATTTGAATGATTTCATTCAACTGTCGGTTGAACAAGCTGTTTCAGCTTCACGGGAGAAATGATCTAAGAATTTGTAGAATTCTGTTGTCAAGTTGGTCTCAAAAACCATGCTGGCCCAGACTGCGGGGGATAGCAGAAAGCGTCCAAGCCCTTCACAAAATCCAAAAACGACTCTATTGGGAGGTGAGAATTTCTCACACAAGACAGAGGACATGGCTCCTCCAAGGCCTCCTTTAAAGAAGGAGTTACCATTATCTAGACCTTCAAAAAAGTGCATAGCAAAATCTAAACATCTCTCCTCCCCTATTATTATTTCTAAGATTCTTGACACAGATGATGAGATGCATGACCGTCACTCGGATTCGGATAATTTTGATAAGGACAATGGAGATGTTTTCTGCCATCCTCCTCACAAAAGAACCAAATCTGAGAACCAGGATCTGTCAGGATCATGCAAAATAATGGATGCAAAAGGGGTTCCAATGTTTGACCCGAACGACATTCAAAACCGCACTCTACTGAGTGGTTTCCCGCTGACCATGTGGCGGAATACGTACCATCTAGGTTGTGTACTCCTTTAAACAAACAAGTACGGGCGAAAATTAAGTCGAAATGTTCCCGTCCAGCTTTACCTTCAAGAATAACAACAACACCTACTATTGATTCGTCCCTGAAAACTTTTTTTTTATGAAGTTTGGGAAAGACCCTCCTGAAGGGGTGGATAAAGCTTTGTCTACCTGCCAAGACAAACTTTTAGACATTGTAGGGCCCTTAACCCGTATTTTTGACATGGCTGAATCAGCCCGTTTGGAACACGTCACCGTTGATCCCATGGAGTTATCGTGTGGGTTCAGCGTGCCTTATGTCTTCTTGGCAATACTAACTCGGCCATTACCCATGAACGCAGGAAGGGACTCCTGCTGAAGCTTGACCCCAAGTTGGTAAACCTCGCCGGCTCAGATCCAGGCATTAAAGCAGATGGTTTACTTTTTGGTGACTCTGTCATTAAAGAACTGAGAAATTATGTCGCAACTTTTGCCTCACTGGAAGAGGCACAACAGTCATTGAAAAATATGTTTTCATCTCGGGTTTTCTCCAGGGCCGGCAGAGACAGAAAACACTTTGCCAGCCGTACTTATCCCAACCAAGGTTCCCGAGGCTACTACAACTCATACCAGGTGTACAGGTCGCAATTTTATCCCCAAAGGAACAGGGGTTTCAGGAACAAAGGCAATCGCAGTTCCAGGTTCTCATCACAACCCAGTAAGTCAACTTTCTTCTCATCCTGTCATAGGGGGTTGTATTTCTCTGTGCCTTCCAAAATGGCGAGATCTCACAGCAGATCTTTGGGTTTTAAATACAGTTCAGGGTTATGTTATCGAGCTCTACTCAGAGCCTTTCCAATGAATTTTCCCTCATCCTCCTCAGTTTTCTGTTCAAATGAAAAACGTAGTCACTTTAGAAATTCAATCTCTTTTGCAGAAACAATTGCCCCTTGTTCTCTAGACCTTTCAGGTTTCGTCAGCTCAGTTTTTCTAGTCCAAAAGAAGAACAAAAAGATGCGTCCCGTTATCAATCTAAAACAGTTCAGCCAATTTATCGTATATTGCCACTTCAAGATGGAAACTATTCCACACCTCAGGGATTCCTTGCTCCAAGGAGGCTGGATGGTGCGACTAGATCTACAGGATGCGTACCTTACAGTTCCCATGCACCCAGAGTCTTGGAAACTTGTCCAATTCCAATGGCTCAATCAAACATTTCACTTCACTTCCCTACCTTTTGGCCTGTTGTCCGCTCCTTGGTGTTTCACAAAACTAATGTAACCGGTAGTGGCCTTTCTCAGAGCCCGAGGGGCCAGACTGATCATTAACTTGGACATTATCCCTATCATGAACCAGAATTGTATGTCCCTTCTGTCTCACGTTCATCTCATTTGCACTCTTCTCCCAGATCTTGGTTTTATTATCAATTATGAAAAATCTTTCTTAATTCCAACTCAGAGTCGAGTTTTTAGGTTTTCTAATAGATTCCGTGTCAGCCACTCTTCTCCTTCCAACAGCAAAAATAAAAATCCATCAAATTGGAAATCCTTCTGATCCTACGCAGTTCTCTTCTGTCCCTCTGATCCCTAGCAAGGATTCTAGGCCTCCTTTCTTCATCGATCCAAGCCATTTTTCCAGATCTATTACATTACCGGGATCTGCAGCGGTAAAAAAATTGTCATCTCCAAAAAGGCCTAGCTTATTCAGATACCATCGTGCTAGACCAAGACTCTCGTTCAGAGCTCCAATGGTGGATAGACCATTTAGATGCCTAGAACAGCAGGACTATTTTTGCATCATCCCCAGATCTTGTATTAGAATCAGATGCAAGTCTGCTGGGTTGGCGAGCCCGTTGTGGTTCAATCTCGACTGGAGGCAAATGGTCTCTAGAGGAGTCAAGGTTTCACATCAACTGTTTAGAGATGCTTGCCGGCTCCTTTGCAATCAAAAGTCTTGCAGGAAACAGAGTTTGCTGTTCAGTACTTCTCAGAATGGACAACATTTCTACGGTTCATTACATCAACCATCTGGGAGGCACAAAGTCCAAGCCTTTAGCAGAATTGGTGAAAGGGTTTTGGGAGTTTTGTCTTCAAAACAGAATTTCAGTTCAAGCAGAGTATCTGCCGGGCAATCTCAATTCGGTAGCAGATTGGCATTCTCGTCACTTCCAAGACTCCAGCGATTGGAAGCTTCACACGGAGGTATTCAAAACCATACATCACAAATGGGGTCCCTTTCACATAGATCTTTTTGCATCCTGTCTCAATACACAACTATATATTAGCACTAATCTTCGATGCGTTTTCTCAGGATTGGTCATCTTCCTTCAATTATGCCTTCCCTCCTTTCATCATGATCTCCAGATTGCTGGCTCAAGTCACACGCCAACAGGCCACGTTAGTTCTCACAGCTCCATTCTGGCATTCCAGGTGTGGTTCCCCACTCTCCTGGAACTTTCAATAGATGCTCCTTTCCTTATTCCCTCCTTTCCAGATCTCTTGATCAACCCCCTCGCCACCTGCCACAGTCTGATACTACAGAATCTCCTTTCCCTTTCGGCCTGGAAAATATCAGGGAATCCCAATCTCTCCTACATGTTTCGACAGAAGCTTCAAACTTCATCGATCTGGCCCGGGCTCCAGGAACGAAAAAAGCGTATAGATCAGCTTGGTCTCTCTGGCATAGCTGGTGTGTGGGAAAACACGTTGATCACTTTACAACAGATATCATTTTGATTGTCAATTTCCTGGCGGCAGAAGCCAGTAAAGGTAAGTCCTTTCGTACTATCATATAATTCCGAAAGAGGAGACCAGGAGATTAATGGTCCAGTGTACAACCTCCCAGATATAACATATGCAGGGAATATAAGGTACACTGTTCCAAAGAGAAAAAAGAAATGCTGCAATGTCTGACGGGCCCCCCGTATGAAGGGGGCTCTTAACCAGAGATCTTTTTACCAAGGTATCTGTGCTGTGGTCAGTCACAACCTACAGGTACAGGTAGGGTAGGAGAGCAAAAAAAGGGAAGTAAAATTATCTCAAAATCTAGTAAGTCAACATCAATTTTATTAGATCGGAAAAGGGTTCAGGCCAAGATTAAAAAATGAAAAAGAGAGAGTGCAGGAAGAGGTAATGCTCATATGAACTCTCAAGTCAGGAAAAAACAGATGAGGAAAAAGAGAACACTAACCTATTCCCTCTAATTAATGGGTCAACATGTTTCGCGTCTCAAGGGTCACCAAGGATCCTATAACACTTCATCAGGACCAAAACAATACCTAAACCTCTCCTATTAACAACACACAGACCTCAAAGTGTCTCAAATTAATCAATATGCTAAGCTCTGTCACTTACTTCAACCAACTGCGCATCTGGCTAGTCTAGTCAAAAGGTTGCCCTGTGAAAAATGATAAAAACGGCTCAAACATCCAAATTCAATATGTGCCACGAAATAACATGCACACGCAACAGTTGGGTGGCACACAGTGAGACAAAAGTGGTAATGTGCTCAAAGGTAGTGTAGAAAAACAAAAACATAAATGTATAGGCTTCCCGACCCAAATTGTGAAAATGGCTCCCTAGGAATACATGTGCCCAAAGACGGGTGCACTTACTAAAAAGGATATGGAACATTATAAAAATGAACATGAACATTAGAACATTGTCAATAAAGTATCTTGTTATACAAAAGTGCTCACTCATATTTCATCCTTCTGGGGTCAATGTAATGCATGTACACATGTACATATATCCTAGTAACTTAAGGAAAGATAATAGTCCACCAACTATACCATCTCTAGTCAAAAATAAGGAGGCTAAGGGGGATCAACGCTACTGTATAGGGAGACCCAACTGCAGTATGATACCAATGCGTTCATTGTAAAGCAATAAGGTTCGACAAGTGCCGTTCATATCTGCAAAAAGAGGCGCCACCTGAAACCACTTGAATCAAAAAATGATTAAGGAAGATGGAAGAAACACAAAGAAAGGCAAGGCTCGCTAATGCAAGAGCATACTTACTTGCGTGCAGTCTGTCAACAGCGACACTCAGTCTCGTAGTGGCACGGCTACACCTAATATTGCTCCGGTGCTCGTTGATCCTGATTTTAACTAGTCTGGGGGTCATTTCAATGTACTGTAGGCCACATGGACAAGTGATCATATAAATGCAATTACGTGTGTTACAATTAGTGTGTTTTTAGAGATGCCATACACCTATTGGATTCAGGTCAAGTTTCTCCAAACATCTAGTCAGAGGACACACTTTGCACAAAGCACATGGGAAGTGAGCTGAAACGGGGGGAAGGTTCCATAAAGTAGTCTGATTTGGAGTCTCATGATTTTTGCGTGGACAGGTGTGGACCACCATGTCTTAAATGTTGGCAGTCCTCTTGAATGCAAACAAGGGTTTTGGAATACATTCACCTCCGCTCTCTAGAATTGACCATCTCTTGTTGATCAATTTTTTGATGGTATTTGAGTTTTTTTACTATATTCACTGCTTTCGTACTATCAACCTGTACAGATCTGCGATTTCATCTTCTCACATCAATGGAAAACCGGTTGAACATCTGTTGGTTTGCCGTCTATTAAAGGGAGTAAAATTTTCAAATCCTCTGAAACGCAAATAAAGTCCTTTGTGGGATGTAAATGCTGTGATAAACTGTTTTGTTTCCCGGCCAGACAATTCAATGCTTTCTTTGAAACAATTATCTGCTAAACTCACTATGTTATTATGCCTTGTTTCTTTCAAACGTTTATCTGATGTTAGAGCGTTAGATATTACAGCTCGTCATTTTACCCCAAACAGGCGTTCTTTGTAATGTTTATAGACGTACTAAAACTAATCTTTCATCAATTTTCTATCCCTTGTTTCCTGATCACCCTAAGTTATGCGTAGGCCAGTGCTTGAAAGTCTATGAACAACAGACAGCCGATTTGAGGAACACCTCTGCATCCCAACTCCTCATTTCCTTCAGAAAACCTTTTAATCCTGTGTCCTCTCCCACCTTGGCACACTGGGTGTGTTGGATCATGTCTCTTGGTGGTATAGATCTCTCTGCCTTTGGTGCATACTCAGCTAGAGGAGCTATGGCTTCTAAAGCTTTCTGGGCTGGCTCTCGCCTTGAGGCCATTCTCAGATAGGCTGACTTGTCTAATGATAATGTTTTCAGAGTATTTTATTGTAAGCCAATACAACATGCTTCATTAAATGTTATTGATTCGCTTTAAAATAGCATAATAGGAGCCTCCGGTCTTGCCATAAAATATAGATTTTTTTAGTAATTTATGAAGGAAAGTCTTAATTTTATTAAAGACACAAGGTGAGTATTATCCCGCCTCTACAAATTCTGACGTTTTTGTTTTATTCCCTCCCTACCAGCATCTTCAACGACTCAACAGACCTCTTCTTAGAGATCCCTTCTACATTCCTCCATCTACAGGGATATTGATCTCTCCTTCTCTCTGGAACATCCATCTTTCAGATCCACAGAGACTTCAGAATTTTGTTTCTGGACTTTTGTTGTTTCTTCAAGAACTTTTATCTGTTCCTATGGCAATATGTATTTGTTGTACCATTATTCCATTATTTGTTACTTATTAGTCTTGCACAAGAAAAGAGGGCTGTTCTCAGTCAAGATAAGTATTATAGGGTCTGCTCAACAGTGATTGGTGCATATTGTTAAATTACACGTCGTTTTCCATTGGCTACTGTTGTTCGCCTTATGGGTTATGTAGTTTTTTCTTTTCGACTGCAGCTGCTGTTTAAATTGAAGAAAAGAAATGAGCATAATACTGCCTGATTAATTTAAAAGTTGCATTGTGGAATTTGTGTTCTTCTGTCATCAAAACAGAGAATGGTATCAGTAAATAGCCCGATCAGGGGAATGGCATTGGGGCCATTACTTTCAAAGCTGAGATATTTTAGAAAATTTGGTGCAGAATGTATCTCTTTACATTAGTTGGGGAGACAACTAATTTCTCAAGCTGAATAGAAGATAGATTGTGTTTAAAATTGATTTACTGTGTGCATATCATGGCATCCATGTGGATATTCAGATCCCTCTAAGAGGGTTAAATTGCCTACCTGAAAACTGTGCAATGCTACAATTTATGGTATGGACTGTATGAATTTTGTAGCAGGTTCTGGTGGGTGATGTCTGAGTAGGCCAGAGGATGCATACATGTGTGAAAATTTGATGTAAAAAAAGCAAATTGTTGCAGTCAACGATATCAAGCAGAGACCGCAACCTCTGTGTATATAAGCGTGTGGTATTTCCATAGCACAAACCTAGCCAAAAGGCAGCCAAGCACTGTACAGGGTCCAAAGCATATATGATATGAGAGAGTGAACCTAGGTCAGGGATTTTGGGTTCTGAGAGAGACATAGACGACCTATGGTGTGATATATTGCTCTTTAAAGTGGTGTCATGCAAATTTGTTCTTAAACTGAAAAAGGGTAGGGGTGGTCCTCATGATGCCAGGATATCCTTCAGGATTCTCGTTGATAGCTGGAGAACATTTTTTTGGAAGCCCGGGGAGGAAGGTGGCAGGTGTGTGAATCGGCTTTGCGCAGCCCTCTTTCCCGCAGCTCGAGCCTGGCAGGCCTGAGCTGCAGGTAGTCGAGGCAGCTCATAGTGGCAGTGAGGAGTCTTCATCTACTCTTGGCAGCACAGCGAGAACTGAAGGCAGCACTCCCGCAGATGATGGTCTTCAGTGTTCAGCTCGCATAATGGTGGGCTGACTTAAGGCCAAAATGACCTCTCTTGGCAAGGTGACAGTAGCAGCTGGGACAGGTTCTGGCAAGGCTTTAGGCAGCCAGCGTGGAAAGTTAGCTGACAGCAATGGCAGCCAACGAGGGTCTCCTGCAAGCACCAGGATGGAGAAGAGTGACAAGAGGGGGAAAATGGATTTGGTGGGGGTGTTGTGTTCCCCGCCTGTCCCATCACATGGAACTTCGATATTGGACTTCCTGAACAAACCAGCAGGGGAGCAGAGTGCTATTGTTGATCAGGGGAACAATTTCACCCCTATTATTAGAGCCCAGAGATTTAAAGGGTGCCAGGATTGTTCCCGAGAGGAAGGAGGTGAACCTGCATGAGGGAGACCACCAAGAAGCAAAAGTCATGAAACAAGGAGATAAAAGGACCCGCCCCCAGGTACTGAGTCTGTTATATCTCCCCTTTTCTCTCTCCCTCCGCTGTCTGCTTATGGCGCTTCCAACAGGTCTGCAGCCCAAAAGCCTATGGTTAAGATTACTGCCTCAGGCAATGAGAGTGTGAAGGGGGGGGATCCGCATTACTCTGAGGACAAGGCAGGTAACAAAGAGTTAGGGAAAATTTAACGAGGGAGTCCCCTGTCGGACTTTGATCCCCTTGGAGGTGGGCCAGGCTATTTTGATAGAGGAGGGACGGTGTAGCACTAAAAAACTAAAATGCAGGCTCCTGGAAGGGGGATGGGGGCAGATCTGGAGGCACCAGATCTTCTTTTCCATGTTAGATGAATCGGAATGCTCTGCCGAAGAAAGGGACTACTCCCTGTAAGACCCCAGTGAGAGCTCATTTCAAGGCAGTTTAATGAAAAGTGGTGCTGCACCTAGTGCATCGCCACTTTTCTTGCACCCATTAGTGCCCTCCTAACGCCACCATGTGTGCTCTGTTTTTAAAATAACGAGCACCATTGTGGTAGCCAGGGGTACTAGCGTCATAATTTTTTACACTAGTCTGACGCTTTGCAGGATTAGCGTAAATAATTATGACACTAATCCTGCAAAGCACCCACAGGCCCATTGAACACAAAGGGAGCCTCTTTTTAACACCTGCTCTTAGCCGGCATTAAAAATGCTGATAAAAATAACACAAAGAAATCTGTAAGATTTTTCACCCCCCCCATCACCAGAACGCCCCCCCTTGCATACATTATGCCTGGCTCAGGTATAATGTGACACAAGGGGTTACAAAGCGGTGTAATGCAAGCATTGCGCCACTTTAAATATGGCACAGTGTTTTGGGCCTTCCAACGCCACATTACTAATGTGGTGTTGGAATGGCGCTAGGTCCACATAAATCTGGGCCTAAGTGATGTAAGTGGAATACGGATAAACAGTGCCAAACTAACTGTTATAAAAGGCAGCTGTCAAGAATGGGAAAGGAGTGCCAAGAAAGAAATCCATGGAAGGGAGCTGGGAAATGGGACTACACTGGTACATGGAGCGTAGGTGGCAGTACAGATCCCCAAGATACACCACTATAAAGCCTAATTGCTGAGGTGCTGATTGTAGAGGCCGTGAATGAGGGCATAAAGGCACATATAGAGGAGACACAAGCTGATGGACGCAGGTCTAGGGGTGCTACAAGGAACCTCCAGGAGGTCATTTGTAAGCTAACTAGAACTTGTTCAGGGAGTTCTGATAGGATGACCTCTCTGGAGGATAGAGTAGCCACAGTAGGGTTTGACATGGCAACAATGAAGGTGCAAGTGGATGCCCACTAGGCTCAGCTTAGAAACACACACCGGAAGCTGAAGGGTTTTGAAAATCGTCAATGCCATAGTAATCTGAGAGTCTTGGGGATTGAGGAAGGCCTAGAGAGAATGGATACCAGGAACTTCATAATCAATTTATTTCAGAAAGCCAAGCCAGAACCTGTGGGCTGGAACTGGGAGCAGGAAGTCCGCAGGGGGCATACATTTCCTTTGATGGGAAACCAATAAGAACACAGCACAGAGAAGCCCAGAGCAATTTTGGTTTTCTTTGGAAACTTTCTTTTAAGACCGACTGTCTTCAAGAAGACCAGGCTAGATGCTAAACTGAGTGTTAACAGGTGCTCATTCTTCACTAGACCTGGTTTTGGTTATGCTATGGTTGAGAGACCTGGGGGCTGGGACAGTTAATCAAGCCATTTCAAGATAAGGGAGCGCAAGCCTACTTCATTAAACTGGTAAGACTCAAAATTATCAGAAATTACAAGTCTCACATGTTTGACTCTGAGGTTAAGGCTAAAGAATTTATGGCTGAAATTACTTGAGGGCCACTACAGCTATATTGGAACGCCAGAGTGACTAGATAGACCTGTATTAGACAAGGGGCATGGGAGCTGGGCATTAAGAAGATATGACTGCTTTGAGCTCATTTAGTGGGAGCTCAGGAATCGCTCACTGTTTTTTACTTCTATCCATGACTATTTCTTTTTTCTTTTTGGGTGTCTTCCTTTCTTTTTTCTTTTTATGGACTTCTCTGTGTTTGATGTATTGTGTACATTGGGTTATCTAGCCTGCTAGTTGCTAAAGTGTGGTCACAGTGATTGCCATTTGTGAGATGTGGCACGAGCACAAGGGGAGGGCGCATATTCCATCAACCGAACCAACATAGGTCAGAAAACCTTCACTTAGGTGGGCAGGGAATATGGTAGGGCAAGTTTGAGGGGGGGTGGAGATGTGTGGGGTGGTGGACAGAAGGGGGAAGAGTATGGAGGGGGTGTTCGCTAATTCCAAAAACTAGAGCAATAGTGCTAGACAAATGATAGTGATGTGATCATCAAAACAGTACTGCTGGCTTTTACTAATGAACATATGGAAGGAGCCTCTACAAAGCTGTTGGGTCAGTAGTTTTCTGAAAACAACTAACAATGCAAGCTAAGAAAATATCTATACGCACTGTTAATTTTTATGTTTTTTTTATGGGCTGAACGATAGGTCCAAAAGGCAGAATGACGCAAAAGTATTTAGAATTGTTCAATCCAATATCAGGGGGTATGCACACTGTGGGATAAGAAAGATTGGTCAGGGATTAAGGGGTATTCTCTTTTGGCTTGTACAGTACTGGGATTTGCTTCACGGGGGCGCTATATTGGCCAAAAATGATCTGGCAGTAGTTAAACAGTGTTTGGTAGATAAGCTGGGCAGATGGGTGGTTGTGCAATGCCAAAATGGGGCGGGGGTAAGATTCACTATTTGCTTTGTTTATGGCTGTAATATAATGAGGGGGTAGTTGTGCACAGTCTGGGTGTTGAGCTGGCTTCTTGACCAACTTCTTTAGTAGTTTGTGGGGATCTGAATATTCATATTGAAGTTAGCCAGGACTGGAGGCACTTAGGGAATTATCACGGGAGAAAGCCCAGGGTATTTAGGGATATCAGTCAGCTGTTGGAGTATCATGGGCTCGACGATGTCTGGGCTAGGCTCAAAGCTCCTGACCCAGGCCACTCCTGTTTTTCCCATCCACATAAGAAATATGTGTGACTTAACTACTTTTTTGTCTCCACAGCCTTCATTGGTAAAGCAAGTATTAGGAGGTTTTGAGCATTCTGGCATACCATAACCCACTGATTTGCAGATAGAGGATATTGGTGCAGAGAGGGCAGCAATTTACTGGACCTTTGATAGAAAGCTAATTCTGAACACAAGCTATATGGAGCTCATGGGGTGATGGCTGGTTGAGTTTCTGGCTATGAATAGGAACAATGCAGCCAAGGGTGTAGTCTGTGATGCATTAAAGGCAGGTATCAGAGAATAGACCACAAGCTTCGGATTTCATGATCAAAAACAGCAGGCTAATGCAATCTGTGGTCTCTACAGGGAGTTGAACTTGAAAGGCAACACATGCTATTGATCACAGAGGAACAAGATGATAAGGAACTCCAGCAGAGAATGATCGTGGTCAAGGCCAGGATTAATTCTTATCATAATCGGTCTCTCGCTGAAAAGTTTCAGACTCACAGAGCCAAAGAGAATGAATATGGGGAGAATGTGGGAAGATTTCTGGCCCTTCATACACACAGAGGGAGTCGAACTGGTTTAGAAGCCATCTCAGGGTAGGGAACCGGGTTAGTACACCGGTGGCTGTATTTAAGAACCACTGCCAAGATCCTTATTGGAAGGATATGACCCCTGAAAGGATCAGATGAAATCTTTCCTACATGATGGAACCATATCAAGGTTTGGAATAGAAGATTGTGAAATTCTAGATAGTGAGTTTACCATAGATGATGTCAAACAGCTCTATTTTCACTGTCTCTAGGTAAAGCTGTTGGGCCAGATAAAATTTGTATTGAATTTTAAAGAACATTTTTTTCTCAGAATTAGCCAAAGATATGACAGGTATTTTTTTAGGTCTGCAGTGGAGTGGGGTCCCACGTGCACATAAGGCTGCACCATTGTTGTTTGTCTGAAGAAAGGCAAAACCCCTTGGAATCCCAGCTCTTACAAGCCAATATCCTCAATTGACAGTGATGCCAAATTATAATAAAAAATCTCGGCACTCTGTATGGGAAGGGTCGTAGCCAACTTTGTGTCCCCCTGCCAGCACAGGTTTATCCCTGGAAGAGGTATGACAGATCACATAAGATGTGCAATTACCCTGTTTGATGTTGCTGAAAGAATGGACCGTGGCTATAATCCTGCTCGATGCAGAGCGAGCATTTGACAGAATGACATGGGAATATTTGTGGAAAGTCCTTCAATGTAAGGGCTCAGCGTGGGGCTGATTAGAGCTGGAATGACATTATACTATAAGCAGATGGCTTGATTACAATTGATGGGGGACAATCGGATGAAATTATGGTCATGAGGGTGACTCGACAAGGTTGTCTGTGCTTCCCCCTTCTTTTTGCATTATTTATAGACCCCCATCATCAAAAGATTATTGTGAAATGCCTTAATCTTGCCAGTGAGAACGAGGGGGCATACCAAAATTTTAGCATATGCAGATGACATTGTGGTGCCAACCCCAGACACATGAAATGCCTTGAGGGAAATTAAGAAGGAGGCTGAGGTGTATGAACAATTTCAGGCTATCTCCTCAATATTTGGGAAGACACAGGTTTTTTGCACGAAGGGTATTACCTTAAACAAAAATAAGTGAGTGGAAAGTGCAACATACATAGGGATCAATATTACTGCAGAAATAGACAGCATCATCAACATTAATTATGCACTAATTGTGACCAAAATCAGGTAGGATTTAGCTAGAATCAATATTTTACACCTCATTTTACTGGGTAGGTGTAATGTTGTAAAAATGGTCATAATACCGAAAATCTTCTACCTATTTAAGGCAATACCCATTGAGATAAAAATGCATTGGTTTAAAATGACCAAAACAATCGATTCTAACGTTTTGTGGCACTATAAAAGAGTATGGCACTCCCTAAAGTACTTGGTGCTCCCTGTAAGTAGAGGGGGGTGGGTGCTGCAGAATTTTAGATACTGTTACCAGGTATCGCTTTCACACCATATAGGGATTCTCCTTAAAGGCAATGGTTACCCAGAAGTAGTACGTTAAAGAGGTACCATCAATTCACACATTTACATTAGGTGAAGAGGCCAAGTGGTGCTTTGCTCAGCACCATGAGTGGACTTACAATAAGAAAGTTACAATTAAAACGATCACTGCAGCTTTCAAAATTTGGAAAGCGCTTCAAGCAAAAATATGGATTTTTAGGTATACTAAATATACCCCACTTTGGAGGTCATCTATTTGTTCTGCTACATTTGATGATGCAGTTTGTTGGGTATAGATAAAAGTAGGAGTTGTTCGGCTTGGGGACCTCTTCAATAATGAGAAACTCTACAGATTTGCAAAACGTCAAGGAGATTTAGTCTGCCCGGACAGTATTTTTTCAAATATTTGCAGATTAGGGTGGTCATTTTAAAGCTTGATAAGGGGCAATTTTCGGTTAGCGAAATCCAGCTCTTGGGATTTATAAAGGGACACAAGGTGGCCAGGATTGGGGAAGTTTATAAAGCTTTGTTAGATAGAGCACCACACCCTACACAGCAGGCTGAAAGATGGTCGAATAATTTGGGGAGTATGAACATCGATTTGCAGAAATGCGTGGATCTCAGCTCACAAGTTTTATTAACTGCTTCTTTAACCTGTTCTGTGCCTTGGATGAGATGATCTCGTCCAAGGCTACAGTTCCCCTGTGCCTTGGACGAGATCATCTCGTCCATGGCACAGGGGAACTTGGGGGCGCGCTAGCGCGCCCCCCGTGCACCCCCCCCAAGTCGGGGATGGAAGGGGAAGACCCCCCCACTCCCCGCCTCCTGTGACGTCAGCGCGCGAGCGCGCGCTGATTTGTCACAGGGGCCTCCTCCCTAGTCGCGCTGGAAGCTCTGCTTTCAGGCGATTGAAAGAGAAATGCAAAAGCATTTCTCTTTCAATCACTGGGGAGGCCCGGAGGGGCTTCAAAGGGAAGGAAAAGTATTTCCTTCCCTTTGAAGTCTCTCCGGAGGGGCTTCAAAGGGAAGGAAAAGTATTTCCTTCCCTTTGAAGTCTCTCCGAGGGTTTCAGAGCCGGATTGCTTGCAATCCGGCTTTTGAAACCCCACTAGACACCAGGGATTTTTTTTTTTTTTTACTGTTATTGACAAAAGGGAGCGACACCTTGGGTAAGGGTCGCTCCCAGGGGGGGCATAATTTCGGGAAGGCCTTTTCTGCCCCCCCTGGTGGCAGATCGGCCTATTATTAGGCCGATCTGCCCCCAGGGGGGGCAGAAATCTGTAGGCACCAGGGACCTTTTTTTTTTTTTTATGTTTCATTTTATTTTTTTGGGTGGGGAGCGACCCCTTAGGCAAGGGTCGCTCCCCTTGGGGGAAAATTATATTTTGGCCATTTCTGCCCCCCTTGGGGGCAGATTGGCCTATTTTGATGAGGCCAATCTGCCCCCAAGGGGGCTAGAAACCACTAGACACCAGGGAGTTTTTTCTTTGCGTGAATTTCACGCAAAGGGAGCGACCCCTTAGGCAAGGGTCGCTCCCTGGGGGGAGGGCAATTTATTTTAGGCCATTTCTGCCCCCCCTGGGGGCAGATCGGCCTATTATTAGGCCGATCTGCCCCCAGGGGGGGCAGAAACCTCTAGGAGCCGGGGCAATTTTTTTTTTGTGTTTTTTTTTTTGTTGTTGTTTCTTTTTTTAGAGATGGGGAGCGACCCATCAGGCAAGGGTCGCTCCCCTGGGGGGCAAATTGCATTTAGACCATTTCTGCCCCCGTGGGGGCAGATTGGCCGATTTTAGGTCAATCTGCCCCCAAGGGGGCAGAAACCACCAGGCACCGGGGATTTGTTTTTTGGCGCCAATGTCACGCAGGGGGAGTGACCCCGTAGGCAAGGGTCGCTCCCCGGGGGGGGGGGGGTGGGGGTGGGGGGGCAAATTTATTTTAGGCCATTTCTGCCCCCGGGGGGGGGGGCAGAAACCTCTAGGCGCCAGGTAAATTTGTTTTTTTTTTGTTTGTTTGTTTTTTTAGAGATGGGGAGCGACCCATCAGGCAAGGGTCGCTCCCCTGGGGGGCAAATTGTATTTACACCATTTCTGCTCCCCTGGGGGCAGATTGGCCGATTTTAGGTCAATCTGCCCCCAAGAGGGCAGAAACCACTAGGCACCGGGGATTTGTTTTTTGCCGCCAATGTCACGCAGGGGGAGCGACCCCGTAGGCAAGGGTCGCTCCGGGGGGGGGGGGTTGGGAGGGCAAATTTATTTTAGGCCATTTCTACCCCCCGGGGGGCAGATCGGCCTATTATTAGCCCGAACTGCCCCCAGGGGGGGGGGGGCAGAACCCTCTAGCCACCAGGGCAATTTTTTGTTTTTTTTTGTTTGTTTTTTAGAGATGGGAAGCGACCCATCAGGCAAGGGTCGCTCCCCTTGGGGGGCAAATTGTATTTAGACCATTTCTGCTCCCCTGGGGGTAGATTGGCCGATTTTAGGTCAATCTGCCCCCAGGGGGGGCAGAAACCTCAGGGCACCAGGGCAAATTTTGTTGTTGTGTTTTTTTTTTTGTTTGTTTGTTTTTTTAGAGATGGGGAGCGACCCATCAGGCAAGGGTTGCTCCCCTGGGTGGCAAATTGTATTTAGGCCAATCTGCCCCAAGGGGGCAGAAACCACTAGGCACCTGGGATTTGTTTTTTGGTGCCAATGTCACGCAGGGGGAGCGACCCCGTAGGCAAGGATCGCTCCGGGGGGGGGGGTGCTGGGGGGGGAATTTATTTTAGGCCATTTCTGCCCCCCCTGGGGGCAGATCGGCCTATTGTTAGGCCGAACTGCCCCCGGGGGGGGCAGAACCCTCAGGGCACCAGGGCAAATTTTTTTGTTGTGTTTTTTTGTTTCTTGTTTTTTTTTTTCGAGATGGGGAGCGACCCATCAGGCAAGGGTCGCTCCCCTGGGGGGCAAATTGTATTTAGGCCATTTCTGCCCCCCTTGGGGGTAGATTGGCCGATTTTAGGTCAATCTGCCCCCAAGGGGGCAGAAACCACTAGGCACCTGGGATTTGTTTTTTGGCGCCAATGTCACGCAGGGGGAGCGACCCCGTAGGCAAGGGTCGCTCCTGGGGGGGGGGCGGGGGGGGAATTTATTTTAGGCCATTTCTGCGCCCCCTGGGGGCAGACCCCTCAGGGCACCAGGGCAAATTTTTTTGTTGTGTTTTTTTTTTTTGTTTGTTTGTTTTTTTCGAGATGGGGAGCGACCCATCAGGCAAGGGTCGCTCCCCTGGGGGGCAAATTGTATTTAGGCCATTTCTGCCCCCCTTGGGGGCAGATTGGCCGATTTTAGGTCAATCTGCCCCCAAGGGGGCAGAAACCACTAGGCACCGGGGATTTGTTTTTTGCCGCCAATGTCACGCAGGGGGAGCGACCCCGTAGGCAAGGGTCGCTCCCGGGGGGGGGAGTAGGGGTTGGGGGGGAAAATTTATTTTAGGCCATTTCCGCCCCCCCTGGGGGCAGATCGGCCTATTATTAGGCCGAACTGCCCCCAGGGGGAGGCAGAACCCTCTAGGCACCAGGGCAATTATTATTTTTTGTTTGTTTGTTTTTTAGAGATGGGAAGCGACCCATCAGGCAAGGGTCGCTCCCCTTGGGGGGCAAATTGTAATTAGGCCATTTCTGCCCCCCTGGGGGCAGATTGGCCGATTTTAGGTCAATCTGCCCCCAAGGGGGCAGAAACCAATAGGCACCTGGGATTTGTTTTTTGGCGCCAATGTCACGCAGGGGGAGCGACCCCGTAGGCAAGGGTCGCTCCCGGGGGGGGTGGGGCAAATTTATTTTAGGCCATTTCTGCCCCCCCTGGGGGCAGATCGGCCTATTATTAGGCTGAACTGCCCCCAGGGGGGGGGGGCAGAACCCTCAGGGCACCAGGGCAAATTTTTTTGTTGTGTTTTTTTTTTGTTTCTTTTTTTAGAGATGGGGAGCGACCCATCTGGCAAGGGTCGCTCCCCTGGGGGGCAAATTGCATTTAGACCATTTCTGCCCCCGTGGGGGCAGATTGGCCGATTTTAGGTCAATCTGCCCCCAAGGGGGCAGAAACCACCAGGCACCGGGGATTTGTTTTTTGGCGCCAATGTCACGTAGGGGGAGCGACCCCGTAGGCAAGGGTCGCTCCCCGGGGGGGGGTGGGGGGGGCAAATTTATTTTAGGCCATTTCTGCCCCCCCGGGGGCAGATCGGCCTAATATTAGGCTGATCTGCCCCCGGGGGGGGGGCAGAAACCTCTAGGCGCCAGGTAAATTTGTTTTTTTTTGTTTGTTTGTTTTTTTAGAGATGGGGAGCGACCCATCAGGCAAGGGTTGCTCCCCTGGGGGGCAAATTGTATTTAGGCCAATCTGCCCCAAGGGGGCAGAAACCACTAGGCACCTGGGATTTGTTTTTTGGCGCCAATGTCACGCAGGGGGAGCGACCCCGTAGGCAAGGATCGCTCCCGGGGGGGGTGGGGGCTGGGGGGGGAAATTATTTTAGGCCATTTCTGCCCCCCTGGGGGCAGATCGGCCTATTGTTAGGCCGAACTGCCCCCGGGGGGGGCAGAACCCTCAGGGCACCAGGGCAAATTTTTTTGTTGTGTTTTTTTTTTGTTTGTTTGTTTTTTTCGAGATGGGGAGCGACCCATCAGGCAAGGGTCGCTCCCCTGGGGGGCAAATTGTATTTAGGCCATTTCTGCCCCCCTTGGGGGCAGATTGGCCGATTTTAGGTCAATCTGCCCCCAAGGGGGCAGAAACCACTAGGCACCGGGGATTTGTTTTTTGCCGCCAATGTCACGCAGGGGGAGCGACCCCGTAGGCAAGGGTCGCTCCCGGGGGGGGGAGTAGGGGTTGGGGGGGCAAATTTATTTTAGGCCATTTCCGCCCCCCCTGGGGGCAGATCGGCCTATTATTAGGCCGAACTGCCCCCAGGGGGGGGGCAGAACCCTCTAGGCACCAGGGCAATTTTTTTTTTTGTTTTTTGTTTTTTAGAGATGGGAAGCGACCCATCAGGCAAGGGTTGCTCCCCTTGGGGGGCAAATTGTAATTAGGCCATTTCTGCCCCCCTGGGGGCAGATTGGCCGATTTTAGGTCAATCTGCCCCCAAGGGAGCAGAAACCACTAGGCACCTGGGATTTGTTTTTTGGCGCCAATGTCACGCAGGGGGAGCGACCCCGTAGGCAAGGGTCGCTCCCGGGTGGGGTGGGGCAAATTTATTTTAGGCCATTTCTGCCCCCCCTGTGGGCAGATCGGCCTATTATTAGGCCGAACTGCCCCCCGGGGGGGGAGGGGCAGAACCCTCAGGGCACCAGGGCAAATTTTTTTGTTGTGTTTTTTTTTTTGTTTGTTTTTTTCGAGATGGGGAGCGACCCATCAGGCAAGGGTCGCTCCCCTGGGGGGCAAATTGTATTTAGGCCATTTCTGCCCCCCTTGGGGGCAGATTGGCCGATTTTAGGTCAATCTGCCCCCGAGGGGGCAGAAACCACTAGGCACCTGGGATTTGTTTTTTGGCGCCAATGTCACGCAGGGGGAGCGACCCCGTAGGCAAGGGTCGCTCCAGGGGGGGTGGGGGCAAATTTATTTTAGGACTTTTCTGCCCCCCCGGGGGCAGATCGGCCTAATATTAGGCCGATCTGCCCCCGGGGGGGGCAGAAACCTCTAGGCGCCAGGGCAATTTTTTTTTTTGTGTTTTTTTTTTTTGTTTGTTTGTTTTTTTAGAGATGGGGAGCGACCCATCAGGCAACGGTCGCTCCCCTGGGGGGCAAATTGTATTTAGGCCATTACTGCCCCCCTTGGGGGTAGATTGTCCGATTTTAGGACAATCTGCCCCCAAGGGGGCAGAAACCACTAGGCAAATGGGATTTGTTTTTTGGCGCCTATGTCACGCAGGGGGAGCGACCCCGTAGGCAAGGGTCACTCCCGGGGGGGTGGGGGCTGGGGGGGCAAATTTATTTTAGGCCATTTCTGCCCCCCCTGGGGGCAGGCCGATCTGCCCCCAGGGGGGCAGAAACCTCAGGGCACCAGGGCAAAATTTTTTGTTGTGTTTTTTTTTTTGTTTGTTTGTTGTTTTAGAGATGGGGAGCGACCCATCAGGCAAGGGTCGCTCCCCTGGGGGGCAAATTGTATTTAGGCCATTACTGCCCCCCTTGGGGGCAGATTGGCTGATTTTAGGACAATCTGCCCCCAAGGGGGCAGAAACCACTAGGCACCTGGGATTTGTTTTTTGGTGCCAATGTCACGCAGGGGGAGCGACCCCGTAGGCAAGGGTCGCTCCTGGGAGGGGGTGGTGGCTGGGGGGGGGGAATTTATTTTAGACCATTTCTGCCCCCAGGGCGGGGCAGAACCCTCAGGGCACCAGGGCAAATTTTTTTGTTGTGGTTTTTTTTTTGTTTGTTTGTTTTTTTCGAGATGGGGAGCGACCCATCAGGCAAGGGTCGCTCCCCTGGGGGGCAAATTGTATTTAGGCCATTTCTGCCCCCTTGGGGGCAGATTAGCCGATTTTAGGTCAATCTGCCCCCAAGGGGGCAGAAACCACTAGGCACCTGGGATTTGTTTTTTGGCGCCAATGTCACGCAGGGGGAGCGACACCGTAGGCAAGGGTCGCTCCTGGGGGGGGAGTGCTGGGGGGGAATTTATTTTAGGCCATTTCTGCCCCCCCGGGGGCAGATAGGCCTATTATTAGGCTGAACTGCCCCCGGGGGAGCAGAACCCTCAGGGCACCAGGGCAAATTTTTTTGTTGTGGTTTTTTTTTTTGTTTGTTTGTTTTTTTCGAGATGGGGAGCGACCCATCAGGCAAGGGTCGCTCCCCTGGGGGGCAAATTGTATTTAGGCCATTTCTGCCCCCCTTGGGGGCAGATTGGCCGATTTTAGGTCAATCTGCCCCCAAGGGGGCAGAAACCACTAGGCACCTGGGATTTGTTTTTTGGCACCAATGTCACGCAGGGGGAGCGACCCCGTAGGCAAGAGTCGCTCCCGGGGGGCAAATTTATTTTAGGCCATTTCTGCCCCCCCTGGGGGCAGATCGGCCTATTGTTAGGCCGAACTGCCCCCGGGGGGGGCAGAAACCTCAGGGCACCAGGGCAAATTTTTTTGTTGTGTTTTTTTTTTTGTTTGTTTGTTTTTTTAGAGATGGGGAGCGACCCATCAGGCAAGGGTCGCTCCCCTGGGGGGCAAATTGTATTTAGGCCATTTCTGCCCCCCTGGGGGCAGATTGGCCGATTTTAGGTCAATCTGCCCCCAAGGGGGCAGAAACCACCAGGCACCGGGGATTTGTTTTTTGGCGCCAATGTCACGCAGGGGGAGTGACCCCGTAGGCAAGGGTCGCTCCCCGGGGGGGGGGGTTGGGGGTGGGGGGGCAAATTTATTTTAGGCCATTTCTGCCCCCGGGTGGGGGGGGCAGAAACCTCTAGGCGCCAGGTAAATTTGTTTTTTTTTGTTTGTTTGTTTTTTTAGAGATGGGGAACGACCCATCAGGCAAGGGTCGCTCCCCTGGGGGGCAAATTGTATTTACACCATTTCTGCTCCCCTGGGGGCAGATTGGCCGATTTTAGGTCAATCTGCCCCCAAGGGGGCAGAAACCACTAGGCACCGGGGATTTGTTTTTTGCCGCCAATGTCACGCAGGGGGAGCGACCCCGTAGGCAAGGGTCGCTCCGGGGGGGGGGTTGGGAGGGCAAATTTATTTTAGGCCATTTCTACCCCCCCGGGGGGCAGATCGGCCTATTATTAGCCCGAACTGCCCCCAGGGGGGGGGGGGGCAGAACCCTCTAGCCACCAGGGCAAATTTTTTTTTTGTTTTGTTTGTTTTTTAGAGATGGGAAGCGACCCATCAGGCAAGGGTCGCTCCCCTTGGGGGGCAAATTGTATTTAGACCATTTCTGCTCCCCTGGGGGCAGATTGGCCGATTTTAGGTCAATCTGCCCCCAAGGGGGCAGAAACCACTAGGCACCTGGGATTTGTTTTTTGGCGCCAATGTCACGTAGGAGGAGCGACCCCGTAGGCAAGAGTCGCTCCCGGTGGGGGTGGGGGCCGGGGGGGCAAATTTATTTTAGGCCATTTCTGCCCCCCCTGGGGGCAGATCGGCCTATTATTAGGCCGAACTGCCCCTGGGGGGGGCAGAACCCTCAGGGCAAATTTTTTTGTTGTGTTTTTTTTTTTGTGTGTTTTTTTCGAGATGGGGAGCGACCCATCAGGCAAGGGTCGCTCCCCTGGGGGGCAAATTGTATTTAGGCCATTTCTGCCCCCCTTGGGGGTAGATTGGCCGATTTTAGGTCAATCTGCCCCCAAGGGGGCAGAAACCACTAGGCACCTGGGATTTGTTTTTTGGCGCCAATGTCACGCAGGGGGAGCGACCCCGTAGGCAAGGGTCGCTCCTGGGGGGGAGGCGGGGGGGAATTTATTTTAGGCCATTTCTGCGCCCCCTGTGGGCACACCCCTCAGGGCACCAGGGCAATTTTTTTTGTTGTGTTTTTTTTTTTTGTTTGTTTGTTTTTTTCGAGATGGGGAGTGACCCATCAGGCAAGGGTCGCTCCCCTGGGGGGCAAATTGTATTTAGGCCATTTCTGCCCCCCTTGGGGGCAGATTGGCCGATTTTAGGTCAATCTGCCCCCAAGGGGGCAGAAACCACTAGGCACCGGGGATTTGTTTTTTGCCGCCAATGTCACGCAGGGGGAGCGACCCCGTAGGCAAGGGTCGCTCCCGGGGGGGGGGAGTAGGGGTTGGGGGGGCAAATTTATTTTAGGCCATTTCCGCCCCCCCTGGGGGCAGATCGGCCTATTATTAGGCCGAACTGCCCCCAGGGGGGGGGCAGAACCCTCAGGGCACCAGGGCAAATTTTTTTGTTGTGTTTTTTTTTTGTTTGTTTTTTTCGAGATGGGGAGCGACCCATCAGGCAAGGGTCGCTCCCCTGGGGGGCAAATTGTATTTAGGCCATTTCTGCCCCCCTTGGGGGCAGATTGGCCGATTTTAGGTCAATCTGCCCCCGAGGGGGTAGAAACCACTAGGCACCTCGGATTTGTTTTTTGGCGCCAATGTCACACAGGGGGAGCGACCCCGTAGGCAAGGGTCGCTCCGGGGGGGGTGGGGGCTGGTGGGGCAAATTTATTTTATGCCTTTTCTGCCCCCCCATGGGCAGAAACCTCTAGGCGCCAGGGCAACTTTTTTTTTTGTGTTTTTTTTTTTTGTTTGTTTGTTTTTTTAGAGATGGGGAGCGACCCATCAGGCAAGGGTCGCTCCCCTGGGGGGCAAATTGTATTTAGGCCATTACTGCCCCCCTTCGGGGCAGATTGGCCGATTTTAGGACAATCTGCCCCCAAGGGGGCAGAAACCACTAGGCACCTGGGATTTGTTTTTAGGCGCCAATGTCACGCAGGGGGAGCGATCCCGTAGGCAAGGGTCGCTCCTGGGAGGGGGTGGTGGCTGGGGGGGGGGGAATTTATTTTAGACCATTTCTGCCCCCCCGGGGGCAGATAGGCCTATTATTAGGCCGATCTGCCCCCAAGGCGGGGCAGAACCCTCAGGGCACCAGGGCAAATTTTTTTGTTGTGTTGTGTTTTTTTGTTTTTGTTTGTTTGTTTTTTTCGAGATGGGGAGCGACCCATCAGGCAAGGGTCGCTCCCCTGGGGGGCAAATTGTATTTAGGCCATTTCTGCCCCCCTTGGGGGCAGATTGGCCGATTTTAGGTCAATCTGCCACCTAGGGGGCAGAAACCACTAGGCACCTGGGATTTGTTTTTTGGCGCCAATGTCACGCAGGGGGAGCGACCCCGTAGGCAAGGGTCGCTCCCGGGGGGGGTGGGGGCTAGGGGGGGGCAAATTTATTTTAGGCCATTTCTGCCCCCCTTGGGGGCAGATTGGCCGATTTTAGTTCAATCTGCCCCCAAGGGGGCAGAAACCACTAGGCACCTGGGATTTGTTTTTTGGCGCCAATGTCACGCAGGGGGAGGGACCCCGTAGGCAAGGGTCGCTCCAGGGGGGGGGTTGGGGGAGCAAATTTATTTAAGGCCATTTCTTCCCCCAGGGGGGGGCAGAACCCTCAGGGCAACAGGGCAAATTTTTTTGTTGTGTTTTTTTTTTTTTTTTTTTTTTTTTTTTTTAGAGATGGGGAGCGACCCATCAGGCAAGGGTCGCTCCCCTGGGGGGCAAATTGTATTTAGGCCATTACTGCCCCCCTTGAGGGCAGATTGGCCGATTTTAGGTCACTAGGCACCTGGGATTTGTTTTTTGGCGCCAATGTCATGCAGGGGGAGCGACCCCGTAGGCAAGGGTTGTTCCCGGGCAGGGGCAGGGGGGGCTTGGGGGGGGGGGGTGGGGGGGTCAAATTTATTTTAGGGCATTTCTGCCCCCCCCCTCCCGGGGCCGGCTGAGCTAGAGGCCAAACTCCACAGGTAGGCATTTTGCAAAAAACACCTCTGTTTTCTGTGAAAAAATATGTTCTGTCCACGTTGTGTTTTGGGCCATTTCCTTTCGTGGGCGCTAGGCCTACCCACAGAAGTGAGTTACCATTTTTATCGGGAGACTTGGGGGAACGCTGGGTGGAAGGAAATTTGTGGCTCCTCTCAGATTCCAGAACTTTCTGCTACAGAAATGTCAGGAACATGTGTTTTTTTAGCCAAATTTTGAGGTTTGCAAAGGATTCTGGGTAACAGAACCTGGTCCGAACCCCGCAAGTCACCCCTCCTTGGATTCCCCTGGGTCTCTAGTTGTCAGAAATGCACAGGTTTGGTAGGTTTCCCTAGGTGCCGGCTGAGCTAGGGGCCAAAATCTACAGGTAGGCACTTCGCTAAAAACACCTCTGTTTTCTTCCAAAAATTTGGATGTGTCCACGTTGCGCTTTGGGGTGTTTCCTGTCGCGGGCACTAGGCCTACCCACACAAGTGAGGTATCATTTTTATCGGGAGACTTGGGGGAACGCTGGGTGGAAGGAAATTTGTGGCTCCTGTCAGATTCCAGAACTTTCTGCCACAGAAATATGAGGAACATGTGTTTTTTTAGCCAAATTTTGAGGTTTGCAAAGGATTCTGGGTAACAGAACCTGGTCCGAGCCCTGCAAGTCACCCCTCCTTGGATTCCCCTAGGTCTCTAGTTTTCAGAAATGCACAGGTTTGGTAGGTTTCCCTAGTTGCCGGCTGAGCTAGAGGCCAAAAGTTACAGGTAGGCACTTCGCAAAAAACACCTCTATTTTCTTCCAAAAAATGTGGATGTGTCCACGTTGTGCTTTGGGGCGTTTCCTGTCGCGAGTGCTAGGCCTACCCACACACGCAGGGTATAATTTTTATCGGGAGACTTGGGGGAACGCTGGGTGGAAGGAAATTTGTGGCTCCTGTCAGATTCCAGAACTTTCTGCCACAGAAATATGAGGAACATGTGTTTTTTTAGCCAAATTTTGAGGTTTGCAAAGGATTCTGGGTAACAGAACCTGGTCCGAGCCCCGCAAGTCACCCCTCCTTGGATTCCCCTAGGTCTCTAGTTTTCAGAAATGCACAGGTTTGGTAGGTTTCCCTAGATGCCGGCTGAGCTAGAGGCCAAAATCTACAGGTAGGCACTTCGCTAAAAACACCTCTGTTTTCTTCCAAAAATTTGGATTTGTCCACGTTGCGCTTTGGGGCGTTTCCTGTCGCGGGCGCTAGGCCTACCCACACAAGTGAGGTATCATTTTTATCGGGAGACTTGGGGAAACGCTGGGTGGAAGGAAATTTGTGGCTCCTCTCAGATTCCTGAACTTTCTGCCACAGAAATGTGAGGAACATGTGTTTTTTTAGCCAAATTTTGAGGTTTGCAAAGTATTCTGGGTAACAGAACCTGGTCAGAGCCCCACAAGTCACCCCTCCTTGGATTCCCCTAGGTCTCTAGTTTTCAGAAATGCACAGGTTTGGTAGGTTTCCCTAGGTGCCGGCTGAGCTAGAGGCCAAAATCTACAGGTAGGCACTTCGCAAAAAAACACCTCTGTTTTCTTCCAAAAAATGTGGATGTGTCCACGTTGCGCTTTGGGGCGTTTCCTGTCGCGGGTGCTAGGCCTACCCACACAAGTGAGGTATCATTTTTATCGGGAGACTTGGGGGAACGCTGGGTGGAAGGAAATTTGTGGCTCCTCTCAGATTCCAGAACTTTCTGCCACAGAAATGTGAGGAACATGTGTTTTTTTAGCCAAATTTTGAGGTTTGCAAAGGATTCTGGGTAACAGAACCTGGTCCGAGCCCCGCAAGTCACCCCTCCTTGGATTCCCCTAGGTCTCTAGTTTTCAGAAATGCACAGGTTTGGTAGGTTTCCCTAGGTGCCGGCTGAGCTAGGGGCCAAAATCTACAGGTAGGCACTTCGCAAAAACACCTCTGTTTTCTTCCATAAATTTGGATGTGTCCACGTTGCGCTTTGGGGCGTTTCCTGTCGCGGGCGCTAGGCCTACCCACACAAGTGAGGTATCATTTTTATCGGGAGACTTGGGGGAACGCTGGGTGGAAGGAAATTTGTGGCTCCTCTCAGATTCCAGAACTTTCTGCCACAGAAATGTGAGGAACATGTGTTTTTTTAGCCAAATTTTGAGGTTTGCAAAGGATTCTGGGAAACAGAACCTGGTCCGAGCCCCGCAAGTCACCCCTCCTTGGATTCCCCTAGGTCTCTAGTTTTCAGAAATGCACAGGTTTGGTAGGTTTCCCTAGTTGCCGGCTGAGCTAGAGGCCAAAAGTTACAGGTAGGCACTTCACAAAAAACACCTCTATTTTCTTCCAAAAAATGTGGATGTGTCCACGTTGTGCTTTGGGGCATTTCCTGTCGCGAGTGCTAGGCCTACCCACACACGCAGGGTATCATTTTTATCGGGAGACTTGGGGGAACGCTGGGTGGAAGGAAATTTGTGGCTCCTGTCAGATTCCAGAAATTTCTGCCACAGAAATATGAGGAACATGTGTTTTTTTAGCCAAATTTTGAGGTTTGCAAAGGATTCTGGGTAACAGAACCTGGTCCGAGCCCCGCAAGTCACCCCTCCTTGGATTCCCCTAGGTCTCTAGTTTTCAGAAATGCACAGGTTTGGTAGGTTTCCCTAGGTGCCGGCTGAGCTAGAGGCAAAAATCTACAGGTAGGCACTTCGCTAAAAACACCTCTGTTTTCTTCCAAAAATTTGGATTTGTCCACGTTGCGCTTTGGGGCGTTTCCTGTCGCGGGCGCTAGGCCTACCCACACAAGTGAGGTATCATTTTTATCGGGAGACTTGGGGGAACGCTGGGTGGAAGGAAATTTGTGGCTCCTCTCAGATTCCTGAACTTTCTGCCACAGAAATGTGAGGAACATGTGTTTTTTTAGGCAAATTTTGAGGTTTGCAAAGTATTCTGGGTAAAAGAACCTGGTCCGAGCCCCACAAGTCACCCCTCCTTGGATTCCCCTAGGTCTCTAGTTTTCAGAAATGCACAGGTTTGGTAGGTTTCCCTAGGTGCCGGCTGAGCTAGAGGCCAAAATCTACAGGTAGGCACTTCGCAAAAAACACCTCTGTTTTATCAAAAAAATGTGGATGTGTCCACGTTGCGCTTTGGGGCGTTTCCTGTCGCGGGTGCTAGGCCTACCCACACAAGTGAGGTATCATTTTTATCGGGAGACTTGGGGGAACGCTGGGTGGAAGGAAATTTGTGGCTCCTGTCAGATTCCAGAACTTTCTGCCACAGAAATGTGAGGAACATGTGTTTTTTTAGCCAAATTTTGAGGTTTGCAAAGGATTCTGGGTAATAGAACCTGGTCCGAGCCCCGCAAGTCACCCCTCCTTGGATTCCCCTAGGTCTCTAGTTTTCAGAAATGCACAGGTTTGGTAGGTTTCCCTAGGTGCCGGCTGAGCTAGAGGCAAAAATCTACAGGTAGGCACTTCGCTAAAAACACCTCTGTTTTCTTCCAAAAATTTGGATTTGTCCACGTTGCGCTTTGGGGCGTTTCCTGTCGCGGGCGCTAGGCCTACCCACACAAGTGAGGTATCATTTTTATCGGGAGACTTGGGGGAACGCTGGGTGGAAGGAAATTTGTGGCTCCTCTCAGATTCCTGAACTTTCTGCCACAGAAATGTGAGGAACATGTGTTTTTTTAGCCAAATTTTGAGGTTTGCAAAGTATTCTGGGTAACAGAACCTGGTCCGAGCCCCACAAGTCACCCCTCCTTGGATTCCCCTAGGTCTCTAGTTTTCAGAAATGCACAGGTTTGGTAGGTTTCCCTAGGTGCCGGCTGAGCTAGAGGCCAAAATCTACAGGTAGGCACTTCGCAAAAAACACCTCTGTTTTCTTCCAAAAAATGTGGATGTGTCCACGTTGCGCTTTGGGGCGTTTCCTGTCGCGGGTGCTAGGCCTACCCACACAAGTGAGGTATCATTTTTATCGGGAGACTTGGGGGAACGCTGGGTGGAAGGAAATTTGTGGCTCCTCTCAGATTCCAGAACTTTCTGCCACAGAAATGTGAGGAACATGTGTTTTTTTAGCCAAATTTTGAGGTTTGCAAAGGATTCTGGGTAATAGAACCTGGTCCGAGCCCCGCAAGTCACCCCTCCTTGGATTCCCCTAGGTCTCTAGTTTTCAGAAATGCACAGGTTTGGTAGGTTTCCCTAGGTGCCGGCTGAGCTAGAGGCCAAAATCTACAGGTAGGCACTTAGCTAAAAACACCTCTGTTTTCTTCCAAAAATTTGGATTTGTCCACGTTGCGCTTTGGGGCGTTTCCTGTCGCGGGCGCTAGGCCTACCCACACAAGTGAGGTATCATTTTTATCGGGAGACTTGGGGGAACGCTGGGTGGAAGGAAATTTGTGGCTCCTCTCAGATTCCTGAACTTTCTGCCACAGAAATGTGAGGAACATGTGTTTTTTTAGCCAAATTTTGAGGTTTGCAAAGTATTCTGGGTAACAGAACCTGGTCCGAGCCCCACAAGTCACCCCTCCTTGGATTCCCCTAGGTCTCTAGTTTTCAGAAATGCACAGGTTTGGTAGGTTTCCCTAGGTGCCGGCTGAGCTAGAGGCCAAATTGTACAGGTAGGCACTTCGCAAAAAACACCTCTGTTTTCTTCCAAAAATTTGGATGTGTCCATGTTGCGCTTTGGGGCGTTTCCTGTCGCGGGCGCTAGGCCTACCCACACAATTGAGGTATCATTTTTATCGGGAGACTTGGGGGAACGCTGGGTGGAAGAAAATTTGTGGGTCCTCTCAGATTCCCGAACTTTCTGCCACAGAAATGTGAGGAACATGTGTTTTTTTAGCCAAATTTTGAGGTTTGCAAAGGATTATGGGTAACAGAACCTGGTCCGAGCCCCGCAAGTCACCCCTCCTTGGATTCCCCTAGGTCTCTAGTTTTCAGAAATGCACAGGTTTGGTAGGTTTCCTTAGTTGCCGGCTGAGCTAGAGGCCAAAAGCAACAGGTAGGCCCTTCGCAAAAAACACCTCTGTTTTCTTCCAAAAAATGTGGATGTGTCCACGTTGCGCTTTGGGGCGTTTCCTGTCGCGAGTGCTACCCTACCCACACAAGTGAGGTATCATTTTTATCGGGAGACTTGGGGGAACGCTGGGTGGAAGGAAATTTGTGGCTCCTGTCAGATTCCAGAACTTTCTGCCACAGAAATATGAGGAACATGTGTTTTTTTAGCCAAATTTTGAGGTTTGCAAAGGATTCTGGGTAACAGAACCTGGTCCGAGCCCCGCAAGTCACCCCTCCTTAGATTCCCCTAGGTCTCTAGTTTTCAGAAATGCACAGGTTTGGTAGGTTTCCCTAGTTGCCGGCTGAGCTAGAGGCCAAAAGTTACAGGTAGGCACTTCACAAAAAACACCTCTATTTTCTTCCAAAAAATGTGGATGTGTCCACGTTGTGCTTTGGGGCGTTTCCTGTCGCGAGTGCTAGGCCTACCCACACACGCAGGGTATCATTTTTATCGGGAGACTTGGGGGAACGCTGGGTGGAAGGAAATTTGTGGCTCCTGTCAGATTCCAGAACTTTCTGCCACAGAAATATGAGGAACATGTGTTTTTTTAGCCAAATTTTGAGGTTTGCAAAGGATTCTGGGTAACAGAACCTGGTCCGAGCCCCGCAAGTCACCCCTCCTTGGATTCCCCTAGGTCTCTAGTTTTCAGAAATTCACAGGTTTGGTAGGTTTCCCTAGGTGCCGGCTGAGCTAGAGGCCAAAATCTACAGGTAGGCACTTCGCTAAAAACACCTCTGTTTTCTTCCAAAAATTTGGATTTGTCCACGTTGCGCTTTGGGGCGTTTCCTGTCGCGGGCGCTAGGCCTACCCACACAAGTGAGGTATCATTTTTATCGGGAGACTTGGGGGAACGCTGGGTGGAAGGAAATTTGTGGCTCCTCTCAGATTCCTGAACTTTCTGCCACAGAAATGTGAGGAACATGTGTTTTTTTAGCCAAATTTTGAGGTTTGCAAAGTATTCTGGGTAACAGAACCTGGTCCGAGCCCCACAAGTCACCCCTCCTTGGATTCCCCTAGGTCTCTAGTTTTCAGAAATGCACAGGTTTGGTAGGTTTCCCTAGGTGCCGGCTGAGCTAGAGGCCAAAATCTACAGGTAGGCACTTCGCAAAAAACACCTCTGTTTTCTTCCAAAAAATGTGGATGTGTCCACGTTGCGCTTTGGGGCGTTTCCTGTCGCGGGTGCTAGGCCTACCCACACAAGTGAGGTATCATTTTTATCGGGAGACTTGGGGGAACGCTGGGTGGAAGGAAATTTGTGGCTCCTCTCAGATTCCAGAACTTTCTGCCACAGAAATGTGAGGAACATGTGTTTTTTTAGCCAAATTTTGAGGTTTGCAAAGGATTCTGGGTAACAGAACCTGGTCCGAGCCCCGCAAGTCACCCCTCCTTGGATTCCCCTAGGTCTTTAGTTTTCAGAAATGCACAGGTTTGGTAGGTTTCCCTAGGTGCCAGCTGAGCTAGGGGCCAAAATCTACAGGTAGGCACTTCGCAAAAACACCTCTGTTTTCTTCCAAAAATTTGGATGTGTCCACGTTGCGCTTTGGGGCGTTTCCTGTCGCGGGCGCTAGGCCTACCCACACAAGTGAGGTATCATTTTTATCGGGAGACTTGGGGGAACGCTGGGTGGAAGAAAATTTGTGGCTCCTCTCAGATTCCCGAACTTTCTGCCACAGACATGTGAGGAACATGTGTTTTTTTAGCCAAATTTTGAGGTTTGCATAGGATTCTGGGTAGCAGAACCTGGTCCGAGCCCCGCAAGTCACCCCTCCTTGGATTCCCCTAGGTCTCTAGTTTTCGGAAATGCACAGGTTTGGTAGGTTTCCCCAGGTGCCGGCTGAGCTAGAGGCCAAATTCTACAGGTAGGCACTTCGCAAAAAACACCTCTGTTTTCTTCCAAAAATTTGGATGTGTCCATGTTGCGCTTTGGGGCGTTTCCTGTCGCGGGCGCTATGCCTACCCACACAATTGAGGTATCATTTTTATCGGGAGACTTGGGGGAACGCTGGGTGGAAGAAAATTTGTGGGTCCTCTCAGATTCCTGAACTTTCTGCCACAGAAATGTGAGGAACATGTGTTTTTTTAGCCAAATTTTGAGGTTTGCAAAGTATTCTGGGTAACAGAACCTGGTCCGAGCCCCACAAGTCACCCCTCCTTGGTTTCCCCTAGGTCTCTAGTTTTCAGAAATGCACAGGTTTGGTAGGTTTCCCTAGGTGCCGGCTGAGCTAGAGGCCAAAATCTACAGGTAGGCACTTCGCAAAAAACACCTCTGTTTTCTTCCAAAAAATGTGGATGTGTTCACGTTGCGCTTTGGGGCGTTTCCTGTCGCGAGTGCTAGGCCTACCCACACACGCAGGGTATAATTTTTATCGGGAGACTTGGGGGAACGCTGGGTGGAAGGAAATTTGTGGCTCCTGTCAGATTCCAGAACTTTCTGCCACAGAAATATGAGGAACATGTGTTTTTTTAGCCAAATTTTGAGGTTTGCAAAGGATTCTGGGTAACAGAACCTGGTCCGAGCCCCGCAAGTCACCCCTCCTTGGATTCCCCTAGGTCTCTAGTTTTCAGAAATGCACAGGTTTGGTAGGTTTCCCTAGATGCCGGCTGAGCTAGAGGCCAAAATCTACAGGTAGGCACTTCGCTAAAAACACCTCTGTTTTCTTCCAAAAATTTGGCTTTGTCCACGTTGCGCTTTGGGGCGTTTCCTGTCGCGGGCGATAGGCCTACCCACACAAGTGAGGTATCATTTTTATCGGGAGACTTGGGGGAACGCTGGGTGGAAGGAAATTTGTGGCTCCTCTCAGATTCCTGAACTTTCTGCCACAGAAATGTGAGGAACATGTGTTTTTTTAGCCAAATTTTGAGGTTTGCAAAGTATTCTGGGTAACAGAACCTGGTCAGAGCCCCACAAGTCACCCCTCCTTGGATTCCCCTAGGTCTCTAGTTTTCAGAAATGCACAGGTTTGGTAGGTTTCCCTAGGTGCCGGCTGAGCTAGAGGCCAAAATCTACAGGTAGGCACTTCGCAAAAAAACACCTCTGTTTTCTTCCAAAAAATGTGGATGTGTCCACGTTGCGCTTTGGGGCGTTTCCTGTCGCGGGCGCTAGGCCTACCCACACAAGTGAGGTATCATTTTTATCGGGAGACTTGGGGGAATGCTGGGTGGAAGGAAATTTGTGGCTCCTCTCAGATTCCTGAACTTTCTGCCACAGAAATGTGAGGAACATGTGTTTTTTTAGCCAAATTTTGAGGTTTGCAAAGTATTCTGGGTAACAGAACCTGGTCAGAGCCCCACAAGTCACCCCTCCTTGGATTCCCCTAGGTCTCTAGTTTTCAGAAATGCACAGGTTTGGTAGGTTTCCCTAGGTACCGGCTGAGCTAGAGGCCAAAATCTACAGGTAGGCACTTCGCAAAAAAACACCTCTGTTTTCTTCCAAAAAATGTGGATGTGTCCACGTTGCGCTTTGGGGCGTTTCCTGTCGCGGGTGCTAGGCCTACCCACACAAGTGAGGTATCATTTTTATCGGGAGACTTGGGGGAACGCTGGGTGGAAGGAAATTTGTGGCTCCTCTCAGATTCCAGAACTTTCTGCCACAGAAATGTGAGGAACATGTGTTTTTTTAGCCAAATTTTGAGGTTTGCAAAGGATTCTGGGTAACAGAACCTGGTCCGAGCCCCGCAAGTCACCCCTCCTTGGATTCCCCTAGGTCTCTAGTTTTCAGAAATGCACAGGTTTGGTAGGTTTCCCTAGGTGCCGGCTGAGCTAGGGGCCAAAATCTACAGGTAGGCACTTCGCAAAAACACCTCTGTTTTCTTCCATAAATTTGGATGTGTCCACGTTGCGCTTTGGGGCGTTTCCTGTCGCGGGCGCTAGGCCTACCCACACAAGTGAGGTATCATTTTTATCGGGAGACTTGGGGGAACGCTGGGTGGAAGGAAATTTGTGGCTCCTCTCAGATTCCAGAACTTTCTGCCACAGAAATGTGAGGAACATGTGTTTTTTTAGCCAAATTTTGAGGTTTGCAAAGGATTCTGGGTAACAGAACCTGGTCCGAGCCCCGCAAGTCACCCCTCCTTGGATTCCCCTAGGTCTCTAGTTTTCAGAAATGCACAGGTTTGGTAGGTTTCCCTAGTTGCCGGCTGAGCTAGAGGCCAAAAGTTACAGGTAGGCACTTCACAAAAAACACCTCTATTTTCTTCCAAAAAATGTGGATGTGTCCACGTTGTGCTTTGGGGCATTTCCTGTCGCGAGTGCTAGGCCTACCCACACACGCAGGGTATCATTTTTATCGGGAGACTTGGGGGAACGCTGGGTGGAAGGAAATTTGTGGCTCCTGTCAGATTCCAGAAATTTGTGCCACAGAAATATGAGGAACATGTGTTTTTTTAGCCAAATTTTGAGGTTTGCAAAGGATTCTGGGTAACAGAACCTGGTCCGAGCCCCGCAAGTCACCCCTCCTTGGATTCCCCTAGGTCTCTAGTTTTCAGAAATGCACAGGTTTGGTAGGTTTCCCTAGGTGCCGGCTGAGCTAGAGGCAAAAATCTACAGGTAGGCACTTCGCTAAAAACACCTCTGTTTTCTTCCAAAAATTTGGATTTGTCCACGTTGCGCTTTGGGGCGTTTCCTGTCGCGGGCGCTAGGCCTACCCACACAAGTGAGGTATCATTTTTATCGGGAGACTTGGGGGAACGCTGGGTGGAAGGAAATTTGTGGCTCCTCTCAGATTCCTGAACTTTCTGCCACAGAAATGTGAGGAACATGTGTTTTTTTAGCCAAATTTTGAGGTTTGCAAAGTATTCTGGGTAACAGAACCTGGTCCGAGCCCCACAAGTCACCCCTCCTTGGATTCCCCTAGGTCTCTAGTTTTCAGAAATGCACAGGTTTGGTAGGTTTCCCTAGGTGCCGGCTGAGCTAGAGGCCAAAATCTACAGGTAGGCACTTCGCAAAAAACACCTCTGTTTTATCAAAAAAATGTGGATGTGTCCACGTTGCGCTTTGGGGCGTTTCCTGTCGCGGGTGCTAGGCCTACCCACACAAGTGAGGTATCATTTTTATCGGGAGACTTGGGGGAACGCTGGGTGGAAGGAAATTTGTGGCTCCTGTCAGATTCCAGAACTTTCTGCCACAGAAATGTGAGGAACATGTGTTTTTTTAGCCAAATTTTGAGGTTTGCAATGGATTCTGGGTAATAGAACCTGGTCCGAGCCCCGCAAGTCACCCCTCCTTGGATTCCCCTAGGTCTCTAGTTTTCAGAAATGCACAGGTTTGGTAGGTTTCCCTAGGTGCCGGCTGAGCTAGAGGCAAAAATCTACATGTAGGCACTTCGCTAAAAACACCTCTGTTTTCTTCCAAAAATTTGGATTTGTCCACGTTGCGCTTTGGGGCGTTTCCTGTCGCGGGCTCTAGGCCTACCCACACAAGTGAGGTATCATTTTTATCGGGAGACTTGGGGGAACGCTGGGTGGAAGGAAATTTGTGGCTCCTCTCAGATTCCTGAACTTTCTGCCACAGAAATGTGAGGAACATGTGTTTTTTTAGCCAAATTTTGAGGTTTGCAAAGTATTCTGGGTAACAGAACCTGGTCCGAGCCCCACAAGTCACCCCTCCTTGGATTCCCCTAGGTCTCTAGTTTTCAGAAATGCACAGGTTTGGTAGGTTTCCCTAGGTGCCGGCTGAGCTAGAGGCCAAAATCTACAGGTAGGCACTTCGCAAAAAACACCTCTGTTTTCTTCCAAAAAATGTGGATGTGTCCACGTTGCGCTTTGGGGCGTTTCCTGTCGCGGGTGCTAGGCCTACCCACACAAGTGAGGTATCATTTTTATCGGGAGACTTGGGGGAACGCTGGGTGGAAGGAAATTTGTGGCTCCTCTCAGATTCCAGAACTTTCTGCCACAGAAATGTGAGGAACATGTGTTTTTTTAGCCAAATTTTGAGGTTTGCAAAGGATTCTGGGTAATAGAACCTGGTCCGAGCCCCGCAAGTCACCCCTCCTTGGATTCCCCTAGGTCTCTAGTTTTCAGAAATGCACAGGTTTGGTAGGTTTCCCTAGGTGCCGGCTGAGCTAGAGGCCAAAATCTACAGGTAGGCACTTCGCTAAAAACACCTCTGTTTTCTTCCAAAAATTTGGATTTGTCCACGTTGCGCTTTGGGGCGTTTCCTGTCGCGGGCGCTAGGCCTACCCACACAAGTGAGGTATCATTTTTATCGGGAGACTTGGGGGAACGCTGGGTGGAAGGAAATTTGTGGCTCCTCTCAGATTCCTGAACTTTCTGCCACAGAAATGTGAGGAACATGTGTTTTTTTAGCCAAATTTTGAGGTTTGCAAAGTATTCTGGGTAACAGAACCTGGTCCGAGCCCCACAAGTCACCCCTCCTTGGATTCCCCTAGGTCTCTAGTTTTCAGAAATGCACAGGTTTGGTAGGTTTCCCTAGGTGCCGGCTGAGCTAGAGGCCAAATTGTACAGGTAGGCACTTCGCAAAAAACACCTCTGTTTTCTTCCAAAAATTTGGATGTGTCCATGTTGCGCTTTGGGGCGTTTCCTGTCGCGGGCGCTAGGCCTACCCACACAATTGAGGTATCATTTCTATCGGGAGACTTGGGGGAACGCTGGGTGGAAGAAAATTTGTGGCTCCTCTCAGATTCCTGAACTTTCTGCCACAGAAATGTGAGGAACATGTGTTTTTTTAGCCAAATTTTGAGGTTTGCAAAGTATTCTGGGTAACAGAACCTGGTCAGAGCCCCACAAGTCACCCCTCCTTGGATTCCCCTAGGTCTCTAGTTTTCAGAAATGCACAGGTTTGGTAGGTTTCCCTAGGTACCGGCTGAGCTAGAGGCCAAAATCTACAGGTAGGCACTTCGCAAAAAAACACCTCTGTTTTCTTCCAAAAAATGTGGATGTGTCCACGTTGCGCTTTGGGGCGTTTCCTGTCGCGGGTGCTAGGCCTACCCACACAAGTGAGGTATCATTTTTATCGGGAGACTTGGGGGAACGCTGGGTGGAAGGAAATTTGTGGCTCCTCTCAGATTCCAGAACTTTCTGCCACAGAAATGTGAGGAACATGTGTTTTTTTAGCCAAATTTTGAGGTTTGCAAAGGATTCTGGGTAACAGAACCTGGTCCGAGCCCCGCAAGTCACCCCTCCTTGGATTCCCCTAGGTCTCTAGTTTTCAGAAATGCACAGGTTTGGTAGGTTTCCCTAGGTGCCGGCTGAGCTAGGGGCCAAAATCTACAGGTAGGCACTTCGCAAAAACACCTCTGTTTTCTTCCATAAATTTGGATGTGTCCACGTTGCGCTTTGGGGCGTTTCCTGTCGCGGGCGCTAGGCCTACCCACACAAGTGAGGTATCATTTTTATCGGGAGACTTGGGGGAACGCTGGGTGGAAGGAAATTTGTGGCTCCTCTCAGATTCCAGAACTTTCTGCCACAGAAATGTGAGGAACATGTGTTTTTTTAGCCAAATTTTGAGGTTTGCAAAGGATTCTGGGTAACAGAACCTGGTCCGAGCCCCGCAAGTCACCCCTCCTTGGATTCCCCTAGGTCTCTAGTTTTCAGAAATGCACAGGTTTGGTAGGTTTCCCTAGTTGCCGGCTGAGCTAGAGGCCAAAAGTTACAGGTAGGCACTTCACAAAAAACACCTCTATTTTCTTCCAAAAAATGTGGATGTGTCCACGTTGTGCTTTGGGGCATTTCCTGTCGCGAGTGCTAGGCCTACCCACACACGCAGGGTATCATTTTTATCGGGAGACTTGGGGGAACGCTGGGTGGAAGGAAATTTGTGGCTCCTGTCAGATTCCAGAAATTTGTGCCACAGAAATATGAGGAACATGTGTTTTTTTAGCCAAATTTTGAGGTTTGCAAAGGATTCTGGGTAACAGAACCTGGTCCGAGCCCCGCAAGTCACCCCTCCTTGGATTCCCCTAGGTCTCTAGTTTTCAGAAATGCACAGGTTTGGTAGGTTTCCCTAGGTGCCGGCTGAGCTAGAGGCAAAAATCTACAGGTAGGCACTTCGCTAAAAACACCTCTGTTTTCTTCCAAAAATTTGGATTTGTCCACGTTGCGCTTTGGGGCGTTTCCTGTCGCGGGCGCTAGGCCTACCCACACAAGTGAGGTATCATTTTTATCGGGAGACTTGGGGGAACGCTGGGTGGAAGGAAATTTGTGGCTCCTCTCAGATTCCTGAACTTTCTGCCACAGAAATGTGAGGAACATGTGTTTTTTTAGCCAAATTTTGAGGTTTGCAAAGTATTCTGGGTAACAGAACCTGGTCCGAGCCCCACAAGTCACCCCTCCTTGGATTCCCCTAGGTCTCTAGTTTTCAGAAATGCACAGGTTTGGTAGGTTTCCCTAGGTGCCGGCTGAGCTAGAGGCCAAAATCTACAGGTAGGCACTTCGCAAAAAACACCTCTGTTTTATCAAAAAAATGTGGATGTGTCCACGTTGCGCTTTGGGGCGTTTCCTGTCGCGGGTGCTAGGCCTACCCACACAAGTGAGGTATCATTTTTATCGGGAGACTTGGGGGAACGCTGGGTGGAAGGAAATTTGTGGCTCCTGTCAGATTCCAGAACTTTCTGCCACAGAAATGTGAGGAACATGTGTTTTTTTAGCCAAATTTTGAGGTTTGCAATGGATTCTGGGTAATAGAACCTGGTCCGAGCCCCGCAAGTCACCCCTCCTTGGATTCCCCTAGGTCTCTAGTTTTCAGAAATGCACAGGTTTGGTAGGTTTCCCTAGGTGCCGGCTGAGCTAGAGGCAAAAATCTACATGTAGGCACTTCGCTAAAAACACCTCTGTTTTCTTCCAAAAATTTGGATTTGTCCACGTTGCGCTTTGGGGCGTTTCCTGTCGCGGGCTCTAGGCCTACCCACACAAGTGAGGTATCATTTTTATCGGGAGACTTGGGGGAACGCTGGGTGGAAGGAAATTTGTGGCTCCTCTCAGATTCCTGAACTTTCTGCCACAGAAATGTGAGGAACATGTGTTTTTTTAGCCAAATTTTGAGGTTTGCAAAGTATTCTGGGTAACAGAACCTGGTCCGAGCCCCACAAGTCACCCCTCCTTGGATTCCCCTAGGTCTCTAGTTTTCAGAAATGCACAGGTTTGGTAGGTTTCCCTAGGTGCCGGCTGAGCTAGAGGCCAAAATCTACAGGTAGGCACTTCGCAAAAAACACCTCTGTTTTCTTCCAAAAAATGTGGATGTGTCCACGTTGCGCTTTGGGGCGTTTCCTGTCGCGGGTGCTAGGCCTACCCACACAAGTGAGGTATCATTTTTATCGGGAGACTTGGGGGAACGCTGGGTGGAAGGAAATTTGTGGCTCCTCTCAGATTCCAGAACTTTCTGCCACAGAAATGTGAGGAACATGTGTTTTTTTAGCCAAATTTTGAGGTTTGCAAAGGATTCTGGGTAATAGAACCTGGTCCGAGCCCCGCAAGTCACCCCTCCTTGGATTCCCCTAGGTCTCTAGTTTTCAGAAATGCACAGGTTTGGTAGGTTTCCCTAGGTGCCGGCTGAGCTAGAGGCCAAAATCTACAGGTAGGCACTTCGCTAAAAACACCTCTGTTTTCTTCCAAAAATTTGGATTTGTCCACGTTGCGCTTTGGGGCGTTTCCTGTCGCGGGCGCTAGGCCTACCCACACAAGTGAGGTATCATTTTTATCGGGAGACTTGGGGGAACGCTGGGTGGAAGGAAATTTGTGGCTCCTCTCAGATTCCTGAACTTTCTGCCACAGAAATGTGAGGAACATGTGTTTTTTTAGCCAAATTTTGAGGTTTGCAAAGTATTCTGGGTAACAGAACCTGGTCCGAGCCCCACAAGTCACCCCTCCTTGGATTCCCCTAGGTCTCTAGTTTTCAGAAATGCACAGGTTTGGTAGGTTTCCCTAGGTGCCGGCTGAGCTAGAGGCCAAATTGTACAGGTAGGCACTTCGCAAAAAACACCTCTGTTTTCTTCCAAAAATTTGGATGTGTCCATGTTGCGCTTTGGGGCGTTTCCTGTCGCGGGCGCTAGGCCTACCCACACAATTGAGGTATCATTTCTATCGGGAGACTTGGGGGAACGCTGGGTGGAAGAAAATTTGTGGGTCCTCTCAGATTCCCGAACTTTCTGCCACAGAAATGTGAGGAACATGTGTTTTTTTAGCCAAATTTTGAGGTTTGCAAAGGATTATGGGTAACAGAACCTGGTCCGAGCCCCGCAAGTCACCCCTCCTTGGATTCCCCTAGGTCTCTAGTTTTCAGAAATGCACAGGTTTGGTAGGTTTCCTTAGTTGCCGGCTGAGCTAGAGGCCAAAAGCAACAGGTAGGCCCTTCGCAAAAAACACCTCTGTTTTCTTCCAAAAAATGTGGATGTGTCCACGTTGCGCTTTGGGGCGTTTCCTGTCGCGAGTGCTAGCCCTACCCACACAAGTGAGGTATCATTTTTATCGGGAGACTTGGGGGAACGCTGGGTGGAAGGAAATTTGTGGCTCCTGTCAGATTCCAGAACTTTCTGCCACAGAAATATGAGGAACATGTGTTTTTTTAGCCAAATTTTGAGGTTTGCAAAGGATTCTGGGTAACAGAACCTGGTCCGAGCCCCGCAAGTCACCCCTCCTTAGATTCCCCTAGGTCTCTAGTTTTCAGAAATGCACAGGTTTGGTAGGTTTCCCTAGTTGCCGGCTGAGCTAGAGGCCAAAAGTTACAGGTAGGCACTTCACAAAAAACACCTCTATTTTCTTCCCAAAAATGTGGATGTGTCCACGTTGTGCTTTGGGGCGTTTCCTGTCGCGAGTGCTAGGCCTACCCACACACGCAGGGTATCATTTTTATCGGGAGACTTGGGGGAACGCTGGGTGGAAGGAAATTTGTGGCTCCTGTCAGATTCCAGAACTTTCTGCCACAGAAATATGAGGAACATGTGTTTTTTTAGCCAAATTTTGAGGTTTGCAAAGGATTCTGGGTAACAGAACCTGGTCCGAGCCCCGCAAGTCACCCCTCCTTGGATTCCCCTAGGTCTCTAGTTTTCAGAAATTCACAGGTTTGGTAGGTTTCCCTAGGTGCCGGCTGAGCTAGAGGCCAAAATCTACAGGTAGGCACTTCGCTAAAAACACCTCTGTTTTCTTCCAAAAATTTGGATTTGTCCACGTTGCGCTTTGGGGCGTTTCCTGTCGCGGGCGCTAGGCCTACCCACACAAGTGAGGTATCATTTTTATCGGGAGACTTGGGGGAACGCTGGGTGGAAGGAAATTTGTGGCTCCTCTCAGATTCCTGAACTTTCTGCCACAGAAATGTGAGGAACATGTGTTTTTTTAGCCAAATTTTGAGGTTTGCAAAGGATTCTGGGTAACAGAACCTGGTCCGAGCCCCGCAAGTCACCCCTCCTTGGATTCCCCTAGGTCTTTAGTTTTCAGAAATGCACAGGTTTGGTAGGTTTCCCTAGGTGCCAGCTGAGCTAGGGGCCAAAATCTACAGGTAGGCACTTCGCAAAAACACCTCTGTTTTCTTCCAAAAATTTGGATGTGTCCACGTTGCGCTTTGGGGCGTTTCCTGTCGCGGGCGCTAGGCCTACCCACACAAGTGAGGTATCATTTTTATCGGGAGACTTGGGGAAACGCTGGGTGGAAGAAAATTTGTGGCTCCTCTCAGATTCCCGAACTTTCTGCCACAGACATGTGAGGAACATGTGTTTTTTTAGCCAAATTTTGAGGTTTGCATAGGATTCTGGGTAGCAGAACCTGGTCCGAGCCCCGCAAGTCACCCCTCCTTGGATTCCCCTAGGTCTCTAGTTTTCGGAAATGCACAGGTCTGGTAGGTTTCCCCAGGTGCCGGCTGAGCTAGAGGCCAAATTCTACAGGTAGGCACTTCGCAAAAAACACCTCTGTTTTCTTCCAAAAATTTGGATGTGTCCATGTTGCGCTTTGGGGCGTTTCCTGTCGCGGGCGCTATGCCTACCCACACAATTGAGGTATCATTTTTATCGGGAGACTTGGGGGAACGCTGGGTGGAAGAAAATTTGTGGGTCCTCTCAGATTCCTGAACTTTCTGCCACAGAAATGAGAGGAACATGTGTTTTTTTAGCCAAATTTTGAGGTTTGCAAAGTATTCTGGGTAACAGAACCTGGTCCGAGCCCCACAAGTCACCCCTCCTTGGTTTCCCCTAGGTCTCTAGTTTTCAGAAATGCACAGGTTTGGTAGGTTTCCCTAGGTGCCGGCTGAGCTAGAGGCAAAAATCTACAGGTAGGCACTTCGCAAAAAACACCTCTGTTTTCTTCCAAAAAATGTGGATGTGTCCACGTTGCGCTTTGGGGCGTTTCCTGTCGCGGGTGCTAGGCCTACCCACACAAGTGAGGTATCATTTTTATCGGGAGACTTGGGGGAACGCTGGGTGGAAGGAAATTTGTGGCTCCTCTCAGATTCCAGAACTTTCTGCCACAGAAATGTGAGGAACATGTGTTTTTTTAGCCAAATTTTGAGGTTTGCAAAGGATTCTGGGTAACAGAACCTGGTCCGAGCCCCGCAAGTCACCCCTCCTTGGATTCCCCTAGGTCTCTAGTTTTCAGAAATGCACAGGTTTGGTAGGTTTCCCTAGGTGCCGGCTGAGCTAGGGGCCAAAATCTACAGGTAGGCACTTCGCAAAAAAACCTCTGTTTTCTTCCAAAAATTTGGATGTGTCCACGTTGCGCTTTGGGGCGTTTCCTGTCGCGGGCGCTAGGCCTACCCACACAAGTGAGGTATCATTTTTATCGGGAGACTTGGGGGAACGCTGGGTGGAAGGAAATTTGTGGCTCCTCTCAGATTCCCGAACTTTCTGCCACAGACATGTGAGGAACATGTGTTTTTTTAGCCAAATTTTGAGGTTTGCATAGGATTCTGGGTAGCAGAACCTGGTCCGAGCCCCGCAAGTCACCCCTCCTTGGATTCCCCTAGGTCTCTAGTTTTCGGAAATGGACAGGTTTGGTAGGTTTCCCCAGGTGCCGGCTGAGCTAGAGGCCAAATTCTACAGGTAGGCACTTCGCAAAAAACACCTCTGTTTTCTTCCAAAAATTTGGATGTGTCCATGTTGCGCTTTGGGGCGTTTCCTGTCGCGGGCGCTAGGCCTACCCACACAATTGAGGTATCATTTTTATCGGGAGACTTGGGGGAACGCTGGGTGGAAGAAAATTTGTGGGTCCTCTCAGATTCCCGAAATTTCTGCCACAGAAATGTGAGGAACATGTGTTTTTTTAGCCAAATTTTGAGGTTTGCAAAGGATTCTGGGTAACAGAACCTGGTCCGAGCCCCGCAAGTCACCCCTCCTTGGATTCCCCTAGGTCTCTAGTTTTCAGAAATGCACAGGTTTGGTAGGTTTCCCTGGTTGCCGGCTGAGCTAGAGGCCAAAAGCAACAGGTAGGCACTTCGCAAAAAACACCTCTGTTTTCTTCCAAAAAATTTGGATGTCTCCACGTTGCGCTTTAGGGCGTTTCCTGTCGCGAGTGCTAGGCCTACCCACACACGTGAGGTATCATTTTTATCGGGAGACTTGGGGGAACGCTGGGTGGAAGGAAATTTGTGTCTCCTGTCAGATTCCAGAACTTTCTGCCACAGAAATATGAGGAACATGTGTTTTTTTAGCCAAATTTTGAGGTTTGCAAAGGATTCTGGGTAACAGAACCTGGTCCGAGCCCCGCAAGTCACCCCTCCTTGGATTCCCCTAGGTCTCTAGTTTTCAGAAATGCACAGGTTTGGTAGGTTTCCCTAGGTGCCGGCTGAGCTGGAGGCCAAAATCTACAGGAAGGCACTTCACAAAAAAAACCTCTGTTTTCTTCCAAAAATTTGGATGTGTCCACGTTGCGCTTTGGGGCGTTTCCTGTCGCGGGTGCTAGGGCTACCCACACAAGTGAGGTATCATTTTTATCGGGAGACTTGGGGGAACGCTGGGTGGAAGGAAATTTGTGGCTCCTCTCAGATTCCAGAACTTTCTGCCACAGAAATGTGAGGAACATGTGTTTTTTTTAACCAAATTTTGAGGTTTGCAAAGGATTCTGGGTAACAGAACCTGGTCCGAGCCCCGCAAGTCACCCCTCCTTGGGTTCCCCTAGGTCTCTAGTTTTCAGAAATGCACAGGTTTGGTAGGATTCCCTAGGTGCCGGCTGAGCTAGAGGCCAAAATCTACAGGTAGGTACTACGCAAAAAAGACCTCTGTTTTCTTCCAAAAATTTGGATGTGTCCACGTTGCGCTTTGGGGCGTTTCCTGTCGCGGGCGCTAGGCCTACCCACACAAGTGAGGTATCATTTTTATCAGGAGACTTGGGGGAACGCTGGGTGGAAGGAAATTTGTGGCTCCTCTCAGATTCCAGAACTTTCTGCCACAGAAATGTGAGGAACGTGTTTTTTTAGCCAAATTTTGAGGTTTGCAAAGGATTCTGGGTAACAGAACCTGGTCCGAGCCCCGCAAGTCACCCCTCCTTGGATTCCCCTAGGTCTCTAGTTTCAGAAATGCACAGGTTTGGTAGGTTTCCCTAGGTGCCGGCTGAGCTAGAGGCCAAAATCTACAGGTAGGCACTTCCCAAAAAACACCTCTGTTTTCTTCCAAAAATTTGGATGTGTCCACATTGCACTTTGGGGCGTTTCCTGTCGCGGGCTCTAGGCCTACCCACACAAGTGAGGTATCATTATTATCGGGAGACTTCGGGGAAAGCTGGGTGGAAGGAAATTTGTGGCTCCTCTCAGATTCCCGAACTTTCTGCCACAGAAATGTGAGGAACATGTGTTTTTTTAGCCAAATTTTGAGGTTTGCAAAGGATTCTGGGTAACAGATCCTGGTCCGAGCCCCGCATGTCACCCCTCCTTGGATTCCCCTAGGTCTCTAGTTTTCAGAAATGCACAGGTTTGGTAGGTTTCCCTAGGTGCCGGCTGAGCTAGAGGCCAAAATTTACAGGTTGGCACTTTGCAAAAAACACCTCTGTTTTCTTCCAAAAATTTGGATGTGTCCACGTTGCGCTTTGGGGCGTTTCCTGTCGCGGGCGCTAGGCCTACCCACACAAGTGAGGTATCATTTTTATCGGGAGACTTGGGGGAACGCTGGGTGGAAGGAAATTTGTGGCTCCTCTCAGATTCCCGAACTTTCAGCCACAGAAATGTGAGGAACATGTGTTTTTTTAGCCAAATTTTGAGGTTTGCAAAGGATTCTGGGTAACAGAACCTGGTCCGAGCCCCGCAAGTCACCCCTCCTTGGATTCCCCTAGGTCTCTAGTTTTCAGAAATGCACAGGTTTGGTAGGTTTCCCTAGGTGCCGGCTGAGCTAGAGGCCAAAATCTACAGGAAGGCACTTCGCAAAAAACACCTCTGTTTTCTTCCAAAAACTTGGATGTGTCCACGTTACGCTTTGGGGCGTTGCCTGTCGCGGGCGCTATGACTACCCACACAAGTGAGGTATCATTTTTATGGGGAGACTTGGGGGAACGCTGGGTGGAAGGAAATTTGTGGCTCCTCTCAGATTCCCGATCTTTCGGCCACAGAAATGTGAGGAACATGTGTTTTTTTAGCCAAATTTTGAGGTTTGCAAAGGATTCTGGGTAACAGAACCTGGTCCGAGCCCCGCAAGTCACCCCTCCTTGGATTCCCCTAGGTCTCTAGTTTTCAGAAATGCACAGGTTTGGTAGGTTTCCCTAGGTGCCGGCTGAGCTGGAGGCCAAAATCTACAGGTACGCACTTCGCAAAAAACACCTCTGTTTTCTTCCAAAAATGTGGATGTGTCCACGTTGTGCTTTGGGGCGTTTCCTGTCGCGGGCGCTAGGCCTACCCACACAAGTGAGGTATCATTTTTATCGGGAGACTTGGGGGAACGCTGGGTGGAAGGAAATTTGTGGCTCCTCTCAGATTCCAGAACTTTCTGCCACAGAAATGTGAGGAACATGTGTTTTTTTAGCCAAATTTTGAGGTTTGCAAAGGATTCTGGGTAACAGAACCTTGTCCGAGCCCCGCAAGTCACCTCTCCTTGGGTTCCCCAAGGTCTCTAGTTTTCAGAAATGCACAGGTTTGGTAGGTTTCCCTAGGTGCCTGCTGAGCTAGAGGCCAAAATCTACAGGTAGGTACTTCGCAAAAAAGACCTCTGTTTTCTTCCAAAAATTTGGATGTGTCCACGTTGCGCTTTGGGGCGTTTCCTGTCGCGGGCGCTAGGCCTACCCACACAAGTGAGGTATCATTTTTATCAGGAGACTTGGGGGAACGCTGGGTGGAAGGAAATTTGTGGCTCCTCTCAGATTCCAGAACTTTCTGCCACAGAAATGTGAGGAACGTGTTTTTTTAGCCAAATTTTGAGGTTTGCAAAGGATTCTGGGTAACAGAATCTGGTCCGAGCCCCGCAAGTCACCCCTCCTTGGATTCCCCTAGGTCTCTAGTTTCAGAAATGCACAGGTTTGGTAGGTTTCCCTAGGTGCCGGCTGAGCTAGAGGCCAAAATCTACAGGTAGGCACTTCCCAAAAAACAACTCTGTTTTCTTCCAAAAATGTGGATGTGTCCACGTTGCACTTTGGGGCGTTTCCTGTCGCGGGCTCTAGGCCTACCCACACAAGTGAGGTATCATTATTATCGGGAGACTTCGGGGAAAGCTGGGTGGAAGGAAATTTGTGGCTCCTCTCAGATTCCCGAACTTTCTGCCACAGAAATGTGAGGAACATGTGTTTTTTTAGCCAAATTTTGAGGTTTGCAAAGGATTATGGGTAACAGAACCTGGTCCGAGCCCCGCAAGTCACCCCTCCTTGGATTCCCCTAGGTCTCTAGTTTTCAGAAATGCACAGGTTTGGTAGGTTTCCATAGTTGCCGGCTGAGCTAGAGGCCAAAAGCAACAGGTAGGCCCTTCGCAAAAAACACCTCTGTTTTCTTCCAAAAAATGTGGATGTGTCCACGTTGCGCTTTGGGGCGTTTCCTGTCGCGAGTGCTAGCCCTACCCACACACGTGAGGTATCATTTTTATCGGGAGACTTGGGGGAACGCTGGGTGGAAGGAAATTTGTGGCTCCTGTCAGATTCCAGAACTTTCTGCCACAGAAATATGAGGAACATGTGTTTTTTTAGCCAAATTTTGAGGTTTGCAAAGGATTCTGGGTAACAGAACCTGGTCCGAGCCCCGCAAGTCACCCCTCCTTGGATTTCCCTAGGTCTCTAGTTTTCAGAAATGCACAGGTTTGGTAGGTTTCCCTAGTTGCCGGCTGAGCTAGAGGCCAAAAGTTACAGGTAGGCACTTCACAAAAAACACCTCTATTTTCTTCCAAAAAATGTGGATGTGTCCACGTTGTGCTTTGGGGCGTTTCCTGTCGCGAGTGCTAGGCCTACCCACACACGCAGGGTTTCATTTTTATCGGGAGACTTGGGGGAACGCTGGGTGGATGGAAATTTGTGGCTCCTGTCAGATTCCAGAACTTTCTGCCACAGAAATATGAGGAACATGTGTTTTTTTAGCCAAATTTTGAGGTTTGCAAAGGATTCTGGGTAACAGAACCTGGTCCGAGCCCCGCAAGTCACCCCTCCTTGGATTCCCCTAGGTCTCTAGTTTTCAGAAATTCACAGGTTTGGTAGGTTTCCCTAGGTGCCGGCTGAGCTAGAGGCCAAAATCTACAGGTAGGCACTTCGCTAAAAACACCTCTGTTTTCTTCCAAAAATTTGGATTTGTCCACGTTGCGCTTTGGGGCGTTTCCTGTCGCGGGCGCTAGGCCTACCCACACAAGTGAGGTATCATTTTTATCGGGAGACTTGGGGGAACGCTGGGTGGAAGGAAATTTGTGGCTCCTCTCAGATTCCTGAACTTTCTGCCACAGAAATGTGAGGAACATGTGTTTTTTTAGCCAAATTTTGAGGTTTGCAAAGTATTCTGGGTAACAGAACCTGGTCCGAGCCCCACAAGTCACCCCTCCTTGGATTCCCCTAGGTCTCTAGTTTTCAGAAATGCACAGGTTTGGTAGGTTTCCCTAGGTGCCGGCTGAGCTAGAGGCCAAAATCTACAGGTAGGCACTTCGCAAAAAACACCTCTGTTTTCTTCCAAAAAATGTGGATGTGTCCACGTTGCGCTTTGGGGCGTTTCCTGTCGCGGGTGCTAGGCCTACCCACACAAGTGAGGTATCATTTTTATCGGGAGACTTGGGGGAACGCTGGGTGAAAGGAAATTTGTGGCTCCTCTCAGATTCCAGAACTTTCTGCCACAGAAATGTGAGGAACATGTGTTTTTTTAGCCAAATTTTGAGGTTTGCAAAGGATTCTGGGTAACAGAACCTGGTCCAAGCCCCGCAAGTCACCCCTCCTTGGATTCCCCTAGGTCTCTAGTTTTCAGAAATGCACAGGTTTGGTAGGTTTCCCTAGGTGCCAGCTGAGCTAGGGGCCAAAATCTACAGGTAGGCACTTCGCAAAAACACCTCTGTTTTCTTCCAAAAATGTGGATGTGTCCACGTTGCGTTTTGGGGCGTTTCCTGTTGCGGGCGCTAGGCCTACCCACACAAGTGAGGTATCATTTTTATCGGGAGACTTGGGGGAACGCTGGGTGGAAGGAAATTTGTGGCTCCTCTCAGATTCCCGAACTTTATGCCACAGAAATGTGAGGAACATGTGTTTTTTTAGCCAAATTTTGAGGTTTGCAAAGGATTCTGGGTAACAGAACCTGGTCCGAGCCCAGCAAGTCACCCCTCCTTGGATTCCCCTAGGTCTCTAGTTTTCAGAAATGCACAGGTTTGGTAGGTTTCCCTAGGTGCCGGCTGAGCTAGAGGCCAAAATCTACAGGTAGGCACTTCACAAAAAAGACCTCTGTTTTCTTCCAAAAAATTGGATGTGTCCACGTTGCGCTTTGGGGCGTTTCCTGTCGCGGGTGCTAGGGCTACCCACACAAGTGAGGTATCATTTTTATCGGGAGACTTGGGGGAACGCTGGGTGGAAGGAAATTTGTGGCTCCTCTCAGATTCCAGAACTTTCTGCCACAGAAATGTGAGGAACATGTGTTTTTTTTAACCAAATTTTGAGGTTTGCAAAGGATTCTGGGTAACAGAACCTGGTCCGAGCCCCGCAAGTCACCCCTCCTTGGGTTCCCCTAGGTCTCTAGTTTTCAGAAATGCACAGGTTTGGTAGGATTCCCTAGGTGCCGGCTGAGCTAGAGGCCAAAATCTACAGGTAGGTACTACGCAAAAAAGACCTCTGTTTTCTTCCAAAAATTTGGATGTGTCCACGTTACGCTTTGGGGCGTTTCCTGTCGCGGGCGCTAGGCCTACCCACACAAGTGAGGTATCATTTTTATCAGGAGACTTGGGGGAACGCTGGGTGGAAGGAAATTTGTGGCTCCTCTCAGATTCCAGAACTTTCTGCCACAGAAATGTGAGGAACGTGTTTTTTTAGCCAAATTTTGAGGTTTGCAAAGGATTCTGGGTAACAGAACCTGGTCCGAGCCCCGCAAGTCACCCCTCCTTGGATTCCCCTAGGTCTCTAGTTTCAGAAATGCACAGGTTTGGTAGGTTTCCCTAGGTGCCGGCTGAGCTAGAGGCCAAAATCTACAGGTAGGCACTTCCCAAAAAACACCTCTGTTTTCTTCCAAAAATTTGGATGTGTCCACATTGCACTTTGGGGCGTTTCCTGTCGCGGGCTCTAGGCCTACCCACACAAGTGAGGTATCATTATTATCGGGAGACTTTGGGGAAAGCTGGGTGGAAGGAAATTTGTGGCTCCTCTCAGATTCCCGAACTTTCTGCCACAGAAATGTGAGGAACATGTGTTTTTTTAGCCAAATTTTGAGGTTTGCAAAGGGTTCTGGGTAACAGAACCTGGTCCGAGCCCCGCATGTCACCCCTCCTTGGATTCCCCTAGATCTCTAGTTTTCAGAAATGCACAGGTTTGGTAGGTTTCCCTAGGTGCCGGCTGAGCTAGAGGCCAAAATTTACAGGTTGGCACTTTGCAAAAAACACCTCTGTTTTCTTCCAAAAATTTGGATGTGTCCACGTTGCGCTTTGGGGCGTTTCCTGTCGCGGGCGCTAGGCCTACCCACACAAGTGAGGTATCATTTTTATCGGGAGACTTGGGGGAACGCTGGGTGGAAGGAAATTTGTGGCTCCTCTCAGATTCCCGAACTTTCTGCCACAGAAATGTGAGGAACATGTGTTTTTTTAGCCAAATTTTGAGGTTTGCAAAGGATTCTGGGTAACAGAACCTGGTCCGAGCCCCGCAAGTCACCCCTCCTTGGATTCCCCTAGGTCTCTAGTTTTCAGAAATGCACAGGTTTGGTAGGTTTCCCTAGGTGCCGGCTGAGCTAGAGGCCAAAATCTACAGGAAGGCACTTCGCAAAAAACACCTCTGTTTTCTTCCAAAAATGTGGATGTGTCCACGTTGTGCTTTGGGGCGTTTCCTGTCGCGGGCGCTAGGCCTACCCACACAAGTGAGGTATCATTTTTATCGGGAGACTTGGGGGAACGCTGGGTGGAAGGAAATTTGTGGCTCCTCTCAGATTCCAGAACTTTCTGCCACAGAAATGTGAGGAACATGTGTTTTTTTATCCAAATTTTGAGGTTTGCAAAGGATTCTGGGTAACAGAACCTGGTCCGAGCCCCGCAAGTCACCTCTCCTTGGGTTCCCCTAGGTCTCTAGTTTTCAGAAATGCACAGGTTTGGTAGGTTTCCCTAGGTGCCGGCTGAGCTAGAGGCCAAAATCTACAGGTAGGTACCTCGCAAAAAAGACCTCTGTTTTCTTCCAAAAATTTGGATGTGTCCACGTTGCGCTTTGGGGCGTTTCCTGTTGCGGGCGCTAGGCCTACCCACACAAGTGAGGTATCATTTTTATCAGGAGACTTGGGGGAACGCTGGGTGGAAGGAAATTTGTGGCTCCTCTCAGATTCCAGAACTTTCTGCCACAGAAATGTGAGGAACGTGTTTTTTTAGCCAAATTTTGAGGTTTGCAAAGGATTCTGGGTAACAGAACTTGGTCCGAGCCCCGCAAGTCACCCCTCCTTGGATTCCCCTAGGTCTCTAGTTTCAGAAATGCACAGGTTTGGTAGGTTTCCCTAGGTGCCGGTTGAGCTAGAGGCCAAAATCTACAGGTAGACACTTCCCAAAAAACAACTCTGTTTTCTTCCAAAAATTTGGATGTGTCCACGTTGCACTTTGGGGCGTTTCCTGTCGCGGGCTCTAGGCCTACCCACACAAGTGAGGTATCATTATTATCGGGAGACTTCGGGGAAAGCTGGGTGGAAGGAAATTTGTGGCTCCTCTCAGATTCCCGAACTTTCTGCCACAGAAATGTGAGGAACATGTGTTTTTTTAGCCAAATTTTGAGGTTTGCAAAGGATTCTGGGTAACAGATCCTGGTCCGAGCCCCGCATGTCACCCCTCCTTGGATTCCCCTAGGTCTCTAGTTTTCAGAAATGCACAGGTTTGGTAGGTTTCCCTAGGTGCCGGCTGAGCTAGAGGCCAAAATTTACAGGTTGGCACTTTGCAAAAAACACCTCTGTTTTCTTCCAAAAATTTGGATGTGTCCACGTTGCGCTTTGGGGCGTTTCCTGTCGCGGGCGCTAGGCCTACCCACACAAGTGAGGTATCATTTTTATCGGGAGACTTGGGGGAACGCTGGGTGGAAGGAAATTTGTGGCTCCTCTCAGATTCCCGAACTTTCTGCCACAGAAATGTGAGGAACATGTGTTTTTTTAGCCAAATTTTGAGGTTTGCAAAGGATTCTGGGTAACAGAACCTGGTCCGAGCCCCGCAAGTCACCCCTCCTTGGATTCCCCTAGGTCTCTAGTTTTCAGAAATGCACAGGTTTGGTAGGTTTCCCTAGGTGCCGGCTGAGCTAGAGGCCAAAATCTACAGGAAGGCACTTCGCAAAAAACACCTCTGTTTTCTTCCAAAAATTTGGATGTGTCCACGTTACGCTTTGGGGCGTTGCCTGTCGCGGGCGCTATGCCTACCCACACAAGTGAGGTATCATTTTTATCGGGAGACTTGGGGGAACGCTGGGTGGAAGGAAATTTGTGGCTCCTCTCAGATTCCCGAACTTTGGGCCACAGAAATGTGAGGAACATGTGTTTTTTTGCCAAATTTTGAGGTTTGCAAAGGATTCTGGGTAACAGAACCTGGTCCGAGCCCCGCAAGTCACCCCTCCTTGGATTCCCCTAGGTCTCTAGTTTTCAGAAATGCACAGGTTTGGTAGGTTTCCCTAGGTGCCGGCTGAGCTGGAGGCCAAAATCTACAGGTACGCACTTCGCAAAAAACACCTCTGTTTTCTTCCAAAAATGTGGATGTGTCCACGTTGTGCTTTGGGGCGTTTCCTGTTGCGGGCGCTAGGCCTACCCACAACAAGTGAGGTATCATTTTTATCGGGAGACTTGGGCGAACGCTGGGTGGAAGGAAATTTGTGGCTCCTCTCAGATTCCCGAATTTTCTGCCACAGAAATGTGAGGAACATGTGTTTTTTTAGCCAAATTTTGAGGTTTGCAAAGGGTTCTGGGTAACAGAACCTGGTCCGAGCCCCGCAAGTCACTCCTCCTTTGATTCCCCTAGGTCTCTAGTTTTCAGAAATGCACAGGTTTGGTAGGTTTCCCTAGGTGCCGGCTGAGCTAGAGGCCAAAATCTACAGGTTGGCACTTCGCAAAAAACACCTCTGTTTTATCAAAAAAATGTGGATGTGTCCACGTTGCGCTTTGGGGCGTTTCCTGTCGCGGGTGCTAGGCCTACCCACACAAGTGAGGTATCATTTTTATCGGGAGACTTGGGGGAACGCTGGGTGGAAGGAAATTTGTGGCTCCTCTCAGATTCCAGAACTTTCTGCCAAAGAAATGTGAGGAACGTGTTTTTTTAGCCAAATTTTGAGGTTTGCAAAGGATTCTGGGTAACAGATCCTGGTCCGAGCCCCGCATGTCACCCCTCCTTGGATTCCCCTAGGTCTCTAGTTTTCAGAAATGCACAGGTTTGGTAGGTTTCCCTAGGTGCCGGCTGAGCTAGAGGCCAAAATCTACAGGAAGGCACTTCGCAAAAAACACCTCTGTTTTCTTCCAAAAATTTGGATGTGTCCACGTTACGCTTTGGGGCGTTGCCTGTCGCGGGCGCTATGCCTACCCACACAAGTGAGGTATCATTTTTATCGGGAGACTTGGGGGAACGCTGGGTGGAAGTAAATTTGTGGCTCCTCTCAGATTCCCGAACTTTGGGCCACAGAAATGTGAGGAACATGTGTTTTTTTGCCAAATTTTGAGGTTTGCAAAGGATTCTGGGTAACAGAACCTGGTCCGAGCCCCGCAAGTCACCCCTCCTTGGATTCCCCTAGGTCTCTAGTTTTCAGAAATGCACAGGTTTGGTAGGTTTCCCTAGGTGCCGGCTGAGCTGGAGGCCAAAATCTACAGTTACGCACTTCGCAAAAAACACCTCTGTTTTCTTCCAAAAATGTGGATGTGTCCACGTTGTGCTTTGGGGCGTTTCCTGTCGCGGGCGCTAGGCCTACCCACAACAAGTGAGGTATCATTTTTATCGGGAGACTTGGGCGAACGCTGGGTGGAAGGAAATTTGTGGCTCCTCTCAGATTCCCGAATTTTCTGCCACAGAAATGTGAGGAACATGTGTTTTTTTAGCCAAATTTTCAGGTTTGCAAAGGGTTCTGGGTAACAGAACCTGGTCCGAGCCCCGCAAGTCACTCCTCCTTTGATTCCCCTAGGTCTCTAGTTTTCAGAAATGCACAGGTTTGGTAGGTTTCCCTAGGTGCCGGCTGAGCTAGAGGCCAAAATCTACAGGTTGGCACTTCGCAAAAAACACCTCTGTTTTATCAAAAAAATTTGGATGTGTCCACGTTGCGCTTTGGGGCGTTTCCTGTCGCGGGTGCTAGGCCTACCCACACAAGTGAGGTATCATTTTTATCGGGAGACTTGGGGGAACGCTGGGTGGAAGGAAATTTGTGGCTCCTCTCAGATTCCAGAACTTTCTGCCAAAGAAATGTGAGGAACATGTGTTTTTTTAGCCAAATTTTGAGGTTTGCAAAGGATTCTGGGTAACAGAACCTGGTCCGAGCCCCGCAAGTCACCCCTCCTTGGATTCCCCTAGGTCTCTAGTTTTCAGAAATGCACAGGTTTGGTAGGTTTCCCTAGGTGCCGGCTGAGCTAGGGGCCAAAATCTACAGGTAGGCACTTCGCTAAAAACACCTCTGTTTTCTTCCAAAAATGTGGATGTGTCCACGTTGCGCTTTGGGGTGTTTCCAGTCGCGGGCGCTAGGCCTACCCACACAAGTGAGGTATCATTTTTATCGGGAGACTTGGGGGAACGCTGGGTGGAAGGAAATTTGTGGCTCCTCTCAGATTCCCGAACTTTCTGCCACAGACATATGAGGAACATGTGTTTTTTTAGCCAAATTTTGAGGTTTGCATAGGATTCTGGGTAACAGAACCTGGTCCGAGCCCCACAAGTCACTCCTCCTTGGATTCCCCTAGGTCTCTAGTTTTCTGAAATGCACAGGTTTGGTAGGTTTCCCCAGGTGCTGGCTGAGCTAGAGGCCAAAATCTACAGGTAGACACTTCGGAAAAAACACCTCTGTTTTCTTCCAAAAATTTGGATGTGTCCACGTTGCGCTTTGGGGCGTTTCCTGTCGCGGGCGCTAGGCCTACCCACACAAGTGAGGTATCATTTTTATTGGGAGACTTGTGGGAACACTGGGTGGAAGAAAATTTGTGGGTCCTCTCAGATTCCCGAACTTTCTGCCACAGAAATGAGAGGAACATGTGTTTTTTTAGCCAAATTTTGAGGTTTGCAAAGGATTCTGGGTAACAGAACCTGGTCCGAGCCCCGCAAGTCACCCCTCCTTGGATTCCCCTAGGTCTCTAGTTTTCAGAAATGCACAGGTTTGGTAGGTTTCCCTAGTTGCCGGCTGAGCTAGAGGCAAAAAGCTACAGGTAGGCACTTCGCAAAAAACACCTCTGTTTTCTTCCAAAAAATTTAGATGTGTCCACGTTGCGCTTTGGGGCGTTTCCTGTCGCGAGTGCTAGGCCTACCCACACACGTGAGGTATCATTTTTATCGGGAGATTTGGGGGAACGCTGGGAGGAAGGAAATTTGTGGCTCCTCTCAGATTCCCGAACTTTGGGCCACAGAAATGTGAGGAACATGTGATTTTTTGCCAAATTTTGAGGTTTGCAAAGGATTCTGGGTAACAGAACCTGGTCCGAGCCCCGCAAGTCACCCCTCCTTGGATTCCCCTAGGTCTCTAGTTTTCAGAAATGCACAGGTTTGGTAGGTTTCCCTAGGTGCCGGCTGAGCTAGAGGCCAAAATCTACAGGTAGGCACTTCCCCAAAAACAACTCTGTTTTCTTCCAAAAATTTGGATGTGTCCACGTTGCACTTTGGGGCGTTTCCTGTCGCGGGCTCTAGGCCTACCCACACAAGTGAGGTATCATTATTATCGGGAGACTTCGGGGAAAGCTGGATGGAAGGAAATTTGTGGCTCCTCTCAGATTCCCGAACTTTCTGCCACAGAAATGTGAGGAACATGTGTTTTTTTAGCCAAATTTTGAGGTTTGCAAAGGATTCTGGGTAACAGATCCTGGTCCGAGCCCCGCATGTCACCCCTCCTTGGATTCCCCTAGGTCTCTAGTTTTCAGAAATGCACAGGTTTGGTAGGTTTCCCTAGGTGCCGGCTGAGCTAGAGGCCAAAATTTACAGGTTGGCACTTTGCAAAAAACACCTCTGTTTTCTTCCAAAAATTTGGATGTGTCCACGTTGCGCTTTGGGGCGTTTCCTGTCGCGGGCGCTAGGCCTACCCACACAAGTGAGGTATCATTTTTATCGGGAGACTTGGGGGAACGCTGGGTGGAAGGAAATTTGTGGCTCCTCTCAGATTCCCGAACTTTCTGCCACAGAAATGTGAGGAACATGTGTTTTTTTAGCCAAATTTTGAGGTTTGCAAAGGATTCTGGGTAACAGAACCTGGTACGAGCCCCGCAAGTCACCCCTCCTTATATTCCCCTAGGTCTCTAGTTTTCAGAAATGCACAGGTTTGGTAGGTTTCCCTAGGTGCCGGCTGAGCTAGAGGCCAAAATCTACAGGAAGGCACTTCGCAAAAAACACCTCTGTTTTCTTCCAAAAATTTGGATGTGTCCACGTTACGCTTTGGGGCGTTGCCTGTCGCGGGCGCTATGCCTACCCACACAAGTGAGGTATCATTTTTATCGGGAGACTTGGGGGAACGCTGGGTGGAAGGAAATTTGTGGCTCCTCTCAGATTCCCGAACTTTGGGCCACAGAAATGTGAGGAACATGTGTTTTTTTGCCAAATTTTGAGGTTTGCAAAGGATTCTGGGTAACAGAACCTGGTCCGAGCCCCGCAAATCACCCCTCCTTGGATTCCCCTAGGTCTCTAGTTTTCAGAAATGCACAGGTTTGGTAGGTTTCCCTAGGTGCCGGCTGAGCTGGAGGCCAAAATCTACAGTTACGCACTTCGCAAAAAACACCTCTGTTTTCTTCCAAAAATGTGGATGTGTCCACGTTGTGCTTTGGGGCGTTTCCTGTCGCGGGCGCTAGGCCTACCCACAACAAGTGAGGTATCATTTTTATCGGGAGACTTGGGCGAACGCTGGGTGGAAGGAAATTTGTGGCTCCTCTCAGATTCCCGAATTTTCTGCCACAGAAATGTGAGAAACATGTGTTTTTTTAGCCAAATTTTCAGGTTTGCAAAGGGTTCTGGGTAACAGAACCTGGTCCGAGCCCCGCAAGTCACTCCTCCTTTGATTCCCCTAGGTCTCTAGTTTTCAGAAATGCACAGGTTTGGTAGGTTTCCCTAGGTGCCGGCTGAGCTAGAGGCCAAAATCTACAGGTTGGCACTTCGCAAAAAACACCTCTGTTTTATCAAAAAAATTTGGATGTGTCCACGTTGCGCTTTGGGGCGTTTCCTGTCGCGGGTGCTAGGCCTACCCACACAAGTGAGGTATCATTTTTATCGGGAGACTTGGGGGAACGCTGGGTGGAAGGAAATTTGTGGCTCCTCTCAGATTCCAGAACTTTCTGCCAAAGAAATGTGAGGAACATGTGTTTTTTTAGCCAAATTTTGAGGTTTGCAAAGGATTCTGGGTAACAGAACCTGGTCCGAGCCCCGCAAGTCACCCCTCCTTGGATTCCCCTAGGTCTCTAGTTTTCAGAAATGCACAGGTTTGGTAGGTTTCCCTAGGTGCCGGCTGAGCTAGGGGCCAAAATCTACAGGTAGGCACTTCGCTAAAAACACCTCTGTTTTCTTCCAAAAATGTGGATGTGTCCACGTTGCGCTTTGGGGTGTTTCCAGTCGCGGGCGCTAGGCCTACCCACACAAGTGAGGTATCATTTTTATCGGGAGACTTGGGGGAACGCTGGGTGGAAGGAAATTTGTGGCTCCTCTCAGATTCCCGAACTTTCTGCCACAGACATATGAGGAACATGTGTTTTTTTAGCCAAATTTTGAGGTTTGCATAGGATTCTGGGTAACAGAACCTGGTCCGAGCCCCACAAGTCACTCCTCCTTGGATTCCCCTAGGTCTCTAGTTTTCTGAAATGCACAGGTTTGGTAGGTTTCCCCAGGTGCTGGCTGAGCTAGAGGCCAAAATCTACAGGTAGACACTTCGGAAAAAACACCTCTGTTTTCTTCCAAAAATTTGGATGTGTCCACGTTGCGCTTTGGGGCGTTTCCTGTCGCGGGCGCTAGGCCTACCCACACAAGTGAGGTATCATTTTTATTGGGAGACTTGTGGGAACACTGGGTGGAAGAAAATTTGTGGGTCCTCTCAGATTCCCGAACTTTCTGCCACAGAAATGAGAGGAACATGTGTTTTTTTAGCCAAATTTTGAGGTTTGCAAAGGATTCTGGGTAACAGAACCTGGTCCGAGCCCCGCAAGTCACCCCTCCTTGGATTCCCCTAGGTCTCTAGTTTTCAGAAATGCACAGGTTTGGTAGGTTTCCCTAGTTGCCGGCTGAGCTAGAGGCCAAAAGCTACAGGTAGGCACTTCGCAAAAAACACCTCTGTTTTCTTCCAAAAAATTTAGATGTGTCCACGTTGCGCTTTGGGGCGTTTCCTGTCGCGAGTGCTAGGCCTACCCACACACGTGAGGTATCATTTTTATCGGGAGACTTGGGGGAACGCTGGGTGGAAGGAAATTTGTGGCTCCTCTCAGATTCCAGAACTTTCTGCCACAGAAATGTGAGGAACATGTGTTTTTTTAGCCAAATTTTGAGGTTTGCAAAGGATTCTGGGTAACAGAACCTGGTCCGAGCCCCGCAAGTCACCTCTCCTTGGGTTCCCCTAGGTCTCTAGTTTTCAGAAATGCACAGGTTTGGTAGGTTTCCCTAGGTGCCGGCTGAGCTAGAGGCCAAAATCTACATGAAGGTACTTCGCAAAAAAGACCTCTGTTTTCTTCCAAAAATTTGGATGTGTCCACGTTGCGCTTTGGGGCGTTTCCTGTCGCGGGCGCTAAGCCTACCCACACAAGTGAGGTATCATTTTTATCGGGAGACTTGGGGGAACGCTGGGTGGAAGGAAATTTGTGGCTCCTCTCAGATTCCAGAACTTTCTGCCACAGAAATATGAGGAACATGTGTTTTTTTAGCCAAATTTTGAGGTTTGCAAAGGATTCTGGGTAACAGAACCTGGTCCGAGCCCCGCAGGTCACCCCTCCTTGGATTCCCCTAGGTCTCTAGTTTTCAGAAATGCACAGGTTTGGTAGGTTTCCCTAGGTGCCGGCTGAGCTAGAGGCCAAATTCTACAGGTAGGCACTTCCCAAAAAACACCTCTGTTTTCTTCCAAAAATTTGGATGTGTCCACGTTGCGCTTTGGGGCGTTTCCTGTCGCGGGCGCTAGGCCTACCCACACAAGTGAGGTATCATTTTTATCAGGAGACTTGGGGGAACACTGGGTGGAAGGAAATTTGTGGCTCCTCTCAGATTCCAGAACTTTCTGCCACAGAAATGTGAGGAACGTGTTTTTTTAGCCAAATTTTGAGGTTTGCAAAGGATTCTGGGTAACAGAACCTGGTCCGAGCCCCGCAAGTCACCCCTCCTTGGATTCCCCTAGGTCTCTAGTTTCAGAAATGCACAGGTTTGGTAGGTTTCCCTAGGTGCCGGCTGAGCTAGAGGCCAAAATCTACAGGTAGGCACTTCCCAAAAAACACCTCTGTTTTCTTCCAAAAATTTGGATGTGTCCACGTTGCACTTTGGGGCGTTTCCTGTCGCGGGCTCTAGGCCTACCCACACAAGTGAGGTATCATTATTATCGGGAGACTTCGGGGAAAGCTGGGTGGAAGGAAATTTGTGGCTCCTCTCAGATTCCCGAACTTTCTGCCACAGAAATGTGAGGAACATGTGTTTTTTTAGCCAAATTTTGAGGTTTGCAAAGGATTCTGGGTAACAGATCCTGGTCCGAGCCCCGCATGTCACCCCTCCTTGGATTCCCCTAGGTCTCTAGTTTTCAGAAATGTACAGGTTTGGTAGGTTTCCCTAGGTGCCGGCTGAGCTAGAGGCCAAAATTTACAGGTTGGCACTTTGCAAAAAACACCTCTGTTTTCTTCCAAAAATTTAGATGTGTCCACGTTGCGCTTTGGGGCGTTTCCTGTCGCGGGCGCTAGGCCTACCCACACAAGTGAGGTATCATTTTTATCGGGAGACTTGGGGGAACGCTGGTTGGAAGGAAATTTGTGGCTCCTCTCAGATTCCCGAACTTTCTGCCACAGAAATGTGAGGAACATGTTATAGAGATTTATATAGAGATTTATATAGCGCCAAACTGCCAACGGCCTCGTAGCGCTTATACAGCCATAGTGATGACATACTGCTCAAAGAATTATTCAAAAGATTTAAGTTTTAAATAGCCAGGTCTTCAGTTCTTTTCTGAACAACAACTCTTGAGAATTAACTCTCAACTTGAGAGGAAGATTATTCCAAAGTAGAGCACCTTGGTAAGCTACCGATCTTCCTCCCCATCTGGCTTTCCTCGTAGTTGGAACTTTAGCCAGATTAGCTGATGAGGATCTAAGAGATCTTGCTGGAATATAAGCCTGAAAAAGAGTTTTCAACATTTCAGGTCCCTTATCAAATATAGATCTGTGAATGTGGCACAGGGTCTTGAACTGAATCCTTTCAGCTACCGGGAGCCAGTGTAAAGAAACAATTCCTGGTCGTATTGCGTGATGTTTAGGGATGTCTAGTAACAGACGAGCCGCTGCATTTTGTACTCTTTGCAGTCTCTGAATTACATGTGTTTTTTTAGCCAAATTTTGAGGTTTGCAAAGGATTCTGGGTAACAGAACCTGGTCCGAGCCCCGCAAGTCACCCCTCCTTGGATTCCCCTAGGTCTCTAGTTTTCAGAAATGCACAGGTTTGGTAGGTTTCCCTAGGTGCCGGCTGAGCTAGAGGCCAAAATCTACAGGAAGGCACTTCGCAAAAAACACCTCTGTTTTCTTCCAAAAACTTGGATGTGTCCACGTTACGCTTTGGGGCGTTGCCTGTCGCGGGGCGCTATGACTACCCACACAAGTGAGGTATCATTTTTATCGGGAGACTTGGGGGAACGCTGGGTGGAAGGAAATTTGTGGCTCCTCTCAGATTCCCGAACTTTCGGCCACAGAAATGTGAGGAACATGTGTTTTTTTAGCCAAATTTTGAGGTTTGCAAAGGATTCTGGGTAACAGAACCTGGTCCGAGCCCCGCAAGTCACCCCTCCTTGGATTCCCCTAGGTCTCTAGTTTTCAGAAATGCACAGGTTTGGTAGGTTTCCCTAGGTGCCGGCTGAGCTGGAGGCCAAAATCTACAGGTACGCACTTCGCAAAAAACACCTCTGTTTTCTTCCAAAAATGTGGATGTGTCCACGTTGTGCTTTGGGGCGTTTCCTGTCGCGGGCGCTAAGCCTACCCACACAAGTGAGGTATCATTTTTATCGGGAGACTTGGGGGAACGCTGGGTGGAAGGAAATTTGTGGCTCCTCTCAGATTCCAGAACTTTCTGCCACAGAAATGTGAGGAACATGTGTTTTTTTAGCCAAATTTTGAGGTTTGCAAAGGATTCTGGGTAACAGAACCTGGTCCGAGCCCCGCAAGTCACCTCTCCTTGGGTTCCCCTAGGTCTCTAGTTTTCAGAAATGCACAGGTTTGGTAGGTTTCCCTAGGTGCCGGCTGAGCTAGAGGCCAAAATCTACAGGTAGGTACTTCGCAAAAAAGACCTCTGTTTTCTTCCAAAAATTTGGATGTGTCCACGTTGCGCTTTGGGGCGTTTCCTGTCGCGGGCGCTAGGCCTACCCACACAAGTGAGGTATCATTTTTATCAGGAGACTTGGGGGAACGCTGGATGGAAGGAAATTTGTGGCTCCTCTCAGATTCCAGAACTTTCTGCCACAGAAATGTGAGGAACGTGTTTTTTTAGCCAAATTTTGAGGTTTGCAAAGGATTCTGGGTAACAGAACCTGGTCCGAGCCCCGCAAGTCACCCCTCCTTGGATTCCCCTAGGTCTCTAGTTTCAGAAATGCACAGGTTTGGTAGGTTTCCCTAGGTGCCGGCTGAGCTAGAGGCCAAAATCTACAGGTAGGCACTTCCCAAAAAACAACTCTGTTTTCTTCCAAAAATTTGGATGTGTCCAAGTTGCACTTTGGGGCGTTTCCTGTCGCGGGCTCTAGGCCTACCCACACAAGTGAGGTATCATTATTATCGGGAGACTTCGGGGAAAGCTGGGTGGAAGGAAATTTGTGGCTCCTCTCAGATTCCCGAACTTTCTGCCACAGAAATGTGAGGAACATGTGTTTTTTTAGCCAAATTTTGAGGTTTGCAAAGGATTCTGGGTAACAGATCCTGGTCCGAGCCCCGCATGTCACCCCTCCTTGGATTCCCCTAGGTCTCTAGTTTTCAGAAATGCACAGGTTTGGTAGGTTTCCCTAGGTGCCGGCTGAGCTAGAGGCCAAAATTTACAGGTTGGCACTTTGCAAAAAACACCTCTGTTTTCTTCCAAAAATTTGGATGTGTCCACGTTGCGCTTTGGGGCGTTTCCTGTCGCGGGCGCTAGGCCTACCCACACAAGTGAGGTATCATTTTTATCGGGAGACTTGGGGGAACGCTGGGTGGAAGGAAATTGGTGGCTCCTCTCAGATTCCCGAACTTTCTGCCACAGAAATGTGAGGAACATGTGTTTTTTTAGCCAAATTTTGAGGTTTGCAAAGGATTCTGGGTAACAGAACCTGGTCCGAGCCCCGCAAGTCACCCCTCCTTGGATTCCCCTAGGTCTCTAGTTTTCAGAAATACACAGGTTTGGTAGGTTTCCCTAGGTGCCGGCTGAGCTGGTGGCCAAAATCTACAGGTACGCACTTCGCAAAAAACACCTCTGTTTTCTTCCAAAAATGTGGATGTGTCCACGTTGTGCTTTGGGGCGTTTCCTGTCGCGGGCGCTAGGCCTACCCACAACAAGTGAGGTATCATTTTTATCGGGAGACTTGGGCGATCGCTGGGTGGAAGGAAATTTGTGGCTCCTCTCAGATTCCCGAATTTTCTGCCACAGAAATGTGAGGAACATGTGTTTTTTTAGCCAAATTTTGAGGTTTGCAAAGGGTTCTGGGTAACAGAACCTGGTCCGAGCCCCGCAAGTCACTCCTCCTTTGATTCCCCTAGGTCTCTAGTTTTCAGAAATGCACAGGTTTGGTAGGTTTCCCTAGGTGCCGGCTGAGCTAGAGGCCAAAATCTACAGGTTGGCACTTCGCAAAAAACGCCTCTGTTTTATCAAAAAAATTTGGATGTGTCCACGTTGCGCTTTGGGGCGTTTCCTGTCGCGGGTGCTAGGCCTACCCACACAAGTGAGGTATCATTTTTATCGGGAGACTTGGGGGAACGCTGGGTGGAAGGAAATTTGTGGCTCTTCTCAGATTCCAGATCTTTCTGCCAAAGAAATGTGAGGAACATGTGTTTTTTTATCCAAATTTTGAGGTTTGCAAAGGATTCTGGGTAACAGAACCTGGTCCGAGCCCCGCAAGTCACCTCTCCTTGGGTTCCCCTAGGTCTCTAGTTTTCAGAAATGCACAGGTTTGGTAGGTTTCCCTAGGTGCCGGCTGAGCTAGAGGCCAAAATCTACAGGTAGGTACTTCGCAAAAAAGACCTCTGTTTTCTTCCAAAAATTTGGATGTGTCCACGTTGCGCTTTGGGGCGTTTCCTGTCGCGGGCGCTAGGCCTACCCACACAAGTGAGGTATCATTTTTATCGGGAGACTTGGGGGAACGCTGGGTGGAAGGAAATTTGTGGCTCCTCTCAGATTCCAGAACTTTCTGCCAAAGAAATGTGAGGAACATGTGTTTTTTTTAGCCAAATTTTGAGGTTTGCAAAGGATTCTGGGTAACAGAACCTGGTCCGAGCCCCGCAAGTCACCCCTCCTTGGATTCCCCTAGGTCTCTAGTTTTCAGAAATGCACAGGTTTGGTAGGTTTCCCTAGGTGCCGGCTGAGCTAGGGGCCAAAATCTACAGGTAGGCACTTCGCTAAAAACACCTCTGTTTTCTTCCAAAAATGTGGATGTGTCCACGTTGCGCTTTGGGGTGTTTCCAGTCTTGGGCGCTAGGCCTACCCACACAAGTGAGGTATCATTTTTATCGGGAGACTTGGGGGAACGCTGGGTGGAAGGAAATTTGTGGCTCCTCTCAGATTCCCGAACTTTCTGCCACAGACATATGAGGAACATGTGTTTTTTTAGCCAAATTTTGAGGTTTGCATAGGATTCTGGGTAACAGAACCTGGTCCGAGCCCCACAAGTCACTCCTCCTTGGATTCCCCTAGGTCTCTAGTTTTCTGAAATGCACAGGTTTGGTAGGTTTCCCCAGGTGCTGGCTGAGCTAGAGGCCAAAATCTACAGGTAGGCACTTCGGAAAAAACACCTCTGTTTTCTTCCAAAAATTTGGATGTGTCCACGTTGCGCTTTGGGGCGTTTCCTGTCGCGGGCGCTAGGCCTACCCACACAAGTGAGGTATCATTTTTATTGGGAGACTTGTGGGAACACTGGGTGGAAGAAAATTTGTGGGTCCTCTCAGATTCCCGAACTTTCTGCCACAGAAATGAGAGGAACATGTGTTTTTTTAGCCAAATTTTGAGGTTTGCAAAGGATTCTGGGTAACAGAACCTGGTCCGAGCCCCGCAAGTCACCCCTCCTTGGATTCCCCTAGGTCTCTAGTTTTCAGAAATGCACAGGTTTGGTAGGTTTCCCTAGTTGCCGGCTGAGCTAGAGGCCAAAAGCTACAGGTATGCACTTCGCAAAAAACACCTCTGTTTTCTTCCAAAAATTTGGATGTGTCCACGTTGCGCTTTGGGGCGTTTCCTGTCGCGGGCGCTAGGCCTACCCACACAAGTGAGGTATCATTTTTATCAGGAGACTTGGGGGAACGCTGGGTGGAAGGAAATTTGTGGCTCCTCTCAGATTCCAGAACTTTCTGCCACAGAAATGTGAGGAACGTGTTTTTTTAGCCAAATTTTGAGGTTTGCAAAGGATTCTGGGTAACAGAACCTGGTCCGAGCCCCACAAGTCACCCCTCCTTGGATTCCCCTAGGTCTCTAGTTTCAGAAATGCACAGGTTTGGTAGGTTTCCCTAGGTGCCGGCTGAGCTAGAGGCCAAAATCTACAGGTAGGCACTTCCCAAAAAACACCTCTGTTTTCTTCCAAAAATTTGGATGTGTCCACGTTGCACTTTGGGGCGTTTCCTGTCGCGGGCTCTAGGCCTACCCACACAAGTGAGGTATCATTATTATCGGGAGACTTCGGGGAAAGCTGGGTGGAAGGAAATTTGTGGCTCCTCTCAGATTCCCGAACTTTCTGCCACAGAAATGTGAGGAACATGTGTTTTTTTAGCCAAATTTTGAGGTTTGCAAAGGATTCTGGGTAACAGATCCTCGTCCGAGCCCCGCATGTCACCCCTCCTTGGATTCCCCTAGGTCTCTAGTTTTCAGAAATGTACAGGTTTGGTAGGTTTCCCTAGGTGCCGGCTGAGCTAGAGGCCAAAATTTACAGGTTGGCACTTTGCAAAAAACACCTCTGTTTTCTTCCAAAAATTTGGATGTGTCCACGTTGCGCTTTGGGGCGTTTCCTGTTGCGGGCGCTAGGCCTACCCACACAAGTGAGGTATCATTTTTATCGGGAGACTTGGGGGAACGCTGGGTGGAAGGAAATTTGTGGCTCCTCTCAGATTCCCGAACTTTCTGCCACAGAAATGTGAGGAACATGTGTTTTTTTAGCCAAATTTTGAGGTTTGCAAAGGATTCTGGGTAACAGAACCGGGTCCGAGCCCCGCAAGTCACCCCTCCTTGGATTCCCCTAGGTCTCTAGTTTTCAGAAATGCACAGGTTTGGTAGGTTTCCCTAGGTGCCGGCTGAGCTAGAGGCCAAAATCTACAGGAAGGCACTTCGCAAAAAACACCTCTGTTTTCTTCCAAAAACTTGGATGTGTCCACGTTACGCTTTGGGGCGTTGCCTGTCGCGGGCGCTATGACTACCCACACAAGTGAGGTATCATTTTTATCGGGAGACTTGGGGGAACGCTGGGTGGAAGGAAATTTGTGGCTCCTCTCAGATTCCCGAACTTTCGGCCACAGAAATGTGAGGAACATGTGTTTTTTTAGCCAAATTTTGAGGTTTGCAAAGGATTCTGGGTAACAGAACCTGGTCCGAGCCCCGCAGTCACCCCTCCTTGGATTCCCCTAGGTCTCTAGTTTTCAGAAATGCACAGGTTTGGTAGGTTTCCCTAGGTGCCGGCTGAGCTGGAGGCCAAAATCTACAGGTACGCACTTCGCAAAAAACACCTCTGTTTTCTTCCAAAAATGTGGATGTGTCCACGTTGTGCTTTGGGGCGTTTCCTGTCGCGGGCGCTAGGCCTACCCACACAAGTGAGGTATCATTTTTATCGGGAGACTTGGGGGAACGCTTGGTGGAAGGAAATTTGTGGCTCCTCTCAGATTCCAGAACTTTCTGCCACAGAAATGTGAGGAACATGTGTTTTTTTTAGCCAAATTTTGAGGTTTGCAAAGGATTCTGGGTAACAGAACCTGGTCCGAGCCCCGCAAGTCACCTCTCCTTGGGTTCCCCTAGGTCTCTAGTTTTCAGAAATGCACAGGTTTGGTAGGTTTCCCTAGGTGCCGGCTGAGCTAGAGGCCAAAATCTACAGGTAGGTACTTCGCAAAAAAGACCTCTGTTTTCTTCCAAAAATTTGGATGTGTCCACGTTGCGCTTTGGGGCATTTCCTGTCGCGGGCGCTAGGCCTACCCACACAAGTGAGGTATCATTTTTATCAGGAGACTTGGGGGAACGCTGGGTGGAAGGAAATTTGTGGCTCCTCTCAGATTCCAGAACTTTCTGCCACAGAAATGTGAGGAACGTGTTTTTTTAGCCAAATTTTGAGGTTTGCAAAGGATTCTGGGTAACAGAACCTGGTCCGAGCCCCGCAAGTCACCCCTCCTTGGATTCCCCTAGGTCTCTAGTTTCAGAAATGCACAGGTTTGGTAGGTTTCCCTAGGTGCCGGCTTGGCTAGAGGCCAAAATCTACAGGTAGGCACTTCCCAAAAAACATCTCTGTTTTCTTCCAAAAATTTGGATGTGTCCAAGTTGCACATTGGGGCGTTTCCTGTCGCGGGCTCTAGGCCTACCCACACAAGTGAGGTATCATTATTATCGGGAGACTTCGGGGAAAGCTGGGTGGAAGGAAATTTGTGGCTCCTCTCAGATTCCCGAACTTTCTGCCACAGAAATGTGAGGAACATGTGTTTTTTTAGCCAAATTTTGAGGTTTGCAAAGGATTCTGGGTAACAGATCCTGGTCCGAGCCCCGCATGTCACCCCTCCTTGGATTCCCCTAGGTCTCTAGTTTTCAGAAATGCACAGGTTTGGTAGGTTTCCCTAGGTGCCGGCTGAGCTAGAGGCCAAAATTTACAGGTTGGCACTTTGCAAAAAACACCTCTGTTTTCTTCCAAAAATTTGGATGTGTCCACGTTGCGCTTTGGGGCGTTTCCTGTCGCGGGCGCTAGGCCTACCCACACAAGTGAGGTATCATTTTTATCGGGAGACTTGGGGGAACGCTGGGTGGAAGGAAATTGGTGGCTCCTCTCAGATTCCCGAACTTTCTGCCACAGAAATGTGAGGAACATGTGTTTTTTTTAGCCAAATTTTGAGGTTTGCAAAGGATTCTGGGTAACAGAACCTGGTCCGAGCCCCGCAAGTCACGCCTCCTTGGATTCCCCTAGGTCTCTAGTTTTCAGAAATGCACAGGTTTGGTAGGTTTCCCTAGGTGCCGGCTGAGCTAGAGGCCAAAATCTACAGGAAGGCACTTCGCAAAAAACACCTCTGTTTTCTTCCAAAAATTTGGATGTGTCCACGTTACGCTTTGGGGCGTTGCCTGTCGCGGGCGCTATGCCTACCCACACAAGTGAGGTATCATTTTTATCGGGAGACTTGGGGGAACGCTGGGTGGAAGGAAATTTGTGGCTCCTCTCAGATTCCCGAACTTTGGGCCACAGAAATGTGAGGAACATGTGTTTTTTTGCCAAATTTTGAGGTTTGCAAAGGATTCTGGGTAACAGAACCTGGTCCGAGCACCGCAAGTCACCCCTCCTTGGATTCCCCTAGGTCTCTAGTTTTCAGAAATGCACAGGTTTGGTAGGTTTCCCTAGGTGCCGGCTGAGCTGGAGGCCAAAATCTACAGGTACGCACTTCGCAAAAAACACCTCTGTTTTCTTCCAAAAATGTGGATGTGTCCACGTTGTGCTTTGGGGCGTTTCCTGTCGCGGGCGCTAGGCCTACCCACAACAAGTGAGGTATCATTTTTATCGGGAGACTTGGGCGAACGCTGGGTGGAAGGAAATTTGTGGCTCCTCTCAGATTCCCGAATTTTCTGCCACAGAAATGTGAGGAACATGTGTTTTTTTAGCCAAATTTTGAGGTTTGCAAAGGGTTCTGGGTAACAGAACCTGGTCCGAGCCCCGCAAGTCACTCCTCCTTTGATTCCCCTAGGTCTCTAGTTTTCAGAAATGCACAGGTTTGGTAGGTTTCCCTAGGTGCCGGCTGAGCTAGAGGCCAAAATCTACAGGTTGGCACTTCGCAAAAAACACCTCTGTTTTATCAAAAAAATTTGGATGTGTCCACGTTGCGCTTTGGGGCGTTTCCTGTCGCGGGTGCTAGGCCTACCCACACAAGTGAGGTATCATTTTTATCGGGAGACTTGGGGGAACGCTGGGTGGAAGGAAATTTGTGGCTCTTCTCAGATTCCAGATCTTTCTGCCAAAGAAATGTGAGGAACATGTGTTTTTTTAGCCAAATTTTGAGGTTTGCAAAGGATTCTGGGTAACAGAACCTGGTCCGAGCCCCGCAAGTCACCTCTCCTTGGGTTCCCCTAGGTCTCTAGTTTTCAGAAATGCACAGGTTTGGTAGGTTTCCCTAGGTGCCGGCTGAGCTAGAGGCCAAAATCTACAGGTAGGTACTTCGCAAAAAAGACCTCTGTTTTCTTCCAAAAATTTGGATGTGTCCACGTTGCGCTTTGGGGCGTTTCCTGTCGCGGGCGCTAGGCCTACCCACACAAGTGAGGTATCATTTTTATCGGGAGACTTGGGGGAACGCTGGGTGGAAGGAAATTTGTGGCTCCTCTCAGATTCCAGAACTTTCTGCCAAAGAAATGTGAGGAACATGTGTTTTTTTAGCCAAATTTTGAGGTTTGCAAAGGATTCTGGGTAACAGAACCTGGTCCGAGCCCCGCAAGTCACCCCTCCTTGGATTCCCCTAGGTCTCTAGTTTTCAGAAATGCACAGGTTTGGTAGGTTTCCCTAGGTGCCGGCTGAGCTAGGGGCCAAAATCTACAGGTAGGCACTTCGCTAAAAACACCTCTGTTTTCTTCCAAAAATGTGGATGTGTCCACGTTGCGCTTTGGGGTGTTTCCAGTCTTGGGCGCTAGGCCTACCCACACAAGTGAGGTATCATTTTTATCGGGAGACTTGGGGGAACGCTGGGTGGAAGGAAATTTGTGGCTCCTCTCAGATTCCCGAACTTTCTGCCACAGACATATGAGGAACATGTGTTTTTTTAGCCAAATTTTGAGGTTTGCATAGGATTCTGGGTAACAGAACCTGGTCCGAGCCCCACAAGTCACTCCTCCTTGGATTCCCCTAGGTCTCTAGTTTTCTGAAATGCACAGGTTTGGTAGGTTTCCCCAGGTGCTGGCTGAGCTAGAGGCCAAAATCTACAGGTAGGCACTTCGGAAAAAACACCTCTGTTTTCTTCCAAAAATTTGGATGTGTCCACGTTGCGCTTTGGGGCGTTTCCTGTCGCGGGCGCTAGGCCTACCCACACAAGTGAGGTATCATTTTTATTGGGAGACTTGTGGGAACACTGGGTGGAAGAAAATTTGTGGGTCCTCTCAGATTCCCGAACTTTCTGCCACAGAAATGAGAGGAACATGTGTTTTTTTAGCCAAATTTTGAGGTTTGCAAAGGATTCTGGGTAACAGAACCTGGTCCGAGCCCCGCAAGTCACCCCTCCTTGGATTCCCCTAGGTCTCTAGTTTTCAGAAATGCACAGGTTTGGTAGGTTTCCCTAGTTGCCGGCTGAGCTAGAGGCCAAAATCTACAGGAAGGCACTTCGCAAAAAACACCTCTGTTTTCTTCCAAAAATTTGGATGTGTCCACGTTGCGCTTTGGGGCGTTTCCTGTCGCGGGCGCTAGGCCTACCCACACAAGTGAGGTATCATTTTTATCAGGAGACTTGGGGGAACGCTGGGTGGAAGGAAATTTGTGGCTCCTCTCAGATTCCAGAACTTTCTGCCACAGAAATGTGAGGAACGTGTTTTTTTAGCCAAATTTTGAGGTTTGCAAAGGATTCTGGGTAACAGAACCTGGTCCGAGCCCCACAAGTCACCCCTCCTTGGATTCCCCTAGGTCTCTAGTTTCAGAAATGCACAGGTTTGGTAGGTTTCCCTAGGTGCCGGCTGAGCTAGAGGCCAAAATCTACAGGTAGGCACTTCCCAAAAAACACCTCTGTTTTCTTCCAAAAATTTGGATGTGTCCACGTTGCACTTTGGGGCGTTTCCTGTCGCGGGCTCTAGGCCTACCCACACAAGTGAGGTATCATTATTATCGGGAGACTTCGGGGAAAGCTGGGTGGAAGGAAATTTGTGGCTCCTCTCAGATTCCCGAACTTTCTGCCACAGAAATGTGAGGAACATGTGTTTTTTTAGCCAAATTTTGAGGTTTGCAAAGGATTCTGGGTAACAGATCCTCGTCCGAGCCCCGCATGTCACCCCTCCTTGGATTCCCCTAGGTCTCTAGTTTCAGAAATGTACAGGTTTGGTAGGTTTCCCTAGGTGCCGGCTGAGCTAGAGGCCAAAATTTACAGGTTGGCACTTTGCAAAAAACACCTCTGTTTTCTTCCAAAAATTTGGATGTGTCCACGTTGCGCTTTGGGGCGTTTCCTGTCGCGGGCGCTAGGCCTACCCACACAAGTGAGGTATCATTTTTATCGGGAGACTTGGGGGAACGCTGGGTGGAAGGAAATTTGTGGCTCCTCTCAGATTCCCGAACTTTCTGCCACAGAAATGTGAGGAACATGTGTTTTTTTAGCCAAATTTTGAGGTTTGCAAAGGATTCTGGGTAACAGAACCGGGTCCGAGCCCCGCAAGTCACCCCTCCTTGGATTCCCCTAGGTCTCTAGTTTTCAGAAATGCACAGGTTTGGTAGGTTTCCCTAGGTGCCGGCTGAGCTAGAGGCCAAAATCTACAGGAAGGCACTTCGCAAAAAACACCTCTGTTTTCTTCCAAAAACTTGGATGTGTCCACGTTACGCTTATGGGGCGTTGCCTGTCGCGGGCGCTATGACTACCCACACAAGTGAGGTATCATTTTTATCGGGGAGACTTGGGGAACGCTGGTGGAAGGAAATTTGTGGCTCCTCTCAGATTCCCGAACTTTCGGCCACAGAAATGTGAGGAACATGTGTTTTTTTAGCCAAATTTTGAGGTTTGCAAAGGATTCTGGGTAACAGAACCTGGTCCGAGCCCGCAGTCACCCCTCCTTGGATTCCCCTAGGTCTCTAGTTTTCAGAAATGCACAGGTTTGGTAGGTTTCCCTAGGTGCCGGCTGAGCTGGAGGCCAAAATCTACAGGTACGCACTTCGCCAAAAAACACCTCTGTTTTCTTCCAAAAATGTGGATGTGTCCACGTTGTGCTTTGGGGCGTTTCCTGTCGCGGGCGCTAGGGCCTACCCACACAAGTGAGGTATCATTTTTATCGGGAGACTTGGGGGAACGCTTGGTGGAAGGAAATTTGTGCTCCTCTCAGATTCCAGAACTTTCTGCCACAGAAATGTGAGGAACATGTGTTTTTTTAGCCAAATTTTGAGGTTTGCAAAGGATTCTGGGTAACAGAACCTGGTCCGAGCCCCGCAAGTCACCTCTCCTTGGGTTCCCCTAGGTCTCTAGTTTTCAGAAATGCACAGGTTTGGTAGGTTTCCCTAGGTGCCGGCTGAGCTAGAGGCCAAAATCTACAGGTAGGTACTTCGCAAAAAAGACCTCTGTTTTCTTCCAAAAATTTGGATGTGTCCACGTTGCGCTTTGGGGCATTTCCTGTCGCGGGCGCTAGGCCTACCCACACAAGTGAGGTATCATTTTTATCAGGAGACTTGGGGGAACGCTGGGTGGAAGGAAATTTGTGGCTCCTCTCAGATTCCAGAACTTTCTGCCACAGAAATGTGAGGAACGTGTTTTTTTAGCAAATTTTGAGGTTTGCAAAGGATTCTGGGTAACAGAACCTGGTCCGAGCCCCGCCAAGTCACCCCTCCTTGGATTCCCCTAGGTCTCTAGTTTCAGAAATGCACAGGTTTGGTAGGTTTCCCTAGGTGCCGGCTTGGCTAGAGGCCAAAATCTACAGGTAGGCACTTCCCAAAAAACATCTCTGTTTTCTTCCAAAATTTGGATGTGTCCAAGTTGCACATTGGGCGTTTCCTGTCGCGGGCTCTAGGCCTACCCACACAAGTGAGGTATCATTATTATCGGGAGACTTCGGGGAAAGCTGGGTGGAAGGAAATTTGTGGCTCCTCTCAGATTCCCGAACTTTCTGCCACAGAAATGTGAGGAACATGTGTTTTTTTAGCCAAATTTGAGGTTTGCAAAGGATTCTGGGTAACAGATCCTGGTCCGAGCCCCGCATGTCACCCCTCCTTGGATTCCCCTAGGTCTCTAGTTTTCAGAAATGCACAGGTTTGGTAGGTTTCCCTAGGTGCCGGCTGAGCTAGAGGCAAAATTTACAGGTTGGGCACTTTGCAAAAAACACTCTGTTTTCTTCCAAAAATTTGGATGTGTCCACGTTGCGCTTTGGGGCGTTTCCTGTCGCGGGCGCTAGGCCTACCCACACAAGTGAGGTATCATTTTTATCGGGAGACTTGGGGGAACGCTGGTGGAAGGAAATTGGTGGGCTCCTCTCAGATTCCCGAACTTTCTGCCACAGAAATGTGAGGAACATGGTGTTTTTTTAGCCAAATTTTGAGGTTGCAAAGGATTCTGGGTAACAGAACCTGGTCCGAGCCCCGCAAGTCACGCCTCCCTTGGATTCCCCTAGGTCTCTAGTTTTCAGAAATGCACAGGTTTGGTAGGTTTCCCTAGGTGCCGGCTGAGCTAGAGGCCAAAATCTACAGGAAGGCACTTCGCAAAAAACACCTCTGTTTTCTTCCAAAAATTTGGATGTGTCCACGTTACGCCTTTGGGGCGTTTGCCTGTCGCGGGCGCTATGCCTACCCACACAAGTGAGGTATCATTTTTATCGGGAGACTTGGGGGAACGCTGGGTGGAAGGAAATTTGTGGCTCCTCTCAGATTCCCGAACTTTGGGCCACAGAAATGTGAGGAACATGTGTTTTTTTGCCAAATTTTGAGGTTTGCAAAGGATTCTGGGTAACAGAACTGGTCCGAGCACCGCAAGTCACCCCTCCTTGGATTCCCCTAGGTCTCTAGTTTTCAGAAATGCACAGGTTTGGTAGGTTTCCCTAGGTGCCGGCTGAGCTGGAGGCCAAAATCTACAGGTACGCACTTCGCAAAAAACACCTCTGTTTTCTTCCAAAAATGTGGATGTGTCCACGTTGTGCTTTGGGGCGTTTCCTGTCGCGGGCGCTAGGCCTACCCACAACAAGTGAGGGTATCATTTTTATCGGGAGACTTGGGCGAACGCTGGGTGAAGGAAATTTGTGGCTCCTCTCAGATTCCCGAATTTTCTGCCACAGAAATGTGAGGGAACATGTGTTTTTTTAGCCAAATTTTGAGGTTTGCAAAGGGTTCTGGGTAACAGAACCTGGTCCGAGCCCCGCAAGTCACTCCTCCTTTGATTCCCCTAGGTCTCTAGTTTCAGAAATGCACAGGTTTGGTAGGTTTCCCTAGGTGCCGGCTGAGCTAGAGGCCAAAATCTACAGGTTGGCACTTCGCAAAAAACACCTCTGTTTTATCAAAAAAATGTGGATGTGTCCACGTTGCGCTTTGGGGCGTTTCCTGTCGCGGGTGCTAGGCCTACCCACACAAGTGAGGTATCATTTTTATCGGGAGACTTGGGGGAACGCTGGGTGGAAGGAAATTTGTGGCTCTTCTCAGATTCCAGATCTTTCTGCCAAAGAAATGTGAGGAACATGTGTTTTTTTAGCCAAATTTTGAGGTTTGCAAAGGATTCTGGGTAACAGAACCTGGTCCGAGCCCCGCAAGTCACCTCTCCTTGGGTTCCCCCTAGGTCTCTAGTTTTCAGAAATGCACAGGTTTGGTAGGTTTCCCTAGGTGCCGGCTGAGCTAGAGGCCAAAATCTACAGGTAGGTACTTCGCAAAAAAGACCTCTGTTTTCTTCCAAAAATTTGGATGTGTCCACGTTGCGCTTTGGGGCGTTTCCTGTCGCGGGCGCTAGGCCTACCCACACAAGTGAGGTATTCATTTTTATCGGGAGACTTGGGGGAACGCTGGGTGGAAGGAAATTTGTGGCTCCTCTCAGATTCCAGAACTTTCTGCCAAAGAAATGTGAGGAACATGTGTTTTTTTTAGCCAAAATTTTGAGGTTTGCAAAGGATTCTGGGTAACAGAACCTGGTCCGAGCCCCGCAAGTCACCCCTCCTTGGATTCCCCTAGGTCTCTAGTTTTCAGAAATGCACAGGTTTGGTAGGTTTCCCTAGGTGCCGGCTGAGCTAGGGGCCAAAATCTACAGGTAGGGCACTTCGCTAAAAACACCTCTGTTTTCTTCCAAAAATGTGGATGTGTCCACGTTGCGCTTTGGGGTGTTTCCAGTCTTGGGCGCTAGGCCTACCCACACAAGTGAGGTATCATTTTTATCGGGAGACTTGGGGGAACGCTGGGTGGAAGGAAATTTGTGGCTCCTCTCAGATTCCCGAACTTTCTGCCACAGACATATGAGGAACATGTGTTTTTTTTAGCCAAATTTTGAGGTTTGCATAGGATTCTGGGTAACAGAACCTGGTTCCGAGCCCCACAAGTCACTCCTCCTTGGATTCCCCTAGGTCTCTAGTTTTCTGAAATGCACAGGTTTGGTAGGTTTCCCCAGGTGCTGGCTGAGCTAGAGGCCAAAATCTACAGGTAGGCACTTCGGAAAAAACACCTCTGTTTTCTTCCAAAAATTTGGATGTGTCCACGTTGCGCTTTGGGGCGTTTCCTGTCGCGGGCGCTAGGCCTACCCACACAAGTGAGGTATCATTTTTATTGGGAGACTTGTGGGAACACTGGGTGGAAGAAAATTTGTGGGTCCTCTCAGATTCCCGAACTTTCTGCCACAGAAATGAGATGAACATGTGTTTTTTTAGCCAAATTTGAGGTTTGCAAAGGATTCTGGGTAACAGAACCTGGTCCGAGCCCCGCAAGTCACCCCTCCTTGGATTCCCCTAGGTCTCTAGTTTTCAGAAATGTTTGGTAGGTTTCCCTAGTTGCCGGCTGAGCTAGAGGCCAAAAGCTACAGGTAGGCACTTCGCAAAAAACGACCTCTGTTTTCTTCCAAAAATTTGGATGTGTCCACGTTGCGCTTTGGGGCGTTTCCTGTCGCGGGCGCTAGGCCTACCCACACAAGTGAGGTATCATTTTTATCAGGAGACTTGAGGGAACGCTGGGTGGAAGGAAATTTGTGGCTCCTCTCAGATTCCAGAACTTTCTGCCACAGAAATGTGAGGAACGTGTTTTTTTAGCCAATTTTGAGGTTTGCAAAGGATTCTGGGTAACAGAACCTGGTCCGAGCCCCACAAGTCACCCCTCCTTGGATTCCCCTAGGTCTCTAGTTTCAGAAATGCACAGGTTTGGTAGGTTTCCCTAGGTGCCGGCTGAGCTAGAGGCCAAAAATCTACAGGTAGGCACTTCCCAAAAAACACCTCTGTTTTCTTCCAAAAATTTGGATGTGTCCACGTTGCACTTTGGGGCGTTTCCTGTCGCGGGCTCTAGGCCTACCCACACAAGTGAGGTATCATTATTATCGGGAGACTTCGGGGAAAGCTGGGTGGAAGGAAATTTGTGGCTCCTCTCAGATTCCCGAACTTTCTGCCACAGAATGTGAGGAACATGTGTTTTTTTAGCCAAATTTTGAGGTTTGCAAAGGATTCTGGGTAACAGATCCTGGTCCGAGCCCCGCATGTCACCCCTCCTTGGATTCCCCTAGGTCTCTAGTTTTCAGAAATGTACAGGTTTGGTAGGTTTCCCTAGGTGCCGGCTGAGCTAGAGGCCAAAATTTACAGGTTGGCACTTTGCAAAAAACACCTCTGTTTTCTTCCAAAAATGTGGATGTGGTCCACGTTGCG